>NC_071353.1:27917833-30317833 GCF_943734655.1 Sabethes cyaneus
GTCAATTTTCATAGGAACGGAGCCTTTCTCCGAATAACCGCGCTGAGAAACGCGGACTAACACGCTTTCGGACGAACAGCGTCACACGCAGTACCTTGCAAGTCGTAAGGGCCTGCATAGTGTCGTCGTCCTGAAAGTAAAAAGATGTTAGACTAAAACTTCTCGGTCGGTGGTTTCTACAGTAGGTGTAGGAAGAGGCACATTGTGTGTCTAAAAATAGAACAACCCATGTCGCGCTATGGTTAATAAGGGGGGTTGTGCAGACTTCTTTTGTCCAGCGCCTCTGTGGTTCAAAGGTACACGGGTACCAGTGAGCGACACGCCCTGGCAGGTGTTGTGGGTTCAAATCCGGTTATAATCTCTGATTACAGCTTGGTTCGACCCATGCACCTTCCAGCATTGGACAAAAGATAGGAGTCACAGCGACAACTTGTTAACCATAGCTACCTATTACCCCCCCCCCCCCTCCTTTCCACCCTTCCCCTTCATTCCCGAAAAAATCCTTCTTCATTTACTTTCCCTTACCGTCCCTTCATCAATTGTAGAATCATCGTTTCAAAATAAAATATTTATATATGCCTGACCGCATTTCAAGGTCATGACTAAAGTCACGAGTTTGGTCAATTTTCATAGGAACGGAGCCTTTCTCCGAATAACCGCGCTGAGAAACGCGGACTAACACGCTTTCGGACGAACAGCGTCACACGCAGTACCTTGCAAGTCGTAAGGGCCTGCATAGTGTCGTCGTCCTGAAAGTAAAAAGATGTTAGACTAAAACTTCTCGGTCGGTGGTTTCTACAGTAGGTGTAGGAAGAGGCACATTGTGTGTCTAAAAATAGAACAACCCATGTCGCGCTATGGTTAATAAGGGGGGTTGTGCAGACTTCTTTTGTCCAGCGCCTCTGTGGTTCAAAGGTACACGGGTACCAGTGAGCGACACGCCCTGGCAGGTGTTGTGGGTTCAAATCCGGTTATAATCTCTGATTACAGCTTGGTTCGACCCATGCACCTTCCAGCATTGGACAAAAGATAGGAGTCACAGCGACAACTTGTTAACCATAGCTACCTATTACCCCCCCCCCCCTCCTTTCCACCCTTCCCCTTCATTCCCGAAAAAATCCTTCTTCATTTACTTTCCCTTACCGTCCCTTCATCAATTGTAGAATCATCGTTTCAAAATAAAATATTTATATATGCCTGACCGCATTTCAAGGTCATGACTAAAGTCACGAGTTTGGTCAATTTTCATAGGAACGGAGCCTTTCTCCGAATAACCGCGCTGAGAAACGCGGACTAACACGCTTTCGGACGAACAGCGTCACACGCAGTACCTTGCAAGTCGTAAGGGCCTGCATAGTGTCGTCGTCCTGAAAGTAAAAAGATGTTAGACTAAAACTTCTCGGTCGGTGGTTTCTACAGTAGGTGTAGGAAGAGGCACATTGTGTGTCTAAAAATAGAACAACCCATGTCGCGCTATGGTTAATAAGGGGGGTTGTGCAGACTTCTTTTGTCCAGCGCCTCTGTGGTTCAAAGGTACACGGGTACCAGTGAGCGACACGCCCTGGCAGGTGTTGTGGGTTCAAATCCGGTTATAATCTCTGATTACAGCTTGGTTCGACCCATGCACCTTCCAGCATTGGACAAAAGATAGGAGTCACAGCGACAACTTGTTAACCATAGCTACCTATTACCCCCCCCCCCCCTCCTTTCCACCCTTCCCCTTCATTCCCGAAAAAATCCTTCTTCATTTACTTTCCCTTACCGTCCCTTCATCAATTGTAGAATCATCGTTTCAAAATAAAATATTTATATATGCCTGACCGCATTTCAAGGTCATGACTAAAGTCACGAGTTTGGTCAATTTTCATAGGAACGGAGCCTTTCTCCGAATAACCGCGCTGAGAAACGCGGACTAACACGCTTTCGGACGAACAGCGTCACACGCAGTACCTTGCAAGTCGTAAGGGCCTGCATAGTGTCGTCGTCCTGAAAGTAAAAAGATGTTAGACTAAAACTTCTCGGTCGGTGGTTTCTACAGTAGGTGTAGGAAGAGGCACATTGTGTGTCTAAAAATAGAACAACCCATGTCGCGCTATGGTTAATAAGGGGGGTTGTGCAGACTTCTTTTGTCCAGCGCCTCTGTGGTTCAAAGGTACACGGGTACCAGTGAGCGACACGCCCTGGCAGGTGTTGTGGGTTCAAATCCGGTTATAATCTCTGATTACAGCTTGGTTCGACCCATGCACCTTCCAGCATTGGACAAAAGATAGGAGTCACAGCGACAACTTGTTAACCATAGCTACCTATTACCCCCCCCCCCCTCCTTTCCACCCTTCCCCTTCATTCCCGAAAAAATCCTTCTTCATTTACTTTCCCTTACCGTCCCTTCATCAATTGTAGAATCATCGTTTCAAAATAAAATATTTATATATGCCTGACCGCATTTCAAGGTCATGACTAAAGTCACGAGTTTGGTCAATTTTCATAGGAACGGAGCCTTTCTCCGAATAACCGCGCTGAGAAACGCGGACTAACACGCTTTCGGACGAACAGCGTCACACGCAGTACCTTGCAAGTCGTAAGGGCCTGCATAGTGTCGTCGTCCTGAAAGTAAAAAGATGTTAGACTAAAACTTCTCGGTCGGTGGTTTCTACAGTAGGTGTAGGAAGAGGCACATTGTGTGTCTAAAAATAGAACAACCCATGTCGCGCTATGGTTAATAAGGGGGGTTGTGCAGACTTCTTTTGTCCAGCGCCTCTGTGGTTCAAAGGTACACGGGTACCAGTGAGCGACACGCCCTGGCAGGTGTTGTGGGTTCAAATCCGGTTATAATCTCTGATTACAGCTTGGTTCGACCCATGCACCTTCCAGCATTGGACAAAAGATAGGAGTCACAGCGACAACTTGTTAACCATAGCTACCTATTACCCCCCCCCCCTCCTTTCCACCCTTCCCCTTCATTCCCGAAAAAATCCTTCTTCATTTACTTTCCCTTACCGTCCCTTCATCAATTGTAGAATCATCGTTTCAAAATAAAATATTTATATATGCCTGACCGCATTTCAAGGTCATGACTAAAGTCACGAGTTTGGTCAATTTTCATAGGAACGGAGCCTTTCTCCGAATAACCGCGCTGAGAAACGCGGACTAACACGCTTTCGGACGAACAGCGTCACACGCAGTACCTTGCAAGTCGTAAGGGCCTGCATAGTGTCGTCGTCCTGAAAGTAAAAAGATGTTAGACTAAAACTTCTCGGTCGGTGGTTTCTACAGTAGGTGTAGGAAGAGGCACATTGTGTGTCTAAAAATAGAACAACCCATGTCGCGCTATGGTTAATAAGGGGGGTTGTGCAGACTTCTTTTGTCCAGCGCCTCTGTGGTTCAAAGGTACACGGGTACCAGTGAGCGACACGCCCTGGCAGGTGTTGTGGGTTCAAATCCGGTTATAATCTCTGATTACAGCTTGGTTCGACCCATGCACCTTCCAGCATTGGACAAAAGATAGGAGTCACAGCGACAACTTGTTAACCATAGCTACCTATTACCCCCCCCCCCCCCCCTCCTTTCCACCCTTCCCCTTCATTCCCGAAAAAATCCTTCTTCATTTACTTTCCCTTACCGTCCCTTCATCAATTGTAGAATCATCGTTTCAAAATAAAATATTTATATATGCCTGACCGCATTTCAAGGTCATGACTAAAGTCACGAGTTTGGTCAATTTTCATAGGAACGGAGCCTTTCTCCGAATAACCGCGCTGAGAAACGCGGACTAACACGCTTTCGGACGAACAGCGTCACACGCAGTACCTTGCAAGTCGTAAGGGCCTGCATAGTGTCGTCGTCCTGAAAGTAAAAAGATGTTAGACTAAAACTTCTCGGTCGGTGGTTTCTACAGTAGGTGTAGGAAGAGGCACATTGTGTGTCTAAAAATAGAACAACCCATGTCGCGCTATGGTTAATAAGGGGGGTTGTGCAGACTTCTTTTGTCCAGCGCCTCTGTGGTTCAAAGGTACACGGGTACCAGTGAGCGACACGCCCTGGCAGGTGTTGTGGGTTCAAATCCGGTTATAATCTCTGATTACAGCTTGGTTCGACCCATGCACCTTCCAGCATTGGACAAAAGATAGGAGTCACAGCGACAACTTGTTAACCATAGCTACCTATTACCCCCCCCCCCCCTCCTTTCCACCCTTCCCCTTCATTCCCGAAAAAATCCTTCTTCATTTACTTTCCCTTACCGTCCCTTCATCAATTGTAGAATCATCGTTTCAAAATAAAATATGAACTTAGATTGCCTTCTATTTATATATATATTTACAGGCAAAGCCGGTTTCCTTAGTCGAAAAACATTTTAATAACTTCAAAATCACCGGTATTTAAATGAGCTCCCATCTTGTAGGTCAACAAAATGTGAATTTTAAAGGGTGTCTAGCGCCCGCTTCGCTCAACCAATTCCGCACGATGCTTCATTCATAAATACATTCGATAGGAGATTTAATTCAACGGAGAAAATAAAATGGTCAATTTTCTCCAACTACGTAATGCAATACATTTTTACCGTACCGGGGCCCCTACGTTGCTTGGGTGCAGCAAAGCCAAACCTGCAATTGACCCAAATACGGGTCCATCTTTCTCTTCTCCAATGACACCGTTTCGCTCAAATCCTATGGCTGTGGATAATGGCTAGTCCCAGCACTTGAGATGATTGCACAGGCAACTGAACAACTGCCGCGTGCTTGCTATAAAATCCAATCGTTCAACTTACACAGTGCGAGTGCTCCTGTAGCCACAATAAAGCCTCGTCTCGACAACATTTTAACGGTTCTCCGCTGGTCCGTCCTACTCCAGTTGTTCGGCGAAACGTTCGTTAATCCCACAATTATTGCTTTTCTAGCCCGCCGACTTTGCGGTACACGTATTCCTCTGTACTGGGGAGCCTCGCTAGACAAACGACATTCGTTCACGCACACGGTAGCTAGCCTTGCCACTATCACTTTTTCACAGACCAAACTTTCACGTCTAAAAGATCCAGCTGCGATTAATCACATTCTCTGTCAAATCCAGAACTTCACTTTTCACTGCTTCAAACAACGGAACGAAACAAGCACAACCCGTTGGAGGGCACTCCAAATGCTGCAAACGACCAATTACGCACCAGTGATTTCTCGATCGTAATTACACCGAAAAACTCTTCGCCATTGATGGGCGCACAAGTCCCGTTTGGAAAACCCTTTCCAATCCTAAATTGATGTCTTCACAGGGTACACACTGCAAACTAGACACAATCTTTCTACAATCTTCCAGAGAAGATGATCCGCACCGTTCAAAAGCTCGTAGCCAACTAACCCCAACCAGCTGGTTGCAGGAAAATATGTACACACTCGCGTGGCTCCGAGGCTGCCTCGCGACGATCGGGCTCTCCGAAAGCTCCGATTGAACTATTTGTTCCCCGCTCTCCGGTTGCCCCGCCGGCCGAGATGCTGCCGTTTGACTAGGTCTCCGTCTCCGTCTCCGTCTCCGGTGTGTTCCATCCACCCGGATCGCAACGCACTGTAATCCTCTCGGGGTTCGTCGTTTGCTGCGTTGATATCGTTCTACACCTACACTCACTGGCGGCGGCCGCGGCACTGCTGGCACGGTGAACAGAGCCATGCAGCACGGACAGCACGCAGCTGCATTGTGACCTATTCCGCGCCGGGATGGATCGATTAATAGCTTAAAGATTGTCGATGATTAGCTATCGATTCAAGAAGATTAGAAGTGATGTGGGAGGTAAATGAGGATAAGAGCGAACTGTTGTTACCATTGGACCGACTGCAGCTGGTTTGTGCTGGGTTTCTTACTCAAACGCAAATTGGTTTTTAAATGATCGCACTTATCTCACAGATTACCTCAACTGGATAACGATTTGATAGATTTTTCAAACTTGTTTAAAATGCAGAGATTTTATGAGTGAAAGGGTAAACGCGAGTTGTGAAGCAGCTTGACTGTCAACATCTGCGTTCAAATATCATGGTGCAACTTTAATTTGTTGGCAGAGTTTAGCACCACTCGTTGTTTTGCTGCCCAAATAAAATGCAAAATCAATAGAAAAAATTAAATGCTAATGTTCGCATGGGTATAGAATCGGTAACCTGAGAAAAACAAATCTTTTCTTTTTAATTCTACTAACTGGCATAGTTGTAAATACTTCAATAAAATAATAATATTGCTATTCACTAGATAAATACTGTTTTATGCAAAAAGCATTTCAAATTTTATTACTATTCAATTGCGCATTATACTTTCACTAACAAAGTTTTCTAATTATTTTGCGATATTCAAAAACAAACATTTTTTGAAAACACTCAGTCTTAGATGCCTATAGAGGAAATCTAGTAAATTGGTTGCGAAGAAACTGAGAAGAAATGCACTTTAAAAGATTACCCAGAAAAAAATAACGAAGATGAAAATTATTGTTACAATCTTATATATAAAAATAGATTTCTGTCTGTCTGTCTGTCGGGATGTTCCTTATAGAATCAAAAACTACTGAACCAATCGGCGTGAAAATTTGCATGTAGAGGTTTTTGGGGCCAGGAAAGGTTTTAGTGATGGTTAGAGACCCCTCCCCCCACTAAGAGGGGGGCTCCCATACAAATGAAACACAAATTTCTGCATAACTCGAGAACAAATCAAGCAAATAGAACAAAATTTGGCATGTGGGTGTGTTTGGTGACAAGAAATTATTCTATGGTAAATTGGGACCCCTCCCCTCTTTAGAAGGGGAATTATGATTCCTCTCCCCTTTAAGAGGGGGGGCTTCCATACAAGTGAAATACAAATTTCCTCATAACTCGAGAGCTAATCAAGCAAATGGAACCAAATTTGGCATGTGGGTGTTTTTGAAGACAAAAATTTTTTCTATGATGAATTGGGACCCCTCCCCACTTTAGGAGGGGGGGCTCCTATACAAATGAAATACAAATTTCCTTATAACTCGAGAACTAATCAAGCAAATGGAACCAAATTTGGCATGTGGGTGTTTTTGGAGACAAAAATTTTTTCTATGATGAATTGGGACCCCTCCCCAATTTAGGAGGGGGGGCTCCTATACAAACGAAATACAAATTTTCTTTTAACTCGAGATCTAATCAAGCAAATGGAACAAAATTTGGCATGTGGGTGTTTTCGAGGGCAAGAATATTTTTTATGGTGAATTGGGACCCCTCGCCACTTTAAGAGGGGGGGCTCCTGTACTAATAAAATACAAATTTCCTCATAACTCGAGAACTAATTAAGCAAATGGAACCAAATTTGGCATGTGGGTGTTTTTGGGGACAAACATTTTTTCTATGATGAATTGAGACCCCTCCCCACTTTAGGAGGGGGGGTCCTATACAAATGAAATACAAATTTCCTCATAACTCGAGAACTAATCAAGCAAACGGAATAAAATTGGGCATGTGAAAGTTTCCGAGGGCAACAATATTTTCTATGGTGAATTAGGGCCCCTCCCCACTTTAGGAGGGGGGCTCCTATACAAATACAACTTTCCTCATAACTCGAGAACTAATCCAGCAAATGAAACCAAATTTGGCATGTGGGTGTTTTTTGAGGCAAGAATTTTTTCTATGATGAATTAGGACCCCTCCCCACTTTAGGAGGGGGGGCTCCTATACAAATGAAATACAAATTTCCTTATAATTTGAGTACTAATCAATCAAATGGAACCAAATTTGGCATGTGGGAGTTTTAGATGGCAGAAATTTTTTCTATGGTGAATTACGACCCCTTCCCCTTTTAAGAGGGGAGCTCCCAAACAAATGAAATTTAAATTTCCTTATAACTTGAGAACTAATCAAGCAAATGGAGTCAAATTTGGCAGGTGGGAGATTTTGGAGTCTTGAATTTATTTTACGATAGTTAGAGACCTCTAGGTAGGGGGATATGGACTCTCATACAAATAAAATAGAAATTTTTGCGAAACTCAAAAACTAATCGAACTCGAGAAGTTCGACTCTTCCATAAAACATTAGTCAATACAAGACCACAAAAACTATCTATAGTAACACTAGAACATTCAGGACGAGACGGTCGCGAGTTTTGCCGGTGACCCGCCGTCGGAAGCGCCGCCCACTGGGGGGCTTGCAAAACTCGAGATTGTGACAAAGATCATCCGACATTCATGATTTATGTACAACACAGGTTAATTTGTGGCAATACGAAGTTTGTCGGGTCAGCTAGTAGGATATAAAATACAGTAAAAACAATAAAATTTATCGTTAGAAAAGATCATCAAACCATCAAACTTATTGTTATTCACCATAACTTTCATGGTTTTGAGAGATTCTACCGTAAAAATGACGGGGTTAAGTATCTTAACATTAAAATAATCTATTTTTTCGCGAACAAAAATTTCATTTCATTCACATTCATTTCATTTTCAGTAAAAGTTATCGACCTTTCATGGTAATTTTTTGAGGCGAGAAAACAAAATATGATGAAAAAAGGCAGTAAATTTGTGATGAAATATGACCAATTTTATTGCATAAAATAAGAAACAAAAATATGAACAAAATTTTAATTTGAGGCATTTGTACAATGATTTTACCATAAGTTTCAATGTCCACAATAAAAACAGTTTTAGATGCATTGTTTCTGCTACACAATTTAATGTAATTTTTTTTTATGGGTAACCATTTCTTAATAGATTCAAATGAATTAGAAATTTTCTCATGCATCATATACCTAGATTATAATAGATTTACGAAAATTATTCATTGAAAAATGCGTAAAGTGTCAAACACTGTCGAGAGTCCACGCGGCAATCAATCTCAGGTTAGTGAAATTTTCACTTTCCAGGCTCGTGGCGTCAATTTTGTACATTCGCGATTTCATTTGCACTCGTCCCAACGGGTTGTGGATTATTTGTTTTGCTGGAACCTCGACCAAATTGATGTCCTGAATGTAAACAGCGTTGTAAAAGTGTACAGCAATCCCTTTTCTTTGGTTAATGTTATCGATCTGCAATTAGAATTCAATAAATCTGAAGTCCTGTTTGAAAACGAAAATGTAGAGTTTTTTCTGCTTTAAGGGAACACAACCGACGAAAAAATTTGACAAAATAGGTATTCTTTTATATTAGACTTCGATTTTATAGACTTAACCGCTTATTTGGATACTAATTTTGTAACGAACTGACCACGTGAAGTGGAGGAAGGATCTTCGGCAAAAGTAGTTAACTCCCAGCCTGTTCCAGACATCTCCGACATCATTACTAGGATCCTTGGGACGGCAGTGGCAATCTATGCCAGACAAAAAACGGACGCTAAGAAAATTGGTCTTACAGATCAATGCGTCGGAAATCAAATATGTGGTAGGAAAAGGCTCCAGAGAAAACAAAGTTCGCTCGCTACGGACAGTGACTGTTGCCGGTGATGAACTTGGAGGGCTAGATGAGTTCGTTTATTTGGGATATCTGGTCACCGCCGATGACAGCAATAGTAACGAGATTCAATGACGCATTCAAGCTGAAAGTTGAGCCTACCAAGGAGCATATGCCACCGTACAAAACGTTAATCAGACCGGTAGTCCTCTGCGGACTTCAGAAAGTAACTTTGCTTACGGATGACCTACGGGCACTTGCCGTATTTGGAAGAAACTGTGTTGCGGACTATTTTTGGTGGAGTAAGAAAAGTGGAGAGTAGCGGAGGTGTATGAACCATGAGTCGCAAGCACTGCTTGGAGAGATTCCCATCGTACACCTGGCGAAAGTTGGGAGAGTACCGTGGGCCGGCCACGTTGCAAGGATGCCAGACGATTATGCAGCAAAATCAGTTCTCTTCAAGAACCCTACCGGCACCAGAAATAGAGGAGCCCAACGTGTCGGAGCCGAGTTGCGTGTGTAAAGACGCTCAACGAATCGGCAACGAGTAGCCCAGGACCGAGTACAGTGGAGAGAACCTCTTGATACGGCAAGAGTCACCTCGACTCTATGCTGTTAGAACTAAGAAGTAAAGATGGTTAGTCAATATTTTACATGAAAACCATCAGTTCCGGTGTGGTGGTTAGCATTCACACCTCTCACGCCGAGGACCCGGGTTCATATCCCAACCCAGCAGAAGTCACGAATGACTCCAGCACCCAGACCACAGGCTATAATCTAACAAAAAATCCTAATAAAGACTTTTGTAACAACGGCGCGAATATGGTTTCACGCCATTCTAGAATCCAAGATGGCTCGTGTGTTATGAAAGTGCTCCATGAGCGACAGAAACTCGCTTTAAATAGGTTTTATCGTCCGTCGGCCAGGCTGTCTCTTGAATGTCTGCCAACAATAGTGAGGGAGGCCATTAGAGATTTGAAGCAGACCATATTGGTTAACGGCGAGCAGATGGAACAGCTTTCTAGGAAAGTGCAAGGGATTGTCTCTACATATTCCACCCAGGAAACCAATAAGCTTTAACATAAGCAGTAAATCAGCTGCTTATTAGCATATCTGGTATTTAATACTGCACGTTGTTGTTTATAAGCTTTCAGATAGCCTACTTGCATTAATATGGGATCTGAAAACCTATTAAAATTCTTCTTGTCGGTGATCATCTGCAAATAAGCATTGTCAGCACTATGAGAAGATTAGCAGTAAAGTAGCTGTATATTTTGCCATAGTAGTTTTTAAGTAGCATTTACGGTGACTTAAATGCATATTGGCTGATGGTGAACCTCCGATGAAACGTCGTTATGAGTGCTTCAGGGTTGTGAAGCTGCTTCTTGAAGGTACGAAGACATGAACTTTTGAAGCCGTAATAACTGGTCCCTCTCCCAAGGAATTATTTTGGCTACGCCTGTCCAGAATTCATTCTAGCGTCAAAACGGAAGTTGTAACTGATCTTATGAAGGCATGTATCCAGTGCGATGGACCGTTAAAGCTCATTCCCTTGATCAAAAAGGATGCAGACTTGTCTGCTATGAAATTTCTCGTTTAAAATCGGTATGGATAGAAAACTGCGGGACTCTGCACTGAATACGGGGATCTGACCACAAAGTCCTATGTTTAGAGAGCTTGAGGATGTTGCATCAAGAAACTGTTGGGCACCTTCAAACGCTCTCTCATCACCTATCACTCCTACGATGACTTCGGATTGAGTTGTAGCTCCAGGGTATTCGGAAATGTATTTGATTCTGATTCTACAAGCACTACCGCCACTCCGCTCGGTCGATCGGATCGGCTGGGATAGCATCATGGAGGCTTCAGTTCTCCCTGCCACATTTGAGTTCTTCCTGCCAACGCACATCACTCGTCCGGACCCTGTGTGCTATTGTTACATATTACTCACCGCATCTCTACCGACTCTGAGGCTATACCAAGATGCAATAATGTCGGTATTATGGTAGCCAACCTCTTCACCGCAGAGTAGTCATTCATCCCGATCTTGCGTGTGAATGTACGGAAAGGGGCTCCCAGAATACACTCAAGTACTTTTTTTACACGGTTTGTTTTTTCGAATATTAAGAACGGGTCAAGTTAGAAACCATTCATTTATTTCGCAATACATTCGGGAGAGGCCCGACATTTCTCACGCATTTTGTAAATAATCCCTAAGTTGCATCGTTTTTGAGTAATCGACAAAAACAAACCGTGTAAAAAAAGACTTGAGTGTACTCGACCAGGCAAGTGCAACATCTATACCTATAAAGAAGGATTTCTGTCTGTCTGTCCTGTGTTCCTTATAGAATCAAAAACTACTGAACCAATCGGCGTGAAAATTTGCATGTAGAGGTTTTTGGGGCCAGGAAAGGTTTTAGTGATGGTTAGAGACCCCTCCCCCCACTAAGAGGGGGGGCTCCCATACAAATGAAACACAAATTTCTGCATAACTCGAGAACTAATCAAGCAAATAGAACCAAATTTGGCATGTGGGTGTTTTCGGTGACAAGAATTTATTCTAGGGTAATTTGAGACCCCTCCCCTCTTTATAAGGGGAATTATAACTCCTCTCCCCTTTAAGAGGGGGGGTTTCCATACAAATTTCCTCATAACTCGAGAACTAATCAAGCAAATGGAACCAAATTTGGCATGTGAAGGTTTTCGAGGGCAAGAAAATTTTCTATGTTGAATTAAGACCCCTCCTCACTTTAAGAGGGGGGGCTCCTGTACAAATGAAATACCAATTTCCTCATAACTCGAGAACTAATCAAGCAAATGGAACCAAATTTGGCATGTAGGTGTTTTTGGAGGCAAGAATTTTTTCTATGATGAATAAGAACCTCTCCCCACTTTAGGAGGGGGGGCTCCTATACAAATGAAATACAAATTTCCTCATAACTCGAATACTAATCAAGCAAATAGAACCAAATTTGGCATGTGGGTGTTTTCGGTGACAAGAATTTATTCTATGGTAAATTGAGACCCCTCCCTCTTTATAAGGGGAATTGTAACTCCTCTCCCCTTTAAGAGGGGGGGCTTCCATACAAATTTCCTCATAACTCGAGAACTAATCAAGCAAATGGAACCAAATTTGGCATGTGAAGGTTTTCGAGGGCAGGAAAATTTTCTACGGTGAATTAGGACCCCTCCCCACTCTAAGAGGGGGGGCTCCTGTACAAATGAAATACAAATTTCCTCCTAACTCGAGAACTAATCAAGCAAATAGAACAACATTTGGCATGTGGGTGTTTTTTTTGGTGACAAGAATTTATTCTATGGTGAATTGAGACCCCTCCCCTCTTTATAAGAGGAATTATAACTCCTCTCCCCTTTAAGAGGGGGGGGGGGGCTTCCATACAAATTTCCTCATAACTCGAGAACTAATCAAGCAAATGCAACCAAATTTGGCATGTGAAGGTTTTCGAGAGCAAGAAAATTTTCTATGGTGAATTAGGACCCCTCCCCACTTTAAGAGGAGGGGCTCCTGTACAAATGAAATACAAATTTCCTCATAACTCGAGAACTAATCAAGCGAATTGAACCAAATTTGGCATATGTGTGTTTTTGGAGACAATTTTTTTTTCAATGATGAATTGGGACCCCTCCCCACTTTAGGAGGGGGGGTCCTATACAAACGAAATACAAATTTCCTCATAACTCGAGAACTAATCCAGCAAATGGAACCAAATTTGGCGTGTAGGTGTTTTTGGAGGCAAGAATTTTTTCTGTGATGAATTAGGACCTCTTCCCACATTAGGAGGGGGGGCTCCAATACAAATGAAATACAAATTTCCCCATAACTCGAGAACTAATCAAGCAAATAGAACCAAATTCGGCATGTGGAGGTTTTTGGAGGCAAAAATATTTTCTACGGTGAATTAGGATCCTTCCACACTTCAAGAGGGGGGGCTTCTACACAAATGAAATACAAATTTCCTCATAATTCGAGAACTAATCAAGCAAATGGAACCATATTTGGCATGTGAGAGTGTTAGATGGCAGAATTTTTTTTCTGTGGTGTATTACGACCCCTTTCCCTTTTAAGAGGGTGGGCTCCCATACAAATGAAATACAAATTTCCTTATAATTTGAGTACTAATCAAGCAAATGGAACCAAATTTAGCATGTAGGAGATTTTTGAGTCTTGAATTTATTTTATGATAGTTAGAGACCTCTCACCCCTGTGGTAGGGGGATATGGACTCTCATACAAATAAAACAGAAATTTTTGCGAAACTCAAAAACTAATCCAACTCGAGAAATTCGAGACTCTTCCATAAAACATTAATCAATAACAAGACCACAAAAACTATCTATAGTAACACTAGATCATTCAGGACGAGCCGGTCGCGAGTGTTGCCGGTGACCCGCCGTCGGAAGCGCCGCCCATTGGGGGGCTTGCAAAGATAGTGACAAAGATCATCCGAGATTCATGATTTATGTACAACACAGGTTAATTTGTGGCAATACGAAGTTTGTCGGGTCAGCTAGTCTCCTATAATAATACTTCCGATGACGCAGTTCCCTTTTCCAGCTCTGTGCCTGACCCGCAGCAGAACTCCAACCCGCTGCTGATTTACTACCAGAACGTGCGTGGACGTCGAACCAAAAACGATTACTTTTTTATAGCTGGAACAGAGTCGAATTTCGATATAATCGTTTTAACGGATACCTGACTTGACGAGAGGATTCACTTGCTAGAAAATTTCCCTGGGAGGGGCCTAGGGGCTACCCTTAGGCAGCATATAGGGGTGGGCTGTGCTGTTTCAAGCAGTCGTCTCCATTCAACTCGATCTTGCGCCACTCATCGCTGATTTCCCTGTCGTCTCAGAAGTCGCCAACCACTTATGATCTGATCGAAGCATCTTGCACATTGAGCGTCCTCTGTTCCTGGTGTCGGCTGGGTTGTTGAAGACAACTATTTTCGTCGCATTATCGTCCGGCATCCTTACGACGTATCCGGCCAATCGTAGCTTACTGACTTTCGTCAAATATACGAAGGGAACCTCTCCCAGCAGTGCCCTTAGCTCGTGATTCACGCGACGCCTCGCACGCAGCACTATCCACGACTAGGGCACGGGCACGTATGTCCTCCGTGAACAGCATAACCTTGAAGAACCACTGGTCTAATAACGGTTTTGTGCATTGTCAGCTTCGTACGGCGGCGTATGCTTTAGGGCAAAGTAGGGCGGATTTCTCATTTGAATGCACCGCCGTATCTTTTTACTAGTGTTTTTGTCAGCGGTCTCCAGAGATCCCAAATACACAAACTCATCCATCACTTCTAGTTCGTCGCCGTCAACGGTTACCGTCCGTGGAGGGCACGCCTTTGTTTCCTTTGAGCTTATTCCTTTCATGTATTTGGTCTTGGACGCATTTATTTTTAGCGCAAACCTTCTTGAGTCCGCTTCCAGTTTGTCGAACATTGCATCTGCCATCGCAAAGTTCTTGGCTATGATATCAAAGTCATCTGCAAAGTCTAGGAGTTAGCACCCCTAATTGAAAATCGTGCGTCTCGTTTCGATGCCCGCTCGTCGGATCACCCCAGAGCCGGATCAAGAGCGATGTTGGAAAGCCTGCAGGATAAACCGTCACCTTGTCTCAACCCTCGCCGCGTCTCGAAGGGACTCGAGAGTGTCCCAGAGGTGCGTACGAAACAAGTCACTCGATCCAATGTAGCTCTGATCAGTCGCATCAGTTTGTCCGGAAGACCGTGTTCGTGCATTATCTGCTATAGCTGGTCTTGATCGATTGTATCGTATGGTGGTTTGAAATCAATAGAGGTATGATGCGTAGGCACGTTGCACTCCCGACATTTCTGCAAGGTCTGTTGGATGGTAAAAATATGGTCCGTAGTTACGCGAGCCCTATCTGATAATTCCCTACGAAACCGTGTACTATCGGTGACAGCCGGCGTAACAGGATCTGGGAGATTACCTTGAGGTGGTGCTTAATAGCGTTATGTTGCGATAGTTGCAGCAGTCGAGTCGAACATCTTTTTTGTAGATGGAACAAACCAATCCTTCCACCAATTCCTCCGGTAACTTTTCCTCCTTCCAAATCTTGGAAATAATCCAGTGTAGGGCCAGCGTTTCAGAGGCGGTCCTTACCACCGGCTTTCTTCAGCAACCCAATTTCCCCCGTCAATGCAATCATACCTAACACACCGTAGGCTGAGTGTAAAGATCGGTTCCGAGTTTTCCGACTCGATCTGTAACATCTCTAGCGTACCACAGGGGAGTAACCTTGGACCACTACTTTTTCTCTTTTTTAAAAATGAACTATCAGCTCTCCTGTCACCTGGCTGTCGGTCTTTTTATGTCGACGATGTAAATGTCTTTAAGATAATCAAAATGGATTCCTACGGCATAGAACAGCAATGCCTAGTGGACAAATATGAAGATTGGTGCTCGAGTAACACGCTTACCGGCAGCATTTCAAAGTGCTTCATCATCTTCTTTTACCGGAAAAATAATATAGGTTTAGGCTTTTATAGGCTTTTAGCTTACAACATGTCGGGACATTTGTTACAAAGAGTCATGAATACCCAGGTAACCAATAAGCATTAACATACGCAGTAAATCAGCTGCTTATTAGCATATCTGGCATTTTATACTGCACATTGTTATTTTTAGCTTTTTGACTGCCTATTTGCATTAATTTGGCATCCGAAATTCTATTAAAATTCTTCTAGTCGGTAATCAGCCGCAAATAGGCATTGTCAGCACTATAAGAGGATTAGCAGTAAAGTAGCGGTGTATTTTGCCAATGCAATTTTTAGGGCGACTTTAATGCTTATTGGCTTGTATTTGAGTATTGGAGCATTGGTAATGCTTATTGGTTTAATGGGTAGCGCACTAACTTGGATTTATTTTTAAAATCACTAAGGAGTTCGATTATTGTACTATTCATTTGTAAGGTCTGTTTGAAGTTCAGATTCGTGATCTGATGTCCTTATCAACATATTTTGATCGCCAGAATCAGTCTCCCATTGCATGAGCGCAGAAACCTACCGCCATATGAGGAACGGTGCCGTTTGCTTAATTTGAAGACTCTAGAAAGAAGACGCTCGAGCCAATGCTCAAGCCATGTTCCTGGGTAGAATGATTTAAAAAGACATCGACTGCCCCGTGATTCTGAGTCAACTGAACATGTATGCTCTCGAACGACACCTCAGAACTAGAGATTTCATGCAAAGACGGAATGTAAATTATAGACTTTACGACTCCAACCGATTTATGGCAATGCGGTTCAACGAAGTTTACGATTGGTTCGATTACAACTTGGGTAAAAACTTTCAACAACCGGCAGTCTGCATTAATTGACTGTCCAGATTTGGGATACGAAACGATTACCGGAGAAGTTGAAAGACGGGGTTATTTGCGCTATCTACAAGAAAGGCGATAAGCTGGATTGTAAGAACTCAGCGATCAGCGATCACTCTCTTGAATGCCGCCTACAAAGTGTTGTCCCAAGTTATCTTCCATGGACTACCGTCAATAGCCAATAGATTTGTGGGAAGTTATCAGGCCGGCTTCATGGATGGTCAGTCTACAACGCAACGGACCAAATCTTCAGAGTGCGGCAGATCCACCAGAAGTGCCGCAAATTCCGAGTCCCCACGCATCACCTGTTCATCGATTTCAAAGCCGCATATGATAGTGTAAACCGACAAGAGCTATGGAAAATTCCGGTTTTCCGGGTAAGCTTACTAAACTTATAATGGCTACGATGATGGGATCCAGTGCTGTGGGAGAATCTCGGGTGGATTGTCGGACCCATTCGAATTTCGCAGGGAACTTCGACAAAGAGATGGAGATGCGCTCGGTAGAACATTTCAGTCGATGGAAGATCAGTACACCAGACTAAAACGCGAAGTAGAGAAGATTTGGTTGAAGAAAACTGTGACTACAACGAAGTATATGCTGGCGGGCGGGACCAAGCGCTACAGGGCCCGCTTGGGCAGCACCATGGTAATCGACGGGGATGAGTTTGAGGTAGTCGACGAGCTCGTAGACCTTGGCTCACTGGCAACAAAAGGCAACAATGCCAGCCGTGAGATAAAAAGGCGTATTATCAGCGGAAGTCGGGCCTATTACGGACTCCACAAGCACATGTGGTCGAACAATCTGAGCTCACGTACAAAGTGCACACTGTGCTAAACGCTAATTAAACCGGTTGTTCTCCACGGGCACGAAACAAGGACACTGCTAGAAGAGGACCTACGAGCATTTGGAGCTTTCGAACGGCGGGTGCTAAGAACCATCTTTGGCGGCGTGCAAGAGAACGGTGTATGGAGGCAGAGGTGATTCCTCCTCAGAATAAAAAAAGAGAAGAGAAAAATTCACACTTTACTCAGTCGCGAATTATTGCGCTCCGTTTTGATTTAACTTTTCTCTTTTTTACTGACTGCGATTGCTCAGCAACCCGCACATTAATGTTCTATCTTCTACTCACTGAGGTATTGAACTGAGCAACAAAATGTTAATACACTTTCTGGCTACCCATGATATGGGATACAAAAAACTGTTTAGATTTCTCGCAGCGGCAACAGTGCAAAAAATGCTGCATATGACGATAGTGGATGATAGATATGACAACATTGGAATTCCCGTGCAGGTGCTTTTTCGCTCAATGAGAAACTAAAGTTTGTTTATATTTCTCTTTATGTTTGGCCTGTTTCGCTTTGCGTGAATGGTTTTCTCATTTGTTGCAGCAGTTCTGCTCATTGTATTGAACAAAAAATCAGAGGGGTGGTGTACAAGACACAACCGCATACCTAGGTGACGCAGGACTACGTAAGTCTCTTTATAGTGATAGTAGCATGCAGGGCCCGACAACGTCACCTTCAATTGCATAGCGTCACTCAATAATGAAGCAGTGAAGTTTCGTTTCAACAGAAGCAGCACCGCTTCAGTTTCAAACTGGCTTCAGTCAGCGTCAGCGAAACAGGTTTCACTTCATCATGACATGATTATCGGTTTCAACTTTTCATTTGTACTTTTCTATCAAATATTCAGAAGAAGGCCAGCAACTTTGAATGCAAATAAATGAAATTTAAGTAACATTTCCTACAATGCAACGCAAATTAAAGATAACCTAGCCAATGTCGACAAATCGTGCCTGACTTTCTGCTGTCATCAATTGAAACAGCCTCCAACTTCAAATGAAGCTTGCTTGAAACGTTCTGTTCAACAAATGAAGCAAGTCACTTCATGTATGAAGCGAAGGTAAGAGAAATTCAGTTTCATTTATTTGTTTCGACGATGCCGGGCCCTGGTAGCATGTATCCATGCTTGTAATCATTCGATTCTTCATGTATACATGCTATATGCAACATATTTATATGCTACATGCGTTGTATGTAACATTTATCAAAGTAGTAAAATTGCATACGTTCAATCCTCAAAAGATTTTAAAGTTATTTCTATGTGCATTTGGAAACAATTTAACAAAATCAAGAACACAAACTATTGCTTTCCTGCTACCTTACAGAAATTAAAGATTGTTTTTATTACCCATGGTTCCCCACGTTGAAGGAATTTTACCAATTCAATCCTGTTTTATCAACAGCACATCTTTTCACTACACTTCTAATGAAACGGCAAGCATGCGTATTCATACAGAGTCATATTATAACCGAACACTACAGCTGTAGCACATTTTTTCCAACACAGCTATCAAATTCGCAGTAAAGAATTTGCGATCTGTTGGAACAACGAACTTGTGTCATTTTTTCTGGCACACTTCCCTAACACAGACATCAAATTGGACTAGGTTTAATCGCGTTCGTAAGAAATCTGTTGGTACGAGGGGGCTTTTTCAATCTTTCTGGCGAACTTCCCAAGCAAGGACGTCAAAATGGTCTAGGTTTAATCGCGGTGTTAAGAAGTCTTGTTTAAATGAGGAAACTTGGTCACTTGTTTTGGCTTACTTCCCAAGCACAGATATCAAATTAGTATAGGTTTAAATCATCGTGTAGAACCTTCCAACCAATCACGAAGCGAGAATTCTGGTAAAATATAGGTTCATTATTTTCAATTTTTCAATAGTTCAACATCCAGAATTCATACTTTTCTTCATTTGGGCCAATTCTTAGAAAATTTTCCAATCGATTGGTGTAAGAATATTGAAAATAGTTCGGGAAACCAGTAAGCTATTGGCGTTCAAAACCCGACCACTTTTCGAGAAAGATTTTTTGGAATTACCCCCTATACCAGCTACCTTCCTGAAAGACGCAGCCCTACGTCAAAAAGGTGCACTTTTTGCACACTGAGTGAGCCAATGGCAAGCCTGTATGGAGGCAAAGAATGAATCACGAGCTCGCGCGTCTCTACGACGACCCCAGCATTCAGAGAGTTGGTAAAGCTGGACGGATACGTTGGGCAGGACATGTTGCTAGAATGCCGGACAACTTCCTTCAAAAATGGTGTTCGCATCGAATCCGGTAGGAACCAGCCGAAGAGGGGCACAACGAGCGAGGTTGCAAGACCAGGTGGAGCGAGATCTGGTGAGTACTAGGTGTTCGCGGAACCGGAGACCAGCTACCATGGACCGAATTAGATGGAGATGGAGGGCATTTCGTCCCAATTCTTCTCCGAACGTAGCTTGAAAGTATCGACAGTCAGTCCTCTGGTGCTACCTAGTTTGTCTGGCATGTATCCCCATGGCCTCATGCATAGCAGTCGAGAGAATTCAAAAAATCCGGAAAATTATCTTCACACCAAGCTTGTGTATCTTTTGCCTGGTGAGACGGTGCAGAATTTTGTTGGAAGCATTGTTGGTGCATTCTTGTAGTGTTTTTGACGATGGGAAGCAAATGGTTCTTCAAAACATTATCGATGTAATAGTTAGTGTTGATTTTAACACCAGGTTCAATGAACAGGGATGGAACCTTAAAATTTTTGGAGAAAAGCCCCTCAACCATCAGTCTGGAAACATTCTGGAACATTTGAACAGCCAGTTTGTCCCGAGATATATCAGAAAGATGAGCTGCATATATCCGATCATTTTGTTGGTTGTGGTAATCCTGTAGCAGGAACATTTTTTCGTCCGAAAACAGAATTTCACAATCACATCGTTCGACTCTTACAACCTTCTGCTTTTCAGTCAAACCGTGCTCCTGTTGCCTGCCTTTTTTGTTTGAAATCAATCTAAGAACATCTTTAAAATTATTCTTCGTGGTTGGCTGTGAAATTCACAGTTCCTAAGCCATCTTACGTCCAGACTGATCTGGTTTCTGTTGAATTCGCTCTCTTACTTGTTTGATGGCTTCCCGTGTCCTTATAGTGTGTTTACGACCAGATTTGGGGAGTATTTTCCAAGAACCGTCTTCCTATTATCGCTTGATGGTACGAAAGATCTTTCGTTTATTCCTAGTGGCTTCGGCTTCTTTAAAAAAAATTATTCGATCGAAAATGTTTCAATAGCAGACTTATTGCAAGATCCCTTTTTACATCCATGATTACCATGACTCTTAAACGAATGAAAATACGAAATGAATTTGCAAGCGGCATTGACATTTGAATACACTCTAAACGAAAAATATGCAGATACATCTGTGATTAATCCATTTTCAATTAAACACGTAATAAACTTTTTGTACTTCCGACGTTAGGTAATTGAAGGTCGGGTTCAAAAAAAGAACATTAATTTTTTTCAAACAAACAAACATAGAATTTGAAATGATTACAACTAAAAAGCATGCATACTTTTCCATTAGACTTTATTCTCAACAGCCTGCGACAACCGCTTCTAAAACAGTGCCCCTGGTGTCATTCCGTTTGCTAAAAGTTCTTCCCTTGAAACCAGTTTTCGGGGTATTTCTAACAAGCAGTGATCTGCTCGGCTCGTTTTGCATCTGTTTACATTTTGCAGCATTTAAATATCAATTCGCTGTATATTTTACCGGCCTTTTGCACCACTATACTGTGGAGTCGATTCATTCAATTCATAGTAAACAGTAAAATGACGCCTGTTTGTTTGCAGGATTTGCTGCAATTTGTTTGTATGATTGAGCAACTTGGCGCTGCGCGTCGTGCGCGCTGGCGAATGAGGAAGGCAATCAGTCATGATTTGTTTGAAAATTAATGGAAGAATCATCCGTCAAGGCTGCGTACCCGCAACCGATACCGATCTCTCTCGTGCCAATAAAACTACAATTTTAATAGAACAAAATACGATCACTTCGCTTTGCAGGTTCTCAAGTATCATTGTAGTTCGACGGGGGGAAATGCGGCAGTGGCGGTTACCGGGCGGCGGTAGGAGACAAGCAGCCGGTTGGACTTGTGTCCCACATTTCAGCGGCTTGCACTGGGCCAAAATGGCAATCTAAAGATCGGCTGCTGCTATTGTGCACACCACCAATCATGGGTGGGTGGAAAGTACCACCGGATGAAGCCAATTTCAGACAACGGTTTCCGCTGCCGTAGAATTATGGTTCAGCACAGACGGAAAAAATGGCATGTTATTTGCTGGCGGATGGAAGAAAATGAAAATCCAAACGGAGTACAAGGGAAGACGTCAAACTGGGCGCAAAAGAGCACGAGATCATCAAAGATAGCAGGAACATGTTACCGCAAATGCTTGCGACATAATGAAGTTCGTGCGAAGCGGAAGAGATGACCGACTATTATCTAAACTGTAGACATCCAGCCAGGAGAGCTTCTCTGTGCGATGCAAGATCATTCATCTATTGTGTACTCTCCTATCATAACCGTAAAACATCACACTTCAAAGCAACTTCCAATTACGTCCAATTAGCAAGGTTTTAGCGGGAGTTTCCCAGATGAGGCGATTCATGCAGTGCCTCACCATTCATCAGCCAACGCAACGGTAGCTGCCAGAACTATCACAGGAATTACACTAGACTAATTCTAATTTGCATTGAATGGCACCAGCAGCCGCCATCAGCAACAGAACTTCGCAAAACATCAGAATGCAAAGCCCCTTCTGTTGAGTTAGGCCAGTTGCGGTTTATGCAACCAGTCTCGGGTAAATGTCGAGTCTATAATTCAGAATGCAGCTAAATTTAAATATCATTAGATATCCCATCATCTATCTCACTTCATTTATCACTGATTAAACAGGTCTCAGTGGGAGGTCAACAGGTCGGAATCATCTGCCCGGTGATCTTTAATAGCTGCTCGCGACACACCACCTATCACGAATCGACAACCCCCTCCGGCACGGTCAGATCGTGGACGGCATTCTAGGTCTAGCCGTCATCATACTGCACCCCGACAACCACACCACAGTATTGCTTATGGCCCAGATTGCGGTGCAATCTCCCGTACCTACCCTTCCTTGCAGCTATTTTCATCGCTTGCCACCGCGCTAGCAAACGATCACGAACCGCCTAATGCATGCCTGTACCCACAGAAATAAAAAGTCAATTGAGTAAGCGGCGGAAGAACTTTGAATACCTGGCGGTCAGGTCACGGCCATGATCTATAAGTGGTTGGCGAGAAGGGAGTTGACGCCGCCGGGGTCCGTCGGTCGGTAGTGTTCACGCTTGGGGCTGTAAAAAAAAGCACACCAACATGACGTCTTTCCGAGGTGGACCATGATTTGCATTTGACGCCCGTTAACGAGAGCCTGCAGCGATGGGCCCCGACGTGTGAGCATCAAAGTCATTTCCATAAAGCAGCAAGAACTGCCTAGTGAATGGCTCTAGTTATAGCTACTTAGCGGATGGAAAGATCCCAACTTATTCACGCTAGCAGAGGATGTCCTTCGGTTGGTGTGATCTGCCGTGTGTAAATTCTGTTTTACACGACTTTTGGTTCACACTTTCACAATCAATCGAATTGTAACGTTTAACCATAGGCCAATTAGGGCACGGGAGGGAATTTTCGGCCCATTAAGCGACTGCATCTATTTTTTCGGCCTATGGTGTAGTTCTTGTGGAAGAACAGCTGATTTTGACGTTCTTTTAATAAAAAAAACAGAAGATTACTTACAGTCATGAGAAAATAGTTATAGCATAATAAAATTGTATGTAGGCAAAGTATTTTTATTAGAGAGAGAGAGAGAGAAAAGGAAAATAGGACCAACATTTGCATGTTAATATCTTCAAAATGTAAATGCCACCAATATCAATTTATTGATTGAAACAAAAATTTTACACTTTCTGCAATGTTTTGTGTTTTGACCGTAGCGTATCAATCCAAAATTTGGATTTAGGCCAGCGTCATGAAAAAATGAAAAAATTTGAATGCTCAATCAACTCTAAACGAATTCTTATTGCTTACATACCAATCGTTTCATAAAAGTTGGCTTTCTATCTTGCTAGATTGTAAAAAATACTAAAAAGTTTCAAGGTTAAATTTCCCCATATATTTTCTGAGCAATTACTGTGCTCCTCAGACAGGGACGACAATTAAGCACAGTTTTTGTGTACTGTAACTTAGATTATTTTCACATGAGATAAAAAATGACAGAGTTCCTTCGTCCCAATAGGTCTTCGTCTCTCCATTTCTTTTGAACCTAGACCATTCTAACTTCCTGAAAGTACCGTGAACCCCCGCTATTGTGGAAGCGAGGTGTCTTCGAATTTATTTTTAATCTGAATATTGCATATGAGCTATGTTACTAAGGCTACTGGGCAAGAGGAAACGTATTTTTTTTTTGTTTTTTTCCAATTTGTCAAGCCAACTTAACTGTCAATTGTGTATCATGACGCTTGATCATTTTTTAATGTGAATGCATTGATATTACAGGGTTTCGGATTTAAGAAGGTCATTCCGGTGGGGATACTCGGTAAACCGTACTGTGGAAGTGCCCTGCAATATCGCCTTATTTGGAGCGATTGTATGGATCATATCCACAGAATATGTTCCAAACTGAAGTTCTGTGAACTTAGGGACGACATAAGTGATATAAAAATTTAAAAAAACCTAAAAATAAAAAATAAGAAAACTTATCCAATTTAATTCTACTATGTGTACACATAGTAGAATTAAATTGGATAAGTTTTCTTATTTTTTTATTTTTAGGTTTCGTATTCTACTAAGACGCTCCAAAAACTTCAGTCGATATAAAAATTGTTTCTTCTTCTTCTTTTTCAAAACTGATACTGGCCAGAACCAGATTTGTACCACAATTGAGTACCCTTAATATGACGTAACTACGGTTTCAACAAGACGGCGCAGCTTGCCATATCGCGCATACTATGATTTATTTACTTTAACGTACTACGCTTTCCGACTGTAATATGCAATTTTTAGGTTCTGTTTTTCGGCTATGTAGTCTGTATTTAGCAGTCAAAACGATGTTTTGCTTCTATATCCGACGTTTCGGTGGTTTTATTCCACCTTTTTCAAGGAAACTAAAATTTTATTACATATAAATTCGTTTTTTCCGTCTTAGAAGAATGACTTATTTTTAACTTACAGAGGCTGTACGTTTTGTTGTCTGGTGTATGTGTGTATTTACTTTGTGATCGTCCATGTAATCTACAAATGGCGTCCTCTTTATGATTTATTTATTAACAGAAGCGTTTCAGAATTGACCTTCAAGGCCATGCCATATAACACCATTGGGCTGGTTAAGTCTACACCTGATGACAGGAACATGCAGACGAAGAGGGGGAGAGAATGTGACGTACTTTGGCTGGAACGATGTGAATCGAGCTTTCATGGATCTTGACGGTCGCTCTATTCACGGCGCTCGGGGACAAAGGAGAGACTCATTGGTTCTGGCGTCGAAGAGCGAGGGCCAGGCTCAACCAGACCTCCTCGGGCCTTCCCCTCAGAAGCGTTCGTCCCTCTCAATGAACACGTGTGACTCGACGATGGCGTTACTTGCCGGCCACCAGCACCTCTGCTGTCACCGGTGACACGTGAAATCGCTTCTTACCCTGCCGGAACGGGATTCGGGATGGTTGTAGATATAAGACCCGACGATTTGGACCACGCTGCTGAGAACGCTGTGGGGTACTCTATAGTACGTAACCGGGACTCGGCCTCCTAAACAGTAGTTGCTTCCTCCAAAGGGCTTTCGCGGGCACTTCCGAAGGGCACTAGCTTAACCATCGGTTAAAGGACGATTCCAATCGGGCTACAAGATGGCGAAGGTTTTCCCCGGTTCCACCGTAGCGGATTATCACAGGGAACCGCTTGACGGTCAGAGGACTTCGTTGTTTCACGATGCGTCGTAATCCTCTCCAGAGCAGCTTTTTAACACTCGCGAAATTTATTAAATTTGCCGAAAAGGGCAAGTGGACTAAATTACACTCGAGGTCTTGCAGCACCGAGAAACGTTATCGATACTCGTGCGAGGACAGGCAACAATGATCCTGCCTCTTGATCGGTCTAATCACGAATGAATTTTCCGCTCATCTTTCATCACTCTCAATCCCCCTGTCACACTCTCCTTCTCTGTCGAACACCGGACACAGTGGTGTTGCGTCGATTTCGCCTATATCTGAAACTCGCCGAAGAGATGTTAGTCGTTGTTTTTAGGGTAGAAGATTTTAATGCGGTTCTTTGCCGTCTTTTTTCTGGTCTGTACAATCTTGTATTTCTTTGGCGTCGACTCCATGCGTAGTCTTACATAACTTATTTTGGGCTGGGTGACTAATTAGCTGGGTGGTGAGTTCAGGGTTAGTACTTAAACTACTTAAATCTAGTACAAATAGAATGAGCCACCAAATATTTTACGAAAACGAAATCAAAATTAATGGAACACAGAATAAATTGGAATTTAAATTAACCAAAATAATCTAAATGCATGCCTCGAATGTCCATTCAATGCCGTGTTGCCGATATCGACGGTAACAGATGTCGTCCGCGAAGCTCACGATTTCCACTCCCGTTGGTAGCGCTAGGGTTAGCACGTTGTCGTACATACCGTTCCAGAGAGATGGACCGAGTATTGACCCTTGTGGAACGCCCGCCGTTATCACGACCGTTTTCTTTCCGACGTTCGTCCGGTATACTAGCACGCGATTCGTGAAGTAGCTCTTCAGAACTCGGCATAGATAGTCGAGGACTCTCCTTCTATGGAGCGCTACTGCGATGGCTTCCCAGCTGGCGCTGTTGAATGCATTCTTAACGTGGATGGTGACCACTGCGCAGTAGCGGTTTCCTCTGCGTTTCTGCTTGGACGCCTTCTTTGCTGTCTCGACAACAGTCCGGATCGCATCTAGCGTGGCCCTTCTCTTCCGGAACCCAAACTGGCTTTGTGTCAGTCCGTACTCGCCCTCCGTGTATATGGATAGCTTGTTCAGGATAATCCTTTCTAGCAGCTTTCCCAGTGTATCCAGCAGGCAGATTGGTCGATATGACGCTGGATACCCCGGCGGTTTTCCTGGTTTCGGCAACAGTACCGGGAATGTATGGATTGCTTCCTTAAGAACTGCGTTGAGGGTCCCATCCGGGCCCGGCGCCTTCTTCATCTTCAGGTATTTCGCGATTCTGACTAGTTCGTCATTGGAGATTCTTCTCTCGTCGGCGTTCGCATCCTCTAGCGCCCTGTAAGGGGTAGGGGGCCAGGACGTTGGCTCGTGTTTCGGGAAGAGGCCTTCAATTATGCATTTTAGCTTATCTGGGCATCCTTCGGCTGGCATTGCTGGGCCCCTGGTCTATGCCATCACTACTCGGTATGCATCGCCCCAGGGGTTGGAATCGACTTCTCTACAAAGCTCCTTAAAGGAGTTTGCTTGCTCTGCTTAATCACGTATTTCAGTGTGGTCTTGACAACGCGGAGGTCACTTCTTCTTTCCTCTCTAGTCTCGGTACTTCTTGCTCTCTGGAAGGGCTTTCTGACTCTGTTGCAGTTAGCGCGTAATGAGTTGAGTGACTCGTTCCACCAGTAGACCGGACGCCGTCATTTCCGCTCCGCTCCGCTATGATTGCAACGTCGCACTTCGTTTCAGTTGTCGACTGCCACAACAGTTGCTGGGCAGTGTCGCAGTGATTGACGTTGATTTGAATCACCTCCAATATTGTAGACCTGCCTTTGCCTTCTGGTACACCGGGCATTTAAAGCCTCCCGTCACGTGGTGATTGTCTTCCTTGTACAACATACACCGCGCAGTCCTTCGCAACATGTCCCGCATGAATATTTTTACATATCCATACTTCCACAATAATTTCCATTATTCTGGCACATGTTTAGTTGAACAAAATCATAATTGCAAAATTCTTCTAAACGAATTCTCGGGTACTTCTTCATTTCGACGTATCTGACAATGAGAGATTCTCTTCGTGTCTCCTCTCTTCCGCGTTTTACGGCGAAACTAAAGCATTGAAAAGAAAATTTTCAAAACATTTAGCTAGCTAGTGACTCCGACAACCGATTCGTGCAAAGCTGATGCGCTAAAATGCATTAGTTTCGCTATAAAAAGCGGAAGAGAGGGGACACGAAGAGAATTTCTCATTGTCAGATACGTCGAAATGAAAAAGTACTCGAGAATTGATGCATAAAGCATTATCACTACCGTAGCGCCGAAATATTGAAATTTCTAAGCATTGAAAATTGGCATCTGGATGAATTTTTTTTTGGGTTTGTTAGTCTCTTTTGTTTTCATGACATGTGATTGGAAACTATTTTAACTTTGAAAATATTGTGTATCCAGTACTAAATTGGACTACTACTACGCACTACTTCCGACACTAGGTTTAATGTATGGTACGGAAGGAAAATCGTTTGCCGTTTTTTCGGAAGTCCAATTTAGTGCTGACGACACAATATATACTTATCTCCTGCCAATCGACATGATCAGCATACTATCCACCTTTCCGCGCGCTTAATGGCGGCTAGTGGGTACACTTTTCGACAATGTTTATTTGCTGTTGGGAACTCCGCTCACGTGTGCTTGAAAGTTCTACCACAACAATTTAGACTGGAAATATCAACTTGACGTGAAAAATGTTGCCAAAGGCATGCTAACGTTTTCCGAAAGTTGTACCCACCAGCCGCCATTACGCACGCGAGAAGGTGGATGGAAAGGCAGTAACATTGAGTACTACACTCGCGCAAACTGCATCAAAAAATACTACAAATTTGTAGTAAAACGGAACGATTGAATGAAAACAAACAACCGGAAACCGTGCTCTCAGACTGTCTTTCATTTTCAACCAAAATTATTTTTTAGCTTTAAATTGAATTAAAAAAATATTCTAAACTAGTATTGTCAATTGCAAGGAAAATTGTACCATCCAAAGTGCAATATCGCTCATAAAAGTGCTATTTTGCATTAAATCGTTTCGGTATCTTCGGCGCACTTATTGTTTGGAAGATAACGAAAAAGTGCGCCGAAGATACCGAAACGATTTAATGCAAAATAGCACTTTTATGAGCGATATCGCACTTTGGATGGTACAATTTGCCTTGCAATTGACAATATTTAGGGTGATTTGGGGGAATATTATCATCATGCTCCCGATATAGATATTTACTTGACAAAAATATCTTTCTCTCGGGGATTCTTCTATTTTCTCATTGAAACTCTCTTCACAGACAAACATATATAACTCCAAAGTAAATTGATATATACCAGGTATATGACAATGCGAGCTGTCATATACACTTTGCACTAACACATCTACACTAGTTCTGAGATTTCGAGCATTTTGTATGGAAAATTAGTTAATTTTTTAAAAAAATCGTTGGATACGCAAGATTTGTCTATTTTTTTCTCACCGTTTTTATGTTTATGCTTAGAACATTATTTCTAGTATGTATTTTCATGAATACAATGAAGTGCAACATTCCAAATTGCAAGCGGAAATTTTTTCGTCAAAACGGTATCAAGATGTCTCAAAGAAATGTCGTTATATCGCTTTCCTACAAGTAGTAAAACAAAAAAGGTTTTTTTTTTAAATGCTCGGACATGATTGTTCAATAAGCAGCATGAGCAACATTGTTATCCGCCCGCGATATTTTTTGTCTGATTTCTGGTAAGCTTTTAAAGTGTTAATTATCTTCTAAGACCGTTTTGTAGCAATCTAAGATTACTTTTTATGGTTTTCTACGTAGTGTTGAGACGGTAAATTTATGATAAAAAGGTATCATCTTGGAACAGTGACTTCAACTTAAGGATTTTCAAGCAGTAGCACAAGCATCTATTCGAATGAAACTATTTTTCAAAAGAAGACATCAAAGGCAGATATTCAAGTATACCGTATTGATCGTGAAGTATTAGAAACATTAATTCATTTTTCAATTGCACATCGAAATAGTTAGTCACCCATGTTCTCAAATTTTTTACGCAGAATAAAGAAGGCTACAAGTGCAAATGACTTTAAAATATATTCCTTACATTTCATTGTAAATGTTCAAATATTTCTCTGGAATAATATAGCTGCATTCATTAATTACAATTAATTTAGTTTTAATTTTCATGCAAGTTCCACCATATTTCAGAACTATTTCTTCTTCTTTCTACACACACTAATGCAACCCTCGATGGTCACATACCTGGTATATATCAATTTACTTTGATATAACTCTTGGAATAAAAATCAACAAAAATTATCGTACTTCACATTTAGCCTGAACACTAGCATCATCTATGATCGACATTCCCAAATATTAAATAGCAACATGGGTATCCTTCGAAGTAGCAAATATTTTTTATGGGGAATCCCCCTTCTTTCGTTAAAAGTGTCACTTTGACCAAAACGGAGACATTCCCAACTAAGAACAAATTTGAAATGACGGTTTGAAAATGTTTTATCGGTACGAAGAATGGAAAACGAGTGTTATGTCTGTTTGTCTGTGCTCTCTTCAAATAGTAAGTCTAAGTAAACTTAGTATAATAAATAATGAAGTATTCAGAATTCAAGAAAATTGTTAAGAAAATTAATTTCAGGCGAATTTTGGCTATTTTTAATATTGTTTTTTTTCTGATAATAAATTACAGTAAACCTCATTAGCAAAACCTAATCCAATCAGCCTGACGAACACACGCCGGTTACACTGATAAATATGTACCTCATGTGAATACTGTATCAGTCGGCTGCGTTAAACAACACTTTGATCAACGATATAAAGCGCTATCGGCGATGGATCGAAATAAAATCATTACCTAATTAAATCAACCAGTCCGGCGAAAAACGTTAATGCCAGCTATGTAAAATGCAAACTAATCTCCACTTCATCCCAGCCTATGTTAACCTTCGAGAAAGGGGTAATTATGCATGAAAATGAACGGCACACCGGTATAAGCGCTGAAAAAGGTAAATATCTACCACTCAAATTGGCCGTGGTGGTGAGAATAAACAAGCGTTAATTTCGATGGAAACTTACAGGCCGCAGGCGCTGGCTGCGGTTGGCAAACGTAAACAAACTGCCACTCGCCGTTAGTTTCTCCGCCAACGAGCGGCGGGGAAAAAATTTCACTCGTGAGAACGGTCACACCATCGAACGAGACACGGTGAGTGTCGGTCGATCGTGGTCATGTTTTTGGTAACGAATGCCCAAAATTACAGTAAAGTAAAACAGTTTTGTGTTACATTTACTGCTAAATCTTATACATAACACAATTTGTTTTTATAAATTGTTAATTATGACCATTTTTGGTAGCGATTTGACCTGAATTACAGCTACGGAAGAGAAGTATTAACTCATTCTCACTGGTGAGTGAGTTCCCTCTGCTCACGGTGCGGCCCTATAATAACGATCGGTGATCGCCAAACATGATCAGTTTACGAGGAGCGTTCAAGGCGGGTTGGTGATTTCCGAGTGGTGTGTTTTTATTTTTGTTTCGTTTCTTGCCTACCGTTCGTAACTTATCGCTGCGCTTTCGAGCCGTTCGAGATAAGAAGGAGAAAGTTCAAGTGCGACTGATAAGTGAACCATTATCGACGGGTATTTACTGTTTGGCGCGCAGCGATAGCGCCGACCGTTTGCCTATCGAGGCCATTTCCTTTGTTATTGGGAGCTCCATTCGGCAAGCATGAGAAACCTGCTGATCGATCAGGTAAGCAAGCGGTAGATTCATCTGTGTATTTTTAGCCGGTTGCCCTCATGAATGTGCAATTTAGGAAATGCTTTGCTCATCCGCTCGCTTGCCTGTGTTTGCGCGCGCGTTAATAATAATCATCCACTCAGCTTTCGGCAAACTGGCCGAAGTGTGATGGAAATCGGTGAGCAATTCTGGCAGAAATTTTAGTGGGTGAGAATACATTTCCTCCTGCTTTCCACGAAGCAGCTGCGAATTTATATAGTGGCTGGCGGTGTAGTTGTTGGCTGTCTATTCTTAGAACTATATTTTTATGGGGGAATATTTAGCTCAACACGGTTAGGTGTGGAAATTTTGCACACCTTGAATCTTTGGGAGGATACCTGTCTGCGTGGTTGCGAAAAGTTACTCGGTTCGGGGTTTTCGTGAGGATCATAGTGGTGTATCGCATCCAAGGTCGTCATTTTTAAGTATGCGTCAGTTCGATGGAAATATTTACATGCTGGTACTTGTGTGCACCATCTTTCTTGTCACTATCTTGTTTAAATAATCAAATTTCCGAATGGTTCTAAAGATTAGAGTTACTTGTATGCTCTAGGAAGATGTAACTGGTTTGTTATTGTATTATTTTATAAACTTTGGGATTGTTTGAACTTCTTGCAATATAAAGAAGAGAATTTGACTTTTAACTCTAGATTATGCCAAATTGTTACGTTACTCGGTCTCCACTATAGTTACTTTATATATAGTTCGGTAGATAGAAAAACTGGCAGATTGGCATCCCTGATTTTTGGAATTAAATATGGCATTATGGAGAAATGCGCTAGTTTTTACGGAAAATAATCGCTAGCGAGTATTGAAAATAAATAGTTTTATGAAAATAAAATGTGTTTCTTAGAGTTGCTCTCACATTTCGGATTTTGAAAAACGATATATAGTAACTATAGTCTCCACCAGGTAAATTATGCAATTCGTGGCGATCTTAAACTGTTCAAATTGATTGACCTCAATCTCAATCGATCAAAACTCATCGTAGAGCATCGTTAAGCGTTAAACCTCTAATATGAAATATAAAATATAAAATAGCTCTGATTTGCTACCTCCAAACGTAAGATCCGTCAGGTGTGGCAAGCTTATTTAAGGTACACGTTGAATATTAAGGTTTTTTAACTGCAAATCAGTTCCCTTTAGTTGCAATGCAAGTACCATCCATTAAATTTTTCATGGGAGGTTCAAGCTCCATCAACACAGAAAGCAGTCAGTCAGCAATGCGCTCGCGGCAATTAATTCGGGAAAAACATTTGAAAGGCCGGAACATGAACTTTCCTCAGACAAATGGTCGTACTCTGTCAGATTGGCTACCTCGTTTCGATGCGCTCGGCAAGCTTCACATTCCGTTCGTCCGTCCGGCCGGCCACTTTGCGACAGCAGGCTTCCCTACAAGGAAAACGCTTTATCTACAGTGGAGGTCAGACTTTGTGCAACCACCGCGACCCACCCATGAATGTATACATATGAACGTATGAACCACTTCCCGCTGTTACTGAATGATTCCATACCGGCCAGCCGGCCGAACATTTGACGCCATCAGTCAGCTAATTGTAATTTTAAATTGGCATCGCATAAGCGAACGGCTGCGGCGGCGGAAGGGGGTTGCCATAAAATTCCTGCAATCGTTCACTCGGTTGGAACATGCTTCCATCCATACGGAGTGGAGCAATAATATTTCCGTCTCGGTGCCCATACGAGTGAGAGGCTTGGATTGTCTGACAGGCCAAAAGCATCCTTGCCAGCGCAGCCGTAAGTACCTGCTGTGTGAAGAGAAATCTTGACGGTATCTCGCCGTTGATCATATTTGTTGAGGCTCCAATTAACGCTCGCAAAAAAACTGCCGGTAACTAGACCTCGGGGATTATAATCTGGTTGGTTTTCCAATAAATAAAATGTAAAATTTTACTGAAATGTCGGAAAGTTGAAACTCATCGTGAAGCTTTGATTTTTGGGCTTAGAAATATACGATATCGATGTAATAGATAACTATTTTAAAACTATGAACAGTATAGAAACAAAGTAGCGGTTTATTATATTGAAGCTCAGAACCAAGGATGGTGGGCAAATGGTTCAAAAGATTTTTTTAAAGAAGCTGAAGGACTTCATAATAGTTATGTTATGAAAATTATATTCAAGTATCTTAGTAGAATTTACGAATCAAGGAGAAAGTGAGGACAAAATGGGTCACGACAGCATTTAACCTGGGGCGGATGACTGAATTCAGAAATTGATTTTTCACGTGGACGGAACGTGTCGATTTTTTACAGTGTAGCGCGGCTATAGCAAGGCAACTTACCTGTTACTAAGACGTAGACTACTGACGTGGATGATCAAAGCTACTCTAGAACGCCGGATCCCAGTAACAATTGCCGGACGGAAGTTGTCCGAAACTTTTGCTTCCGTCTGTCCAACGTCATTCGACAAATTCTTGAGCTTGAGTTCCTTTGAAACGTGCAGAAAGTTGCGGCTGTCATCAAGTGAGTAGAAATCGAAACCAGCACTATTCTCAACTAGAGTACCCACCCGTCGTGGGTTTGCTGATGACTTCGTCGTTATTACTACGTGCAGACTTTATTACAAGGCAGACTTCAAACAGTTTCCTGGGCAAGAGTTTTACACGGCAACCGATAGCGGACAGGTGACTGACATTTTCAAGCTTCGGAACTGTCCTCGATGTACCAAACAGTAATCTGTCGACGTACCAAAAAAGTTAGATGCCACTTCTCATGACTCTACCAGTGGATATCACTACCCACTTCCATTGTTTCTATTGCTGCTACTCTGGACCCGGGACACCCTTTAGTAGGCATTAAGGAAGCCCCAGCTCACTCCAACTCATAAACTGACCGTTTATGGTTCAAAATTTTTATGTTTATTTTTATGTTGTGCTGTGTATATACCGCCGGATAAAAGTAACGATGTGGCAATCATCGGTGCACACATTAGCTTTGTGTTAGAATTTTGCGGGAGTAGTTCTGACAGTAGCACTGTGATCGTTTGTGGTGACTACAATCAACCGCATATCGTCTAGATTATAAACAACGGTACAATATAGCACAATGTTTCCATACAGCTTACTGTGCCGAATGCAGCACTGATTGACGGCATGGACTTTTGACGTAGGACTACGTCTTACGGCAAGTTTTGAGATAGGGTGTCATTCCAAAAAATAGAAAAATGCGAGCGTCACGAAAAATGAAAGGTTTTGAGCGCTAATAGCTCAGCGGAAGTCCGATCGATTTTCAATATTCTTACACCAATCGATCGGAAAATCTTCTAAGAATTGACCCAAATGAAGAAAAATATGGATTCTTGATGTTGAACTATTGAAAAATTGAAAATAATGAACCTATGTTTTACCAGAATTCTCGCTTCGTGATTGGTTGGAAGATTCTTTACGATGATCTAAACCTATACCAATTTGATATCTGTGCTTGGGAAGTAAGCCAAAACAAATGACGAAGTTTCCCCATTTCAACAAGATTTCTTAACACCGCGGTTCAACCTAGACCATTTTGAAGTCCTTGCTTGGGAAGTACGCCAGATAGAGTGACAAAGCCCCCTCGTGCCAACAGATTTCTTACGAACGCGATGAAACCTAGTCCAATTTGATGTCTTTGTTAGGGAAGATGTGCCAGAAAAAAAGGACACAAGTTCGTTATCCCAACAGATTCTTTACTGCGAGACGATTAAACCTCGACGAACTTGATATCTGTGTTGGAAAAATATGCTACAGCTGTAATGTTCGATTATAATACGACTCTGTATGAATATGCATGTTTGGCGTTTCATTAGAAGTGTAGGGAAAAGATGTGCTGTTGATAAAATAGGATTGAATTGGTAAAATCCCTTCAACGTGGGAAACCATGGATAATAAAAACAATCTTTAATTTCAGTAAGGTAGCAGGAAAGTAATAGTTTGTGTTCTTGATTTTGTTAAATTGTTTTCAAATTCACAATCTTTTGAGAATTGAACAAATGCAATGTTACTACTTTGATAAACGTTACATACAACGCATAGGATTGGGCGATACCGTATCGATACCCGCGATCGACTCGAAGGCCGATATTTCGATAAATTTCATCGATACTTATGGCGTCGGTATTATGCTAAATCGATAATTTCATCCCGATACTGTTTTGATAAAGCGGGATATGCATGCTGAAAAAATATAGACTAAAACTAGGCCAGGAAATGCTCAAGAAAGCAATATTTTAAGCATTTTTTCTCGCGCAGTTTTCTTTTCAGGTATCTACTAAGCTTAATTCTCAAATTTACTTTATTGGAATTGACTCTTATGCAAAACCTTGAACAATGTCACCTACATGTTTAACGCTTATTGAACGGTAAGTGCATACACTGAAACAAGAACCATGGTATTTCGCACCATTTTGCAGAAAACGCTTGCTTTTTGTAAGTACCATGAAAAAGTATTGAAATTTACCATGATTCTTGTACAAGTAACATGTTCTCAGATAATTTTACCACATTTCCTGGTAATGTCTAGTAATTTTGACTACGATTCTGTTATTTTTTGTGTTCGGGGTAACGCCGAAGGTAACACATAGTAATTTTGACCAGAACACTGCTTAAGCTAAACAGAATTCTTTTCTGCAAAAATTCACTGGTGTGTCCTCTTAATTTTACCCTCTAATATGATCCTTGTTTCAGTGTACGATACGCGATTTTCAGCAATTTAGAACTGACCAGAGAGCGCAGAGAGTAGTATTGGGCGTTGACGGCATTAACAAAGACTTTCCAGCTTTTTACGCGCCATAATAGTAGTGAAAGTGGCAGAGGTGGGACAGAGATCGAGAAGAACTAGAACTGGAAAGGAGCAACTCCCAGCGGAACTCTGCAGGAATATATTTTTTTGAAACGATGATTCTACAATTGATGAAGGGACGGTAAGGGAAAGTAATGAAGAAGGATTTTTTCGGGAATGAAGGGGAAGGGTGGAAAGGAAGGGGGGGGTAATAGGTAGCTATGGTTAACAAGTTGTCGTTGTGACTCCTGTCTTTTGTCCAATGCTGGAAGGTGCATGGGTCGAACCAAGCTGTAATCAGAGATTATAACCGGATTTGAACCCACAACACCTGCCAGGGCGTGTCGCTCACTGGTACCCGTGTACCTTTGAACCACAGAGGCGCTGGACAAAAGAAGTCTGCTCAACCCCCCTTATTAACCATAGCGCGACATGGGTTGATCTATTTTTAGACACACAAATTGTGCCTCTTCCTCCACCTACTGTAGAAACCACCGACCGAGAAGTTTTAATCTAACGTCATTTTACCTTCAGGACGACGACACTATGCAGGCCCTTACGACTTGCAAGGTACTGCGTGTGACGCTGTTCGTCCGAAAGCGTGTTAGTCCGCGTTTCTCAGCGCGGTTCTTCGGAGAAAGGCTCCGTTCCTATGAAAATTGACCAAACTCGTGACTTTAGTCATGACCTTGAAATGCGGTCAGGCATATATTAATATTTTTTTGAAACGATGATTCTACAATTGATGAAGGGACGGTAAGGGAAAGTAATGAAGAAGGATTTTTTCGGGAATTTTTCCCCTTCATTCCCGAATTGGCACGAGGGGGTTTTGTCACTCTTTCTGGTGTACTTCCCAAGCAAGGATTTCAAAATGGTCTAGGTTTAATCGCGGTGTTAAATCTTGTTGAAATGAGGAAACATTGTTACTTGTTTTGACTTACTTCTCAATCAAATTGATATAGGTTTAGATCATCTTAAAGAATCTTCCAACCAATCACGAAGCGAGAATTCTGGTAAAACATAGGTTCATCATTTTCAATTTTTCAATAGTTCAACATCAAGAATCCATACTTTTCTTCATTTGGGTCAATTCTTAGAAGATTTTTCAATCGATTGGTGTAAGAATATTGAAAATCGATCGGAAAACCGCTGAGCTATTAGCGCTCAAAACCTTTCATTTTTCGTGACGCTCGCATTTTTCGATTTTTTGGAATTCCGTAAGACGTAGTCCTACGTCAAAAAACAAACCGTGTAAAAAAAAGACTTGAGTGTATTTGTGGCAGCTCTGGATTTGAGTGACCCCTGTGTCATCAAAAAAGTTACTCATAAGTCCACCATCTCTCAAATCAGTCCGCGGGCCGCACAAACCATCTTGAAAGGCCGCATGCGGTCCGGGGGCGTAGTTTGGCCATCACTGGTCTTGAGTATATGTTTGCGATGATTGACGGTCGGCAGCCACACAGACAGCACAGCAGGCATTGCAAAACCTGCCTATGGTAACATTTACTAGGTATATTTATTTCTACAGAATACGGTTTTATTGTGATTTTATTGCAGCTTATTTAAATGTTTTCTATAGGAGCATATGTTGAAAGCCGCCAAAATATGGAATACCTATCATAAACGATTCTACCACAATGATCGCACAAGTACCTAGATGAGAGCGAGGCACTTCAAATTACGCAAGAGGATAAATTGGAAGCAATGCTCAATAATGGCAACGTGTTCCAGTAGCCGAAACGACAGTTAGGCAAACAAATTTGAAACTGAAACTAATGCAGCTGGCCAACACGAACATACAATATGTAGAACACTGGGATATGCAAACATCGATGATGAAGACTCAAGTCAGCCATCAAATAGCTTCCACATCATCACCGACGGAGAAAGTCCTTTGAAAGACGGGATGATATAGTGACTATCCGCTTCAACAATGACCTGTTACCGTCGGCTATTGCAAAATCTGGATCAATTAATTAAACTTGAAATGACTTGTTGTCATTTAATATAAATTAGTAACTAAATTTTATTGATTTTAATCTAACTGAAAACAAAAACTAAATTTTAACCAATTCGTGTCTTTGTTTCTTAAAAACGGAGCCTTTCTCCGAAGATCCGTGCTGAGAAACGCGGACTAACACGCTTACGGACGAACAACGTCACACGCAGTACCTTGCAAGTCGTAAGGGCCTGCATAGTGTCGTCGTCCTGAAAGTAAAAACAAGTTGGATTAAAACTTCTCGGTCGGTGGTTTCTACAGTTGACGGAGAAAGAGGCACAGTCTGTGTGTCTAAAAATAACCCAAAAACCAGACCAGAAGTCGCTACATTAATAAAGGGGGTTTCGCAGTCTTCTTTTGTCCAGCGCCTCTATGGTTCAAAGGTACACGGGTACCAGCGAGCCACACGCCCTGGCAGGTGTTGTGGGTTCAAATTCGGTTATAATCTCAGATTATAGCTTGGTTCGACCCATGCACCTTCCAGCATTGGACAAAAGATAGGAGTCACAACGACAGCTTGTTAAGCGTAGCTACCTATTACCCCTTCCCCTTTCTTTACACTCTTTACCCTCCTTTCCCAAAAAAATTTTCATTACTTTCCCCTACCGTAGGTTGGTAGGTCACAACGATTACTTGTTAAGCGTAGTAATAATATATACCGATGTAATATATACCGATTTAAAAGCCGCCTTCGACCGTATAAATCACCGCATAAACTGCTTGACAAAATATTACGAATTATGCGGGTGCCTTGTACCTAAGCTAAGGGTGATAGCTTACATCGCCGTTCACAAATAAATCTGATGTACCGCAAGCCCGTAACTTAGGTCCACTTTTGTTTATTTTATTCTTCAACGACGCTGCCTCTGCTCTAGGGAGTAGTTGCAGACTGGTAGGTGCTGACGATCTTAACGATTGACAATTGACGATTTCGTTCCATCGAGGATTACTTGACGATTCGTTCCATCGAGGATTGTCATCGTCTTCGGATACTTATGAACACCCTTGAGAACTGATGTAAATCGAACTACTTGACCGTCACCGTTTCTAAACGTGAGGTTATTACATTCCACCGTATCAAATCGGCAATCCTATATGACTACAGAATTGACGGTCAGGTATTGAAAATGGTCGATTGCGTTAACGATCTTGGTGATACACTTGAATCGAAAATGGCGTTTGATCGTCACCGTGCAATGATAATTTCAAAAGTTTCGCGCCAGCTCGGATTTATAGCCAAAATTGGCCAAAATTTCAATGATCCGCATTGTCTCAACGCACTCTATTGCGCATTAGTCCGATTGACCTCGAAAACGCATGTATAATTTGGACTCCGCACTAGCTCTATTGGCACCTTCGAATTGAACGAGTCCAGAGAGTGTTTATACGATTTGCTCTGCGTAATCTGCCTTACACGAACATGGTTCTAGGGATAAACTGACGCTACTGATCAGAGTTACATTGCATGGAGTGAGTCCCTTCGAGATACGGCCAGAGTTGAGACAAGGTGATGGCTTATTCTGCATCATGTTCAACATCAACATCGCTTCTTCAAGGGATGATCCGACGAGCTTCGCACGATTTTCGCCAAGGGTAGCCAACTTCTAGACTTTGCAGATGACTTTGATATCATAGCCAGGAACTTTGCGACGGCGGAGACAATCTTCTTCTTCTTCTTCAGCAGCATAGAGCCGGGGTGGCTCGTGCTGTTTCAAGCACTCGTCTCCATTCAACTCGGTCTTGGGCCACTCGTCGCCAATTTCCTAGTCGTCTCAGAAGTCGCAAATCGCTTTCGACCTGGTCGAGCCATCGTGCACGTTGGGCCCCCCTGTTCCTGGTGCCGGTGGGGTTGTTGAAGAGGACCGTTTTCATCGCACTGTCGTCCGGCATCCTTACGACGTGTCCGGCCCACCGTAGCCTGCTAACTTTCGCTAGATGTACGATGGGAGTCTCCCCAAGCAGTGCCTGTAGCTCGTGATTCATACGCCTCCGCCACTCCCCGCTTTCAGTTTGTACTCCGCCAAATATCGTCCGCAGCACTTTCCGCTCAAACACGGCAAGGGCGCGTATGTCCTCCGTAAGCAGCGTCACGGCTTCAAGTCCATAAAGAACTACCGGTCTAATAATGGTTTTGTACATTGTTAGCTTCGTGCGGCGGCGTATGCTCCCTGATCGTAGCGTTTTACGAAGGGCAAAGTAGGCCCGATTTCCCGCTTGGATGCGCCGCTGGATCTCCTTACTAGTGTTGTTGTCCGCGGTCACCAGCGATCCCAAATACACGAACTCTTCTACCACTTCTAGTTCGTCGCCGTCAACGGTTACCGTCCGTGGGAGGCGCGCATTTGTTTCCTTTGAGCCTCTTCCTTTCATGTATTTGGTCTTCGACGCATTTATTTTTAGCCCAATTCTCCTAGACTCCGCTTTCAGTCTGGCGTAGATTGCCTCCGCCGTCGCAAAGTTCCTGGCTATGATATCGAAGTCATCTGCAAAGCCTAGAAGTTGGCTACTCTTGGTAAAAATCGTGCCTCTCGTTTCAATGCCCGCTCGTCGGATCACCCCCTCAAGAGCGATGTTGAACAGCATGCAGGATAGACCGTCACCTTGTCTCAACCCTCGTCGCGTTTCGAAGGGACTCGAGAGTGTCCCAGAGATGCGTACGAAACACATCACTCGATCCAATGTAGCTCTGATCAGTCGCGTAAGTTTGTCCGGAAAACCGTATTCGTGCATTATCTGCCATAGCTTGTCTCGATCGACTGTATCGTATGCTGCTTTGAAATCGATAAAGATGTGATGCGTGGGCACGTTGTACTCCCGACATTTCTGCAAGATCTGTCGGATAGTAAACATTTGGTCCGTAGTTGCGCGAGCCCCCATGAAACCCGCCTGATAATTCCCTACGAAACCTTGTGCTATCGGTGACAGCCGGCGTAATAGGATCTGGGAGAGTACCTTGTAGGCGGCGTTTACCAGCGTAATACCACGATAGTTGCAGCAGTCTAGCCGATCACCCTTTTTGTAGATGGGACAAACCACTCCTTCCATCCATTCCTCCGGTAGCTTTTCCTCCTCCCAAATCCTCGAAATAACCCAGTGTAGAGCCTTTGCTAGCGTTTCCCCGCCATGTTTATAAAGCTCTGCCGGTAGGCGGTCCTTCCCAGCGGCTTTATTGGTCTTCAGCAACCTGATTTCTCGTTTGACTTCTTGGAGATCAGGTGCTAGGACATCACTATCTTCCATGGGCGCTCCTAGGTTAATTTCCGTTCCGCCTCCTTCTGCGACTTCGCCATTGAGGTGTTCATCGAAGAACTGCTTCCACCTGTCGACCACCTCGCGCTCGTTTGTAATTAGATTCCCTCCCTCGTCCCTACACATGTCAGGTTTCGGTGTGTAGCCCTTCCGAGTTTGGTTTACCTTCTCATAGAACTTGCGCGTGTCATTAGCTCGGAATAGTTGTTCTAATTCTTCACGATCTCTGTCCTCCTTTTGGCGCTTTTTTCTCCTCAGGATCGTGGTCAACTGGTTCCTAGCTCGTCGGTACTTGGCCAGGTTCTCTCTAGTGGCAATACTTAGATAATTTTTCCAAGCGTTTTTTTTCTCCTCCACCGCTTGTTGGCATTCCCCATCAAACCAATCATTTTGTGTACTCCGAGGCTCAATACCTAGTGCCGCGGTAGCGGCCTCTCCGATGGCCGAGCGTATTCTGCCCCAACCGTCTTCGAGGTTTGAAGCACCTAACTCCTCGGAAGAGGGCAGTGCCTCATTCAGTACTCGCGCGTAGTTCTCGGCAGCTTGTGGGTTGTCTAGCTGCCTGATGTTCAGCCGAGGAGGGCGGCTTTGACGTGTCCGGTATACGGTGGACAGCTTTGAGCGCACATGTACTGCTACTAGGTAATGGTCAGAATCAATATCCGCACCCCGACGGGAGCGTACGTTCGTGATGTTAGAGAAGAACCGGCCCTCTATGAGAACGTGGTCAATTTGGTTCATTGTACGTTGGTCAGGTGATCTCCAGGTGGCTTTGTGGATATCCTTGCGCGGGAAAAAGGTACTTCGGATCACCAGGCCTCGGGAAGCTGCGAAGTTTATACATCGTTGGCCGTTATCGTTTGTGTCGGTGTGCAGGCTATGGGGTCCTACCACCGGTCTATACATTTCTTCCCTACCGACCTGGGCGTTCATATCCCCGATGACGATCTTGATGTCCCGTGACGAGCAACTGTCGTACGTAGCCTCCAGCCTCGCGTAGAACGCTTCTTTCTCATCGTCGGGTCTACCTTCGTGCGGGCAGTGCACGTTAATGATGCTATAATTGAAGAAACGGCCCTTTATCCTCAATACACACATTCTCTCGTTGATCGCCTTCCAATCTATCACGCGATCCTGCATTCCGCCCAGCACTACAAAGCCCGTTCCCAGTTCGTTGGTAGCGCCACCGCTCTGGTAAAACTGGGCCTTTCCGCCACGTATCTTCCATACCTTCTCTCCTTTGCGACAGATTTCCTGCAGAGCTACGATGCCGAGTTTGCGGGGTTCCAGCTGTTCAATCAGCACCCGCTCGCAACCTGCGAAATTTAGCGATCTGCAGTTCCAAGTCCCGAGTCTCCATTCGTCGTCCTTATTTCGTCGCCTAGGTCGATGCCGAATATTCCGCTCCGAATATGCTTGAATGTTGTTAGTTTGTGTTGTTTAGGTGTGTAGCCGTACTGGGGCAACACAACCGAGTCTCGTGATGGGGCTGCCATCTTATAGTGCCGAGACTCACTACCTCCTTCCCGGTTAGTATACGACCTTAGTTTCCACCGGGGTTGGTTACCCGATCTCCGCTAAGGTTGCTCGTATTCCGGCTGGTACCACGAGGAGGTCGGGATCGGAGTTGCTGGATAAGAGGCTAACGACCACTATGGGGTCTATATTCCGCATTATCTAGCCGTTTACCAACCGGAGACAATCTGCGCCATACTAAAAGCGGAACCTAGGAGGATTGCGCTAAAAATAAATGCGTCAAAGACCAAATACATGAAAGGAAGGGGCTCAAAGGAAGCAAACGAGTACCTCCCACGAAAGATAGCAGCTGACGGCGTCGAACTAGAAATGATAGATGAGTTCGTGTATTTGGGATCGCAGCAGATCGCGGGTAATCACTAATCAGGCCCGCACCGCCGTACAAAGCAGATAATTTACAAACCCTTTATTATATCGCTAGTGTTTTATGGACGTGAAGACGTGACGCTGCTCACGGAGGTTATAAACGCCCTTCCCTTCCCGTGTTCGAACAAACTAAAAGCGGAGAGTGGCGGTGGTGTATGAATAACGAGCTACAGGCACTGCTTGGCGAGATTCCCATCGTACATTTGACGAAATTCGGTAGGCTACGGTGGGCCGGACACGTCGTAAGGATGCCGGGCAACAGTGCGACGAAAATAGTCCCCTTCAATAACCCCATCGGCAGCAGGAACAGGGAAACTCAACGTGCGTCAACGTGCAAGATGGCTCGACCCGGTCGAAAGTGGTTTGCGACTTCTGAGACGACTGAGAAATTGACGATGAGTGGCCCAAGATCGAGTTGAATGGATGCGACGAATCAGAGCTCCATATTTAAAAATGGAAAAAAGCCACGTTCCCGTGGCATCCAAAAGCAGCATACCTTCATACGAAGTGCGAAGCGTAATGCTTAAAAATTTCCTATTTCCTCCCGTTACTTTAAGTGTTTGCGAGTGCGCCAATCTACGACCCAAAGAAGTACCCGTGTAAATAATGAACCTCCCATAAAGGCTACCTTTGCGTACTCATTTGCGAAAATTGGATCATCTGATGAAAGCGTGGTTTTGGCGGTTCGGTTGGGAAAGTCTCACGGTTGTTTTTGTTGTTGTTATTTGGTTTTGGTGTGAGCAGAAAAGTGGAACCGATTTGCGGTTTAGCAAGACATGGATGGTCGGGAACGGCTGTGTGTAAAGTCGCGTTAAGTGGATGTGGACGATTGTGGGTGTTAAATTAATGGATGGACGCACAAGATTCCACATTTAACGATGATGTCGTTTGCTCGAGAAGATTGGCCGTTCGTTTCTGGAACGAATGGAGAATAGAATTTTATGACACGGCTTATGACTTTTTCTTGCTCGTGCTTAATTACTTAATTGAACGTTGGCTGGAAGATCGCATTGGTCACCCCGAGTTCAATTAGAATAATTTTTTAAAACCTTTTTCCCCACACGAAAACAAAATCTCTACAGGCTAGAAGCAATTATTCGAAAAACTCAAAAAAATCGCATACCATTCTGTCACACCGTGTTGCACCTAGCAGAGTTCGCTTTGACCGGACCGGCGATATTTCCGTTCAAATGATGCAACCGGCAAAAATGCGCCACTTTTCACCGGTTACACGCGACGCAGAGCAAATCCAGCTAAAAATAGCGGATACATACCTACGAGCGATCATGTGCGCCTTATACAGCCAAAGATCGTTGCATATCCGACGCCACTCTGCATACTGCTGACCAGGACGTTCGAAAAGCAACGCATCGCGCTGCTGTGATGAGCGGTCTTGCTGTGAGCAACTGCATGAAAAACACCGGGGGAAAAGCAAAAGCGAGAAAATTCGTCATGACCGTCAGCCGTTTGGCAATGAATGATTGTTTGTTGTTTGCTTCTGCTTGATACAAACAAAGCGAAGTTTTATATCCGTATCTGTTGCTCTCTATCTTTAACTGAATCAGACGGCTTGATCAGCGGAAAACCGAAAGGCAGTAGAAATTCGTAGAATGATTAACACCTACGTCATTGTCTTCTTGGTCCTGGGGTGACACACAGCGCAGCTATTCAAACCGTCTAACTGTTTAGAATGTTGGACTGATTCATTGAACTGATCGTTATTCTTGTTTAATTGCAGATAGCGGAGGACGGCTTCGCCGTCATCGATGATTTTCTTACTGCGGAAGAGGTCGCCGAACTGCTGGAAGCGGGACAAAGCCTGCACAAAGACGCCCCCAAGGAAGAACGGAGAGTATTTAGTACCATTAATGCCAAAGCGACGCAAAGCAAAGATCGGTACTTCATCGAGAGTGGCGACAAAGTACGATACTTTTTCGAGGAAGGTGCCGTCGACGAAAACGGTGAACTGCTGGTAGACCCCTCGGTGGCGCTAAATAAGGTTGGCCATGCGCTGCACACCGAACATCCGGCGTTTTCGAACATTACGTTCTCCAATCGGGTTAAGGAAGTTTGCTGGCAGCTGGGCTTCCAAAGTCCAGCCGTAGCGCAGAGCATGTACATTTTTAAGAACCCCGGAGTCGGCGGTGAAGTGAAATCCCACCAGGATGCGACCTATCTGTACTCGGACCCGAGCTCGACGATCGGTTTTTGGATCCCGCTGGAAGATGCAACTCCACAGAATGGCTGTCTGTACTTTATCAAAGGTTCCCACAAAAGTGGTGTTCACAGGAGGTAGATCATATCGATCTTATTTTATTTGGATTGAATAAACAGTAAAGAAATTTTCAGGTACATCCGCAATCCAGACAAAACATCAAACGACCTGTTGATATACGATCGGCCGGCCCCACTGTATCCGCAGTCTAACTTCGCTCCGGTCCCCGTTAAAGCCGGTTCGCTGGTATTGATTCACAGCCAGGTGGTGCATCGAAGCGACGCGAACCGCTCGAACCGAAGCCGGCATGCGTACACGTTCCACGTGATCGAAACGGAGAACTGTGCCTACTCGAAGGAAAACTGGTTGCAACCGAGCGAAGAGCAACCATTTCCGGTGCTATTCGAGAGGAATTGAGTTGCTGCCGGCCTTCGTGTCGGGACATAGCTTGTTGAGACGTGAGTGCCATAGATGATGATTATGATGATGATGATATTTACTAGCACTAGTTTTGTTGTGTATGAGAAAATATATACCGTTTATTGAGCTGAATACTGATTTCTGGTATGACAAAAAAAAATCCATACTTGGTTCGTTATTCGAATGGCGACACATTCTGATCGGTGAACTTCAGCAAAGTGTTTTAATGCAACTGTTAAACTGGCTTATTATATCAGTTTAAGAACGTTTGTTTATTATGATGAATGACATTCGAACTCAAAATCAAAGCTACTAATACTATTTGAGAAGTGTAAACCAACGCAAGTAACTTTGGGCGTTGCAATAAAAACATTAATTGATGTACGTACTAAGCTAATCGTACCTACTATAGAGCATAATATTTAAGCTGATGCATTTTTAATTAATGCGCTCACCTTCAGTACCCACTACATATTTGTAATTAAGTTTTACACATTTACTGCACATTCGGTTTACCAACCAGAACATTGAAAGCGCATTTTCGTTCAAGCTGTAGTTACTGTATCATAAAAAATGATATCTTTTCACACTGTGTTACAAGATGGAAGAAATTTAATGCTCCACTGGAATGGAGAAATTAATATTTCATGATCAAACGATTATTACAGTAGCGTAGCCAGAGCTCATCATCCGTTAATGGTTTGATTGCTTTTGCACCTGTTCCGAACGTTATGGAAAATTTTAGATTTTGGATTTAGATCTGAGTAAAGCATCCTCTTCCCGTTTTTACTGAATTGTGTGACGCTACTGGTTTGCACTGGTAATCATTTGATTTAATTTAAAATAACAAGCTGCACGGCCGACCAGAGGCGTTCAATGGAACCGATGCATTGTATAAATATGTTTATTTTGACGGACTTCAATTAGATCGGGAACTTATTTGTGAGAATCCACTGGAAACGGAAAATGGTGCAGATTAGTTTTGCAAGCACTAGCGTGTCCAAACATAAACAAAAGGCTGGGAGTGGGGCACCTTCCATAAGAATGCACTGGTCTGAAACCCGTAGTAATCGTAGGATGGCGATTCTATTATTACTTATCGCAAGAATACCAGCCAACTGGATTGAACATGTGAACTTGAAATTGTATATAAATTGATTTTAAATTAGACTTTAGCTAAGACTTGGAATTACATTTGAAATTAGACTTATAATTGAAAGTTGTACTTGAGTTGTACGCAATCAGAGTTAAAATTAGTTTTAAAATTAAACTAAATATTGGAATTGGAAGCAAGCGCGATGGCCAAAGACGGGAGAACACAAATTTCGCGCAGTAGATCCTATTGCGGGCACGACATTCAAGTATCACATCTACTACCGTGGCGGCAATAAAGCAGAGCATGGTGTCGGATTCGACACCATCCGAAGACGTAAAAGAGAAGTTCTATGATCTTCACGAAAGGACATATCGAGAGTGCCCAAGACATGACATAAAAATAGTCATCGGGGATACAAATACACAAGAATTATTTCGTCCCGCCGGGGTGGCTCGTGCTGTTTCAAGCACTCGTCTCCATTCAACTCGGTCTTGGGCCACTCGTCGCCAATTTCCTAGTCGTCTCAGAAGTTGCAAATCGCTTTCGACCTGGTCGAGCCATCGTGCACGTGGGCCCACCTGTTACTGGTGCCGGTGGCGTTGTTGAAAAGGACTATTTTCGTCGCACTGTCGTCCGGCATCCTTCCACCGTAGCCTGCTAACTTTCGCTAGATGTACGATTGGAGTCTCCCCAAGCAGTGCCTGTAGCTCGTGATTCATACGCCTCCGCCACTCTCCGCTTTCAGTTTATACTCCGCCAAATATCGTCCGCAACACTTTCCGCTCGAACACGGCAAAGGTGCGTATGGCCCCGTAAAGAGTAAACGCGACAGCGACGCGACACGACTTCGCTCACATTCGTTTAAATACGCAGCCCTGCTTCCGGCGAAACAGTGCTGCGTATTTAAACGAATGTGAGCGAAGTCGCGTCGCGTCGCTGTCCCATTTAATCTGGCGGTACGCTATGTCCTCTGTGAGCAGCGTCACGGCTTCAAGTTCATAAAGAACTACCGGTCTAATAAGAGTTTTGTACATTGTTAGCTTCGAGCGGCGGCGTATGCTTCTTGATCGTAGCGTTTTACGAAGGGCAAAGTAGGCCCGATTTCCCGGTTGGATGCGCCGCCGGGTCTGCTTACTAGTGTTGTTGTCCGCGGTCACCAGCGATCCCAAATACACGAACTCCTCTACAACTTCTAGTTTGTCGCCGTCAACGGTTACCGTCCGTGGGAGGCGCGCGTTTGTTTCCTTTGAGCCTCTTCCTTTCATGTATTTGGTCTTCGACGCATTTATTTTTAGTCCAATTCTCCTAGACTCCGCTCTCAGTCTGGCGTAGATTGCCTCCGCCGTCGCAAAGTTCCTAGCAATGACATCGAAGTAATCTGCAAAACCTAGAAGTTGGCTACCCTTGGTAAAAATCGTGCCTCTCGTTTCGATGCCCGCTCATCGGATCACACCCTCAAGAGCGATGTTGAACAGCATGCAGGATAAACCGTCACCTTGTCTCAACCCTCGCCGCGTCTCGAAGGGACTCGAGAGTGTCCCAGAGATGCGTACGAAACACATCACTCGATCCAATGTAGCTCTGATCAGTCGCGTCAGTTTGTCCGGAAACCCAACTTCGTGCATTATCTGCCATAGCTTGTCTCGATCGACTGTATCGTATGATGCTTTGAAATCAATAAAGATGTGATGCGTGGGCACGTTGTACTCCCGACATTTCGGCAAGATCTGTCGAATAGCAAAAATTTGATAGTTGCGCGAGCTCCCATCCTACCACAAATTGCCTGAGGCTAATCAACTTCATTGCAGCCAACGGAATGGTTATCTATAGTACCCACCAGGAAGCACACCTGGACCAGCACCCTAATGGAGAGGTCTACTCTCAGATTGACCACATTCTGGTTGATGGCCGGCACTTTTCGGATGTCGCAGACGTGCTAGACGTCCGAGCTAGAACACATCCTTTGGACTAAGTTATCCGGAGTAGTCTCCTGTCCGCTCACTGCCTGCATGTTGCTTCTCGCGCCCACGAAACGAGGGCATATAAAGAAAACATGTTCTGCAGTTTCTTCTACATCCACGCATTCGGGACACGCGGGGGACTCCGCATGCCCGAACTTGTGCAGATACTGTCTAAAACAACCATGCCCTGATAGAATCTGTGTCAGGTGGAAGTTGACTTCGCCGTGGCGCCTGTCGACCCACCCGGATACCTCCGGGATAAGTCGATGTGTCCACCGGCCCTTTATGGAATCAGACCATGCCCGCTGCCATGTGGTCATCGAGGCCGATCTTGTGGTACTCCGTATGCCTCTATTTCTACGTTGGTAGAAGCACTCTACGTCCTCACTGATGATGATGCCAACAGGCATCATACCCGCTAAAACGCAGATTGCGTCATATGAAACTGTGCGATACGCACTCGCCACTCTCAAGCACATGAGACGATAGCTACTTTCCAGCTTAATTAGGTAACTTTTGGTTCCTAACGCCGATGACCACACCGATCTGCCGTACCTAAGTATGGACTGGACCACGTTGGCTAAAAGCCTGCGCTTGCTGCCATATACTGCAGAGCTATTAGACATCATACGAGACAGCCGAAATAGCTGTGGGAGCCTTCTTGTAGGCATAGTCGACGTGGATCCCGAACTTGAGCTTATCGTCGACCATGACTCCCAGGAGTTTTAGTGACCGCGTTGACGAAATAGTGCAATCCCCGACGCTGATATTTGCTTGCTGCACCGACTTGCGGTTGTTCACCACGATAACCTCCGTTTTATGATGCACTAGCTCCAGTTTCCTGGAGGGCATCCAGTCTTCGACAATGCTTATAGAGTGGGTAGCCGTCTACTCAACCTCTCTGATAGATTCACCGTAGACTTCCAAGGTGATGTCATCCGCAAAGCCGACAATCACAACCCCTACCGGGAACTTTAGCTTCCACACCTCGTCATACATAACACACACCGGGCCCTGTATGGCAGAGAATTCGGGTTTTTATGGAGGCCCGTGCTACTACGGATCAAATTTTTGCTCTCCGACAAATCCACCAGAAATGTCGGGAGTGCAACGTGCCCGCGCATCATACTTTCGTGGATTTCAGGGCAGCATACGATAAAGTCAAGCGTAAACAGCTATTGCAAATAATGCAAGAGTACGATTTCCCGGACAACCTGACGCGACTGACCAAAGTCTTTGCATCCTTTCGAATCCCGCACAGTGGTGCGGCAAGGGGTTGAACTGTCCTGTATGTTATTCAATATCGCTATTGATGGTGTTATCCGGCGAGCGGGCATCGAAATGAGAGAAACAATCTTCAGCAAGAGTACCCAATTCCCAGCCTTCGCAGACGACCTCGACTTACTCATTACTAGAAACCTTGCGATGGCGCCTAACTAAAAACGGATGCTTAGAGGATTGGGTTAAAAATCAATGCGCCGAAAACCAAATATGTGGTAGGAAAAGGCTCCAGAGAAAGTAACGTTTGCCTCCCACGGATAATGACTATTGATGGCAATGAACTGGAAGTCGTTGATGAATTCGTATATGTGGGATCTCTGGTCACCGCCGACAATAATACGAGTAATGTTATTCAACCACGCATTCAAGCTGGAAGTCGAGCCTTCCTTTCCCTCCGTAAGAAGCTTCGATCAAGGAGTATACGCCGCCGCACAAAACTGATGGTGTACAAAAAGCTAAACAGATTGTTCTACGGACTTGGCACTGTAACTTTACTTACGGAAGACATACGTGCATTTGCCGTATTTGAACGAAAGGTATTTTGGACTATTTTTGGCGGAGAACAAGTGAATTCTGTTCTCTTCAAGAGCCCCACCGGCACCACGAATAGAGGGACTCAATGTGCTAGATAGCTCGACCAAGTCGAAAACAACTTGTGTGTGTCGAGACGCTCAACGTATTGGCGTACGATAACGTAGCGTCAGTATCAACAAATAAACCAAGTAGGAATCGAATGAAAATTACATTAATATGGCCAAAACATCGGAGAAAGTGTAAAATCTGTTCTGATTCCATTGCAAGACTAACAGCCTGTAAAAATTCACCATTGAAATCCATATTACCAAGTAGCTGGCAGGCAGCCGATATTCGATGCCAACATGTTAGCGTTAACGTAAACGAGATATCATGTCATCGTTACTCTTCACACAAATTAGCTCGTCGGCTGTCAGTGAGGCCCACGACTCCTATGACCCCTTTAGTGATGTTAGTTCTTGTCAACGCATTTTTACTATAAACAACTTCGAACTCGGTGTTGCCTTCTGCTAAAATTTAGCGTCCTGTGTGTGATAGTTAAAGCTTTTTTTATATGCAACCGCATACTACTTAGTAAGTTGAAACTCGTCATTCAACTTTACAAACGTAGTTATTCTTCGTACTAGGCATATATTAACATAAATAAATGAATCAGGCCATAAATTTACTTCTTTTCATTCGTATAAATCATCAACCCTGCGATCGGTAACGTTTCACTTCCTAATCAATTCATACTTATCTGTTCTCTTTTGCAGCAGCACCGGAATCTGCTTTCGTATCTCCGCACACATGCCGAAATCCAAATCTGCCGTTAAAACGGTGGGTCCTTCCTTGGCATGGCACACGACCCGTCCCCAGGGATCGCACACCGTCGAATAACCGTAAGCGACGTAATCCTTGGAAACGTCCCTTGCTGGCGAACACAGAACCACGAACATGCTGTTGTCCAGCGCGCGGGCCTGCGCTATCAGCTCGAAGTGCATCGGTCCAGTGTAGTCGTCGAATGCCGAAGGAAACACCAGCATATCGCATCCCAGCTGGCGGTAGATGGCTGCGAACTCGGCGAATCGTTGATCATAGCAAATTCCAACGCCAATCTTCGTTTCACCGATATTGAACGTCAGGTATTGACTACCCGGAGTCAACACACTTGATTCCTTAAAGGTGCAAATGCCGGGGATATCCATATCGAACAGATGCATTTTGCGATACTTGCCCAAAAAGTCTCCCTTTGGGCCCCATACCGAGCAGGTGTTGTATAGTTTGCCACCGTCGACCTCAGGATATGTTCCACCGATCAGGTAAATACCGCATTCGGCAGCAACCTTAGACAGAGCGGTCGAAGTTTCTCCCGCCGGAATCTGCTCTGCCCAGCGGAAAAACTCGTCAGTGCTGTAGGTTGAATTCCAACATTCCGGCAGAATAACTAACTTTACTCCTTCGTTGCGCACGACTGCACGAACTTGGTTGACGGCATTAGCGATGGCTTCCGCTTTGGTTGGAAAAGAGTCCAGTTGGAGAAGGGCGATCTTCAGCTTTGGTGCCATTATTGTTCGAACGGAATAGACGCGCCTGATTGACTAACGTCATTGCACGTTGAAAGCCTGTTCTTATAAAGCCTGTTGTTTAAGTCAGCCCCTTGACATTCCCGACTATTTTGCACAGATCTCCGCCTGCTCACTTGGGCTCTCGAGTGGAATTAGTAAAATTTTGTTCGAAAGTAAGATCCGACGAATATAGAATAAGGCTGATTATCGAAAGGTTTTTCGCTGGTCTCGAATTTCGTGAATTGAAAAAGATGAAGAATTGAAGTGCGTAACGGGTTCAATTCACTTTGACTCCAGGGTATGCGCCTACTTTCACCCACTGTAGCTTTATATTGGGATGTCAATGGGTTGGCTTAATTACTGAAATAGAATGCATCGTTCCAAGGCGATAGACTTGTGAACTTGTATTTTTACACTACAAATGCATTTCCTGACACTCAGTGGTCCGATCGAGAAAGCTTAGCATCCAGTGCATGATATTGATACACAAGTCGTAGTTTACTTACAACTGTGTCAAGGGCGCGAGTTATTAAATGTTTTGTTCACTGATAGTCTAATCGACCATTCGATTTTATGTAAACAAAGATGAAAGAGTATTGGTGGTTGTGGGCGACCATCTTACAAATCTATTAAATCTCAATTTACGACGTGTGAGGCTACATTTATTATGTTGAAAACTATTGAAAACAAAAATATTTTTATGAAAATTTAATTCTGAGCAAAAACTTTGGCTAAGGCTTTAATTAGATTTAATTTAATTTCTAAACATACACCGTAAAATAAATACTGACATCATTCAAGTTCTCTGTCAATGATGATAGACAGTAACCGGTAACCTTTAATGCGTTACTAATTAGAACAATTGGATTTCCTATCAGGGCCGTGAAGCAACAATCTAGTTCGAGGACGAAATGCGGTAATATTTACAAACTGTTTCGAAGGAGAAAGAAAAGTAAAGATGTTTCTACACAATTCGCGAGCTGCTATCTACAGCACTTCCGAAAATAGTATTCCGACCCGCCGAAGTAATTCATTGCGATAGCAAAGGTTTGACTTTCTCGACGGGAGGGCAATTTTTTTTTTACTCCAGTAGCGACAGATGCAAATGAAGCGGATCATACAGAGAGAGCTTATGGATCATTAGATGGCGATTCAATCCCTAAAGTTATTCGAAATTAATACCATCGCTGTTCGCAGATGGCCTTGTTTTTGTAATATAAATAATAATAAACTGTTTCTCTTTTCTTCAGTATGGCTATAACGATGTTCACACGCTGAATAAAGGTTCTCATTTAATAAGCAAACTTTTGTCCAGTTAGTGTTAGTTATTCAGACGATTCTCATTTTGGCCTTTATTTCTGGTGCCGGCGGGATTCTTGTAGAGAACGGATTTCACTGCACAGTCGTCTGGCATTCTTGCGACGTGGCCGACCCACCGTAGTCTCCCAACTTTCGCCAGTATGGTGTCCCTTCTTGGGTTAATAACTTTCACTAAGTGTTCCGAGGGGCAGCTCTCTGCTGCTTGTCACTTTTCAGTCTGACGATCAGTACACGCTACCGGTGATTACCCAAAAATTGTATAAACATGCTATTATGACACAATCGGGCAAATCGCTCAATCTATACCTATAAAGAAGGATTTCTGTCTGTCTGTCTGTCTGTCTATCTGTCTGTCCGTATGTTCCTTATAGAATCGAAAACTACTGAACCAATCGGCATGAAAATATGCATGTAGAGGTTTTTTGGGGCCAGGAAAGGTTTTAGTGATGGTTAGAAACCCCTCCCCCGCTAAGAGGGGGGGCTCCCATACAAATGAAACACAAATTTCTGCATAACTCGACAACTAATCAAGCAAATAGAACAAAATTTGGCATGTGGGTGTTTTCGGTGACAAGAATTTATTGTATGGTAAATTGAGACTCCTCCCCTCTTTATAAGGGGAATTATAACTCCTCTCCTCTTTAAAAGGGGGGCTTCCATACAAATTTCCTCATAACTCGAGAACTAATCAAGCAAATGGAACCAAATTTGGCATGTGAAGGTTTTCGAGGGCAAGAATATTTTCTATAGTAAATTAGGACCCCTCCCCATTTTAAGAGGGGGGGCTCCTGTACCAAAGAAACACAATTTTCCTCATAACTCGAGAAGTAATTAAGCAAATGGAACCAAATTTGGCATGTTGGTGTTTTTGGAGACACAAATTTTTTCTATGATGAATTGGGACCCCTCCCCGTTTTAGGAGGGGGGGATCCTATACACATGAAATACAAATTTCCTCATAATTGAAGAACTTATCAAGCAAATGGAACAAAATTTGGCATGTGAAAATTTCCGAGGGCAAGAATATTTTCTATGGTAAATAAGAACCCCTCCCCACTTTAAGAGGGGGGGCTCCTATACAAACGAAATACAAATTTCCTCATAACTCGAGAACTAATCAAGCAAATGGAACAAAATTTGGCACGTGGGTGTTTTTGGAGACAAAATTTTTTTCTATGGTGAATTGGGACCCCTCCCCACTTTAGGAAGGGGGGCTCCTATACAAATGAAATGCAAATTTCCTCATAACTCGAGAACTAATCAAGCAAATGGAACAAAATTTGGCACGTGGGTGTTTTTGGAGACAAAATTTTTTTCTGTGATGAATTGGGACCCCTACCCACTTTAGGAGGGGGGGCTCCTATACAAATGAAATTTAAATTTCCTCATAACTCGGGAACTAATCAAGCAAATAGAACCAAATTTGGCATGTGGAGGTTTCTGGAGGCAAAAATATTTTCTATTGTGAATTAGGACCCCTCCCAACTTTAAGAGGGGTTGCTTCTACACAAATGAAATACAAATTTCCTCATAATTCGAGAACTAATCAAGCAAATGGAACCATATTTGGCATGTGGGTGTTTTTGGAGGCAACCATTTTTTCTATGATGAATTAGGACCCCTTACCTTTTTAAGAGGGGGACCTCTCATACAAACGAAATACAAATTTCCTCATAACTCTAGAACTAATCAAGCAAATGGAACCAAATTTATCATGTGGGTGTTTTTGTAGGCAAGAATATTTTCTATGGTATATTTTCTATGGATTTCCCCACTTTAAGAGGGGTGGGGGGGCTCCTATACAAATGAAAAACAAATTTCCTCACAACTCGAGAACTAATCAAGCAAATGGAACCAAATTTGACATGTAAGTGGTTTTGGACGCAAGATTTTTTTCTATGGTGAATTGAGACCCCTCTCTTCTTTAGAAAGCGAGTTATGGTCCATCTCCCCTTTAAGAGGGTGGGCTTCCATACAAATGAAATTCAAATTTCCTCTTATCTCGAGAACTAATCAATCAAATCGAACCAAATTTGGCATGTGGGAGATTTTGGAGTCTTGAATTTATTTTACGATAGTTAGAGACCTCTCACCCCTGTGGTAGGGGGATATGGACTCTCATACAAATAAAACAGAAATTTTTGCGAAACTCAAAAACTAATCTAACTCGAGAAATTCGAGACTCTTCCATAAAACATTAGTCCACAAAACCACAAAAGACCACAAAAACTATCTATAGTAACACTAGATCATTCAGGACGAGACGGCCGCGAGTGTTGCCGGTGACCCGCCGTCGGAAGCGCCGCCCACTGGGGGGCTTGCAAAACTTGAGATTGTGACGAAGATCATCCGAGATTCATGATTTATGTACAACACAGGTTAATTTGTGGCAATACAAAGTTTGTCGGGTCAGCTATCTATACCTATAAAAAAGGATTTCTGTCTGTCTGTCTGTCCCTGTGTTCCTTTTAGAATCGAAAACTACTGAACCGATCGGCGTGAAAATTTGCATGTAGGGGTTTTTGGGGCCAGGGAAGGTTCTCTCGATGGCGAAAGTCCCCTCCCCCCACTAAGAGGGGGGAGGGCTCCCATACAAATCTATGCCTAAAAAAATGGATTTCTGTCTGCTTTATGTTCCTTATAGAATCGAAAATTATTAAACCGATCGGCGTGAAAATTTGCAAGTAGGGGTTTTTGGTGCCTGGGAAGGTTCTTAGGATGGTTAGAGATCCCTACCCCCACCAAGAGGGGGGACTCCCATACAAATCTATATCTATAAAAATGGATTTCTGTCTGTCTGCCCGTATGTTCATTATAGAATCGAAAACTACTGAACCGATTGGCGTGAAAATTTGCATGTGTGGGTTTTTGGGGCCAGGGAAGTTTCTCTCGATGGCAAAAGTCCCCTCCCTCCACTAAGAGTGGGGGCTCCCATACAAATCTATGCCTAAAAATGGATTTCTGTCTGCTTTATGTTCCTTACAGAATCGAAAACTATTGAACCGATCGGCGTGAAAATTTGCATGTAGGGGTGTTTGGTGGCAGGGAAGGTTCTTAAGATGGTTAGAGATCCCTCCCCTCACCAAGAGGGGGCTCCCATACAAATCTATATCTATAAAAATGGATTTCTGTCTGTCTGCCCGTATATTCCTTATAGAATCGAAAACTACAGAACCGATCGGCGTGAAAATTTGCATATAGGGATTTTTGGGGCCAGGGAAGGTTCTTATGATGGTTAGAGACCCCTCCTCCTACTAAGAGGGGGGGCTCCCATACAAATGAAACACAAATTTCTGCATAACTCGAGAATTAATCAAGCAAATGGAACAAAATTTTACATGTGGGTGTCTTTGGAGACAAGAATTTTTTCTATGGTGAATTGAGAGCTCTCCCCACTTTAGGAGGTGGGGGGGGCTCCTATACAAATGAAATACAAATTTCCTCATAACTCGAAAACTAATTAATCAAATGGAACCATATTTGGCATGTGGGTGTATTTGGAGGCATGAAATTTTTCTATAATGAATTAGGGCCCCACACCTTTTAAGGAGGGGGGGGGGGCTCCCATACAAATGAAATACAAAACTCGAAAACTCGTCGACTGTGTGTAAAACTGGGCTCAACAGAATCAGAAGAATTCCGGAATCGTTCCGGGGACCCACAAGGCAGTAATTTAGGGCCATTACTATTTATCATATTTTTCAACGACGTATGCTGATGCTTACCGGAAGGTTGCAAACTACTGTATGCCGACTAGCTTAAAATTTTCTGGGTAGTCAAAACCTCCACTGACTGTCAGTTGTTACAAGAAGTCATCGACAAATTTCACGACTGGTGCAAACGCAAATTCTTGGTGATTAGCGTAGCGAAATGTTCACTGTAAAAGTAGTCACTTTTACAAGAAAAAGGCACCCGATTCAATGGACGTACATGATAGGAAACTAACACGTAAATAAAATAAATGTAGTACGTGACCTTGGGGTTATGCTAGACTCTGAATTGAACTTTCGGGAGCATTACAGTCACATCATTGCCAAATCTCGAAGAAAACTTGGGTTTATTCTCCGCGTCTCAACTGAGTTCCGTGACCCGTACTGCTTGCGCGCCTTGTACTTCAGCCTGGTTCGATCAGTCTTGGAAACCGCAGCTATTGTATGGAGCCCGTTTCGTAGTGTTTGGACAGCTAAAATCGAAAAGATCCAGTCACGGTTCATAAAACATGCCTTGAGATTCCTTCCATGGCGAAACCCATATGAGCTACCGCCCTACGAAGTCCGTCTGCTGGGAATGGACATCCTTGAAAAGCGGCGAAACATCCAAAGGACGACCTTCGTCGGCAAGATTCTACTGGGAGAAATCGATGCACCTTGGATCCTCGCCAGAATAAACCTCAATGTACAGCCACGCCATCTCCGACATTGGAATGTTATGAGACTACAACAACATAGAACAGACTACGCACAGAATGGGCCCATCAGATCAATGTGTTTGTTATTTAACCGGTACTATTGTTTGTTTGATTTTAATGTTAGCTCTAGTGTTGTTCATGACCGTCTGACAATTTTTTATGTGAACCCCTAGGTTTATCTATTAGTTCGTAAGTGTTCATGAAGACCATTTGTCCGATGAATGTAAACAATAAATAACAAATAACAAATAATAAAATAATGTGGATAACCCGGAACTACTAGGTCAGATTTGCTTCAACGTACCTCCTAGGCTTACCCGGTGAGCGGAATTCTTTCGACTTCCTTTACACCGTACTCTTTTCGCCTAAAATAACCCGATTGATGTGTGTTCCCGCTAATTCAATATTCTATCTGACTGCTTAATGAGTTTAATATATCTAGGAGATCTTATTCTATACGTCGCTTCCCTACCGATCTGGACGTTCATATGCCCGATGAAGATCTTGATGTCCCGTGGGTTTTGCGACACAATCAGACAGAGGGAGGAGGGGGGGGGGTCCAAAAAAGCAGAAATTTGAAGAAATTTTACGATTGTTATACACCTTCGTGTTTGTTGAAATGTTCTTTATGCGCAAAGCATCCCAAGAAACAACGGTAGCTGAATTGCAAGAGCAATTGCTGTTTACTGGCCGCTTTAAGGCGATCAAAGTTGCATAAAGTAAGCACTTAAATGGTGGTTGAACAAGCGATGTTTAAACTACGTTAAGTTCTTCAAACCAGCTCTCTCTCAAAGGCAGATATACAGGCTTAATAGCCGATTTTTACGCTAAACAATTCGCTTCTAAACAGCCATAAACCGTTTTACGGTTACTTTAAAGGTGTTAAAGTGTAGAGTAGAGGCTTTCATTAGGCTCACAGCTTTCAAACTACTTTAAAGCTGCTTAAAGGTGTTAAAGTGGCTTTACAAACTATTTTCAAGTTTTCATTCGGTTCACAGCACACATACTGTCATAGAATTTCGTAATTCGGGTGACAGCAAAAGTTTGCCAGTTATCGCCATTATCGCCTGCTTTCATGTGTATGTAAGATATTCCCACTGTCTGTTCTGCAGATGCAGATGGGATGCAATTCCCGAAAAACACATGCATTTTTAATTAGCTTACTTATACGTATTAAAGTTATCCGAAATTAAAAATATCGCGTTCGACAATGTTTACGGCAAAATAAAAATATCGCGTTCCATTTTTTTTAATTTAAAAATAGATTTATTTTGGCTGCATAAAGGTTGATGAGACGTTGATTAAGCGACTGGAAAAGCATATTGCATAACTATTGCTCGTCATAAAAATAGAATTGACAGCGTTGTGCAAACTGGCTGTTTAAAAGTGCGCAAAATCCTCTATTAAGCTTCATTGCAGCCTTAAAAGCAGCTATTAGCAAGCCCGAAGCTGGATAAAATCACCATATTTAGATGTTTAACAGCTGAAAAAAGGTTTTTACTTCTAAACCTAAACCATAGTTCAGCCACAGGTTGAATAAAATCAGCTATAAAAGCGTTTGATCAGCCTGAAATCGTTACTTGGGTATTGACGTTCGAAGTGATTGCATGGAACAATTGTAAAATCGAGATGTCCAAAAGCATTTAAATAAAATCCAAACCCAACGAGCGGTTTTAACCCATTATGACGCGGGTATGCCTAAATTTGGACCAATTGAAGTAAACCGTGTAATCCATTATATTATGGCTCAAATGTGTCGGGAAACTCAATCATTTGGAGTGGTTTCAAGGCCAAAATATCGCAGGTTTTATATTTCATAGGCTCAGTTTCAAACACACTAATTGCAAAGTTGTTTACATATTTTTTATCCAATTTTGTGGTGGACTTTACATATAAATACCATTTTACATTTCAGGTAATGTTTCGTCACAAAATGGAGATTTTTTCGTGCGTTTTGGAAACCAAGTTTTTTTCACCATTTTTTCAACTTTTCTTCCGCCATTTATCACAACTTTGCACTATTGAAAATACAGATGAAATAACAAAAACTGACAGATTATCTGACACACACACACACACACACACACATACACACACACACACACACATACACACACACACACACATACACACACACACACACATACACACACACACACACATACACACACACACACATACACACACACACACACATACACACACACACACACACACACACACATACACACACACACCACACACACACACACACACACACACACACACACACACACACACACACACACACACACACACACACACACACACACACACACACACACACACACACACACACACACACACACACACACACACACACACACACACACACACACACACACACACACACACACACACACACCAGACTGATGTCTTATCTCTCTTGTAGTGATATAAACAATGCCAACTATTGAAATTCAGCAGTAAACAGGTTTTGAAAACAGGGTATGATATATCATACACTAGGACGTAATGGGTTAAGGGGGGACTCTACTCTCGAAAGTCAGAAAAATCGAATTTAATTTTTTGCATTTTTCAGGCGTCTTATACCTTCAGAAATATCATGCCAAATAAATTTTTGGATAAAAAAACTCTTTTGGAAAAATTGTTGCCATTTTGGTAATTTTTCGAATTTATGAAAACCGCTACGTTACGATGTAGGCATTCCCCTACAGCTTCAAATTCTTCTTTGAAATCCGTTCTCCGATACTCCGTTTATTCCCGGCACGTACCGCCAGCAAGGAACTGTTTTCTAGAGAGCATAATAATCACTATTTTGTCATCCAACAAATAAAAAATACATCTTCAAATATACCTTAACTAATAAGCAGAATACCCTAGCACTTAACTTTAATTCCAGTATCCAAAAATTCGAAAATCCATTATGTTACGAACTTCCAAAGTAGGGGCCTCCTTAAAATGAATGCCTCGTAATAAGGTAGGTTAACCAAAAATGGACCCTCTCATATAATGAACCTAGAGCGTTTATTAGATTGTATTGCTGTATCTTTAAAGGGTCCGAAGAGTGAGGATCTGTTATGCGGGCAAAATGATGACATATTAGTGGATCCTTTCCATGCAAAACATCCTAGAATTCCTAAAATGAACCAAGTCGTTAAGAAATTGTAAAACGCTATGGGTTAGACTTATGTTTAATACATTGTGAAAGGCTCTAATTCAAAATGGTTATAAAATAACATCAATATCATGCAAAGAAAAATTGAATAATAGTGTGAAGTGGTTATTTATATCGTCACAAAAAAAATGGAAAAAATCACTGGAAAAAATTGCGCATGCCAATCGACAACGGAACGCTTTGTTCTTTCCAGACAGCAGAACTTTCTGTAATCACACAATGTAATACAAATTGTTGAACTGTTGGCGTGATTGATAACGCTGAAAACTCTGCACCGCACGCTTTCACCGAGTGACTCGTGAGTCAGCAGTGGAAAACTACGTGCATCAGCGTAAACAAGGAAGCACACTGGACTTAACACATTATCAAACCAAGCCACAATTAATTGCACATAAAAAAGTCTTTATTATCACATTAATCGTAGACCTAGTCCTAGGACTTTCACTCTCAGTTGTCATTAAGATAGCACGCGATGCAATCGGACAATCACTTCTTCCTCACGAGTTCGTACAGATCGTCCCGTTTCTGCTTCAGCACGGGTATCTGTTCGCGCGCTTCCGGCAAACTTTCGAGCATTAAATCGGTCACAATAATTTCCTGAAATTCGGTTCCTTTCTGCAGGACCCGTCCCCACGGGTCAACGACCAGCGAGTGTCCATGGCAAACCAGTTCGGCGTGCGAATCTCTGGCCGGTGAACAGAATGCCACGAACATCTGATTGTCTACGGCACGGGCGCGAGCAAGCAACTCCCAGTGCAGCTCGCCAGTGAATTCATCAGAAACGGTAGGATATATCAGCAAATCGCAACCCATCTGACGATACACTGCGGCGAACTCCGGGAAACGCATATCCCAGCACACTCCCAAACCAATCTTGGTTTCCCCGACGAAGAACGTTGTATAGCAGTCTCCTTGGGTGAACACTTGCGATTCGTTTACGACCAACTTTCCCGGAACGTTGACATCACGCAGGTGTACCTGTTCAGCGATTTAAACGTGAACAATATTATGTGACATCCTTCAAAAAATACTAACCTTCCGGTGCCTAGCTAGCAGCTCCCCATCCGGTTTCCAAACTGTGCACGTATTGTAAAGCTTTCCACAGCAAGTTTCAATGATCGACCCACCGACAATGTAAACGCCAAAATCGCGTGCTGCCTTGCTCAGGGCTTGACTGGTCGGTCCAAGCGGAATTTCCTCGGCGGCCGCTTGGAAGTTCTTTTCACTGTATGGACAATTGAAACTCTCCGGTAGTACCACTACGGTGGCGTCTTTTTCTTTCTTAGCAATCCTTATAAGGTCCACGGCATTCTTCAACGTTTTCTCCTTCGATCTGTCGATTTTTAACTGAATCAGCGCAATTCTAAGGACCATCCTTTCGGTTCAGTGGTTGTTCAAGTTCTACTGAGCAGTGAAATGCGTCGATCGTACGCTGCTCGTTCCTATAGTGTTTGTACTACTGACCTCTCTAGAGGCGAACCGTGCCTGATCGACACATTCGTTCGGAAGGTGATTCTTCGATTGATAACGACCGACCGCCGCGAATATTGTTCCGAAATCACTCTCTCGATGGATTGCGATTGCTATGGACCGAGTTTGTTTACAACGATAGTTTGTGGGGTTGAAAAGACGCGCAGCGTCTATTTGGACGTGTAACACTCTGATGGCGGGCGATCGGGATGCTGATAGGATCGGCTTTGATTGATTGATGCGGTTCATCGGCATCATAAACATTACCCACAGGAGCGTGACTCGATGAGTGAGTTACGTTTTGTCACACACACCGGTATTGGCATCTAATAAAGATTTTCATTATTTTATACAACAATATTATAGAGACTACCGTATAATCGCTAAATTTATTTTCTTTAATTTTCTTTATACCACTAGCTTTGTACCCTGTGCATTTGGTTATGGATAAATAAAATATTAGCTACTGAATTATTCGTCTCAAACAAAACTAATCAAATAGCCTGTTTAAACCTATTTGAGATCAATGGGAATTTAAAATATTTTAAATAAAAATTAAATGTTTGTCTTAAAAGTCACTCTTAGATCATATTTTTGTAAGTTTGATTATATTCTGGCTGCAGAGGCAGTCTTCTCGTCCCCAAACGTACATTAGATCCTCCCAAACCTGCAGATGATTTGGTGAGAAATCTATCTATAGGCATATTAAAATAGTAATATTGATATACGTACAATGTTACTGTTCTAAAAACTATTCTTTTTATGACATTAAACAGTTTCTTGACCTAGACATTGACCTTCTTGTGCTCATATTTATTTTCAAACGAGTTCCAATCATAAATTCTCAATAAACTAATTACCCTAATTAAAAACTAAAATTTTAAAAACCGTTTGTTGTAGTAATAAATATAGCTATTTTTTAACGGGAAGATTTTTACTTTCAAGGATATAAGATATAACATCAAGTAACGCTTTGTTTTATATTTACTTGCTTGCAATCACGCAATGAGCGCTTTATACCTCATACAAGCTTCAACACAAAAAAAGCTCGTGAGCTGTTCGTGTTAAAGCTTTACCATCTGTCTTACTGCGCATGCTTCGTATCAACCGGCAAAAATGTTTGTGTTCAACTTTCGCAGTGATGCCATATATGCAGATTTGTTTAAAGTAATACAGATTCATTCCGAATTATAGTGGATTTACCATTCAGTAAATTTTACAGGAAACGCAGTTGTCTAAAAAACCCTATAAGAATTGTTTATTCAATTATTTTCCCCAAACCAAGTGTTCTAATGTGCATGGAATAAAGTGATTCAACATGAGAATATGATTTCATATATAATAATTTATCTACAATCCTCAAAACGTTCCGCAACATAGTGGTCTATATCCATGGGATTTGAACATTTCAACAAATGATTAAAACCTCTATAAAATGGGTCAGATGAAATCAGAATCAGATGAAAGGTTTCAACGAGTAGAAGTCAAACAATTAAAATCAAAAATGGTCGAATATCGACTGTTAACAAGTCTCACGTACAGACCCACTATAATGCGGAACAGAATGGTCATTCTGTTCCTTACCTAAAATTCAACATGAAACAAAGCCGGTTGGAAACCTACTTTTTTTAAATGTTTATTGTTTGCAGAGTACATCTATGCAAAAGAATACGATTTATACACAAATCTCGTTTTCGATAAAAATGTTCAATAGACCACTACAATTCGAAACGACTCAAATGTTGTGGTAAGTTGTGTACAATCGATTTTTTTCTGGTTGGGCTTCGATCCCTCGAGCCATATTACCACTAAAAAACCAACGTATATAAATAAGACCATTGCAAATAATTTCAAAAGTTTTTGTCACCCCCCTTGGAAATTGGCTTGAAAAATCGGGGGGCAAAAAAATAATTTGTAGGGTATGAGTTAATTTTTTTTTTACAAAATCAATTGTCTGTGGATTCTACAGCCTGAAAAACTCGAAAAATGAGTGTACGAGTTGAGTTAATGCTTCCAGGACGAAACAAAAATGGAAATTCGAACAACGAAATTTCCGAAAATCGGCCAAAAAATTCTCTTTTTTCGCAGATTTTTGCATGGAAAATAATAACGTATATTTTAAAAGCAACAGTAGATTTGGTTTTCACGTTTAAACTTTGAATAAAAATGCCTAAAATCAATATTTTTTTTGCTCGCTTAGAAAAATCTCTTTGTTTTTTTTTTCGCCCCCCCCTTCAGTCGCCCAACACCGTAAGGACAAAAACTTTATAAAATATTTGTAATGGCCTAATTGAAAAAAAAAAAATTGGCAACCCTGCCATTGATGCGAGTAATCTGGACACGGAATACAAACAAACAAAACGCTGTGATCAAAACAGCTGTGCGGTTTCCTTATCAGTTCAGTTTAGTTTGGACAATTCATGTCTTGATGCGGAATTTGCTGTGTTCGTTTCATTAAATAATGGATAAAATGGTTCGAGGTAAGTGACAGAATATTAAGACATTTACTTTTGTTGGGCTAATTTGGTTTCAGACTAACATTAAGATAATATTTATGTAAAGAGCAATAAGTCGTCATTAACTTTCCGTCAGAAAGCTTAGTTCGGAAGTAGTTTTTTAGGCCAAAAATATGGGCTCTCTTTTTAAAAATGCTTTCACTGCATTCTTCTTGCCAATCTGAACACAAGGAATATATTTTAATTAACAGAATTTTTATTTCAAACAAAAACATCAGAGGTTGTGTACAAGCCGCGACCGCATGGTTGACGTAGGACTACGTAAGTCTGCAGCGATATTAGCATGTATCTTTACATGTAATCAGAGCCGTAGCATGACTTTGGCGCGCCCTTGGCGGAAACCCAATTTGGCGCCCCCGTTTTCCTGAATCAGTGTTCCTTCCAAGTTTATCATATTTTCGTGCCCTTTATCCAACACTTTGTTGCACTTACTTACTTAATTGGTCTTACGACAAGGCCGGTGCAGTGTAATTTCTCCATCTATTTCGGTCCATGGCAGCTGGTTTCCAGTTCCGCGGGCACCCAGTGCTCGCCAGATCTCGCTCCAACTAGTCTTTCCACCTTGCTCGCTGTGCCCAACATCGTCTTATTCCTACCGGATTTGATGCGAAAACCATTTTTGCAGGATAGTTATCTGGCATTCTAGCAACATGTCCTGCCCAGCAACGTGTCCAGCTTTAACCACTTTCTGAATACTTGGTTCGCCATAGAGACGCGCGAGCTCGTGGTTCTTCGCCTCCATACACCGTTCTCTTGCACTCCGCCAAAGATGGTTCTTTGCACCCGCCGTTCGAAAACTCCGAGTGCTCGTAGGTCCTCTTCTAGCAGTGTCCACGTTTCGTGCCCGTAGAGGACAACCGGTCTAATTAGCGTTTTGTACAGTGTGCACTTTGTACGGGGGCTCAGATTGTTCGACCGCAAGTGTTTGTGGAGTCCGTAGTAGGCCCGATTTCCGCTAATAATACGTCTTTTAATCTCACGGTTGGTATTGTTGTCCTCTGTTGCCAGTGAGCCAAGGTAGACGAACTCGTCGACTACCTCAAACGCATCCCCGTCGATTACTACGGTACTGGCTAAGCGAGCCCTGTTGCGCTCGGTCTCGCCCGCCAGCATTTACTTCGTTTTTATCGTATTTATCTTCAATCCAATCTCTGCTTCGCGTTTTAGTCTGGGGTACTAATCTTCCACCGCCTCAAATGTTCTGCCAACAGCATCCACGTCGTCAGAAAAGCAGATAAATTGACTGGATTTATTGAAAATCGTGCCCCGCATTTCGATCGCCGTTCGTCTTATAACACCGAGCGCAATGTTGAATTGCAGGCAGGAAAGATCATCTCCTTATCGAAGTCACCTGCGAGATTCAAATGGGTCCGACAATCTACCCGAGATTCTCACACAGCACTGGATTCCATCCATCGTAGTTTAGTAAGCTTGCCCGGAAAGCCGTTTTCGTTCAAAATTTTCCATAGCTTTTGTCGGATTACGCTATCATATTCGGCTTTGAAATCGATGAACAGGTGATGCGTGGGGATTCGGAATTCGTGGTACTGCTGGAGGTCAAGATTTGGTCCGTTGTAGACCGACCCTCCATGAAGCCGGCCTGGTAACTTCCCATACATTTATTGGCTATTGGCGATAGTCTATGAAAGATGACTTAGGACAGCACTTTGTAGGCGGCATTCAGGATAGTGATTGCTCAGTAGTTCTCACAATCCAGCTTATCACCTTTCTTGTAGATCTTTTCACTCTTCCGGTAGTCGTTCCGTATCCCAAATCCCATTTTAATAAGTTCCGCTCCAGTACCATCCTTGTTCTTCAGCCGCTGCTTTGTTGTTCTTCAGCCGCTGGATGGCTTCTTTAACTTCCCTTATCGATGGGGGTGGCCCATCTTCGTTGCTTGCTGCACCAATGTGGTCACTTCCTCCACTATCGCGGTCTTCCGCCTGTACGCCATTCAAGTGTTAATCGTAGTGCTGCTTCCACCTTTCGATCACCGCACGGTCGTCAGTCAAGATACCTCCATCTTTATCTCTGCACATTTCGGCCCGCGGCACGAAGCCTTTGCGAGATCCGTTGAGTCTCTGATAGAACTTCCGTGTGTCGTGAAAGCGGTACAGCTGTTCAAGTTCTTCGCACTCCTTCTCCTCTTGGTGGCGCTTCTTTTCCTTGAAGAGTCGGGTTTGCTGCCTCCGCTTCAGTTTGTATCGCTCCACATTCTGACGGGTGGCTCTACGCAGCATTTGTACCCGCGCTACGTCCTTCTCAGTCAATATATGCTGGCATTCCTCGTCAAACCATTCATTACGTCGATTCGGTGCCACACGGCCTAGGATGTTACCTCCGCTACCCTGTTAATGGCTGTTTTCACGGCATCCCAACAGTCCTCAAGAGGGGCTTTATCCAGCTCACCCTCTTCCGGCAGCGCGGTTTCGAGAGATAACGCGTAGTTTTCGGCGAGCTCCGGTTGCTTCAATCGCGTTAGATTATACCGTGGCGGGCGCCGGTATCGTATGTTGTTCACAACAGATAGTTTTTGACGTATCCTTACCATCACTAAGTAATGATCCGAATCAATGTAAGCGCCCGGATAGATTCTGACGTCGATAATGTCTGAAAAGTGCCGTCCATCTATCAGAACGTGATCGATTTGTGATTCTGTCTGGTTGGGGGTTATGCTGGAAGAAGGTATCACCTATGGCCATGTTCTTGGAGGCGGCGAAGTCGACAAATCTTAGGCCGTTTTCGTTCGTTTGCGGGTAAGCGCTAAACCGTCCAATCACCGGTTTGAATTCCTCCTCCTGACCAACCTGAGCATTACAGTCCCCGATGATAATTTTGACATCATGTCTTGGGCAGCGGTCGTATTCACGCTCCAACTGCGCGTAGAATTCGTTTTTGTCATCATCGGTACTTCCGATGTGAGGGCTGTGCACGTTAATTATGCTTATGTCGAAGAATCGGCCCTTGATTCTTAATCTGCACATTCGTGGGTTGATCGGCCACCACCCGATCACCCGCTTTTGCATTTCGCCCATTACTATAAAAGCTGTGCCCAGCTCGTATGTGTTGCCGCAGCTTTGGTAGATGGTATGACCATCTCTATACGTACGTACCATCGTTCCTTTCCAGCATACCTCCTCCAGCGCTACGATGTCGAACTTGGGGCTCTTTACTTCTTTAGAAAGCACGTGGGTATTTCCGAGTGCGCACCTAAAAATCAATAGTTTTTTTTGCATAGAATATTTTCCGATCGATTGGTGCAAAAACCACTCAGTTATTAGCGCTCAAAAACTTTTCTTCAAAATCATTTTTTCGTGATGCTCGCATTTTTCGATTTGTTAGACTGACACCCTATCCCAAACCTTGCCGTAAGACGTAGTCCTACGTCAAAATTGCTTGTGAAGTTCACAAAATCAATGACGACTCATTTTACATTAAACGATGTCAGTAAATACTTATGGATAGCGCTTTTCAATGTTTCATATCTAATTTTGGAAACAAAGAATGATGGAATCATTTGAAATCAATTTTAGAAGTCAACTATAATGCATAATTCATGCATAAGATGGACTGAGTCAGATAAGATCTTGTTGAATTTGTCTATTAATATGTAGTAATTGTTGTAGATTTGCTTTTTACAACTGCAATTTAAGACCAGATTAGACGGAATATGTACTCAACTTAGAACACAGGATATTTATCAATTCCATCATGCTCCATTTCAGCCGGCTTCCGAGTAGCTCTTCTCCAGCTGAAGGTTGGACTCAACAAGGCGGAAAACGTAGCGAACGCACTAGCCAAGATTCGTACTGCCGCTCGGGATAATGGGGCTCGGTTGGTTGCTTTGCCGGAGTGCTTCAATTCACCCTATGGAACCCAGTACTTCGGCCAGTACGCAGAAGAGATTCCCGGTGGGGACACCTGTCGTAGTTTATCTGCGGTGGCAAAAGAACTAGGTATCTATCTGATAGGTGGAACGATTCCCGAGAAAGTTGGCTCGGATGATAAGGTTTACAACACCTGCACGGTGTGGTCCCCCGAGGGTGAGCTGATGGCGAAGTACCGAAAGATACACCTGTTCGATATTAACATACCCGGAGGAATTAAATTTCGAGAATCTGATGTTCTTACTGGCGGAGATCAGCTGGCCGTCGTTTCCGTGGATGGGGCGAAAATTGGTATCGGAATTTGTTACGATATTCGATTCGATGAGCTAGCGAGATTGTATCGGAAGCAGGGATGTGACATGTTGTTTTATCCCGGTGCTTTCAACATGAAAACTGGACCCCTGCACTGGGAGCTTCTGGCCCGAGCTAGAGCAACCGACACCCAGTCATATGTAGCGACGATTTCTCCGGCCAGGGATGCATCGGCTGGATATGTGGCATGGGGCCACTCGATGGTAGTCGATCCGTGGGCAAAGGTTGTAGCTTCAGCCGCCGAAGGTGAGGAAATGGTTCTGGCAGATGTCGAACTGAAAACAGTGGACGAAGTGCGTGAACAGATTCCGATTTATGGTCAGAGACGAACGGATTTGTACGATACGAAATTGCAGAAAAGTTGAGGTATTAGCATTGTTGAAAACTGAATAAAATTTTCTTGAGCATTTTTTCTACCAGTGGTTTTATTTTATAACAATGTAAAGAAACCCTATCATTTTATAACAAGTTTCAGTAATATATATCCAATCCAACCCGATTGACCAATATGAATATGGAGTTGCTCGCTCTGAAATGTCCAAATGTCCGAGTTGCCTACATGACGCTCTTTCTGCGTATATTATAACAGACGTGACGCAGCAATGTTCACACTCTTCGTGTTTCATACATTTCACTGATACCGGATCTTCGATTGTGTTTTATTCGACTATTTATTTCATTATCGACTTGCAGTAGGTACAATAAGGTGAGAGATGGCGAAAAATAACTTTGACCGACCCGGCAACACAATCACTGCGAATAAGTGCTAATACTAGTTGAAGCATGATGCAATATGGGGTCAAAAATGAATAAGATGAAATTCAAAGTAGTTCGGGGGATTCAATTTCGCTATTAAGTAACTTTGCTATAAACAGTCCTTGCTGTATTTTCCGTCTTCGTTCCAGAGGCCCAAAGGCCTGCCGGCGGTAAATTATCAGGAAACCGTTTCTGAACTCGTTCAATCCTAAGGTACCACGTGACTTGGTAAGGATGCCATACGACAAACGCATTTCCCAAAATAGGACCAACGAGTGCACAATACAAAGACTTTCAGCAATACAGGTCCGAAAAGTCCTTCGCTACCTTGGCAACAAACCCCAATTGTCGCGCAGACGCCCACAAGCCACTAGCGTGCGCATTGTAACGTACAACTTTAAAACGTCTGCATAAACGAGTTTGAAGCTATCGTCCAAAATGAAAGCAGCTTCATTGACAAATAAAATGAAGGACAATAGCTCAAGTTTGCCGCCTTGTGGAACTCCGGAACTGTTCGAAAAAGGTTGCGGTACGTAACCATCAATCTTTACCCTTTGTTCACGCATCGTAAGGTAGGATTCTAACCAAGCTGTCAGTAGTGCAGAAGTAACAAGACGGGATAGTTTGTGTAGCCGTATTTTGTGGTCTGTTTCGTCAAAAGCCGCCTTCAAGTCTGTATAAATTACATCCACTTGCCCTTTTTCTTCATACTATGTGTTATCTTCGTCGTAAAATTTAATAAATTTGTAGTGACAGACTGTTCGGGCATAAAACCGTGTTGATTCGTGTATACATAATTTTTTGCAGCAAACAATTTTGAAACGGATGCCTTGTATTTCTTCGATAATTGACGGCGTTATGGCGGTTACCATCCCAAGTAACAGTTTGGGGTTTATTACGCTCTTATGATGGCATTTAGGACGAAAATTGGTCTTCAAGATCACCATAAGAGTACAATGAAACTCACATTGTAGCTGGGGACGTCTGAAAACCAGGGGGTCAGTCCCGACGTAGTGGTTAGTATTCACGCCGAGGACCCGGGTTCAAATCCCTACCCCGCAGAAGTCACGAATGACCCAAGCTGGTTAAAGTGACTATAATCTAACAAAAAAACCTCTGAAAACCAGTGTCATGCCTCCAGTCACGAGGGAATCTAGCTTGTTGAAATGAGCGAATAAATATATCGCACAAAGGCATAGTACTTTTTAACCCATTAAGCCCCACACTTTTCCCAGCAGGGATAGAAAGTTGAAACTTTCAGGAAAATTCTCTTTTAGGTCAACTAAGAAAAAGCCGCTGACATGTATTTTTAATTTTGACCCTGTGTCCCGCAACGCTACGTTACGAAAACGCAACGCTGGGCATTAAGGGTATACCGTTTTTGCATACCTTCATTATTATGCATATAAATGCTTCATACTTTTTTACCGTTAAATCAAATTTGGGATTTTTTTTGTGATTTTGAGTAATAATAAAGATTAAATGAACTACTTAGAGTATTACATGTTATGTTTTATGATAGATATCGAAACATTTGGGTTGGAGACCATCTTGGCACTAGACGCATAGTATGCAGTTTGAATGCTAAATGCATGTCGTCGCAGATGATTAAATGCCTACCAACACGTTCCGGAAAGGTTGTAACAATAAATTTGGGTCCATGAAACTGTCGTTGCCATCACTCAATTATTCCAGATATTCCGGAGGCAAAGGTACTTTAACAATTTTATTACGCTCTTATCACAACGGCTTCTCCATCTGCCATCAGTGTTTGAAGTTACGAATTCTATGTTATGTAAACTTTTATAATGTTTCCGGGATATTTTAAATAAGCGAAAGATAAGATTTACATTCATTTGTTTACTAAAAAGCAACGACATCAAATGAAACACCGCAGTGAACGAACGAAAACAAACGTTCCCGTTGCAAATTTTGAATATCGTTACTTCCTAGCGTTGCGTTTTCGCAACGCAAAGCTTCAAACCTATCTTAAAATTACAAAAATAATCAAAATTATGGACCAAAGTTTTTTTTGGCAAGCAGCCGATTCTTACTAACACTGATTGATAGGTCAGGCGTTAATAGAGGTAAAATTCGAGTTTTATGAGCATTTTTCCTTAACTGCCTGAAAAATAGCAAAACCTGTTGTTTTGTCACAGCTGTAATTATGTTACATGTAACATCTGGCCTTTGAGCAAAAACAGGTCGATTAGATTTTTTTCCAATCTTTCTTTGTTTCTCAGGGTCCAAGTTGATATCTTCAACCGGGCCTTCTCTAGAAACGAATGAAAGTGCGTTGCGTTTTCGCAACGCTGGGAGGAAATGGGTTAAGCGAGTCTTGTCGTGCACGGCCCATCCGCCAGCATATATTTCATTTTAGATGTATTTAACATCAACACAATCTTCATTGCTTCGCATTTTAGTCTGGTGTACTGAACTTCCACTGCATCGCATGTTTTGTCGATTGCACAGGCGGTCGGCAAAGCAGATGGATTGATCGGATTTATTGAAAATCGCTCACCACATTTCGATCGCCGCTCATCTTATAAAACCTTAAAGCGCAATGCTAAATAGCTGACAGGAAAGGTCATCCATGGATTCTATCCATCGTAGCCATGATAAGTCTAGTAAGCTTAGTCGGAAAAACATTTTTGTTCAGAATGTTCCACAGCTCTTGTCGGTTTACACTATCATATGAGGCTTTGAAATCAATGAACAGGTGATGCTTGAGGACTCGGAATTCGCGGCACTTCTGGAGGATCTGCCGCAGGGTGAAGATTTGGTCCGTTGTAAACCGACCCTCAATGAAGCCTGATAACTTCTCACGAAGTTATTGGCTATTTGCGACAATCGATAGAAGTTGACTTTGGAAAGCACTTTGTAGGCGGTATTCAGGATAGTGATCGCACATTAGCTGTCACAATCCAGCTTTTCAACTTTTTGTAGATAGTGCGAAAAACCCCGTCTTTCTTCACTTTTCCAGTAGTTGTTCCGTATCCCAAATCTTGATAATCAATTGATGCAAACAGCTAACCGACTTGTCCGAGCCCATTTTAATCAGTTCCGCTCCAATGCCATTCTTCGCTGCTGCTTCGATGTTCTTCAGCCGCTGGATGGCTTCTTTAACTTCCCTCATCGATGGGGGTGGCACATCTTCGTTGCTTGCTGCACCAATGAAGTCACTTCCTTCACTATCCCTCCAAGTTCGTCTGCCCGCCATTCAAGCGTCCATCGTAGTGCTGCTCCCACCTATCAATCGTCACACGGAAGTTGGTCAAAATACCTGCATCTCCATCCATGTGCAGAGACAAGCACTTTGCGGCCCGCGACCTTTGCGAGATTCGTTGAGTCTCTGATAGAATTTCCGTGTGTCATGAAAGCGGTACAGCTGGTGACGCTTCTCCTTCTGGAAGAGTCTGGTTTGCTGCTGTGGTAGACCTCTGTTGATATTTGGTGGTAGATGACTGGATCCATAACTTAACATGAGTTTGATAGCGAACGCTACCCAACAAACATTTTTGTCATATAACAGCACATCAAGCACCAGTAACCCGGGAATTAGCTATACAACGGTTGAATAAGCTACTAACCAACAAAAATGTTTGTTGGGTACTACTAAGCTGTAGATTCCCATTACATACAGAGCGATGTTGCTTCAATGCACGAAGCTTCATCGCTGCTTTCTAGTTAGTTAGTTAGTTCATCTGGTGTCGGATATGGTTCACATTGGAGGGTAGGCCCCCTCCATAAATTGCACCATTAGGATTTGAAAACAGCAAAAAATCTGTGTATATTTTCCCAAAAATATTTCCCTCTCTATTTTTCTCGCGCAAAAACCAAACGAATATCAATAGCTTTGTATCTAATCATACACGAACGCAAAGAGGCTAACAAGTGGAAGCAGTTGTTCGATAAACGGAATGTAAGTTAATCAAGGAGTGCTCATGGAAGGTAGTAATGTCCCAGCAAGAAGGCAAACGAGAAATCGGGCTGCTGAAGACCTACAAAACCACTGGTAAGGAACGCTAGCAACGGCTCTACACTGTTTCCAAGATTTAGGAGGAGGATAAGCTTCTGGAGGAATGTATGGAAGAAGTGGTTTGTTCCATCCGCAAAACGAGTAATCGGCTCGACTGCTGCAACTATTGTGGCATAACGCTGGTAAACGCCGCTTACAATGTGCTCTCCCAGATTCTGTTACGCTGGCTGTCACCGATAGCACAAGGTTTCGTGGGGAATTACCAGGCGGGTTTCATAGGGGCTCGCGCAACTATGGACCAAATTTTTACAATCCGACAGATCTTACAGAATTGTCGGGAGTACAACGTATCCATGCGTCACATCTTTCTTGATTTTTAAGCAGCATACGATACTGTCGATCAAGACCAGCTATGGCTTATAATGCACAAAGGCGGGCTTTCGGATAAACTGACGCGACTTATCGGAGCTACATTGGATCGAGTGAACAAGTCCCTTCGAGAGGGGACGAGGGTTACGACACGGTGACGGCTTATTTTCAATGCTATTTAACATCGCTCTTTGCGGCTTTGCAGATGACTTTGATATCATAGGCAGGAGCTTTGCGACGGCGGGTGCCATCTACGCCAGACTGAAAGCAGAGTCTATAAGGATTGAGCTAAATGCATAAATACATCGAAAGCCAAATATATGGACGGAAAAGGCTCAAAGGAAACCAACGCGTGCCATCCACACACGGTACCCGTTGATGGTAGGGAACTAGAAGTGGTAGATGAGTACGTGTATTTGGGATTGCTGGTGACCGCGGGCAATAACGTTGGTAATGCTAGATCCAGCGGCGCATTCAAACGAGAAATTGGGCCTACTTTGCCCTTTGCAAAACGCTACGATCAAGATGTACAAACCCTTTATTATACTGTTTTTGGACTTGAAGTTGTGACACTGCTCACAGAGGACATATGCACCCTTGTCGTATTCGAGCGGAAAGCGCTACGGACTATATTTGGCGGAGTAGAAACTGCTGGAGGCGTATGAACCACGAGCTGCCATCAATTTTTTGAGAGATTCCCAACGTACATCCGGCGAAAGTCGGTAGGCTGCGGTGGGCCGGACACATCATAAAGATGCCGGACGACAATGCGACGAAAATAGTTCTCTTCAACAACCCCACCGGCACCAGGGACAGGGAGACTCAACGTGCAGGATGGCTTGACCAGGTTGAAGACGTCCGAAATCATCTCTGGGAAATTGGTGACGGGTGGCCCAAGATTGAGTTGAGTTCAGGTACCCCCAAGGCCCCTCCATCCAAGCTACGCCAATGATGGTTCATGTTCTGTGCGCGCCCCACGTCTCATTCGTACATACAAGCAGCATTTGAAGGATACCACCGCTACCTCCGCTTCTGTTTATATAGCTCCACATTCTGTCGGGTGGTTCTACCCAGCATTAGTACCCGCACTGCGTTCTTCCCATCCAATATTTGCTGATACTCCTCGACAAACTATGCGCTATGTTAACTCGGTGCAACACGGCCTAATACGTTCTCGGCTACGGCTGTCAATGGTTATTGTCACCGCATTTCAACAGTCCTCAAGAGGGGTTTCATTCAGCTCACCTTCTTCCGGCAGCCAGAGTTCGAGAGATAATGCAAGGCTTTCTTCGATGTCTGGTCGCTTCAGTCGCCTTACAAATTATACCCTGGCGGGCGCAAGTATCGTATGTTATTTACAACATATAGTTTTTGACGGATCTTACCCATTAATCAAATCCGAAAAACATTTTTGTGAGTCTCGTTCGTGCAGTTTTAAAATGGATAATTCCTCCCAGGTGAACCCGTCATGGGACGGCGTAGAAGAGGATTACACGGAAGATTTGCACTCCCCGTGAACGGTGCCACTGCCCCGAGTGGCTATTCCGTACGCTTTGGATCACCATCATCATTACATGGAAGTTGCTCCGGCTCTTTTGGGGACGTACCCTCGGCTGCTGGATTCGATCGTTCTTCTACCGGTGATCGAAGAAATCGAACTGGAAACCGAACCTGCTGCGCTTCACATCGAGGACGTTTCCAATACAAAAAAAACCTTCTGATTCGCCAAAGTATCTACCTTACATTGTGGAGGAACCTGAAGAAAATCACTGCGAGAAAGTAAAGGAAATTGAAAAGAAATGTGACGAATGTCCGGTGGAATCAAAATCCAGCGAACAACAACAACAGGAAGCAGATGGAAAATAATTTGCGGTCTTTAACTCTGATGTTATAAAAATACATAAATTTTCAGTCTGAATTGAAAAGATCGAAGCAAACTGTGACCGCGGATGGACATGAAATATTTTCTTGTCAAAATTTTTTCGTTTTCTTTGAAGAGGAAAATTGTTCCTAATACAAAAATTGCCAAAAGATTGCAAACAGTGAATAAAATTTCGTGCCAGTTAATCCATTTTGTGGGTCATTTAGTTAGTTTGAAGTGAAACTACTAAACCGGAGGCGATGTCTGCTACGCCATGGAAGTAACAAATAATGTTCTGGATTGGATTATAAAATTATGCCGTGAATTCGTTCATCTACGCTTTGCTATCCTGCGAATTCCATCAATATACCAACAACAACAGCTACAGCTCTTCGGACATTACACCGGAAGCATCAACGTACTAAACAGGAGAGTTCCAGAAATAGATTATGATCGTTTAGCCTGGAACCTGCGGCTCCTTGCGACATGACCACCAAGAAGCAGATAGTGTACTATCTGAGTCCATTAATTTCGGAGCGATCGTTCAACAATACCCGGAGCCAGCGTCCATAAGATTGTAATGGATCCGACGGAACACCAGAACATATTCAGTGCCTTATGTGACAGTTCACACATTTTCAAAAAATGGAACGGATGAGAACAGAAATAGGAAATCTCGGTGAGATCGTTTTATAACTTCATTTGTTATCTGTTTGCTTTTCCTTTATTCATTTATTTCATTATTCTTCAATGTTTGACGGGTAACCAATTAATTTATCTATGATAATATGTTTTGGTAGCTAGGTAGATGGTGTTTCGTTTATTTTCAGAGAGCGAAATAAGGCGCTATAACCTTGGCCAACAATAGCCGGGCTTATGGTCTAAATACCATAAGTTCATCCCCGAGGGTCCGGAGTATCACTTAAACTTTATTAGCAAAGATACTCCCAACGAAACAAAGTTACAATTAATCAGAAACGGTTGGTACGAGACGTCTCCGTTTCTTCTTCCCCTGTTGATTTTGAAATGCATCTATGTATGAATAAATTATTCACACAAGATTCATTTCGTAAATTGTCTTCGCGGCAATACTTCACAGTTGGCCTGGCCGATTAAACATTTGCAATATATCACTGATATTATGCAAATGTTAATACAGACAAGAAAATAATTTGAAATATTTCTATGAATAGAAATAATTAAAATTATTTCCAGGAATCTTTATTGTGGCTGTGATGGTATTAATAAGAAGAATAAGAATAAGAATAAGATCTTACCCATCAATCCAAATCCGAATCAATGTTGCGTTTAGATAGATTCTAACGTCGATAATATTTGAAAAGTGCCGACCATCTATCAGAAGAACGTAGTCCAATTGTGGTTCCGTCTGGCTGGGTGGTCATCAGGTGTACCGATGGTGGAGGGAGGTTATACTGGAAAAAGGTACTACGTAAGGTCAGGTTATTGGAGACGGCGAAAGCACTTGGGTACTTCCGAAGGAACTTAGAGACCGACAGTTCCTAATTTCCAATCATTAGTCCATTTTCGTCGCTTGGCTCTTTGCCGATTGTTCCGATTCGAGTAACTATACTATATACAGTAACTGTAACCACCTGTAACTATACACAGTCTTGCCATAGGACCAACATAGTCTCGAAAGAGCTCGCCTTTGCTGTTAGCCGATGACCTTGGTTTCCACCTAGGTTGGTTACCCGATCTCCACCGCGGTTGCTCGCATCTTTACTGGTACCACGAGGAGGAGCGGTTTATCAACCAAGAGAAAGCTAGTAAAAAGTAAAGCCTTGGGCTTAAACGTCTTTCTAATACTTGACCTTCTTTATCGACAGACTTCGCGACCGACTGCTGTTAGAGTACAGAACAATTACGGGGCTAATGCAACAATCCTACTGACTCTATATTTAGCAAGCACCCAAGAAGCTAGTGCGAAATCGAAATATGGTATAAATAATTAATAATTAGTAAATTGTTTTTAGTATTTGGTTAAATCACCAACATCACTTCGAAATTAATTAAAACTGCACCTAGATTCATTTCAAGTCAACAATTGAAAAAAAATTATAGTTATCGATTAGGGTATTGTTAGCCAATCGATGTTTAAATTTATTACCCACATACCAGGTCATCAACCATGCACATACGTTTCTTTTTACGCTTGTTTTCATTTCGGTGAAAGAGTACAAGATGCTTTCAAGACATCAGCCCATGCATACTTGAATAAATAACCTTCGCTCAGGAGTTAGTACAACCTCGAGCCAAGCTCGTCCGCCAAGAGAAATTGCGCAAAATATTTTCGGTAATAAAAACTAACGATTCGCATAAAAACCAAGAGTTGTTACTTCCAGCTGGACCCAAAAGACCTTTCAGGCGAACTGCGGAAAAACAAACTTCATTCTACTACGTGTTGGTCTGCCTCTCAGCCGGAACGCCTGTTGATTCACACTTTACTCGGACGGCTCTAGTATAGGGACGGACGTGTGCGGACTGACGGAAAAGATGAAGGGAAAATGAACCATAAAATAGTTCTCCATATTATCTCTTTCTCGGTTCTACTATCCGTGCTGTTACAACTGTGGATCTCCGATTTCTGTTTATACCGGAATCCGTACTACCAAATGTGCTGCTGTGTGTATGTGTGCTTGGAGTGAATTAGGAGATTGAAAAATCTCTATAACATTTCCCCTCGACATTCCGATTTTGGGACGACAATCGGTGACTATCTACAACGGGCCTCCTTCCGACGGCAAAAGGTCAATGTTGCGTTTTGTGCAAAATTAAATTCCGTTTGGTAACTCTAATCGAGTTGTTTCGTGCGTTCCGGTACCTGCTGAATAAATTATAAGTCACATCCGTTCGACCAACGACCACCAAGGACGATGGCTCGACAACATAAGTTCTGTTGCGACCGCAGAGCAACTGCGTGGTTGGGCTGAAAGCCAACCAGAGCTTCAGTAATTGATAGCAATTAGAAAATGATTGCCATAAATCTTGGTTTGTTGCTAGGTAAAGCAGGACTTGAAATTAAGCGAGCCAGTAACTCAGCATGAAAACATTTCTGTTCATTAAATTGATTTAAATTCAAGGGTTAACGAAGCTTTCCGAATTTGAAAGACAATCCAATTTATGTTCCTTGCAACGTAACCGTTCGCAAACAAATTTGCCTCAGGAAACGATTCGACTTTGTTGCTGACCCTGCTCTATAAAATGATCCGAAATAACCCGTTTCGAGCTTGAGCTACAGCAAGCAAATAGATGGATTGTTCAAAAATAGGAAAATTTCGTACGTAATTGAATTGATTGAACGAACTTACTGCACTGGGAAGAATGGCAGAAATGATTCAACTTCGAAGTTATATGTATAACAACTTATGCACTCACAGCCGTAAAGGACAGGAAGTAGGTCGACTTTCAGTCGTGCATTTTTGCTATAAATAAATATGTACGGCTTCTATACGAATGGAGTCTGCGGTTGCCGACCGACCGACAGACTGGTGCAATCGAGAAAATTGCAATTGCTTAAAATATCATTCTATTGTACGGCGGCAACTGTCGGTTGGCAGATAAGCTACGGCCACCGACCACCCCGAAATTATTTTCAGTGGCCTGATTTCAACCCACGTTGCCTGATAAGGATAAATAATTCATAATGCACCTTCTTACCTCGGTTCGGGGCTATTTTCATTCAATTTCATTTGGATTGTATACTATAAAACTAATTTGCCTGATTATTTGTGTTGGAGTCGGCTGGAAAGGCAATTTTTCGAAGTGTTTCCCATTGTCTTCACGCTTGACTCTGTGGCCAATTTTTTTTTCAGAAGTATTGATTTCGGTAGAGAAATTCATAGCTGACGGTATTAGAAGCATATTTCTTCTAAATAGATTGATATACAAACCGACAGCTTTGAAGTCGTATCGCTACAGGAAATTTGCTGAACATAACGGAAGGTGTGGAAAAGCGAGCATCATGCGGTTACCAGGTTACCAGAGTGGCTATATTGGCTGGTAAATGGCTGAATAATGCGTACCGTCGGTGCCTTGTGCACGTGTAGGTATAAAATAGACCCTACAGTGGGTCGTAGCCTCTTATTCAGCAACTCCTATTCCTACCTCCTCGTGGTACCAGCCGGGATACGAGCAACTTTGGTGGAGATCGGGTAACCACCCCCGGTGGAAGCCAAGGTCGTATGCTGACAGGAAAGGAGGGCTCATTCGAACTTCGTTGGCCCTCCGGCGAAACAAGGGGTTGGTGTAGCAGGCTTTGCAAGCCGTCACCACGAAAAATACTAATGCACGGAACGAAGAACAAATAATCGGAATAGACCCACGCGACGAAAAAGGACTATGGATTGGAAACTCGGGACGTGGAACTGCCGATCTCTCTACTTCCAAGGGAGCACTCGAGTGCTCTCCGACGTATTGAGCTGCAAGTTCGACGTCGTAGCGCTGCAGGAGGTGTGCTTTTTTGTATTGTTTATGCAGGGAGAAAATCTTCATAGACAGCACCTTCGCGGTGCCGAATAGGATTCACATGGTGCCAACATGCGCCTACCTACTAAAAACTATCCTGCTGCCCGTTCCTGAACCCCTCCCGGAACTACCGTTAGGTTTTACTTCAGGAGGGAGGACGTGCCGAAGCACTCCGACTTGTCCGTTGCGTGTGTGGGTTCACACAACACCCTTGCCCTTGCATACCGCCACTACCCTTCACCTAGGGCCTGGGCTGTCCAATCAGCCCATTACTGACCCTAGCAAGCTATGTCAGGCCTTGTCGTTGCAACCGTTCTAGCCGTTGCAACTCCGTTATCACCGCCGTTGCCGCCCTATCGACGGCACCCCATGCGCGCTGCTCAGCGCACATTCTCTGCACAATGTTGTCGGCGTTGGTGTCTTCCCCAACGACCGCAAGCATCACCCGCCGAGTGGACGTAAACCGCGGGCAGTGAAAAATCACATGCTCCGCCGTTTCCTCGGCTACCGTGCAAACGGGGCAAAAGGGTGAATCTACCCGCCCGCGTGTATGTAGATACTTCTTGAAGCATCCATGACCCGACAGAAACTGGGTAAGGAAAAAGTTTACCTCACCATGACCTCTGCCGATCCAGGACGATATGTTCTGGATCAGCCTACGGGTCCACCTACCATGGTCGGTGCGATCCCATTCCGCCTGCCAACGCCTAATAGAGTCCAGCCTAACTCTGTCCCTAGCGCCCCTGACGTTCCTCTGCCTATGGCACTCGATATCCTCACCTAGGAGAATGCATATTGGAATCATGGCTGCAATAACCCCAATCGCATCCAACGATATGGTACGGTAGCCGCACGCAACGCGCAATGCTAACAGCCTGAACACCTTGTTCAGACATGCCTGAATGCGCTTACTCTCCAAAGCCGGGGCCCACGCCGGTGCACCGTATCGTAGCACCGACATGGCAACGCTGGCCATCAGGCGTCTCTTACTGCTGCTAGGACCGTAGCCGTTCGGCATGATCTTAGACAGCGCAGTGACCGCCGTTGACGCTTTACCACAAGCATAATCCACATGGCTGGTGAAGTTCAGCCTGTTGTCTGTCATGACACCCAGGTACTTCACACTTCGTTTGGAGACAATCATCTGACCCCCCACGATTACTTTTGCCTCTAGGGCCGACTTTCGGTTGCTGACCATCACAGCTTCCGTCTTATGGTGGGCCAATCGCAGATTGACGCCCGCCATCCAACCCTCTATTATGCTTATGGCGTCTGATGCCAGCATTTCCACCTCCTCCAGAAACTCGCCTACCACTGTAAGGACGATATCATCGGCGAAGCCAGTGATATCGACCCCAGTGGGTAGTTCGAGCCTCAGCACCCCATCGTACATGGCATTCCAAAGCGTGGGGCCGAGAATCGAACCCTGTGGAACACCCGCTGTCACTCTGTACCTCTTCGCCCCGTCCGCCGTGTCGTACACTAGCGTCCGGTTCTCGAAGTAACTCTTAAGCAACCTGCATAGATGATCCGGTACCCTCATCCTATGCAGCGCTAACGCAATTGCACCCCAGTTAGCGCTGTTAAAGGCGTTTTTGACATCGATTGTGACTATGGCACAATACCTGTCGCCTCGCCTTTTCCGTTTTATAGGCTTCTCGGCCCTCTCCACTACGGACTTTATGGCATCTACAGTGGACTTCCGCTTACGGAAGCCAAACTGCGTGTTTGCCAGTCCGCAATCACTTTCCGTCACAGGCGTTAGCCTGTTTAGGATTACCCGCTCTAGCAATTTTCCTAGCGTGTCCAGTAGGCAAATTGGCCTGTACGACGAGGGATCACCAGGCGGTTTCCCCGGCTTTGGCAGCAGTACCAATCTTTGGACTTTCCATTTGTCTGGAAATTCGCATACCTCTAGGCAACTCTGAAGCGTCTCTCTAAACATATCGGGATATGCTTGGATCGCCGCTTTGAGTGCCTCGTTCGGAAACCCGTCAGGACCGGGCGCTTTCTTCGTTTTTAGACCCCTGGCAATTACGATGAGTTCCTCATTCGTGACCGGATTGAGGACATCATTCGATTGACCGTACGGGGTCGGAGGCCACCAAACTGGATCGTGTTGCGGAAAGAGCCCTTCCACGATGACTTTCAGCTTTTGGGGGCAGGTTTCCTGCGGCGCAGATGTACCCTTCATCTTTTTCATTACCACCTGTTATGCACCTCCCCAGGGGTTTGAATCCGCATCGCGACATAGCTCCTGGAAACAGGATTTCTTGCTACGCCTAACCTCCTTCTTAAGCGCCGACCTTGCCGCTCTAAGATCAACTCCCCGAGCTTCAGCATCTGCATCGGTCCGGGCCCTCTGCGCTAGCCTTCTCGCTCTGTGGCACCTGGAACGGAGCTGGGCAATGGTATCACTCCACCAGTATACCGAGCGACGACCGTTCATTGGCTGCCCCGTCCTAGGCATAGTGGTATCACATGCCCGTACTAGGACGTTGGTCAGCTCACGAGCACTCAGGTTCGAGCGGGTGCTCTCTGCACTGAGTGCTTCAACGAACAGGTCTTTGTCGAAGGACTTCACTTTCCACCTCCTGCCTGTCGACTTCACCCCGCGTGGCCGTAGCGCCCGTCGTTCAATCGTGTACCGTATAGCTTGGTGGTCGCTATGCGTGTACTCATCTAACACCCTCCAGCCCATGTTGGCAAGCAACGTTGGGCTGCAGAAGGTGATGTCGATGATCGATTGTTGTACCCCCCTACAAAAGGTACTGACGGATCCCACGTTAGCCAGACTTACATCTAGCTTGGACAGAGCTTCCAGCAAGCTTTGTTCCCTCGGAGTAGTGCACCTGCTACCCCATTCGACAGCCCAAGCATTGAAGTCCCCTCCAATTACAACGGGCTTGCGGCCCGTGAGTTCGTCGGTGAGCACGTCTAGCATCCGGTCAAACTGCTCCGGCGACCACCTAGGTGGAGCGTAGCAGCTACAGATGCAGACGCCATCGACCACCGCGATCACGAACCCCTCTTGGTCGGACGACACCACCTCCTGGATCGGGTATCTACCCATCACGGCGATCGCTGCCATCCGACCCTTGTCGATAACCCAGTTAGTGCCTCCACGGGGGACCCGGTAGGGATCCGCGATAATGGCAATATCGCACCCCGTCTCGGCTGCCGTTTTCCAAAGCAACTCCTGTGCCGTTTCACAGTGGTTTAGGTTAATCTGTATAACCTGCACCCTTATCGTTGCAATGCCCGCCTATAAGCCGCACACAGTGGGCCACCTGTGGCATGCTTATTTCCCGCATCGACTGTGCAGAGCAGGCACCTGGGGGGTTTGCTACATCCCCTGACGAAGTGGCCATCTTCGTCGCACCGCCTGCACAGCTTGGACCGATCGGGGGCCTTACACTTGGCCGCCCGATGGCCAAAGCCCATACACCTGAAACAGCGTTCGATACGCCGTTTCGACACCAGTGTACACACTGACCATCCTACCTTAATTTTGCCAGACGCCAACATCTTGTTGGCGATTGCCTCTGGCACGTTTAAGGTCGCAGTTTGCATATCACCGTATGCCTTCCTCAACCGGATGTCTGCGGGTGCCACATCAACCTTAAGCTGATCCCGCAGAGCATCACTCAGGTCAACTGCAGGAGGTGTGCTGGAAGAGCTCAACGGTATGTATGTTCAGAGATGGACCTGCCATCTACCAGAGCTGCGGCAACACACACGCGCTGGGTACAGCTTTCATATTGATGGGCGAGTCGCGAAAACGGGTGATTGGATGGTGGTCAATCAATCCTCGAATGTGCAAGTTGAGAATCAAGGGCCGATTCTTCAATATAAGCATCATCAATGTGCACAGCCCTCACCTCAGAAGAACCGATTGTAGTGTCCGTCTCGGTTGCCTCCGACCGAGCCCTCAGGAACACGGAACAACAACGTCCGCTAGCGTGTAACGTCTACGTTCGTCCAAAAACTGACGCGGTCGTTTCGGGTACGATATTAATACTCTCATATCCGTGCGTCTCTTTTCGGGCAATCTTAGATCTCCCTCTTTGTCGTACTATTCATTTCACGAAGTCTGTGAGAGTCTCGAGTCACACAATGTATGTATGTTCGTTCTCTTGCTCTTTCGAACTTTCGGTATGTCGTACGAATGTATAAATTTTAGTTGCACTGAAACAAATGATTCACTTAATCTAGATTCATTAACTCGCTAATTTATTTAGCCTGGCATGTTCTCTACACCGATGACGACAAGAATGAATTCTACGCGCAGTTGGAGAGTGAATACGACCGCTGCCCAAAACATGATAACAAGATCGTCATCGGGGATTTCAATGCTCAGGTCGGCCAGGAGGAGGAATACAAACCGGTGATTGGAAGGTTCAGTGCACACCAGCGGACCAATGGAATGGGTCTAAGACTTATCGACTTTGCCGCCTCCAAGAATATGGCCGTAGGTAGTACCTTTTTCCAGCACAGAATCCATCACAAGTACACCTGGAGGTCACCAAATCAGACAGAATCACAGATCGACCACGTTTTGATCGACAGTCGGCATTTCTCAGACATTATCGACGTCAGATCCTATCGAAGCGCTAACGTTGACTCGGACCACTACCTAGTGGTGGTCAGGATGCGCCCAAGACTCTCCGTTGTGAACAACATTCGGTACCGACACCAGCCTCGGATAGATCTCGCGCGGCTGAAGCAGCCAGACGTCACCGCAGACTACGCGCATTCACTCGAAGCTGTGCTGCCGGAAGAGGAAGAATTGGACGAAGCCCCTCTCGAGGACTGTTGAAACACTATCAAAACAGCCATCAGCAGTGTAGCGGAGGGCTCCATCGGGCATGTGGCCCGGAATTAGTGGAACGATTGGTTTGTCGATGAATGTAGGAGGGTGATGGATAAGGAGAACGCTGCGCGGGCGGCCAAGATGCGCAGTGCCACAAGTCAGAACATGGAAAAACACAAACAGAAGAAGATGCAGCGAAACCAAATCTTTCGGGAGAAAAAGCGCTACCTGAAAGAGCAAGAATATGCAGCGTTGGAGCGGCTGCATCGTTCTCAGGAAACGCGAAAGTTCTACTAGAAACTAAACGGATCCCGCAAAGGCTTTGTGCCGCGAGCCGAAATGTGTCGGGATAAGACTGGCAGTATTCTGACGGACGATCGTGAGGTGACCGATAGGTGGAAGCAACACTTCGACGAACACCTGAATGGCGCCCAGGCAGAGAACCATGGTGGCGGGGAAAGCGATTTCGACGGTGCTACAAACGGGGAAGAGGTGCCAGCCCCAACGATAGGCGAAGTTAAGGAGGCATCGGGGCGGAGCTTATTAAAATGGGACCAGAAAAGCTGGCTGTTTGTGTACACCGACTGATTGTTAGAATTTGGGATACGGAACAGCTACCGGAGGAGTGGAAAGATGGGGTTATCTGCCCGATCTATAAAAAGGGCGACAAGTTGGACTGTGAGAACTATCGAACGATCACCGTTCTCAATGCCACCTATAAAGTGCTGTCCCAAATCATTTTCCGCCGACTATCACCAATTGCGAACAGATTTGTGGGAACTTATCAAGCCGGCTTCGTCGAAGGTCGGTCTACAACGGATCAAATATTTAGACTGCGTCAAATCCTTCAGAAGGGCCGTGAATACAGAGTTCCCACGCATCATTTGTTCGTTGACTTCAAAGCCGCATATGATACCATCGACCGGAAAGAGCTATGGAAAATCATGGACGAGAACAGCTTCTCCAGGAAGCTCATCAAACTGATTAAATCTAGGATGGATGGTACACTGTGCTGTGTTCGGATTTCGGGTGGATTGTCAAGTTCATTCGAATCACACAGAGGGCTTCGTCAAGGTGATGGTCTTTCATGCCTGCTGTTCAACATAGCGTTACAAGGTGTTATGAACCGAGCGGATATCAACACGCGGGGCACGATATTGATACGACAATGATACCAGCCGTGAGATTCGGAGGCGTATTATCAGCGGAAATCGTGCTTACTATGGGCTTCACAAGCAATTGCGGTCGAGCAGACCAAGTCCCCGTACAAAGTACTTGCACCCTGTACAAGACGCTTATTAGACCGGTTGTTCTCTACGGGCATGAAACATGGACAATGCTCGAGGAGGACCTGGGAGTACTCGGAGTTTTCGAACGACGAGTGCTAAGAACGATCTTCGGCGGCGTACAGCAGAACGGAGTATGGAGGCGGAGGATGAACCATGAACTCGCACAGCTCTATGGCGAACCGAGTATCCAGAAGGTGGCTAAAGCTGGACGGATACGATGGGCAGGGCATGTTGCAAGAATGCCGGATAACTACCCTGCAAAGATGATGTTCGCCTCAAATCCGGTAGGAACAAGATGACCAGGAGCGCAGCGAGCAAAATGGTGGGACGAGGTGGAGCGAGATCTGGCGGAGAGTACTCGGTGTCCGAGGAATTGGAGAGCGGTAGTCCTCAACCGAGTTACATGGAGAAACTTTGTTCAATAGGCCTTGTCTTAGGACGGCAAGCCACCCAAGTAAGTAAGTAAGGTTGCCAGACTCTTGACACAATCAGTGACCTTGGACTTGGTGACTGGCTCGTTAGTGATGGGTAGGATGCACTAGCGTGCAATCGAATAACCACTGATCAATCCAAAGATGTGAAAATTGAGAATTAAGCACCGTTTCTTAAATAATAGTACGCCCAGCGCCCAGTTAGCTTCGAGGTACGACGCTGGTCGTATGTTCGAATCTCGGCTGGGCGGTGCTGCTAGAGTCAGTAGGATCGTTTCACTAGCCATAGTTTTCCTGTACTCTAATAACCAGTTGCGAAGTCTGTCGATAAAGAAGCATCAAGTCTGAAAGGCGTTTGTAACCCAAGGCCTTGCTTTTTTTCTTCAACTACGGCATCATCAGAGCCGAGGTAGCTCGTACTGTTTCCAGCAGTCATCTTCCACTCGATCTTGGGCCACTCGTCGCCAATTTCTCGGCTGTCGCAAATTGCTTTCGACCTGGTCAAATCATCGTCCACGTTGAACGTCCCTGTTGCAGGTGCCGGAGCTGTTGAAGAGAACCGATATCTTCGTACTGTCCTTATGCAGCCTTATGCAGTGTGTAACCCACCGCAGCTTACCGACTTTCCCCAGATGTACGATGGGAATTTCCCCAAGCAGTGCCTGAAACGGTTGCTGGCGTTATTTGCAAGCTATTGGTAATGAAAAATTGCATTGGAATGCATTCATGTTGCCGTGGTAAACGCAAGAGAGGAGACACAAAGAGAATCCCTTATTTGCACATAGGCCCTTTTCACATGTTGCGCGAGAATTCTTGCCTTGGCGGAGAGAAGCCCGTTCGAACTTTAGCCAGTCAAAATTACAATTTATAAATCAAAAAAAATTAATGACCAATAATACTATAAAAAGTAAAAAGTAGTAATTAATGCTCAGCAGCTGGCAGCTTTCAAGTTATCGAATACCTATGACCATCGGCGGATCTAGCGCTCGTTTCTAGGGGGGCTATAGCGGCCTTATTTTTGGTCGGCCAAGTCAATTTTTCTAGGGGGACTAAAGCTCTCCTAGGGGGCCCTTCCCCCCCTAGTTCCGCCAATGCCTATGACACTCAACCATCCGAAACTCGAGTCATTAATACTTTTTTCGACCGACTTTCATACTATTGTTATAAAGTAAACAAAAAACTAACTTTAGAAGCTAAATTATAACCTTTCTCTAGCCAGCGCGCGAGGCAAAATGTGATAAATACCCAGATAGCGGCATTTATGGTTTTATTTGCAGCTCCACAACAGAACATCAAACGGCTCCAACCGTTGAATCCTGCCGGCGAGAAATCCCAGCGCAGTCGAAAATTCATGAAACAAGGTCATATACAAGTACAGAGTCGGTACGGTACGGCAGCCATTGTACGTACTTTTCTACTTTCTCAGCTCTGAAAGAAAGATGTAATCACATGACTATTCATCACTAAAGTTTGTTCATTTATTTTTCATATCTCATCATCCGTACTGCCACTAGAAGAGCTGCGTACATAAGCCGGCAGCACCATGCTTCTCCAGAGCAACATTCTCAAGAGGGTCTGTACACACAGTCGTTACCATACACTTCGGTAAAGTTATAGCGTTCAGCGATGTGATCCCGCATACAGGATTCCATGCATGTAGCTATAGCTATAGTGGGCCGGCCAGTTTGGTGATGTTTTACGACGTTCACTGCATCATGGGTGTGCGGCCCCATGAGGGTCCTTGGGGCGTCCTCTTCAAAGTGCAAATACTGAAGTGAATACTTTACAAAGTTGTTGTCTCATCGTTTGACTCAATGTGGTTTCTTCATTTTCGGGTCCAATCGCTCTGGAAAAGGACACTCGCTAAGCTGAAGCTCCACCGTCCCTTTCGCTGAAGGTTTCTCCCCAACCGGGACTTGAAAATGTGCTAACTTGGTTTTCTGTAATGCCCTTTTTATCGACCATTCACCTAGCAGTGAATACGGACCGGTAGCATAGCAGCCAAACGACTAAAAAATAGCACAAAGTGGCACTCAGTAAATAATGCGAATAAAGCTCTGCATTGTTTTACTTACTGTACGTTTTTTATTCCAAGCGTGCAAGGGAAAACAGACCACCGGAAAGCGGGTAACAAAGAGAAAATGTCCAAAGACTTTTCAGGAAGCCCTCGGAAAATAATAACATAAAAGATTTTTTTGTCTCGAGTGGCAAAAGAAGACGAACTTGAGAACATACATCCTCACACACACAACATAGCACAGGGACGCATAAGCGCACTTTCCGCAGAAAGCCTCGGAAGAGTGTTTTTTTATTCACTGCCAGCCCTGAATGGAGGGATTATAAGCGCTTCCTTTTGTACCGCGCCATTTTGTCGGCTGGCTAGTCCAGCAGCGGCGGCGGCCGGTGTTCAGTCACAGGCAGGCTCGTTTCCGCACCAAAAGTGAAGAATTAAAGTTGTTTCTCTATCTGTTACAGCCAGCCAGCGCAGTGTCGTCGTTACATTGCTCCCTTTTAGAAGATGGGTGGAGGCCAGGTCAGCAGCAGCCCAGACCCCCAGACTATGGGAGCTCCTACTGCTGTGAGCCGGCGCGCGCGATGACGTTTCGCTGAAGCTGCGTGAATTCGATCTAGGATGGCACCGATTTCTTACAAGTTCAGAGAGATATGAAATATTCGTCAGATTTGAATAAATAAAAATTAAAGTGTTTATTTTTATGGGTTGTCCGTGATCAAATGGTAACTTTTTTATAGTTTCTTAAAGTTTACCGCTTTTCACTTTTTATTTGATTTTTCGACCTGTTTGAACGAGAAAGTTCTGTCAATTTTTAACAAACGATAAATAAAATTCATAAAATCACAGCATACAGTTGGGATATGTCATCACGAATTTTAAAAAATTAAAATAGTGGCTAAAATCAAAGAATTCTATCCCATTCCATTCATTTAGTTTGACTTGCAAACTACCTCTTTTTGCAAGCCCAGAGCAAAACTGGACACTTTTCGGAAGCCACTCAGAATAAAACAACGCTTCGATCCACCCTACCACCTGTGAGAAACGTGCAGCCAGCTTTTGTCTTGGTGATGATTTATGAACCCGAAGGGACTGGCGGAAATCAAGCGAAGTCACGGCTGTCACTGTCTGATTTTAGTACGGCACGGTTCGGCTCGGGACGTGATTGAGAACAGCCACCGAGCTTGATGTGCGGAAGCTCTCTACGTACACAATGATCAATGTAGTATGGTTTCGAATGCGTTGTAATTGAATGTTTGTTCAACTAATCGAATAACACAAAAAAATATTCGAATATTGAATCGAATAATCAGTTGTTTAAAGCCTATTTTTGCTACATCTGAGATTTTAATCAAAAACTGCTGAAATAAATTCAGAAAATTTCAACGAAAACAAACAAAATTTTAGTGTAATTGATAAATGAGTTTGAAAAAATATAACCAGAGTTTTACGTGCCATAATGGCAAAAGGCATAATCCGTATTCGTATTATTTGAACAGCCTTTTTGACATTTCTGTTTACATCGCACATTTTCTTTCCGCACGTTCCGGTTGCCGGAGTCACTAGTTAGCTAAATGTTTTGAAAATTTCCTTTTCTATGCATTTATGAAGCCGCGAAAGATGGAAGAGAGGAGACGCGAAGAGAATCTCTCGTTGTTACTTAGGTCTATTTGAAAATTTACCCGAGAAATGTATGTTAGATTTTGCGCAATTCAGTTCTTTAGGCAGCACGGCCAAAAGTAGCAGTGCTCGTGATCAATCCGTTTATTTTCTATTTAGATTTTCAGGAGCCATAATGGGGGATGGCATAATCCTTATTCCTAATATTTGAACAGCATTTTTGACATTTCAGTAATACATTGCACGTTGTTTCCGTACGTTTACGGTAAAACCAAAGGAACCTGCGAAAAGGAAACGTACGATGTATTTCTGAAATGTCAAAAAAGTTTAAATAATACGAACACTTGTTATGCCGATGATGATGATGATGATGATGATGATGATGATGATGATGATGATGATGATGATGATGATGATGATGATGATGATGATGATGATGATGATGATGATGATGATGATGATGATGATGATGATGATGATGATGATGATGATGATGATGATGATGATGATGATGATGATGATGATGATGATGATGATGATGATGATGATGATGATGATGATGATGATGATGATGATGATGATGATGATGATGATGATGATGATGATGATGATGATGATGATGATGATGATGATGATGATGATGATGATGATGATGATGATGATGATGATGATGATGATGATGATGATGATGATGATGATGATGATGATGATGATGATGATGATGATGATGATGATGATGATGATGATGATGATGATGATGATGATGATGATGATGATGATGATGATGATGATGATGATGATGATGATGATGATGATGATGATGATGATGATGATGATGATGATGATGATGATGATGATGTTGATGATGATGATGATGATGATGATGATGATGATGATGATGATGATGATGATGATGATGATGATGATGATGATGATGATGATGATGATGATGATGATGATGATGATGATGATGATGATGATGATGATGATGATGATGATGATGATGATATGCAAGGCGATATGCTTAAAAAACTTATGCTAGGAGAAATCCAGGAAAGGAACTACAACGGAATAATCGGCATGAACCCAGGCAAAAGAAAAGGGACAACGATTATTGGAAACTTGGTACTTCAGGAATGTCAGGATTCTACTTAAACCGACACGCGCGGGTGTCCTGGCAAGAGAGCTGCGGAAGATGAAGGTCGAGGTATTCATGTATCACATCTGCTACAGTGACGGCAATAAAGCAGCGCATGGAGTCGGTTTCGTATTCATAGAAAACAAATGAAGCGTGTCATCAGGCGGAGGCCCATTAATGAGCATCTATACGTGTTGAGGATTATCGGCAAATTCTTTAAATACAGTCTGATAAATATGTACGCACCAACGAACAACAACCCCGATGACGTAGAAGATGAGTTCTATGATCTTCACGAAAAGACTTGTAGAGAGTACCCAAGACATGACATAAAGATAGTCATCGGGGATACAAACGTGCAGGTCGGACGAGAAGAGTTCTTTCGACCCGTTATTGGTGGAGAAAGCCTCCATCCTACCACAAACGACAATGGCCTGAGGCTAATCAACTTTGCTGCAACCCGAGAAATGGCTATCTGTAGTACCTATATTGCACGATGGAACATTCGGAGGCACACCTGGAAACAGCCTAATGGAGAGGCCTGCTCTCAGATCGACCACGTTCTGGTCGATGACCGCCACTTTTCTGATGACGCAGACGTGCTATCCTTCCGGGAACCAAACGTCAACCCGGAGCACTATCTCGAAGTAAGGAGGATTCAGGCCCGGTTGTCCAAAGTTTTTTGTTTTATTAAAGTGGAGGAGCGTTTAGTGAGAAGAATGGTAGACTGGATGAAACTGCGAAACTTCGATATGAGGCCAAAAATATATTGCGTAGTTCAAATGGTAAGTGGGACTCTAACCCACATTCCCTCGGTTTGCGCCCAAGTGTTTTGACAGTTAAATTGTCACCACACGACACCCTATATTAGATAGTCTCACATCTAGTTTCCGTCCCTCTAGTCTGCGTATTCGTATCGAAACCAACGAGGAAGATACGACTACGGTTATCAGCGGAAAGAGTTGCTGCAGAGTACTCTTGGAAGACTAATGAGCGGATCGTTGAACAACTTGGAGAGAACCCGAAAAAACAGTGGAGACGCATACACGACGCGATCAGTACTATAGTATGAGAAGTGTTGGGTACTCCTCGGAGATCCCATTCCTAACAAGACTGGCATCTCTGTTATTTTTCCATATAAACGTCATGCGTCACCGTCAACGACGCTGCTTTTAGCGAAGGGGGTAAATTTCGTATGAGTGTCAGTAAGCGCTCGAAAATTCTGCATTGGTATTTGTTTTCGGCTATGCTGGCATGGCGGTATAAATATTAGCGTTCACTCACACAGATGCATCCACGGACCACTCTGGCCGGCAGAGCGAGCTACCATCAGTGTCTTCCGAATATTGTCAGAGCTGCCAGTCTTCTTGTTACAGGGGTCTTCGGTACTACCGCTGCAGCCAGTGCACAGTGGGCAGAACCGACCGAAAAAACGGAACTTTTTGTTGTCGCTGTTTTTAAGAGGTAAAAAGTGACTTTTCTTGTGTAAAAAATCACGAGAAATCGATTGGAGATGGTCTCAACGCGCGGAAATGACGGAAAGTAGCCAATTTTATTATAGCCCCATTCACCCCTATTTTTAATTGTTTTGAAAGAATCACGTACAAACTCTCTCTAATTTAAGATTCTATGGTAAGGAAAAGAAGAAGAATGTTAGGAAAAAGGTATATGAACAATTTTACGTTGATTTTTGTAGCCACCTTAATTCAGAAAAGGGCACCCTAAGCGTCCAATAAGCAAGTATGGGTCCAAGATTTTTCGACCTGGAACAAACACACCAAATTTGAACGAAATCGGAGCACTTTTACCGTTGCTCGTTTTCCTATCAATACTTTCTCAGATTTCAGTACAAGTTGTAGGGTAAAACAAGGCAAAACACTCCCTTTCACGACATTTTTATGAAAAGCAATCGTCGTTCGATCGTTTGACTTTTTCAACCTTTTCAACAGGCATGACTTCTTGAAAAACTCTGGTAAAAGTATCGAATTGGCATTTTGCCTGCAGTACAAAAACCTTGAATAAAATGGGGCAAAACGGACTTCTAGGTTATGCTGTATTAAAATCAAATTGTTCATATACCTTTTTCCTAACATTCTTCTTCTTTCCTTACCATTGAATCTGAAATTAGAGAGAGTTTGTACATGATTCTTTCAAAACTATTAAAGAATAGGGTGAATGGGGCAAAATAGGCTACTTCTTTTCCGCGCGTTGAGAGCATCAGCATCAAAGTTTTGCCCACTGTGCGGTGTTGCGAAGCCCGCACTCGTGGGGTCTAATGTTCTCACACACGCGTACTCATTCTAACAAATACGCCGGCATAAGCATCCCTTTAAAATTCGCGCTCTTATTTCTTCATGCACTGCAAAGAGCTTTTGCGAGCGTGTGTTTAGCTAACAGCTACAGACGTCGCTCGTCGTTCGTCGTTGCAGCCCGATCTGTTGATATCGATTACTCACGACGGCTCGTACTCCCGCCCGTGAGTAGAATCGCGGGCGAAGATGATGAATAAAAAGAAAAAGTAATGCAAAATTTTCATCCCAGTGGGCCACCAGCCTTACGAGCAACTGATTCCCCGCGAGTTTATTGACTCGGGAATAAGCTATGCATGAAGACGTTGTGAGGACGTGTATGCGCAAGCGTGTGAGTAGCAGAATTTATACAAACAGCTCCGGCGACTATTTCTTTTACGCCTGCGTGTGCGGCGTAAGCGTTGAATGCTATGTTTCTCATACTCTTTCGCGTGTGAGTAGGCATGGTTGACTTCTCGCTCGATACTCAATATTGGCTGCAGCCACTTCCAGTGAGTGGTTTGATTGCAGATTGCCAACGAGTGACTGGTGAGAAGGAATCGGGAACTGCTACTTAGTGACATATTAGACGAAGGAGTATGGCGCAGGCGTATGAATCGTAAAATATACCAAAAATGCGGATATTGTGAAGCGACTAAAACAAGACAGGCTATAATGGGCAGGCGACGTAGCAAGGATGCCGGATGAGAAACCAGCGAAAACTATATTTGACAGAGAACCCGACAGGGGTCGATGACTTTGAGGCAGACCCTGTAACCGTTGGATGAGCGCTGTTGAAGAGAAATCAAGAACAGTGGGTGTTAGGGGCGACTGGAGATCGGCATGGATTCGATAAGCGGATTGTCGCCTATACGTAAAAGTAAGTAACAGGACTGCAGTAGTTTTGCTCTTGTTCTTGTTTCCAAATGCACATTTTTGTCCGGGCAATTACGATGTTTTCTCATGGTTTGGTCAAAATATATTTATGTTTTGAGGGTCAAAAGCGCACGATCAAAATTTACAAATCCAGCGCATACCGTAATTTTTATAAGCAATGATTCGAAAAACATCACCTGAAGGCTATTTCACTGATACTACTGAGCTGTAAACAGCGAGTGTGGAAGAAGTAAATATTATTTGATAACTTTTTTCAACAAAACGATTATTTTTTGCTTTGTTGCAAGGCAGAAGGAGAAGTTAGTTCGTTTATGTGCTCTAAATATTCACAAATTTCTTCTACGTAATAGGATCAGAACATTCAGTTCGCTACATTTTTTGTTAACTTTTTCAACCAGTAGCACTAAAGTTGTCCGTTTATTGGAACGTAGCTCTGTGTCATTTGTTAATTGTTGACACTGCAAAGCGCTGAAAGCTACGCAAATCTATATCGGCATTTCAAGATTAGTCACTGAAACTGCATGGTGTACACAAAAGGCAAAGCCTTGGTTTTTATAGACTAACAGTTTGTGCGTAACAAAATTCGATGCTAGACTATAACCCAAATAGCACACTATAGGTCCATTTAGTTGAAGCAAGTGTATTACGACTAAAATTAGTCGTATTATTTCGGTTACCACAACAACTTTGTAACAACCGTGCTAGTATAGGGAAGATACCAGACGGCTTAGTGGTGTAAGTGGTTAAACGAGCACGCTCAACTAGCGATTAAGAGCTGTGAGTTCGACTCTCACCTTCGCTTAATCGGTGTTTTTGGTCTAACATGAAGTTTTCAGTTCAACCATAATTTTTCATTCGTTACATAAAGCATTTACTATTCCCCACAAAACAAATGAAAAAATTGACTTACGTCGATAAAGAGAAAGAAAGGATAGAATATAACCTTTGCAGAAAATAAAAATGTTGTACATTTTGAAGTTTTGGTTTTATGAACATATTTCAAACTTCACTTCTTTTGTTCGGATTATGAGCGTTATTTTTTTTATCTTCCGCGTTATTATTAAAATGGCGCGATGATTTCAAATCGATACTAAATCAATTGTGTATGCTAGATAAATCAAATTCCCATTCAGTATTTTTAGTAGAGTAGTGATTTTATTCATCAAACAAAAATCCCCTAAGCTCTGTATCCGGGTGGCAAAGGTCCGGCTGTATCTGCATATCAAACTCACATGGCATCGGTTTCATTTCAGTGCGAGACCCATGTTTGCCCACGACAGTTGCAAACGAGATTTCGCAGCCACCCAATCTTCCCAGCTCAATGCTGCTAGAGCAAACCATCGAACTTTATGATGCATAATTCGATTTAAGCGGCACAATAACAAAAGGCATATATAGCGAAAGGCTGCAATGAATACATTTATCGGAAATGTCCGGAATAGAACCGAACATACCCGTTCGAAGCTCTTTAGAGCAATGTACCATTACGACCCTCTATTTCTGGAGGTCATTGTTGCGTTCGGAGCTTGTTTTCAGTATCGGCCTTTTGGCCCAGCTAGAAAACATACCTACATATATTGCTGTTTGATGGCTTCATACGGTTTGCTCCGGTAAGATTCGGTGCCAGCCTGGAATTAAATTTAATTCAATATTTGTCCTGTTGTTTGTCTGTAGACCGGGCTGGGGGAAACGATATTTGAAGCTATCGTTGGCTACAAGTGATCCTATTTATCGGGCCAATATTTGTTAGATGATTGCAAATGTTCTGGATGCTTGCTATGGTTTTCATTCTTAGCAGATGTTTACACTGTGGCGATAAAATTCTAATTCAGACATTTGATTCCTGCACTGTAAAGTGAATCTCATCGGATGTTAGGATGTTACAACTCAGACAAGCATGTTTAACTTCGATGCCGACATAAGAGGATTGAACAAGATCAGTTTCAATGAACATGTACGCAAAAGCTTGTTATCTAGTTATGCTCATCGAATATCGATTTTCATAACCATTAAGTTAGAGTTTGCTAGTCAGATATAATCTTGTTATATTTACTTATTGATCGGTAATCAACACCTCAACCATCGCAAGAGGATAAAATTTCATGCACTAATCACGCAGTTTATCATCCAATTAACTACTCTTGGCCAGCTTCATTCTGGTTCGAACAGTTATGATGGTAGGATATCGTTTTCGATTTCCTTAAATAAATAATGCACCCTTTATACTCTTCTTACGGATCCGCAGCATTAAGCGGAATGTTTCATAGTTATCCTAGCAGCGGATGATTGCTAGCAACTTGAGCGGCCATGCTCACCATACACATTTTACAATGATATACTACGAAAAATTAGTAGATTCCTCATTATCAAGCAAACCTAGCAAAGTTAAAACTTTAAAGTTTTAAATTTATGACTTTGAATTTTAAACAACTAAATGATGAATATAGTTCAAAATAAACAAAAATCGATTAGATGCACCTAGTAATGTTGTTCGATATTTTGTTGCAAGCTCACTGCAATTTTTCTGGCAAAACAGGACTCAGCTACCTATTTCAACTAGCACCGATAAAAAGATAAATTAATCGAACGTGCTGATGATACGCACAACCGATTCGCTATATCGAGATCTACGAGCCAACGAGCGGACCAGAAAGTCCAAGTGTTAAGTGCAAGGGATCCCGTTTCGCCGTACGCGTACGGTTCGTTGCCTTCTGGTTGTGCTCTTCCGCGAAATTCGGTAACTCTAGCCTAGGGGGGGGGGGGGGGGGGCTTATTCGAACGAAGATGGGATTTCGACAACCGAACCGCGGCTGAAGCAAGTCAAACGGGAAGGTGAATTTATGACTCTATTATCACCGATTATCCACGATGAGTGGCTTTTGATGGTTTCGGGCTGTTGGTTGAGAAGGAGGCAGCCGTCAGCAAAAGTGAAATGGGCTCAACGCTAGAGGTTTTCCCTTTATGGCCGCTTGCTCGGGAGGATTAGGAAATATATTTGCCAAACTGATTGTGCCGTTATGATTGTACGTAGTGATAGTTTGTTTGTGCCTGAAGTGCTAGTTTTTATTATCAAGTTATAAAATTATTGCGCAAATTCAATTGCAAGCAACAGTTTTGACGAATGATTCAACATTCAGAAGTGTTCTATCCTGCCAGGGAAAGTTTACATATTTAAATTATTCACAAGTGATGCGACACTGCATTAATTTATCACCTACTCATGGTTCATTAAGTTGAACGACAACACACTATACACATTATACAAATACAAGCTTAAAAATTTATTTCCGATTTGCATTACTGCTGATTTACTTGCTTCAACAAAATACGTTTGAATTATTCTAATGATTCTTGATGTGTGTTCTGAATCATATCCATTACTCTCGGTAGATGGCTTCCTAAAATTTTCCGGAAATTGTTACAAAATAACACGAAACAAAAAAAAAGCTGTTTAAAAGTTTTTGAGCACATTATCAATGAGGCACTTTTCTGTTCATGTCAGAATTACATTCTAACTGCTCAGCATGGATTCTATCCTAAGTGGTCTGTTGCGACATTTTGCGACCGAATTTACATCACTCTGCGTTCGCACAATGGACAACGGCGGACAAGTCTATGCAGTCTACATTGATCTCACGGCAGCATTTGATCGGATTTGAGTGGATCTCAGAATTCTGTTGCACAAGCTTGAGAAACTTGGAATCTTGAGTTCCTTGATCACCTACAGATTATATTTGGCAAATCGATCAACGGTCGATGGTATCATACGCAACTTTGAAATCAATGAAATAATAGTAAGTTCAATTCTGTATTCATGGACTTTTTGGAGGATCTGCCGCAGCGTGAATATTTGATTCTTTACTAACCGTCCGAGTTCGCTCGGAAGAGAATTTTCTACATTCTGATGAGTGTCACTGTGCATCTTTGTCACCAATGCAGCGTTTTCCTCATCTACCACCCGTTTATATTTCTGCAGATTCTAAGTTATAGGGTTAATTACACACAAAATTGCAAGTATCAAATAAGCTAATTTTATAAATGATAGGATCTCAACAGTTCAATAAATATGAGTAGCTTACTGCGTCTACACGTCAGAACAGAGAAAAGAATCGAGAAACCCGGATTCCTGCTTTTAGAATTCAAAGGATTTTTATTTCATAGTGCAGGCGATTCCCGTACCGAGTTATAGCTATCCCTGGGATTCAACTCGTGGATTCTCCTATAAGAATATTGCTTCTATAAGCAAGGTATTCTGTGCGAATCCTCTGCAGAATTCCTTCACACGATTCCAATGCGAGGAATCCTAGAGACTCTTTGTGAATCTTTTTGGTTCATCCTGGTAGAGCTGCGGAAAAAGAACCCACCGTCTAAAAAACGCCAATACGAAGAGCACGTGCCCGCCGGTTCAGAGGAGAGGTTCGCCAGCACCGAGACACGGAGTTTCTACAAAACGGTCAAGTGCAAAAATTTTGCCATGCCTGTGATGTGCAATGATAGTGCTGGCAACCTGCTTACTGACAAAATGACGGTAGCAGCCAGGTGGAAGAGTATTTCCAGGCGCTGTTGAATAGAGAAGTAAACACGAAGATCAGCAGGTACAGGATAAGAATTGTGAGCGACGGCCAAACTGTGGAGTCACCAACACAGGAGGAAAAACGGTAAGGTTGCTGGAAAGGGTAGTATCCTGGCTGAGCTTCTAAAAGCGGGAAGCAAGCAGCTGTACGAAATAATTCGCCGCATCATTGTCAGGATATGGGTGGAAAATAAATATCGGAGGATTTTACATAATTTTAAAAACGGACATCGACTCGAGAGTAAAAACTATCGAGGCATTACGATGCTCAATTTTGCCTATATGGTGCTCTCCCTATCCTGTGTTGTAGACTGAGACCGTTAGCGGAGTTCTTCGTCAGCGAGTACCAAGCTGGTTTTTATAAGGGTCGATCCACGATGGATCAGATATTTACCTTGCGTCTAGTAACTGACGAGTTTCGGAAGTACAACTAGCAGACTCATTATCTTTTTGTGGATTTTAAAGCGGCATACGATTCAGTCAAACGAAATGAGCTGTGGCAGTTAACGCTAGGACATGGTTTTTCTACAAAACTATAGTTACGTTGATTAGCGTCAACGCAACATCAGAATAGCGGATGAGACCTCACATGCTTCTTGATTTTGCGGATGACATCGATATCACCGAAATCAGCAGTAGAGGGAAAAACACCTTTAGGCCATTTAATTGGAAAATTGTGACTAACCATTAACACCGCCAAAACGAAGTATATGGCTAGCAGGGAACGTGGTAGTCCAAATGGTGTTGGTGCCGGAGAGGAACTAAATGGGGAACGATATGAAGTAGTAGATGAATTCATATATTTTGGTATGTGTGGCATCCTGGTATTTAAAGCATATTATAGGATTTACCTTGAATGCGTAATGTGTGTTAATGGCCCATTATTTGGGTAGTTGCCGGAAGCGTGTAACTGGCACAGAGCGAGGTCGGTTGATAGCTTCCCGCGAAAATGGGAATGGTGAGTCAGTTGGTGTTAGAGCAGTGATGGTCAAAGTACGGCCCGCGGGCCGCATGTGGCCCTTTAAGATGTTTTGTGCGGTCCGCGGACTGATTTGAGAGATGGTGGATTTATGAGTAGCTTTTTTGATGGCACAGGGCTCATTCAAATCAGTCGTAATGGCTCGTGCATTTGGTAGTTCCGATTGCTTTCCGGTTGAAATCTTGTGATAATTCCCAGAAAATGGTTTTTATGGCCGCATATTTTGCATTTTGTTATGCGCAGGAATGGCCAGAGGAATTTGCAGCCCGCGACATCATGGGGCGATCTCGTTTGGCCCGCACCATGCCTGCGCCTGGGCACCACTGTGTTAGAGCATGAACCGCTGGACATCACAGTATGCTCGTGACAGGTGACAACGATGTACACGCCTAAAAAATTTCACCCACTTTAACATAAAGTGGAAAAGCTCAAAACAGGCTATTTTTTACACATTATTTTGAGTAACTCTTACTCCTTTTATGAGTTCAACGCAGAAGCTCATTAATGAGCAATACTTACTCAAAAATAAGCAATATTTGCTCAAAAATATGGCACTCATTCACCTGAAACTGAGTAGTTCTTACACAAATTTGATTAAATATAACTCAGTTATTTATGTTTGTGCGATGAACTTTATGTCTAAGACTAAATACTAAAAATTAAAATTAAAAATTAAAAATTAGAAATTAAAAATTAAATATTAATTAAAGTTATGAGGTCGGCTTAAACTACTCAGAAAATTGAGAAATTGCCAAATTACTCAAATTTTCGGACTGTTCCACTTTTTGTAAAAGGGAGTCGGATTTTACTCACTTTTGAGTTGAAACTTACTCATTTCTGGGTTAATCTTATTCATTCGTGAGTTCAATTTTTTAAGCGTGTAAGTCGCAAAATGGAATGACTAATTGCAGCTGCGAATTGGGTTTTCTGCGTGTTACGCTTTAAGCGTTTATAGCTGAAGTCCCGTAGCTTGCAAAATCGCATAAAACTGGCGCTCTACAGAACACTAATCCTCTCGGTGGCCCTTTACGGACGTGAATCATGGACGTTAAAGGAAGCTAATTGACGAGTGCTTAGGGTTTTAACGTAAAATTTTCGGAGCTTGGACCCCAACAGTTCCACTTAAATGATTTTTTAAATCACGAGGTCTGTCTGTCTGTCTGTCTGTCTGTCTGTCTGTCTGTCTGTCTGTCTGTCTGTCTGTCTGTCTGTCTGTCTGTCTGTCTGTCTGTCTGTCTGTCTGTCTGTCTGTCTGTCTGTCTGTCTGTCTGTCTGTCTGTCTGTCTGTCTGTCTGTCTGTCTGTCTGTCTGTCTGTCTGTCTGTCTGTCTGTCTGTCTGTCTGTCTGTCTGTCTGTCTGTCTGTCTGTCTGTCTGTCTGTCTGTCTGTCTGTCTGTCTGTCTGTCTGTCTGTCTGTCTGTCTGTCTGTCTGTCTGTCTGTCTGTCTGTCTGTCTGTCTGTCTGTCTGTCTGTCTGTCTGTCTGTCTGTCTGTCTGTCTGTCTGTCTGTCTGTCTGTCTGTCTGTCTGTCTGTCTGTCTGTCTGTCTGTCTGTCTGTCTGTCTGTCTGTCTGTCTGTCTGTCTGTCTGTCTGTCTGTCTGTCTGTCTGTCTGTCTGTCTGTCTGTCTGTCTGTCTGTCTGTCTGTCTGTCTGTCTGTCTGTCTGTCTGTCTGTCTGTCTGTCTGTCTGTCTGTCTGTCTGTCTGTCTGTCTGTCTGTCTGTCTGTCTGTCTGTCTGTCTGTCTGTCTGTCTGTCTGTCTGTCTGTCTGTCTGTCTGTCTGTCTGTCTGTCTGTCTGTCTGTCTGTCTGTCTGTCTGTCTGTCTGTCTGTCTGTCTGTCTGTCTGTCTGTCTGTCTGTCTGTCTGTCTGTCTGTCTGTCTGTCTGTCTGTCTGTCTGTCTGTCTGTCTGTCTGTCTGTCTGTCTGTCTGTCTGTCTGTCTGTCTGTCTGTCTGTCTGTCTGTCTGTCTGTCTGTCTGTCTGTCTGTCTGTCTGTCTGTCTGTCTGTCTGTCTGTCTGTCTGTCTGTCTGTCTGTCTGTCTGTCTGTCTGTCTGTCTGTCTGTCTGTCTGTCTGTCTGTCTGTCTGTCTGTCTGTCTGTCTGTCTGTCTGTCTGTCTGTCTGTCTGTCTGTCTGTCTGTCTGTCTGTCTGTCTGTCTGTCTGTCTGTCTGTCTGTCTGTCTGTCTGTCTGTCTGTCTGTCTGTCTGTCTGTCTGTCTGTCTGTCTGTCTGTCTGTCTGTCTGTCTGTCTGTCTGTCTGTCTGTCTGTCTGTCTGTCTGTCTGTCTGTCTGTCTGTCTGTCTGTCTGTCTGTCTGTCTGTCTGTCTGTCTGTCTGTCTGTCTGTCTGTCTGTCTGTCTGTCTGTCTGTCTGTCTGTCTGTCTGTCTGTCTGTCTGTCTGTCTGTCTGTCTGTCTGTCTGTCTGTCTGTCTGTCTGTCTGTCTGTCTGTCTGTCTGTCTGTCTGTCTGTCTGTCTGTCTGTCTGTCTGTCTGTCTGTCTGTCTGTCTGTCTGTCTGTCTGTCTGTCTGTCTGTCTGTCTGTCTGTCTGTCTGTCTGTCTGTCTGTCTGTCTGTCTGTCTGTCTGTCTGTCTGTCTGTCTGTCTGTCTGTCTGTCTGTCTGTCTGTCTGTCTGTCTGTCTGTCTGTCTGTCTGTCTGTCTGTCTGTCTGTCTGTCTGTCTGTCTGTCTGTCTGTCTGTCTGTCTGTCTGTCTGTCTGTCTGTCTGTCTGTCTGTCTGTCTGTCTGTCTGTCTGTCTGTCTGTCTGTCTGTCTGTCTGTCTGTCTGTCTGTCTGTCTGTCTGTCTGTCTGTCTGTCTGTCTGTCTGTCTGTCTGTCTGTCTGTCTGTCTGTCTGTCTGTCTGTCTGTCTGTCTGTCTGTCTGTCTGTCTGTCTGTCTGTCTGTCTGTCTGTCTGTCTGTCTGTCTGTCTGTCTGTCTGTCTGTCTGTCTGTCTGTCTGTCTGTCTGTCTGTCTGTCTGTCTGTCTGTCTGTCTGTCTGTCTGTCTGTCTGTCTGTCTGTCTGTCTGTCTGTCTGTCTGTCTGTCTGTCTGTCTGTCTGTCTGTCTGTCTGTCTGTCTGTCTGTCTGTCTGTCTGTCTGTCTGTCTGTCTGTCTGTCTGTCTGTCTGTCTGTCTGTCTGTCTGTCTGTCTGTCTGTCTGTCTGTCTGTCTGTCTGTCTGTCTGTCTGTCTGTCTGTCTGTCTGTCTGTCTGTCTGTCTGTCTGTCTGTCTGTCTGTCTGTCTGTCTGTCTGTCTGTCTGTCTGTCTGTCTGTCTGTCTGTCTGTCTGTCTGTCTGTCTGTCTGTCTGTCTGTCTGTCTGTCTGTCTGTCTGTCTGTCTGTCTGTCTGTCTGTCTGTCTGTCTGTCTGTCTGTTCACAATTTTCATATAATTATTGTGATATTTCCAAAATTTGTTATGAAACAAACTATAAACGACACGGTTTTGTTAAGCGGAGAGACAGGGCTTATAAACGAAGTGAAAAAAAAATTGGCGGCCATCTTGGATTTGTCCGCCATGTTGGATTTTATCAATAAATCGACGTTTTCGTCATGACCCCCTAATCGATTTTAATTTTAAGACCACCATCGGAAAGCTGAGAAAAAATGCTATAAGGAACATTCATCGATCAGAATACATCGTATGATAAAACACACGTCGATCGGGACGTTTCTGATCGGAATGAGCCCGATCGAAATGCAGTATCGAGGCGAATATTATAGTTGTGGATGTTTAGCTATGGGTCATTCAAAAGTTTGTTAGTCTAATAAAATGTCAGTATCCTTAGTAAACATAAAAAAAATTATTGATACCGATGTGAAACTCAACCCAATCGATACTAGGGCTGAAGATTACAATGTATGCTACTAAATCCTCCAGAAGAAGCTGATCCGTACCAGGTCATTCATCCCGTAGCACCGTGCTTTCGGTCGATTCTATGGCGAGAAGGTTGTATAAGGGCTTCAAAAATATTCTCTCGGCGTATTTCGCCTGCAACGATTTTCCTTTCTGTATTTCAACTTTCAGCATTAGTTGGCAGCACAATCCGGCCTGTGCATGAAGCAAAGTCATCGGCTCAAACAGTTTCTCCGAGCGTTAATATTTCATGAGCAGACGGAAGCGGCAACCAACGGCCAGTTATCGATCCTTTGCATGGCGCGATAATTTACGACCTTGTGCACCATCAGGCAGATTGGATGCGAAACAATACGGAGAAAACTATGCCGGAAGTTCTGCTAAGCATGATGGTATCATGCTGGTTTCCTGCTTTCGGAAACATCTGAAGGACTAACAGGCCTATAATTTGCTCAGAAGAATTTCGCAACGTATGAAGTGATCCAGCGATGCATAAACAACAGTTGGCACACACCACCGCACCGGTAGACGACGGTCGTATCCTGTATTGCGGTTGCAGGAACATACAGGCCTAGAGGTGGTTCAATATGGATAACGATAGTTCAGCATCGGTGGACTAATTTGTCAAACGGTCAGCTATTTGCCGGTGCAATTAGAAAACATTCGCCTTTTTTCGCCTTTATTGTTTCGAAAAATAATACATTTAACTTAATGCTGAGAAAATCAAAGTGAACATTGTTTATGAGTTCAAAAATTTAATATATTTTTGTCATTTACCACGGAATGCCTTATTCATGACTTCGTCTTGTTTACTTCCCGCATGACTAAATTTGCAATTTCTCTGCACTGCTACAGGTTGTAAATCCTAACCAAAGCTTTGCTCTGATTATGGCAAAGTGGAAGCGGCTGTAAAAACGAAATGAAACAATAATAAAAATCATAATAAATTTCCTACTTTGAATTTCCTCGAGGCTTCCAGTTCCGGTGGGTCTATACTAATCCAATTATTCAATCCCAGATGGCGTTCCCGGTAGATGAAAGTTTTAGTTTGTAAAATAAATCCGCGTCGCCGCATGGGAAGAGCTGCTGGCATAAAAGAGGTAATAAATTTTCAATTTCATGTTACTGTTTGAAACCCGTAAATGTATCATAAAAATCCTCATCAGTAAAATGTGGTTTGTCCGTAGTGCCGGATTAGGTCGTGTATGTATCGCACGGAAACAATCCAGAGTCCTTCCCAGTAGGTGATAACTGAAATCCTAAATGTGTTGCAACCCAAACATACAGCTTTTCAGCTGCGAGGTTAACCAACCGCTGCGTTGGAGCTGAAGCTCTTCACCTGTATATCTAAAATATGCTTCCGATTGCAACCTCCCCACCAAACTCGAGTACGCGTTGCGGTGCTGTTGCTGATGCTGATATCTTCGGGTTGTTGCAGTGATTTCAGAAGTGCTTTGCCTAAAAGTGTCGTTTCGTTAGGCCTAGCCATGTTTGCAACTGCCACTTCAAAAACTCCGGCTTCAAAGGATGCTTGCATGTCACGCACTGCAAGTGACAAGCCACCACAGGATTTCAATTTTCGTTTCTGTCACCATGGCCGTCTACCTGGTAGCATGAAATGGCTGTGGCTCAGTATCTCTTTTCATCTTTGTGCGGTTTGAAAAGCACGTGTTTGTGGGTTAAGATCTGGGCGCCATTTCACTATTTAAAACGCGTCTAGAAAGAACGAACGTTCTCCGACAGGTTCTTTTTATCAATCACTGCACAGAAGCAAAACTAAATCAGTAACGTAAACAGGGGAGGGATTCCTTTTTTTTTGCAGGGCCCGTCTGGTCCGGTAATTCGTATTTATTCTCTGTTAGCTCGATTCTTTGACCAGTGGCGTTGAATCGAACAAGCAGATAGTGCTAGGAAATCCCATGAGCGAAGCAAAACAACCACAAATTGCCATAATTGGCAAACATACACCATAAGTGAATGATGAGCAATCACCATGGTGGATCGGTAGTAGACTGCTTGCGAAACATGATTGACGGCATCCGGGGGATTTCGGGAAAATATGTCGGCCAGCAACAGGAAAGTTTCCCAGCAGATGCAGGATTTGGTTTCCCCTTCGCTCACGCAATGATGAAACCGAGTTGTTGACCGTGCTAGTGTTTGATTGAAGACAATTGTGCCATGATATCTTTGCCCGGCAAATATGTTACTCCGGTGGTCATCATTAATTCCCGCAACCACCAATATTGTGCTCGGTTTGTGCGTCGAAGCCGAAGTCCTCGTTCCGTATACCGCAGTGGACCTGACTGACAGGCCAATCTTCGATGATATCAGTCCCACCTGGAATGCCGAGTGTTATTAGCGGTGTTAGTGGTCCTATTCACGTATGGATGACATTTGATCGATAGCAGGACAACTGATGAATTACTAATTCGGTTAGCAGCGGTGCTGAGAGCTTAACGGTTCGTAGAATTGACAGCCAGGAGTAGTGTGCGAGTAGTTGGACGGCTGGAGTAATGCAGACACTGGTCGGGATCAAAATCAACGTTGGCCCATATTCTAGCCTTTTATCACTATCCGTTTTTGGTAATCTTGTGAGTCGAAGAACGAAAAATAATCCTTTCATTTTTGCTTCCGAAGAATAATGGAAGCATAGAAGTCAGCAGAAATAATGGCGAATATTTTAGTCGACCGCTGTAATCGAATTCACAAGCTATCTTATTATCATTAAACAATTTGCGGACTCTCCCACGGTACCAAGTGAACCGATAATTGATGAAATTGTGAAATGTGTGTTTACGAAATCGTATTGCGTCATTGGTATTATTCTCACCGTGGCCGTTCAAGTATGAGTTGCCGGCATTCGGTGTGCCACTAAACAGGGTAATTACAATAGATGATCAGCATACAGCAATTTCAGCATACAGCAATTGTTTATTTCCGCGGAAACGCTTGAAACTTTAATGGTTATTTATCTGCACTCTGAATCCGAATTGGATTTACGCATTTGTAATGCATTGAAATGCACTGAATAACAGCTTAACTTTAGCTCGGTATTACTATTTTGATTTGCATTGTGAACACCACTGATAAATTCATACAATTGTATTGGTGCTACATTCCTCTTTCGGTACTCGACCTTCTGTTTTTATTTGACAGACTTCGCGACCAACAACAGGATGGAGTACAGGACAATTGCGGGGCTAGTTCTACAATTTTATGGACTCTTGCTTGAAGCCTTACCTAGTCGAGATGTGAACTTACGACGACTGACTTGTTAGACCAGTGTTGTACCTTGAGGCCAACTGAGAGGTATGCCTATTGTGTTGCCAACAATAAATTTTTAACTAGTTTTGCATATAATAAGCCACCTGATGCTGATTAATGCTGAAGTTAGAAAGGCAGCCCTCAGTTAAGCTACGTGGATGGAAAGCTGTGGTACAAATACTCACAATTAATTAGTTAAAAACCATTTGCATTTATACGCATGAAAAACAGAAAAAAAAAATCGAAAAAAGTAAAGGGTGTCCCACATCAAATTGCATCACGGAAAAAAACATTGATAGAAAATTACCCATTGGGTATTTTCTCTTGAAAATTTGGGTAGCAGTAGTTTATAGTGTATTGTTTACACTGTGTTTTATTGTTGTCAGTTTTTCGAAAATTGGAAAAAATTGCGTCACCCGAAAAGCAACGTCGCGAATTGACTTTGCGCAAGCACCCGGAAAATCCTCAACTCTCTCAACTGTATATAACATAATTGGCTGCTCAGAATTATTTGCATGATATCCATTATTTTCTTAGCAGGGTGTAAAGTGTTAAGACTAAATTGATGAAATTAGGCCTCGCTGTTTTAGAATGCTCGTTACATAATTGCCAGACGACTCGACTCTGCTTGCACGCTGATGCGGGTATTCGATTAAGTGGGCACTTAGCTCTTTTGTACAAATAAAATCACGAGATCCGGATGGTATTCTACCCACTTCCTTACAGAAAATGAACAGCGTTATAATTTCCGAGCTCCCGGTTTCATTTTGGGGCATATCCCGGGGAATTGTCAGAAAGTAGGCAGATACCTGAAGGCATACCTAAGGCAGATAAGAGCATTGGCGGAACAAGCGCTCATTTCTAGGGGGGGTTATAGCCCCGGAATTTTTTTCGACCGTTTTATTCAATCAATTTTTCCCCTAGGGGAGACTTAGACCCCCCTAGCCCCCCCCCTCCCCCCCCCCCTAGTTCCACCAATGGATAAGAGAGAGAAAATCATGCATAATGAGGTCCGTGCAGAATTAGTACTTTGCGGTTGCGTTTGCGAAAATCTGACAGTTCTCCCTTACAATTTGACAGATTTTCTGTCAAATCTATGTAAACGCAACCATAAAATACCAATTTTGTGCGGGCCTTAAAGTCTTTCAGACCAATAAGTTTGACATCAACGCTTCTCAAGTTCAAACAAAACACATCACATCACATCACATGACACATCACTGTTCTTGTTCTGTTGTTTTTTTTTGTATGATAGAAGGGCATTGGGTTAAAAGGCCACTGCGACAGTCTTAATGATCGTCTTTTGTGGCAGGCCCCGATTGCTGTACACAGTTTACGGACCGCTCATATCCATTGATGGAGTTGAGCGGGATAGTTGTAATCCTGTGCCCCAATTCGGTACTACATGGTTTATAAAGCCAATGACCGTTTTGGGATTTAGGCTCCATACCTGATATGGAGTAAGAAGGAAACTTCCTAAGAAGTTGTACCTTGATAATGCAAGAGCTCCGCAATAGCAGAGCAGATGCGCTGAACTTTCAGGTTCAGAGTTACAAAAGCGGCAGGTGTCAGATGATACCTTGCCGATATTCTTCAAATGATAAAGAGCGGGGCTGTATCCTGTTAGGAGTCCCGTGATCGTGCGTAGTTCACTACGAGTTAAATGGAGTAGTTTTTTAGCTACTGCAGGGTTTGGGTAGATAAACTGTTTAGCTTGTCTACAACCCTGTGTTTGATTCCAACGGGATACTATTTCTAGTTTATCTCATGTCATCAATTCGCCTTTTACGGCGGATGTGGAGGTGCCCAGAAACGGTTCAGGACCAATAAATTGCTGAGCTGATCCTTGTCTTGCCAGATTGTCAGCAAATTCATTGCCCTCGATTCCGCAGTGACCGGACACCCAAAGTAAAAAAACTTTGTTTTGGCGGGAGAGTTCCCTCAATGCTGTGCTGCACTCCCAAACTAATTTGGACACGCATTTGGCGGACTTGAGAGCCAGTAGTGCTGCTTGGCTGTCCGTGAAGATACCGATTTTCGCATGCCTGTACTTTCGTTTCAAGCATATTGTCACACAGATGTATATGGCATATACTTCTGCTTGAAAAACGGTGGGCCACTTTCCTAATGAGATAGTTTCCTTGATGCCGAGTCCGTAGACTCCGGAGCCTGTGCAGGCCCCCATTTTTGAACCATCTGTAAAAAACAAATAGTTCCAGATGGAAGATCTGGCCCTCCATTATTCCACATTGAGCGATCTGTTTCAATCGCCTCATATGAAACGTCCATATTGGGCCTGGCTTCCATGCAGTCAGAGACTGAAGTTACTAAGGGTGTCAGATTGAATTCCCGATGTATGCGAAGATGATCGATTTGGTCACCTTCGAGTATAGTTTTACTCCTTTGCAACCGTAGTGCGCCGAGCTCTGCTTCCTTCTTCACATGAAGATGCAAAGGCAGTAAGCATAGCATTGCCTCCATGGCTGCAGTAGGTGTTGTACGCATGGCACTGGTAACTGTAAGACAGGCCAGGCGCTGAACTTTGTTTAGTTTGGCTTGGGCTGTCACCTCATTCACCTTTGGCCACCATACGACTGCAGCATAGGTTATCCTAGGCCGTGCAATAGTAGTATATGACCAGAAGGCTAGTTGAGGTTTCAATCCCCAGGTTTTGCCAAACAGTGACCTGCATGCCCAGATAGCCGATAAGTACAACGTCGTCGGCGTAAGCAATGGCCTCATAACCAAGCTGTGACAGTTTGTGAAGGAGTGCGTCGGCCACCAGTGACCAGAGGAGGGGGGAGAGAACTCCTCCCTGTGGACATCCTTTGATCACCGAAATCGTGACCGACGTATCTCCCAATGATGCTGTGATTTGTCTGCTCGAGAGCATTGCTTGAATCCAGCTCATTGTAGTGTGGTCGATTCTCTTTTGACAGAGAGCCGTATTAATTGACGCAAAGGACGTGTTATCGAAAGCGCCTTCAATATCAAGAAAAGCACAAAGTGCCGTCTCTTGATATTTGAGCGATTTCTCAATTAACGTCACTAAGCAGTGCAGTGCGGTTTCCGTAGATTTACCGTGTTGGTACATGTTGATTTACATGTAACGGAGAGTTTTTTAAAAACTCATTGCGGATATAGTTATCCGTGATTTTCTCCATCAGCTTAAGAAGCGTTGAAGTCAGACTTATCGGTCTGAAAGCCTTAGGCATGGTTTTGTCTTTTTTGCCAGCCTTAGGTATGAACACCACCCTTACTTTCCGCCAATTCTCTGGGATATACCCCAAAGTGAAACTGGCTCGAAAGAGGTTGATGAGCTCGGACATTATAACACCGTCTGTTTTTTGTAAGAAAATGGGTAGAATACCGTCCGGACCTGGAGATTTCATTGGTTCAAAAGAGCTGAGTGCCCAATTGATCGAGGCCTCCGTAAACAATCGGCGTGCAAGTAGAACCGAATCATTTGGCACATTGTGTAATGACCCATTCCACTGTTGCCCGCCTATGTTTTGTCCAGTGGTCACTGTCGAACCAGGGAAGTGCGTGTTCATCAGAACTTCCAGAGTTTCCCTGGTGGTAACAGTGAGACTCCCATCCTCTTTTTTCAATTGCCCTAGATCATTGCAATGGTCCTTGGACATCGCTTTCTGCAGACGCGTAGCCTCTGGCAGAGTTTGAATGCTTTCGCAAAATTTAACTCGTGATTCTGTTGTTCTTACGTTAAGCAAAAAAGTCAATTTATAAGCTTCTCAAGTTGATGGAGAAAATCACGGATAACTATATCCGCAATGAGTTTTCAAAAAAAATCCGTTGAATGGAAATCAACATGCATACTAACACGGTAAATCTCCAGAAACCGGATTGCACTGCGTAGTAAAGATAATCGAGAAAATGCTCAAATATCAAGAGACTGTATTTTGTGCTTTCCTTAATATTGAAGGCGCTTTCGATAACATTCCCTTCGCATTAATTATTACGGCTGTGGTGTAATCATGTGTGGCTCTCTTTCAAAGTGATATCGATTCAAGAAATGTTTTCGAGCAGAGAAATCATAGCCAGGGATGGCACAATCACTTTGACTCAATTCACATTCATTTGACAGTATCGTCTCTGTCATGCAGAATTTGAAAAAGTCATATAGGGGACGAATGAAGAACTAGTTATTATCTACAACTTTTCTGAATAAAATATTGCTATATCTTTTGTATTTACGGTACTACAATGCTAGTACCTCTTTAGTGACTAAGTGAACGTTCATTTAGTCATTAACGAGTTACTGGCATTGTAGCGCCGTAACTACAAAAGATACAGCAAAACTTTGTCCAGCAAAATTGTATATAATAACTAATTCTACAAATGTCCCATATAAAACTTTGTCAAATTTTGCTTGGATGAGACGGTACTGTCAAATGAATGTGAATTGAGTCAAAGTGACCGTGCCATCCCTGATCATAGCATCATTGACAGAAACGTCGTTCACGATTTTGGCAATGAAAGGAAGTCCACAAGTAGTTCTGGTGGCTGACACATTCATTCACAAGCTATCGCAGCTTGGTTATGAGACTATTGCTTATGCCACCAAAGGAAACCACACAAAAATAGTCTGGTATAACGACTTCACTACACGGAAAGAAATCTGTTTCTGCTTTCATGAATAAAAAATCATGAAAACAAAAAGCTTGAAATTTCATGAAATCATTACTATGACTCATGATTTCATGACTGTACCGACCAATATCATGAACTGTAACAAGTATTTTTGTGAATATTTTTCATAATTGCTTCAAGCGTTACACGAACTGTCAAATCAGGTCTTTGAAATCACAACAGCCAACTAAATTTGTTAGTTATTTAGCAGTATATGACGATTCTGTGAATGAAGAAATACAGTTTTTGTGATTTTAAGTGTTATTGACATGAGTTGTGTGTTAAAAGTGCTAATATAGTGATGGATAGCGAAATGGAATAGCGAAATTCGCTTCCGTGCAAGTGAGGGAAAACGATAACAGTGGAGGAGGTTATGATATCCAATATTCTGGACATGGAAATTAAATTATCAATTCGTTTTAATGACGGCAGTTCCGTTGAGGTGACAATGAAGGCCGCTTTACCCAACGCCACAAGTGGTGAAAAAAGAACCTACCTCAGACATTATCGATGCAGCCGAGAAAGCAAGAACGGAAACGCCTCCATTGGCATAGCTCTTGGCGAAATGGCCGAATCTAGTACCAGAGAATATCGTAAAGAACCGGCAATAACTTATGGATCAGAGATGAATCCGGTCCAAATATCGTTTGATGGTTTAGGAATGCTCAGAGATCAACCTGTTCAGTAGATAGCTTACCGACTCTCACCGAGCATAAGAATAACGAGGATTGATTCGACTCCGAGCACTTTTCAAGAAATTACCAATCTATCGATCGATCGATCCAGGCAACTCTAGTAACATCTCGCATGAATTTGAACCATACTCTATCCACAGACAAACAGACGAGACACTCGCGATAATTCCATCGTCCAATCAAAAACCACTCATTTTTCAAAAAAGCATGTTTCGCAACATAACCACACCGCGGCGTGCAAGTGTTGCTTTGAGTTTTCAGTGTAAAACCATTCAAATGTACAAAACCCTACAGCATAAAACCCTGCAAATGCAAGCTACTCCGCAACATGCATAACAGAGGGTGCTAGTGTGCAAGCAAAATGTGCAGGACGATGGTTTTTAAAGGATTTTCTTCTAAGTGTCATGTCAGTTCGTCAGTGCTCTATCCATAACCATGTCCTCCAATCTAGAAGCATTTTTGAAATTGTTCTGACTACCACATCCAAACTGTTACCTGGTATAAGGCCCTATTTAGAAAGTCACGTCGAGTGTCACTTTGCTCGACTGGTCTACTTTTGGCATTATGATTTTATTGCGTAACTCGACTGGGTCGACCGCTAAAAAGTTACTGACTCAACCGTCAAACAAATTACGAGTGAGCTTGTTTTATTTTGGCGGTGCATTGAGCCGCTACGCTGCCCGTTTTCTCCACACTCGACACTCGACAATGATTGAGTCGAGTCGAACTACTCGGCAGAGCTTACACAATATGGCTCATAATACCAACAATATCAGTTATGGGTATTCGTCAAGCAACCTTAAGATCAAAGGGTCGTTAAGAACCTTCACCATAGAAAAACGAGTGATTTCCATACATATTTTTGAATATACTAATGACAATGGTTGATCCGCATACTATTTGAATTTTATCGTACCATTATAACTATGTTAGGTAGTCAAAACATTACAATTAATACTGCAATAGCTATAATAACGAAATGGTTGAATTATTTTCTTGACACTACTACAAATGGTCGTTTTTGGTTTAATAAATTTGAAAAACTTAAAAAATAAAATTTAGCTGACATTTTATTAAACTGCCTGGGCATGCAATTGCTGGAACTCTTGGGCTCATTGTTTTCGTTGCTGTTGAGCCAGAATCACAGAGCTGGAATGCACGACACGTGAACGGAACTATTGTTGCTGCTGCTGCCTGTACTGTTGTTGTTAGCAACATCAACCACTACGGGAGCAGCTGCAGCTTGGTGTTGTAATTGTGCCTGTTGCAGAGCAGCTGCTTGCTGAAGAATAACCTTATACCACAATACTGTCCTTCGATCGTATACCGTTACCGATCCAGCTGTTCTTGTGTGATTTGTAATTATTATTATTGCTGCTGTTGCTGTGTATCAGAGCAAGTGTACCTGGGAGCCTTTGTCGGCATCAACTATTTAGTGGCCCCACCCGCTGTTCAGTGGCTGTAGGAAGGTGGGGTACGTTTACATCTGAAGTGGTGGTAGTGGCCTAAATGAAGAAAATTGCGATTTAATTTTTAAATTCAGCGTATTGCTGTTTGCAAGGAAAATTGTACCATCCAAAGTGCGATATCGCTCATAAAAGTGCTATTTTAGCTTAAATCCTTTCGGTATCTTCTGCGCACTTTTTCGATACATTCCAAGCAACAAGTGCGCCGAAGAGACCGAAACGATTTAAGCTAAAATAGCACTTTTAAGAGCGATTTTGCACTTTGGATGGTACAATTTTCCTTGCAAACAGCAATATTCTACTAAAGATATACATACTTATAGCTGACTGAGCAACTGTAGATCAAGCTTGGCATGTGCCACATTGTTCTTCACTAACCTCGGCTAGGTTGATATTATTGCTTCGATCGTTCACGATGCGCCTGATGAATTACCAGATCAGTATCTGAAAAGTTAAATTTACAGTGATGTACTGGAGGTGGCAGCAAATATAACTTACTGTTAGCTAAGTAAAATGTTAAGCTAGGTTCTGTAGCATTTTCTCGCCCGGAACTGCTAGCATTTCTACTGCCAGCGCCAGCGGCACTTAATCCAATTCCGCTCATACCAAATACACCACCGGCTCCACCGGCTATGTTAATGCTACTATTGCTGCTAGTGGTGGTTGTGGTGATCCTGTTAACGCTGGATTTCGACTGCTGCAACTATATCTCGCACCACTAAAGTCGCCGCTACTACCGATGTCGGAATCAAGGTTTATCCGGTATGTTGACGTTTCCGACACTTTTGCACTTTTGTTGGTTCTATTATCACTTGCCACCGGATGGTTTGTTTACATAAATTTTTGTCAAATCCCGCGGTTTCGATTTGAGTTTTCGTGAAAGATGACCGTATTGATTGATTTATAATGCATGCGAACCACTTTTCCTTCAATAAAAACTAAGCAGTTTGATTATTATCTGCCGAGCGAACACAGAAATTTCAATTCAAACTCTAACACCATGTAAACAAACCAATTGCTGTCAAAAGACTGCGGTTGGGAGCTCCCGTTCATGATTTCAAGATTTTAGTTAAAAAATCATGAATAAAATTCCACTTGCCAGGAATTTAATTCATGGTTCCAAGTTGAATGATTCATGATTTCAATATCTTGCGCAAAAAAGTAACGCTTAGGTTGCGTTACGATAAAGAAAAGTATGAAATCATGAATATTATTCATGGTGTATATTCATAACATGAAAATATACTAAATTCTTGAAATCATGAGTCATTTTCCGCATTATCGAGATTAAATTTGTACCCGTGTAGGCGAAAAAAACATATTGTTACTACCCCTATACTGATGTCTAACTGTCAGGCTGAGCTTCAGTAATGTAGTCAAACTCCTCGGAATAATTCTACATAAAAACTGAACTGGGCTCCCAACCTAGACTATGCTGTTAAGAAAGCATCTGGTTGGAATCAAATACATGGTTGTAGACTAAACAGTTGAACAGTGAACTACGCTCAATCAGGGGACTTCTAACTGGACACAGTCCCGCTCTTCATTATTTAAAGTATATTGGATGATGTCGATACCTGCCGTTTTTGTAATTCTGAACTTGAAAGTTCAGCGCATCTGCTCTGCAAATGCGGGGCGCTTTGCTTTATCTAGGCATATCTTCTTCTGAAGTTTCCTTCTCACTCCATACCGAGTATATAACCCAACTCCCAAAAGGTCGTTGATTTTATTAGCCATGTAGGACCGAATTGAGGCACAGGATTAGCCCAACTTCATCAATGGGTATGAGCAGTCCGTAAACCGTGACACCAATCGAAACCTGGGTCAAAGGATGATCTTTAAGACTGTTACAGTGGCATTTTAACCCCATTCCCTCCTGGCATACAAAAAAGGCGTCGCTGCTTAATTTGCACAGGACCTCGCGCGCTGTAACGCCGGCTCTGTTGGTTAGAGATGTGACCAAAAAGTTGAATGTGTCCAAGTGTTTCGTTCAGAGAGCCAAGAACGGAGAGGGACTCATACGTACAAAGTGCAGAAGGATTCAAATCGTGACGAACGGCAAAATACGGTTAGAAAGTCACGGGGTCGGAAACTGTATATCCCGATGCTGACGAAGCCTCATTGTCTCATCATGGATGATGAGACTTTCGCCAAGGCGGACCTTCAGTAGCTTCCGGGGCAGCTGTTCTTCTTCGCCCAGCACAAGATTGATGTTCCGGAGGAAGTAAGGAAGCAGAAACTTTCGAGGATTTCCAAGAAATACATGATTTGGCAAGCGATCTGCTCATGTGGCAAACGGAGTGCGCCGTTCGTGACTACTGGGACTGTAAATGGGCAGATCTACCTCAAGGAGTGTCTACAGAAGCGTCTGTTTCCTCTGTTGAAGCAACGCGAGGGTCCTACGGTCTTCTGGCTGGATCTAGCATCGTGCCACTACTCAAAAGATGTTTTGGAGTGGTACGAATCCAACGGTATGACTTTCGTACCCAAGGATATGAACCCCTCAAACGCACCAGAACTAAGGCCCATCGAAAAATACTGAACTGTTATGTAGCAGGAACTACGGAAGCATCCCAAGGAGGTCAAATTTGAGGAAGCCATGAAGAAAAAATGGGATTCCGTACAAAAGAAACTGCAGCCAGATGCTGTACAGAACCTTATGAGTGGAGCTAAGCGTGAGGTGCGAGCACACGGTTTTGGTGTTGAAGTTGAAAGTTGACATAAATATGCCAAAAAGTTACTAACGGGTTATATTTTATTGTCTGGAAGTTTGAAAAAGATCGGTCAACCAGGTAATTTTCTACAGCGTTTTTACCGTGATGCAATTTGATGTCGGACACCCTTTAGAAGAAAAAATAATGAAACAAACGTGTTTTGTTTATAGAATACAATCAGAAACAGAGCGGACGTGAAGGGAAAAGAGTGGAAGATTAGGTAACACTGCGTCATTGGAAACAATACCTAAGTAAGCATATGCACTGTTTCTCTTTACCCAAGCTAGAGGATCCGCTGATCGAACCAAACTATAATGGGAGCCAATTATAACCGGATTTGAACTCAACTTCTGCTCCCAGGTTCTGCGGATCGCAGACATTGGTGAACCTCTTCCTCCGTCTGTTGTAGTCAAACTATCAACTAAAGTAGTTCAATTTAACGCGTGACGGGATTACGGTCTCGGTTACGTAAGTGATATTGGAAGACTCTCTTTCGTGATCCTTCGATTCCAATTATAATCCCTTGCAGGGATTGGAACGTGGATTCAACGGGGATTGGAACCTGGATTGGGACGGAGATTGAGACGGGAATTGGAACGAAGATTCTGGAAATTGGAACGGCGATAAGAAAGGAAATTGGAACGGGAATTGGAAGGGGGATTGGGACGGGGATCGGAACGAGGGTTGAAACGGGGATTGGAGCGGGGATTGGAATGGAGATTGGAACGGGGATTGGAACAAGAACTGAGACGGGGATTGGAACGGAGATTGGAGCGGGGATTTGAGCGAAGCTTAAAACGGGGATTGAAGCGGGAATTGGAACGGTAGTTGGAACGGACATTAGAACGGGGTTTGGAACCAGGGTTAGAGCGGGGAATGAAGCGGAGAGTGAACGGGGATAGGGACGGGGATTGGGATGGGGATTTGAACCGGGGTTAGAACGGAGTTTGAAACGGGGATTGGAGCGGGAATTGGAACGGTAGTTTGAACGGAAATTTGAATGGGGATTGGAACGCGGATTGGAACTGGGATTGGAACTTGGATTGGAGCGGGGATTAGAACGGGAAATGAAGCGTGGATTGGAACGGAGATTAAGACGGGAATAGGGACGGGAATTGTAAGTCGAATCGGAACGGAGAATGGAAAGGGGTTTGGAACGGGGATTGGAACGGGAATTGGAAATGGGATTGGAGCGGGGCTAAGAACGGGAAATGAAGCGGGGATTGAAACTGGGATAAGATCGGGAATTGGAAATCAGATCGGAATGAAGATTGGATCGAGGATTGGTACTGAGAATGGAACAGGGATTGGAACGTGGATTGGAACGAGGATCGGAACAGGGCTAAGAACGAGAAATGAAGCGAGGATTGGAACAGGAATAAGGACGGGAATTAGAAATCGGATCGGAATGAAGATTCGATCGGGGATTGGAACGGAGAATGGAAAAGGAATTGGAACGGTGGTTGGAACGGAAATTAGAACGGGGATTGGAAAGGAGAATGAAACGGGGATTAGGACGGTGTTTAGGACGGAGATTGGAAGTGGGATTGGAACGGAATTTAAAACGGTGAATGGAACCGGGTTTGGAACGGGGATTGTAACTGGGAATGGAGCATGGGTAAGAACGTGAAATGTAGCGGGGATATGGACAGGGATAGGGACGGGGATTGGAACGGGGTTTAAAACGGGGATTGGAGTAAGGATTGGAGCGGGAATTTGAACGGTAGTTGGAACAGAAATTTGAATGGGGATTGGAACGAGGATAGGGACGGAGATAGTTTTGGATCGGAATGGAGATTGGATCAGGGAAAGGGTGGGTAATAGGTAGCTGCGCTTAACAAGTTGTCATTGTGACTCTTACCTTTTGCACCTTCCAGCATTGGACAAAAGGTAGGAATCACAACGACTACTTGTTAAGCGTAGCTACCTATTACCACCCCCCTTCCTTTCCACTCTTTCCCCTCCATTTCAAAAAAATCCTTCTTCATTACTTTCCCTTAGCGTCCATTCATCAATTGTAGAACCATCGTTTAAAAACAAAAAAAATATTAATATATGCCTGACCGCATTTCAAGGTCATGACAAAATACCCATTCCAATCTTTGTTTTAAACCGTTCTAATCTCCATTCCAATCCCCATCCCAATCCCCGTTCCAATCTTCGTTCCAATTCCACTTGCATTCCCCATTCCAATTCCACTTGCATTCTCCGTCCCAAACACCGTTCAAATCCCCGTTTCAATATTCATTCCAATCCCCGTTCTAATTTCCGTTCCAAGTACCGTTACACTCTCTGATCCAATCTCCGTTCCGATCCAAAACTATCCCCGTCCCTATCCTCGTTCCAATCGCCGTTCAGATTTCCGTTCCAACTACCGTTCCACTTCCCGCTACAATTCTTACTCCAATCCCCGTTCTAAACTCCGTTCCAATTCCCGTCCCTATCCCTGTCCCTATCCCCGCTTCATTCTCCGTTCTTACCCATGCTCCATTCCCAGTTCCAAACCCCGTTTTAAATTCCGTTCCAATCCCCGTTCCAATCCCACTTCCAATCTCCGTCCAAACACCGTCCCAAAAACCGTCCCAATCCCCGTTTTATTCTCCTTTTCAACCCCCGATCTAATTTCCGTTCCAACCACCGTTCCAATTCCTTTTCTATTCTCCGTTCCAATCCCCGATCGAATCTTCATTCCGATCCGATTTCTAATTCCCGATCTTATCCCAGTTTCAATCCCCGCTTCATTTCCCGTTCTTAGCCCCGCTACAATCCCATTTCCAATTCCCGTTCCAATCCCCGTTCCAAACCCCTTTCCATTCTCCGTTCCGATTCGACTTACAATTCCCGTCCCTATTCCCGTCTTAATCTCCGTTCCAATCCACGCTTCATTTCCCGTTCTAATCCCCGCTCCAATCCAAGTTCCAATCCCAGTTCCAATCCGCGTTCCAATCACCATTCAAATTTCCGTTCAAACTACCGTTCCAATTCCCGCTCCAATCCCCGTTTCAGTCTTCATTCCAATCCCCGTTCTAATTTCCGTTCCAAGTACCATTACAATCCCTGATCCAATCTCCGTTCCGATCCAAAACTATCCCCGTCCCTATCCTCGTTCCAATCTCCATTCAAATTTCCTTTCCGACTACCGTTCCACTTCCCGCTACAATCCTTACTCCAATCCCCGTTTTAAGCTGCGTTCCAATCCCCCTCCCTATCCCCGTTCCAATCCCCGCTTCATTCTCCGTTCTTACCCATGCTCCATTCCCAGTTCCAAACCCCGTTTTAAACTCTGTTCCAATCCCCGTTCCAATTCCACTTCCAATCTCCGTTCCAAACACCGTCCCAAACACCGTCCCAATCCCCGTTTTATTCTCCTTTCCAATCCCCGCTCTAATTTCCGTTCCAACCACCGTTCCAACCACCGTTCCAATTCCTTTTCTATTCTCCGTTCCAATCCCCGATCGAATCTTCATTCCGATCCGATTTCCAATTCCAGTCCTTATCCCTGTTCCAATCCCCGCTTCATTTCCCGTTCATAGCCCCGCTCCGATCCCAGTTCCAATCCCCGTTCCGATCCCGTTACTTCATCAATTGTAGAACCATCGTTTCAAAAAAAATTGAAACGGGAATTGGAACAAAGATTGGAACCGTGAGTAGAACGGGGATTGGGACAAAGATTGGAACGAAGATTGGAACGGGGATTTGAACGAGACTTGGGACGGGGATTGGAAATGGGATTTGAGCTGGGATTGGAATGGAGATTGGAACGGGGGTTTTAGCGACAATTGGAACGGGGATTGGAAATGGATTTGGAATGGAGATTGGGCTTAGGGATGGGTTTTTACTCTAGCTTGAACTTCGATTTAGTTTTAGACTCTTAGACGTGGGCATAGCCTATACAATGAGTCGTCCCCTTTCATCCTTCCAGGCACATTTTGTACAGACATTTATTTTATCAAGTGGGAAGTTTTCAATAGGAGCTTACTGGGGGTCATTTTCCTACTAGTTAGTCTCTAACCACCAAAAAAGACTCACAGGGATATTTTCCATATCCGTTACTAACACACACGGAAAGAAATTTGATTCGGATGCCATGAATGAAATCATAAAATCATGAAATGTGAGTTCATGTCAAATCATGAGTGAACTGCCATATCAGACAGCACAAAATCATGAATATTAGTTCATGATTTTGCGTTGTGTTGTACTGCAAAAAACTCGTGATATCGTGATTTTTATTCATGGTGTATTTTCATAAATCATGAGCTAGAAACCGGGAATCATGAGTCATTTTGCTCGTTTTGTAGATCAAATTTCTACCCGTGCATACTGGATTTCTGTTTCAGAATCCCGAGGATTCCTATTTAATAGTAAAAGGGATTTCTTTACCGAGTTGCAGGAATCCTGGCGATTCGCCTTTTGAATTCTCACACAACTTCTGGGGTTCCCCAAGGTTCCCACTTGGGCCCACTTCTTTTCATTTTATACGTGAATGGCACTTTCTTTATACTTAACCACTCAAAAGTATTTGTATATGTAGACGATATGAACATATCTATAGAAATAAAAAACGACCATGACGGCGTAGTATTTCAGAATGAAGTCAAAGGATTTCAATACCGATGCAACAAATCTTTACTATACTCGAATGTAAAAAAATATAACTCAATATCAATTAGCAGGAAAATGATGTAAAAAGAAAAGCAAAGCCATTATCGTTTGGCTTTTTGCTAGCTACATAACGCTGCAAACAGGCTACATATGCAGTCATGGACTGGCTAATGTAAATAAATTTTCGTGCCTTGACGGTTGCAACTGCGAAATGAGAGAGAGAGAGAGAGAGAGCGAGAATATTCAGATGGCAAAGAATAGAACTAAATGATAATTGATAATTATCAGCCATGCTCCAACTATAATGTCAAAATTCTATTGAACTTTTGGGTTTAGAAAGTCCTAACAACTGTCAGTCGGTCCAATTAGCGAATCAGCTGGAATGCAGTCGTGACCCAATTAACGATTCAAGCTGTACTCCATATTTGGCACTGGTAAAAATATTTGGCATCAATACGATTCAATTATTTAGATTGTTTTTACACCGCACATAGCTCAATATTTTGTGAAAAATTTTCTTTAATATTCAACGTTTCTTCGAGAAATCCCACCTTACCTAGTTCTACGCCAGCTTCGCAGTTGTGTCTGGAATACAACCTCTCTGTTTTTTTCCGAAATCATTTATAGGATCGATAGGAAATGTAATGGTACAGTTATTTATATTACGGTGACTCAACCATACTGTAGCGAACAAAGTTGAAAAGTAAGCACAGCTTGTATGTGTTAATGTTTTTCTTTTGTCACAACAAAGAAGTTCTGAATCATCCTAATAGCTAGCATATTTGGAGACTCACTAACAGTCAGGCACTGCATCAGGTCGTTTCGGAATGATTCAGTATTTTTCGTACATATTCAAGCTCAAAAGCCAAACTCATTTAGTAGTATCATTGTAATCGAGGCAAAAAGGAAGCTGTCCCACGCAGTTTTTCTTTTCCGCTTGTTGGAGTTCCCTGCAGTTCCATCGGAACGTCACGACCAGCGATGTTCAGGTCAGGCCGCCAAAGGACTGCTTTCATCCTCCGAAACCTACCGTATGGAATAAACGGGCGCGCATGGATTCGGCAGAATTACAGCCTCGCTTGGAGGAATCGCTTCTTCCCATCTTCTCTGTCGCTTCATTCGCAGTCAATCCAGCCAAAGGATCACTCAATGACGCTTTTCAACATTGGTTGGCTTTGAAGTCATTAAATGAATTGAAACAAAAGGGACCTTTGCCGACGCGAGGAAAAGCTGCAGCGCCTAGAAAAGGTTACATGAGGGTAGGTACTTTGAAGTGAACGATGTCAAGTGGTGGCTGGGTGGATGTCTGTGTTGCGTGTGAGTTCGTGTGGTATGATACTAAAGTTCGCGGAAATTTGTATATGAAAGGAAAATGAGGCAAATGGAAATTTATCGAAAGTTTAAAAGTGAAGATGTTTAACTAGATTAATTTTCAGCTGTTTGTACCAACATTCGTATTTGAAGTTAGAGCAAAACCCGGTAAAGGATTCTGGTGTTAATTTTTCAAAGATACACGCGGGAACGACGCAGCCTAACAACAAACGCAACAATCGAGCGCTGCTAGTGACATCCGACCCGACAACTTTCTGAAATTAGCTAATTATTTCCAAAATCACTTGTCTCGTGACTCTCTCCTAGATTCGATTACGAACTTGCTGCGAAGCGAGATTAAATGGATTGCCTGGGTGCGTCGAGGAAAACGTGGCTCTTGATCCGTATCCAAGTGGAAATATTGTATTCGCGAAAATGCTACGCTGCGTGCCTCCTTCCGAAACGGTTTTGTATAATCCGCTAGAATGCAGGGTGAAGGGCAGTATTCTCGGTTCAAATCGGTCGTTTTGGTGAGTGATGTTTTGATGTTACTCTAGCTTGGTATAAGAGCAAAACCCCCAAACAACATCAGCCCTGGTTCGTTTTCATTCCTGCTCGTATGAAGTCAGAAACAGTGCAACATGGTTTCATACGGAGAAGAAAAATCGCTTCGTACTATAGCAAATTCGATTAGATGGTTCATACCATTAAATTAATGTCACCGTTCTTCCGCTTGCACGATTTCTAAATCGAAAACAGATTCACCCAAAGTTCCCCGGCCATCTCGGTTCAGAGCAATGGCGTCGTGTATGTGGGGAAGCTAGAAAGCAACACACAAACGATGGGATATATTATCAATAAATGACGTTTGACAGAGTCTATTATTTATTTCCATCAAGACAGGTTCACTTTTAAAGTGTAATTTAAAACAAATTGAACATTAATCTCGTTATCCGGTGATTTGATAGCATAACAGCGTTCAATTTTATGAAAGCGAAGTGCGGTTTAAATTTTCCAGTACTACAAATCAAGAGTGCAATTTCACCCTTCCCTAGGGGAAATGAATTTTCACAAAATCACATACATTTATCGTGATGCAAAAGTGATGACTAACGGCGAATTTGGAACACTCAACCTTGAGGTTTATCGTGCTGGCAATCAATCCGGACCATATTCCATTAGAGATATTCTCATTCTCTTCGCCCTTCAAGCGTGAAAGGTTAATTAATTACCAGCAGATATCAACATTTGATTAACAAATTGCTGCACCATCAAGGGGAACCCTTCATCCGATAGAGGCGATCGAACAGGAGGAACTGATAAATTCATTTCCTTCATGTGTGTCACTGCGGTCCATCAATCATCTGGCGGGGTACGTATAGAGAAATGCAATGAATCTCAAATCAGCTAAAGTGCTTTCTGAAGTAGATTTCCAATAGCACACTCACACACAGAAAAAGACGCGGGTAGGAGAACGTAGTCAGTCAGTTCGATCTTTTCCCGCGAGTTTATCGATTTAGTGGAGATTCCATGCCATCATCATCGAGTGGTAGAGCTTCAAACGATTGAGATGCGCTTTTTTTTGCGTCTACATACTGGTATGTGAATTCCATTCAAAGAAATATTATACTGGAATGCTTGGTGCGCAGCTGGAAATTTTGTTGCAAAAGAGAGTCGTTCTATTTGCACAGATAGGATGGAAATGCTTGACCTAGTGTCAACATCAGTCCTGCAGACGCCTGAACGAAGAGAATCTGTCAAAAGTAGACAACACAACAACTTCCAGTTTGGTCTTTCTTGCAATCCAACATTTTACTTCACGAGCACAAATTTTGGTTTAGCGATATACCTTCTAACATTTTTTATATCGCAATCCTAAAAAAAAACAATAGAAATTCGCCATTTGTGTTTGAAAAACACACAGCAGGCTGCTGATGTTCACTACACGGAAACCAGCAATGCTCACTACATAAATATCTCTTCACAGCAGAACAATCACGAATACTTAAATTAGTTGGGGCCCTCATCGCTTCCATTCCGATCTGGGTATTCATATCTTCGAGAATGATCTTGATGTCCCGTGGCGAACCCGAGCACGAGCGCAGAGTAAAATAATATAAAAACATTATCAAACTGTGGTAGGGTAAGGAACGAGTTAAGCAGTGTCACCTATTTTAATCAGTTGAAAATAAATGAGCCGAAAATGCACTTTTTTATTCATATTTTAAAAATGTTTTGATAGGATCATCTTCACAAATCACTTAACCATACATTTGATTCACACAAACATAATTTACTGGGTTTCCGACAAGAAATATGATGAATTAAAAATTGTTGTCCAAAAACGTAGATTTTTTAGCTGCTGAAGGCAATCGCCTCCTCGCTACTAACGAATCCATCACATTTTTCAGCACTGATTACAACCACTCTAAGAGTCTAGCACTCAATTGTCACATACCATATTATTCACTCTATTATCCATTATTTTTTTCTATTATCTAAGGCTTTGTCACTAGCCGAAAGTTTTATCATTTTATAACAAAACTGAAAACAAATTCTGAATTGACGGAACCTGTTCACCAGTAGCAGCAGCTGCAGCAAAACTGATAAACTATCGTGTTGCCAAGACACTGTTTCGGTTCTGGAAATAAGAATTATAGGTTTGAAATTAACTGAAACCTCCAATGGTGAAAATGTGGTTCAATACTTTCAAGAGAAATGTATGTTCATAATTAATTTTTCTTTATTAAAAACAAGAGAAAAGACAGCTTTTTCAATAATTTTCGAAGATTTTCTCAGTGATTTAATGAAGCAACGATGTGTTTCAATGTTATTTGCTTTGACAACACTGTTCTGAGTCGGACCGTGCGTACTGCGATGTTTACCTCATTTGTTCTCCCACCATCCTTATGAACAGCGAGTGAGGCGTCAAACTCGCAGTTTCCCATAAGAACACTAGAGAATAAAAGAGACGACGAATACCGTTTGCCGAACGGTGCGGTGAGTGTATGCCCCGATAAACAATTTAGACAGATGGCATTTCACGCATCTATGCCGATTACGCATCAGATGCCGATTAGTAGGTCGCGGATAGGAACGCGAACTTACTGAATAGGGGGAAAAGCTCGAGGGATTTTTTAAGGGGACGTAAAAAAATTCAGATTTCAGGATTGCTTAAAAAAGCACCTTGAGGGTGAAAATATGTTCGGTCTGATCAAAATTAGTTTCACCGCTCCAACTTTTAAAGCGGAAAATCAAAAGTTTAGCACAACAATAGTGTCTTCCAATGGTAACAGCTTGAAGAACTAAAGATAGCAAGAAGATTGGTATGCTGATATCCCCCACTTAGTCAACCCATCGCTTGTAATAAGGTAAAACAATCAGTGACCCGCTTAGACTGCTTAAAACCAGTTCTTTACCCTATAATGCTATACTTTGTCGTTGAATAGATATGGATATAGCTATAGATATGGAGATACATTGATAACACATTTTGTTATTGAGTAGATATTTAAAACAGTGGATGAGTTTAATAACTGATTTTGTTATCATATCATATTATGACCTTAAAATGACATTCGATTATTACATAAAATTTTATTTTATTGATTAAAGAGATTTTAGATAATAAATATTTTATAAAATGATTTTTTAATATCTCATATACTACGGCATTTGTTATTCAATACCCTAATAACACCAAAATATGTTATTCCAAACTCTGAATATAGTCATGTTATTGCTTTGTTATTCAAACAACATAAGTAGTTATTCTTTTGGCCTTAAAAGAGAAAAATTTTGTTATTGTTTTTTATTATTTTACCAACTATGTCAGCCAAAACAAGACCAAATTTTGATATGAGTAATTCGATTTTCACAACACATTTGGATATTATTTTGCTCTTCGCTCCTGGCCGGGAACAGCTATCGTACGTTGCCGTCAACTGCAGCTGGAGCTTCCTTCTCATCGTCCATCGGGTTTACCTTCGTGTGGACAGTACAGTCGGATTTTGCTGGTTGGGCCTTTAATACTTGGGTTTCGTTTTAGTTGGGCCTTCGTCAGTTGGGCTATGACCCAACTAAAAAGAAACTGGATGCCACAATTGGTTGTCAAATTAGAACTGACAATCAGATATCAACTCTTTCTAGGGGTGAGCATAAGCGTACCAACTTGTAATTCGTGTTTAATAATTTTAAATAAAATAAATTTTTGAAATTTGTACAGTTTATTTAAAAAAGAAAAAAGTCAGCCTATTACCCGTTTCACTTCACCAAACTGCTATTAGCTATATTCAAACGATTTAAGTGGCGTAGCTTCCCATATATTGTTTTAAACGTATTGAATGATTAAACTAGGTTAAGCCTAAGGCTATATGCAAACGCACTTCAATACATCAGCTTACTTAGGTCTTTTTGGAAAAGTAGCTTTTTTATACGACAGACTTCGCAGCCACAGTACCTACAGGACAATTACCTTTTATTGCAATCCTTATCTACATAACTGACGCAGCAATACATTCAACTTATATTCATGTGCATCTTACTCCTGTTTTCAAAACAAATTTAATTAATTTAACGTTTTATAAAATTGTAACACCAGTAAGAAACGATGCATGCACCCCTCATGAAACCTTGCACTTCTGTCAATTGGCTCAACTGACGAATCACTTTCACTAGTTGGGCCGAGGTGGTGGCCCAACCAGCGTAATACGAATGTACACCACGGTGTTCAAAATACCGTTATTAAAAAATAAAATAGGCCATTTAAACGGAAAATGCCAGTTGATTTGTATTGCCCTCCTACACCCCTGAACCAATTTTTAAAAAAAATCGATCGACAAATTTTTGAGTTACGCCTTTTTGAAGTTTTAAAGGGCAGATTGCTCATATAAAGTAAATAAAAACCTTCAATAACACTTCCAAAATAAACGTAAATCACAGCCGGTATTGATTTTTTATGCAACATATGCGCATTGTCGACCATTTTAGGAGTTTTACGCTATATTGGGACTAACCGGAAATGTTCCGGATTAAGTTATCGCTGTGGAAAATAGCCGGTATCGAACATGAACAAATACTTATCATGTGACACCTCAAATTACGCCAGAATTTAAAAACTAGATCACTGGCAGTCAGATCAACTACCTAGCGCCACATTGGTTGTATCTGGACGAATTCCGGGGACTTCCGGGAACACCCAGACAAGTGGCCAATTTCGTCCATGAACAAAAACCTATCGTGCGATACCTTAAATGACACTAGAATTCAATAACTAGATCAATGAAAGCCAATTCTGCTATCTGGGGTTAGATTTGATCATATCTGGACATATTTGGGGGACCCTGGGTACCCCTGGGAAGTCAATAACACAATCTGGTACATTTTTGATAATAAAGACATGTTCGGAATTGGCCATTGTGCTTCTTGGTACTCAATTTGGCTTACTTGGATAAAATAGAAAGTTTTAGTGTGATTTAAGATGTCGTATGATGACCCAGTAAACCATTTGGTTTGTATATCTCGATTGCAACTGAGATATACGAAATCATATCTGAACGACAAAATTATATTTCACGCCATATAAGAACATATATGTACCAAAGTGGAGGCAATATACGTGCGAAAATTTTGACAATTATTTGTAATTCTATTTTGCGTAGTTTTTATAACACGCAACTAAATACTTCTGAATATATGATTAAGATATAATCAAACATTGCAATCATCTATACTGCTTTATAATTCACAGTCATGAATTGTATATGAAGACACGCACGACTGCAAAACAACTTATTGTTCACTTCGATTTGACATACTCTAACCATTATACAATTCCAATGTGAAATTGACATGAAAACGATTTAATGTGAACTTTCTATTACGATTTTGTGTTATCTGGGGAGTTTTTGTTCTTGTTCGAAATTGGTCATTTCCTAGGGTTTTCCGGAGTACCCCAAACATGTCCAGATATGACCAAACTTGAGCCTAGATATCAAATTTGGCTTTCATTGCTCTAGTTATCGAATTCTAGTGTGATTTAAGGTGCCGCACGATAAGTTTTTGTTTATGGACAAAACTGGCCACTGGTCTGGGTGTTTCCGGAGGTCCCCGGAACTTGTCGATATATAACCAACGTGGCGCTAAGTAGTTGATCTGACTGTCAGTGATCTAGTTTTAAAATTCTGGCGTAATTTGAAGTGTCGCATGATAAGTATTTGTTCATGTTCGTTACTGACTATTTCCCACAACGATAACTTAATCCGGAATATTTCCGGTTAGTCTCAATACAGCGTAAAACTCCTAAAATGGTCGGCAATGGACATATGTTGCATAAAAAATCACTACCGGCTGTGATTTACGTTCATTTTGGAAGTGTCATTGAAGATTTTTATTTATTTTATATGAGCAATCTGCCCTTTAAAACTTCAAAAGGGCGCAACTCAAAAACTCGTCGATCGATTTTTTTAAAAATTGGCTCAGAGGTGTAGGATGGCAATACAAACCAACTGGCATTTTCCGTTTAAATGGCCTATTTTATTTTTTAATAACGGTATTTTGAACACCGTGACACGTTTATGACGGTGTAGTTGAAGTAACGGACTTTTATCCTCAACATACACATCCTCTCGTTGATCGTCCATCACGCGATGCTGCATCCTGCCTGCCACTACAAAGCTGGTTTCCAGCTCGTTGGTCGCTCCTCTGCTCCGGCAAAATTGGGCCTTTCCACCACCGATTCTCCCCAAGAAGCACACTTTTGTCATTTCTGGTTACTGTAACCTATTTATGACTGAAATTAGTCATTAATCGGTTACCACAACTAGTTTATAACAACTGTGCTAGTAGGGTCCGCACCTTGTCGCGTTTGCGGCAGTACTCCGAAAGTTCTTCTACGCCGAACTTTCGGGGTTCGAATCACCCGAGCAATTCAACGATCTGCAGATCAGGTTTCAAGCACGCAGTACTTTTAGATTTAGGTAGGTTGTCTTACTAGGGCCCCATTACCGAGTCTCTGGGGTTTTTTTGAAACGGTCACAAGTAGGCTGGAAAAGATGGCATCGGAGCGGAGCTTACTAAAATGGGACCACAAAAGCTGGCCGTTTGTCTACACCAACTAATTGATAGAATTTGGGTAGCTGTTCCTTATACCGGAGGAGTGGAAAGATGGGGTTATCTGCCCGATCTATAAAAAGGGCAACAAGTTAGACTGTGAGAACTATCGAGCGATTACGGTTCTCAATGCCGCCTATAAAGTATTGTCCCAAATCATTTTCCGCCGACTATCACCAATTGCAAACAGAGTTGTGGGAACTTATCAGGCCGGCTTCGTCGAAGGTCGGTCTACAACGGATCAAATATTTACACTGCGGCAAATCCTCCAAAAACGCGGTGAATACAGAGTTCCCACGTATCATTTGTTCGTTGACTTCAAAGCCGCATATGATACCATCGACCGGAAAGAGCTATGGAAAATCATGGACGAGAACAGCTTCGCCAGGAAGCTCATCAAACTGATTGAATCTACGATGGATGGTACACAGTGCTGTGTTCGGATTTCCGGTGGATTGTCAAGTTCATTCGAATCACACAAAGGGCTTCGTCAAGGTGATGGTCTTTCATGCCTGCTGTTCAATATAGTGCCACAAAGTGTTATGAACCGAGCGGATATCAACACGCGGGGCACGATATTCAACAAATCTAGTCAATTCGTCTGCTTTCCCGATGACATGGATATTATCGGCAGAACATCTGTGGCGGTGGCTGAACAGTACACCAGACTAAACCGCGAAGCAGATTGGGTTAAAGGTAAATACGTCTAAAACAAAGTACATGCTGGCCAGCGGAACCGAGGCCGAACGACACCGCTTGGGCAGTAGTATATTGATCAATGGCGATGAGTTTGACGTAGTCGATGAATTTGTCTACCTTGGCTCGCTGGTAACGGCGGACAATGATACCAGCCGTGAGATTCGGAGGCGTATTATCAGCGGAAGTCGTGCTTACTATGGGCTTCACAAGCAATTACGGTTGAGCAGACTAAAGACCCAGACACAATGCATACGGATTTTACTGCGTTGCGGCAATTTGACAGTTTTTTCATGGGTTTTCTGTCAAATTTCCGCAACGTAGTAAAATCCGTATGGATTGTGTCTGGGCCTTAAGTCGTCGTACAAAATGCACCCTGTATAAGACGCTTATTAAACCGGTTGTTCTCTACGGGCATGAAACATGGACAATGCTCGAGGAGGACCTGCGAGTGCTTGGAGTTTTCGAACGTCGAGTGCACGGAACGATCTTCGGCGGCGTACAGGAGAACGGAGTATGGAGGCGGAGGATGAACCATGAACTCGCACAGATCTATGGCGAACCCAGTATCCAGAAGGTAGCTAAAGCTGGACGGATACGATGGGCAGGGCATGTTGCAAGAATGCCGGACAACTACCCTGCAAAGATGGTGTTCGCCTCAAATCCGGTAGGAACAAGACGACCAGGAGCGCAGCGAGCAAGATGGTTAGACCAGGTGGAGCGAGATCTGGCGGAGAATACTCGGTGTCCGAGGAATTGGAGAGCGGTAGCCCTCAACCTATAGTTACATGGAGAAACTTTGTTCAACAGGCTTTGTCTTAGGACGTCAAGCCACCTAAGAAGAAGATTCTACAATACTTATTCAGTCAAAATTAGAGAACTTATACAACCTATTTCGTTTGAGGCAGAAAAAAAACTTGTTAAGCAATTATATCATCCTTTATATAACCTCTGTACGCCTTATTTCCAGCTTTGCGCAAATTGGTTATTTAAAAACGCGTAAAAACCTTTATTAAGCTCCATTACAGCTTCAAAGCAGCTATTAGCAAGCTCGAAGCTGGATAAAATCACCATATTTAGATGTTTAACAGCTGTAAAAAGGTTTTTATTTCTAAAATTAAACCATAGTTCAGCCACAGGTTGAATAAATTCAGCTATAAAAGCGTTTGATCAGCCTGAAATTGTTACTTGGGTAGCTGCTCTCAAAGCTGCAATGGAGCTTATAGAGGCTTTTGCGTGTTTTTAAATAATGAACGAGAACGAGAAATTGTTTTGCAATGCTTTTTCAGTCGCTTAACCAACGTCTCATTAACCTCTATGCAGCTAAAAAGTAATCTATTTTTAAATTAAAAAAATAGAACGCGTCATATTTATTTTGCTATGCCGTCGTATGCTATATTTTAAATTTCGAATAACTTCGTCTATGCAAGCTAATTAAAAATGCATGTCGTCATCTTTCGTGAATTGAACCACCATCTTATGAAATTAAAAACTTTCCAAGCATTCAAAATATAAATTCTACTATTTATTATTTATTCATTTACTAGCTGACCCGACAAACTTCGTATTACCACAAATTAACCTGTGTTGTACATAAATCATGAATCTCGGATGATCTTTGTCACAATCTCGAGTTTTGCAAGCCCCCAGTGGGCGGCGCTTCCGACGGCGGGTCACCGGCAGCACTCGCGACCGTCTCGTCCTGAATGATCTAGTGTTACTATAGATAGTTTTTGTGGTCTTGTATTGACTAATGTTTTATGGAAGAATCTCGAATTTCTCGGGTTCGATTAGTTTTTGAGTTTCGCAAAAATTTCTGTTTTATTTGTATGAGAGTCCATATCCCCCTATCACAGGGGTGAGAGGTCTCTAACTATCGTAAAATAAATTCAAGACTCCAAAATCTCCCACATGCCAAATTTGGTTCCATTTGATTGATTAGTTCTCGAGATAAGAGGAAATTTGCATTTCATTTGTATGGAAGCCCACCCTCTTAAAGGGGAGATGGGCCATAACTCGCTTTCTAAAGAAGAGAGGGGTCTCAATTCACCATAGAAAAAAATCTTGCGTCCAAAACCAATTACATGTCAAATTTGGTTCCATTTGCTTGATTAGTTCTAGAGTTATGAGGAAATTTGTATTTCGTTTGTATGAGAGCCCTCCCTCCTAAAAAGGTAAGGGGTCCTAATTCATCATAGAAAAAATGGTTGCCTCCAAAAACACATGCCAAATATGGTTCCATTTGCTTGATTAGTTCTCGAGTTATGAGGAAATTTGTATTTCGTTTGTATAGGAGCCCCCCCTCTTAAAGTTGAGAGGGGTCCTAATTCACCATAGAAAATATTCATGCCCTAGAAAACTTTCACATGCCAAATTTGGTTTCATTTGCTTGATTAGCTCTCGAGTTATGAGGAAATTTGTATTTCATTTGTATAGGAGCCCCCGTCCTAAAATGAGGAGGGGTCCCAGTTCCTCATAGAAAAAATTTTTGTCTCCAAAAACACCCACGTGTCAAATTTGGTTCCATTTGCTTGATTAGTTCTCGAGTTATGAGGAAATTTGTATTTCGTTTGTATGAGAGCCCCCCCCCTCTTAAAGTGGGGAGGGGTTCTAATTCACCATAGAAAATATTCATGCCCTAGAAAACTTTCACATGCCAAATTTGGTTCCATTTGCTTGATTAATTCTCGAGTTATGAGGAAATTTGCGTTTCATTTGTATAGGAGCCCCCCTTCCTAAAGTGGAGAGGGGTCCCAATTCATCATAGAAAAAAATTTTGTCTCCAAAAACACCCACGTGCCAAATTTTGTTCCATTTTCTTGATTAGTTCTCGAGTTATGAGGAAATTTGTATTTAGTTTGTATAGGAGCCCCACCTCTTAAAGTGGGGAGGGGTCCTTATTCACCATAGAAAATATTCTTGCCCTCGAAAACTCTCACATGCAAAATTTTGTTCCATTTGCTTGATTAGTTCTTCAGTTATGAGGAAATTTGTATTTAATGTGTATAAGATCCCCCCCTCCTAAAACGGAGAGGGGTTCCAATTCATCATAGAAAAATTTTTGTCTCCAAAAACACCCACATGCCAAATTTGGTTCCATTTGCTTAATTACTTCTCGAGTTATGAGGAAAATTGTGTTTCTTTGGTACAGCAGCCCCCCCTCTTAAAGTGGGGAGGGGTCCTAATTTACTATAGAAAATATTCTTGCCCTCGAAAACCTTCACCTGCCAAATTTGGTTCCATTTGCTTGATTAGTTCTCGAGTTATGAGAAAATTTGTATGGAAGCCCCCCCTTTTAAAGAGGAGAGGAGTTATAATTCCCCTTAAAAAGAGGGGAGGGGTCTCAATTTACCATAGAATAAATTCTTGTCACCGAAAAAACCCACATGCCAAATTTTGTTCTATTTGCTTGATTAGTTGTCGAGTTATGCAGAAATTTGTGTTTCATTTGTATGGGAGCCCCCCCTCTTAGTAGGGGGAGGGGTCTCTAACCATCACTAAAACCTTTCCTGGCCCCAAAAAACCTCTACATGCATATTTTCATGCCGATTGGTTCAGTAGTTTTCGATTCTATAAGGAACATACGGACAGACAGACAGACAGACAGAAATCCTTCTTTATAGGTATAGATTATTCGTGACAAATACGTATTTCGCCTACGACTTGCAGGCTTCATCAGTATCTGTTTTCAAAAAATCTTGCACACTGGATCGCCTTAAACCAACTCGTAAACAGCAAGAGCAATTGCTCCAACTCGTAAGGTTTAAGGCGATTCAAGCTGCATAAAGTAAGCACTCAAATGGCGTTTGACCAAGTGATGTTTAAGCCACTTTAACTTTTTTCAAACCAGCTTTCCTCCAAAGCTGATAAACAAGCTTAATAGCGGATTTTTCTACTAAACAATCCACTTCAAAACAGCCATAAACATCAAACCGTTTTACGATTGCTTAAAGGTGTTAAAGTGGCTTTATAAGCCAGTAGAGGCTTTCATTAGGCTCACAGCTTTTAAATTATTTTGAAGCTGCTTAAGGGTGTTAAAGTGGCTTTACAAACTAAAACCAAGCTTTCATTCTGCTCACAGCACACTGTCAGATCATAGAATTTCGCAATTCGACTGACAGCAAAAATATATGTCAGTTATCGACAATATCGACTGCTTCAAGTGTAAAGATATTTTCACTGTCTGTTCTGCAGATGCAGATGGGGCGGATCATACGGTGAGTGCTTATGGATCAGAAGATGGCGGTTCAATTTCCGAAAGATGACGACATTCATTTCTAATTAGTTTGTATATGCGAACTCAAGTTATTCGAAATTTAAAATATATCATACGACGCCGTAGCAAAATAAATATGACGCTTTCTATTTTTTTAATTTAAAAATAGAAATAGATTTGGCTGCATAAACGTTGATGAGACGTTGATTAAGCGACTGAAAAAAGCATTGCAAAACTATTTCTCGTTCTGAAAGACAGCATTGCTCAAATTTATAATTTAAAAACACGCAAAAGCCTCTATTAAGCTCCATTGCAGCATTGAAAGCAGCTACCCAAGTAACAATTTCAGGCTGATCTAACGTTTTTTAACTGAATTTATTCAACCTGTGGCTGTACTATGGTTTAGTTTTAGAAATAAAAACGTTTTTTCAGTTCTTAAACATCTAAGTCAAGCTTCGCACCTGCTAATAGCTACTTTGAAGCTGTAATGTAGCTTAATAGAGGCTTTTGCGAGTTTTTAAATAACCAATTTGCGCAAAGCTGGAAACAAGGTGCGCAGAGGCGATATAACTGCTTAACAAGTATTTTTTCTGCCTCAAACGAAATAGGTTGTATAAGATCTCGAATTTCGGCTGAATAAGTATTGTAGAATTGTTTACATAAATTTTATTCGATGCATATTCAGCTATGGCTGAATAATAATGGCCGCTAAAATGTTTAATCAGCGCAAAAAAGTTTCTTGGGAGTTGGCGCTAGTGTTCAGGCTAAAGATGCGCTACGATATAGTGCGGGGAATTTTCTTCAGAGAGTTACGTCTGCTTGTCTGTGTTATAACCTTTCACCGACATGGCAGGTTATTCTCCACTTGTAACAATCGGGAAATGAAAAAATCAAAAAGAAAACCATCTGCCATCCCGCACGACCGCTCAACGAATAATAAGGGTAGAATTTATCGCCCGACTGCGCGAATTCATCGCCCAAATTAGGCCGACAAATTCGAAAAGTTCAAAAGCAAACCACAGACAGCCCGACGCTGAAAGTTGTATTCCTTTATCCACCGGATTAGCAACCCACTGCAGGAGCGGTAATGAATGGCATTTCTCGGCCGAGTTCACACACACGGTAGATTCTTTAATTTGCGCCTATATATGTCAATTATTTTCCGCTTCGCACGTTCTCAACGGCGTTCGGAACGAAAATCTGCGGAAAAATTCAGTGGCTAAAACAAGGATATGCACACCTTTGTTCCCCCCAATAAGCGCGCTGCCACCAGCACGCCAGAGCACGACTGAAACCAGCCCCAAGCATGACAGCCGGCAGCTCGGCCGGAGCTCACGGTAGGTAGATTGACTGCCTTGATTGTGTATTCGCGCTGAAAACAAACCTAGCCTAACCCGGAATTTCCGCTTCCCTAGCCCGTGCCACCGCAAGCCGAAGGTACCAATCCGCCACTAGCTAAATGTTCATTTCGTTTCCCACCCACCCGACGATCCAACCAAATTGCGACGGTTGGCTGAGGCCGAGAGTGGTGCAGCGATAGTCAGCGGACGCGGCCAGCACGCGCGTCCCGACGTTGACTTTTCGCCGTTCGTTCAAAACAGTCGTAGACCGCAATCATTGTAGAAATATACCGTTTGGGCAGAAGCACAGCACTGAATCCATCTCGGCCGGTTCGGCGAAGGTAAATGCGCTCGCGGTACCTATCAACTGCGGTATCTCACCCTGACACGTGTGAGTTCCTCCTGTTCCCTGTGTCATCCGGTGCGGTGTGGTTCCAGCTGATGCGACGGGGATTCGGATTCGTCGAATGTCGACGAAAGGTACAGCACATGCGCACTGCCGGATTCCAGAAGACACAGTGAGAACCCACAAAACAGGTGATCGGAATCGGAGTCGGGTCGCCTGGTCGGGCAGGGTTAAGGTTGAGTTGTGGGGCAGGAGGAGGAGGAGGAGGGAGAAATCAAAATATGCAGGTTAAACTTTGAGCCTTTGCTCTGGTAGGTGCTGCGGTAGGTTGGGGAAGGTCGAATTGAAAGATAGAAATGAAAGTAAACCTTCGGAATCGTTTGAGGCATTTACTTTTTGCTTAATTTGTGTTGAGTTGCACATTGTGTGTTACTAATACTCAATTATGTTCAGTGTTATCAATAACTAGAGGAAGTAAAGTGTTCAAAAAGCAAAGCGTAAGATGAGTTATTTCACAAGATCACTGACGCGCCTTCCGGCGGTTTTCTAATTAGAAGCAATCGAAATTTGTCAGGGCAAAGTATGCTATTGATTAGAAATCGTTAGGTATCCTGTATTCCTTAATTATTCTTCACAGTAATTTGTTCTGCATGTTGCATGGAACATTCGCTAAATCTCTGAATCATACCTTCATATTTGTCTTTCGCTCATAAACATATCAAAGCGAATAGTTTAAAGCCATGATTTCATTTTATTTAACTTTTCGCCACAGGCGCAGTACAATAGAAACAACAAAAAGCAGTACAAATAAGCTTCCTGGGGGACTAGCTTTTTTTCAGCCTCGACTTGCAAATTGCTTCCCAAGAAGAAAGCCGAAAGTTTTGCTATATGGCAGAGTAAGTTCGCTGTGTACACAATTAATAATTCACAACCTAGTTAGTACGAAACCAACTTTTCGGATTCCCCTCAGGAAGCGAAACCGCGCAACAAAGATGCATTACCTTAAGGTTGCATATCCCGGTGCCAAAAGATAGGCGACAGAGGGCCCCGGGAAGCACCAGTCCGGAAAAGCAGTCGAAAAACTTCATCTTCCTATCGCGGTGCTGCATGTGCCTGCCACAGTACAGTGCGGAGTTGGGTGGATATTTTTCGGCCGTGGAAAGTTGGCCAAAGCGGCAAAACGGTATCATGTCGCGGATTGTTTCGCCGAACCGTTCGTTCTGTGGTTTCCTTGCTGGCGTGGTAGATTGCAATCATGTTTCAGCGCTTCAGCCATTGTGCGACGGCCGGAAATTTACCGACAATCACGACATCAAGCGCTCTTCACCTTCAATCAACATCTCATATCCTGTACGGAGGCACACACACCGACCGGTAGCGGTGTAGACGACAGCACACGTTTCGCCCAACGGTGAATTCTTTCTTTCCGTGAATAATGCCTCGAAGTATGGTAGTTGCCACCTTCGCATTCCAAGGCTGGCTAAAAGCGTAGGAGTATAAATATATGCAGCGTTGGAAAGTTGTTCCGAGGCTGTGTTAACAATCAGTCTTACTGGGGATTAAATTCTTAATATAAAAGTAAATCAGGTGACTCTTTTTTACTTTCCATTCATTGTACGAAAATCATGTTAATGAGATTCGAATAAATAACGCATTTTCAACGGTGACAAAGACATGCATTACTAAAAATATATTTTTGACTGTGCTGCTGTGTCGAACGCACGAACCTTGTAGGTAACTTCTAAGAAAGGATACCAAGAAGCATCAAGTGTTGGCTTGCAATAAAAGAAATGTTTTTCAAATATTCACGGTATTAGGGCATAAACATCCTATATGAGTTTCAAGCACCCGTACCGGGCCACCAAGAATGGCAATCCTAATGTACATAACACACAGAGATCCAAAGGCACCCCGGTTTACTCTTGTCAAGTGCTTTTGATTACTTCTTAATTTTGAACTTTTGCTTCACTGCTATAAAGTCTACACGCGCGGTATAAAGTCATGTCAAACTGCGAACAATTTTAGCAGCGACGGGTGAAGTAAAATCTTTAATTTCCGTCTGTTAGATCAGATTTCAGCTTGCCTGTAGCTTGGCGATCCGGCAGACAGGCATCGACCTCTGTTGTAGTGCATTTCCCAGCTCTGTTCGCAGCGTGACGGTAGTTTACTAAAACTAGTTCTGACATGGCAGTGCAGCGTCGAATCGGAAGTTTAATTAAGTGATTATCAAATTATGGCAATTATTTCTTCAGTTTCGCCGACTGAAACCATTTTTGGTTAGTCGTTTTGTCGATAATTGAGATTTTCCCATTTCAGATTGCTGGTGACACTCCTTTCCCCCCCGCGTTGGTGCAACTCTGAAAACGAGTTCAGTATCCACAGCGATACAACATAAATAACCATGCGCTTCCTTTGAAATGCGTTACGCAGAAGGCGAGTGATTATTTGTAAACCACCTGCTATCATTGAATCAATTCACGATATTAACTGCTTTGAAATGTAGGGACACCCAGGGACACAGTGCCTGAACCGTGCTTCTTTCGTCGCACGGAACCGTCTGCGGCAGTTTCTTATTCACCAACATTCGTACGAAAACCTTACTTAACGGGGTAATATACATCCCCACCTACACCTTCTAGCTACTTATTTAGCAGTATTATGCACATATAATAGAACGCTCCGCTCTTCAAGGATGCCCGGGCGGTGACATCAACTGCAATTTAAACTCACGTTTGTCGCACGTCCCGTGACGACCGTGAGTGTGCGAGTGTTACAGCTCTATATGACACGTCGCGTCGGCAGTACGTAAGGCTTAACAATCTCGATTTTCTCCTCCCGAATGCGGCCCGGTTCTGCCCTACAACCAAGTACCGCTTTCCACTGAAGCAGTCCTCTTCTACTCGTGTTCCCGTAATGAGAGCAGCAGTGCCAACTTAAGCGGGAAGTGCTCAGCTCTTAATTGTAGCTGATGGAGGGTGAAAAATGGAACAAAAGCGTCGCGCCAAATTGCCTTAAATGATGGCTTTTCGGATGATAGCGAGTTCAGTTGAACTCGTTTAGATCTTGATGATTGCTCTTGATGTAAAGCATGACTAAAGGTGGGTGCTGGGTAGTTTTGGAACACAAAGTACTTATCTTGTTGTAATTTGGTTTGAATGGAAATTAGTTTAATTTGTAGAAGTGGTAAACTATTAGCGACTGACCTTTCGTTTCGTTTAAACTCAAAAAAATACTTATCACTTAGCTAGATTTAAGAATTAAACTTTCTCGTAACGCGAATATATTAAAGCATTTGTGAATAACAAAAAAATGAATCGACGTTAAACGACTGTAACTTAATAAATATCATGAAACCAAAATGAAACTGAAACAAAACCACACATAAACCGACAAAAATCTTTGAAGAAAATTTTACCAAAATATCGTCACGCTCATTTTGCGTGCACACTAGCACCATCTGTGATCGACATTATGAAATATTACCTTACAACAAGAGTATCAGTTTTGCAAATGACCTCCTTTTGTTAAAAAGTGCTACTGTAACGAATGCAGAGATATTCCCAATCAAAATCAAAATTTAAACGACGTTTACAGCTTACGAAGAACAGAACAGTGAGTGTTATGTCTGTTTGACTGTGGTAAAACTAAAATCAAAACCATAGCCAAAACTGAAACTAGAATTAAAACTAAAACTAGAACTGAAACTACAACTAATACTAACACAAACAGAAACACTAGCACTAACACTGACACTGACACCAACACTAACAGTAACACTAACACTAGTACTAGCACTAACACTAACACTAACGTTTCAAAAAATTATACACATCGTTTCAAAAAATATTAATATTAATGCCTTGAAATGCGGTTATTCAAGGTCAAAGACAAAAAACACGAGTTTGGTCAATTTCATAGGAACGGAGCCTTTTTACGAAAAGCCCGCGCTGAGAATCGCGGACTAACATGCTTAAGGATGAACAACGTCGCACGCAGTACCTTGCAAGTCGTAAGGGCCTGCAAAGTGTCGTCGTCCTGAAAGTAAAAACAAGTTAGATTAATACTTCTCGGTCGGTGGTTTCTACAGTGGACGGAGGAAGCGGCACAATTTGTGTGTCTAAAAATAATCCGAAAAAACTAGATACGTCGCTACATTAATAAGGCGGGTTGCGCAGTCTCCTTTTGTCCAGCGCCTTTATGGTTCAAAGGTACATGGGTAATAGCGAGCCACACGCCCTGGCGGGTGTTGTGGGTTCAAACCCGGGTATAATCTCTGATTATAGCTTGGTTCGACCCATGCACCTTCCAGCATTGGACAAAAGGTAGGAGTCACAACGACAACTTGTTAAGCGTAGTTCCCTATTACCCCCCCTTCCTTTTTATTTAATGCCTGACCTTTTTATTAATGCCTGGCCGCATTTCAAGGTCAAAGACTAAAAACACGAGTTTGGTCACTAACACTAACACTAACACTAACACTAACACTAACACTAACACTAACACTAACACTAACACTAACACTAACACTAACACTAACACTAACACTAACACTAACACTAACACTAACACTAACACTAACACTAACACTAACACTAACACTAAAAATATAAATCAAAACGAGGATTAGAACTAGAAGTCTGTCTCTGAAGACTGTCCGGCCAAATATTAATAGTCACAACTACAACTATAATTACAACTAGAAGTAGAACTAAAACTGGAACTAGTAGAAAAGGAAACAGAAAACAAAAGAAAAACGGAAAAACTGATAAACCATATTCAAGCGAGAAATTATTTTGGAAAAATATATAAAAACGGCTACACTAGGCGACACTAACAAAAAGCAGAGAAAGGGGAAAGAAAAGAATGGAAACGAGCTGCAAAGAGAGACGAAAAACTAAAATAAAGGGTAAAATTGCAACAATAAGAAAAGCAGAAAAACAGAAAAACTAAACTGAACCAAAACAGAAAAACAAAAAGAGAAAAACAGAAAAACTTAGCTCTGGTAGACCGTCCGTAGTCAGAAAAGTAAAAAAACAAAAAAACAGAAAACTAGAAAAATAGAAAAACTAAAAAACAGAAAAACACTAGAAAAAAACAAAAAAAAGTATAAGGGTCCATGCCTAGTGGCACGGGCGCAGGCTTGAAGTAGGACTACGAATGTAGAGCAATTCGTCTCCCAATGCCAAAACCGGTGATTTTTGTACGAATTTCATATAATAGATTCCCCAGTTGCGCAGTAACGGAAGGTTTACTTGCGCTGTTGTATTTTGTACAACACCTGTGAACCGTTGACGTTATCTCGGTATATCTCGGGAATATATCAATAAATAAAATTACTATCTTCAGGTTTAGTTGAAAAATTTTCGGTGAAATAATGAAACTGATGAATATATCGCGTAACGTTTCAGCCTACTATTCTTCAGCTATCGTCTGACGCATTCTTCTAGTATTTACGCCACATTCATATCAGTTATTCAGCCTTCATCAGAGTAACAACAACAAGCCAGTTGGACGAAAGGAAAACCAGCCCACTGATGAAGGCTGAATAACTGATATGAATGTGGCGTAAATACTAGAAGAATGCGTCAGACGATAGCTGAAGAATAGTAGGCTGAAACGTTACGCGATATATTCATCAGTTTCATTATTTCACCGAAAATTTTTCAACTAAACCTGAAGATAGTGATTTTGCGGTGACTTAAAATCAAAGAAAATAAAATTACTGTTTTCAGTAAGGTTGATCCGCAGACAAATGGTGGAAAAAGTTACATAAGTTTTTCACCAAGTGGCATTAGTATTCGAGAGAATTCTGTTACGTTTTTGCATGTCTATAAATCGGAGTTGACGCGAGTAACGAAAGGTAAAGGATTGTGTTCTTACATGTGAGAAATTCATAATTTCAACTCTTCAGCTAATTTAAATAGTGGACCTGCAAAGGTCTGTTTGTTATTCTCGAATTCTCATATTTCTGACTCGTGGTGTCCAATGTCTATTTTCGTCCATCAGATAGGTTATTGGTGTGTGGATTAATAGTGGGAATACTGTTTATGGGACAAATGCTACTGGTAGGATCTGTAATCAAGATAGACTTTTATGTTTATGATGTTATGAGTCGCAAGCTAGCTGCCTGCCGATGTGTCTCCAACGAAAGCCGGCGAAAGCCGGTGATCACGCACACCGAGGCAAAGCATACAATGTTTCAAATACAACCTTTAAAATTGCCAATTTGCCACCGATGTGTCTCGAAACCTAGCTGTCAGATGCGTCGCAAGCTAGCTGCTGCTGGCTGATGTTTCGCCAACGAAAGCCGGTGACCGAAAAAGGTAAGGAAAGGAAGTTTAACCCATAGCTCATCTCGTATATATTTCTGTCATCCGTGCTAGGGAAGCACTGACATGGGACGGTAAAAAAATGCAAATAATGAAATATTAAATATTCGACTCATATTTTCTCAATTACTAAACGTCTGTTAGGGAAACATGTAATCTACTGTGTTGTAATGGATTTTTTGAAAAATTTCCAATCGATTGATACCAATATCTCTAGAAACTGTTGACGGATGACTGAGTTATAAGCGTGCAAACCATAACCACTTTTCGTTACATATTCCCTTTTCGTTTTTCTAAAGTACACCCCAATATAGAAATCATAGAAGTAGTCCTACTTCAAAAAGTAAAACACAAGAACAGGAAAACAAAATAAATAAAGATAAGCAGTTAAAAACCGAGGTAAAAAATAGAAGTAAGAAATAAAATAACAGATTTAAAAAGGAGAAAAGGTAAATAAAAAAAACAGGATATTAAAAAACGAAGTGATAGACATACAGTAGAGAAACAGCAAACCGGCAAAGCAGAAATCAGAAGAACAGAAAAGAAGAAAAGGCATATATACAGAAAATCAAAAAAAAAGGCAGCAGAGAAACATTTGAACAGGAGAACAGAGAAAACAAAAACCGAAATACAGACATGAAGGTGGGATAGAAAAACAAAAGAAATCTACAGAAGAAACAGAAATTCAAAAACGAAAGAATAAAAACAAGGAAAATCAGAAAAATTTAACAAAAGAAATGTGACAAAATGGATAGACAGTAAAGCAGAGAAATTTAGCAACGAAACTAGAAAAACAGAACAGAAAATAAAAACAAAAAAACGGAGAAATCAAAACAAGAAAAATGGAAGAAAAAACAGCGACCACCACCACAAGATGAATATAGAGAACGGTTTGATGGCAAATTGCAAGGGGAAGTAAACGAGAGAGAATTGGCAAGTTAATAACGTAAGCGGTGAAGGAAATTGATAAAACCAAAACATTGTATATGATGAAAAATGCAGACTTAAACGAAAATACAGAAGACAGAAAAAAGATAAAATGATATATAAAAATGAAAAAAGGAAAACGAAGGAATGAAAATATGAAATCAAAGAAGTATGGAAATGAGAAATAGTAAACAAGATACAGAAAACAGAAAACAGAAAACAGAAAACAGAAAACAGAAAACAGAAAACAGAAAACAGAAAACAGAAAACAGAAAACAGAAAACAGAAAACAGAAAACAGAAAACAGAAAACAGAAAACAGAAAACAGAAAACAGAAAACAGAAAACAGAAAACAGAAAACAGAAAACAGAAAACGGAAAACAGAAAACAGAAAACAGAAAAAAGAAAACAGAAAACAGCAAGACAAAAGGACAGCCAGACAGCAAGACAGAAAGGTAGCAAGGCATTAAGACAGAAAAACAGAAAGACTGAAAGACAAAAATACAAAAAAAATAGACAGAAGGACAGAAAAACAGAACGATAGAAAATCAGAAAACAAAAGAAAACATAAAAACAGGAAAACGGAAAAACAGGAAAGCAGAGGACCAGCAATCAGAAGAACAAAAAAACAGAAAAACATACAAATAAAAGAAAAACAGGCAAACAGGAAAAGAAAAATAGAAAGACAGAAAATCAAAAAATAATAACAAAACAAAAGAGATCAAAAATCTACAACCACGAAGCAAAAATGAAGATTCTTAAAGAAAAAAGGCAATAAAATAGTAAAAAACAGAAAAATAAAATAATGGAAAAACACAAAAACAGAAGACAGAAAAACACAAAAAACAGCAGACTGAAAAACAGAAAAGCAAAAATCCAGATAAAAAAATAAAACAGGAAACAAAAAGCAGATTTTGAAAGGCAAAAGGCAAACGAGAGAAACAGGAAATTAAAAAACAGATAAACAGAAATGCTGCAAAACAGATAAACAGAGAAAGAGCAAAGCAGCAAAACAGAAAACAGAAAAACAGGATGACAGAAAATTAGAAAAACAAAACTGTAGAAGAATACAAAAACAGAATGGCAGTTAAATCAGGAATACAGAATATCTGTTTGTCACAAAAACATAAAAACACATAAAAAGGAAAACAGCAAAACAAAAAAAAAACAGAACAACAAAAATTTTGAAAGACAGAAAATCAGTAGAACAAAAGAACAAAAAAAGCAAGTTAAAAAATGTTTAAAAAACACCAGAACACAGAAAAACAGATTCCAGAGAAAAACCATGAGAAAAACAGGACATTGAAAATTAAAGCAACAGAAATGCAGCGAAGCAGATAAATAGAGAAACAGCAAACCAGCAAAGCAAAGAACAGTTAAACAGAAGAACAGAATACTTGAAAATTGGGAAAACAAGAAAATAAAACAACAGGAAATCAAAAGAACAGAAAACACAACAAAAGAAAAACTGAAAAGCAGAAAAAAGAAGAACAGAAAAACAGAGAATCAGAAAAACAGACAAACTGAAAGACAGAAAATGAGAAAAACAGGAAAACAGAGAAACAAATTATCAGAAAAACAGGAAAACAAAAGAACAGAAAAACAGGAAAACAAGAAAACAGAATAACAGAAAAACAAAAAGATTAAAAGCAATAACGGGAAAACGAAAAACACAGGAAAAAAGAAAAACAGAGACAAAAAAATAGAAAGACAGAAAAATAGAAAGACTGAAAATGAGAAAAACAGGAAAACAGAAAAATAAAAAATCCGAATAACAGGAAACAAACGAACAGAAAAACATAAAAATTAAAACCAGGAAAACAGAAAAATAGAAAAACAGAAAAACAGAAAAACAGAAAAACAGAAAGACAGAAAACAGAAAAACAGAAAAACAGAAGGACAGAAAAACACAGGAAATATGAAAAACGGAACAGAAACACAAGAAAATATAAAATTAGAAAAACAGAAAAAACAGGAAAAAAGAAAAACAGGCAAACAGGAAAAGAAAAATAGAAAGACAGAAAATCAAAAAATAATAACAAAACAAAAGAGATCAAAAATCTACAACCACGAAGCAAAAATGAAGATTCTTAAAGAAAAAAGGCAAATGAAAAAAACAGGAAATTTAAAAATGAAGTAAGGCCATTACAAATATTTTATAAAGTTTTTGTCCTTCCGGTGTTCGGCCACTGAAGGGGGGGGGGCGAAAAAAACAAAGTGAATTTTTTAATCAAGCAAAACAAACATGGATTTAAAGAATTTTTATTTAAGGTTTAAACGTGAAAACCGAATCTATTCTTGCTTATAATATATACGTTATTAGTTTCTATGCAAAAATATACGAAAAAAGACAAAAACGAAGGAAAATTTTTTTGAACGATTTTCGGAAATTCCATTGTTCGAATTTCCGTTTCTGTTTCGTGCTAGAAGCGTTAATTCAACTCGTACACTCATTTTTCGAGTTTTTCAGGCTGTAGAGCCCACAGACAACTGATTTTATAAAAAGAAATTTGACTCATATCCTAGAAATTATTTTATTGCCCCCCGATTTTTCAAGCCAATTTCCAAGGGGGGGGGGGGGTGTGACAAAAACTTTAAATATGATTTGCAATGGCCTAATAGAAATGCAGCAAAGCAGATTAACAGGGGAACAGCAAACCAGCACAGCACAAAACAGAAAAGTAGAAAAACAAAAAGACAAAATAAACACAAAAAAATAAGATCAAAAATAAAAACGAGGAAACAGAGAAATAGATTCAAAAACGCAAATGAGAAACACAGGAAAATGAAAAGCAAATTAACAGAAATGCAGCAAAGCAGAAAACAGAAAAATAGTAAAACAGGAAAACAGAAAAATGAAAGAAAAACAGAAAAAAACCAAAAAACAGAAAAATAAGAAAATAAAAAGCAGAAAAGCACAAAAACAGAAAGACAGATAAATCAGAAAAACAAAATTTCTGTCTGTCAGAAAAACAGATAAAGAGGAAAACAAAAATACAAAAAAAAAAACAATCAGAAAAACAGAAGAACAAAAACAAACGGAAAAACACAAAACCAGGAGAATAGAAAACCAGGAAAAAATAGAACAGAAAAAACAGAAAAACAAAACAAAAGCTAAACAGAAAAATAGTTTTAAATAAACAGACAGAAAAAGGCAATAACAGAAAAATTGAAAACCAAAAAGACTGAAAATCAGGAAAACGGGAAAACAGAAAAACAAGAGAGTAGAACAAACACAAAAGCAGCAAAAATGCAGAAAATCAAATATAAACAGACAAACAAAAAATCTGGAAACAGAAAAACAGATTTAAAAAGACAAAAGGCAAATGTGAAAAACAAGAAATTCAAAAACGAAGCGACGGAATTGCAGCAACGCAGATTAATAGAGAAACAGCAAAGCAGAAAACGAAAAGACAGAAGAAAAAACAGCATAAGAAAAAACCGAAAATAGGTCGAACAGAAAATCAAGAAAATAAGAAACAGAACAACTTATAAACAGGAGAACAGATAAAACTAAAAGAGAAATACAGATATGCAAACGGAAAAGAAAAACAAAAGCAAAATACACAAAAATAGAAGAACAGAAATCCAAAAAAATTAGCTGTAGAATAGATATACGGAAAATCGAAAAAATTGAACAATAGAAATATGGCAAAGTAGATATACAGAAAACAATGAAATGCAACAACAAAAGTAGAAAAACGGAACAAAGAATAGGAATGAAAAGACAGGAAAACCATAGCAAACTGAACCAAACTGAATTTCCAAACAGAAAGGGGAAGCAAAAGCAGCGACAATCGAAAAAAAATTATCAGAAAGGTTGAATAATGTTATTCCAACTAAAGATGAATAAAGAGGAATACAGAGAGGGAAAATATATGGAGAATTAAACAAAGAGCGAAAATGGAAAGGTAATAACAAAAGTGGTGAAAGAAGATAGTAAAATTTAAGCAGTATAATAAAAAATGCAGACTTGAACAAGCGTACGCAAGGCAGCAGAAAGTTAAAATGAAATAGGATGAATCAAAAAAGTAAAACGACGAAACGGTAAATAATATGAAATCAACGAAATATGGAAATAGGAAATAGGAAATAGGAAATAGGAAATAGGAAATAGGAAATAGGAAATAGGAAATAGGAAATAGGAAATAGGAAATAGGAAATAGGAAATAGGAAATAGGAAATAGGAAATAGGAAATAGGAAATAGGAAATAGGAAATAGGAAATAGGAAATAGGAAATAGGAAATAGGAAATAGGAAATAGGAAATAGGAAATAGGAAATAGGAAATAGGAAATAGGAAATAGGAAATAGGAAATAGGAAATAGGAAATAGGAAATAGGAAATAGGAAATAGGAAATAGGAAATAGGAAATAGGAAATAGGAAATAGGAAATAGGAAATAGGAAATAGGAAATAGGAAATAGGAAATAGGAAATAGGAAATAGGAAATAGGAAATAGGAAATAGGAAATAGGAAATAGGAAATAGGAAATAGGAAATATGAAATAGGAAATAGGAAATAGGAAATAGGAAATAGGAAGTGGGAAATAGGAAATAGGAAATAGAAAATAGAAAATAGAAAATAGGAAATAGGAAATAGAAAATAGGAAATAGGAAATAGGAAATAGGAAATAGGAAATAGGAAATAGGAAATAGGAAAGAGTAAATAGGAAATAGAAAATCCAAAGAAGTAGAAAAATCAATAGCAAAAAGGAAATGGAAAAATCTTTAAATTAATAAGGAGAATAGAAAACTTAAAAAATGAATCAGAAAAGGATCAATAGGATCGCAGCAGTTGGCTCTGCAATTGTCCTGTATTCTAACAGCTGGCTGCGAAGTTTGTCGTATAAAAAACAGAAGGTCATGTGTTAGGAATCCTAGCACCGAAATGTTGGCGTAAAAGAAAACAAATCGTCTACTCCATCTAAAGACTGAACAGCTGGTCCTCCAATTATAACATTTTTCCTTAGCAAAGCAAAGCAAAGCCTAGGTGCTACATTCCGTTATCCTAAGTTAGGCTTTGCTTTGCTTTGCTAAGGAAAAATGATATAATTGGAGGACTAGCTGTTCAGTCTTTAGATGGAGAAGACGATTTGTTTTCTTTGACGCCAACGTTTCGATCTTAGGTTTAGATCTTCTTCAGAGCTTAAAGTTTTAGTAACATTTAACTTATAGTGTTATCTGTCTTTGGGTTTGGATTGTATAATGGTTTGTTTGTCTTTAATCTTCAAAATATGTTGATGGTCTCAATTAAAATGCTTGTCACCTTCTAAAGTGATCGACCCTAACGTACCTAAACTGCAAGTTTCAAAGTGCGATGAAAATGTTCCGGTCAAAATCATACTGGAATCATAAGGGCTCTATTGAGTCACGCTCGGTACAGGGCACAATCACAGCAATTTACTACCAGCAGCCGCCGTTGAATCGCCCACCGTAGCTCTATAGGTGCTGATTAAGGCCTGCCGGAATGGTGGTTCAATGATTGCGGGGCGCCAATCGTATGTTGTTATCACATACGATTTCCGTCCGATCGAATCCAGGTTCGATTTGCTTTTGCCCGACAAAGGCTCATTATGTGCTCCACGGGAACCGCTGGCGCTGCTGCCGAGTGAAACTAACTAGGATGTGAAGTGAAATACTCGACTCGACGGATCGCCATAACACATCGCACCGATAGTTTAATGATGTGCATTGTGCCTGTAAGAATCGATTCAGAAACCGATGCTCGTCGGTTGTCAAGGATGCTTTCTATGTGAATTTCAACCGAGTACAGGCCAGCCATAGGAGGGTTTTCAACTGTTTTTAGGTCACAACCCTAACCAACCACCAACGGGCGGAACTAGATGATTAATTAATGCAACGGTTGTGTTTGGTGGCTCTGCGAGCCACTTCAGTCGCTGTGAAAGGATTCCACTGCTCGTATGATTGCGTTAGATTCAGGGAATTTGTTTTGATGGGAAATTTGTTTATTTTTAATTTTCTGCTTTGCAAGAATGTGAAAATATTCCAGACGGAATGTCGCTTTTCAATAAAGCGTCAAGCTTGTACTAACAAGTCTGTTCGTTGTTTGCAAAACCACAAATCGCTCAAAACTTTACTTAGCTCAACTTTAATCGAACAGAGCTATTGGAATTGATTGAAGGATTTGTATTCCAAAAATTGCCAAAATACTAAAAAGTAAAGTATCTCAAATAATTTTGACAACGCACTGGAAGTTTCGTCCTCGAAATGATTCTCAAGCATTGCGAAATGCAATCGACTGGGACTGAACAATTGATGCTATCGTCGCTCATAACCATCGTCATTATCGTTAACGCCCCATTGAATGTTATTATTAGGTTTTCAATTTTCCGTGACACATGTGCCAGGCCGGTAGCACATGGTCCGGATGGCGGCGTTCCAGCAAATAGATCGATTTAGATAAGAATGGTACGACTATTTTCAACACTGAAGGATGCAATCAAACGTTCCAAACGCTCTGCTTCAACCACTTTTTTCTCCAAATGAAACACTTTCCATTCTTTCAAACGAAAATGAGTCAACAAAACTACCTGGATGAGTGAAACCCGGAAAACTGATTTTGGAAGGTTCGGGCATTGACACGGATCCCTGTGTCAAAAACTTCTCACTAAATGCTGGCAAAATAGCGACACTGTTGTAGTAATATAAACTATCAAACTATCATTTTCGTTGTACTTGCAACGAGAAAACAGCTAGTGGTAAGCTATCTGCTGGTTGTCAATTCAAATTACGGTTTTGAGTTTGCTTCCACAGAGCACTGAGAATCTAGCTCAGATCCCGGCAAAGCTACTTCGTTGCAGTTCCGGCATTAATTAAATTAATTTGAAATGTAAACCAGTCACATCAGCAGCCCGAGTAGGGAACAATAAGGCAGTCCTGGAACTGCTAGTATGCTAAATGGACTCTCGAACGCTCCGGTACAGCCGGCTCCGAGCCGACTGACTGCAGTGCACTGAACGCTACCATCGTCAGTTGATAATGGGACGGAAAATCTGCCGGAACAATGGTTCATTAATTTTCCGTCTCCGACACCCGAAGTTGCAACTAGCATAGGCGATTGAGCCGAGAAAGTAAGAAGCAAACGGCAATGTCTAGGTGCTACCGATCAAGCTTTGCCAGGCCGGGCGTCTAATTGGAATGCAGAAGTTGGAAAGCGGTTACGGAAGCTGCTGAGTGCAGAATTTTGAATATGCCAATTAAAACCGATTCGACAGGTCAGCTGGAAACCCCAAGGTGCTGCTGCAGTTGAATGCATTATTCAGGCTCAATTGTTATGCCTAATTGAACGAATAAATAATGGGCCGTGTTTATTGAACTCCCAGCAGGCCAGGAGAGGCAATAAACGTTTCATGGCTTGGAAGACTTTTGGCCTCGTTAATGATAAAAACGGCCTTATCGGAATGAGCTTTTGCGAATTATTATAATTATCACTTTCAGCTGGCACATATTAGTCCTTCCCATAATTTGACAACCATACGTAAAAATTAGTGAGGAAAAATTAGCGACTGTCTGATCCGAATATAGGTTTTGGGCGTTTATTTTGTTGCTTTACAATTAGTTAAAGTTGTGCAATTGTTTACATACTTTCAATTGTATTGCTGTCAAGTGTGAAAGTTTTTGTAAACCCCCCCCCCCCTCCCTCCATGGAAATTGGTTTGAAAAAAATCGGGGGCAAATAAATAATTTGTAGGACATGAGTTAAATTTTTTTTATAAAATCTATTGTCTGTGGGCTCTACAGCCTGAAAACCTCGAAAAATGAGTGTACGAGTTGAGTTAACGCTTCTAGCACGAAATAGAAATGGAAGTTCAAACAGTGGAATCTCCGGAACTCGGCCAAAAAAATTTTATCTCGTTTTTGTCTTTTAGTTCGTAGATTTTTGCATGAAACATAACAACGTATTTATTAAAAGCAAGAATAGATTTGGTTTTCACGTTTAAACTTTAAGTAAAAATGCCTAAAATCCATATTTTATTTGCCCCCCCCCCCTTCAGTGGCCCAACACTGAAGGGACAAAAACTGTTTTAAATATTTATAATGGCCTAAATAGAATGTCAAAAAAAACTATTGATGTGCAGAGGACGTTAGCTAATCTATACCTATAAAGAAGGATTTCTGTCTGTCTGTCTGTCTGTCCGTATGTTCCTTATAGAATCGAAAACTACTGAACCAATCGGCATGAAAATATGCATGTAGAGGTTTTTTGGGGCCAGGAAAGGTTTTAGTGATGGTTAGAAACCCCTCCCCCCACTAAGAGGGGGGGCTCCCATACAAATGAAACACAAATTTCTGCATAACTCGACAACTAATCAAGCAAATAGAACAAAATTTGGCATGTGGGTGTTTTCGGTGACAAAAATTTATTCTATGGTAAATTGAGACCCCTCCCCTCTTTATTAGGGGAATTATAACTCCTCTCCTCTTTAAAAGGGGGGGGCTTCCATACAAATTTCCTCATAACTCGAGAACTAATCAAGCAAATGGAACCAAATTTGGCATGTGAAGGTTTTCGAGGGCAAGAATATTTTCTATAGTAAATTGGGACCACTCCCCACTTTAAGAGGGGGGGCTCCTGTACCAAAGAAACACAATTTTCCTCATAACTCGAGAAGTAATTAAGCAAATGGAACCAAATTTGGCATGTGGGTGTTTTTGGAGAAAAAAATTTTTTCTATGATGAACTGGGACCCCTCCTCACTTTAGGAGGGGGGGGGCTCCTATACAAATGAAATACAAATTTCCTCATAACTCGAGAGCTAATCAAGCAAATGAAACCAAATTTGGCATGTGAAAGTTTTCGAGGGGAAGAATATTTTCTATAGTGAATTAGAACCCCTCCCAACTTTAAGAGGGGGGACTCCTTCTTCTTCTTCTCCTTCTTCAGCAGTATAGAGCCGGGGTGGCTCGTGCTGTTTCAAGCACTCGTCTCCATTCAACTCGGTCTTGGGCCACTCGTCGCCAATTTCCTAGTCGTCTCAGAAGTCGCAAATCGCTTTCGACCTGGTCGAGCCATCGTGCACGTTGGGCCCCCCTGTTCCTGGTGCCGGTGGGGTTGTTGAAGAGGACCGTTTTCGTCGCACTGTCGTCCGGCATCCTTACGACGTGTCCGGCCCACCGTAGCCTGCTAACTTTCGCTAGATGTACGATGGGAGTCTCCCCAAGCAGTACCTGTAGCTCGTGATTCATACGCCTCCGCCACTCACCGCTTTCAGTTTGTACTCCGCCAAAAATCGTCCGCAGCACTTTCCGCTCAAACACGGCAAGGGCGCGTATGTCCACCGTAAGCAGCGTCACGGCTTCAAGTCCATAAAGAACTACCGGTCTAATAATGGTTTTGTACATTGTTAGCTTCGTGCGGCGGCGTATGCTTCCTGATCGTAGCGTTCTACGAAGGGCAAAGTAGGCCCGATTTCCCGCTTGGATGCGCCGCTGGATCTCCTTACTAGTGTTGTTGTCCGCGGTCACCAGCGATCCCAAATACACGAACTCTTCTACCACTTCTAGTTCGTCGCCGTCAACGGTTACCGTCCATGGGAGGCGCGCATTTGTTTCCTTTGAGCCTCTTCCTTTCATGTATTTGGTCTTCGACGCATTTATTTTTAGCCCAATTCTCCTAGACTCCGCTTTCAGTCTGGCGTAGATTGCCTCCGCCGTCGCAAAGTTCCTGGCTATGATATCGAAGTCATCTGCAAAGCCTAGAAGTTGGCTACTCTTGGTAAAAATCGTGCCTCTCGTTTCAATGCCCGCTCGTCGGATCACCCCCTCAAGAGCGATGTTGAACAGCATGCAGGATAAACCGTCACCTTGTCTAAACCTTCGCCGCGTCTCGAAGAGACTCGAGAGTGTCGAAACACATCACCCGACCCAATGTAGCTCTGATCAGTCGCGTCAGTTTGTCCGGAAAACCGTATTCGTGCATTATCTGCCATAGCTTGTCTCGATCGACTGTATCGTATGCTGCTTTGAAATCGATAAAGATGTGATGCGTGGGCACGTTGTACTCCCGACATTTCTGCAAGATCTGTCGGATAGTAAACATTTGGTCCGTAGTTGCGCGAGCCCCCATGAAACCCGCCTGATAATTCCCTACGAAACCTTGTGCTATCGGTGACAGCCGGCGTAACAGGATCTGGGAGAGTACCTTGTAGGCGGCGTTTACCAGCGTAATACCACGATAGTTGCAGCAGTCTAGCCGATCACCCTTTTTGTAGATGGGACAAACCACTCCTTCCATACATTCCTCCGGTAGCTTTTCCTCCTTCCAAATCCTCGAAATAATCCAGTGTAGAGCCTCTGCTAGCGTTTCTCCACCATGTTTATAAAGCTCTGCCGGTAGGCGGTCCTTCCCAGCGGCTTTATTGGTCTTCAGCAACCTGATTTCTCGTTTGACTTCTTGGAGATCAGGTGCTAGGACATCACTATCTTCCATGGGCGCTCCTAGGTTAATTTCCGTTCCGCCTCCTTCTGCGACTTCGCCATTGAGGTGTTCATCGAAGAACTGCTTCCACCTGTCGACCACCTCGCGCTCGTTTGTAATTAGATTCCCTCCCTCGTCCCTACACATGTCAGGTTTCGGTGTGTAGCCCTTCCGAGTTTGGTTCACCTTCTCATAAAACTTGCGCGTGTCATTAGCTCGGAATAGTTGTTCTAATTCTTCACGATCTCTGTCCTCCTTTTGGCGCTTTTTTCTCCTCAGGATCGTGGTCAACTGGTTCCTAGCTCGTCGGTACTTGGCCAGGTTCTCTCTAGTGGCAATACTTAGATAATTTTTCCAAGCATTTTTTTTCTCCTCCACATTCCTCCTGGCATTCCCCATCAAACCAATCATTTTGTGTACTCCGAGGTTCAATACCTAGTGCCGCGGTAGCGGCCTCTCCGATGGCCGAGCGTATTCTGCCCCAACCGTCTTCGAGGTTTGAAGCACCTAACTCCTCGGAAGAGGGCAGTGCCTCATTCAGTACTCGCTCGTAGTTTTCGGCAGCTTGTGGGTTATCTAGCTGCCTGATGTTCAACCGAGGAGGGCGGCTTTGACGTGTCCGGTATACGGTGGACAGCTTTGAGCGCACATGTACTGCTACTAGGTAATGGTCAGAATCGATATCCACACCCCGACGGGAGCGTACGTTCGTGATGTTAGAGAAGAACCGGCCCTCTATGAGAACGTGGTCAATTTGGTTCATTGTACGTTGGTCAGGTGATCTCCAGGTGGCTTTGTGGATATCCTTGCGCGGGAAAAAGGTACTTCGGATCACCAGGCCTCGGGAAGCTGCGAAGTTTATACATCGTTGGCCGTTATCGTTTGTGTCGGTGTGCAGGCTATGGGGTCCTACCACCGGTCTATACATTTCTTCCCTACCGACCTGGGCGTTCATATCCCCGATGACGATCTTGATGTCCCGTGACGAGCAGCTGTCGTACGTAGCCTCCAGCCTCGCGTAGAACGCTTCTTTCTCATCGTCGGGTCTACCTTCGTGCGGGCAGTGCACGTTAATGATGCTATAATTGAAGAAACGGCCCTTTTTCCTCAATACACACATTCTCTCGTTGATCGCCTTCCAATCTATCACGCGATCCTGCATTCCGCCCAGCACTACAAAGCCCGTTCCCAGTTCGTTGGTAGCGCCACCGCTCTGGTAAAACTGGGCCTTTACGCCACGGATCTTCCATACCTTCTCTCCTTTGCGACAGATTTCCTGCAGAGCTACGATGCCGAGTTTGCGGGGTTCCAGCTGTTCAATCAGCACCCGCTCGCAACCTGCGAAATTTAGCGATCTGCAGTTCCAAGTCCCGAGTCTCCATTCGTCGTCCTTATTTCGTCGCCTAGGTCGATGCCGAATATTCCGCTCCGAATATGCTTGAATGTTGTTAGTTAAGTTTAGTTTAGGTGTGTAGCCGTACTGGGGCAACACTACCGAGTCTCGCGATGGGGCTGCCATCTCATAGTGCCGAGACGCACTATACCTCCTTCCCGGTTAGTATACGACCTTAGTTTTCACCGGGGTTGGTTACCCGATCTCCGCTAAGGTTGCTCGTATTCCGGCTGGTACCACGAGGAGGTCGGGATCGGAGTTGCTGGATAAGAGGCTAACGACCACTATGGGGTCTATATTCCGCATTATCTAGCCGTTTACCAACCAAGGGGGGGCTCCTATACAAACGAAAAACAAATTTCCTCATAACTCGAGAACTAATCAATCAAATGGAACCAAATTTGGCACGTGGGTGTTTTTGGCGACAAAATTTTTTTCTATAATGAACTGGGACCCCTACCCACTTTAGAAGGGGGGGCTCCTATACAAATGAAATGCAAATTTCCTCATAATTCGAGAACTAATCAAGCAAATGGAACCATATTTGGCATGTGGGTGTTTTTGGAGGCAACCATTTTTTCTATGATGAATTAGGACCCCTTACCTTCTTAAGAGGGGGGCTCTCATACAAACGAAATACAAATTTCTTCATAACTCTAGAACTAATCAAGCAAATGGAACCAAATTTATCATGTGGGTGTTTTTGTAGGCAAGAATATTTTCTATGGTATATTTTCTATGGATTTCCCCACTTTAAGAGGGGGGGGGGGGCTCCTATACAAATGAAAAACAAATTTCCTCATAACTCGAGAACTGATCAAGTAAATGGAACCAAATTTGACATGTAAGTGGGTTTGGACGCAAGATTTTTTTCTATGGTGAATTGAGACCCCTATCTTCTTTAGAAAGCGAGTTATGGCCCATCTCCCCTTTAAGAGGGTGGGCTTCCATACAAATGAAATGCAAATTTCCTCTTATCTCGAGAACTAATCAATCAAATGGAACCAAATTTGGCATGTGGGAGTTTTAGATGGCAGAAATTTTTTCTAAGGTGAATTACGACCCCTTTCCCTTTTAAGAGGGTGGGCTCCCATACAAATGAAATATAAAGTTCCTTATAATTTGAGTACTAATCAAGCAAATGGAACCAAATTTAGCATGTAGGAGATTTTTGAGTCTTGAATTTATTTTATGATAGTTAGAGACCTCTCACCCCTGTGGTAGGGGGATATGGACTCTCATACAAATAAAACAGAAATTTTTGCGAAACTCAAAAACTAATCCAACTCGAGAAATTCGAGACTCTTCCATAAAACATTAATCAATAACAAGACCACAAAAACTATCTATAGTAACACTAGATCATTCAGGACGAGCCGGTCGCGAGTGTTGCCGGTGATCCGCCGTCGGAAGCGCCGCCCACTGGGGGGCTTGCAAAACTCGAGATAGTGACAAAGATCATCCGAGATTCATGATTTATGTACAACACAAGTTAATTTGTGGCAATACGAAGTTTGTCGGGTCAGCTAGTAACTGATAAATAGAATGCCAAAAAGAACTATTGATGTGCAGAGGACGTTAGCTAATTGATGATATTTTAACTCTTTGTCTTTTTTCGGTTTTTGTTTTTCTGGTTTTCTGTTAGTTTTTTTATCTTAAAAATCTTATGTAAAACATTGAATTTGAAACCTTCATATTGGTTGGGCTGTCTCTGAAAAACAGGCAACCGCATTCAAGAGTAACTTACACAACCATTCAAATTTTTCAAATTCAAACCAACGTTACATAAAATTCAGCCCGAAGGGCTTTGGATTAACCTACCGTTTATCGACAGATTTTCCTACCTTCGTTATCGTACAGCAAAGGCGGAAAAAAGTAAAACTAGCACACGACTACCACTCAGCAATCCAGTAGGTTTACTGTCATTTCTCCGGTGCCGCTTTTTCATTCCATTTTCATAAATTTCAGCTGCACTTGCAATTTCCCGACGGGACCCTGCGTCTCTGGCTCTGGTACATCGTGTGCAGTTGACGTAGTGAAAAGTAGAAATAAATAGATCCTTCACGTTTCATTCTAGAGTAGTCTATTTTTTGCGATGCGATGTCAACTGGTTGACTTCATGTGCTCGGAGACTGCCACTGCGTCTCCGGGGCTGACGGTCGCCTCACTCTATTATTAATGGAGGCAAACATGGGAAACAGTTCACTGACCAAACATTTAGGAAAGTGTCTGACATTTTTTTACAGAAAAGTTACTACGTGCACAGAACTTTTGTCTATCCTGCATAAATAATGCACAAAATACCTGGCCAGAAGCTAGCCGAATTTGGCATTCGTCGTTCCCAACCCCATCACGGGAACCGAGTATGTTCAACCCTGCCAAAGTAACTCAACCGGGAGTCCCATTTTCTTTCGAAAAAGGTACTAAAGTGAAAAGGAAACGAAAGATTTCCCAGAGAGCATAATCAATTTCTTCCATTCGCTGCAGTTAGTACTTGTTTTCTTCCAACCAATTTCCCTAGACCCTCAATGGCATCGCCCTCACCCTTACTGCTGATGCTAGTTGCGTCCGTAAAATCACACTACACCGAAAAACTTTTACCTCTCCAAATAGACCGAACCGCTTCGACCGATGAATGCAGTATTGTTTCGGCTTTCGTGCTTTGTTAGCAACCGAACGCCCCAAAAACTTGCTAATTCAGTTTTGAATAATTAATTATACGTGTAGTAGGTAGTGAGCGATAGTTTTGATTCAGTTTTCGACTTTCGGCACCCTCCATGGCTATGGGTGGTGATGAGCTCCCCAAAGCACGCTAGGTGCTAGGAAGAAAGGTGAGTTGCAGATCAAACGCGAGTAAAAGTACAGGAGGGCTGAAGGGGGTTGGATCGTATGTAATACAAACACGTATCGGATGCATTGATAATGGCAACTGTATTTATGACCAAACTCGTGACTTTTAGTCATGACCTTGAAATGCGGTCAGGCATATATTGTGACTCCTATCTTTTGTCCAATGCTGGAAGGTGCAGGGGTCGAACCAAGCTGTAATCAGAGAGCACATTGTGTGTCTAAAAATAGAACAACCCATGTCGCGCTATGGTTAATAAGGGGGGTTGTGCAGACTTCTTTTGTCCAGCGCCTCTGTGGTTCAAAGGTACACGGGTACCAGTGAGCGACACGCCCTGGCAGGTGTTGTGGGTTCAAATCCGGTTATAATCTCTGATTACAGCTTGGTTCGACCCATGCACCTTCCAGCATTGGACAAAAGATAGGAGTCACAACGACAACTTGTTAACCATAGCTACCTATTACCCCCCCCCCCCCTTCCTTTCCACCCTTCCCCTTCATTCCCGAAAAAATCCTTCTTCATTACTTTCCCTTACCGTCCCTTCATCAATTGTAGAATCATCGTTTCAAAATAAATATTAATATATGCCTGACCGCATTTCAAGGTCATGACTAAAAGTCACGAGTTTGGTCAATTTTCATAGGAACGGAGCCTTTCTCCGAAGAACCGCGCTGAGAAACGCGGACTAACACGCTTTCGGACGAACAGCGTCACACGCAGTACCTTGCAAGTCGTAAGGGCCTGCATAGTGTCGTCGTCCTGAAAGTAAAAAGACGTTAGACTAAAACTTCTCGGTCGGTGGTTTCTACAGTAGGTGTAGGAAGAGGCACATTGTGTGTCTAAAAATAGAATAACCCATGTCGCGCTATGGTTAATAAGGGGGGTTGTGCAGACTTCTTTTGTCCAGCGCCTCTGTGGTTCAAAGGTACACGGGTACCAGTGAGCGACACGCCCTGGCAGGTATTGTGGGTTCAAATCCGGTTATAATCTCTGATTACAGCTTGGTTCGACCCATGCACCTTCCAGCATTGGACAAAAGATAGGAGTCACAACGACAACTTGTTAACCATAGCTACCTATTACCCCCCCCCCCCCTTCCTTTCCACCCTTCCCCTTCATTCCCGAAAAAATCCTTCTTCATTACTTTCCCTTACCGTCCCTTCATCAATTGTAGAATCATCGTTTCAAAATAAATATTAACTGTATTTATGTTAAATTTGGTTGTTCAGAGCGTAGCAGCAACTTGTAGCAGTCCCTTGCACTGGTTTTTTGTTTCCAATTCAAAGTAATAACCGTAATAGTCAGTTTTTACTATTACAATAATATAGCTCTAAAATGTTGTACATAAAAAATCATAGCCTGAAACCCAAATCAATAGTTCAGGTGCTTGTAGGTATAAGGTTTTATTTAAGTAAATAAAAGCAATATCTCTACCAGTGACGAACTGACATGACACACAGAAGAAAATCCTTTAAAAAATATCGTTCTACATATTCCATTTGCACACTAACACCATCTCTTATCCATGTTGCGGAGTAACTTATATTTGTAGGGTTTTATACTGTGGACTTTTCACATTTGTACGGTTTTATACTCAACAATCGAAGCAACAAGTGCCGCGATGTCTTAAAAAATGAGTGACTATTGCACAGACGATGGAATTAACGCCAGTGTTTCATTTGTTTGGCTGTGATTGTAATTCATCTATATCTTTGAAACAAACCACCGCAAAAACGTCAAAGAAGTGAGATCAGCTTCGCCTGTACAACATTTTATAACAGCAATATACAGATTTCAGACAGTTATATGCCAGGAGTTTCCAACAGCTATGATTACAACGCTTCTTTGAAAAAGTTTTGCATTAATTTTGGGTAAACATGCTCATTAATTAAGATTATCATTGATTATTGTACTGATTACTGTTGGTTATGCCATTTAAGACGTAAATGATAACAAAAGTAATCTCTGACTACTACGCCTTTATACGCCATACTGGAAACCCCTTGCGCACACGCGATTTTTCGTTGTTGTTGGTAGTTTTCCTACTGTGCTGTTGTATAGTTTTTTAATCTGGGGGAAAACAAACCACTAACATAACCACAAATTAGCAATTTTTATCAGAAGCGTGCAGGCTGCTTTTCGCTGCTATAAGTATTCGTATGCTTATAGAGAGTGCTTAAGTTAAACATCAAGTATCGTTGCCACTTAAAATTAGATTAAAATACAAAAAAAAAAAAAAACTACAAGATATACAGCCCTAAGGGTTATAGGAAAGGGTGACGTAGGACTGTATCAGATCATTAGATCAAAGACTAAAGTAAACTGCATCTTTGGCATATGTATGTTTATAAGAATCTGTAAATGCCATTGTTTATGTGAATGTTTAAAATAAAAGAGCGAAATATTCAGATTCAATTCTTTATTGAATGCAAGGGTGGTTTTGAAAATACGTGGATGGGGGTTCATAAGTACAACGCCTGCAACCATTGAGACATAGAGATAGAACGTTTCAAGCAAACTTCAGTTGCACCCCTGCACAATTTGTTTCTAAAAATAGATCAACCCATGTCGCTATGGTTAATAAGGGGGGTTGTGCAGACTTCTTTTGTCCAGCGCCTCTGTGGTTCAAAGGTACACGGGTACCAGTGAGCGACACGCCCTGGCAGGTGTTGTGGGTTCAAATCCGGTTATAATCTCTGATTACAGCTTGGTTCGACCCATGCACCTTCCAGCATTGGACAAAAGATAGGAGTCACAACGATAACTTGTTAAGCATAGCTACCTATTACCCTCCCCCCCTTCCTTTCCACTCTTCCCTTCATTCCGGAAAAAATCCTTCTTCATTACTTTCCCTTACCGTCCCTTCATCAATTGTAGAATCATCGTTTCAAAAAAAAAAATATCCGTACTATTTTGGAGGCCATATACGTGATTACGAATAATTTTGAGCGTTACGACTATATAAGTATTTGTATACAATAATATCCGATTAAGCGCGAGTCGCTCCGTACTACTCTACGATTTTGTGCTGAAAATCGTATGTATGTCAGTCATTATCATTATATACGACAGAAAATCAACTTGTTCCCACTTTATCCAGCTTTAGTTACGATTTCGAGTTTGTTAGGAGATATTTACGATAGTTTTCGTGGGCGGTTAACACGCTGACAGACAAACGGCGTAAGTCGCGAGCGCCCGCATAGTGTCGTTGTCCTGTAAGTAACACGAGTTAGATTAACCTTCCTAATGCATTAGAAAAAAGTTACATATTATGCATTGGGGTCGAAAACGATCCAAGTTTTGAAATTGCCCTCATTCACCCATTTTCAATCCGAATTTCGTTTTCTTTACCTCATTTGAAAGCTGTGGCCAAAACCTGGCACCCAAGGTATGTTAGGGGATATTTGTAGACTAATGGCCACTTCTGCGTCGGTTCCGGAACACCCACTACCAGGTCCCGGGGGACATCTTTATATTTTGAGATAATTCATTTTGCGGCACATCAAATCACATTGGCTTGATAAAATAAGATTAATGGAAGTACAATGGGGACATTTTGGACTCAAACGGCCATTTTCCCATTGGTTCCGGAGCATCCGGTACCTGGTTTTTGAGGACAATTTTGAATTTTAAGATGATTTATCTTGCCACACGTCAAATTACATCAGATTGATATCATTAGACTATTGAAAGTATAATAAAGACATTTTGAAGGCAAATGGCCACATCAGCTTTGGTCCCGGAACATCCGGTACCCGGTTTTTGGACCCATTTTTGTATTTTAGGATAACTCATCTTGCGACACATCAAATCACATCGGCTTGATTAAATAAGACTAATGGAAGTAAAATAAGGTCATTTAAAAGCCAAATGGCCACTTTACCACCGGTTCTGGAACATCCGGTACCTGGTTCCGCGGGACATTTTTGGATTTTGAAACAATTAAAAATGTTTATGATAATTTTTTAAGCTAAAAAAAACAAACTATAATTAAGAAAAGCAGTAAATCTGTGATGAAATAGGGCCAATTCGATTGCATAAAGTAAGAAACAAAACTATGAATATAATTTCAATTTGAGACAGTTTTATAATAAATTTACGATAATTTTCAATGTCTACAATAAAAACTATTTTAGATGCATTGTTTCTACTACAAAATTGATTGTAAATTTTTTTACGGGTGTATTAGTTTCGGTTTTGTACAAAACGTGTTGATAGCGAGCTGTGATTCTAACAACGAAATTATGGCATCCTGTCAGAGACTTTAATTTCGGTAACAGACACGGTTCTTAAATATTAGATGTGAAAAATCTACCAATAGAGACTCGAAAAAAAAACCATAACATGAAGATAAGCGTTATGGTAATAGTAGGATACATAATACGGTAAAAACAATAAAAATTATTGTCAGAAAAGATTACCGAACCATAAAACTTATTGTTGCCCACCATAACTTTTATGATTTGAGAGATTTTAGCATAAAAATGACGGGTTACGTATCTTAACCATAAAATAATCTATTTTTTCGCGAACAAAAATTTAGCAAATTCCTTTCCATAAAATGGAAAGAGAAAAATTTAAAAAAATGAAATTTGACACACTTTTACAATAAATTTACCACAATTTCAATGTCAAAAACAGTAGACGCATAGTTTCTGCTACAAAACTTGCTGTAAATTTTTTTTTCGGGAGAAAAATATTTCTTTTAATTTTTATTAGAGATGTTTTAAAGAGACAAATATTAAAGATTTTTTTTACCGCTGTTTGGTCATTACATTGCATGAAATTCCACTTTTGTTTCGTGCTAGGAGCTTTCTCTTTAGGTTATAGAGCCCGTAGACAATTGATTTTATTCAAAAATTTGACGTTCACAAATTTTTTTGCTTCCCCCCACTTTTAAAACTTTCAAAGGGTGGAGCTGACTAAAACTTTAAAAATAATTTGCAATGCCTTGATATTGAATGCCCAAAATCTACAAAACAATTGAAATTAACGAATTATAAAACTAGCTTTGTTGGCCGAACATTCGAGAGGAAACAGTAAGACGTCTATCTTTTAGCAGCACGTACAGGTGCAGTTTCAAAGCCTGGCTTTAAAGTTAAAGGTTTTAGTTTTCATGTCATTTTTGACTTACATTTTTAGGGTAATCGTCTTTATAGGTTAGCTTTTCCTTCTCTGTTCTAACTGTCCAACTATTGTGCTGTCATATATTTCGATAATTTTAAATTGTTCATTGCAAATATTTATATAATTTGTTAGTCTTCCCACCTTTTGTTGCTAATAAACTTTCAAACACCTCCCGTTAACTAAACTCTTTAATTTTACTACTTCTATGCCACTCTTGACGTTTAATTTCTACCAAATCTCAGCTTTCCGATTTCAACTCAAAACGACTTTTCGCTTTTTCCTTCTGTCAAACTTTGTTCCTTCCTTGTTCACGTCTCAGAGGTGCTGCGCTGTCAAAGTGATAGTCGCGATCGAATGTGCAAAAGGGCGAAACCGGCATTTACCTACACTCTTAAATGATTCTGCCTGTAAATTGGTCGGATTTAGTTAAAGTTAGGTTGAAACTACTCAAAATGCCCTTAAAGTGTACAAACTCAGATTTTGAGTAGTTTTTCAACCAAAAAATTGGTAGTAGGAACTTAAAATTGCGTTATTTATAGAGAATAATTCAATTATCGGTAGCAAGTAGCAAGTAAAATTGGTTGAAATTTTTACCCAAAGTTTGAGTTTGTGCACTTTAAGGGCATTTTGAGTAGTTTCAACCTAGCTTTAACTAAATCCGACCTATTTACAGGTAGAATCATTTAAGAGTGTACATCGACTGTACAGTGGGTTGACACAATAAGCTTTTTAATCTTTCGTTACTCGCGCCAACTTCGATTTATAGGCAGGGTAAAACCTAACCGAATTCACTCGAATACTAATGCCACTTGGTGAAAAACTTATGAAACTTTTTCCTCCGTTTGAAAGATCATGGTCTGCGGATCAACTTTGCTGAAAACAGTAATTTTCTTTACTACTGGAATCCCGAGATACACTGGGATAAAGTAAACGGTTCACAGGGCGTTGTACAAAATACAACAGCGCGAGCAACGGAGGGCTAAAATAATTTTTGATAGGATATCAAATTTAAAGGATTTTTGTTATGCTCCGCCTTTCTATTTAGTCTTTATGAGCAGTTTCCAATTCTATCACTCTAGTTTATTAATATCAGGAGAGATTCAAAGAATGCTAGAGATATTCTCATATCCCTCGCTTCCACGTTTGTCGAGTTAACGAAAAATTTGACTTCAGAGCTCTTGGTCGCCAACTCTGATTAGTGAATGCTGTTGGAAGCTGATATACAGCATTGAAACTTCTTAATAGGAAGTGATTCGGAGAGAGATGTTCTCCTTCAACAACGTCCGGCTGTTACAGTACGAGATTTCCATGATTTCATCGAAGTTTCATCGACTGGTATCGCCTTTTCCCATATTCCGACAATATGGGGTACCCCATATGCACGCCCCAGCAACAATGTTAGTTTTATTGTACTCTTATGGTGGTCTTGAATGCCATCATAAGAGTGTAATAAAACCCAAATTGTTACTTGGGCGTGCATAAGCACGTGCTGAGGGAGCCACGTCGACTATGCCTGCAAGAAGGCTTCCACAGCTATTTCGGCATTGTCTCGTATGATGTCTAATAGCTCTGCGGTATATGGCAGCAAGCGAAGGCCATTAACCAACGTGGTCCAGTCCATACTCAGGTATGGCGGGCCGGTGTGGTCATCGGCGTTAGGTACCAAAAGCTATCTAGCCAAGCTGGAAAGCACCTATCGTCTCATGTGCTTAAGAGTGGCGAGTGCGTACCGCACAGTTTCACATGACGCAATCTGCGTCTTAGCGGGTATGATGCCTATTGGTATCATCATCAGCGAGGACGTAGAGTGCTTCAACCAACGTGGAACTAGAGGCATACGGAGTACCACAAGATCGGCCTCGATGATCACATGGTAGCGGGCATGGTCTGATTCCACAAAAGGCCGGTGGACACATAGACTTATCCCGGAACTATCCGGATGGGTCAACAGGCGTCATGGCGAAGTCAACTTCCACCTGACACAGATTCTGTCAGGGCATGGTTGTTTTAGACAGTATCTGCACAAATTTGGGCATGCGGAGTGTCCCGAGTGTCCCGAATGCGCGGACGTTGAGGAAACTGCAGAACATGCTATCTTCATATGCCCTCGTTTCGAGGGCGTGAGAAGCAACATGATGGCAGTTAGCGGACAGGACACTACTCCGGATAACTTAGTCCAAAGGATGTGTTCTAGCTCGGACGTCTGGGGTGCGGTCAATGCGGCTGCTACCCAGATCGTACTTGAGCTACAAAACCGCTGGAAAGCCGATCAACGGCGAATAAACAGCCTAACTACCATAGTCCAGCAGTTATCTAAGAGCGTGCGTTAAGCGCAATAGCCCCTCCCTGAAGTAATACCGATAAGGTGGTTCCAGGGGGGATTGAGGCTGGAGACTCGAGTAGGGTTTTAGTGGGTCTGGATCTTCACGATCTTCACGGGATACCAAACCCCACTCCCTAAGCTGTCTTCTCAGGTGTCTGATAGCAGATTTCCCTACTCGTTAAAAAAAAAAGCACGTGCTGAACATCTGATCTGCGTTAATGAACATTTCTGTCCATTCGCCATCGAGTTGTTCGCTGAGCTAACGTTCGGCCTCGAAAAATTTTGTACCAATGTCAGACCAACAACAACAGCCGACGAAACGTGTGATGCTTTCGATCTGAACTTCTTTCTAATTTGGTGGCCTGGTGGTGTGGTGGTGGTGTGGATTTGATGATGTGCTTGTGTTGGAATTTGTGCTGGAAAATGTACTCAGTCATGGCGCCAAAGTTGATAAGTGTTAAGCCTATCGTTGAACCCTCCGGGGGGTAGTCGTTTGTATTTCTCTTTCAGGCCGACCTGGCCGACTCGGATCACTAGCTGGTGATGCACGTGCAGAAAACCAGCGGCGCGTTTCGGTCGAGGCCGTCGGGGCACAATTGTTTCAGGCAATACTGGGACCGATTCGGATACGCTGCGACACCTGTCTAACCAGAATGCGGAAAGGTAGAAGAAACAGTGGAGATTTGCAGCGGAGCGAAGCGAGATGCCTCCCTTGACCGTAGTAAATGAAATGTGTCGGGAGGAGAGCAGTTGGAATGCCATCAGTAACGTGATTTTGGTGCAGCTGCAACGAAAGTGAAGAGACGATCAGCGAACAAACAAAGCTAACCAAGACACCTAGACAGACACAGTAAGAGCGGAGAAGCAAGTACGATTCAGCAATACTGGGGTTGGTCGGAAGCCCTAGGAGGATGGTCTTGAAAGGATGGAAGTCATGTAGGTCGCCATCCTTAGATCGGTGCACGTCTCGATAGATGAAGTGGAGTGGCGAACTCGACGGAGCAGTGCTAGGCTCGATAAGAAACCCTCCGAGAGGGACTTTGAGCAGATGGAACCCATGATGGCCGCCCTCTTTAGATCGGTATACGTTTGTGCATCTGAAGGCAATGTGAACCCGGAAAAAATAACCATAACACGAAGATAAAAATTATGGTAAAAGTAGGATACAAAATACAGTAAAAACAATTAAATTTATCGTCAGAAAAGATAACCAAACCATCAAACTTATTGTTGTTTACCATATCTTTCATGGCTTTCAGAGCTCCTACCATAATAATGACGGGTTGTTAAGCATCTTCACAATAAAAAAAATCTAGTTTTTCGCGAACAAAAATTTTTCATTTACAGTAAAAGCTATCGTCTTTTTATGGTAATTTTTTTGGGTGAAAAAACAAAATATACTCAAAAAAAATCGGTAAATGTATGATGAAATATGGTCAATTTTATAGCATAAAATAAGAAACAAAAATGTAAATAAAATTTAATTTAATGTAAATTTTTTTTCGGGAAGACACAGCGTCCCCCTTGGCTGGGCCGACAGTCTGTTAAATTTTTAGTGGATTAGAGTTCAACACCATCCCATGAAATGTTAACATAACTAAACATGAATGCATTAAAAAATATTCAATTACCAGTATATAACATGAATTAAACTTCTAATATCGTGTGATAATGATTATCATATCATTGTAATAAGGAATATTTACCCAGAAATGCACACCGACGCACGGTTGGCCTCACTTTAAAGAACTCTCCTATGTTGGTGTTGAAATCAAAACGTTACACACATCCTCAACGGCTCCCGACCATCCATTTGAATGATAATAGAATACGTTAGATGGTTGCTAGAAACTGTAATTCATTTAACAATAAAACAATTGTGAAAGTTTTGCCAGCCACGGAAGTCACGAGAGCGTTCAAGTACGGTGAATAAAATCATTCCAACAACTGCAACGTTATGCCTAATATGTTTAAGTAGCTACACGCTAATCTAACACTGGTCTAACTGATTTAGAATAACAAAATGTTTTGATTGAATTCGTTTAAGAAAATAAAGAGTAGGTAGTTTTGAATGATAGTATAACGAGAGACGCGGATGACTGAGAAGTATTTTGAGAATATTTTGAATTGTTTTTACTTCTGCATAAGTTTTTTTTAACTTATCCATAGGTATGTTTATTTTAGTGTGTAATTTAGTTTATGTTTGGCATAGTATAGTGACACGGTAACTGCGAACACCGGGCCAAAACATATATTCCGCTCAACAGTAAATTTCTAAAATGTGTCAATCGGCCCAACACCAAAGCAACAATGAAAGCAAACGCCATTGTTTTGACTCGAACGGTACTGAATAGCTGACATGCCGAAAAAATGGTCAAAAGAATCAAATCCTTCAAATGGGCTGGACCCATTCATTGTCTTGCTGTTCAACAATGACACACCAAACAGCGAGTGCTTTTGTCGAGATTATTGTATTTAATTTTAATTAAATCTTTTGTCCTTGACCGCCACCCAACAAACGCCGGCCGCTCATTATTCAGGCGGCTTTGAGCCATTGAGAAGGTCGGAAGAGCGACCCACGCGAGCCATTGCCATTTGCCTTGCTGCGTGACAATTGCCGAATGCCGGATGCCGGATTGCTGAAGATGATTGCTAAATTATTGAGTCCTGAAGTAGGGTGAGTCGGTTGATTTACCAACTCATTTTCGTCGGCGGCAGAAAAGTTTTCGAAGCGATCGAAAAGTTTGTTTTTCGTTTGTTCTAGTAAGTGCCTATTACTATTGGAAGGAGAACAATTTTGAATGTTTTCGAAAATGAAAGCTTGATTCTGCTGGCAATAAATTTAATCTAAGCCAGTGATTTGTGATATATTTTTTAAAAACCTACTGAGCCGTTTGAAGATATACTGCATCATTTGAGATCCCCGTTAGCAAACTTTTTGCTAGGATAAATAATTTTGTTTCGATTTTGTAATATATTTCAATTTTGTCCGAAAATTTCGAAGGATGTTTTTTAAACACTTACTTTGTAAATATATTTCATAACATGTATCTATAAAGTGTATCTATCTTGAAAGTGGAAAGTTTCTTTCACCGAGTAGAAACCGGAAAAGCTATTTCCTCCACATGCAATTTAAAATTTACATCCGCATCCGATTTCGCCAACTGAATGGCGGTGCTTGAAAAGGCTAAACAGGAAAAAAGTTAGTTTGGTGAATGAGAAAACTAGTTTGCACTTTTGTTAACCGATTCTTTTACATAGTTAATGGTGCTCATAGTTTAGTATACAAAAGTGAAGACTTCACGAAAAAATGACATAATGGCAAATGTGGATTAATCATAGCATGACATGTTTTGCAATTGGTGAAAAGGTCGTGTCCACAAAATCAAGTTACATTCTTTTTACATCAAACGATTTTGTAATATTCTATCCTTTTCAATGTTTTACCATTACTGAAGACAAAGATGTCAAAGCTGATTTCAAAACCATTTGTTTCCTGCGTTCAATGAAACATAACACTGTACAAAGCTGGACCACGAAAAAAATAAAATCCTGTTTGCCATGCAGTGCAAAATCAACAACCACTTCGTACAATATTAGCTCCTCCGTTCCATCTGCTTCTCCTTTTGATTTTAAATTCATAGGTACCAGTACCAGCTCTACTAAACTGCGGTCTTCTACTCTCCCGATGTTGATACAGGCAAGTATGCAAATTCGACGTTTCCGACCGAATACCCGTGGTGAAATAAAACAAAAAACGAATTGATACTCAATTATCAATTTATGCATTCCAAATGCGGACTGCACGAACGGGTCGCGGGAGAGTTCATGTTTGAATTCCTGCTACCATCGAGCGGAATCGAAGCGAAATAAAAAAAATAGCTGGATTTAATCCACCTAACCAGAATAGGAGTCTTTGATATCATGTCGTATCACTTCAGTGTTTTAATGAAGTTATACTTTTTTTTTGTTTCGGTCTATTGTAGCCTAGTTAGCTCATTCTCGAGGTTCCGGAAATCATTTAAACCTTTAATATAGTTTGAAACGGTGGTTCTACGATTGATGAAGGGACGGTAGGGAAAGAAATGAAAATTTTTTGGTGAAGGAGGGAAGGAGCGGAAAGGTGAAGGAGGTGGGGGGGGAGGTAGCTACGCTTGACAAGTAGTCGTTTTGACTCCTACCTTTTGTCCAATGCTGGAAGGTGCATGGGTCGAACCAACTATAATCAAGGGACTGGCAACCCTTAATCTATGTGTTTGACAGTAGCCATCATCTACTGCCGGCGTGGGTATTATTAGCAAAAATCTGGCTAAGATTTGAAAATAATACCCATCTGCCAGCATACCGACTTTGCAGAGTGAAACGAACAGAACGTATAGCGGTGTCATGCTGTCTCATTTATGCAAATAGTTAGAAATGACTGCATAAACATGGCTGCCTAGCAGTACCGTGGCTATAATAGATCATAGCTTGGATGAATGGCGGGGGGCAGTAATCCGTCTTTACCGTATCATGAGGGGCTCTGATGTGGTGGACTTTTCTTTCCTCACAACTCGGGGGATTCTTATGGAAAACAAAATCAAAAATACAACAAGTGCAGATAAGGTGGAAAACCCGTTCGCGAGAGGAGGCATCCAGTACAGACGGTACAGACAGACAGTACGGTACAGACGGATGCCTGCTCGTTGACGGAGTGTCGCAACGCGGCCCAGGAGGCCACAGAAAGCGCCACCAGCAGTGATAAGGCGTCAGCCAAGCGTCTGAGACAGTCCCCGGGGGATAGCACCCCTGGTGGATCGAATAAACGCCTGATCGGAAAAAGCCCTCAGGTTAGCGGGTTGGCAGAGCTAACCGATGAACCAGCGGGAAGCCAAGACGGGTGGCCAATGGACCAAGGTTAAAGCCAAGAGGAAAGGCAGAGGAATCTCCACTAAAAAAACAGCTCCACCTAAACCGGCAAGGAAGCAAGCAAAGAAGGGTGACGCTCTTATCCTCAAAACCAACGGATCGAAATACTCGGAGGTTTTGAAGGCCATGAGAGGAGACGCCCTACTCAGGGATCTGGGCGCGGATGTGTGGAGCATCCGCCGCTCACGCACGGGCGATATGATCCTCGAGTTAAAGAAGGACGCCACCAAGAAAAGTTCCGCATACAAGTCCATAGCGGAAGGAGTGCTCGGGGACGGAGTGCAGGCACGTGCTCTCACACCAGAAGTGACTCTCCAGTTTAAGAACCTGGATGATATCACCGAAGTGCGCGAGGTCGTACAAGCCCTCAAAGAGCAAAGTGGAGTGGTGGTGGCAACCGAGGCGGTTCGCCTACGCAAGGGTCCGGTCGGGACCCAGGTAGCCACCATACGACTTTCGCTGGCGGACGGAAACGAAGCCCTGAAAGCTGTTAGGCTAAAAGTGGGGTGGTCGGTATGCCCAGTAAGCGTGCTCAAGCAGTCGGAAGCTTACTTCCGGTGCTTCGAGCACGGACATAATGCCTGGAACTGCAAGGGATCAGATAGGAGCCAATTGTGCAGGATATGTGGCCATAAAGCGAGGGACTGCGTGGAGCCTCCCAAGTGCCTGATCTGTACCGGTAAACAGAACGCAAAGCACGTAACGGGAGGTTCAAGGTGCCCGGCTGGTGTGCCGGCGGCCAAGCCACGTTCATAGTGCAAGTAACACAAGTCAACCTGAACCACTGCAGCACGACTCAGCAGCTGTTACACCAAGCAGTTTCTGAGTCAGCAATGGACATTGCCTTAATGTCGAACCCATTTCGCGGATAGGTCCGGGACGGCGGTTATATGGACGACAAGCAGGTTCCCAGTTCAGGAGGTTGTATCAACCGAAGACGAGGGATTTGCGGTTGCCAAAGTGGGTGTAGTGTTCTACTGCAGCTGTTATGCTCCGCCGAGTTGGTCTATCGAGCAGTTTACGCGGATGGTAGACCGAGTATCAGTTGTGCTGACTGGTCTAAGGCCCGTGGTTGTGGCGGGCGACTTAACCACTTGGGTGGTAGAGTGGGGAACTCGTCACACGAACCATAGGGGCCGGATTCTGCTTGAGGCTCTGGCAAAGCTCAACGTAGATCTGGTCAACGTCGGCAACACAAGTACCAAGTACAGGGTCGTAATGGCAAAGACCAAGGGCGTGAGGCGCCATCATCACTCAGAGCAATCGCCAGAGATGCTGGAGCGGATCATCGAGGGCCTCTTTCCGCGCCACGAGCCAAGGCCCTGGCCCCAGGTTGCTGAGTCGTCCCACGACCGACGTTCCAGTATCTCAGACCATAGCGTAGGATGGTCGGCCTCCCAGCCGAACATCCAAAGTAATGTGGGCGACGGCAGTTTAGAGGTCGGGGAGGAAGTGACGGTTACGAACGAGGAACTTATTAAGATCGCTAAATCCCTAAAGGTGAGCAAGGCACCGGGTCTAAAGCGGCTATTTTAGAGGCTCCCGAATTATTTGGATTAGTAATGAGTAGATGCCTGAAAGATGGCCACTTCCCGGACAGATGGAAGCGACAGAACCTGGTCCTATTGTTGAAACCGGGAAAACCTCCGGGTGTCCCCTCATCATATAGGCCGATCGGTCTGCTCGATACTGCCGGAAAGGTGCTGGAGAGGGTTATCCTTAACAGACTCGTACAGTACATTGAGGGTATAAACAGTCTGTCAAGGAACCAATTCGGCTTCCGAAAAGGTAAATCCACGGTGGATGCCATCTTGTCTGCCACTAAGAAAGCCAAGGTGACAATGCAACGCAAGAGGACAGGTATCCGCTATTGCGCCAATTCGCTTCAGAACGTCCAAGTGCCGGTGTCGCTGTAAGGGATTCTGGAAAATTATTTCACAGGACGGATGAGGGTCAGAAGGGCGTTCCAATCACCGCAGGGGTTCCGAAAGGTTCCATACTGGGCCCGGTGTTGTGGAACGTCATGTATGACGAGGTGTTGAAGCTAAAGTTCCCGGTAGGGGTTGTGATTGTGGCTTTGACGATATCACCTTGGAAGTCTATGGTGAATCTATCAGTCAACTCAACCTGACGGCTGCCCACTCTATAAGCATTGTTGAAGATTGGATGCGATCCAGGAAACTGGAGCCAGCGCATCATAAAACAGAGGTTATCGTGGTGAACAACCGCAAGTCGGTGCAATAAGCAAATATTAGCGTCTGGGACTGCACTGTTTCGTCAACGTGGTCCTTAAAACTCCTGGGAGTCATGGTCGACGACAAGCTCAAGTTCGGGAGCCAGAAGGCAAGAAGGCTTCCACAGGTATTTCGGCATTGTTTCGTATGATGTCTAATAGCTCTGCGGTATATGGCAGCAAACGAAGTCTATTAGCTAACGTGGTCCAGTCCATACTCAGGTATGGCGGACCGGTGTGGTCATCGGCGTTAGGTACCAAAAGTTATCTAGCCAAGCTGGAAAGCACCTATCGTCTCATGTGCTTAAGAGTGGCGAGTGCGTATCGCACAGTTTCACATGACGCAATCTGCGTCTTAGCGGGTATGATGCCTATTGGTATCATCATCAGCGAGGACGTAGAGTGCTTCAACCAACGTGGAACTAGAGGCATACGGAGTACCACAAGATCGGTCTCGATGACCACATGGCAGCGGGCATGGTCTAATTCCACAAAAGGCCGGTGGACACATCGACTTATCCCGGAACTATCCGGGTGGGTCAACAGGCGCCACGGCGAAGTCAACTTCCACCTGACACAAATTCTGTCAGGGCATGGTTGTTTTAGACAGTATCTGCACAAGTTTGGGCATGCGGAGTCCCCCGCGTGTCCCGAATGCGTAGATGCTGAGGAAACTGTAGAACATGCTTTCTTCATATGCCCTTGTTTCGTGAGCGCGAGAAGCAACATGCAGGCAGTGAGCGGACAGGACACTACTCCGAATAACTTAGTCCAAAGGATGTGTTCTAGCTCGGACGTCTGGGGAGCGGTCAATGCGACTGCTACCCAGATTGCACTTGAGCTACACAACCGCGTGTCATGATACCAAACCCCACTCCCTGAGTTGTCTTCTCAAGTGTCTGATAGTACCGTATCTACTAAGGTGCTCAGCAGATTTCCCTACTCGAGCGTGTCATGAGGTATGGCCGTCCTCTCGGCGTCTCGGGTACTTCACTCAATGCAGTTTCAGCAGTCTCAACTCTCTCCCTCAGATGCTTCTCCACGTGTTCAGCTGTGATTATAGCGGATTTGTAGCCTGTAATTAGCTGCTTTATCTGCGTTTGAACGATAGTGTTGTCCATGAAAAACTCATGGATCACATCGATTATCTCCTTCATCTGCAACCAGATCGGCGCGAGTCAGGAATATTCATCAAAGAGTGAACATGTGCCTTCCATAACCTCTTATCCCTATCTTCACGTGGTATCGACAGGGGTACGCAACCTCGGTTGTCGTACGCTAACAGAGTAGAGGGCACAGTGGCTCCCGACCACCTTATGATGGCAGCCCCGTCAGCGGGATAAGGACTTTAGGTTAACAACCTACTATACCTGAAAACAAAACAGTTAACGAAAATGAAAGAAGAAATCAATCTGGATTATTGACAACGACCTTTAGCATGAAAACAGGTACACGAATCGGAACATGGACCCTTGCTCAGCAGGGCAAGCTGGCGCAACATGCAAGGAAAGCAGGCCTCCTGATGCTACTACCCCACCACCTTAGATGCCCAGTTTTGAACGTATCGCAGAGACCTGCCAGGTTTTAATGGGACGGAGACAATCGTAGCATTAGCAGAAACGCTATTTTACGTGCCTGTGTGTGCGTGTACGCATGCCGCAACCCTACTTTCTCAAATCAACAACAATTTACTTCCATTTACTCACTAATTTCGTGAAAAATAATGTATCAAAATTTTAAAGTACTCCGATTTTGTTCAAATTTTCCTTTATTCCTTTTTAGAATTACTTGGGATGCATCTTTTAGAGTTATATTAACGTTAAAAATTCAGGAATGGTTATCAATTCAAGGTTTACGTTTGCCAAGCCTTTTCGTTTGTGTATGTATCTATCAAAGGTTTCATTTTTTTTTAATTTATTGAGATTTTTCAATAATTCCTTGCTTTTTTCTTTTTGCTACATAAACAAATCTAAATCTCTACATTTCCTAAATATCTTTCTAATTACGAATCACATTCTAATCGCCTTCGTGGAGGTAAACTTTCTCATCCACAAGGTAATTAATAGGTGCCCACCCGAAGAAGGTCAAAATTTACGGCTCTCCTAATGCATCCGTAGCCGGTTTCCGCCGCATTTTTCGCCGCTTATAGCTTTCTTCACGGCACAGCGCGCGCGGAGCTACCGGAGATTCGCCCGCCATCCGCGTCGCCGGCCGGCTGCTGCTGCTGCTGCTACTGCTAGTGCTACTACCGCTCTACTACTTGACGTGCGTTTCGTGCGGTACAAGATTTATGGCTGCATTAATTTTTGCCATTATTTTGCGCACTCCGCTGCTGCTGGGCTCGGCAAAAGTTGCCCATAATTATTCACTATACCTGCCCTTCTAGCCATTACAACCCGGGGAAGATGTCCCGGCCGCCCGGCTTTCACTAGGAAACATTTACCAAAGCCGGAGTGTGGTCTCTGGAGCGGATCTGCTGGCTTAGCGGTTGGTTGATATTTTAGAAAAAGCGGTGATGAGCCTATAAAACGGCAATCTTCACCCAGAAAAGTACGCCAAACCGATTGTCGGTTGATTTTCGAGATCAGCTTATTTTAAATGGTTAAATTTAACGACCTAAAAACTGTCCGGGAAGTCCGAAGGCTTTTCCTTGACACATCTGCCTGCCATCGAATAAAATGTTTGCAACTCTCTGCTGGTTCCTTCGGTTGAGTAGGCGCTTTTATTTCGTGCGGTGAAAATGAATGGCTCCATCGGATGATTTTTATGAATTCTGTTGGTAAAATCCGGTAGAGAAAGAGAAGTGAAAGCAATTGAAAGTGTCATTAGGATAAATAAATTATTCATCGTTAGCGTAATTGAGTTCGGTTGTTCGGTGTCGGAGTCGGAGTCGGAGTACTGGTGAGTGTTGCAGCGGTAGCGCGCACAGTGGCGCGGTTTGTTGGCCGGATTCGTCGACTTGCTTCACTCCTGGGAAACCCACACGTCGTAATTAGTTCAATTCAAGGGTAAATAATTAACTACGCATTAGTGGCTGAAACTGACGGATTGGTTGAAGCGAAGAGGAACCGCAGCTGGATTTAACTGAAGAGCTACGTCGTTATTTTTGCCAAATTGCCACTAACCTGTTTATCTGCAACTTATTTTCGTGATTCATGGTTTTCTATTGATTACGCGAAAGCGATGTTAATTAGCAGTTGATATTCAAAAAGTTTTTTGGTTAGTAACAAAGTACTCACAACTACTTTCAATTATTAAAATGAAAATGCATGCAAATTCTCCCGACGTTTCGATACTGTTGGTGTCTTTTTCAAGGTTAATATTAAAGATTTAAATCATTACTAGTATTTTTGTTCACACGTAAGGGGAGCACTGAGGTCTCTAAGGGCTACATAATTTTCATCACGGAAATTGCTATAACTTTTTGTTTTTTAATATTTCATTACCAAATCCTATGTTATATTTCCGATTTTGAGCGATATCTCACCGGATCTCTTTGACATTGGCAGCCGGTCCGGTACACTATTATCGTCTGTAGGCCTTCCTAGATTGACTTCCGTTCCGTCTCCTTCTCTTATATTACCGTTGCTCATGCTCATCGAAGAACTGCTTCCTCCTGTCGGCGCTCGTTTGTGAACAGGTTTTCCCTGTCGTCTGTACACAGATATCAGGCCTCGGTGTGCATCCCTTACGAGATTGGTTCACTTTCTCATACACCTTACGCGTCTCATCAGTCCAGAATAGTTGTTCTAGCTTTTCACGTTCTCTGTGCTCCTTCTGGCACTTTTCCACCTCGGGGCCATAGTGAACTTATTCCGCGCTCATCGATACTTGACCAAATTCTCTCTCGCGGGATAGTTTTTCTAAGCCCTTTTTCTCTCCATCGCTTGTAGTTATCATTCCCCGTCAAACCAATCATTTCGAGCATTCGAGAGTTCTTTGAGGTTGCGGCCTTATTGACGGCCGAGCGTATCGCGCTCCGTCCTTCTTCGAAGGTCGAAGCACCAAGCTCCACAGAGAAAGGTAGAGCTTCATCCAGCAGGTACGCGTAGCTCTCGTCAACTCGCGGGTTGTCTAATTACCGAATTTTGAGCGCACGTGTACTGTACTAGGTAATGGTCTGAGTCGATATCCCTATCATGCAGGGAGCGTACGTCGGTGATGTTCGTTAACCAGGTGAACTTCAGGTGGCTTTATGGATATCTTTGAGGGGGAAGAAAGTGCTTTTAATCACAAAGCCTCGGGAAGCTGCAAAGTTGATGCATCGCTGACCGCTATTATTCGTGGCAGGCAATAGGGCCCGCTCACTGGTCTATACACTGCTTCCCTGCCGATCTGGGCATTCGAGCCTCCGATGACAAACTTGATGTCCCAACAATCTAGATATTCCGACAGTCTAGGTGTCCCGACAAACTTGATGTCCCAACAATCTAGATATTCCGACAGTCTAGGTGTCCCGACAAACTTGATGTCCCAACAATCTAGATATTCCGACAGTCTAGGTGTCCCGACAAACTTGAGGTGCCAACAGTTTTGATGTCACGTCAATCTTGACGCCCAGACAATCTTCATGTCCCGTCAATCTTATGTTCCGATAATCTTGATGTCCCAACAAACTTGATGACCCGAAAATCCAGACAGTTTGGGTGTTTCAATAACCTTGATTTCCCGACAACCTTAATATCCCGATAATCATGATGTCCTGCCAAACTTGATGTCCCGATAATCTCGATGTCCCGACGATCTAGGTGTTGCGACAATCTCGATATCCTGATAATCTTGATATCCCGATAATCTTGATGTTCCGACAATCTTGATGTCCTGACAATTTTAAAGTCCAGATAATCTTGATGTTCCGATAATCACGATGTCCCGACATTCTTTAGATTCAGACAATCTAGATGTCCCGACAATCCTAATACCCCGACAGTTTTGATAACCCGACTGCTTTGTTGACCGGACAATCTTGATGTTCCGATAATCTTTATGCCGCGACAATCGTGATGTACCGATAATGTTGATGTCCCGATAATCTCGATGTCCCCTCGATCTTGGTGTTCCGACAATCTCGATGTTCCGACAATTTTGATGTTCCGAAAATCTTGACATGCCGATATCTTGATATCTTGATGTCCTGATAAGCTTGATGTCCCGACAGTTTTGATGTCCCAACAATCTCGATGCCGCAACAGTCTTCATGAAGCAACAATCTAGATGTCACGACAATCTCAAGGTCCCGATAATCCTGATGTGCCGACAATATAGATGTCCTAACAATCTAGATGTCCCAACAATCTTGATGCCCCGACAATCTTGATGACCCCACGATCTTGGTGTTCCGACAATCTTGATATCCCGCTAGTTTTGAAGTCCCAACAATCTTTATGTCGCGACAGTCTTGATGTCCCAACAATCTAGATGTTCCAACGATCTTAAGGTCCCGACAATCTTGATGTCCCGAAAATCTTGATACCGCTAATCTCGATGTCCCCACAATCTTAGTGTTCCGACAATCTTGATGTCCCAATAATATTGATTTCCCGATAATGTTGATGTTCCGATAATCTTGATGTCCCTATAATCTTGATGTCCCGATAATGTTGATGTCCCGATAATCTTGATGTCCCGACAATCTTGATGTCCCGAAAATCTTAATACCGATAATCTAGATGTCCCCACAATCTTAGTATTCCGAAAATCTTGATGTCCCAATAATATTGATTTCCCGATAATGTTGATGTCTCGACAATCTTGATGTCTCAATAATCTTGATGTCCCGATAATGTTGATTTCCCGATAATCTTGATGTCCCGATAACCTTGATGTCCCCACGATCTTGATGTGCCGACAATCTTGATGTCGCGACAGTCTTCAGTCTAGATGTCCCGACCATCTTAACGTACCTACAATCTTGGTGTCCAGACAATCTTGATATCCTAACAATCTAGATCTTGGTGTTCCGACAATCTTGATGTTCCAATAATCTTGATGTCCCGACAGTTTTGATGTCCCAACAATCTCGATATCGCGACAATCTTCAAGACCCAACAATCTAGATGTCACGACAATCTTAAGGTTCCGACAATCTTGATGTCCCAATAATCTGGATGTTGCAATTATCTTGACGTCCCGATAATGTTGATGTCCCGACAAACTTGTTGTGCCGACAGTTTTGATGTCCCAAAAATGTCGATGTCTCGACAGTCTTCATGACTCAACAATCTAGATGCCACGACAATTTTAAGGTCCCGACAATATAGATGTCCCAACAATCTTGATGTCCCGGCATGGGCGTAGCCAGAAATGTTTCCTGGGGGGGGGGGGGGTTTACAAAAAAAAATCTGACATAGCCTAACCGTAAGGAGTCTATTCAGGAAATGGGGAATTATTTTCACTTAAAAGCTATTTTGGTTGAAATTGAGTGTTCTTTTGACTAAAAAGATAATATTGAAATAATAGAAACCAAATGTTAAAATTTTGCCTCCCAGTTGGCATTGAGATACGTCGTATGTTCGAATCTCGGCTGGAAGAGGCTGTTAGAATCCATCGGATCGAGTCTCTTCGAGACGCAGTGAAGGTGCTACTAACAACTTATCTTGCAAGATTTTAAACTTCGCTCTTAAAGTGATCCGACGAGCAGATTTCGAAACCTGTGGTTTGATTCTCAGAAAAAGCAGCAAACTTCTTGGCTACGCAGGTGACTTTGATATTAAAATCAGAAACTTTGCCACTGCAGAGACCATTTGCGCTAAACTGAAAGCAGTGGCTAGGAGGATTCGGCCAAAAAATAAACGCGTCGAAGATGAAATACATGAATGTCAAAAGCTCAAACGAAACTAACGTGATTTTTACGCGGACGGTAATCGTTGACGGCGACGAACCAAAAGTGGTAGATGAGTTCGCATATGTGGGATCGCTGATAGCCGTAGACAACACAAATAAGAAGATCCAGCGGTGTTGCTGTTCACCAATTACGGACAGCACAAATCCGCAGACAAAAGTACGATACCCACTATCTTTGAACTTATCCTGTGGGCCATAAGACGAATAGTATCAGCTTTCAATGGACAGCGAAACAGGACAAATTTTCGGCAGAATAAAACACCGCATGATCGTACTTGACCATCTATATTACGCAACTAAACTATCTCGGACAACAGTATTCTAATTTATACGGACGTTACATTGTTCTAATCTTCTTACATTTAACAAAGCTATTTGTCTCGCAGAGAATCCAGTAATAGATTCCGTCGCACTCAATCTCAGATAAAACAAGCGGCGTATTCAAACAGGACATCGAAAATGCTTTGCCCTTCGCAAAACGCTACGATCAAAAGGAAAAAGCCGCCGTACGAACCCCCTACTAGACCGATAGTTTTTATAGATTTGACAATACTAATGCAGGGCATACGCGCCTTTGCGGACGACATTTGGAGGAGTACAAGCTGAAAGCTAAGAGCAGCGGAGGTGCATGAATCAAGGGTAATAGATACTGCCTTTGAGGCGAACCAACCACTGGTTGAAAGCCTCATTGAACAAAGTTAATAAATAAATAGATACTGCTTGGGGAGACGTGCATTTGGCGAAAATCGGTAAGCCACGGTATACCGGACAGGTCGTAAGGAAAACAGTTTTTCACAACAACCCCACCGGCACCCAGAACAGAGGGACTGAACGTGCGAGATGGCTCGTTCAGTTCTAAAGTGACATTTTTTATTTTTTAAATAAAATAAACTGCGACTTCAAAGACGCCTGGGAAATGAGCGACGAGTAAACCAAGATCGAGTTGAATAGAGCTTAAAACAGTAAGAACTAACCCGGCTTTAAGCTGCTGCTGACGACGGCGAGGATCGTACAACATGGCCCGTAAATATTCCTGTGCTCTAAACAGCTGGCTATAAAATTTCAAGCTAAAAAGTATAGAACAAATTTTCGTCTGGGGGGGGGTTTGAACCCCCAAACCCCCCCACCCCTCCCCCCGTCGCTACGCCCATGTGTCCCGGCAATCTGAAGGTCCCGACTATCTTGATGTCCCGACAATCTTGATATCCTAACAATCTAGATGTCCCCACGATCTTGGTGTTCCGACAAACTTGATGTCCCAATAATTTTGAGGTCCCGATAATGTTGATGTCCAGATAATCTTGATGTCTTGACAGTTTTGATGCCCCAACAATCTCGATATCGCGACAGTCTTCATGACCCAATAATCTAGACGTCACGATAATCTTAAAGTCCCGACAAACTTGGTGTCCCAATAATCTTGAGGTCCCAATAATATTGATGTCCTGATAATCTTAATGTCCCGACAGTTTTGATGTCCCAACAATCTTAATGTCGCGATAGTCTTGATGTCCCAACAATCTAGATGTTCCGACAATCTCAAGGTCCCGACAATCCTGATGTGCCGACAATATAGATGTCCTAACAATCTAGATGTCCCAACAATCTTAATGCCCCGACAATCTTGATGTCCCGATAATCTTAATGTCTCCATGATCTTGGTGTTCCGACAATCTGATATCCCGATAGTTTTGAAGTCCCAACAATCTTTATGTCGCGACAGTCTTGATGTCCCAACAATCTAGATGTTCCGACAATTTCAAGGTCCCGACAATCTTGATGTCCCGATAATCTTGATACCGATAATCTCGATGTCCCCACAATCTTAGTGTTCCGACAATCTTGATGTCTCAATAATATTGATTTCCCGATAATGTTGATGTCTCGACAATCTTGATATCTCAATAATCTTGATGTCCCGATAATGTTGATGTCCCGATAATCTTGATGTCCCAATAATCTTGGTGTCCTGATAATCTTGATGCCCCCACGATCTTGGTGTTCCGACAATCTTGATGTCATGACAATCTTGATGTCCCGGCAATCTCGATCTTCCGACAATCTTGATGTACCGACAATCTTAAGGTCCCGACTATCTTGATGTCCCGAATATCTTGATACCACCCAAGCAACAATGTAAGTTTTATTGTACTCTTATGGTGGTCTACAAGACCAATTTGGGTCTTAAATGCTATCATAAGAGTGTAATAAAACCCAAATTGTTACTCGGGCGATAATCCTGATGTCCCCACGATTTTGATGTGCCGACAATTTTGATGTCGCGACAGTCTTCATTCTAGATGTCCCGACCATCTTAATGTACCTACAATCTTGATGTCCCGACAATCTTGATATCCTAACAATCTAGATCTTGGTGTTCCGACGATCTTGATGTTCCAATAATCTTGATGTCTTGACAATCTTGATCCCAGTAAACCATTTGGTTTGTATATCTCGATTGCAACTGTGAAATACGACATCATATCTGAACGAAAAAGTTATATTTCACGTCAGATAAGAGCATATATGTACCAAAGTGGAGGCAATTTACGTGTGAAAACTTTGACGATTATTTTTAATTCAATCTTGCATTTTATACAGCGGTTTTCAAAACACGCAACTTAATACTCCTGAATATATGATTGAGATATAACTAAATGATTGCAAATCTATACTGCTTTATAATTCACAGTCATGAGTTGTATATGAGGGCACGCACGACTGCAAAACAACTTATTGTTCACTTTGTTTTAACATACTCTAATCATTATACAATTCCAATGTAAAATTGACATGAAAACGATTTAATGTGAACTTTCAATTACGATCTTGTGTTATCTGGGATGTACCAACAGTTTTGAGGTCGCGACAATCTTCATGACCCAACAATCTAGATGTCACGACAATCTTAAGGTCCCGACAATCTTGATGTCCCAATATACTTGATGTTGAAATTGTTTTGATGTCCCGACAAACTTGTTGTCTCGACAGTTTTGATGTCCCAAAAATCTCGATGTGTCGACAGTCTTCATGACTCAACAATCTAGATGTCACGACAATTTTAAGGTCCTGACAATCTAGATGTCCCAACAATCTTGATGTCCCGACCATCTTAAGGTCTCGACTATCTTGATGTCTCGACAATCTTGATATCCTAACAATCTAGATGTCCCCACGATCTTGGTGTTCCGACAAACTTGATATCCCAATAATTTTGAGGTCCCGATAATGTTGATGTTCTGATAATCTTGATGTCTTGACAGTTTTGATGTCCCAACAATCTCGATGTCGCGATAGTCTTCATGACCCAAAAATCTAGACGTCACGACAATCTTAAAGTCCCGACAATCTTGGTGTCCCAATAATCTTGAGGTCCCGATAATGTTGATGTCCTGATAATCTTAATGTCCCGACAGTTTTGATGTTCCGATAATCTTGATGTCCCAACATTTTTGAGGTCCCGATAGCTTTGATCAAGACAAGACAAGGTCAAGACAATTTTATTGCCCGACAATCTTGATGTTTCGACAATTTTTATGTCCCGACAATCTTCATGTCCAGTCCAGACAAGCTTGATGTCCCGAAAATCTTTGTCTCGACATTAGGGATGGCTGGGTTTGAAAATTTGAATACCCGAACCCGACCCGTACCCGATTGAGAAAAAAATTCAAAACCCGTACCCGACCCGAACCCGTAAGTTTATTTTTTTTATACTCGAACCCAACCGGAACCCATTGGGTACGGGTAAGGGCCCGGGTACCCCACCATCTTTAGTGTTAAATGTGGTCAATAGAGATGCCGAACCCGACCCGTACCCGGTTTCAATAACAAAATTTAAGAACCCATACCCGACCCGAACCCGCAAATTATTATTTTTTTCAATACGGGTAAATTTTCCGCTACCCGACCATCTCTACTCGACATGCTAAATTCCCCGACAAGTTTTTTGTCCCGGTAAACTTGATGCCCCAACAATCCTATAATCCGTATGTCGAATGGAGTACACTTTGTAGAGCACCCTGCACACTTTGTGAACAACTTTGCTGAACCAGAACATAGTAACTATCTGAGTAATTCTCGCTGAAACGGGGCCACTGCTGAAACGAGGACTTCAAATATTGGGTCTTTTGCGCTTAATTGGTTGAAAATGGTTAAAAAATAAGAATTACACTTTTGATACCTCGAAATAGCGGACGCCTCGTACGCCAAGGGACCTAACAGGTTCAAAAAAAAGTTGAGTTTTGAACAAAGCTAGAGATCTATATCATATGATATTTCATAAATTTGCCATGAAGTAACTAACAAATGGCCCGGTTCTGTAAAGAAGAAGAACAGGGCTCTCAAATGGAGTAAAAAGTTTTTTGGCGGCCATCTTGGTTTTGGCCGCCATGTTGGATTTTATCATAAAAACGCTGTTTTCGCCAATTTATAGTAATATCCTAAAGCGCGCTCTTTCTCTTGTGTTTGTACCTATTCAAAAATGATTGCTAAGCACATTTAACGTCCCGAAAATTGCTTTTACATTATTACTAGTCGGTAGAGGACCAACTAGAACAAAGCCCTCGATCGCTGGTCAAACACCGTCGGCGATCCTGAGGGTGTGCTTCACCTGCCTCTTTTGAAATGGCTAGCGCGGCCGTGAGTAGCGTTCTTGCTCTCAGGGTCGGCTCTCACATATGAATGCCGATCAAGATTTCGGATAATAAGTTTAACTAAATGAACAACTATCTTCACTTCCTTAAATCTACTTTTATTTGCCTCACCTACTCACACGTGCTTCGGTCGTATAATTGACGGGTGCCGGCCGGCCTTCCTGCTACTGGTTATGCTGCTACTCGAGATGCTCCTGCTGGTGATGCTGCTACGGACAGTGACGCTACTGAGCCGCTGTTTCTGTCGCTCCTTGACGATTTCCGCTGTTTTTCGTGTTTGCGGGGAAGGGATTGGCCCCCGTTCGTATTTCCAGGTATAGACTGTCCAACAGTCACAGCAATGGGTGAACTTCCGGTGACTCAATGGTACAAAACCGACCCACGAGGTGATGCTTTCAGTATTTCCCGGATTACAAAAGCCCCAACTTCTGCATTTGCGCCTGCGGGGAATAATTTTCCTTCATGCGTCTTTCTGTGGCTTAGGATCAGACGGCCACTGTATCTACGTACGTTCCATGTGGCGATTCTTCCGGCGTTACAATCGATCGCCCACCTTTTGGGGTTAACTAATGGGTCCTACAGACCATGTGGGAAAAGTGAGGGAAATATTAGCTTTTGGCTACCGGGTTGATTTGAGAAAGATGATTACTAATTATTTAAATTAACTGAGCGTTAGCATACCTGATTCGGTCTATTTAAAGCACTTCAACGGTCTTCCTTTTTTTTAAACAATCAGCTATTGAAAGCTTTTACTTTTAAACTTTTAGCTCATCGGCTGGTTTAGATGTTCACTAGCCTGCGGTTCGATTTCAAGAGACCTTTAGCAATTCCCTTCCCCGGTAGCTTAGCCTTTTTCCCCTTTTTAGTTTCTCTTTATTGCTGGTAGCAGCGGTGATAGTAGCATTGGTAGCATTTCAAGTGGTAGCAGGGTTGTGCCTGTTTATAGCATTCTACTCTTATTTTTTTTTTTTATAAACCTATTTTTCAATCTGATGCTTGAAGTGTCTTTTTGGATAATTTTAATTAATTTCCCTAAACTAGTTAACATTAAATACAAATAATAATGTGTTATTTTCACAGATATTTTATGGACAATTATACTTTAAGCAAATATCAATACAAATAACTAAATAATCTTTCATGCATGCCAACAAACTTGAGGGATTGTCCGCGATGGTAACAACATGTTTGTTCAACTTACACCTTTAACAGTTCGAATTTTTCTACATTATTTAGTACAAAAATGTTGATATGGGTCAGTACAATGGTGACTAAATAAAGAAATAACACTTCTAAACCCAATCAACTTTCTTGTTCCTCCCTCTCAGTTGCAAGTGCTCAGCAACTTTAGGCTTTAATCTGAATTCAATTCCCCATATGCGTTATAATATCCATCAAATTCTCGGTTAAGTGAGGCACCGAGCATAAAAAAAAGTGGAACAAATGAAACATATTCGGACAGAAACATTTCACGCCATCATCATCGGGAAAATTCCCAGCAAAAAAAAAACTTGCATTCCATCGCGACAATGAGACCTGGAATCATGAACACTTCTTTCGATATCAATTATCTGCTCTAAAAATAACAAAAATCTTCCGAATGGCGATGAGTTCTCTCGCTCCGTTCGGTCGAATGGCTCTTGTCCAAATGGCCCTCCACTCGTCAACAGACAGCCAAAGTGGAAACCGCATTGCAGTCGTAGCTTTTCCCGGTGCTTCCAGTGAGTGCTGGACGATTTGCTTCGAGGCTTGGTTGATGGTATGACTCGGCGAAGCGAGACTCGGTCTGGCTTTCCATATCGTTTTTTTTTTCGGCGGCCTCGTGTGCCGCCTGCGGTGGCGATGGCACGTGAACAAGGATAGAAATTGATTTGGACTATTTTTCCGACCGAGGAAAATATGATTGGCATTTGCAATTTAGTACACGTTAGAATTGGCATTGCAAATCTGTGATTTGGAACATGTACCGGAATTTGCCTTGAGGCTTGTCGGATCAACGATCGACTCTGCCGGGGGATTTTTACTTTGCTAACCATGTCATACATGAATATCGACTTCAGGATGAGTTGTAAACAATCTGCATATTTTAAAATAAAATATTCTCTTCAATAGCAGCTGTCTGCTATGTCGTTACTATAGCCGGATAAAACTAGCTGGCAGATCTTATTCAAGTTAGTTAGTCAAAGCAAAAAAAAACACAACTTACAACGAACTCATCAACAAATTCAATTTAAAGAACAACACTTCTCCGGCAATAATTTCCACTACGACGCGCAACAGTGATTTCATTTATTTCTGCGCACACCAGTGGGGAATAAGGACCGCCTGCCCACCAATTTAAAACACATTTCTAGGCGCAGTTTTCCATCTGCAGCAGCTCTTAAAAGACTAATTAATTAACAGTTGTAAAACACGTGCTGAATCAACACTGAACCGGAACAGTGAGAACTTTCTTCGCGGCTTATTTCAAGCACTGCCAGAGTGCCAGGAATAATGCTTTTTCTCAGACCCCCTCCCACCAAGAAGAAAGAGGGGCAAAAATAAAGAAATCTATGTACGGCTATGAAAGGATCGCTTGCACCTAGACCGGTCCGTAAGTAATATTTTCCGAACCTGACAGTCAGCTTCCGAATGAGCCCGAACGGGTGGTAAATTGCGAAAAGATTACTTTTTGCACTTAGTCCGTTAAACTATCTTACTTTCCTTTCGCATTTTATTGCGGTTTTTACAACCCAATTTCGAAGTGTTCCTCCGCGGCTCGCAATATAGCCACGTACATACGGCGGAGCAGGTTTTTGCCCGCTAACAACAATAAAAACACGAAACCGGCGAGTAGGAGAAGAGTTCAACTGCTGAAACGACGAGACGACGACGACGCCGGAACTGTTCTGTTTCCCCCCGGGGGTTGGTGCCGTTTCCCTTGCAATAAAAGAAAAAAGTTTTCAAACGGTTGTTTACTACCATGGGGAATATTAAATTTCCTCCTGGATGTGGGTGGCATGAATGAGCTAATGAGACTTCATTTCGGAGTATCTGTTTTGCTGGCGAATAACAGTGAGTGGGTGAGGAAAATCCGTTCAAACACACGCTAATGTTTGGATGATGTGCTCAATCCAGCGGCGATCGTATCATATTTTAACGATATGTGTATGTACAATCGGAATATTTCTACGGGATGTGGTTGGGTTTTTAAACTGCTTACGTTTTTGGCGAGCGACATAAAATATTTTTCAGTGGAAAATTCGTTTGCACGCGCACCACTATAACAAGACGTTGGAAGTACGTGCGACACTAAAACTTTGGCTGTTATTCTTTTTCGCGTACCGTACCGTTTGTGTCAGTGAGAAAAGCACAATCAGAGACTTAAATTTTATTGATCTGGTTTGTGCAATGACTCACACAGGACACAGCTTACATAAGTGATGCAGAGCAAACAAAAGATTGGTCATCTGAAGAAAGTTGGTTTAAGCAAGCAGGAACACAATGTGCAGGGAACTAGAAACAAATAGATACATAGATAGAGTTGGATAGGTGTGGTGGGGCGAGTCTCCTAAAAAACGCCACAGAACTTCGAAATCAGGTCGTCAATGCGATCTGACACCGCTATAAGTGTCCTGCCCCGTCCTGAAGGTGCTCAATTACGTACGGTGAGCACATTAGGATTAACACCTACTTCCCTAGTAGCACAGCTGTTATAAACTAGTTGTGGTAACCGATTAATGACTAATTTCAGTCATAAATAGGTTGCGGCAACCAGAAATGACAAAAGTTAGCTACTAGGGTTACTTTACTTTAGTGGCAACGGTCCATTACCGATCCTGCGCCGAACGAATTATGGTCCTCCAGTACCGTCGGTCCTGGGCTACCGTTCTCCAATCCCCACCAACACCAGCTGAATGTGCATCGTTTTTGACGGCACACACCCACCGGACGCGGGGTCTACCTCGGAATCTACGGCCTCTTCCTGGTTCTCCGCTGAAAATAGTTTTGGCTACTCTTTCATCGGGCATTCTGGCCACGTGTCCAGCCCACCGCAGCCTGCCACATTGCACTACCTTCACTATATCCGCATATTTGTATACTTGGTACAGCTCGTGATTCATGCGTCTGCGCCACACTCCATTTTCCATTTTGCCACCAAGTATGGATCGCAGAATTTTACGCTCAAAAACCCCAAGCACTCGCCGATCAGCTTCCTGTAGCGTCCATGATTCGAGTCCGGAAAGGGCCACCGGGAGAATTAGTGTTCTGTAGAGCGCCAGTTTTGTGTGAATTTGCAAACTACGGGACTTCAGCTGGCCACGTAATCCGTAGAAAGCCCGATTCTCGGGTGCAACTCGTCATTTCACGAGTGTACCATAAATACCATAAATGCCTCCACTACTTCATATCGTTCCCCATCTAACTCCACCTCGGCACCAACACCACTTGGGCTCCCACATTCCCTACCAGCAACCCTGTACTTCGTTTTGGCGGTGTTAATGGTAATGCTAGGGTTGACAGGGTCCTTTATGGGAAACCATGCTCAGAGCCAGATCGGTGCAATCAGGAATGTTTCAACTGATCCTAGTACTACCAAAACACCACTTTGGAAACGAATTTTGAACGAAGGCCTGCCAAAGTTTTACCGGGATGGGGGCAACCAAGTCATTAACACACTCGCCATTTCAGGGAGGTATCACCCTTCCTTACTCAGAGAGTAGAATGACTCAGAAGCCAGCTTCTTAGCGTCAAATCCAATCGTGCATTCCAGTGACCAGCATGCCATAATTAGGATCTTACTGGTGTTAATCCTGGATTCCTGGTGTTGGTATGAAATGGAGAGAGTTACCTGGAAGGAGCGTCAAACATACCTCTGGTTCTCTCAAGCTCCCACCTAGCGCCTCCACGCAGATCTAAGTCAAATGATGACGGTCGATGGCCTTACCCGAAAATGCTTCATGTACTTACTGAAGCAGCTAAGCTAGGAGGTGCGAACTAGAGCGCCTGTTCTCCAGACGAGGGGCGGCTCACACAGCGTCTGTCTCGAAACGGGTGGCTGAATATGAAATGCTGTATCCCGCAAGCTATACCGAAGATGGCCGACCCATCAGCGGGATGTAGGTATCACGACCCCGGTGAGGTAGTATACCGAAAAACTCAATTACCACGCATAACGAAGAAAAAAATTCAGGACGGAACAATCGGTATAGGATACGGCAAGGGACAAGGAAACGATTAAGGGATAATGATTGGAAACTTGGTACCTGGAATGTCCGAACTCTCCATGAACCAGCACGGGCTGGCTTGCTTGGTCGAGAGCTGCATCAACTTGGAGTGAACATCGCTGTTATTCGGGAAGTTCGGTGGCCAAATTCCAGAAAAAGGGAGTTCCGTGTAGTAGACCCTATTGCAGGCACTTCTTTCAAGTACCACATCTACTACAGTGGCGGTAAAAAAGCAGAACATGGAGTCGGTTTCGTAGTGTTGGGGAAACAAAAGCAACGAGTTATCCGGTGGAGGCCCGTAGATGACCGTATATGCGTGTTGAGGATTAAGTCGACACTGTTCGGATGTTATCGAAGTACGGTCTTTTCGGGGACCAAATATCGACTCTGACTACTATCTCGTAGTGAGTAAGATTCGTGCAAGGCTGTCGAACACGGCGAAAACTCGCACTGAGAGGACGCTGCGTTTCAGCATCCAGCGGTTAACGGCTGACGGCGTAGCAGAGGAGTACTCCAAGAAGCTTGATCAACGAATCGCAGAACAGTAGGTAAAAGGAGAAGATATAAATGGGCTGTGGAGGAACATCCATGGTGACATCGAAACAGCTGCGGGAGAGGTGGTAGGCACGACGCGTGGAAGACAGCGTAACAGTTGGTTTGATGCCGAATGCCAGAGAGTGACAGATGAAAAGAATCAGGCCAGGAGTCGCATGCTCACTGCGGCAACGCGTCAAAACAGAGACAGTGAGACTAGAGCTGCGAAAAAAAGAATCCATCGTCTATAGAAACGCGAAACGAGGAGCACGTGATCGCCGGCGCAGAGGAGCGATACGCCAGCTACGACACACGGAGTTTCTATAAAACGGTGAGATGCAGGAATTTTGCCATGCCTGTGATGTGCAATGATAGCGCTGGCAATCTGCTTACCAACAAAACGGCGGTAGAAGCCAGGTGGAAGGAGCACTTCCAGACACTGTTGAATAGAGAGGTAAATGCGAAGATCAGCAGGGACAGGATACTTCAGCAATGAAGCAGTGGTATGTGTCTAGGTTACCAAGAGGAGTACTCGAGTTCGAAACTCGAGGCAAGTTATGAAAATGAATTAATATTAATAAACAATCATTATTCTTCTGATCTAGGTTTTCGATCTAAGCTTATCATTAATAACCAAAACAAATGGTTTAGTTAAGGAAAAAACATGGGAAAGTGGAAAATTACTTTTTAATATTGAGATTATTGAAGTTTTCTTTTCGAGCTGAACAGCGTTCTATACAGCGACCTAAGCAAACTTTTTGCGAACTTTCTAGTTCTGTTTGAAAGTTGCTTAGCATTCCTACTTGAAACTTGAAAGCACGGTTAGTTGCTTAAAAATTAAGCTGAATAGAGTTCTATTCATAATTATTTGGGTAGCTGATTAAGTTAAAAAATCTACTTTTATCGAAACTTTTGGTTGCTTGGGATGACCTCCCTGCTTACATAGACAACCATATGATCAAATTCAGGCGACCATGTACAACGAGTGAGATAGCAGTCCGAAAGGGGGACCCAACAGTATGGAAAACAACGGAAACTATCGGAGAGATGACGACGAAGGGGCGATGGACACGACTGACAGCGATGCAAATGTGTTTGCAAAAAACGAACGGAAAAACTGTAAAATTGGAACGTGCGGTCTCAACAATCGTCAACAATAGTAAGTAAGTGTAACAGCAGTAAGAAGTACACATAAACGGTCGCGACCATACCGCGATGCTTATACCGAAGTCTAGTAGAGGAATTCTAGGAGATGATTTCACAAACACAAGGTTGGCACTGGCTATGGATAGAGTCACTAACCTCTACGAGTTCGTTAAAGTGAGAAGCAACGTCCACAATGAGATTAAGCAGCAAGTGATAGGTATTCAAACTGTACTGAGTGCCGCCAATAGGGAGTACTTAGCGCTGATGAACAGAGCCGCAACTGCTGAATTAGCGCTGTCAGAACAAGCTGAGAAGGTAGAGGTCGGAGTACAGGTTACACTGCCGGCATTTCATAATCTTCGCAACGAGAAACGAGATCTTGACTCATCAGGGGACAAGGAATCCCTACTAGTCAAAAAAAACTTAAGAACGACCAGGAGGGAGATAACGAATAGGAAGACATTGACGAACTCGACAGCCCCGCGGGAGAGGGTGGACAGCGACTGGCAGACCGTCCAGGAGAGAAAAAAGAAAGAGATGGAGAAAAAAAGTGAAAGAAAAAGGAAAGTGAGAAGCGTCGGGAGAAAAAATCAGAGAGGTTGTGCACAAGACACGACCGCATAGGTGACGTAGGACTATGTAAGTCTCTTTGTAGCGATAGTAGGATGTATCCATGTATGTAATAATACGATTCTTCATGTATACAAGCTACATACGTATCAATCCTTATCAAAGTAGTAACATTGTTTCCATTCAATCCTCAACCGATTTTGGAGTTATATCTATGAATTGATTGAATCTATTTTATTAAAACGAAACCAAGTCAGTAACTAAATTAAACAGTAAATAAATTTTTATGATATGTTTCTACGTTGAATAGTGCTTTTCCTCTGGTAATCGGTAGACGGTACGCGCGAGTTTTCAAAAAGTTGAAAATTTTGCGCAACTTTTCTGCGGCTTACAAAAGAACACTGATAAAGCATTTACAACCTGCAGACGTTTTGGAAGTCATAGAAAATGTCGCCCGTGACCAGAGAACTTATTTCCGTCATTTGTTGGTCGTCCGCAATGGCGAAAAATTCAACTTTTTCCTCGTTGACTGTGTTAATTATGGTATTAACTGGACAAGAAAATATAATAAACTCTTCAATCGTTGTGTGGCCCTTAAAAGAACCGATTGTTTGATTATCATAACTCCAGCTTGTAATAAACTTGCACTAACGCACTTAACGTAATTCTCTGTTCGGTAAATTGGAGTACCGATAACCGGTTTGTTGCAACGGACCAACCGGAAACCCCCAGCAGCTATGCGATCGACGAAGCCATTCGTGTATGGTCCTGAGTCACGATGAAATCCAACTCCAAGTGGCCAGCTGCAAGTGACGTGGGATGATTCTGGTCATTTTGTTGTCGCGAGCAGCATATTGCCTGCCAATTCCAGAACTTCAGCAGCCAGATATTTCAACACGGCAGCGAAACGAGTGCTCCAGCTCCAACACACGCTCAGCATACTTTCCTTTCCTCAGCAGCTGATAAATACGACCGACCGGGAACTGCAGATGTGCACGACTGTGTCACCGCTCGTGTTGCCGTTGGTGGTACATCTCAATAAGGAATTTTCAAGCCAAATAGCAATCAACGAGAAAGGATAGGATTCCATTTAATTCTCTTGTAACTTTGTTATAGTAGAATTAATGGAACTTTTCATCAACTTTCTCGGTGCATCCTGAATTGTACCAAGACTTGTTCAATAATAATTGGAAATTATTCCAATAATAATTGGAATTATTCCAAGTTATTTTCAATTTTTGAATGACGCGCATTGAAAATTAATAGTTTTCTATATATTCAATATTTTCCAAATCGATTTTCCGATCAAATGGTGTAAATATCTTGAAAATCTATTGAAAATTGACTGAATTATAAGCCGAAGCGTGAAAACGCGCTTTGATGACGTCATTTCCAACAACCAATCACGAAGCGAGAATTCTGATAAAACATAGGTTCATTAATTTCAATTTTTCAATAGTTCAACATCAAGAATCCATATTTTTCTTCATTTGGGTCAATCCTTAGAAGATTTTCCGATCGATTGGTGTAAGAATATTGAAAATCTATCGGAAAACCGCTGAGCTATTAGCGCTCAAAACCTATCATTTTTCGTGACGCTCGCATTTTTCGATTTTTTGGAATGACATTCTATCTCAAAACTTGCCGTAAGATGTAGTCCTACGTCAAAAAAAAAGAGGCGATGTCTTGATCGTTGCTGCAACGGGTAAAATGATATATGCCGACATCCTCCGGAAAGTGAGAGCCGACCCTGACCTGAAGGAGCTAGGGGAGAAGATGTTGAAGGCTAGGCGCACAGCTCTTAAGGATCTTATTCAAAAAGCTCTCGGCGAAGAGGCGAACGTGACAGACTTGTCTCAGGAGTCGGTGGTCTAATGTAGAAACCTAAACGAAGTCACAACAGAAGAAGAGCTAAAGAAGGCGCTGTTCGAAAAATACGACCTACAGGGCGTACCGATGGCAACCCGGTTAAAGGAAACGTATGGCTGCACGCAGACGGCAACGATATGACTCTCGGGAACGGCAGCTGAAAGGGTTCTGAAGCTGGGCAAAGTGAAAATAAGGTGGTCTGTGTAGCCACTCAAAGCCATTCCTCGCACGAGTAAAGAAACGGAGAGATGCTTCAAATGCATGGGCTTTGGCCACTTGGTGAGCAACTGCGCTGGATCTGATAAATCTAAGCTATGCTGGTTGGGACATCAAGATTGTCGGGACATCATGCTTATCGGGACACCAAGCTTGTCGGGACATCAAGCTGGTCGGGACATCAAGACATCGGGACATCGATACTGTCGGGACATCAAGCTGTTCGGGACGTCAAGCTGGTCGGGACATCAAGACTGTCGGTACATCGATATTGTCGGCACATCAAAATTGTAGGGATATCTAGATTGACTGAACATTAAGAGTATCGGGACATCAAGCTGGTCGGGACATCAAACTTGTCGGGACATCAAGCTGGTCGGGACATCAAGACTGTCGGGACATCGATATTGTAGGGACATCAAAATTGTAGGGCCATCAAGATTGACGGAATATTAAGACTGTCAGGACATCAAAAGTGTCGGGATATAAAGATTGTCGGGAGAATAAGCTTGTCGAGACATCAAGGTTGTCAGGAGATTAAGATTCTCGGGACATCACGATTGTTGGTACATCGAGATTGTTAGTACACTGAAGTCGCTCTTTACGCGGTTTGTTTTTTACGCGACTATTTTTGCGCGAATTTCGGAATTTAAGCGGTTTTTTTACGCGAATTTCGAATTTACGCGGTTTTTTAGGCGGTTTTCGGAATTTACGGGGATGTGCTAAATTAGTCTATTTTTTCGCATCGGGACATGAAGATTGTCGGAAATCAAGAGTATCGGGACACCAAGAAATTTTGTTTTTTTACGCGAATTTCGGAATTTACACGGTTTTGATTTGCGCGGAACGTATCCTTGGCGTAAAAAGCAACTTGAGTGTTCATCTCGATTAACGGCCCATCAAGGATGTCTGGACATCAAAATTGTCGAGACATCAAGCTTCTCGGTACAACAAGATTGTCGGAATATCAAGATTGTCGTGACATCAAAACTGTAGAGAGCATCAAAATTGTAGGGCCATCAAGATTGTCGAAACATTAAGATTGTCGGGACATCAAGATTGTCGGGACATCAAGCTTGTCGGGACACCAAGTTTGTCGGAACATTAAGATTGTTGGGACATCAAGCTTGCCGAAACAACAAGCTTGTCGAAGCATGTAGCATGTCGAGTAGAGATGGTCGGGTAGCGGAAAATTTACCCGTATTAAAAAAAATAACTTTCGGGTTCGGGTCGGGTACGGGTTCTTAATTTTGACGTAGGACTACGTCTTTAAGGAAGGTAGCTGGTATAGGGGGTCATTCCAAAAAATCGAAAAATGCGAGCGTCACGAAAAATGAATGATTTTGAGCGCTAATAACTTAGCGGTTTCCAGATCGATTTTAAATATGTGTGCGCCAATCGATCGGTTAATCTTCTACGCACCCATACCAATAATGAAATCTATTGATTGCAAAGTACGTGCTATTGAAAAATTAAAAATAATGAAGCATTGTCCAACTGGAAATCCTCGCTTCGTGATTGTTTGGAAGATTCTTCACGATGGTCCAAGCTTATACCCCATATAATATCTGTGCTTGGGAAGTAAGCCAAAACAAGTGGCAGTTTCCTCGTCTTAACAAGATTTCTTAATACAGAGATTAACACCCATATTCAGTATTTCTAACGAGTTGAAATATTTCGATCGACTTGGCAAATATTTTGTTCGAGTTGTTTTTTCATATGGAAATCTTTTGTTCGTGCCGCTGTTTTTTCGAACGAAAAAAAACTCGTTCGAAATACACAATAGGGATGTAAACCTAGGCCATTTTGATGTCCTTGCTTGGGAAGTACACCAAAAAAATCGAATGATTGCATGCATGGATACATGCTACTATCACTACAAAGAGAATTACGTAGTCCTGCGTCACCGACATATGCGGTCGTGTCTTGTACACAACCCCTTTGATTTTTTTGTTTTTGAAACCTAATACGGGTCGGGTCGGACATCTCTATTGACCACATTTAACACTAAAGATGGTCGGGTTCCCGGGCCCGTACCCGTACCCGATGGGTCCCGGTCAGGTTCGGGAATCAAAAAAAAAATAAACTTGCGGATTCGGGTCGGGTACGGGTCGGGTTCGGGTATTCAAATTTTCATACCCGGCCATGCCTAATGTCGAAGCAAAGATTTTCAGGACATCAAGCTTGTCTGGCCTGGACATGAAGATTGTCGGGACATTAAAATTATTGGGACATCAAGATTGTCGGGACAACAAAATTGTGTTGACATCAACGCTATCGGGACATCAAAACTGTCGGGACATCAAGATTGTCGGGACACCAAAATTGTCGAGACATCAACATTATCGGGAAATCAATATTATTGGGACATCAAGATTGATGTATAATGTTTCGAAAGCTCTATCAAGGATATTGAAAAAAAAAAAAATATTTCGTACAGTTGATTGACATCAGTTATTGCGATGATATACTTCTCAGAACGCCCCGCACTTCTCAATCGGATTAAACATTTTTAGAAATTAATTTCGAAACTTCGGGAAAAACGACTGCGTGCTGGATTTAAGCGCGCGGTGGATATTTCATGGATATCATCTTGGCAGTCAAAGAGCGATTACTGCCATTTATCGTAGCTATCCTAATTCAACATTCCGCTCCTCTCAACAGGCAACAGGAAAGAAACGACGACAACACGGTCACCGTTGGGTGGTAGGTATAATACGTCTTCACACGCACACACCCATTATTCACGCTCAGTGATGGATCTCGCGCCTGAAATTGCTGTGGGATAATGCTATCGCATGGCATAAATCTCATCCAAGCTGTGTGCATAAATTTATGAACTTTACTCGGAAGCTGGTGTAAATCGCTTCCGAACGATGTACGGATGTACGTGTGTTTACTACTATCATTGTTTCTTCGTGAAACAAAGATTTACCGAAAGTGAACGATGATATTTTGCGCAATTGAATTATTTTATGATGCTTGTGCGAACTCTGGATACCGGATGAATTATTAGCTCATAACAGGCGCATGCTATGAAGTGATCGATCTGGATATGGTTATTATTCAAGCAACACAGTGGAAGGTTTTGTGATGAATCAAATCTTTAAATTTTTTAAAAATAATAACTTTTACCAGAATTTTGTTTAGGGCTCTATTACAAAACGTAGTGTTCAATTATACTGTCTAGTTTACCAGATTTATTGATGCATAATTCCTAGGTTACAACAAACAATCAACAAACACCTGCTGCACGAGTCGCTCTAATTTTAATATCCCACCCGAATGCCATAATCCTCAAACCTACCGAGTGGCCATATGAACAGATTATCCACTTTATTGGGGCTTTGTATCGCGTCTACAAGCGTTCAACCGAATCACAAAGCGAATACAACGGAGCTTCGAAATCGGATTATTCAATTTCGATTACTGCAGCCGGTACTGGCCCAGCACCAGCTCCACATATGTATGCCCACAATCCGTAAGGTCCATAAGCTGGCACACCTACCGGTGCCGGTGCCGGTTACCGTGTTAGCGTGTGTCACTTAGTTTCGAAGCAAACCGGCCCGAAAGAAAGCGGATGTGAGCAATTTGAATTCCGTCCCCGTGCGGGAACCTATCAGCCTAACTTGGCCGAATGGAGCCTCAGCCCAGCCCGGCCTTCCGATACAATTGGATCAGCGTGCCCGACTGTGAAGGAGACAGGCACTTTCGAAACTGGCTTCTCAGGAGATTCTTCACAGCATCCTCACTGTCGCCATGTGCGGTGCCGTTTGTCATCGGAAATGGCTGAGCAAAGTGGAAAGTGTGATAATTTATCGTTCTAAATTGAATTGTATCGGTAACTGACTGTGTGTGTGTCACGGCTCAGCGATGGAATTGTGGAAAATTTCCTTTGGGAATTGCGCGCTGGTTTTCGTTTCTATTCGCTCAGGTGTAAATTTAGAAAAAATAGCACATAACGGCCGTTTAATGTTTCAAGTTTTCCCTAATTGCCTGCGGATCATTCAGCGTTTCTCTGTACAATTTCTAACGTGGTTTATTAATTATTCCGAAGATAACCTTAATTGCATCAGATTAGTAACCGGCCGCAACCGGAGGGTCGAGTTTAATTGCATCAACCACAAAGAGTTTTCCGGATAGACCTATTAGCACGGTCGTTTAGCGGCTAATCTGATAATGCGAGAGCGTCTAATTACGGTTTGTTTTGCAACCGAAACAAACAGTTTCGACTCACGGTCGAAGCATAATTGCTAGTCGAGGCGCTTAATACCAGCCTTTTGAAGTCTGACTGAGAAGAATTGTTATTGGCAAAAGTCCAAACCGAAGGTCAAGTTCCCAGTGGGAATGTAGTACCTTAGGTTATGCTTCGTTTGGCACTCGAGGCAAACATGTAGGTAATGCAATTACGGCAACAGTTGATCCAACTTGTCGATTGATGTTAATGGACTATTTTTTAAATCTATATTTTATGAAAATGTATCTAATTTTAATCCGCCTGACGCTGGGAATGATTTTTGTTCCACCATCTAATAACTTCTGATTTGCAGCCAGAATACTAATTTGTATTGTTTTTATTGTTGGGAAATTAGGCCATTACAAATATTTAAAAAAGTTTTTGTCCCTCCGGCGTTGGGTCACTGAAGGGGGGGGGCGAAAATAAAACAAAGAAAATATTTTAATCGAGCAAAAAAATATGGATTTTAGGCATTTTTACTTAAAGTTTAAACGTGAAAACCAAATCTATTCTTGCTTTTAATAAATACGTTGTTATTTTTCATGCAAAAATCTACGAATAAAAAGACACAAACGAAAGAAAATTTTTTTGGCCGAGTTTCGGAAATTCCACTGTTTGAACCTCCATTTCTATTTCGTGCTAGAAGTGTTAACTCAACTCGTACTCATATTTCGAGTTTTTCAAGCTGTAGAGCCCACAGACAATTGATTTTATAAAAAAAATTAACTCATATCCTACAAATTATTTTTTTGCCCCCCGATTTTTCAAGTCAATTTCCAAGTGGGGGGTTGACAAAAATTTTTAAGATGATTTGTAATGGCCTTATGTAAAAAAGTATATGTGAAGTTCACATTACAACTAATTCCGTGGATTTTAGGTATGTAATGTTGTATTGTCAGAGTGTTACTTTTGTTGATTTCGTTGCTTTGCAGCATGTGCGCATTTAATTTTATCATGCATATTGTTATGATAGGTGGATAAAATCAACGCGCCTCTAAAATTTTGCAATTTTCGAAAACTGGTTGTTTGAACAAAATAAATATATTCAGTTTGTCAATCTTAATTTCTAGCAAAACCATTTCAGGGTCTTTCTGTGGCTGGAAAACCGATTGATAATAACTTTCTTTCTGCAAAACACTTTGCTTTGATGAATTTTTGTTTGCGAGCTAAAACAAAATACTAGAATATGGCAATATGGACTCGCACAAAAATGATTTTGGTGTTGAACTGCAGCAAAAAAACTGTTTGGCCAGGATGCTACCGATTACACAGCTCGATAAAACTAACAGATTTATTGCGGTTTGACAATCAACCGCGATAAGATCAATTTTGATTGGTGCGCCATTTTGTGTTGATACGCCACACTTATAAGAGGTAAGTTTATAATAGAGGTGGTGCAGCCAACAAGTTCTAACGTGGTAATATAGGCAAAAACACAATAAATTTGTTTTATTACGAGTTTTATTATGGTTTACTAGCTAGTTACAAGTGCGTTTGGACTCGTATCCTTTCGGTATTGCGCAATACCACAATAAAGCCATAGGTAATAATTAATACTGCAATAAAACCTTTATAAAATTCAAGTAACCAAGTAACTTTAAAATTGTTACTTGGGATTACGATCCACTAGTGGTTTTCAAGACCAATTCCATAAAACCGCCAATAAAACTATGAGCTCTACCAGAAGTTTTTGATGACCGCTATAAAACTGCGTTCCGACCAAGTGGCCCACTCTTCAGAACCCCTATAAGAATCAGGTCATAGTCTGAAGCAGTCTTATCACGCTCTGCTGAAAGTAGTAATAAAACCGATTGTGCTTTTTGCTGCTTGACAGCTAGCGCCATAATTTAATGAAGCTTTTTGCTACAAAGCTGTAAACCCTACAGCTTGCTCTAGTGAAAAGCTAAATCCGTTCGCCAACTTTATTAACTTGAAAATATCCGTGAGCAGAAAAGTTAAAGTTTTACTGTCAGATCATCCTAATCGATTTGGTTTGCAGCAACCATAATAAAATATCACATAGAATAATTAATAAATTTTAGCAGTTTACATTGGTTTGCAGCATGTGCGCATTAAATTTTATGGATAAAATCAACGCGCTATCGAAATTATGAAATTTTAGAAAACTGCTCATTTTAACAAAATATATATGTATATATCAAGCTAGTCAATGACGGCTCGATAAAAAGTATCCCACATCAAATTGCATCGAGGAAAACTGTGTAGGAACAAGGAACGCTGCAGAAAATTACTTAGTAGACCGATCCTTTTCAAAACTTTCAAACAATAAAATTAACCCTTAACAGCTTTCGGCATGTTTATTTCACTCCACTTTAATACCATAACCGTATGCTCGCACCTTACGCTTAACTCCACTTATAGGGTTCTGCATATGTAACATATGGATGAAGCTTCTTCTGTACGGAAATCCATGTTTTCTTTATGTCTTCCTCAGATTTGACCTCCTTGGGATGCTTCCGTAGTGCCTGCTTCATAAAAGCCCAGTATTTTTCGATAGCCATAGTTTCGGAGCGTTGCGGGGGTTCATGTCCTTGGGTACGAAAGTGATCCCGTTGGCTTCGTATCACTACAGGACAGCCATCCATGGTATGAAACTAAATCCGGCCAAAAGATCCTAGGGCCCTTGGGTTGCTTCAACAGAAGTTTCTGTAGACAGTCCTTGAGGTAGGTCTGCCCGTTTACAGTCCCGGTAGTCACAAACGACGAACTCCGTTTTGCCACATGTGCAGATCGCTTGCCAAATCATATATTTCTTAGCAAACTTTGAATGTTTTTGCTTCCTTACTTCCTCCGGAACAACAAACTTGTGCTGGACGGTGAAGTACAGTAGCCCCGGAAGCTGCCGGAAGTCTGCCTTGACGTACACACTTAAAAAAAAGTGCCGAAGTCAGCAAAATTTTCGGTAACATTTTTTATGATGCCAAACGTTAGTAAAGATCCGTAAACGTCGATTTGCAAAACTGAAATTTTTACCGAACGCTCGGCTGTCCAAATCTCGGCAAATTTTGCTGAGTTTTTTAAGTGTGTAAGTCTCATCATCCATGATGAAACAATGAGGCTTCGTCATCATCTGGGTGTACAGTTTCCGGTTCCGTGCTTTTCTACCCTATTTGGCCGTTCGTCATGATTTAGAGCCTTCTGCACTTTGTACGTATGCAGTCCCTCCCGGGTCTTGACTCTCTGAACGAACGACTTGGCCAGATTCAACTTTTTGGCCGCATTCCTGTCCGAAGCATTGGGATTGCGCTTAAACGCTTTCACGACACGCTTGTGATCCTGATCACCAATAGTACATCCATTCTGACCGCATTTCTTTTTCCGTGCGAAGCTCAGAGTTTCGTAGTAAAGTTTAATCACACCGCTCACCGTTGACTGCACGATTCCGAGTTGTTTTCCGATGTCCCGCTGAGAGAGTTGAGGATTTTCGCCATTTTTGCCCATTTTCGAAAAACTGACAGCGATAGAAATACGTGTAAACAATACACTTTAAGCTACCCAGCTAGCATTTTCATATGTATAAAAAAGGTAAAAATCAGCATTACGTACAGATATACATGATAAATCGTATTTCATGAGCAAAATTGGCGTATCCGTACTATTTCGGAGGCGATATACGTGATTACGAATAATTTTGAATGTTACGACTATATAAGTATTTATATATGATAATATCCGATTAAGCGCGAGTCGCTCCGTACTACTTTATGATTTTGTGCTGAAAATCGTATGTATGTCAGTCATTATCATTATATACGACAAAAAATCAACTTGATCCCACTTTATTCAGTTTTAGTTACGATTTCGAGTTTGTTAGGAGATTTACGATAGTTTTCCTATATTGATATACGAGTTGGTGCTAGCTGAGTACTTCTACCTAAATTTTCAAGAGAAAATACCCAATAGATAATTTTATATAGCGACTGAGATTTTTGCTTTTTATTTTATGATGCATATGGCATGTTGCTGCTTCATCGTAATAGCCTATTCCCGTCGTATGCTACACAAATTATTAAAAATATCATCGATTTTTATGACACACAATGCAAAATTAGTTATTCTCTAATATTTTAGTTTGTGGCCTCTCATACGCGAGCAATCAAATTGAGTTGAGATCTATTTAAATGCTCTTTTTTTTTCATTAAAGAATTCCTAGCAGCCAAATTTCCTACGTTTTTTCGTGCGACAAAGAAGAAAATGTCGACTAATCGTTTCAATTTCCGTCATTCATAAAATGAAAATAACTCACGCAACGCATTGTTGTTATTCTGCAGCCAGGAAAACTTGCATGACCTTCAGAAATTTTGCAGAATAACATTTGTCATGCTGTCCTACACAAATACATGCGCGCTAGCTTCGTAGACATTATTGTGATTTTTAATTCAGACGATGAAAAATTTGGATGGACGGATTTCAAAATGGTACGACGAATTTAAGATATAAAGTCAGGTGCGTAATTTCAATAAAATGCTTTAATAATCGCTTTATAGTGAATTCAAAGGGCACGGATCGGACGGTAAGTGCGTTTGAGTCAAATAGGTAAAAAAGCATGCAACGCTATGAAAAAATAAGAGTTCTGTAACTGAACATTCAAATACTTTTCTCAAATAATCGGTTTTGTGCTTTATATCACGCCTCCAAGGTAAAATTCCGGCAACGACACAGACGTATTTCAAAAACAAAAAGTAGATTAGCAGTGCAAAATCGTAGCTTTGTAAATGTGAGTGAAGATTCTTCACACAGTCTTCACTGAAGACATGATAAGTGCAAGCAATGGTACTTGCTCGCTGCTAAGAATATAGAATTTATTGGCTTTATTTTCTTCATAAAGATGATAAGAATAGCACGAAAAGGGGAAAACGAACGTTTGTTCCACGAATTCTTTTGTTGTTTTTCACTACGAAGCATCAGTAAGATCAATCCTGTATGTCTTGTACGAGTAAACAAAAATGTATTCGTTAGAATCATTATATTTTACAAAAATATTTGGAGCATTATACGAATGTTATTAAAGTTCAGGATAAAAATAGTATAATACCGACATTTATCGGAAAGTAGCAATATCGCTTTCTTCTCCCAAAAAAAGCTTAAATGATCGAGAATCCTTAACTTCGATCGTCGATCTTTTGTTATACTACCGTAAGAACAGTCGACAACGCACTATGGGGCAGAACCCGAAAAAGGTCGGACAAAACCATAAAATTTTTATTTGAGATATTATGCCAAACTTATTACTCTACGTATAGTAGACATGATGTATAGTAGACATAACATTGTAATCTACAAGAAATAAGCATACATTGTTTTAAAAGGTGTTTTTTCAATAGGAATTATAGAAGGTGAAACACTTACACTGTTACACTTACACAAATATGAAAAATCTATACCTATAAAAATGGATTTCTGTCTGTCTGTCTACTACTAAAACTACTGAACCGATCGGCATGAATATAGGGGTTTTTGGGCCCAGAGAAGGTTCTTATGATGGTTAGAGACCCCTCCCCCACTAAGGGGGGGGGGGGCTCCCATACAAATCTATTCCTAAAAAAATGGATTTCTGTCTGCTTTATGTTCCTTATAGAACCGAAAACTATTGAACCGATCGGCGTGAAAATTTGCATGTAGGGGTTTTTGGTGCCAGGGAAGGATCTTAGGATGGTTAGAGATCCCTCCCCCCGCCAAGAGGGGGGGTTCCCATACAAATCTATACCTATAAAATGGATTTCTGTCTGTCTGCCCGAATGTTCTTTATAGAATCGAAAACTACTGAACCGATCGGCGTGAAAATTTGCATATTGAGGTTTTTGGGGCCAGGGAAGGTTCTTATGATGGTTAGAGACCCCTGCTCCCACTAAAAGGGAGGGCTCCCATACAAATGAAACACAAATTTGTGCATAACTCGAGAATTAATCAAGCAAAGGGAAAAACAATTTACATGTTGGTGTTTTTGGAGACAAGAATTTTTTCTATGATGAATTGAGACCCCTTACCTTTTTAGGAGGGGGGGCTCCCATACAAATGAAATACAAATTTCCTCATAACTCGAGAACTAATTAATCAAATGGAACCAAATTTGGCATGCGGGTGTTTTTGGAGGTATGAATTTTTTCTATGGTGAATTGAGACCCCTCCCCCTTTAATAGTGGGGGTGGGACTCCTATACAAATGAAATACAAATATTCTCATAACAAGAGAACTAATTAAGCAAATGGAACCAAATTTGGCATGGGGGGGGGGGTTTGGAACCAGGAATTTTTTTTATGATAGTTGAGACCCCTCACCCCTGTGGTAGAGGGATAAGAACTCTATTACCCCGTAGAGATCACCTCTATCTAGGTTTATTTATTTTCCTAGATCTGCTGACCTCTATTACTTTCCTTCAGTTGGGTACTTTCTACGAAAAGATTTTCCGTGAAATGGTACATCCCGCGTAAGGTTTTTGGCGAAATGGTATTCTGCGAAACTGTATATTCCGCGTTATGGTCAACCGAGAATTGGTGTTCCGCAAAATGGTATTCGGCGGAATGGTTTGTAATGATGGCGAATATTTAAATGCTATCCGCGCTTTATCAAGCTAAGCAATGGGGGGGAGTTGTATTCTACTTTACTGTGAAGAAAATTTGTATATTAAAACACCCATGAACTCCCCAGAAACTTGCAAAACTCGAGATTGTGACAAAGGTCATCCGAGAGTCACGATTTATGTACAACACAGTTTAATTTGTGGCAATACGAAGTTTGTCGGGTCAGCTAGTGAAAAAATAAATATCTTTCAATCTTTAAGTATCTAGCTAACATATTGTTTAAAATTTTATAGTCATGCTTGTGTATGTAAGACACGACGTTATTATCGCTATGAGATACATTGGAGTAGATAAGGATAATTTGGGGCATTGTAAAAGCGACCACTCCCCTCTCCCCTTAATAGATTTGCCTAATTAGCTTTGATTCAAGTTAAATTGGCAATAGAATATGTTCGGTTGGACATTCAGCGCGACTGAACGAACCTCCATTTTGTTTATTTAGAGTCGAACATGTTGAAACATGTCATAAATGATCGATAGGCATAACATAAAATATATCCGTAATTTATTCTTTAAAATTCAAAGGAAATGGTAACAGAGCAAAAAAAAATGAAACACTTTCATCTTTCATGTTCATAGTTTCCAAAATCGGTTAAAATTGTTAATCCATCAAAAACACGTGAATGTACTAAAGTAGATAGTAAGGTAAGTTAACCTATACAGTGAACCCTCTACCTGTAATGAACCCTCGGATAAAATTTCGGTATTTACTTCTTGTACTTCTTATTTCTGAGGATATATGACATGACACAGAATATACTAAACATACCACACATTTTGGTTTATAAAATTTTAGCTGCATTTCATTATTAATGCCTTAAGGACGATATTTTCAACAAGTGAGGGTCCATTATACGGCTGACAATGCAAAAAATGTCGCCTGCACCCTCTTCATGCAAAATACACTAGCATTCCTACAATGGACCCGTTCGTTTTCCATAAAAGGAAAATCGACATTCCAAACTGTTTTGAAAAATATGTAAAATATAGAGATTTCCGTTTAGACAATGGTCACTCTGTTTTGAAAAATATGTTAAAGATAGAGCATCTTAAATTGATATTATTTTGGCTTATTCGAAAGTAACTAATATTGTAAGCGCCAACGGTTGGGTGTTTAGTGTTACCAGTTCAAAATAATTCATAGAAAGGCCCACTAATGGTTGTTTACCCTTCTTCTTCTTCTTCTTCTTCTTCTTCTTCTTCTTCTTCTTCTTCTTCTTCTTCTTCTTCTTCTTCTTCTTCTTCTTCTTCTTCTTCTTCTTCTTCTGCTGCTTCTTCTTCTTCTTCAGCAGCATAGAGCCGGGGTGGCTCGTGCTGTTTCAAGCACTCGTCTCCATTCAACTCGGTCTAGGGCCACTCGTCGCCAATTTCCTAGTCGTCTCAGAAGTCGCAAATCGCTTTCGACCTGGTCGAGCCATCGTGCACGTTGCCCCCCCCCCCCTGTTCCTGGTTCCGGTGGGGTTGTTGAAGAGAACTATTTTCGTCGCAGTGTCGTCCGGCATCCTTACGACGTGTCCGGCCCACCGTAGCCTGCTAACTTTCGCTAGATGTACGATGGGAGTCTCCCCAAGCAGTGCCTGTAGCTCGTGATTCATACGCCTCCGCCACTCACCGCTTTCAGTTTGTACTCCGCCAAAAATCGTCCGCAGCACTTTCCGCTCAAACACGGCAAGGGCGCGAATGTCCTCCGTAAACAGCGTCACGGCTTCAAGTCCATAAAGAACTACAGGTCTAATAATGGTTTTGTACATTGTTAGCTTCGTGCGGCGGCGTATGCTTCCTGATCGTAGCGTTTTACGAAGGGCAAAGTAGGCCCGATTTCCCGCTTGGATGCGCCGCTGGATCTCCTTACTAGTGTTGTTGTCCGCGGTCACCAGCGATCCCAAATACACGAACTCTTCTACCACTTCTAGTTCGTCGCCGTCAACGGTTACCGTCCGTGGGAGGCGCGCGTTTGTTTCCTTTGAGCCTCTTCCTTTCATGTATCTGGTCTTCGACGCATTTATTTTTAGCCCAATTCTCCTAGACTCAGCTTTCAGTCTGGCGTAGATTGCCTCCGCCGTCGCAAAGTTCCTGGCAATGATATCATCTGCAAAGCCTAGAAGTTGGCTACTCTTGGTAAAAATCGTGCCTCTCGTTTCGATGCCCGCTCGTCGGATCACCCCCTCAAGAGCGATGTTGAACAGCATGCAGGATAGACCGTCACCTTGTCTCAACCCTCGTCCCGTCTCGAAGGGACTCGAGAGTGTCCCAGAGATGCGTACGAAACACATCACTCGATCCAATGTAGCTCTGATCAGTCGCGTCAGTTTGTCCGGTGGTTGTTTACCCTATACCCGAATAATAATATTAACTTACTCTTTGGGTACAGATTGTGATAATTTATTTAGGTCGTCCGTCTACCAAATTCGACTATAATTCTGAAAAAAATGTATTTGACTATTTAAAATGTTTATAACTTAATTCCCGTAAGTTCTACAACTTTGGTGTCTTCTGTAACTTTACGTAACTTTATAAGACAAATAACTTTTTTGAAGACACAAGATTTCTAAAGTCATTATTTAAAAAGTTAGACTTCAACGCCATCTATAGGAATAAAAATACCACTACTTAGAATTTACAAAAAGGTGCGAAATTTTATGACAAACAATATGGTCGAAGACAACAAACCTCTACGAAGCATATCCAAAAAGTTATGAGGTTTTGTCCGTGCACCGGGTCAATCTGCCCCACTGTGCGACGCCATCAGCCATGGAACCACAACGACTGCTTGTTAAGCAGGTCATAATTGCAATTTTATAGTATGTTTTCACTTACCTATACACAATCTTCGTTCTGCGAGCCAAATCGAGTCAATCGTAATAACATCATTTGCGGTAGAAAAAATGCCAACGAATGTTTTTAAGTGGTATGAATTTATTTTGATCAGCCTCGAATATAGTTTTACGATTATTTTTTCTAAAAAAATACGAAATTATATTCTCAGTGTAATAGTTATTACGATTACAAATATAACTTCCCTTTCGTATTTATTTACCACTTGTTTTCAAGCAATCGAATATAGAAATTTAAATTTTTATACCTATTAAAAAAGTCTATTCGAAGAAGTTCGAAAACCCAAACATCAATTTGCCAATCAAGCAACTAAATGCTGTCGATCCTAGCCACTGAAGTAGATCACAAAATAGCAAACCTCTCAGTCAGACATGCTCGTGAATGTCCCTTTTTTCGTTTTTTGGGTAATTAAAATTACAACTACATTGACATAGCCACCGAAATGGTTTTGTAAAGAACCGTCAGTACTTGATTGAAAGCCTTTGGAAAAACGGCATCATTTGTTATAGAGCGTGTGGCCAAAAAAAAACTCGGTCATGAATGAAACGACCAAAATCGACATCAACTGATAGTTCAATAAGTGGAATACTTGTGTAGATAACAACCACAGACAAACAGACCTTGATCAGACATTTCGAAATACATTAACCCATAATAGGAGTACCACTCGGTTGAGTAAGTCTTTTGCAAATGGTCATTCTCTTCTTCAGTTGACATTGTTGACTCGCGGGAAACCACCGATTGAGGATGAAAAAAACGCTGTCACTCGTAAATTTAAAAACACGTTAATTTAGAAATGTACTTCATTCGGACTTTGCTTTATGTTAAGCGCAGGTATGCACACTCCACAAAAAACCTTTTGTGAGGATATAGCAACCTGACAATTACACCACGAATAGCAACAATAGTAAAGTTTATTATCACGCAACACTGTTACTATCATCCGTACCAACAACGGGCTAGATTCAGCCATAAACCTTAGCAAAGACGTCATCCAAAGCCCGTAATTCAACTACCATTACTAAAGTCCACTAACCGGACGCCCCCACACGATCTTCCCATTGTACGCCATTGAGGTTCACCACCTGGGAACGATTTATTTTGATTGTCCGCACGTTCACGCCACTGCACTGCACCGCACCATGGCATCGCTCGCAAGTCGGGCAGGTTCTTCTGCTCTAGCGAAGGAAGGTTCACTCGCACTCGAAGCAGCTCGTATCAAAGCAGATCAAAAACAAACACAATTGTCTGTCGCGCTGATTGTCCGTTTTCCCTGGCGATACGCGGTGACCGTAAGCGGATCCGGTTGCAACATCGGCGCCGCCACAGTATGCGGCAGTCGTTCCCAGGCTGGAGCACACTAGAAACATGTGTTTTGCCCTCTACACTTTCCGTCTGGCTACGCTGGTTACTACAGCCACGGATGAATCGGAGCGGAAAAATGTACGATGCAGATGCACACTGCAGCATTTTCGTTTCCCGGGTCAAGATTTATCTTCATCGCAATGTAGAGAAAGAGAGTAAAAGCACCTCGTACCGAGTGCATCTAGGATTCTCCGTACGGGTTTTGTCTGCTTTGACGGGGCTCACCCGTTGTAGCGTAGATGAGCAAGATATGAACTTGCCTGGTCAGTTATTTAGATCAATCTAAACAAGTCTGTGGTTCTCCGGTTAAACCACGTGCCGGTGAGCTGCATGTTGCATACAAACGGCTCAATTTATTGCATGTGGGTCCTTTATTCGACGCTGCAGCTCTTCTATGGAAGTGGCAAGTTCTTTTTTTTTTTGTTACTTTCGAAGGAATTCCCATAAGCTCCTCGGGTCGGTAGTGTTAGTTTGGTTTGCACACACGGCCGAGTGCTGCCGCTGTTTAGGTTGAAAAATCCTGTAGCCGCAGTTTATTGGGCCACCTGCTGAGCAGTCAAACCTGAGCCAAGCGAACCTGGCATAGTTGCTGATGTGATGCAGCTGGTTTGTCTGTCCTACTTTGTACCGGATGCAGCACCGAATCAAACAAAAGCTTTAATTTAAAACTATCTATAAAGATCTCTCTTGTTCCCTTGTTCTCTTGTTGCTAATTTGGGAAATAATATTGAGAGGCAAGTTAAACAAATAATAACAATTTGCTGCTATCAAATGAAATCAGAACACTGGAATACAAGCACTTGACCGGTGAAGGCTGGAGGCAAATGTCCTATTGTTCTTATGGACCGAATCAATTTTAAGCAAGAATACTATACCCTTTTTAAGGTTATCCCTTTTGAGCCATTCCATTCAAGGGCCACCGGACAGGACGAAACAATTGCTGTATTATACTATCTCCGGTAATTGACAAATACAAGGCTATGCTTTCACGATGCTCCCGGTCGGTCGGTGAGGTTCAGGTCCCTGCGGTCATCAAATGCAGCCGGGTCATCTATTTTCATTCGCATCTGTTTCACCTCTTCCGTCATCTTGCGCATGACTTCACCAGCCTCGAACACGGCCGTATCGTTACATTTATGCATCCATCAACTGCGCCGTTGTTGTTTGTTTGACTTGCAACAGTGCACAATTTAACGGTTTTTGCCAGTTCAGCACGTGGTTTTGTATGTTTTGTTGATGGCAGCGGCACGACACATATCCGCGATGATTGCTTACCAGCAGCGGTGCCGGTGTCGTACTCAGGGTGCGGTGCGGATGAGGTGCGTACCCCTTATGGTTCAGTTAGGTTACTTGTTGGCGGGTATAAAATGACCAATAGAACGAAAAAAGAATAGGGAAAGTTCAAGAAAACATGTTTACACTTTGACCCTAGTCACGTATGTGTCACCCGTCGGCATCCTGTACTCAGCTATACGAGCTAAAAACATAGAACATGTATGGTGCACGGCTGCAAATGTTTGCACAGTACAGAAACCACTATCCGATTTGTGTTTTGCGACCGCAACCGAGCACGTACCACTGGGAAATAAAGAGATGATGGACACAATTGCTTAGGTGGAATAAGTTACTGCTATTTATTAATATCTTGCAATCATTTTGAATCACTTGATATTTGAACAACAGGTGGGAATTGTGGATTTTAGTTAAGGCGGAACCGAAAGTGGCTAACGTTATTGTGTTAGTGCGACAAACACTGTACTGTACATCTCATGTGTTCATCAAAACCCTAAACGTTTATTTGAATATTGTATCAGTATTGGTAATATATGTCAAATAGCGGAGCTTGCAAACATAAACAGCTGATCCGCAGCCAACCGCACTGACTACAAACATCGCGAAAAAGGGTTTATTTTCTTTATCAAGGCATTCCGATTCAATCAAAATTAACAGCAGCAACTGAATAATGCGTAGGATCACTAAGATGTTTAATTAATCCGCTTGCATCGGATTGCGTTTTTGATTCCTGCGTTTGCGTTTTGTTTGTTTACTTCACTCTAAGCTCATCGATGCGGCGAAAGTTGAAAGCTCTTTAAAAGCTCATTGATGTGACGAAAGTTTGATACTGTGTTGCTGCTTTTTCGAAAATCGCTAGTTCAACGAAATATGTGCGCAACCAAATATCTATTAACTAATTCCAGATTATACGTTTTATGAACACTTAATGATCTATATGATCAATTAAATTTATTTTCCATTAGCAATTATGTTTTGCTGAGCGTTTATTGAGACATAGCAGATCGATAAATTGAAATACAAGTTTTAGGAAATTATAACAGCACTGGAAGCACTGATTACGTGGCGAAAGCGTGCTATGCCAATACAGATGCATTTTTAAGGCACAAAACAATACATGCTTCGAATGGTAGCCATTTACCCAGCCATCTTTGAGCCACTTTCGGTTTCCCCTTAAGACCTTTATTCACAGTTGCTTGTAAAGACTGCGCTGGAAAATAATGAGACACACAAAAATGGTCGCCAAACATTCATTTTAAGTAGGATTTTCTTCAAACTTCCGAAAATTAAACTACAACATTATATTTAGGTTTTTACTTTATTACTTAATTGGATCTCCTCTCCATGACCAACCTTTCTGATGTACCTCAAGGCAGCAATATGGGACCTCTTCTGCTTTTGCTGTTGTGTTGTGTTGTGAACGATACTGCTTCGCTGCTTGGGGTTAAATGCAAGCTGAAGAATGTGGTTGACTTGCAATTATATTCAGTGGCTCGTTCCATAGACGAATGTAGCAGGCTTCAAAGGTCCTTGGATGTTTTTTGTTAGATTATAGTAACTTCAGATGATGAGTGAAAGCCAGTAAGTAGCTCGAAACGTACGGACAGACTGGCACTTGAATTTGAATTTATTTTCGCCGAAAACCGCCGATCACAAGAAGCAAACAATTATAGTAACTTCCACAACTTGGGTCATTCGTGACTTCTGCGGAGTTGGGATTTGAACCCGGGTCCTCGGCGTGAGAGGCGTGAATGCTGACCACGCTCTTGGATGTGTTTGTTGGCTATACTCACGAGATTCGATGAAATCAATGACCTTGGGGTACACTGCTTAACACCAAACTCACCTTTAACTTATATCCCGACAGCTCGATTTCTTCGCTAAAATCACAAGTGACTTCAGTGATCCTCACTGCTTGAAGGCGCTGTTCTGCTAGTTAGTACAGCCACTGATTGAATATGTTTGCGTGGTATGGTAACCGCTTAGTCTAACAAGCAAGTCGCCGTATGTTCGAAGGGGGGGGGGATGGGAATGGGAGCCCCCCCTTTTACTGTGGGAGGGGTCTCTAACTATCATAAGAACCTTCCCCGGCCCCAAAACCGCCTGCATGCAAATTTTCACGCCGATCGGTTCAGTAATTTCCGAGTCTATAAGGAACATACATATAGACAGACAGACAGACAGAAATTCATTTATATATATATATATATATATAGACTAGCTGACCCGACAAACTTCGTATTGCCACAAAATAACCTGTGTTGTACATAAATCATGAATCTCGGGTGATCTTTGTCACAATCTCGAGTTTTGCAAGTTTCTGAGGAGTTCAACCTTAGATGATTCATTTTGGCAGTTACGTAACTATGAAAGCATCCCAGGTAACCAATAAGCATCACCAATGCTATTCAAATGTAGGCCAATAAGCATTTAAGTCGCCTTAAATGCTACTTAAATGCTATTTTGGCAAAATATATAGCTACTTTACTGATAACCTTCTTATAGTGCTGACAATGCTAATTTACAGCTAATTACCGACACGAAGAATTTGAATACAGTTTTGGATGGCAATTTACAACACCTATGCAGTCAAAAAGCTAACATACAATAACGTGCAGTATAAAATGCCAGACCCGCTGATTTGCTGCTTATGTTAATGCTTATTAGTTACCTGAAACAGGTAGTTTAATATACAAATTTGCCATTTTTCCTCACAGTAAAGTAGAAAACAACTCCCCTGCCCCCTAATTGCATAGCCAGAAAGCGGATAGTAATATTCGCCATGATTGTACAACATTTCGCCGAATATCATTTTGCAAAAAACCTTAAACGGAAAACTTTTTTGTGGAAAGTACCATTTCGCGATCCTCTCCTTACTCGCTGTTCCAGGAAACTCAGGTAGACCTAGGAAAACAAATAAACCTAGACAGTAGTGATTTCTGCGGGGCGTTGCCTCCCCCCAGTGGGCGGCCCTTCCGACGACGGGTCACGGGCAACACTCGCGGCCGTCTCGTCCTGAATGATCTAGTGTTACTATAGATAGTTTTTGTGGTCTTGTTATTGACTAATGTTTTATGAAAGAGTCTCGAATTTCTCGAGTTCGATTAGTTTTTGAGTTTCGCAAAAATTTCTGTTTTATTTGTATGAGAGTCCATATCCCCCTAAATTCAAGACTCAAAAATCTCCTACATGCTAAATTTGGTTCCATTGGCTTGATTAGTACTCAAATTATAAGGAAATTTGTATTTCATTTGTATGGGAGCACCCCCTCTTAAAATGGGAAGGGGTCGTAATTCACCATAGAAAAAAATTCTGCCATCGAAAACTCCCACATGCCAAATTTGGTTCCATTTGCTTGATTAGTTCTTAAGTTATGAGGAAATTTGTATTTCATTGGCTCAGGAGCCCCCCCCCTCCTAAAGTGGGGAGGGGTCCCAGTTCTTCATAGAAAAAAATTTTGTCTCCAAAAACACCATCATGCCAAATTTGGTTCCATTTGCTTGATTAGTTCTCGAGTTATGAGGAAATTTGTTTTTCGTTTGTATGGGAGCCCCCCCTCTTAAAGTGGGGAGGGGTCCTAATTCACCATAAACAATATTTTTGCCCTCGAAAACTTTCACATGCCAAATTTTATTCCATTTGCTTGATTAGTTCTCAGGTTATGAGGAAACTTGTATTTCATTTTTATGGAAGCCCCCCCTCTTAAACGGGAGAGTTATGCAGAAATATGTGTTTCATTTGTATGGGAGCCCCCCTCTTAGTGGGGGGATGGGTCTCTAACCATCACTAAAACCTTTCCTGGCCTCAAAAACCTCTACATGCAAATTTTCACGCCGATTGGTTCAGTAGCTTTTGATTCTATAAGGAACATCCCGACAGACAGGCAGACAGACAGAAATCTATTTTTATATATAAGATACCATAAAATTGCTGGTCATTGTAGCTATCCAACGCCATGTAAATTGTCAGTTTCGTTCAGTAGTTTAGTTACAATTTGAAATCTTTCATTTAAACGTTACACTTCTATTTTTGTTTTCACAAAGGGCTACCCAGTATAGTAAACAAAGATCTATCTTCTCGGTAGTCCTACGTCAAAATCACGAGGTTGGTCTATCATTAGAATGACCATAATTTCATCTTTTAGCGTAATATAAATATTCGTTTTTATCATTCGTTAAAAAATATAATGTTTTCAAAGAAGTTGTAGAACGCAGTAAAACGTGCAACAGTACCTTTCTAGATTTTACCGTTGGCGGAATATCCATTTGGAGGACTAACATTCCTTTCCCTCCCAAATTGACCTGCATTGGGTGTTGCTAGCTTTTTTATTCATCATCATAAAGAAATTGATTGGATCAGAAAATGCACACTGAGAGTGATCTGCTATTTCCAAGCATTGCTCTAATGGTTCTTGGTGCAAATTCAGCTGATCTACACTCTTAAATGATTCTACCTGTAAATAGGTCGGATTTAGTTAAAGCTGGGTTGAAACTACTCAAAATGCCCTGATAGTGTACAAACTCAAACTTTGGGCAAAAATTTCAACCAGTTTGGCAGTTTTAAGTTCCTACTACCTTTATTTTTATCGGCTGTCAGTCTTGATAAATCAGAACAGATTTTGTACTTTCTCCGACGTTTCGACTATATTTTGTAGTCTTTATCAAGGATTTCTACGATACATTGGGTGTTAGATTTGTTACAAATTTTGATAATTTTCAATTTTATACGTACAATACAGTTAGGACTTAGGACATGTTACTTTAACTAAACAAAGACAATTGACAAAGGACAGACAGTATTGTACGTATAAAATTGAAAATTAACAAAATTTGTAACAAATCTAACACCCAATGTATCGTAGAAATCCTTGATAAAGACTACAAAATATAGTCGAAACGTCGGAGAAAGTACAAAATCTGTTCTGATTTATCAAGACTGACAGCCGATAAAAATAAATATAAAATTTCACAGTCGACAAAACATACCCGTTCCTACTACCAATTTATTGGTTGAAAAACTACTCAAAATCTGAGTTTGTACACTTTAAGGGCATTTTGAGTAGTTTCAACCTAGCTTTAACTAAATCCGACCTATTTACAGGTAAAATCATTTAACAGTGTAGATTATTTGCGGGCAACTCACGGCCGGTAAAATTATACTAGCTATGCATTTAACTTTGCACAGGGTTATTTGAGTGCTTTTAAGTCTTCAACCAGGTTATTTGGTATGTTGAAATATACTTTGTTACTCAAGACTGTTTATCGTTAGGATGCATATTTAGAGAGTTATGGGAAATTTACTAAAAAAGTGCTTTTCGCAGCCAGTAAAATATTGATAGTTACTATAATATTCAGTCAAGTTTTTTATTGTAGTGTGTTTGAATGTACAATGTACACAATTTTATCGTTAGTTGAATGATGCGAGTGGTTTCTACAGTAGACGGAGGAAGAGGCACAATTTGTGTCTAAAAATAACCCAACCAGATACGTCGCTACCTTAATAAGGGGAGTTACGCAGTCTCCTTTTGTACAGCGCCTCAATGGTTCAAAGGTACAAGTACCAGCAAGCTACACGTCCTGGCGGGTGTTGTGGGTTCGAATCCGGTTATAATCTCAGATTATAGCTTGATTCGACCCAAGCGCCTTCCAGCATTGAACAGAAGGTAGGAGTCACAACGACTACTTGTAAAGCGTAGCTACCAATAACCCCTCTCTCCCCTCACCTTTCCACTGTTTCCCCTCCATTTTCAAAAAACTTTTCATTACTTTCCCCTACCGTCCCTTCATCAATTGTAGAAACACCGTTTCAAAAAATGTCAAAGCGGAGAGTTACCTTAATTTATAATGGTACTCTCCGCTTTGTTTTTACCACACCGTGTGTGTTTTTCTGTTTTAACACCAGCCTGCTAATCGACGGTCGGCACCAGACTGTTAAGCTCATACCACAATTCAGTCCCAAGCAACAATGTGAGTTTTATTGTACTCTTATGGTGGTCTTCAAGACCAATTTTGGTCTTAAATGCCATCATAAGAGTGTAACAAAACCCAAATTGTTACTTGGGTAATCGTCTATCTTCTCGGTGGTAGAAGCAAAAACAGGAATCATACAAAAATAATTACCGTCGACGGGTAGAGCGTATGTGTGTGCGTACGAATTGTTAAACTGGAGGGACGGAAACTACATGTGCGACTATCTAATACAGGGTGTCGTGATAGTTTAATTGTCAAAGCACTCGGGCGCCAACCGAGAGAGGTGAGAGCCCCTCTAACCAATTGAACTACGCAATATATTTTTGGCCTCATATCGAAGTTTTGCATTTTCACCCATTCTCCTCTCCTTCACTTTAATAAAATAGTTGAACCGCGACAGAGTCAGAGTAAAACAGAAAAAAAGTAAAACGTTGAGAATTGAGATTATTTTTCGAGCACGACACAAGCCTGCCCTATAATAAACCATCGCGTTTTTCAGCGGCCGTAACTCAAGAACGAAAAATAATGCCGTCGTAATATTTTCACCAGTAAAAGATAAAGAATCTAAGAACATATCTCCAAACTACGCCCATGTTTTCACATAAAATTCTATGGAATTCTGGAACTCTTCGGGTCGAAGCTGTACGACAATTTTGGAAAATGCCCTCGTGACAAAATAAAATTGTTTAAACAGATAGAATATTCCATATGATTTATGAGGTGACATAGGTTCTGTATCGTTAGATATAATTGCCACAAAAGAGTTTTTTTGGAAGTTTAAACCTATTATTTTTTCTTTTTTAAATTTTATTTCATGACTCTTCTAATGTAACTACAACAGGTCACAATGTGACCTACATTAGATTATAGAGGTAAAAAATGCTATACTGAATGAGAATTTACCGGCATTCTACTTTAAAGCAACGTACACTGTATTTTAGCAGATTGTTGCTCCTTCTTTCGTGGAAAAATAGAAAATTTCATCCCGCAGAATCCTCGATAAGCTGTTGACTGTCGAATGGTGCACTTGCCTAGAAGTAGGTGTACTAACGATAAGCGACACAAAGTTTTCAACTGCTCTCTTTTAGCTATTATCGATGTTGAGACTTGTCGTGTTGAGACTTCCGACTATTGTTAGAGTCATTGTGAGTTAGAGACAGATGTTGCTGTGTGAGTGGGGAGGAAAATTGTCAATGGGTTCAAAAAACTTTAAGTTTATAATAACTCACACTATGGTGACATCCGTTAATGTCATAGTGTTTGACTATTTTTATCACACAAATGGTCGGTGTTAAATCAGACCGTACCAAGACAGAAAGCTTATCTTTTGAGCTTTTCAAAAATGTATTAAAAGCTTAAAATTGCTTGGAAAATGATTGAGTTATTCATGCATGATAGTATGTGGGCACCTAGCTAAAAACTTTTTATTGCATTCACTTGAAATTTTGGAGGTGTTAGAAAGTTTTCAAATCTATTTTTATGATCGACTAGGTGCGACTAACAACGTACACTAGGTCATTTGAGAAGTATTTTTTCCGTGTCACACCGTGTTATTGATGTCTTTCCTCGCTAGTCTTTCCTCGGGATGCTCTACTTCCGACTTGACTTTCGCATCCAGATCAACCACAAACTTCAGATCGGTTTCAATGGGACCAAATTGTGGATTCTGCCGGCTTTCGAGGTACAACCCGAACGCCAGATATGCCAACGATAAATTCGGGCGCAGGTCAAGATATCCGTAATAGATATCTTTGGCTTCCGAATGTACCTTGATACAGTCGCTGTATGCCCTCATCGTCAACAGGTAAAAGGCATAATCTTCCAGTGCCTTTGCGTAAGAAATGCTCATTGGTCCAAGCTCGTGCGCCGCCCAGCTGACTGCCTGTGTTATTAGAAGCTTAGCTCGACTCAGTTGTCTTCGAGCGAGACAGGTTTTAGCCAACTGTTGTAATGCCGAAACTATTACTCCATGATCGCTGTCGTCCGTTAGCAGCTCCAGCGCCGACAATCCCTGCTGATAACTTGCTTCGAATTCGCACTGTTCAAAAAGGCTAGTCACAATGGCAAGTCTGGCATCAGCCAATATATTTACCGGGATATCCTCCAGCTGCAATATCATATCTTTACCAACGATGAAGCCAGACTCTAGGAGTATGCTTATAAGAATGATTAAGCCTCGAGGTGCTTTATGAATCCTCTTGTTGAAGGGCAATTTGAAATCTGTCGTATCAAAATCATAGAGTAGTATGGAGCGACTCGCGCTTAGTTGGATATTATCGTATATAAATACTTAATAGTCGAAACGCTCAAAACTATTCGTAATCACGTATGTCGCCTCCAAAATAGTACGGATATGCTAATTTTGCGCATGAAATACGATTTATTTAGCATGTATATCTGTACGTAATGCACAACACGGAAGAATTTAAATCACCAAACGACGACGCCCAATCTAATGAAGAAGAAATTTTATCGACGCGCTCTTTGGAGCTAGTAAACGTAAATGTAAGTAGTAATAATTTTCCAAAAACTTCTTCTGCACTAAAACAGAATGCGGCTGAAATTCTTGTGTATTGCCAGAATTTCAACCGCATGAAAAGTCCAGCCAAAATGAAGGAAATTCATCAAAATGTAATATCATCTTCTTTCAAAGTCATTCTTGGAACCGAAAGTAGCTGGGACGAAAGCGTCAAAAGCGAAGAAATTTTTGGAAATCTATTTAACGTATTCCGGCACGACCGTAATTTGTCTCTAAGTCAGAAAAAATCTGGAGGAGGTGTCCTCATAGCTATAAACTCTGACTTTACTTCGGAAGAAATAATTACTAGAAAGCACATCGAATTTGAAAATATATGGGCCAAAGCAACCATATACGGCGAAGTACACATTTTTTCAGCCGTGTACTTTCCTCCCGAACATGCTAATAAACAGTCTTATGAACTATTTTTCGAAGCAGTAGAAAACATTATTTCAAATATGGAACCCGAAGTAAAACTACATATTTACGGCGACTTCAATCAGCGCAATGTGGACTTCATTGTAGACATTGACAATGAATCCATTTTGCTTCCAGTAGTAGGCGAAAATGAAACATTGCATTACATTTTTGACAAAATTTCACAATTTGGCATGCATCAAATAAATTCAGTCAAAAATAGTCAAAATGTTTATTTGGACTTACTTTTTACAAACTGCACAGACGACTTTGCTGTAAATGCTTCACTATCTCCTTTATGGAAGAATGAAGCATTTCACACAGCAATGGAATACTCAATTTTAACACACAATAGCTCTTACCCTACTGACTTGGAATATGAAGAAGTGCCGGAATATAACAAAGCAAATTTTATAGAAATTAAGCGTAGACTATGTACAACAGAATGGCAACATGTGTTTTGTACTGAAGGAAATGTCGACTATGAAGCAGAAAAATTCATCCTTTTCTTGAAGTGCCTTTTGCACGAAACTGTACCAATGAAAAGAAGAAAACGAAGTCAACATAGTAAATGGCCTGTGTGGTTTAACTCACATCTAAAAAATCTTAAAAATAGAAAACAAAAAGCACACAAAAAATTCAAAAATGAAAACAATACCATTAACTTGAATAATTATCTCAATATTAGCGTAGAACTCAACTCGGCCACTAAAATCGCGTATGAAGAATATAATAGTAAAGTCGAAAATGAAGTCAAATCATGCCCAAAAAATTTCTTTAACTATGTAAATACTAAATTGAAAAGCAGTAATGTCCCATCCCAAATGAAACTTGACGGGCTTATTGGAAATAATGCTCATGAAATCTGCAACCTTTTCGCAAATTTCTTTCAAGAAGTATATACAACATTCACCGAAGAAGACCGCGACCAGGAATATTTCTCATTTATCCCCGAATTTTCTAACGACATATCTGTCTCTCAACTATCAGAAATTGACGTATTTGAAGCACTCAAAGGCTTGAATGCGTCAAAAGGGCCGGGGCCTGACGGAATAGCACCCATATTTCTCAAAAACCTGGCCGAAGAACTTGCTACACCATTACAACGCCTATTTAACATGTCTCTGAAAAATGGAAAATTCCCGAAAATATGGAAACCTTCGTATTTAGTCCCTATCTTCAAATCAGGAACAAAATCAGACATCCGAATCTACCGTGGAATTGCCATTATCTCTTGCATTCCTAAACTATTTGAATCAATTATAAATGAAAAAATTTTTCAACAAGTAAAACACAAAATTACAAGTCAGCAACACGGCTTTTTTAAAGGCCGCTCTACTGCCTCAAATCTTCTGGAATTTGTAGCTTTTACTCTTAATGCAATGGACAGTGATAACCACGTAGAAGCTATTTACACGGACTTTAGTAAGGCATTTGACAGAATAGACATACCATTATTAATCTTCAAATTAGGCAAAATTGGAATAGAACCGAAGCTCTTGAAATGGCTTCAATCATATTTAACGGAACGTAAACAAATTGTTCGCTTTCAAAATGCCCTCTCGGACCCTATTCAAGTCACCTCTGGGGTTCCCCAAGGTTCCCACTTAGGGCCACTTCTTTTCATTTTGCACGTAAATGACATTTCCTACATACTTAACCACTCAAAAGTACTTGTATATGCAGACGACATGAAAATATATATGGAAATAAAAAATGCCCATGACGTCGCAGTATTTCAGAATGAAGTCAATGTATTCAACACTTGGTGCAACAAATCTTTACTAAACCTCAATGTAAAAAAATGTAACTCAATAGCATTTAGCAGGAAAATTCAAACTCCCTCTATTGACATATACTTAGGAAACAATATTGTACCAAAATGTAAAATTGTAAGGGATCTAGGAGTAATCTTAGACTCAAAACTAACATTTACAGAACATTACAATACCATTATTAACAAAGCAAATAGAATGCTGGGCTTTATCAAACGCTTCAGTCATAATTTCAAAGACCCATACACAATAAAACTTTTATACATTACATATGTAAGACCTATTCTGGAATATTGCAATATTGTATGGCACCCACAGACTGCGTTACACGAAGGACGCATTGAATCTGTTCAGAAACAATTTCTACTATACGCGCTTCGAAAACTAAACTGGACAGTATTTCCGTTTCCATCTTATGAAGCGCGCTGCATGCTCATCCATATACAAACACTTAAAGAACGTCGCGAACAAGCAATGCTTATCTTTATCAATGACATTATTTCTCAACGCATCCAGTCCGCAGATTTGCTTGCTCAATTAAACTTTTATGCGCCGAGTCGTAACCTTAGAACTAGAAAAATATTTTTGGAAAAATCATATAAGACCAATTATGCGAAAAATGGACCAGTCAATAACATGATGCGCCTTTATAATCAAAATTGCGAAAGAATTGACATCACTATGTACAGAATCCAAATGAAACTACGACTTAGCCATAGAAATAATGTATAGTATATAAGTAAACATTGTAATAACATTATTGTATGTAGTCTACAAATGCTTGACGAATAAAACGAAATAAAACGAAATAAAACGATTTTTACCTTTTTTATACATATGAAAATGCTAGCTGGGTGACACTTAAGCAAAGATAATACTTTCCGTATGTCATGGATGGAAAATCATTTCGGTGACCAAACATCTGCTTTTTTCTGTATGGACATTATAACTGCGATCAGTATTTTGATCTGTTTTTTTTTGTGTATTCCGCACTTCGTTCTTTTTTCAGTATTGCTATATAGTGTACGGACTGCCTATAACCCTATAAGAAGATAAGGTGTAAACTTTTTTTTAGGACGTGGGCAGAGTCTGGTGCGAAAAATGATAAATTGGATGAACAGAAAGCAGCCGATTTATAGGCCAAAAATAGATCACTTACCATTGAATAACCCCAAGTATTCAGTTCAGATTCAGTTCAGCTTCAGTTCAGTTTCAGTTTAACTTCAGTTCAGTTTCAGTTCAGCTTCAGTTCACTTTCAGTTCAGTTTCAGTTCAGTTTCAGTTCAGTTTCAGTTCAGTTTCAGTTCAGTTTCAGTTCAGTTTCAGTTCAGTTTCAGTTCAGTTTCAGTTCAGTTTCAGTTCAGTTTCAATTCAGTTTCAGTTAAGTTTCAGTTCAGTTTCAGTTCAGTTTTAGTTCACTTTCAGTTCAGTTTAAGTTCAGTTTCAGTTCAGTTTCAATTCAGTTTCAGTTAAGTTTCAGTTCAGTTTTAGTTCAGTTTCAGTTCACTTTCAGTTCAGTTTAAGTTCAGTTTCAGTTCAGTTTCAATTCAGTTTCAGTTAAGTTTCAGTTCAGTTTCTGTTCAGTTTCAGTTCAGTTTCAGTTCAATTTCAGTTCACTTTCAGTTCAATTTCAGTTCATTTTCAGTTCAGTTTCAGTTCAGTTTCAGTTCAGTTTCAGTTTAGTTTCAGTTTAGTTTCAATTCAGTTTCAGTTCAGTATCAGTTCAATTTGTACAGAAAACACAAAACACAAAACATCGAACGATTAAAAACAACACTGCCATTTCAATTAGCCATCCATTTAATACCAGAATGCCTATCCATCGGATCAACCTCAATCCACAAAACACTGTCTGATCAAAACTGATACCATTCATACAAACTTGACCGGTTAGGGATGTCCGAACCATACTGGAACCGGTCAAATTTCATTTGTACACCGATAAATGGCTACTAATGGCCCATCCGATAGTGAGGCGCACGTCCAGTCAGCAGAAATAAACAAACCTTCACCGCAGAGAATGAGGTCACATTGTCACTCAGGATACCGGACCGAGCAGCGGACGTGAAGCATGTGGAGCACAACGGAAAACCTAGCTGACTGACGAGTCGAGTGTAGTGTAGTGCGTGTCCACACTTTTGCGGTAGGACAGGTATAGGTCCTTGCGGTCCGGTCGACAAATGGTATCAGAAATGGATGAAAAACAAGCTGGCTGTCAGTGTCACACTGCAGCTAGCCGGCACCCGAGCGATCGAATGAATGGAACCGAACTGGTTTGGCCACAAAATAATAATTGTCCCTCGGACCGAACCTGTCGCCGGTGTTTATGTCACACAAAAATAGAATGGATGGCATTTTTATCTTCCGTACCGGTTGCCATGTAAGACAGGTGAAATGGTGCTGAATCTTTCATGGGGGTTGCTTAATCTTATATTGACATATCAGTGCATAGCACAGAAACACAGTGAGGGAAAAGAAAAGTTAAATATAGACGTGTGTTTTATTCTTTCAATAACTTTTTGCACTATTTTCGGGTTGGTATGATACACGTCTATACTTTTATATTTTTCCACAAAAAATCCACAAATATTCTATGCTAGTATTTACCACGTTCCGCTGATCGGGCATTTTCTGGATACCAGTCGGAAAAAAGCATCTATACTGCTCGTATGGTAGTTTTTTTCTGCCACTTTCTGGTTGATATCAGCAAAACCCACCACTGCACTACAGTTATTGACAAATAGTTTAAGTGAAAACTGATTTGGTATTTCCATGGGAAGCCCCTTCTCACTTCACTTCCAGACTCTAAAACAAACGTAATTGAAAAGAGTGCCGGCATAAAATGGTCTGATAAGTTTCCAATCAACTGTTTGCAGTTTGGCAAGAGGGAACATGACAGTTGAGAATACAACGGATTTTATATCGAAATATTAATTAAAAACTATTCTGTGGTGTCGCTGTCATCTCTGAACAAAAAAATTAAATACCCATGCTGGGATCTATTCTCTTTAGCCTGTTATGTTTACGCTGGTATGATAGGTGAGGCATCTCAGCTAGGGTCTTTCTCTGATTGCAACTGTAAATTCATTACGATAGACCACCCTGGGTTTGCTCGATACACGGTACAGCTAGCAGGGGGTTTATTAAACAGTACAAAAGTTTCGCTCTACATCGTTGAAATCTGCAGGATACCACGGAGAGTCATGCTACCGTTTGGTTCAACAGTGTTCCTAAGTGTGAACTGCTAGACTCCTGGCTGGCTTTGAAGTCAGATAGTGGTCTGTCAATAAAACAATAAGTCAATGAGACGTTTCAAAACCAAACATATGTTTAAAACTGGAAGAAATAACATGTGCTTGATAAACATCAATCATTTTTAGTTAATCCAAAAACTAATCGTCGACGTCTACATACTTTACGTGTTGCTTTCAACTGTAACTATGTGTATGATAAAAAAAAGTTAGAAACGCAAAACAGTTTACGAATATATTCTGTTTTTGTACCGGAACGCGGTACCCACCGGTTCCCTATAATAATTGAATAATTGATACCGTGAGCACCAACAGGTGTTCCGCACCAGTCAGCAGTGGACGGCAATTACGTGTCTAATGCGTGCTTGGCGTCCATTTGTCACGATTGGAAGGTGAATGCAATTTTGTTCTGCTACTTTCCGTCCGCTCTGTAATGTGACCGAAAGTAACATGAACTATTTTGTTGATAGACCAGGAACAAAAAAAAAGTGGACTGGTTGCATGCACTAATGAGCGATGCAGCATTTCCGGTCCGGTAGATTCGTACATACGAATACTTTTACCGCCCGGACACAAAACTGGTGGACGCGACGAGTTTCAAGGATTTCAATGATCAAGGGTGAAAACAATATTTCTATGAATCATGCAAGGTTGTACGATTCGGTGCTTTCATCCGATAAATTAAAAAATAGTTACTTGGTTATGTAATTTAAGTATGAATTCAAAATGTGCATGCATTAACTCAAAGTTGAGGTAAAAAAGCCAGAACGTGCAGAACCCATAAGCACGCTCCAAGAATAATTGACAGCATGGGCTCTGTCAGAGAAAAAAAAGAACGGGTGCTCGTGCCCGCCCGTGCTTTGACACGAAGTTCTCTGTCTCGTTGCCTGGATTTGGATATGACACGATTCGGCGCGAGTTCGTTTCGACGTAGTGTTTGGTGCCAGGGTTGCCACATGCACAGATTATTCTGTGTTTAACAGATATTTGAAAGAAATCGCCTGTGCAGAATCTGTATGCATAGAATACAGACTTCCGCCAAATTACACAGATTAAACAGATTTTTGAGCTTTTACAAGAGAGTGAAAGAGACGGAAATAGTCAGCAAAATGGCTCTCTGTCTCTTTCACTCTCATAGTTTTGCATTGGACAGATTTTTGCACAGATATTTTTCCTCACCGTACAGATTGTCAGATTTTTCCAACAAAAAACACAGAATTATATGTGGCATCCCTGTTCGGTGCTACGACAATCGACGACGGAATCGGTCCTCGGTGGATAATTCACCACATACGGGTACCAGTAAAAAAATTTACATTAGATTTTGTAGTATAAACAATGCGTTTACAACAGTTTTTATTGAAGATATTGAAAATTATGGTAAATTTATTGTAAGTGTCTCAAATTCAATTTTTTTTTTCATATTATTGTTTCTAATTTTATGCAATAGAATTGGCCATATTTCATCACAAAATTACTGCTTTTTTCAAATATTTTATTTTTCCGTTTAAAAAAATTACCATAAAAGGACGATAACTTTCACAGTAGATGAAAATTTTTGTTCGCGAAAAAATAGATTTTTTATTGGTAAGATACTTAACAACCCGTCATTTTTAAGGTAGAATCTCTCAAAACCATCACAGTTATGGTGAACTTATTATAGTGGTTCTTTTTTCCGGATAATCAACTTCACGTGAACTTTTTCACGTGAACGAAAAAATGCGCGACTTCACGTGGGTTTGATCTTAGTTTGGACGGTAAACGGGTACAGTCCCGGTAGTGTTCCATGCGGTTTAAGAAATGGTGACTTAAATTTACGGAATAGTCACGAATCCTCTGCCTCGATGAATTAACATGAATTAACGGGTACAATCGAGCACCTCGGTAATCAACTTGCACTAAGCTGATCTACTAAGCGGCATGAATGCTTTCGCACATCGCATTGAAAGATCTACACTCAAAAGTATCGGCACGTCAAATTTACGTGAATACAGGTAATTTTCATCCACCGCAGTACATGATTAGGAATTATTATAAGCGTTCCGACTATATAAGTATTCATATACGATAATATCCAATTAAGCACGATTCGCTCCGTTATGCTAAACAATTCTGTGCTGAATATCGTAAGTAAGTCAGTTATTATTTATATACGATTGAAAATCAACTTCCGAATTTGTTAAGAAATATTTACGATAATTTTTGTACATCGACACGAAATACGAATTGGTATTAGCTGGGATTTTTATAAACCCCAAATTCATCCTTGAGTTTTTTTTCGTTATAAAGGGTGTCCCACATCAAATTGCACCACGGAAGAAACGCTGTAGAAAATTACCCATTGGGTATTTTCTCTTCAAAATTTGAGTAGAAGTAGTTCAAAGTGTACTGTTTGCACTCTATTTTTATTGCGATCAGTTTTTCGAAAATGGGAAAAAATGGCGTCACCCGAAAAGCAACGTTGCGAATTTATTTTGCGCAAACACCTGGAAAATCCTCAATTCTCTCATCATGAATGATGAGATCTACGTCAAGGTGGACTTCCGGCAGGTTCTGGGGCTACTGCACTTCACCGCCCAACACAAGTTTGATGTTCCGGAGGTAGTAAGGATGACATGATTTGGCCAAGAAATACGTCATGTGGCTAACGGAGTCCGCCGTTCGTGACTATCGGGACTGTAAACGGGCAGATCTACCTCAAGGAGTGTTTCTCTGTCGAAGCAACACGAGGGCCCTTTGATCTTCTTGTACTGGATTATCTTGTATTGAAGTGGTACGAAGCCAACGGAGTTGCTTTCGTACCTAAGGACATGAACGCCTCCAACCTATCGGAACTACCGAAATCTAATGACTGTGAATATCTTTTCTTAAAAAATTTTGATTCTCAGAGCTATTGCTACCACAATAGATCTAAATGCTGGGTGCAGTGGTCTAGTATCCTATAAACAAAACAAAAAAGATTCTCAGAGAAGGTGCCTATAGTATGCCTAGCGATAGCGAGGAAGAATAAACCCCCTCCCCTCTTTCTCCCCTAACGGGGAGAATTATTTATTTATCCTTGAATCCGCCCTTTTAATTCAACGGTCAATAGCACTTTTGACATTTTTCACTTGTTTTTCGGCCCAAACGTTCAGTTTTATATTTCAGAATAATGGTTTAGAGCAGCAATAAACGAAAAAATCACCTCCTAAAACATTTAAATTCCACTTGCGAAATTTTACAAGGACTGTTTCTTCACTGCTTGCCGGTCTAGTTTTACTGTTTGTTTTGGCACCTATGGAACTTCGAAAACAGACACTGATGAGCCCTGCAAGTCGTAGGCGAAATACGTATCTGTCAAGAATAAATATACATAGTAGAATTTAATTGGAAACTTTTCTTTTTTATTGACTTTCGCGGTGTTAAAATGACTTGAAACGTAACAAATAACAAGTGTTAACAGGACGATTTGCAACAAACAGCTTTTACCTTTGAAAATCGAGGGGTGTCGGTTTTACCCACAGTGTCGGTTATACCCGGATTACCCCTATTCCAATTTCATAAAACCAATAATAAAACTATGAGTACCACTAGAACCTTCTGATGACCGCTACAGAACTTCCTTTCGACCAAGAGGCACACCCTTCAGAAGGTTTTTATAACCTCTTGAAGTGTCAGGTCATAGGCTCAAGACTGTACTATCCGTACTCTACCCTAGCCATACACATCATCATGTAAACAAATATTATGCAACAGGTCAAAACAAAACAGACAAAAACTCCGACCGTATTGAGACACACGGCGGGCACCGAACGCAAGCAGCAGCATCATGCATACACTTCACAAGTGCACGCATTCTGCTGAGCTGTTTCTCCGACCCGTCGGTGGCCGATGTGACTCGGTGTTCAGTAAGGATTCAAATTACAATTCCAAAACCAAATGTATCGAACAAATAATCTTTCTGTCCCAGCAGTCAGTCTATTTCTTTTTAGCTTTAAGAATGCATTTAGAATAGGAAAAATATCGATATGCATTACCGATATTTTCCACCAAAATTCAACTATAAAAGCAAACCCTTCGACTAATAAAGCAAGCCATTACGACTTCAGACTTAGTGTATTCAATGCGACCCCAATCGGGCTATCGCCAACTGAAGAAATAAGTCCTTCAAGCAACCCCGAGATCCGTTGATCTACCACGGGCTGTTGCATGGTTTTGGCACTCAGAAGCAGTCTAGTCTTCGTCGGTATTTTACTACCTCGACAAACCGTCCGCTTCGGTAAATGCTAACGAACAACGCGAATAGTGAATAGTTATATATTATAAGACGGTTTATTACGCTCTGCTGAAAGCAGCAATAAAACCGATTAAGCTTTTTGCTGCTTGACGGCACTCACCATAGATTAATAAAGTTTTTCGATTTGTTCGACAAAGCTATAAAGCATAAAGCTTGCTGCGTAAAAAGCTAAATTACCTAGCAGTTTCCCTAGTTGTGCAACATACGCGCATTAAATTTTATCGTGAATATTGGAATAATAGGCGGCTTAACGTATTATCAAAATTTTGCAACTTTTGAACAACAATTTGTGAACTGTTGCTTAAACAAAATAAATCGGTTCGTCGGTTAGTCAGACTTAATCGGTTAATCGGTTAGTCAGTCTTAGTTTCTAGTAAAATCACTGTAGTGGCATTCTGACATGAAAATCGATTAAAAATAACTTCCTTTCTGCAGCTTTTGACAAGGTACCACCCCTTCTAGCGGTCAAGAAGTTTAGAAGAATAGGGTTCCCAGAATGGATAACCTAATGGATTCTGTCTTACCTTACGGGTCGCAGCTCCTCAGTGATGGTTGGCGGTGTCCACTCTACCCCATTCTAGGCTCAGTCCGGTGTACCTCAGGGCAGCGTTCTGGGACTTTTACTATTCGTTTTATTCTGTAACGATCTATGTGGAAAATTGAAGTCTCAAAACTATTATACATTGACGACCTTTAATTTTAACGAGAAAGCACGACGCTGATAGTTTTTTGTGCACTTCAAACGAATATGAACACCCTCATAGATTGGTGCAGTGTGAACAAAATGGAAGTTAACGTGAACAAATGCTGTATATTATCGTTCGCCAGGTTACGTGCACCGATTGCGTTTGATTATATCAAGGCTGCAGCGCGCTTGGAACGTAAGATAACTGTGAAGCATTTGGGAATTCTGTTCGAATGCAAACTAAGATTCGTAGAACAACTACGGCTAAGCCATATGAAACATCTAAGCCATATGAAACGTTGGGAATGAAAAAATTAAATGAAATGCTTGAAGACTGCTTGAAAAATGATTTCCGTGTTGAATTCTAATGTTCTTCATAATAGCAGAAATAAATCTGTTTGATCAACAACTAACTAATAGTTTTAAGGCGGGTTGACGAGCAACCGCAATAAGATAAACTTTGATTGGTGAGCCATATTGTATTACTACGCCCCAGTTATAGTAAGTTTATAAGATATGTGTCGAAGCCAACAGCCAGTTTTATCGTCGTAATAAAAGCAACCACCATAATTAGTACCATACCATACCATAATACCATAATTAGTAGTTATATTATGGTTTTATCAGAGTTTAATCAGAGGTAATGACTAATAACGCAATAAACACAACTGGGCACGACTGCCGGAAAACAAGTCTTCACCTTTTCAATCCGCGCCAACTGTTCCGGAGTGAGTATCGACTCACTCGGTGCATCGATTTCTTCGTGATAATCCTCTTCCTAACCTACGTTTAACAGAGTACAGCATTGTACCTCAGGTGTTATCCCAAAGGTGCGGCAACAGTCCATACCAAGTATGTTTGAAACGGTTAATTGTTCCACTACAATGGTCCAAATAACCTTTGTCAGCTTTTGGAAAGTGTACGGAAGGTAAACTTGCATACGACATAATACGATCTTTTTATTACGATCTTGTGTTATCTGAGGAGCGTCTCGGGGGGACTCTCGGACCGCGGTCAGGCTTGAGGTAAGAGGACGGTTTATAGTGCATGATGCATGAAACGAGACGCATGACTTTCAACATGAGTAGCCAACTTTCGGGGGTTCGCAGATGGCTTTGACATTATACCCAGAAACTTTAGAACAGTGGCAATCTAGACTAGACTGAAAGCAAAGGCCACGAGGATTGCGTCGCGCCGGTGGAGTTCTTGAAGAGGACGGATTTCACTGAACAGTCGTCCGGCATCGTTGCGACGTGACTGGCCCGCAATAGTCTTTCAACTTTCGCCTAGTGTACGATGGGAATCTCTCCAAGTAGTGCCTGCAACTCGTGGTTGTAATCCACCAAAACCAACACGCAAGATTGAGTCTTGATGGAAGCATCGTGCGGAGGGTAAAGTAGATTGGACTTCCAGCTTGAATGCGTTGTTGAATCTCCTTATTATTGTCGTCGGTGATTTCGAGGTCGTCTTCGAACGCTAGGAGCTGGCTACTCTTGCTGAAGATCGTTCCTCTCATTTCGATGCCCACTCGCCGGATCACACCTTGAATTGAATAACATACAGGAATCCTCTGCGCGATTCCAAAGGACTCGAGAGTGCCCCCAAAACACGCAGCTACGTCAGTTTGTCCGAAAACCCGTCCTCGCGCATTATCTACCATAGCTGTTCACGCTCAACTGTATCACATGCTGCCCTGAAATACAAGAATTTTTGACGCGCGGGCACGTTCTACTACCAACATTTATGCAGGATTTGTCGGAAAGTAAAAGTTTGATTCGTAGTAGCACCGCCCCCTCATAAAATCCGCTTGATACAGCCCTACAATTTCTTTTGCAAAAGAAATTAGGACTAGAAGTGCTAGATGAGTTTGTGTATTTGGGATCGCTGGTAACTACCCGCTTATTGTTCGGCATTACGCGCCATCGTAAAGGTATTTAATGAATGCGAAGATGAAGGCTTAAAAAAATTAGCAGCGCAGGACATTCGTAATACAATAGATCAACCACTCTGAGGCGCCATCGTTGACTAAAATTGAAGCAGTAAGCAGCGCTAGGAGGATCGCTGGTTTGAGTGCAAACTAGGAGTACAAACTGAAAGCGGAGAGTGGCGGAGTCGTATGAATCGCGAGCTACAGGCACTGCTTGGAGAGATAACCGTGGTACATCTGGCGAATGCCGGTAGGCATTGAACATTTTCAACCTGAATTCAGGTAATTTGAATTGTTGTTCCTTCTGCTTATTTCAGACCCAGACCTCCAACAGGACGTCATGTTTTCGTTGCAAGAATTACAGTTCGCTCCCTAAATATTTTACACAAAGTTGAAACTAATACGTATGCCTCTCAGCTACAGCTGGTGCGAGCCCCTCACAAACACTCTTTTATCCGCGGTAGGATTTGTTGTGAGCTCGAGAAAATAGAGATCCAAAATTGGTGTTAAAACATAACAATATTCGTGATACAACGATGGCTAGATGTCAGTACCCTGGTGAAAACCTTAGCGCCACAGTTGACAGAGGCAAATTAGTATATAAGTGTAAGCGAAAACTCAAAGAATTTTTGCCAGCTTGTATTCAAGACAAGTAGCAGTAACGTAATTGCATCTCATACGTCAGAGGGTTAGAGGTACATTTAGGCGTTTTAGTCATATATTCCGGTTATCGCCGTTATAGTGAATCAGGGTTATTACATTAAAAAAGCGTTATTTCACCGAAATTCGAGAAAACTAGGCTGGGTACCTCCGATTCGCTCTCAAACAGACGCGAGACGGTGCAGGTGGGCCACAGCATAAGCAGTGTTTTGGTAAACGTCATTTGTACTAGAAAACTCCACAATGTGTACCGATTTCATGCGGATATCCCCATTGGTGAATTACTGAGCACGGCTTGTTACCACGTACCGTATTCACTGTCGGATCAGTACCACCGATGCTTACCATCAATCAGGCACGTCTGATCGCTTCTGATCCCATCGGTGGTGCTTCAACCTGTTGCACAACACTTCTCGCACTGCCAGTGACAGTCAGGTCCGATTCGTGATTAATGATGTGTAAAATCTTCCGAAGCGAAGATGCCGTCTTCCCAAGGCCACATACGATGGCAACGTAATCGGAAGCAAACTCGATTGAGTGCTTCGCTATTCAACAGTACCAGCATGCACGGAACCCATCACATGACATACGAGCGTATGCTACACATTGTCGATATCATAATCTGATCCGACGAGGCTTGTGCCTGTCTTGTGTTCTCTTTTATCAACCAACCATTTTCACGTCGCTATGCTGAACCATCTAGGCTACGTTCCAAATTTAAACAGTGAATGTTTATGAGGAAACACAAACACCGGCTGCTCCCGTCAGAGTGAAAGACTGCCACAACGAAACGAGGCTCGCACTCTAGGGCCTTGGAGTGCAGTGACAGCTTGCGGAAGCGTTACTTACAGTCTCTCGAGTCTCCTCCGACGGTCGACGAATGCACGGATGAAGTATTATATCTATGTCTCGGGTAGAACATATTTGGATTCATTTTGCATAAAACAGCTTGCTCATTTACACACTGTGTGAAAGTGAGAAACGTCTGCCAAGTGGCCCAACTGGCTAGAGGATGCGAAACTGTGTGTTTATTTATATCTCACTTGTTACTTTATGAGATATGAAGATCCGCTTGAGGATAATCCTGGGTTTGACTAAGATATGAGTAGAACATCCTCCTCAATGTGCTGCATCAAATTATATTGCCATGGAGCGATTCTATCTCTTCGTAATATAATCCGACAGAATCGCCCACTCATCAAATTATCGGGGAGTCATCATTAGAGCACAACGAAAGCTGCAAGTAGAAAATGGGACACGTTCCAGCCTTTTTTCCCCCGCTGTGCACGAAACGCTGGACGGCACGGGGCGACTATACCGACCTACTGTTTATGTTTGCCGGAAGCGTTTCCATAATGTCGGGGTGATTCAATTTGTCGCTCGCTTCAGGGTGGCAAATCGGATTCGATTGGGACGCTTTTTTCATGTAACACCACTCCAGCAACGGGGGAACGCAACGGAGACATGGAAAAGCTCATCAACGTACAGTCTGTTTTTTTTAAAGTAACGTGATGCGTTGGTTCAACAGACTAATAAACCATTTGGTGTCGTTATAACATTAATAGTACCTATTGAAATATAGCACCAAATAATCGTATATCAAACGCTATCGCATTCAAATCAAATCATATCATATCAAATCGATTTAATTTCAAAACAATGATTTTTCAAAGATTTCGAATTAAACTCCTGTTACATTCTAACTAAATTAATAGGTCGAAGTATATTTCCAAATGTCGCAAATCCAAATTTTTTTTCCCAAAATCCCAAAAATGAAAGACGTAACATTTCAATCGTTTTTTCGTTACTTAACTGAAGCAACCTACCCGAACGAAGCCTATGCAAACCGGAGATTGACGAGGTGTGCCCGGTTATTTCTCGGAAATACGCTGAGAACTTTCACACTCGCTGCCGCCAGAAAATTGCTGCCGAAATCGAATAATCCGATTTCGGTAGGACCGAAAGTTCGACCAACGACGACGACGTGTCGGCTCCAACAACGAAACTTCGACCCGGCCCCGGCGCCGTGTGGAATGAAAAGCAGTCGAAAAATGACGGAAACAGATCTTAAATTGGATAATCTGTTTGCATCTAATATGCCATACAGGCCAACACTAGCGTCACAGCTCTTCGGTGACCCGAAAAGCGTCGCCTGCGTTCAACATAAGTGTGCAAACAAGTCCAGATGATTGAGTTTTACAGTTCGAACCGGGCGGACGCCAGAAGTGAAAGTTTTTGCGCAGGAAATCGGATTTCCCTTCCACTTCGTTGAATGTGAATCTGTTTTTCCTATAAGTGACTCTATGGAAACAGTCTTTTCCAGTCCGTAGCGAAAGGGCAGGATCCGGAAAAATGAACGTAGAATATTTTCATCTCTTTAGTCGTTTTAGCCATCTCGTGTTCAGTTGCTTTTAGTTTTCAACGAGTTAAACTTTCCTGAACACCAGGTGATAAAATCAATAGTTAAGTTGCTAGTTTACTTCATCTTTCGACGATAAAACTAAGTGGATGAAGGGTTTTTTTTACTTCGGTCGAACATCGACGTCTTTCGTTTCTCCAAGCAAAACTATTAGGAGGCTCTTACAGCTCTAGCGTCTGCATCGGTATCGGCATCAGGTTTTTTTTATAACGCTCATAAATTAACCGCAGCTTAGTAGGATCTGAAAGGCAAACTTGAAACCCTGCTTTGGATGCAGGTGGCATCTTTGCAATGCAACGAAGAGTTTGTTAGAGCAACGTGTGATTGGTGAGTTAAGACTCATAAAAGTCCGTTTTCAATCGTGTGGAGGTGAAGAAATTGTCATTCAATGGATCATTTTAGATAGCTTATATTCATGCTTGCCGCTCAATGGACACTAAAGCGCCAAGTACGATATTTAGAGTAAACTTTGTCTGATACACGTCATAATTTCTTTCCTTTTTGTTGTTGTTGACGGTTAATCTGAGTAGGAATAGGAAAAGAATTTTGTTATTTTAAATTAGTTACTTGTTAATTTATCGTAGAAGGCAAGCTGTAACAGTCATTTCAAATTTAGTTTTGGTTGGGAATATCTCCATTTTCGTTAAAGTGGTACTTTTTAACGGAAGGAAGAGTAGGCAGCTTTTGAGATTGAAAATTGTTTTTCAAAAAGTAAGGTTAATATGTTTTGGCCATGAGCATTCTCTCTCTCAATTCTAATTTGAGTTGGCCAAGACTTATTGCCGGCTTACTTTTGATACGCATTGGTCACGGCCTTTTGCTGGTTCAACCCTAATATACACTGGCCATGTGCTATATAGGGTACGGGAGGGTATTTCCAGCCCATTAAGCGGTAGCCTGAACAATATTCCGGAATTACGTTGAAACTATATTTATTCGAGACAAGATTTTTATACCAGTTGATAGAATAATATTTACTAAATATCGGTGTGTATTTTGGTCTTAATAAAACGCTACTGAATTTGAGCTATAGTCGCGAGAAATGATGAAGTCGCTGCGGCTAAATTGAGCCCATTTTCTGTAGTGGTGTTTGTGTTTTTCAAATCCGACCGGCCGGACTAGCCAGCATAGAGATTAAATGCTTTTCAAAAACAGATCAAAAGAGAGATGGATAACATGTCGGTATAGCCTATATACCGGCTCTTTGAAGATAACTAGTTTTGCAGTGACAACAGCTTGCTGCTGGCGCTAGTGTATCATTGAATCGTTCATATACACTAGCACCAAAAGCAAGTGGTTGTCAATGAAATACTAGCTATGTCAACACGATAGAATTCTTTCAGGAGTAACTGCCTCACACATTGGTAGTACTATAAATAGAGCACCATATGCTGACATTAAAAACAAAATGCTGCAATTGCTAGCGAATGAAAATTGATTTATATTTTCATATCAGAACGGAGTTTTTGTGTTCTTCCGTGATAAAAAGAAGTAGAATTGTACTGTGATAGAATATTCACAGCTATTTAGCTTCTAGAATAAGTAAACGTGATTATAATTGTGTGTTTTCCAAACCATGATCAAGAGCGGATACGATTAAGCGAAACAGTGGTTTTTCCTCTGAAATTTAGCAAATTATTTACATGTTTACATTTAGTTACAACATATTAAAGCTTATGAGTGCTACATTCGTTTCAGTATTGTTATACTGCGGCAAAGTTTTTATTTGGGAAAGTGCAGCAAAAAAAGGTAATGTATGCCGAATTTAGTAGCGCGCTGGAAATACCCTCCCGTACCCTACGTTAGCCATGGCCCTCTCGCCGGCTCAACTTCAACACGAATTGGCCATGGGCTTTTCCCTGTTCAATCTAAATACATGTTGACCAAGACCTACCAGCCGGTTCAACTTTAACACGAATTGACCATGGGTTATTCCGTCTCAATCTCAATATACGTTAGCCATGGCCCTATCACCGGGTAAACTTTAACACGAATTGGCCACGGGCATTTCCCGGCTCAATTTCAGTATACATTGGCCATGGTCCCCTCGCCGGCTTAACTTAAACACGAATTGGCCATTGGCTTTTTCCAGCTCAATCTTAATACACGCTTGCCATGGCCCTTTCGCCGGCTCAACTGTGTTTGTTGTTGTTTTTTGTTTAGATTATAGTCACTTTAACCAGCTTTGGGTCATTCGTGACTTCTGCGGGGTCGGGATTTGAACCCGGGTCCTCGGCGTGAGAGGCGTGAACCACTACGCCGGGACTGACCCCGCGGCTCAACTTTACACGAGTTAACCATGGGCTCGTCCCGGCCCAATCTCAATTTACGTTGGTCATGGCCTTATTACCGGCTCATCTTTAAAACGAATTGGCCATGGACTTTTCCCGGCTTAATCTTAATATACGTGGGCCATGGCCATTTCAGCAGCTCAACTAACGAATTGGCCATGGACTTTCCCCGGCTCAAACTTAATATACGTTGACCATAGTCCTTTTGCTGGCTCAACTTTAACACGAATTGGCCATGGTCCTCTCCCCGGCTCAATCTTAATATACGTTGGCCATGGCCCTCTCGCCAGCTCACGTTTGACACGAATTGGCCATGGGTTTTCTTCCGGCTGAACTTTAACACGAGTTGGACATGGGCTTTTCCCGGCTCAAACTTTATAGGTATACCACAGAGAACAGGCTACCAGGTAATTGACGAAAAGTGTGTAAAAGGTTTTTATGTAATCTACGAGAAATCCTTCAATAGAGCACCCCTCGAGTAGTAAGTGGCAAACTAAATCTTGATGTCGCTGCCGTCGCTGCTATGTAACTCCAGCACAAAGAAATATTGATAAAGGCCTACATGGATATTTTTTGATGCGTTTGGCAAACTATTTCTGGAGGGCGCTACCGACAGATTTTACACACAAAAAATCGATTACTTCCTTCGAGCCTGTTAATCTGTTCTCTGTGGGTATACGTTCAAATCTATCTAGGGTGCCGTCAAATATTACGTAACGCAGCAGGGGGTGGGATTTCTGGAATTTCTGCAACAGATTGTTATGCAAAACTTTTGGGACTTTGGGGGCTTTGAGCAATAAAGTTACGCATAACATTATAGTTAAAAGTATCAAAAAACTAAACTAATCATATAATGTACATAAAATAACGCAAAAACTAATTACCCGACATTTGTGAGCTAAATTCATATAAGTTATTGTATCGCAGTCATCTGCAGAGCGATCGATCATGCACATGTGCTGTGCACAGCTGTATAAGTTACGCATTACGGATATAGGTGGGGGTGTAAGAAACAATTGTTATAAATTGTTACAGGGAGGTGGGGGGCTCGTGAAAATGGCGTTTTTGGCGTTACGTAATATTTGAACGGCTCCTAATGGTGATTTTCATTATCACCAAATAAAATTTTTGACAGGTGCTGTTTTACTACGGAATAGAGCGCTTGAGATCAACCTTTTAATCGTTGCGATTGCGTTGATAGTTTATGGATCAATTTTCCTTATATATCTATCTTATATAAGTGGTTTGTCTGTAGCCAAAACCAGGTCTCTGACAGGACGACATGAGAGGCTTATCGGTAACTAAAAGCAGGCCATTGACAGGACGTCATGCTTTCGCAGCAATGCATTGCAATGGGTTCTATTTTAAGTCACCTTACTGGTCGACTGCTGAACTACTCGATTGCTCAATGGGACTGGTCGACTAGTCTGCTCGATTTGACTGCTCGAATAGACTGCTTAACTGCACTGCTCGACTGGACTGTTTGATTCGACGGCTCGACTCAACTGCTCGATTGGGTAGATCGATTTGACTGAACAGCTCGATTTAACTACTCGACACGACTGCTTGATTAATTTGCTTAACTTACTACTCGACCCGACTGTTCGATTCAACTGCACGACACAACTCGATTACTCTTTTTTACTTCCCAATTTGAAATAACGTCCTTTCGTTTTGCGTCCGACATAAGAATAAACGTCCTCTCGTTTTACGTCCTATATTTGAATTAACGTTGTCGTCAAAAATCATTAGGTGGTTTTACAGAATTCGAAATAACGTCTTTTCATTTTACGTCCAAAATTCGAACTATCGTTTACTTTTTTGACGTAGGACTACGTCTTATGGCAAGTTTTGCGATAGGGTGTCATTCCAAAAAATCGAAAAATGCGAGCGTCACGAAAAATGAAAGATTTTGAACGCTAATAGCTTAGCGGTTTCCAGATCGTTTTTTAATATTTTACGTCAATCGATCGGAAAATCTTCTACGCATCCACACCAATAATGATTTCAAAGTACGTACTATTTAAAAATTGAAAATAATGAAGCTTTATCCAACTGAAACTCCTCGCTTCGTGATTGGTGGGAATATTCTTGACGTTGACCTAAACCTATACCAATTTGATATCTGTGCTTAGGAAGTAAGCCAAAACATGTGACAAAGTCTCCTCATCTCAACAAGATTTCTTAACATCGCGATTAAACCTAGACCATTTTGATGTCCTCGCTTGGGAAGTATGCCAGAAAGAGTGACAAAGCCCTCTCGTGCTAAGAAATTACTTTCGAAAGCGATTAAACCTAGACCAATTTGATGTCTATGTTAGGGAATTATTTGGATTTATTTGGCAAAAGTCTAAGAATTCGTGCAATCATCAATATTAGTTTATGGATTGCGTTGATAGTTTATCTCAGAAACTCGACGCATTAGGAAATTTATTCTGTTATCGACGAACTAAAACTAAATTAATTATATGAATAAACTGTATTTACCGATTTACCAACTTAATACGTCTGTTTCCGTAGATCAGTTCTAATTTACTACCTACTTGATTGTCAACTTAGTCGGCTCTAGTCGATCAATTAAACATACCGACCAATCAGCAGATCCACCTTTTAACAAGAGTTGTTTGCAATAATCGGGCAATTCACCCAACGCGAATTTACTAAATAGGGGGAAAGGTAGAAGTAATTTTTTTTGGGCATGTAAAACTTTAATCACAAATTTCGTTTGTTATTGCGACTGCAACCATTCTAAAAACATTCGAAGCTCAATGAACACTCCATGCCTAGCAACAAATATCGCCACCGAATGCCCAACGGTGGGGCTCTGTAGCCGCAAGGTTACCGAATCTGCTTTGACAAGCGAATGGTCATGGGTTCGAATCTTAGTACAATCGGGCCATTCGATGTCAAAGTGACTTTAGCATGGGTTTATCTCAGGCCCGTCATCACTCTTCCTTCATGCTAAATTCTATATTATCCCGATATGGCCTATTGACAGTGCAAAAATGACTTAGGGGAAGACTGTCCAGAACGCACCGGGGGGTAGAATGGCCCATGCTATTCATTGCTTTAAAACGCGGAAACTATTTGGTAAAATTATGAATGCGCGTTTTATTTTGGTGTAAAACAAGCTAATTCACAATTGTGTAGAATGTAAAAGCATCAAACATAGCCACATCCAATAAAATCAAGCGATTATCTGCGATCTCATTCCACATGTAAGAAATCACGGTTTTCTCTTAAGCTTTTACCACTAGTCGGTATGCAAATTTCATAATAAATACAGTCTATCTAATTGATATACTGTCACACTCGATGACTCATCACAAAAACGGCATTAACTAGGCATGTTTTTCACATATATTGCAAAAAACTTCAAAATACAAAACAGGGGTAGAATGCATCACAGCGGGATCGAACAGTTATAAAATATTTTTAATTTGCAGTACATCTTTTGTTTCGGATTATTTATTAAAAATGTATTATGTATTGTATAGGACTTAGAATTTGCCTTAAACCTAATTGTACATTAATAACATGTGTCGTTGATTCTTCTCGGTGAAAAAAAGACTCTTTTCCTTTTCTGCGTAACGTTATTGAATATTGTAAAGTTGACCAATAAACGAATTATTTTAGGCGTCTGACGATAGGTGAAGCGTACTAGCCTGAAACGTCTTCTAGAAGTTGAAAAACGTGGAACAAACACGCCGTTGCTCTGCAAAATGATGTTTTGCTTAAGCGGTGCATTCTGCACCACTTTACCCTATAGTAAAATGCACTGGTTTTAGCTGTGTTAGGGATGGCTATAATTGGGACAGCGCGCTGTCATGTGAAACGAGGTGGGTAAAGTAGAGAAAAGCATTGAAGGAAGGGTACCCAATTATCACACATGCACGCATGAAATTCAATAAGCATATCGCTCACTCAATAGTGATTATAACAAAAATAAATGCAGTGCGGGTTATACGGTAAACTCCCGAGCATAGATAAATCAACGACACTGGTCGCAGTGTTGAGTCCATACAGGAGAAGAAGAAAAAGCCCTGTCTAAAAACAACTCACGCCTGATTTTTGAATAGGTCTTAACTTCAAATAAAAGATTCTCTTTATGTTTCCTCTCTTACGGTCATTACGGCTGCATGAAAGCATTTTATGCAATTTTTCTTAGTGATTAGCTTGCTCATGACGCCAACAACCAGTTCGCACCAATAAGAATCGTCGTTTTAAGCGTAAGAAAGGAGCCACGAAGGGAATGTCTCACTTGCAGTTACTATAGGACCTATTCAAAAATCAGGCCAGAACTTATAGTGCGAAACAAATGTCAGCCGAATCACCACTTTGCATTCGGAATTCCCTCCGAATAGCTAATATATTGCGTTACAAAATGTGTTCCATATTTCTTTATCTCAGATATTACCTTTAAAGTCACACCGAAGGTTCTGTTTGGGCGAAAGATCGCCAATGTGACATCCTGCGGTTCACCATTCGACACAAACTGATTACTGTTCGCATTTACGCGGGAAGCTGTCCACCGATTCCGACTCGGAAGCTACTGAACCGATCGGCGTGAAAATTTACATTCAGGGATTTTTGGGGCCGGGAATAGTTCTCATGATGGTTAGAGACCCCTTTCCCCTAATAGAGGGGGATCACATATGAATGCAACACAAATTACTGCACAACTCGAGAACTGATCAAGCAAATGGACCCAAATTTGGTGTGTGGAGGTTTTAGAAGGCGGAATTTTTTTCTACCTACGCTTTAAGAGGAGGGTGGGGCAATTGAAAAACAATTTTTTGCATAACTCGAAAACCAATCAAGCATATTGAACCAAACTTGGCACTTCCACGTTATGATCAACCGAGAATTGGTTTTCCGTAAAATGGTATTCGGCGAAATGTTATGCAATTACGGCGAATATTTAAATTCTACCCGGTTTATTTTACCGGACTAAGCAATGGGGGAGTTGTTTTCTTTTTTACTGTGAGGAAAAAATTAAAATTTGTATATTAAATTACCCCTGCTTTCATAGTTACATAACTGCCAAAATTAATCCTGAAAGGTTGAACTCCTCAGAAGCTTGCAAAACTCGAGATTGTGACAAAGGTCATCCAAGATTCATGATTTATGTACAGCACAGTTTAATTTGTGGCAATACGAAGTTTGACGGGTCAGCAAGTGTTAAACAAATTTAAATACTTACCTGTTAAACACAATTGTCACTTAAAATTGTTTTGTAGCTGCTAAGTATTGCAAAGCAAACCCTACGTGCTACATTCCGTTACCAAAACTGACCTGCTGTTTTTATACGACAGACTTCGCAGCCAGCTGTTAGAGTGCAGGACAATTGAAGGGTCAGTTGCTACGATCCTGTTGAGTCTAACAGTCTCTTTCAGTTAAGATTCGAACATACGACCAGATTCGAACATTAGACCAGCGTCATACCTCGAAGCCTACTGGGAGCCAACTGATAAAACAGTATTTTTCTATCGCAAACAGGTTCGTTCTTGTTTTTTAGATTTATTAACTTTTGTCGTAAATTGGAAAAGTTTGGCAATTAAAGTCTTCGTTTGTCTGATGGTGAAAGCCTTTCATTTCAAGGTTTCACCGCAAAGTGTAAAGCCTAAGTGTTACCTGTTTTCGAAATTTGACCTTGAGGCTGATGTGACAAAATTCATCACGGATACATGCAGTAGTTTAATGGAATGAACCGATTTCTGTTCTAGGAGTCAAATAATATATTCTCGAAGCGATGTAACATGTCCGTTCCATTCCCGCTCGCTATCCGCATTTTGGCGGCATCTGGGATGCCGTCATAAAGTCATTTAAGTACCGTTGAATTTAGATAATAAGAATGGGTGACAAGTTTTCATGTGAACACTATACTATTTACCAGCAAGCAGAATGTGAAACAATAACAAGCCCCACTACCAATAGTGTTGACGTAGTTCTGGTCTGTCCCCGATTCGGTGCTGTGAGGGAAAAATATTATCAGCAAAAGGAGACCGGAAGTAAAGCAGTCATACGAATACTTTTGAAGCTAGAGTTGGGAATGTGGACAGAAAAACCGCAAACTGGAATCGGTATGCAAGATGGAAAAGAAATCCTTTGAGCACGGTTGTTGAGTGATGGAAATCAAATTGAGTTGGTAGGAAAAATTATTTTCTTCTGATATCGTTGTGCAGCAATGGAAACGAAGTCAATCACTACAAGTGATATTATTCATCATGTGTCAATGCAAACGATCATAGTTTAAAGCAATACTGTAGTCTCCATTAGTGATCAAGGCAAAATAACGAGGGAGAATTTATACGTGAGCTCCAATCAAAAATAAATTGAATGTGGCTTCACAGAAAGCCGAGAAAAATAGCATTGGTGCACACCTGCACTCGTCCAGGTCTGACTATCAGCAGGGGAAAACTAGCCTTTCCGGTAATTTTCAATGCAAGGTAGCGAACAAACATTCCGAACGGGCAGCAGGATGTGGGAAACCCGGCACTCGGACCCGTACCACCGAACGCTGGCAATATGGGATAAATCGTGTCATTTTGTGTGAAACGACAATGGGCTAATCTCCAATCCGGTGGCTGTTCAATTTCTGCTCCGGGCACGCTCGCCGTGAGGCACGTTTCCGGGTGCTATGCAGGCAGTAAAGATTACCCCGCTAATTCTACCCATGTCAATGCCAGGCCCACTGGCGCTCGAAGGAAACACGAAATCACGGCAAAATTGCAGTTACTGCCTTGGGTCGATGTTAGCCGCTTTATGCTCGTTGCACTTATGTAGGAGTGTAATATTGCAGCGTTCCGCCTGAACAGCCTCCAGCCAGGGAAGCTTTGGTCGCTGGCCTGCTTCTCGGAAAGTGGGTCAACTGTGTGCAAGTCGGGCGGTCGGGCACGTACAAAATCGATATCCGCCTTTTAAGGGGATTTATTTATGAGCCCTCACACAGTGGTCAGCTGGGATTGGAAATTCTCGTGGTGGGAAAACTTTCTTTTTTTTTGCTTGTTACAAATCACGCTGCGCCAACCGGGAAAGCTTTACTGGCGTTTTCTCCGGTGATAACCATTACAGACCACATGTAGTACAATGATTCAATTACGCTCATGTACGTGATGAACCAAGTGTGATAAATATTGTCCCAGTTGGAAAAGTTTTGCCCATAAAACTAATAAACAGATTTATGTTCGAATGAAGCGGATTTACTATCCTGACAGACAGAATCAGTTGACGGATGTTACCATCGATAATGTTATTGTCTTTTCAGTTTATTTTCTATTCTGTTCTTAGAAATTGCAAAAATTTCGTAGAAACTTTTAAGCGTATGAAAACAGGAAATTATTTTACCAAAAACGAATTGACAAAAAGCGCTTCTGAGTGTCGTAATTCGGACGAAATGAAATGTAGTTTTGTGCCCATCGTGTTATGTGGATAAAATATGCAAATTCTATTTATGCTGCACTGCTCACGAATCGACGTACAACCGGATAAAATCTGGTCACGTTCCGGGCGTTGCGTTTCAAGCTTGTACCAACCGAACTGCGAAATGTTTTGACAGTCTCTGGTGTGAACCATTTATGCGCACTGCCGTATCACACTGGCACACTGTAACCTCAATTTCGTTTTTTACTTTTTGCACCGCACCAAGGATGCGTAGGATTTTCCGCTGCAACCCGTCCGTCCGTGGATTTGTTTCAATTGCGCTTGAATAATTTGCCATTTGAAACACATCAACTTCATTGCTTCAATTGAAGCTAAACTGAATGGCAAGCTTACCGTGTAGAGTTTCTTTAATTTCAAATTTGTTTAACTAAAATACAATATCCAAACATATTGCAATTAAAAATCTAGAATTATAAAGTTCGATATTTTAAATGCTAAAATAGATCGTCATTCGTACGTTGGGCAGCCGAAGTAAAACCATTCCACCCTGCGCTTCTCTAGAACTGTTTTGAATTCTTTTTATTCAATTATTTTTTATTCAACAGTGACTTTTTGTGCTCCTCGTTTTCCACGAAATCCTTCGGACCGGTCGACTCCGGTCAGCTGAAAACCATCCGTTTACGGTCCTAGGTTGCTGAATTGATCAACACGCCAACCAACGCCGGCCGTTGCGAGTGTAAAAACAGTTCCAATATTCCAGTACCCGATTCGGCCCAGCAGGATCCGCCAGTGTAGGTACATGGCGACCGCTTGTTAGCAAACCAAGCCGACACCGGAACGCCCTCCAGCCAACCCCCCGTCATCGGGCGCTCATTCATAATGTAGTGAAATATTTGAAACACTAAAGCGAAAAGCTGTTACTTGCATCGCAAGCCCAATGACGGGCCCACTGCAGGTGGCGTCGAGTCCAAGGCTATGCACAGGCCGTATATATGTAGGTCAAAGCGCACGCGGAACTGTACCGGAACTGTCGGATTTAGTGGAATAAATCAAACTTTTACCATCATTCGTGACTCCGCTGACTGGCAGGCGGCCGGTTGGTCTGTGAACGAAACTACCAAGGCAGAGTTTTCGCTGTACGGTTCCTCCTATAGCCAAACTGCATCCGACGAATTGGTGAGTAGCTGCTTGTATACAACTTTTCGATTGTTGCCTCACTGTTGCAGGAGGTGTGACATTTGTGAAAAACATTATTTATTTGCCCTTTTGACCACGATTGCACGAGAAAATGCCGGTTTGAATGGGTTTATTTTTAATGTATTAATCATAGTTGTTGATCGGTGCACAAACTTTCTCCGTATGTTTCTGAATAAAGAAACATTTACTTCTCTCTACATTTCACTGCAAATTGTGAAGGATGTTAGAAGTAGTTTTGACATTTGAATTTAATTTACTTTGTAAAGCTCTGGAATTTTTTTTCAGACGAACCATAGAAAGTAAGTGTGAAAGTAAAATTAAATACCTGCAAGCCTGCAACATTGACACCGCATTTTAATTGCAAAATAATCACTAGCTGCTTGGCATCTTGGCAAATTGAGCAAGCATTTTAAGACTTTCCACCCTACCAGAGTACTTTCAACATTTAAGAGCATTTCACAGAGTACTTCTTATCATCGTTAAGTTTCTCCTTCCTCTCTGCTGAAGCTGAAAGATGAAATTTGTTATTTCTGGCGGCGGTTAGAGACGGGCGAACTGATCGGTACCTACATTCAGTTCAGGCCAGGGAAGGGATGGGTACCGGCAGGAAGGGGGCACCTTTGGTTGTGGCAAACGTCACCACTGTCCGAGCGAGCGGTCCAATTCAATTAAAACTTTTGCCTAGTCCAACACACACCTGCATTGCGGTTAGCGTGCGACGTGCGAAAGCCCGAAGGACAAATGCAATTTTTCTACACGAACAAACTGGACAGCTTTTCCCGGGGTTTACCATGCGGATTATGGTGAGAAGGTATACGTTTCGTTTTCCGTTCCATGTTTATTTGAATTTCAATTGTATGTTATTTTCTGGCAATAAGTCTAACTCATCCTGTAGTAAGGAGTCTTATTAAATGCAATAAAATAGCGAAATACTGTGTTTGAAACACAGCCTATTTATTGATGCAGGATTAGGCAAAGTTGATATTTCAACACCAACATGACCAATTCATATGGGAGGTTATTAGGTCAGAATTTCGAAATTTTGAACGCAATTTTGATAATTGGCTCTCATTATAGTTTGGTTCGACCCACGGATCGCCCATCTTATGCTTCATCGAACTTTAATGTTAAGGAACGTTATACAAACTTAATAAGCGCTGTGTCAATGACCCTCCCTTACCTTGGAAAAGGCCTTCGCAAAATTCATCAAAAATCAGAGGGGTTGTGTACAAGACACGACCGCGTATATAGGTGACGCAGGACTACGTAAGTCTCTTTGTAGTGATAGTAGCATGTATTCATGCTTGTAATCATTCGTTTCTTCATGTATACATGCTATATGCAACATATATACATGCTACATGCGTTGTATGTAACATTTATCAAAGTAGTAACATTTCATACGTTCAATTCTCAAAAGATTGTGCATTTGAAACCAATTTAACAAAATCAAGAACACACACTATTGCTTGCCTGCTACCTTACAGAAATTAAAGATTGTTTTCATTACCCGTGGTTCCCCACGTTGAAGGGATTTTACCAATTCAATCCTATTTTATCAACAGCACATCTTTTTACTACACTTCTAACGAAACGGCAAGCATGCGTATGAAACACTGTACTGTATGAAACAGAGTCATATTATAACCGAACACTACAGCTTAGCATATTTTTCCAACAAAGATATCAAATTCGTCTAGGTTTAATCGTCTCGCAGTAATGAATTTGCGATCTGTTGGGGCAACGAACTTGTGTCATTTTTTCTGGCACACTTCCCTAACACAGACATCCAATTGGACTAGGTTTAATCGCGTTCGTAAGAAATCTGTTGACACGAGGGGGCTTCGTCACTCTTTCTGGCGTACTTCCCAAGCAAGGACATCAAAATGGTCTAGGTTTAATCGCGGTGTTTAGAAATCTTGTTGAAATGAGGCAACTTCGTCACTTGTTTTGGTTTACTTCCCAAGCACAGATATCAAATTGGTATAGGTTTAGATCATCGTAAAGAATCTTCCAACCAATCACAAAGCGAGAATTCTGGTAAAACATATGTTCATTATTTTCAATTTTTCAATAGTTCAACATCAAGAATCTACATTTTTCTTCATTTGGGCCAATTCTTAGAAGATTTTCCGATCGATTGGTGTAAGAATATTGAAAATCGATCGGAAAACCGCTGAGCTATTAGTGCTCAAAACCTTTCATTATTCGTGACGCTCACATTTTTTGATTTTTTGGAATGACACCCTATCTCAAAACTTGCCGTAAGACGTAGTCCTACGTCAAAACCGATCACGCGTCATACACAATTGACGTTAAAGTTGACCGGGTAAATTAGAAAAAGGCAAAAAATCAGAGAGGTTGTGTACAAGACACGACCGCATATACAGGTGACGCAGGACTACGTAAGTCTCTTTGTAGTGATAGTAGCATGTATTCATGCTTGTAATCATTCGATTCTTCATGTATACATGCTATATGCAACATATATACATGCTACATGCGTTGTATGTAACATTTATCAAAGTAGTAACATTGCATACGTTCAATTCTCAAAAAAGTATAAGGGTCCATGCTTAGTGGCACGGGCGCAGGCTTGAAGTAGGACTACGAATGTAGAGCAATTCGTCTCCCAATCGTAACACCGGACAGAGCATTTCCCACCAATTTAAGCCGTTCTGCTTCCGCGACCAAAATTTGGGTTTTCTAGCTTATTTAATATTCTATTATAGCAGCTTATTGTCAATTGCAAGTAAAATTGTACCATCCAAAGTGCGATATCGCTCATAAAAGTGCTATTTTGCATTAAATCGTTTCGGTATCTTCGGCGCACTTTTTCGTTATCTTCCAAGCAATAAGTGCGCCGAAGAAACCGAAACGATTTAAGCTAAAATAGCACTTTTATGAGCGATTGCACACTTATTGATTGGACAATTTTCCTTGCAATTGACAATAATAGATCGATGTTTCGAATCCAACACGGTCGGCGTAATTTACACTCCACACCAAACAATAACCGGCTGCTGCCGAGTTTTACCACCTTTGCCGTGTCCGGAAAGGGAGATAAGATCGTAACTCTCATTATTATTTGTAACTCAAACAACGCGAAAATGATGCCGTTCGCAAAATCAATTCAACTGCTTCATATACTTATTCAGTAGTTCTTAAAAGAACTGATTGTTTTCTACCAGCTGTTAGTAGGGTTGCCAAGTGGCCGGTTTTCAGCCGGCCCGACCGGTTTTTCACTTGCAAAGCCGGTGGCCGGTCAATCCGGCAAAAAGGCCGGTTTTCCGACATATGAAGCCGGATTTGTATTTTTGCCTGATTTGTTAAATTTTCTAATAAATTTATAAGCAATCCTGAGCAGTGGATTATTGAAGATATCCAGTTTTGCAGTGACAATACTTTACTTCAGGCGGTAATTGTCCACTAGCACCAGTGGCAAGCAGTTGTCACTCTAAAACTATCTATCTTCAATAATCCATTCGTTGTGGTTTCGACTGTGATGTCCTACCGTTCGCTATTTAATGTTAACACACATTACACGTTCCAGGCAAATCCTCTCTAAAAATATGCAAATATGCTCCTCACACCCCTCCCCCCCCCGCGCATTTTTTGAAAGCAGGACCAACCGGCCGGTTTTTGTAATTTTCAGACTTGGCAACCCTAGCTGTTAGTAATACGAATCGAAGAAATTTACTGCTTGGCAGCAGCTTTTTTCGGACCGCATTCTCCGTTAGAACTTCTTTTGGCTTTGGAGTTTTCGATGCCTTTGCTATGGTCTTCATTGACTTAGTAATCTTGCTTCTCGCTAGCAAGTTTGGTAGGCGAACGAACCGGAAGCGCCAGCTCTTTGTTTGGACCAGCTTTCTCTAGTTGAAAACTAACTTCAAAGCCTTTTTCACGAATGTGTCCAACCTTGAAACGTCACAATTGTAGCTGGCGGCGATATACTTCTAGACGGCTTGCAACGAGGATCCGTTGACTCTTCGGTTTATTGGCGTCTCGCTTAGTGAATTTGGATGTCTTCGTTGCCTTATTCCGGGGAAGTAGCAACAGCTACTGAAGCTCAACGATTTTCGAGCGGATTCTATAGAGCGTAAATTAAATACAATCAAACTTTGATTCAGAGGGAATTTAATCCATAGCTCTTCTTCTATATATTTCTGTCATCCGTGTTAGGGAAGCATCGGCGTGGGAAGGCAAAAATTTTTAGCAAAAATAAAATTAAAGCAACGTCATGAGTTAGAAGACCGCATACTGAGTCACCACATATTTAACGTTTTATAGATCAAATCAGAAGAAATTCTTCATGATTTAAAGAATCAGCGACATTTGGAAATTTAATTAAAGAAATTTAGTATACAGAAAATTTTCATCTCTTCATAAACAAATTTGTTCGTCGTAAAAAGGACGGGTTGTGGTAATTTATGTGGTTGAAAATCCGGCCAGCAGAATGGCTTGAATGTTTGAAACAACACCTCCCAGGGCATTGATTCAAGCTCTTCCGCTCCCGCAACCAAATATTCTAATATAGCAGATAATAGATCGATGCTCCGGTACCAACGCGTTCGGCGCACTCTACACCAAACAATGATCGGCGGCTGATGCTGCTGCTGCCGTTGCGCTGCGTTTTACCAGTTTGCCGAGTCCAGTGAGGGAGATATATTCGCAACTCTCTGCTCTGTACCGTACCGATGCCAATGCGAAAATGATGCCGTTCGCCTGCTTACTTCTGATTATATAGGTACCAGAGCAAACGGCACCAAGTTGTAACAAAGGCGGATCAACGTAGGGCAGAGAATCATAGATACGAAAGAAAGGCGGTACAACGTACAACGAAACCGTACATTGTTTGAAAAAAACCGGTGTCCGGTGCTTTCTTAATGAAGAGCTACCAGTTTCTGCAGAGCAACCTAATATGAAGCATCGACATCGTCTTCATGCCACCGAAAATCAGTGGAAAGGCCGCAAAGCGCGATAGGAAAAAGAAGACAGAAATATTCTTCGGAAGGTTTGTCTTAATACAGTTTAAACATGTAATTTCTGACGGGCTCGTACTTCGAACGCTCATACTAAACTGCCAACATCACTTTAAAATGTGAGAAAAATCAATTTTACTGCTTCGTATACTTTTATTCAGTAGTTCTTAAAAGAACTGATTGTTTTCTACCAGATATTAGTAATGCAAATCAACGAAATTCACATCTAGGCAGCAGTTTTTTTCGGGCACCTTCTCCGCTGGAACGACTTCCTTTGACTCTGGGGCTTTCGGTGCCTTTGCTACGGTTTTCATTGGCTTAGTAGATTTTTGTTCGGGGGCACCATCGCATATTTACTAGTACAGCTTTAATCGGAGCCGCCTTTGCAGCAGTTAGCAAAGATAAATTGTTTTCGTCGGTTTTATCAACCTTGAACGAATCGGAATCGCCTGTTCTTTTTGTTTGGACCAGCTTTTCGACAGCTAATTTCAAAACCCTTTTCACGAATGTGTCCAACCTTGGAACGTCACAATTGTGGCTAGCGGCGATTTACTTCTAATGGCTTGCAGCGAGGATCCATTGATTTTACTGGGTATTGATAGCAGCAAAAACCATATCGTTCGCTGGCGGACGAGTCGCTTCTTCGGTTTGTTGGCGTCTTGCTTGGTGAATTTGAATGTCTTCGATGCCTTATTCCGAGCAAGCAGCAACCGCTGAAGCTCAACAATTTTCGAGCGGATTCTATAGAGCGTAAATTAAATACAATCAAAGGTCAGCTTAACCCATAGCTCATTTCGTATATATTTCTGTCATCTGTGCTAGGGAAGCATTGGCGTGGGAAGGCAAAAACATGAAAATAATGAAATAATGAATATCCGTCTAAAGTTTTCTCAATTATTAAACGTTTGTTTGGAAAACGTGGAATCTATAGTATTGTTATGGATTTTTTGAAAAATTTCCAATCGATTGATACCAATATCTCTAGAATCTGTTGACGGATGACTGAGTTATAAGCGTGCAAACCATAACCACTTTTCGTTACATGTTCCTTTTTCGTTTTTCTAAAGTGCACCCCAATATAGAAATCAAAGAAGTAGTCCTACTTCAAAATTGTGCATTTGGAAACAATTTAACAAAATCAAGAACACAAACTATTGCTTTCCTGCTACCTTACTGAAATTAAAGATTGTTGTTATTACCCATGGTTCCCCACGTTGAAGGGATTTTACCAATTCAATCCTATTTTATCAACAGCACATCTTTTCACTATACTTCTAATGAAACGGCATCGACAAGCATGCGTATTCATACAGAGTCGTATTATAACCGAACACTACAGCTGTAGCACATTTTTCCAACACAGATATCAAATTCGCCGAGGTTTAATCGTCTCGCAGTAAAGAATTTGCGATCTGTTGGGGTAACGAACCTGTCATTTTTTCTGGCACACTTCCCTAACACAGACATCAAATTGGACTAGTTTTAATCGCGTTCGTAAGAAATCTGTTGGCACGAGGGGGCTTTGTCACTCTTTCTGGCGTACTTCCCAAACAAGGACATCAAAATAGTCTAGGTTTAACCACGTTGTCAAGAAATCTTGTTGAAATGAGGAAACTTTGTCACTTGTTTTGGCGTACTTTCCAAGCACAGATATCAAATTGGTATAGGTTTAGATCATCGCAAAGAATCTTCCAACCAATCACGAAGCGAGAATTCTGGTAAAACATAGGTTCATTATTTTCAATTTTTCAATAGTTCAACATCAAGGATCCATACTTTTCTTCATTTGGGTCAATTCTTAGAAGATTTACCGATCGATTGGTGTAAGAATATTGAAAATCGATCGGAAAACCGCTGAGCTATTAGCGCTCAAAACCTTTCATTTTTCGTGACGCTCGCATTTTTTGATTTTTTGGAATGACACCCTATCTCAAAACTTGCCGTAAGACGTAGTCCTACGTCAAAACCTAATGTGTTTCCTCTTGCTCTAGAGCTTTGGCAATATAGCTCATATGGAACTTACCTCTCTCCAGCACTCAAAACAGACCATTTTAGTCGAAACTGCCGAGCCAATTACCTATTATACAAGCCGGACGTTTAGAATTCGCGCATGTTTGAGATGTTTTCAAAACATTTGTTTTCGTCAAATCAAAACAAGTTCATAGGGTGCGCGTCTTGCGCGTTTGTGAAAATGAATAGAGTTACCAAATGTTCAGATTGAAAATGAACTGGCCCAATCTGAACGAGGTGTTTTTCATATTAGCGGGGGTTGAGTGTATACATGAAGAATTGAATGATTACAAGCATGAATACATGCCACTATCACTACAAAGAGACTTACGTAGTCCTGCGTCACCTATATATGCGGTCGTGTCTTGTACACAACCCCTCTGATTTTTTTCTTTTCTTTTAGTTTGACTCTGACTCTGTTTAGTCGCTTATGTGGGCAATATTTATACGGTTCTATATCCATGCAAGTTGACTTCAGTGATTCTTGGGATCTAGAGTTGAAGAACACTGTCTCACACGTCGACCAGACCACCAGTTTTTTTGACGTAGGACTACGTCTTTGTTTACTATACTGGAACTGGGTAGCACTTTGTAAAAACGAAAAATAGAAGTGTAACGTTTGAAGGAAATATTTCAAACGCTAATAGCTACTATACTACTGAACGAAACATAACAGTTAATATGTCGTTGGATAGATAAAATGTCCAGCAATTTTATAGTAACATAATAATAATTTTTTATACGCTAAATAGTGAAAATGTGTGTCAAGTTTTAAGGTCGAATTTTCCCACACATTTCCCTTGTGATCGCCTAGCTTCACAGGCACGGACGACAATTAGATACACCAAAGGATTTGGATCAAAATGATAACCTTTGAGACCACTTTGTAAGCCACACCCCTCTTCCAATCCAATTGGCAACATCGATGGCTATTGACGGCAACACCGACCCCGAAGACAAGCGGAATCAGCGGACAATGGCCAACGTGAATCCGACACGATGCACTTTACGTTACATTTTGCATTATCCCCATCGCAGACATGCGAAATTGTTCGATAGCTTGCTCAATCAGTGTCGGACAATCATTTAAGCAGCAGCAGTCGATCTGGTTTCCCCCAACAGCTTACAAGTAGCAGCAGCAGTGCCAGTGACTATAAAATAGCCCACTTGGTTCGCCGTCTGCTCATTTATCGCACGATTGCACTGACGGACGGTCAGTATTTACCAGTACACCAGTAATTAGCGGCAACGCCGATGGCAAATGGAGGCAAAAACGACGGAATTTCGGCGGAAACACCGGCAATTGGAGGCAAACCAACGGCTTGGGATGGCAATTGGTGGCAAGACCAAGGACATTTCGCGGCAACACCGGTTGGTAACATTAATGGCAATTGGAGGCAAAGCCGATGGCATTTTGGCGGCAACTTCGATCGCAATTATCGTAAACCAACACTGATGGCAAACGGAAACGGGACGACTGACTGGTAGTAAATTCAGCAGCAGGCCGTTGTGGTCTTAAACAGTTCTTATTAGAGCTATAGTAATTGAAGAATGGAACGATTTTTCTACACTTTCTAAATGGTTAACGTTCCATTCGGATAATTATTTGAGCAGCAGCAGCAGCCGATCTGGTTTCTCCCACACCCACACTAGCTTACAAGTAGCAACGGCAGTGCCAGTGACTATAAAATAGCACACTAGGTTCGCCGTCTGCTCATTTATCGCACGGTCGCACTAACGGACGGTCAGTATTTTGATAAAACTAATCCATTTCTACTTTACAGTGATTTGGTATTTCCTATCACTCCTGTATTAGCGGGTAACCATCATCCTAGAGTTTAAAGGACCGAATAGCGACATCCATCTATATATTGGCAACAGTAATTATAGTACTGATTTTTAAGAAGTGCTATCAGCTCAAACATAGTTCTTTTCAGGGCCACCAAACAATTTCAAACGGTTTTTTTCAAAACCACCATTGATTCAATGAAGAATTAAATCAGAATATTTCGCTCTTCTTTTACAAATAAACACTCAAACAATGATACTCACAGATATGCAAATATGCATATGCCATAAATTCAGTTTGCATTAGTCTTTGATCTAATGATCAGACATAAAGTTATACTTCATCGATTAAAACATGTTATCAATGTAATGAGTATTATATGACACAGTCCTACGTCACACTTTCGTACAACCCTTAGGGCTGTATACCTTGTAGTTTTTATTTTTTTATAATAATACTATTAATAATATGATATTAAGAGGAAATGTGGTATATGGGTATATAATGAAGTGTGGTATATAATAGAACAATCTCACCAGCAGTCCTTCGTATGAAATAGAATAGTATCCTTTGAAGTTCCATAAGGGCTTCTAATACTTAATTTAATTTTTTCATGTGCCGTATTAAAACTCGTTTTGGCCAAAGTTTTTACTATATAGTCCTACGTCAAAAAAAGAAATTGGCGATGTATTGATAAAATCCAGCATGGCGGCCTCATTTAAAAGCCTTTTCTTCTTCTTTACAGAACCGAGCAATTTGTTAGTTGTTTCATTGCAAATTTATGAAATTTCACATGATACAGATCTCAAGGTTTGCTGAAAATTCAACTTTTTTTTAAAACTATTAGGCCCCTTGGCGAACGAGGGGTCCACTATTTTGAGGTAAAAAAAATGTAATTCCCATTTTTTAACCATTTTCAACCAATTAAGTGCAAAAGTTTCAATATTTGAAGACCTCATGTCAGTAGTGGCCTCGTTTCAAAGAGAATTTACTCAGTAGCACATTATTATATTATTATTAAACTGTTATAATAATGGTTATTAACTGAAAAATCAGTGACCAAATATAAACACAAAGGTAAAAATAATGTAGCAAAGGTATTCCTTTACCTTTACTTTTACTTTAGTTTCCTTTATCTACTCACCGGAAATTGAATAAATTCGACAAAAATATTGAGCGAGAAATTAAGCGAAAGCCGGACGTAATTTGAACAAACAGCTGAACCAAAAGTTTTAACAAAACTCCATACTTTAACAACAAATCGAGGTTAGACATAAATTTGAAGTGTTTTATTATTGGTTTCACAATAAGAAAAATTGTATCCATCATACATTCGTCAGCTCAGCTAATATTCGGTGAATGGTCAAAATGGTACCAAATGTACCAAATGTATGAAGATGTTTGCTTTCCATCATTACTGTCGGATATTTGCTTTCGTTTGCACTGGAAGCTTGTGAAAATATTACAAAATTACACAGTTCTGTTCGCTGTAACTCGTTAAACGGAAGAAATGCGCATGGCAATTTACGAAAGCTTTAACGTTTGCCCGATCCCTCTGGCAAAGCAATTCTCGGATGCTCTTTAACAAACTGATCGGGCTGAATGTGCCGTGTTACGAACCAACCTGGTCCATTGTTAGTCGTAGGACGAATCCATTCTTCCGTTCAGAAGGTCATATAATTTCGAACCTAGAATAGAAACGTAGTTAAGGTTCATCGTCATGTCGTTTTATTGGCATTCAATATTTCAGCGGAAATGTTATTCCCCACGCTCATGGCAACATTCCAAAAAAAAAGAGGATACAAAAAACTCTCGCATCTAACTTGTTTTTCTACCGAAATTGGTTTAGGAAAAGCATCAACAATCACCGTGCACGAGGAGCTATGTTTTCAACTAAAGCGAAAAGCCACAGCCCAGAGCAGAGAATCCTGTTGGTGAATCCACTCAGCGACGCTGCTTACTGGCCGGGCTGCAACAATTGCCGATGAAATACGCTTACGCTTCTGCGGCGATTGGTTGTAAGCCTTTTCCATTACTAATAGCCACCCACAACGGGGTCGAGTATAGAAGGGGGTAAAATAATCCACCGCAGACGATCAGACACATCAGTTTGTGTGAAAAATTAAAAATAATGAAATAAAATGCTTTTCAAAGACAGTAGCAATATTATTCGAAATAAGATAAAGGATGCCATTTTGCACCAATCTGTCCATGTCATTTTATCGGTACTTCGCGCGGACGTCAAAGAGCTCATTATTCATTCCTTCAGTGAGGTCAACAACAGTGAGAGCCCGACCCACTTGCCTCGGAATTCTACGCTCCGATGGAAGCGCTTCCCGACAACGGAATGCCTAATGAAGGTTCATGTATTTATTTGCAATCCTATACTCGTTAGCAGCTTAACATCGATTTGAAGCAACCTTCATCGCCGCCATCGCGTTGATGAATTGGGTAAAGCCAACCTACCGAGGTCGCTGTTTGTGGATCTATCAAGCATGTTTAGCCGTAATATTTAGTAGACAAACAATAATATTAAGTTACAACTGCGGGAATGTTATGGAAAATTTACAAAATTGGTATTCGACGTTGAGGTTGCCCTCACAGGAGACAATTATTTTACCTTTTCCCGGGTTTACTGAAAGTTAACTTTATGTGATTACATACTAAGTGTTATTTACCTATTTGAGTTTAAGAGAAAAGAGTATTAGAAGAAAGTTAATTACTGTCGATTTGAACCAAAACTCTTTACTTTTACTACATCTATAATTTAATACCGTGTGAATCATATCCTGGGGCCAACCCATGTAACCCTCAACCGTTATCAGTTGACGTAAGACAGCCCTCCAGTTAGTCTTTTCCAAATCAAATAAAAACTTCATCACTTCCAAACAAACCGCCACGCCAGCTAGTTGGCACGAATGGAAAATACACAAACCAGATTGAATGTTTGTCATTCCGTTCGTTCTCTTATTCGAATCGGAACGCCTGCCACCGTACCGCACCGCTTCCGGTGGTGGGCCTAATCCATTTGACCGATTCCCTAAAGGATCGCGTGCTATGGGTCCATTACTAACCGGGCGGTGGTGGTGGCGGTGTGGTCTGCCATATAGTGCGCAGCGATGCCTCCAGGTTTTCGGGATAGAACCGAGCTTGCAGCTAAACCTGCCTGCATAGACCGGCCAGCGACGACGCGTCGGCAGGTGGAATTAAGGATATTCTGCGTCCAATAAAACTACGATAAGAAGAAATTAAATATGAAAGCCAACACCTGATTGCAGATTGAAGTCTAGGCGAAAGCCGAATAAATTGTGATCATTTGTGTTGTCGCGTGACATTATTGCTCTTCTAGGCCATAAACCATTCGTTTTAACAGGCATGAAATAATATAAATATTTAAATCGCTGTGCATTTTTTTTTTGTGCGAGGGGCAAAGACTTGAGCTACACTGTACCTGATGCTAAAAATAGTTGCAAAATAAATCAAAACACGTACGTGTGTATTCTGGTAGAATAACAATTTAGCTGACAACAACAGGGAGGCACAAATCTACCGAAAGCAAAAATCCAAACGAGAGAGACCATGAAAAATTTAAACACCTCATATGGTGCTTTATCAAGCCAGCGGAAAGTGACGCATTTTAAAGTTGAATAATAAATGATACGCAGAGCAAATAAATACATTTATCTTTTTATTTTTTGCAAATGTACGCAAATGTGCCCTGGATATGGCATTCGGAGGGTCGGTGACAGCAAGTGTTAACCAGTCCGAATATTGTCCGCAAGCTCGGTAGCTGATGCCACTGCTGGTTGCCTCGTGAATCACAAGTTGTGATGGACAATTTTTTACGCTTTCCAATAAAATTAGAGGTCCTGAATGTGCAATAACGGTGGCGGAATATATCTTCCGTGTTGGATGATAACAACTTACATGTTTTTATCTGTATTCAATAAATTTTATTGAAGAGGTATCAAACCACATAAAAATGCATTATTTTATTGAACCATTTATTTTATGAGAACCAAAACAAGTTCATTCAGCAAAACTAAATGTACCTTTGATTTGGTTTAGGTCGTAAAATTACAGATAACAGCATATTTTTAAATGTTGTAGCATTAAGGGGACATAAACGACTAAAAATTTTGAGAAAATCAAATTGTGTGTTTTAGTTAAATCAGTACAAGAACTTTTGGAGTATTCACTAAATCCATCCAGCAAATGATGAAAATTAGAATGGCTTTCCTTATTACGACGGGAATTAGAAAAAGACCCTACATAAAGCTTGAAAATCGTGGTATTCCTGGAGCGGCGTTTTATTCCGCTGAATTTGTTACACGTCGCACTGAAATGCTTACATGTATGATCGTTTTCCGGTCACTTCCCGTGGTCGGATCATTATGAATTTAGTATCAAAATAAGCGGAAAAGACAGCAGAATTAAAATCTGAAATAAAAAAATAATGATTCAAAATTTTTGGTCGTTCAGGGGACAGAAAAATTTAAGTAAAACAGACTTGTTATAAACACCGTCCGGTGCGACACGGCTGCTACCCGTCCAGACAGGCACCGCAACGGGTACTTTTAATAATAGACCCCACTGGCGTTGCTACATATTGGCACGCTCCCCGAAAACGCAAAAACCGATTGAAGTGCTTTGTCTTCGGCTAAGCACCGGTGAGCACCGTACCAACGGCTTGCATGATTTCGTTCTTTGCTTTCTTTCTTATTCGTTTATATTCGGTGTACGCGACTGAATTGTTAGGACGTTTGGGCTCCGTTCTCTAGCCGTGCTTTAGTAGGTGCCGGCTGGTGTAAGCTGGCACGGTTTCGCTCGCAAACCTAAAGAACCTATATAACTGCTTGTTGCGATACGGTAAAGACATATGAACGGTACCCGGTGCCTGCCACAATGCCGTGTTTGTGCCATAATAGCTGCTGCTGCTCAGTAAAAATTATCGAATTTTTGGCCCGGAACAACCCGGACCGTACCGAACACGCATAGTACTGTACCGAACAAAAAAAATCGGCTCTGAGGTGCTGAATCACATTAGTTCGAACGAGAGCAGGCGAAATACATCGAAACCGGGAGTGTGTGACCTATGAACGGAGGGGAATGCTTTAGCACGGTCACCGGAGCGGTGCGTGCTTTCACAAGTCTGCAGTTAAATGAGTTTCAACCCACAATTTGCTTATGTTGGTCAAATCTATTCAATAAAAGCCTATATTGGGGTTAATCCTGGTGTACCTGCTAACATTCACACCACTCACTCCGAGGACTCGAGAATTCAAATCCCAACCCTGCAGAAGTCACGAATGACCCAAACTGTCCCGCAATTTCAGTTTCCTGAAACCTAATTAATTTAATATTTAGAATCCAAAGATCGTGTGACGCAATAACCATCTCAAGAAGCATTCATGGACGAGCGAAATCCCATTTTCTTGATGATGTCTAGTCTAGTTTGCGGTACCACGCTCCAGTATGGCGCAAAGCTGGCCAAAAGTCAAAAATCCAATTTCAAGTTTTTGCCGCTATTATATTTTTATGATTTTCTTGAATAGTGTTGGAGATTAACCAGAAAGTTTAAGCCTGTTTGAAGTTTTTTTTTTAGATAATTTATAGAAAACTAGCTGACCCGAAAAACTTCGTATTACCACAAATTAACCTGAGTTGTACATAAATCATGAATCTCGGATGATCTTTGTCACAATCTCGAGTTTTGCAAGCCCCCCAGTGGGCGGCGCTTCCGACGGCGGGTCACCGGCAACACTCGCGACCGTCTCGTCCTAAATGATCTAGTGTTACTATAGATAGTTTTTGTGGTCTTGTATTGACTAATGTTTTATGGAAGAGTCTCGAATTTCTCGAGTTCGATTAGAGTTTGAGTTTGTTTGAGCAAAAATTTCTGTTTTATTTGTATGAGAGTCCATATCCCCCTACCACAGGGGTGAGAGGTCTCTAACTATCGTAAAATAAATTCAAGCCTCCAAAATCTCCCACATGCCAAATTTGGTTCCATTTGCTTGATTAGTTCTCAAGTTATAAGGAAATTTGAATTTCATTTGTATGGGAGCTCCCCTCTTAAAAGGGGAAGGGGTCGTAATTCACCATAGAAAAAATTTCTGCCATCTAAAACTCCCACATGCCAAATTTGGTTCCATTTGATTGATTAGTTCTCGAGATAAGAGGAAATTTGCATTTCATTTGTATGGAAGCCCACACTCTTAAAGGGGAGATGGGCCATAACTCGCTTTTTAAAGAAGAGAGGGGTCTCAATTCACCATAGAAAAAAATCTTGCGTCCAAAACCACTTACATGTCAAATTGGGTTCCATTTGCTTGATTAGTTCTCGAGTTATGAGGAAATTTGTTTTTCATTTGTATAGGAGCCCCCCCCCCCCCTCTTAAAGTGGGGAAATCCATAGAAAATATACCATAGAAAATATTATTGCCTATAAAAACACCCACATGATAAATTTGGCTCCATTTGCTTGATTAGTTCTAGAGTTATGAGGAAATTTGAAATTCGTTTCTATGAGAGCCCCCTTCTTAAAAAGGTAAGGGGTCCTAATTCATCATAGAAAAAATGGTTGCCTCCAAAAACACCCACATGCCAAATATGGTTCCATTTGCTTGATTAGTTCTCGAATTATGAGGAAATTTGTATTTCGTTTGTATAGGAGCCCCCCCTCTTAAAGTTGGGAGGGGTCCTAATTCACCATAGAAAATATTTTTGCCTCCAGAAACCTCCACATGCCAAATTTGGTTCTATTTGCTTGATTAGTTCACGAGTTATGAGGAAATTTGAATTTCATTTGTATAAGAGCCCCCCCCTCCTAAAGTGAGTAGGGGTCCGAATTCATCATAGAAAAAATGTTTGTCTCCAAAAACACCCACGTGTCAAATTTGGTTCCATTTGCTTGATTAGTTCTCGAGTTATGAGGAAATTTGTATTTCGTTTGTATAGGAGCCCCCCCTCTTAAAGTTGGGAGGGGTCCTAATTCACCATAGAAAATATTCTTGCCCTCGAAAACTTTCACATGCCAAATTTGGTTTCATTTGCTTGATTAGCTCTCGAGTTATGAGGAAACTTGTATTTCATTTGTATGGGAGCCCCCCTCGTAAAGTGAGGAGGGGTCCCAGTTCATCACAGAAAAAATTTTGTCTTCAAAAACACCCACGTGTCAAATTTGGTTCCATTTGCTTGATTAGTTCTCGAGTTATGAGGAAATTTGTATTTCGTTTGTATAGGAGCCCCCACCCCCTCTTAAAGTGGGGAGGGGTTCTAATTCACCATAGAAAATATTCATGCCCTAGAAAACTTTCACATGCCAAATTTGGTTCCATTTGCTTGATTAATTCTCGAGTTATGAGGAAATTTGCATTTCATTTGTATAGGAGCCCCCCTTCCTAAAGTGGGGAGGGGTCCCAATTCAACATAGAAAAAAATTCTGTCTCCAAAAACACCCACATGCCAAATTTTGTTCCATTTGCTTGATTAGTTCTCGAGTTACGAGGAAATTTGTATTTCGTTTGTATAGGAGCCCCCCCCCTCTTAAAGTGGGGAGGGGTCCTTATTTACCATAGAAAATATTCTTGCCCTCGAAAACTTTCGCATGCCAAATTTTGTTCCATTTGCTTGATTAGTTCTTCAGTTATGAGGAAATTTGTATTTCATTTGTATAGGATCCCCCCTCCTAAAACGGGAAGGGGTCCCAATTCATCATAGAAAAAATTTTTGTTTCCAAAAACAGCCACATGCCAAATTTGGTTCCATTTGCTTAATTACTTCTCGAGTTATGAGGAAAATTGTGTTTCTTTGGTACAGGAGCCCCCCCTCTTAAAGTGGGGAGGGGTCCTAATTTACTATAGAAAATATTCTTGCCCTCGAAAACCTTCACATGCCAAATTTGGTTCCATTTGCTTGATTAGTTCTCGAGTTATGAGGAAATTTGTATGGAAGAGGGGGGGCTTTAAAGAGGAGAGGAGTTATAATTCCCCTTATAAAGAGGGGAGGGGTCTCAATTTACCATAGAATAAATTCTTGTCACCGAAAACATCCAAATGCCAAATTTTGTTCTATTTGCTTGATTAGTTGTCGAGTTATGCAGAAATTTGTGTTTCATTTGTATGGGAGCCCCCCCTCTTAGTGGGGGGAGGGGTTTCTAACCATCACTAAAACCTTTTCTGACCCCAAAAAACCTCTACATGCATATTTTCATGCCAATTGGTTCAGTAGTTTTCGATTCTATAAGGAACATACGGACAGACAGACAGACAGAGAGACAGACAAACAGAAATCCTTCTTTATAGGTATAGATTTTCTCTACTTTTCGACAAACTAGGTGGCTTTCTGCGCTTTGCTGCGCTAAGGAAGAAATATCGCTTTCTTGGCGGGTATATTAGAGGTGTTTTCTTCTTATTACATGAAGGAATGACTTTCTCTTCCATAGGAGGAATGAAATCACTATGAATATATTTTTTTCGACAAAAACTTAAAAATATTAGTGTTATGCATCAATTAACTTCACCGATAAACCGATTATTTTGTGTACTCATACATGATGTATGTGTGCATATGTATGATGAGTAAATATACATATTGAGCAATTCCATGAAAAAGTCCTATTTAAAAATGCTCCAGCTTTGTTCAAATTGTGTGTAGTTGTTTCTTTTCGGAAAATTTTAGACTCCTGACTTTCTACTTGGCACTTGGGGTGTCTTTTTTTGCGAAGGTACATTGCGATGGCGCTTCGAAGAGCTAATTCTATAGTTTAAACTACCTTAGTGAATATCGCAAAGCAAGGCCCCTCAGATTTTAGATTTTTTTGTACTTTACTGATGACTGTTAATAGCTAGTGAAATGATAAATCCAGCGATAGACATTGTAGATGTGCATGAAGCAAATCTCGAGGTAGAAAAATAAACATGAGGAGAGGGATGAGAATAGTATTAAATATATAATCCAAAATTTAATTACATTTTTAATCACATAGGTATGGTCAAATTAAAAAAGCGTATTTTTCAATTTCCAATTTTACTATTATTTGAGTCAGCCTAATTTTTTTTAATTTTGTGTTACAAAATTGAATTTATAATTTACTAGTTTGTTTGCAATACGTATAGTTTTTGTATGGTTTGTGAACCACCTTAATGCATCATGATACAAGTTTTTTATACTTTCAACGGAAAATACAAAATTTGCCATCTCAAAAGACTAAAACAACTACAAAACAAGTAAAAAACAAAAATATATATTTTAAATTTTGTGAACCATCCTAATGAGCAATCATTTTTTTCTCAATTTTTGAATCCAAATTTAGTTAAACCCAAATTAGTTAAAGATGTTACATTCAGCTGATTTGAAGTAACTTTTGACTTTTGGCCAAGCTTTGTATGGAGAAGCGTCACCGTGCGCTCGAGCAGCTTGTTTCAGGCCGTATAAACCTTTGTTAAGGCCTGCATACCGTCAAATATATTATATTAACAATATAGGCGAATGAACGCAAAACTAATAAAGCTCATGCGACTCCTACATTTCGTTGTCCGAACTAGGAAAATGATGATCAGTTACAATTTTTCGCTGGACGGATATACAAATCAAAACATTTTTTATTTAAATCTCAGTAAAATCAATATTGCGAACAGTAAATTTTCTGCAGCTGGTTAGAAATCTTATTTAGGCCATTGCAAATAATTTCAAAAGTTTTTGACCACATGCCAAATATGGTTCCATTTGCTTGATTAGTTCTCGAATTATGAGGAAATTTGTATTTCATTTGTGTAGAAGCACCCCCTCTTAAAGTTGGGAGGGGTCCTAATTTACCATAGAAAATATTCTTGCCCTCGAAAGCTTTCACATGCCAAATTTGGTTCCATTTGCTTGATTAGTTGTCGAGTTATGCAGAAATTTGTGTTTCATTTGTATGGGAGCCCCCCCTCTTAGTGGGGGGAGGGGTTTCTAACCATCACTAAAACCTTTCCTGGCCCCAAAAAACCTCTACATGCATATTTTCATGCCGATTGGTTCAGTAGTTTTCGATTCTATAAGGAACATACGGACAGACAGACAGACAGAAATCCTTCTTTATAGGTTTAGATTTGTAATGGCCTTATTAGCTAGGCTGTAGAACCCACAGAGAATTGATTTTATGAAAAAAAAATTAACTTATACCCTACAAATTATTTTTTTGCCCCCCGATTTTTCAAACCAATTTCCAAGGGGAAGGGGGGGTGACAAAAACTTTTGAAATTATTTGCAATGGCCTAATTACTTACCCTGTAATAATTACTGTCAAAAACATTCCCTCAAGAAAACATTACGTATCGATTTTTTACTTCTAACAACCATCCCCGTTCCTTTAAAGTCTGCCAGTGCGTTAAAGGGTTATCCGTCAAGTCATTCCAAACAAGTTCATGCGTTGGAAGTGATTACAAACCAGGGAGCGCATGTAACAATTTGGGTTTTATTACACTCTTATGATGGCATTTAAGATCAAAATTTGTCATGAAAACCACCATAAGAGTACAGGGATACCTCGATATAAGACCATTTATAATTTCTAAAAGTTGTCTTATATTGAAATTGTCTTATATCGAAACATGGTTTTTTCAATAAAAAAATTGCATTAGCGGTCGCCAGTGTTATGTGTATACGGTTTTTGAACTATTTATTATTGTTTGAACTATTAATTTCTACTATTTTTGGGGTTATTTTGAAATAATGAACATCTTCATGGCGCCGATTTCAGAATGGAAAATCAGCTCTGGTATCTTTTTTTTTGTATGCGCTTATCACTTTGACCACAGTCTATTGTAATGTTGCCCGGGTGTATGCTGTATTCTGCACTGCATTTCTGTGCTTTATCGTTATTGAGTAAACGATAAGCTTATATTTTTTTATGCGTGCTTATGTGTTGAGGGTTTTACCCATGCTTCGATGCATGTCCTACTATACCAAACCTGTTTCGCCTCGTTATAGTTAGCACTGGTGAGTCCTCCTGAGGTTCAAAACCATTACCTCATTAGGTCCTCATACCAGTGTACTAACCATAAGAAGCGTCTTCGGGATAATGTAGAACTCAGCATGAAGGAAGGGTGATGAGGGACCAGAGAATAAACCCATGCTAAAGTCACATTGACATCGAATGGCCTGATTCTACTAAGATTCGAACCCACGACCATTCACTTGTCAAAGCAGACTCGGTAACCTTGTGGCTACAGAGCCCCCCTCTGGTATCGTTACCAGCTATGCCAAAGGGATTTGTTTCGATATAAGACAAAAATTGTCTTATATCGAATTGTCTTATATCGAGGTTGTTTTATAACGAGGCTGTCTTATATCGAAGTATCCCTGTACAATAAAACTCACATTGTAGCTTGGAAGGTTTGGTTCTTATTGGGTAAACCAAAGCGAGTATTACCCTAGTATCCTTTGACAATGGAACAGTTAAATGATATCGTCCTAGTCGATGACATTTGCTTATTTTTTTAGTAGAGTAGTTGAACGAATTCGGAGCGAAACCTTTTCTCAGTCTTCATCATGCGAAGCTTGCGGGTCAATCAAGCCTTATTGTTTAACCAATGTACTGTTTTAGGTACATGCCGTTCGATTCCGTGCCCAATTATGTGCGAAAGAGTCAAGGCGACGTTGCCGACATTGTTTCCATCGAGAACATTAAACCCGCGATAGATCAAGAGATTCGAGACCCACATGACTACACATGACGGGTTAATACTAAAATTTCGTCGCATAGAAATGAAAAACAACACAACCCACGGCGGCTCGACCCTGCTGAGAAAGGACGTTACTATACGTAATGGATAGTGAATGTTTAAGGTACTGGTCACATGTGATATACGATCCTGTATAGCATTCTTGTACACCTGTATACCTACCTAAAAGTTTTTCATTTTTTTCTATTTCGTTAGTACCACACGACCGACACAATTCAAGCAACAGTGAACAACATTACGCATTTCTTCGTAATGTTGTGGTTGTTTCAAGGTCACTGCTATATAACGATTCACTCCTAGGAATTCTTTAAATCAAACCTCGAATCCACTGGAAGCGGTAGAAGCTGTATTTTCTCTCTCGTAAAGGCCACAAGCAAACAACATTTCAGAGACACTCTACTCTGTCCAGAAAGCGGTCCGATTTTCCAGAGCGAATGGTGAACATTGTAGTCAGTGGTGAAAAGCGCGCTATCCTGTATACTGCATATACAGAGGAGCCAGTCGGCGGCCAGACAGTTGACGAACGAGCGGGATTACATTTTCTGCATTGCGGTAATTGTTTGTAAAATTTTCAGAATTCTCTTTCCGCCGGTTGCAGTGCAGCGCACGGAAAGCTCATTTCAGTGCTAGGTTATGTTACACGGCGACTGTACGTACCCGAAAGCATTCCGAGCCCACCGGGAGAAGGTTTGCCTCGCGCACCATGTCTGTAGAAAGCGGTGTGCCCGGTCGTAAAATAAACGAGCACCAAGCCGTCGAGGGGTGAGCTGTAACGTGAATGCAAAATCATATTTATTTCTATTTCTCCTGGCAAGCAACCATCAGCCGGAACGATTCATTGCACGAGCCGAGGATTGCCTGACGCAAACCGTGCCATACGAGTGGGAAAGCGAGGGGATGGATAATACCCCCGGTAAGGAAAGCGAAAATTATGCAAATTGAAGTAAGAAGTGGAAAGCTTTCTACTATCCTACATTCTGCTGGCAGCAGGATCGGTATGCTCTCGGCATGGCCCATTCACCGCTTGGAGACGAGCCCCAACCAGACAGTCACGTGTACTGTACTGAGCCATCAGCGTTAGGAAGGAAACAATATTTCATAAATAATATTGCATATTTGGACAGAAAAGCTTTCTGCAACCGCCATTGTGTAAACTACAGTCGTCGTTTGCCGTTGGTGTAAGCGTCCCTCGCCCATATACTAAGTAGACTTCGAAGAACGCAGAGCTGACTGTACTTTCGAACGACTCACATCCCAGAGTGGTTCAGCCTGAAGTGTTACTAGGTACCCGTCAAAGTCGAAATGTGATCGAAATTATCCGTGCAAAATTTGCATACACACTTTGCGGATATGCTCGCTAAAATGCACACATTTCGGTGCAAATTCCAACAGCTTTCGGCACTTTAATGCTAATAATGTTGCTCGTGTGTTTAGGTGTACACCCTCCAAGGAGCAATCACTGGATGATTACCTGGATCGGAAGCTACTGGAGAGACTGATTTTGAGTGTTCATTGTTGGCTTACTGGATGAAAATTTCGACCGAAAACTGATAGTCTGGACTGTTGTCATAAACACTGCCACTAGGAAAGCAAAAATAAATTGCCGTTCTCATTCTTTCGAGCTATCACTGCAATATATTTGGACGAACTCTTACTCAAAACATAAACACTTAAACCGTGGAATTATTTCGCTACCTTTATACTCAGGCGTGGAAAAATGCAGCATAGCATGCAAAATGTGCACTTGAATAAATTTATGACATTCAATTACGAAACGGTGCAGCCACCCCAAAAGCAACAGAAAAAAAAACTACCGCCACTCGAACACACCCTGCCATGTCCCTTCTGGTTGGTTCGTGTGGATTACTTCGAATCCAAGGAATGATAACCGGAGAGATTTATTGAGTCACCCGAGGGACTGGCGGTGAAGCATACTCTTAACAAGCAGCAGCTCTTTCGGTGGGTTCCCATTGTTCCGAGGAGGGTTTCGTTGGGTGCCGAGATCAGTCGTATCGTAGAGCAATGTTATTTAATTTGAAGTTCGTGCATCGCGTTTCAGCTGGGGCACATAAATTCCATTTATTTCTACCACAAGAAGAAGTACTACGAACGAACAATTGATGCGTCCTGCGCAGTATTTGTACCCTTGTACTGCATAATGCCATTCTGTTTGTGGGACTTTCAAACGAGTTTTAACAATTAAAATAGTTTTAAATCGTCAGGCGTTGGTAGCTCACAACGCAGTCTGGAGTTCTTTGGAGTCCCCTAGCCCTAGCCCCAGCCCCAGCCCTAGCCCTAGCCCTAGTCTTAGCCCTAGCCCTAGTCTTAGCCCTAGCCCTAGTCTTAGCCCTAGCCCTAGCCCTAGCCCCAGCCCTAACCCTAGCCCTAGCCCTAGCCCTAGCCCTAGCCCTAGCCCTAGCCCTAGCCCTAGCCCTAGCCCTAGCCCTAGCCCTAGCCCTAGCCCTAGCCCTAGCCCTAGCCCTAGCCCTAGCCCTAGCCCTAGCCCTAGCCCTAGCCCTAGCCCTAGCCCTAGCCCTAGCCCTAGCCCTAGCCCTAGCCCTAGCCCTAGCCCTAGCCCTAGCCCTAGCCCTAGCCCTAGCCCTAGCCCTAGCCCTAGCCCTAGCCCTAGCCCTAGCCCTAGCCCTAGCCCTAGCCCTAGCCCTAGCCCTAGCCCTAGCCCTAGCCCTAGCCCTAGCCCTAGCCCTAGCCCTAGCCCTAGCCCTAGCCCTAGCCCTAGCCCTAGCCCTAGCCCTAGCCCTAGCCCTAGCCCTAGCCCTAGCCCTAGCCCTAGCCCTAGCCCTAGCCCTAGCCCTAGCCCTAGCCCTAGCCCTAGCCCTAGCCCTAGCCCTAGCCCTAGCCCTAGCCCTAGCCCTAGCCCTAGCCCTAGCCCTAGCCCTAGCCCTAGCCCTAGCCCTAGCCCTAGCCCTAGCCCTAGCCCTAGCCCTAGCCCTAGCCCTAGCCCTAGCCCTAGCCCTAGCCCTAGCCCTAGCCCTAGCCCTAGCCCTAGCCCTAGCCCTAGCCCTAGCCCTAGCCCTAGCCCTAGCCCTAGCCCTAGCCCTAGCCCTAGCCCTAGCCCTAGCCCTAGCCCTAGCCCTAGCCCTAGCCCTAGCCCTAGCCCTAGCCCTAGCCCTAGCCCTAGCCCTAGCCCTAGCCCTAGCCCTAGCCCTAGCCCTAGCCCTAGCCCTAGCCCTAGCCCTAGCCCTAGCCCTAGCCCTAGCCCTAGCCCTAGCCCTAGCCCTAGCCCTAGCCCTAGCCCTAGCCCTAGCCCTAGCCCTAGCCCTAGCCCTAGCCCTAGCCCTAGCCCTAGCCCTAGCCCTAGCCCTAGCCCTAGCCCTATTCTAACTATAAATATGATCATCTATCTTCCAGTCTAGAATAATTTGTTAAATGGTTGGGAACCATATCCAAACTGTTGCCTGGTATAATATCAAGTATATTAGTTATGGTTATTTGTCAAGTAACCATTAAAACAATGGGTCGTTAAGAATGTTCACCATACGAAGTCGAGCGATTTTCCAAACATATTTTTGAAGTGTAGGATATGACGAATATAATGATAATGGTTGAACCATAATATAAATGGTAGCGTCATTAAAAAGTCCTGCTTTTGGAATGTACTTTAACCTTTGATCTTATGGTGATTACATTACATTACATTTATTATAGTCAACAGATAAAGTATAACCCCAATGACAAATATCTATTTAAAACATATATGAACTAACCTAGCACAAACATCTTTTAAAACAACGCTTATTGTTTTCACGAGACACATTAAAATCAAACAACTCGGCAGGTTACGTGGGTCACGCCAGCGTAGGTGTCGCAGAGCAAACCTAATAAATTTGCGTTGAACTGCTTCAATCCGATGAATTGCATTTTCGTAAAAAGGTGACCAAACAATGGCGGAGTATTCCAGCATTGACGAACTAGCGAACAATATAGAGATTTTAAGCAATATACATCCTTGAAGCTTTTCGCAAAGCGGAACAGAAATCCTAGTTGCGAGGAAGCCCTGGATACAACGAAGGAAATGTGGTTCTTGAACGTTAGTTTCGGGTCAAGCAAGACTCCCAAGTCTTTAACAGTTGTTTCGCGCTTTAGGGCCATCTCACAAAGGGCGTAATCGTGCAGATACATGTTACGTTTGCGACCGAAGGAGATGACTGAGCACTTGGACACATTTAGTGACATCTTGTTAATTCGGCACCATTCGTCAAAGATCTCCAAATCCTGTTGCAAGAGATGGGCGTCATTTGGGCTTTTTACTGTACAGTACATTTTCAAATCGTCAGCATAAGATAATCTCGAACATTTGAGGATACTGTTCACGTCATTCATGTACAGCAGAAACAAGAACGGTCCCAAATGACTGCCTTGGGGAACGCCGGTAGTTGCTACGAAGGGTGTTGATACGTAATCGCCGATTTTGACTGACATAGTTCTGCCGATGAGATCCCTTCTTGCATTGCACGGATGTTGAACGATGTAAAGGCGATTAAATTAGTTGTCGTTAAGCGCTTTGGCATAAATCCATGCTGGTCAGGAGAGATGCAGTGTGAGCAATCTTGCATCAACTTTTCCAGAACGATTAGCTCAAACAACTTAAAGACAGCACTTAAGGCAGCAATACCACGGTAATTAGCAAATGATCTTTTGCATCCCTTTTGGTGCACAGGGAAAACAAAAGAATCCTTCCAGCACTCGGGGAAAACTCCCATCGTCAATGATATATCGAAAACCTTAGCTAAGGGCAATGCAAGAGTATTTAAACAGCGTTTCAAGACTATGGAAGGAATGCCATCTGGGCCGCATCCAGTTGAGGATTTCAAATGTTTCCCAGCAGAGATCACCACATCGCTAGTTACGTTGTACGGGAAACTGGAAACGGTTAAGCGAGTAATGTTACTTGTGGCTGCCACAATGTCATGAGCAAGGACGATCTCATCAGAAAAAACGCTACTGAATTGCGTGCGAAACAAGTCGGCAATATCTGCGACTGAATCCGCTACTTTAACGCCGTCAGTCATATTGGAAGGAAGTCCAGATTCTTTCCGTTGTTCGTTTACAAAGGTCCAAAACTTCTTGGGATTTGCTCTAAGAGAGCTCTGCAGATGCGAATTATGGGCAATAAACAAACTATTATTTAGGCGCTTGTAGTAGGAGTTAGCATGTGCGTAGTCAACTTTAGTGCGGTCCGAGCGATATTTACAGTATTTCCTAAGGGCAGCTCTTTTCAGTCGTTTCAGGCGTTTAAGTTCCGAGTTGGACCATGCGGGCTTAGAAGGCTTGCGTTTGAATTTTTTGGGTGTAAACTGGTCGATCGCGTAAAGTACGATGCCACAAACGGTGGAAGCAGCAAAGTTAACGTCATGACTAGCGAGTAAAGAATTCCAGTCCAAGTTAGCCAAAAAACTGTTCATCGTTTCGAAGTCTGCTCTGAGAAAGTCGTAATAGACGGTTTCAGCATGGTCTAAGAAACGATATTCGGGTTTCAAATCCAGTGTCAACAATAGAGGTGGATGATGCCTGCAATGCTTGACGAGTGGTGTTGGGGCTTGCAGAATAGAACAACGTTGCTCTAATTCTTCGCTTACGAAACACAGATCAGGCAAACGGTAATTTGCATTCAAAATGCCATTCAGCTGTCTCAGTCCGGCTGTTGAATATGAATCAAGCAAGGACAGTGAAACTGGATGAAACGAGGAATGAGCAAAGTCAGGAAAGCGGAAATTATTCGTATCGCTGAGCCACGAAACTGTGCTGAGGTTGAAATCGCCTACAATAATAATGCTATCATTAGCTTCCATTTGAGAGACAACCCATTCGAGAGAGAGTGCATGTTTGTCGATTATGCTGCTGTCATTGATGCGGTCAGGTGGAAAATATACGACACAGATAAAAACCGTTCCAGATTGAGTCGATATCGCTACCCACAGATGCTCGACCGTCGTTATTTCGGGAGGTTTCAATTGCCAGGATTTGATGCAGGAGCGCACGGCCAAAAGAACTCCGCCGCCAGAGATTTATTATAAAGATTATAATAGTAATATGGTTATGACCACAATTGTTTTCATTCATACGGGTCGGCTGTCCAGATCTCGGCAAATTTTTACCGAACTCTGTGCTTTTTTTAGTGTGCATGCTGCAAAAAGCAGTAATAAAACCGAATATGTCCGCCAGCTTTGTTAACTTGAAAATACATCCGTGAGTAGAAAAGTTAAAGCTTTGCTATCAAATCATCCGGATCTATTTGGTTTATAGCGATCATAATCAAATATCACACAGAATAACTACATAGAATACTTACAGAGCTACACCATGAAAAACTATTAAACAAAGAAGGAGCAATTAAGAAATTCGGACTGGAACAATCGGTATAGACCCATGCAACGAGAAAGAAGTATGGATTGAAAGCTCGGGACGAGGAACTGCCCATCTCTCAACTTCCAAGGGAACACTCGAATGCTCCCCCACGCACTGAAGAGCCGCAAGTTTGACGTCGTGGCGCAGCAGGAGGTATACTGGAAGAGCTTCCGTTCTGCGACATAAGTATCGTCGACGTGCACAACACCCGCATCAGAAAGTACCGATGACGACAAGGAGGAAGTCTACACGCAATTGAAGTGTGGATATGACCGCTGCCCAGAACATGATGTCATCGGGGAGTTCAACGCTCAGGTCGGCCAGCAGGAGGAATACAAATCGGTGATTGGAGGATTTAGCGCACACGAGCTGACCAATGAAATGGGCCTGAGACTTATCGACTTTACCGCCTTCAAGAACATGCCCGTACGTAGTACCTTTTTCCAGCACAGAATCCGTCACAAGTACACCTGGAGGTCACCAAATCAGACAGAATCACAGATCGACCACGTTTTGATCGACAGTCGGCACTTCTCAGACATTATCGACCTCAGATCCTATCGAAGCGCTAACGTTGACTCGGACCACTACCTAGTGATGGTTAAGATGCGCCCAAGACTCGCCATTGTGAACAAGATTCAGTACCAAAACTAGCCTTGATTAAATCTCAAGCGGCTGATGCAGTCAAACGTCGCCGCAAACTACATGCACTAATTCGAAATTGCGCTGCCGGAAAAGGACGAGCCGCACGAAGCTCCTCTCGAGGACTGTTAGGACACCATAAAAACCACCATTAACAGTGTGACACGGAATCAACAGAAGAAGAGGCAGCGAAACCAAATCTTCCGAGAGAAAAAGCGCTTCGTAGAAGAGCAGAAATATGCAGAGTTGGAGCGGCTGCATCGTTCGCAGGAACGCGAAAGTTCTACCAGAAACTGAACGGATCCCGCAAAGGCTTTGTGCCGCGAGCCGAAATGTGTCGGGATATGACTGGCAGTATTCTGACGGACGATCGTGAGGTGACCGAAAGTTGGGAGCGGTACTTCGATGAACACCTAAATGGCGGACCAAGGCAGAGAACCATGGTGGCGGAGAAAGCAACATTAACCCCTCTAAGGTCTACATCATTTTTAGCACCGCAAAATTAACTAAAATGGCCGTAACTTTTTTATCTTTCAATATTTTTTCACCAAATTTGGGAATTTTGCCGAAAATATTTTCTATTTTTATAATATCTATAGATAATGGCCATATGTCATATGGTCCCGGAGTTATTCCGGAGTTCCTTGGGGGACCGAGATATGGCTTTTTTAGATAAAGCTGCCAAATATCTAAAATTTGTTTGAAATCTGTTGATTTTCGTAAACATATCATCGACTGTGGACATATCAGTTACTTTGCCGCAGTTAGGGGCCATGGTGCGCGCCATCCGGATCCGGGGGGACACTATAAATCCGGAACCGGTTCCCGTAACGGGACATTCCAGCATCAATAAAGCATGCCGTGTCGCATATCAAAAAACATCAGCATTCGACAAAATAGCGATTGGTTATCATCTCATGTCTCTCAGAGGCCGTATGACCGGTTCCGGATCCGGGGAGGGTTTCTTTTCAGATTCAAGCACGGAACGGATTTCGGAGGAACTTGTCCGGGATCTGGAATCGGCCATATGGCCTCTGAGAGACATGAGATGATCGCCAATCGCTATTTTGTCGAATGCTGATGTTTTTTGATATGCGACACGACATGCTTTACTGATGCTGAAATGTCCCGTTACGGGAACCGGTTTCGGATTTAAAGTGTCTCCCCGGATCCGGATGGCGTGCACCATGGCTCCTAACTGCGGCAAAGTAACTGATATGTCTACAGTCGATGATATGTTTACGAAAATCAACAGATTTCAAACAAATTTTAGATATTTGGCAGCTTTATCTAAAAAAGCCATATCTCGGTCCCCCAAGGAACTCCGGAATAACTCCGGGACCATATGACATATGGCCATTATCTATAGATATTATAAAAATAGAAAATATTTTCGGCAAAATTCCCAAATTTGGTGAAAAAATAATGAAGGATAAAAAAGTTACGGCCATTTTAGTGAATTTTGCGGTGCTAAAAATGATGTAGACCTTAGAGGGGTTAAAAGTGCGACAAATGGAGAGGAGGTGCCAGCCCCAATGACAGGTGAAGTTAAGGAGATCATCATGTAGCTAAAAAACAGTAAATAGGCTGGGAAAGATGGCTGATGGAATGGGTCCAGAAACATGACTACACCGGCTAATTGTTAGGATTTGGGAGACAAAACAGCTACCGGAAGAATGAAAAGATGTGGTTATCTGTCCGGTCTACAAGAAGGGCAACAAGTTGAACTGTGGGAACTATTGAGCGATCACCGTTTGCAATGCCGCCTACAAAGTGCTGTCCCAAATCATTTTCCGCCGTTCCGGTTGTTCTCTATGGGCATGAAACATGGACAATGCTCGAGGAGGACCTGCGAGGTGACTAAAGCTGGATGCATATAATGGCCTGGGCATGGCGCAAGAATGCCGGACAACTGCCCTGCAAAGATGGTTAGAGCAGGTGGAGCGAGAGTTGGCGGAGAGTACTCAGTGTCCGAGGAATTGGAGAGCGGTAGCCCACAACCGAGTTAACTGGAGTGCCCTTGTTCAACAGGCTTTGTCTTAGGACGGCAAGCCACTTCTGTAAGTAGGTACTCTGCGGTGGCAACGCAAAAACTGCAGGTCCCGAGCAGCGGCGAAAGGCAAAATAATATTAAACTTTGTTATGGAAATCGAATAACTTTACATCAAAATTTGGTATTGTTCTGGCTGACATAGTTTGAGCTTTTCATTCAAAATTGTGCCTCACAGTTCCGCCTATATCCAACGAGACATAAAAAATATTAGACGCCTGTCGTTGAAAAGCTGTCAAACCAATTCAGCGCTAAAATGTTGACTGAACTCAATTTCAAAAGTTTTTAGCTTCTTCGAAGAGACGTGAATAGGTTGGCTCTTCGGCATACTGTAATAAAACCGACACCAGTTTGAATTGAAATCAGATCCATCACCTGCCAAGACACGAGAACGAAACGAGCTCTCTCTCCTCGGCAAAGTACATCCTTCAAAAGTTTGGCAAGTCAACGAAAGAAATCTTAAACATTTCCTATCGGCGAAAGTTTCTCTGTCAAACACAAAAATAAAATTTGAATTCTTCTTTCCGTCCTGCGAGATAGTGCTGCCGCTTAGCTTCGTTTTTCCACTGGATATTTCCTTCTGCCAGCACAGCACCAACCGTCTATCATACTTTTCACTATCACAGGGCACTCGCTAGTTGGTGCTAGCAGTTTGCCGCCTAGTGCCTGTGTGCGTATTTGAACTGACTCATGTCGGCACCCGGAGGATGATAAAGTTTTATTAAAAAACTTGCACGGTGAGGCGCGAACCGAAGTCGATATGAACTGCTGCAGCCATATCGGAGCGTAAGAGAATCGTGTCGAAAATTGACGGAATCGGTTCGTCGCACCGGTACTCCAGGTCCTGTTTGCCAACGTACCCCTGCCTGCCCTGCTAAAAGAATTCGTCCTATTACAATGGAAAGATGATTTTATGCCACCTTTCAAGTCATTCGCGAGTCAGCCAAATGGAATTTACATGTTCAGTTAAGTTGGTGCATTGTGTAATTTCGATATCGAGATGTGATTTTCTGAAGACATTCTTGCTGCCGTGATGAAATGGGAAGGTTTCCGATGCTGATAAGCAACGGAATGTAATATTTAAATGAAATGACTTCGAAATCATCGTGTGATGAAGTAGGTAATACGGTATACATTCGGAGCAACAATGCATTCAATTATTCGATAAGACTGATACAACTTTACGGTTTCCTTTAGGATATCGTTAAGTTTAGAATTCACAGCAAACAAGAGATATCAAATTTCCCAACCAGCCAGCGGAGAAGAGGAAACTAATCAAAAGACGTTGGAAATTTATCCCAGAAACAAGCATGAACAGAATTCCTAATCCTCTAGCGGCAAAACATTTCAGTGGAAACCGGTATCCTCTCAAGAAGTTCCTTTCGCTGGAAGCCAATCCCGGTTAGTCAGCCAGAAACAACCGTATGTATTGCACCGCCTAAGGCCACTGTTCTTCCGGCTTTGTTTTACAACCAACGAAGCGAACGGTGAGGTTTCGTACGGTACCGAATTTCCCCAACCGTAACTTTCGCTGCGCTGCCTGCTGTGTACGGGATCAGGTGCATTCTGTGGGAAATGCGATGCGATTTTGTTGACGCTGCATATTCACTCTCGGTGGGTATCGATTTTCGACTACGTTTGTGTGGCAGCTTCAGTGTTGTTTTGTATCTTATATTGATGGAGAAATTATTTCTCCGCAGAAAAAGGGAAACGGACACCGTAAATGCTGAGATCTGGCTGCGTGAGCCCTGTGAATTATTGATTACTATTTGCGGATGTTTTCATTGTATACCCAATCCACTTACTACGACAACTTCCCAGTGCATTCTATAATGATTTTTGGAGTTGAAATATTATCTGGAATAAGTGTTCTACCAGTGAGCCAAGGTAGACAAATTTGTCGGCAAAGCAGACGAATTGACTAGATTTGTTGAATATCGTGCCCCGCCTGTTGATATCCGCTCGGTTCATAACACCTTGCGCTATGGTTGGTTCATAACACCAACAGCGCTATGTTGAACAGCAGGCATGAAAGACCATCACCTTGACGAAGCCCTCTGTGTGATTCGAATGAACTTGACAATCCACCCGAAATCCGAACACAGAACAGTGTACCATCCATCGTAGATTTAATCAGTTTGATGAGCTTCCTGGGGAAGCTGTTCTCGTCCATGATTTTCCATAGCCTTTTCCGGTCGATGGTATCATATGCGGCTTTGAAGTCAACGAATAAATAATGCGTGGCAACTCTGTATTCACGGTGTTTTTGGAGTATTTGCCGCAGTGTAAATATTTGATCCGTTGTAGACCGATCTTCGACGAAGCCGGCTTGATAAGTTCCCACAAATCTGTTCACAATTGATAATGGACGGCGGAAAATGATTTGGGGCAGCACCTTATAGGCGACATTGAGAACGGTGATCGTTCGATAGTTCTCACAGCCCAACTTGTAGCCCTTTTTATAGATCGGGCAGATAACCCCATTTTTCCATTCCTCCGGTAGCTGTTCCGTATCCTAAATTCTAACAATTAACCGGTGCATACAAACGGCCAGCTTTTCTGGTCCCATTTTAATAAGCTCCACTCCGATGCCATCTTTCCCAGTTGACTTGTTGTTCTTTAGCTGCATGATGGCCTCCTTAACTTCGCCTATCGTTGGGGCTGGCACCTTTGCCCCGTTTGTTGCACCGTCGAAATCGCTTTCCCCGCCGCCATGGTTCTCCGCCTGAGTGCCATTCAGGTGTTCTTTGAAGTGTTACTTCCACCTATCGGTCACCTCACGATCGTCCGTCAAAATACTGCCAGTCTTATCCCGACACGTTTCAGCTCGCGGCACAAAGCCTTTGCGGGATCCGTTCAGTTTCTGGTAGAACTTTCGCGTTTCCTGAGAACGATGCAGCCGCTCCAACTCTGCATATTCCTGCTCTTCCAGGTAGCGCGTTTTCTCCAGAAAGATTTGGTTTCGCTGCATCTTCTTCTGTTTGTGTCCTTCTACGTTCTGACGTGTGGTACTGCGCACCTTGGCCACCCGCGCAGCGTTCTCCTCATCCATCCTTCCTACCTTCCTACATTCATCGTCAAACCAATCGTTCCGCTGATTCCGGGTCACATGCCCGAAGGAGCTCTCCGCTACACTGCTGATGGCTGTTTTGATAGTGTTCCAACAGTCCTCGAGAGGGGCTTCGTCCAGCTCGTCCTTTTCCGGCTGCGCAGCTTCGAGTGAAAGCGCGTAGTTTGCGGCGACGTCTGGCTGCCCAGCTAGCATTTTCATATGTATCAAAAAGGTAAAAATCACCTTACGTACAGATGTACATGCTAAATAAATCGTATTTCATGCGCAAAATTGGCATATCCGTACTATTTTGGAGGCGATATACGTGATTACGAATAATTTTGAGCGTTACGACTATATAAGTATTTATATACGATAATATTCGATTAAGCGCGAGTCGCTCCGTACTACTCTACGATTTTGTGCTGAAAATCGTATGTATGTCAGTCATTATCATTATATACGACAGAAAATCAACTTGATCCCACTTTATCCAGCTTTAGTTACGATTTCGGTTTTTTTAGGAGATATTTACGATAGTTTTCGTACGTTGATATACGAGTTGGTGCTAGCTGGGTGCTTCAGCCGCGCGAGATCTAACCGAGGCTAACGAGGGTACCGAATGTTGTTCACAACGGAGAGTCTTGGGTGCATCTTAACCATCACTAAGTAGTGGTCCGAGTCAACGTTAGTGCTTCGATAGGGTCTGACGTCGATAATGACTGAGAAGTGCCGACTGTCGATCAAAACGTGGTCGATCTGTGATTCTGTCTGATTTGGTGACCTCCAGGTGTACTTATGAGAGATTCTGTGCTGGAAAAGGGTACTACGTACGGTCAAGCTCTTGAAGGCGGCAAAGTTGATAAATCTTATGCCCATTTCATTGGCCCGCTGGTGTGCACTGAACCTTCCAATCACTGGTTTGTATTCCTCCTCCTGGTCGACCTGAGCATTGAAATCCCCGATGACGATCTTGATATCATGTTTGGGCAGCGTTCGTATTCACTCTCCAACTGCGCGTAGAATTCATCCTTGTCGTCATCGGTACTTCTGAGGTGAGGCCTGTGCACGTTGTTGATGCTTATATTGAAGAACCGGCCCTTGATTCTCAACCTGTACATTCGAGGATTCATTAGCCACCACCCAATCAACCGTTTCCGCATCTCGTCCATCACCATGAAAGCTGTACCCAGCTCGTGTGTGTTGCCGCAGCTCTGGTATATGGTATGTCCATCTCTGAACGTACGTACCGTTGAGCTTTTCCAGCACACCTTGCAGCGCTACGACGTCGAACTTGCGGCTCTTCAATACATCGGAGTACTCCCTTGGAAGTTGAGAGATCGGCAGTTCCACGTCCCGAGTTTCCAATCCATAGTCCTTTTTCGTCGCGTGGTTCCATTTCGATTGTTCCAGTAATAATTTCCTTGTTCTTCGTTCCGTGCTTTAGTATTTTTCGTGGTGACGGCTTGCAAAGCCTGCTACACCAACCCCCTGTTTCGTCGGAGACCAAACGAAACTCGAAAGAGCCCTCCATTCCTGTCAGCATACGATCTTGGCCATCGGAGTTGGTTATCCGATCTCCACCAAAGTTGCTCGTATCCCGGCGGGTACCACCAGGTGGTAGGAATAGGGGTTGCTAAATAAGAGACTATGAACCACTGTAGGGTCTATTTTATACCTACACATGCACAAGGCACCGACGATACGCATTATTTAGCCGTTTATCAGCCTTGGCTGACTGGTAGCGGCGGACAATGATACCAGCCGTGAGATTCGGAGGCGTATTATCAGCGGAAGTCGTGCTTACTATGGGCTTCACAAGCAATTGCGATCGAGCAGACTAAGTCCCCGTACAAAGTGCACCCTGTACAATATGCTTATTAGACCGGTTGTTCTCTACGGGCATGAAACATGGACAATGCTCGAGGAGGACCTGCGAGTGCTCGGAGTTTACGAACGACGAGTACTAAGAACGATCTTCGGCGGTGTACAGGAAAACGGAGTATGGAGGCGGAGGATGAACCATAAACTCGCACAGCTCTATGGCAAACCCAGTATCCAGAAGCAGTGATGTTAAAAACTCAAAATCTCAAAAATCATCAAAAATCAAAATCAACTATATCTAAAATCATGTAAATCATGTCAACTTGATCCTATGCAGAAAAAACTCACACATATGAATACAAATTCGTTGTTGAACAGTATAGTCATTCTCTCGTGCGATACGTAACGGTGAGTGAGCGTAAGAGAATGAATCTCTAAATAAATCGTAATGTTAAAATAAAACACACATTTAAACTACATGTTTATCTAATTCTAATTAGGCTTTTTACTTTCTAGTTAAGAAAATGTCGATTCCCGCGAAGGAAAAATGTAAATTCCGCCAATTTGTTTGCCATCTTAATTCATGAATGTGTGCTAGCTTTTTTCGCTGCTGAGCAATTCCACGCCGAGTGACGAAAAAATAACATATTTTTTAATTTATCATTTTTGATTTAGCTGAAACTTTGTATAGCTGTTCTCCTTAAAGAATGGTTTCATTTTATCGTATCAGGTATTTTTTTAAGATCTAGACTGCTGTTTCAAAAGGGCCTAACCAAAAATGGTGCTAATCCATTAAATATTTTATATTGGAAAAATGGTTTATTTGATTGAAATAGTGTCTTTAGCAAAGTTGTAGATAATAAAATTGCCTTTCTAAAAAAAATATGTGCACCGTAAAAAAAATTTGTTTGTTGAAAAAAATAAAGGAAATTAAATCTAAAAAGTTAAATATCTAAAAACGCGCATTTTAAAAAAAAATATTTTTCGACATGTTAAAGGTAACAATATACAGGGGTTAGACGAAATGGTCGGGACAGGCAAAATTTTGATGAAATTCAAACGGTCATAACTTCCACAAAATTGGACATTTTTAGATCAAACCAATTGCATTCGATGGGGAATGTTTTTTAGTTTTTCTAAAATATTTCAAGATTTGCAATAGTCAGCAGACACCAGCAGATATTCCGGGTTATCTGGGGGTACGTCAAAAACTGATTTTTTTCATCGCTTGTATCTTTTTCTGTCATGGAAATTTATTCGTATTCATATTTTATTCCAAAACTAGATTTCATTTCCAGTCGATTGGTGAAAAAAGAACGGAAATCCGATGAGAAACAACCAAGTTACGGCCATTTTCGTAAAATCAGTACTAGTAACATCTATTGCTCTGGTTAGTTTAGAGCATGACGCAAACCATATCAATATGAGCATCAAACGTTAAAATTTTATGAGCCATTGACACTGGAAGCATTTCCAGGTCTGCAGCGAGCCATGGCAACCCTGTAGCAGGTTATAGCAGCCCCGGTGGAAGCGGTCGTTTCAGGAAATATTCGAAATCATGACAATATGGGTGTCAAACTTCAGGATTTTCAATCCTCGTCAATTTTTGAAGTTTGACATCCATATTGGAATGGGTTTGGTCATGTTTCAAAATGATCATAAAGGTAAGACATTACTGGCAACATTTCCACAGCTGATTTCACTAAAATGGCCATATCTCGGTTGTTCCTCGTCGGATTTCCGTTCTTTTTCGATCAATCGACTGGAAATGAAATCTAGTTTTGGGATAAAATATGAAAATTAATAAATTTCCATGACAGAAAACGATACAGGCCATTGAAAAAATCAGTTTTTGACACACCCCCAGACAACCCGGAATAACTTCGGTGTCCGCTGACTATTACGAATTTTGAAGTATTTTAGGAAAACTAGGAAAACTTCCCCGTCGAATGCAATTGGTTTTATCTAAAAATGTTCAATTTTGTAAAAGTTATGGCCGTTTGAATTTCATCAAAATTTTGCCTGTCCCGATCATTTTATCTAACCCCTGTACACTACTTTTTCTAAAAGTGTCATTGCTGGCGAATGAAGGGCAAATAAGTAATAATATTTTGAAAATTTGATGTTTTTTTTATTTTCACCAAAAATAATTTTTTACTTTTTCTAAAGTTGAGAATTGAAGATAGAATTAACAAAAGGGCGAATGTCGCAAGCGTAAACAAACCGAGTGAGGGTTGATTTTCCTATGCTGGTCCAGCAAAAAGTAACTCTCACCCGGTTTGTTTACATTTGCGACATTCGCCCTTTTGTTAATTCTATCTAGAATTATAATAAGTATCATCTTTAGAAAAAGTTATACACTGTAAAAAATATTTTTGGTGAAAATTAAAAATGCATGAAATTTTCAAAATATTATAACTTATTTGCCCTTTATTCGCCAGCAATGAAACTTTCAGAAAAAGTAGTGTATATTGTTACCTTTAACATGTCAAAAAATAAAATTTTTAAAAAATGCGCGTTTTAGATATTTAACTTTCTGGTTTTATTTTCTATTTTTTTCAACAAAAAAAAAATTTTTAACAGTACACATATTTTTTTAAGAAAGGCAATTTTATCATCTACAACTTTGCTGAAGACACTATTTCGATCAAATGAACCATTTTTCCAATATAAATTATTTAATGGGTTAGCACCATTTTTGGTTAGGCCCTTTTGAACATCAGTCTAGATCCTAAAAAACTACAAGATGTACAGCCCTAAGGGTTATACGAATGGGTGACGTAGGACTATATCAGATTATTAGATCAAAGACTAATGTAAACTACATTTCTGGCATATGCATGTTTATAAGAATCTGTGAGTGCAATTGTTTAAGTAAATGTTTAAAAGAGAGTGAAATATTCAGATTCAATTCTTCATTGAATGCAATGGTGGCTTTAAAATCCGTGGACGGGGGTTCATAAGAACAACGCCTGCAACAATTGCGACATAGAAGATTTCTTTTAAAAACCACTTCATAAAGTATCCACTTCATAGTGTATCATAAAGGTCGAAATAGTAATGAATGACCAGCCCCCAGATTATTGTATTACATGATTATGCGTAGCTTGACATGTTTCAATAATCTTACTTTTACTCGCTTGTGACCTTTAAAAGGGCCATTGGTTACAAATAACATTAACACCAAAGCACGTTCATCGCAAATATGACGTGCCATTCGAATGTCCTTTTCTCTTGACATGAATGCCAACAGATACGTAAGTTAACGGCGTCGATTCACTGTCGTTTGCTCCGAGAAGGCTTTACTAGTTTACTTTCACAGCTTACCGCTTGTTACATAGCAGAAAATATGGCACATTCGCAAAAATTTCTGTTTTATTTGTATGAGAGTCCTTATCCTCCTACCACAGGAGTGACGGGTCTCAAACATCATAAAATAATTTTATGCCTCCATAAATCCCCACATGCCAAATTTGGATCCATTTGCTTGATTAGTACCCGAGTTATGAGGAAATTTGTATTTTATTTCTATGGGATCCCCCCTTCTTAAAGAAGGCAAAGGTCCTAATTTACCATAGAAAAAATTCCTGCCTCCAAAAACCCCCACGTGTAGAATTTGGTTCCATTTCCTTAATTAGTTCTCGAGTTATGAGAAACTTTGTGTTTCATTTGTATGGGAGCCCCCCCCCCCTCTTAGAAGGGGAAGAGGTCTCAGTACACCATAGAAAAAAATCCTACCTCCAAAAACCACCACATGTCAAATTTGGTTCCTTTTGATTGATTAGTTCTTGAGTTATGAGGAAATTTGTATATCATTTGAATGGGAGCCCCCCCTCCTAGAGAGGGAAAGGATCTCAATTCACCATAGAAAAAATTCTTACCTTCTGAAACCCCCACATGCCAAATTTGGTTCCATTTGCTTGATTAGTTCTAGATTTATGAGGAAATTTGTGTTTGTATAGGAGACCCCATCTTACGCCGTCCATAAAATTGCTCTCTCGCCCCATCCAAAAAATTGCTGATATTTTTATCTTTCCAACGACATATAAATTGTTCAGATTCGTCCAGTAGTTTGGTAGTTATTAGCATTTGAAATCTTTCATTCCAACGTTACACTTCGATTTTCGTTTTCACAAAGTGCCATCCAGTCCCAGATAGTAAACAAAGACGTAGTCCTACGTCAAAAATACCTGATATGATAAAATGACATATTTTCTTAAACATAATAGCTATGCAAAGTTTCAGCTAAATCAAAAATGACAAATTAAAATCGATTTGCAAAACTCCGTGGAATCACTCTGCTGCTGTTTTCTCTCTTTCTTTCTTTGTGCTCTCTGGTTCGTTGTATGAAATGCCAGCTGTGGAAGAAGTAAGCAAAAAGCTCACAGCTGAATTTGGTTCACATCGCATAGCAACAGAGACATCGCATATAACAGTGCGAGAAATTTATATGTGAATTCGGCGCTTCTGATCAAGGTTGTAATTTCATGGTGCTTGAAATCTCATTGAATTTTTTGCTGCTATGATTATTTCAACACTGTCCAGAAGGTGGCTAAAGCTAGACGGATTCGATAGGCAGGGCATGTTGCAAGAATGCAACCAACTACCCTGCAAAGATGGTGTCAAATCCTCAAATCCGGTAGGAACAAGAGGACCAGGAGCGCAGCGAGCAAGATGGTTAAACCAGGTGGAGCGAGCTCTGGCGGAGAGTACTCGGTGTCCGAGAAATTGGAGAGCGGTAGCCCTCGACCGAGTTACATGGAGAAACTTTGTTCAACAGACTTTATCTTGGGACGGAAAGTCACCTAAGTAAGTAGGTAAGTAAGTATTCTACCCTTGAGAAATTCTCTCTGAAACGTGGCCACTACTGACACGAGGTCTTCAAAAATTGGAACTTTTGCACTTAATTGGTTGAAAATGGTTAAAAAACCAGAATTTGCACTTTGGACCCCTCGTCCGCCAATGGGCCTAACAGTTTCAAAAAAAGTTGAATATTGAGCAAACCTTGAGATCTTTATCACGTGATATTTCATAAATTTGCCATGAAACAACTAACAAATGACCCGGTTCTGTAAAGAAGAACAGGGTTTTCAAATGGTGTAAAAAAAATTTTGGCGGCCATCTTGGATTAGGTTAGATTTTATCAAATAATCGCTATTTTCGCCACAGACCCTTAACCTATTTTCATTTAAAGGCCACCATCGGAAAGCTGAGAAAAAATGCTACAAAAAACATTCATAAAATCATGTGTGCAATGGCATTAACTGAATAAAACAACCAGTTATTTGTAGCAAGGTTCACAATTTTCATATAATTAGGCTTATGCAAATTTGAAAAAAAGTTTATGTCCTGGTCTCAAAATATTGTTGAAGGGGGGAGGGGCAAGAAAAAAATAATAACATGAAACCTTCAATAACTAAATAAAAGAGATGAAACCAGCGTATATTTTTCCATATTATTAAAAATTTAATACAGATATTTTGAACAGTACTTAAATTCCGATGGTGCAGCTTTCCGATGGTGGTCTTGAAATTAAAATCGGTTGGGAGATCATGACGAAAAGGGCGATTTTTTGATAAAATCCAACATGGCGGCCAAATCCAAGATGGTCGCCAATTTTTTTTCACTTCGTTTATAAGCCCTATCTTTCCTTTTTACAAAACCGTGTCGTTTGTAGTTTGTTCGGGTCATTTTTAACCAATTAAGCGCAAAGGTTCCAATATTTGAAGACCTCGTGTCAGTAGTGGCTCCGTTTCAGCAAGAATTGCTCCCCTAAGAAATGTCTAGAACTATGACACTACCTCAGAGAAATTTTTCTTTGACAAACATTTTAACGTTGCAGGTTGCAACCTATCACCCTATAAACACTAAGAGTTGAGTTTCAAAGCATACCAAACTGAGGAAAGAATTTCCCCGTTACGAAGTGCCACAATCAGAAATAAAACCGAATTAAAAAACCATAATCTCAAACTCTAATGAAACGTTACTATAAGAAAGAGTAACCTGTAGTTTTTATAAACTCATTAGCAATAAACCAACTATAATCTAGAATTACAAATCGACAGCTTATTTTTAATAATGAAACCTCTTCGCCACTTAATTCAAACCGTTCCAGGAACAATTTCACTGGAAATTTGCTGGCGAGGAGGCCCCAAGCACGGTGTGCTAATCTCGCTCGCTTTCGAACATAAGATATAATAATTTGTGCAGGATTATTGCGTTCAGAATTGCTAATTGACGGTCACTTTTCCCGTTGGCGGTAGATACCGAATGGTAGCCGGAAAATTTGCCGGACAATTCGTTGTAGGTTTGTGTACAGTACCTTATAAGTACTGTACAGTTGAGCTCAACCCCCGGAGCAATCGAATTGGCTTGCTTCGAGCGAAGGAAACGTTTCGGGTGCATAGCTAGCTACTGTTGCCCGCTCGAGAAAATGAAAACGATGAATAATTCACCAGGATCTGGCTGTGGCTGCTCTGTTTTGCGTCTGTACGGGGCGAGCCATCTAGAGCGTGGCTCGAGGAGTTGCTCAGGGTTCCAGAACCGAGGCTGGCTCTTCTGTTAGAGTTGAAAAGTTTTCTCAAGCAGCCACCCCCGGTTTTCAAAGGTTGTGGTTAGTTAGCAATCGCATTCGAATAACCGGAACAAGTGCACAACCCAATAACAATACCTACCTCTACACTGTGTCGGTTCGTTCGCCCGAGTGTGTTCCTTTCTAGTTTCCGCTATTCTCCAAAATAATAAAATAATAATAGTTAACGAGATTAAACTATCTTTGAGGATTTCGGGTGGTTCGCATATGTGTATGTTATATGGGTATCGAAAAGAGCAACGCGGGAAAAGTGGTAAACCAAATCCCCGACACGATTTGGGCGGCAAACAGCCAACGGAACGTGGGGTAAACTTCATACTTATTCATTTATTCATTAGAAGAAACGAGATACAGGAAGGAGTTGAGAAAAATGTGGTGGAAGCGATCCGGATTGCGGTTGGCGGACCGACCGCTCGAGAAATGTTGCACTTTTATCTTCCAAGTGTCTGAGTTAAAAAGGAGAAAAAAACACACTAAAATACCATGGATTCCAGCAGCTTCTACCAACATCGGCTTAAGCTACGATGCTATGAATTTACGATCTTTCGCTGCATTGCCCGGGTTTCGAGAGCAAAATAGTTTGAAGTTAATCGCATCGGCCGTGGCATAGGGGTAAGTGTTGGGCGTGAGTTGATTTTTACTTAAAACGACTGATCATCGAGCAGGCGTAGCCGGAGAAGCCAGGTTAGTAATACCGTAGTACTACGTGTACTGATCTAACTTTCATTATATTCCGCGGTATTTCGCGTAACCGATCGAATGCTAACTGATTAAGGGGGGACCCTACTCTGGAAAGTCGAAAAATAATAGATTTTCGTAATGTTTTTTCGGATGCTGGAATTAACGTTAAGTGTTGGGGTATTTTGGTTATTGGTTAAGGTATATTTGAAGGTATATTTTGTATACCAGAATAGTGATTATTAAGCTAGTGGCAGCTGCGCGCATGGATGCTTTTTAGAAAACAGTTCCTTGCCGGCGGTATGCGCCAGGAACCAACAGAGTATCGGAGGACGGATTTCAAGGATGATTTTGAAGCTTTAGGTCAATACCATATTTAAATTCGCGGTTTCGTATTTTCCCAGAAAACTTCAAATCTTTACAGTTTACAGTTTCCTCGGACATCACTTGTTGCAAAAGTTTATACCTAACTCTTGAAATATTTGTTTTATAAAATCCCAAAAAGATATCAGCAATCTAACAAAAATCATTTGGAAAAAGTTTTTCTCAAAAGTTCCATGACCGGTCCGATGTCGATCACTACACTGCACTGGAGCTGCACGATTGTATACCTTACCTGCCGATGGAAAACTACCTCGAGCGTTGTTTTACCTATAATCCGTTAGCCTACCATAGAATTGTACTCCACTGGTTGGTCTTCAACGATAGGTACGTATTTACTTTCTTGCTATTTAAGAGCACTATAACATGAATGTTCTATCATTCGCAGTCCAATACTGTTATCCTGCAGTTCTATACAGTTCTATTCAGTTCTAGATATCTTCATCGCAGTTTAAAAGTTTTACGGCACAGTTCAATCTGCACATATTTTTACCACAAAAAACATGGATTCAATCGGACAATCATCATCGAGCGACTCATGGACTACGGTATATTTCTCACCATCCAACTCCAGAAATCTAACCGCTTCTTCAGGATACGACTCATATCATTCGGTGCCATTGGTACAACAAAATGATTCTTTCGTTAAAGAACTAGAAGAAGAACCATTACCACGTATGCTACAAGAAATACAACATCGACCAGAGGATGCTCAATTTTATCAGGCAATTCTATCCAATCCATACAACATAGTTAAAGTTCTTCAGTACGAGCCCTATTCATATGTGCAAATGCAATTGATAACATGCCTTCTTTCGATGGAAAAGTGGAACAAAAACTTTGTTTGGGAGTTGGTGGAGAAGTTTTGCACCCTTATAGTATCGTCACCCACATTGGACGATCAGCTTAGTTCCTTTACCTGTCTGGAGTTCGGAATGCTGCTTGTAGATTCGGGTTGGTACGCCGAAGCCGTCGTTTTGTTGAGAGAATTGAGAATGCATTCTAAAGACAAACCAGTTCATGAGTTGTGCATCCTACGTACGCTGCTTCTAGCGGAAAGTCTCTCCAGCCGTCACGAAGCATCCAAGCAGACAGTTCGCGATATGGAAGCACTGCTGTTGCAGCTGGAGGATATCCCGGTAAATGTACTGGCTGATGCCAGACTTGCCATCGCGGCAAGCCTTTTTGAACAGTACGAATTCGAAGCAAGTTATCAGCAGGGATTGTCGGCGCTGGAGCTGCTAACGGACGACAGCGATCATGGAGTAATAGTTGCGACATTACAACAGTTAGCTAAAACCTGTCTCGCCCGAAGACAATTAACTCGAGCTAAGCTTCTAATAACACAGGCTGTCAGCTGGGCGTCGCACGAGCTTGGACCAATGAGTATTTCTTATGCAAAGGCACTGGAAGATTATGCCTTTTACCTGTTGACGATGAGGGCATACAGCGACTGTATCAAGGTACATTCGGAAGCCAAAGATATCTATTACGGATATCTTGGCCTGCGGCCGAACTTATCGTTCGGAAATCTGGCGTTCGGGTTGTACCTCGAAAGCCGGCAGAATCCACAATTTGGTCCCATTGAAACCTATTTAAAGTTTGTGGTTGATCTGGATGCGAAGGTCAAGTCGGAAGTAGAGCACCCCGAAGAAAGACAAGCGGTGGCTTGCAGACGTATACGGTTACTAAAAACTGTGGAACAATTGGCACAGCATGGGGACGTTGTCAAAACGGATAGCTTAGTGAAAGATCCACCGCAGCTGAGTATCGTTGAAATTAAAAGAATATTTTTAAATCTTTTCGATTGTGAGTAGAATTAGGCATACAAATGTAGTTAGACAAATAAATTAATTTACTGAATCTTTCATAAATTTATGTTTGAATGCGTCTAGTAAGAAATGCACTTCTATGACAATTTCTAAGTTCCAATTGTTTATTCGCAATTCGATATTTGAACAGAAGAGAGACCTTTTCCGGAAAATGGGATGGAGGCCGGAGAGATAGAAAGAATCGAGCGTGAATTGAACTGGTGTGGATCGGGTTGGGGGTGTTCAATTTACTTTGGTAGTTGTTTAATATCTCTCGTAAAAAACAGTGGAAATTTACCTGGTGCGGGGCCTGTACATACGACCGTCATCGACGACCTTTTTCTGGTTCTGGGCTCTGTTTTGACTTTCCCTTCAAAATGCCCTTAAAGTGTACAAACTCAGATTTTGAGTAGTTTTTCTGCCAAAAACTGGGTAGTAGGAACTAAAATAATGCATTTGTCACAGAGATTTCTCTGTTCAGTTTCTGTGTTCAATTATCGGTAGCAAGTAGCCAAAGTTGGTTGAATTTTTACCCAAAATTTGAGTTTGTACACTTTAAGGGCATTTTGAGTAGTTTCAACCTAGTTTTAACGAAATCCGACCTATTCTGACACGTTCTACCGCTTCTCGATCCACCCAATAAGCTTCGAGGTACGAAGCTAGTCTGTTCGAATCCCGGCTGGAGGCGGTACTTGCTGGATAGAGTCAGTAGGAACGTTGCACTCGCCCCGTAACTGTACTGTACTCTAACAGCCGGCTGCGAAGTCTGTCGATAAAGAAGGCCTAAGGAAAAACGTTTTAGACCAAAGTTTTGTTATTTGGTTATTTGTTAATTGGTAGATACCAATTCTTTCCCAGCTGTCTCAACGGTGTCAGTAATCCATTTACATCCACAACCGCTGCAGGGTGAAATGAAATGGATTTTCCTCTCTAACTATACGAGACTTCACTACGCTTAACAAACGCGCACGAGTTTTATAAGACAATTAGTAATCTAAGTAAATATTTTCGGGGAACATGTCACCGCAAAGTTACCGGATCTGCCATGACATGCGAGTAGCGAGTGGACTCACTTGGTTGATCCATCTGCGTCGCAGCTCTTCGCTTCGTTACCGTCGCGCCGTGTCGTTGTCGGAAACTTTCCATTAGACTTTCGTCCGACAACTATTCATATCCTACCACTGTAGATGGTGTAACCGGTGGTTCAAATTTGCACAGTTTTGTGACTCCATCCCAAGTTCAAATCCTCTTTCCCTTGATCAGATTATTCGAGTCCCAACACCCTGAATACGCCCCTGACCAGGGGTGACATTGCGATTCTCGTTTCGAGTGATTTTGGTTCGTTTCGCCCATTCGTTTAACGTGGTCGAAACGAACCAAAATCACTCGAAACGAGAATCGCAATGTCACCACAGATTGTCAACATTGCGAGAGCGGTGAGTGCGCATCTCAATGACCGAGCAGGAGCGAAGAGCAAAATAATATAAAAACAATATCAAACTGTGTTATAATGCTATATTTTGTTATTGAATAGATATGGAGATACAATGATAACACATTTTGTTATTGAGTAGATATTTTAAACAGTGGTTGTAAGATGAGTTTAATAACTGATTTTGTTATCATATCTTATTTTGACCTTAAAATGACATTCGATATATTTCATAAAAAAATTTTATTGATTAAAAAGATTTTAGATTATAAATATTTTATAAAATGATTTTTTAATACCTCATATATTACTGCATTTGTTATTCAATACCTTAATAATATTAAAATATGTTATTCTAAACTCTGAATACAGTCATGTTATTGCTTTGTTATTCAAATAACACAAGTAGTTATTCTTTTGGCCTTAAAGAAGCAAAATTTTGATATTATTTTTTGTTATTTTACCAACTAGGTCAGCCAAAACAAGACCAAATTTTGATACAATTTTTATTGGTTTTATTGGTAGAAGCTTGGCAAAAACTTTTATAACTTTCGAGCTTTGTAAACTAATCACAGCTTGAGAAAAAAGAAAAAGAAGGAAAAAAGATGGCTGAAAAATAAAAATTTGTCTTATTTTCCCTTAGACCAACCTAGTGTTTTTGTCTCGACCTTGAAATAAGGTCATAATTAATATTTTTTGAAACGCTAGTTCTTTTCCAATTGACGAAGGGATGGTAGATGAAAGTAATGAATTTTTTTAGAGTGTGGAGAAAGAGCGGAAAGGTGAGAGAGAGAGGTGGGTGGAGGGGGGTGGGTATTAGTAGCTACGCTTAACAAGTAGTCTTTGTGACTCCTACCTTTTGTCCAATGCTGGAAGGTGCATGGGTCGAATCAAGCTATAACCTGAGATTAGAACCGGATTCGAAGCTATTTCCTTTTGCTCTGGCTGTGTTTCGTTTACAGAGCTCAATAGTTATAAAAGTCTTTGCCAAGCTTCTACCAATAAAACAAAAAAAAAGTTTAGATCTTTCAAACGGTGGAAAAAGTTTCATAAGTTTTTCTCCTGCGGCATTAGTATTCGAGTGAATTCTGTTACGTATCTGTCAAGAATTAAATATACATAGTAGAATTAAATTGGACAGTAAGTGATGTAAAACGCTGCTACAATTTTTCAAGAAGTAATATCCTTCTGCTGCTATCGTACAGCATTCGTTCGCACGAATGAGGCGATGCAACTAGCGAATTTCGTTTTTTAATTGCACGATGGCTGCATTACGTGATGCGTTATCACCGTAAAGAACTTTTCACATGCACTCACACGTGCACTAGATTTGGGAAAAACATAAAATCTTTACCAACGAACCAAAAGCTTAATGAATACGTGTCCAATTCATCAAAGCAAAATTTTATAGCAAACTTTTTATTAATTTGTTTGTAATATATCTACGTAATGCAGAGAGAGTTGTTGTTCGGCAACGCTGCATTTTTGTTTATAGCAACCATCCAGGAAACCACGTGTAGTTTGACAGATAACTGCTTTTTAGTTGCACTATAGTCATGGCTGGTAAACGGCTGGATAATGCGGAATATAGACCCCATAGTGGTCGTTAGCCTCTTATCCAGCAACTCCGATCCCGACCTTCTCGTGGTACCAGCCGGAATACGAGCAACCTTAGCAGAGATCGGGTAACCAATCCCGGTGGAAACTAAGGTCGTATACTAACCGGGAAGGAGGTATAGTGAGTCTCGGCACTATAAGATGGCAGCCCCATCACGAGACTCGGTAGTGTTGCCCCAGTACGGCTACACACCTAAACAAACTTGAACTAACAACATTCAAGCATATTCGGAGCGGAATATTCGGCATCGACCTAGGCAACGGAATAAGGACGACGAATGGAGACTCGGGACTTGGAACTGCAGATCGCTAAATTTCGCAGGTTGCGAGCGGGTGCTGATTGAACAGCTGGAACCCCGCAAACTCGGCATCGTAGCTCTGCAGGAAATCTGTCGCAAAGGAGAGAAGGTATGGAAGACCCGTGGCGGAAAGGCCCAGTTTTACCAGAGTGGTGGCGCTACCAACGAACTGGGAACGGGCTTTGTAGTGCTGGGCGGAATGCAGGATCGCGTGATTGATTAGAAGGCGATCAACGAGAGAATGTGTGTATTGAGGATAAAGGGCCGTTTCTTCAATTATAGCATCATTAACGTGCACTGCCCGCACGAAGGTAGACCCGACGATGAGAAAGAAGCGTTCTACGCGAGGCTGGAGGCAACGTACGGCAGCTGCTCGTCACGAGACATCAAGATCGTCATCGGGGATATGAACGCCCAGGTCGGTAGGGAAGAAATGTATAGACCGGTGGTAGGACCCCATAGCCTGCACACCGACACAAACGATAACGGCCAACGATGTATAAACTTCGCAGCTTCCCGAGGCCTGGTGATCCGAAGCACCTTTCCCGCGCAAGGATATCCACAAAGCCACCTGGAGATCACCTGACCAACGTACAATGAACCAAATTGACCACGTTCTCATTGAGGGCCGGTTCTTCTCTAACATCACGAACGTACGCTCCCGTCGGGGTGCGGATATCGATTCTGACCATTACCTAGTAGCAGTACATGTGCGCTCAAAACTGTCCACCGTATACCGGACACGTCAAAGCCGCCCTCCTCGGCTGAACATCAGGCAGCTAGATAACCCACAAGCTGCCGAGAACTACGCGCGAGTACTGAATGAGGCACTACCTTCTTCCGAGGAGTTAGGTGCTTCAAACCTCGAAGACGGTTGGGGCAGAATACGCACGGCCATCGGAGAGGCCGCTACCGCGGCACTAGGTGTTGAGCCTCGGAGTACACAAAATGATTGGTTTGATGGAGAATGCCAACAAGCGGGGGAGGAGAAAAAAAATGCTTGGAAAAATTATCTAAGTATTGCCACTAGAGAGAACCTGACCAAGTACCGACGAGCTAGGAACCAGTTGACCACGATCCTGAGGAGAAAAAAGCGCCAAAAGGAGGACAGAGATCGTGAAGAATTAGAGCAACTATTCCGAGCTAATGACACGCGCAAGTTTTATGAGAAGGTGAACCAAACTCGGAAGGGCTACACACCGAAACCTGACATGTGTAGGGACGAGGGAGGGAATCTAATTACAAACGAGCGCGAGGTGGTCGACAGGTGGGAACAGTTCTTCGATGAACACCTCAATGGCGAAGTCGCAGAAGGAGGCGGAATGGAAATTAACCTAGGAGCGCCCATGGAAGATAGTGATGTCCTAGCACCTGATCTCCAAGAAGTAAAACGAGAAATTGGGCTGCTGAAGACCAATAAAGCCGCTGGGAAGGACCGCCTACCGGCAGAGCTTTATAAACATGGCGGAGAAACGCTAGCAAAGGCTCTACACTGGGTTATTTCGAGGATTTGGGAGGAGGAAAAGCTACCGGAGGAATGGATGGAAGGAGTGGTTTGTCCCATCTACAAAAAGGGTGATCGGCTAGACCGCTGCAACTATCGTGGTATTACGCTAGTAAACGCCGCCTACAAGGTACTCTCCCAGATCATGTTACGCCGGCTGTCACCGATAGCACAAGGTTTCGTAGGGAATTATCAGGCGGGTTTCATGGGGGCTCGCGCAACTACGGACCAAATTTTTACTATCCGACAGATCTTGCAGAAATGTCGGGAGTACAACGTGCCCACGCATCACATTTTTATTGATTTCAAAGCAGCATACGATACGGTCGAACGAGACAAGCTATGGCAGATAATGCACGAATACGGTTTTCCGGACAAACTGACGCGACTGATCAGAGCTACATTGGATCGAGTGATGTGTTTCGTACGCATCTCTGGGACACTCTCGAGTCCCTTCGAGACGCGACGAGGGTTGAGACAAGGTGACGGTCTATCCTGCATGCTGTTCAACATCGCTCTTGAGGGGGTGATCCGACGAGCGGACATCGAAACGAGAGGCACGATTTTTACCAAGAGTAGCCAACTTCTAGGCTTTGCAGGTGACTTCGATATCATTGCCAGCAACTTTGCGACGGCGGAGGCAATCTACGCCAGACTGAAAGCAGAGTCTAGGAGAATTGGGCTAAAAATAAATGCGTCGAAGACCAAATACATGAAAGGAAGAGGCTCAAAGGAAACAAATGCGCGCCTCCCACGGACGGTAACCGTTGACGGCGACGAACTAGAAGTGATAGAGGAGTTCGTGTATTTGGGATCGCTGGTGACCGCGGACAACAACACTAGTAAGGAGATCCAGCGGCGCATCCAAGCGGGAAATCGGGCCTACTTTGCCCTTCGTAAAACGCTACGATCAGGAAGCATACGCCGCCGCACGAAGCTAACAATGTACAAAACCATTATTAGACCGGTAGTTCTTTATGGACTTGAAGCCGTGACGCTGCTTACGGAGGACATACGCGCCCTTGCCGTGTTTGAGTGTCATGAACTGGTTTGTCTTTAGAATGCATTCTCAATTCTCTCAACAAAACGACGGCTTCGGCGTACCAACCCGAATCTACAAGCAGCATTCCAAACTCCAGACAGGTAAAGGAACTAAGCTGATCGTCCAATGTGGGTGACGATGCTATAAGGGTGCAAAACTTCTCCACCAACTCCCAAACAAAGTTTTTGTTCCACTTTTCCATCGAAAGAAGGCATGTTATCAATTGCATTTGCACATATGAATAGGGCTCGTACTGAAGAACTTTAACTATGTTGTATGGATTGGATAGAATTGCCTGATAAAATTGAGCATCCTCTGGTCGATGTTGTATTTCTTCTAGTACATTCAGCATACGTGGTAATGGACCTTCTTCTAGTTCTTTAACGAAAGAATCACTTTGTTGTACCAATGGCACCGAATGATATGAATCGTATGCTGAAGAACCGGTTAGAATTCCGGAGCTGGATGGTGAGAAATATACTGTAGTCCATGAGTCACTCGATGATGATTGTCCGATTGAAACCATGTTTTCTGTGGTAAAGATATGTACGGATTGAACTGTGCCGTAAAACTTTTAAACTGCGGTGAAGATATATAGAACTGAATAGAACTGTATAGAACTGCAGGATAACAGTATTGGACTGTGAATGATAGAACCTTCATGTTATAGTGCACTGAAATAGAAAGAATTCGGCCTTTGCGTTCTGTGCTTCTGCATCTCGGAAGACAATTTTCAGATTTCTGATTTGGACACTCTTTACAGATCCATTTGATCCTGTCTGCGTAGGATTGGCAAGTCGACTTCCACTTGATTGATCCATCTGCGACCCAGCTCTTCGCTTCGTTACCGTCGCGCCGTGTCGTTGTCGGAAACTATTTCCATTAGACTTTCGTCCGACAACTATTCATATCCTACCACTGTAGACATTTTCTGTTCAAAGACATCAAAAGTACGTAGATTCTCTAGCATAACCTATATTCTCGGGTCGTAAAGGATTACCAGTCTTATCAGCTTGTTGAAGATGATCACCTTCGTGCTGCGGCAACTTTTACTCAACAGTTCGTACGATTTCCTGCCATACTATGTCTTCGTATTACTCTACTGGTGACACAATCGACGATGCCCAGCGGGTCCGATTCACGGACTGTACTACTAGTTCCATTTTGCTTTTTTTTAATCCGGAGCCTGGTCGGTCAATAATTGTTATCCAGTTAACAGTAATAAGTAATTTTTAGATTAAAGATAAATATACTGCTGTGGGGGTTGAATGCCCTTGGTACAGAATATCGCTTATCCCAGCATCAAAACATGCATCGCGCTGTATACCGTCTCGGCAGCGCTAGAATGTGCCGCCGATGCGACGAGCAGTTCGGTGCATCGTCGTGTCGGCAATCATCGGAGTCGTCTATATTTTGACCGCGTTCAAAGACCTGGCTGGTAAGCACAGTCAGTCGTATTCAGTTGACTAAACAATAAAGACTTGGGCGATTCTTTGTGGCTGTAATTTAGACTCTGCACAACTGCTTTCAATTGTGTATTATTGGCAGGGTCAATAATTCTATTATGAAACGTGCTACATCTGGCTATTGCAGATAATGCACGGGGATGGTTTTCCGAACCAACTATGCTACGTGCGTGTTTCGAAAGAACTCTGCAGTCCCTTCGAAAGTAAAACGTTGAGGCAAGGGGATGGACTGTCCTATATGTTATTCGATATTGCTATTGAAGGTGTGATCCGGCGAGCGTATATCGAAACGAAAGGATGAATCGGAAAAGTGAACAACTCCTGGACTTCGCAAACGACTTCAACATCATTACTAGAAACCTTGGGACGGCGGAGGCAATCTACATCAGACTAAAAAATCTAGGAGGATTGGGTTACAAAGTAACACGTCGAAAACCAAAAATATGGTAGGAAAAGGCTTTAGAGAAAATAACGTTCGCCTCCCACGGACAGTGAGCATTGACAGCGATGAACTGGAAGTGGTAGATGAGTTCATACAAATATTTGGGATCTCTGGTCCAGCTGAACGTGCATCGTCTTCGACAGCATACATCCACCGGGTGCGGGGTCTGCCTCGGAGTCTACGGCCTCTTTCTGGTTCTCTACTAAAAAAAGTTTAGGCTACTCTTTCGTCGGGCATTCTGGCCACGTGTCCAGCCCACCGCAGCTTGCCACATTTCACTACCTTCACTATATCAGCATATTTGTATACTTGGTACAGCGCGTGATTCATGCGTCTGCGCCACACTCCATTTTCCATTTTGCCACCAAGTATAGATGGCAGAATTTTACGCTCACAAACCCCACGCACTCGCCGATCAGCTTGCTTCAGCATCCATGATTCATGTCTGTAAAGGGCCACCGAGAGGATTAGTGTTCTAGAGAGCGCCAGTTTTGTGCGAATTTGCAAATTACGGGACTTCAGCTGGCTACGGACTCCATAGAAAGCCCGATTCGCAAGTCGCAACTCGTCTTTTCACTTCGCGGTTTACATCGTTGTAACATGTCACGAGTGTACCAAGGTATAGAAATTCCTCCACTACTTCATATCGTTCCCCATCTAACGCCACCTCGGCACCAACACCACTTGGGCTCCCACGTTCCCTACCAGCAACCATGTACTTCGTTTGGGCGGTGTTAATGGTAAGCCCCAATCTCGCCGCTTCCCTTTTAAAAGGCCTGAAGGCCTCTTCCACTGCTCTACGGTTGATTCCGATGATATCGACGTCATCCGCAAAACCAAGAAGCATGTGAGATTTCGTGATGATAGTTCCATTCCTTTCCACGTTTGCCCTTCGTAATGCACCTTCCAAGGCAATGTTGAATAGCAGGTTAGAGAGTGCATCCCCTTGCTTCAGTCCATCCAACGTCACGAAAGCAGCTGTGGTCTCACCCGCTATTTTAACGCTTGATTTGGATCCGTCCAGCGTCGCACGAATCAGCGTAACTAGTTTCGTCGGAAAACCATGTTCTAGCATTATCTGCCACAGCTCATTTCGTTTAACTGAATCGTACGCCGCTTCAAATTCCACAAACAGATGGTGTGTCTGCAAGTTGTACTCCCGGAACTTGTCTAGCAACTGATGCAGGGTAAACGCAGGGAATCTGAGAGCTAGAGTCTCCATTTGGATGCCTCCAGGTGTGTTTCCGAATGTTCAAACGTGGAAAGTAGGTGCTACAGATGGCCATTTCTCTGGCCGCGGCAAAATTTATGAACCTCAGACCGTTATCTTGGTCGACAGATGAAGGCTATGTCTTCCAATTGGCTTCTCCGATGATGATTTTCACGTTGTGTTTTGGGCCTCTACATAGGTCCTCTCAAGCCTGTCGTAAAACTCGTCCCATCATCGGATTTATCATTTGTCGGTGCGTATAAGTTGATTAGGCTGTAGTTGAAGAATTTGCCATTAATCCTCAACACGCATATACGGTCATCTGCGGGCCTCCACCGGATAACTCGTTGCTTTTGTTTTCCCAACACTACGAAACCGACTTCATGTTCTGCTTTTTTACCGCCACTGTAGTAGATGTGATACTTGAAAGAAGTGCCTGCAATACGGTCTACTGCACGGAACTCCCTTTCTCCGGAATTTGGCCACCGAACTTCCTGAATAGCAGCGACCTTCACTCCGAGTTGATGCAGCTCTAGAGCAAGCAAGCCAGCCCGTGCCGGTTCATGGAGAGTTCGGACATTGCAGGTACCAAGTTTCCAATCATTATCCCTTAATCGTTTCCTTGTCCCTTGCCGTGTCCTATACCGATTGTTCCGTCCTGAATTTCTTTCTTCGTTATGCATGGTAATTGAGTTTTTCGGTATACTACTTCACCGGGGTCACGATACCTACATCCCGCTGATGGGTCTGCCATCTTAGGTATAGCTTTCGGGATACAGCATTTCATATGCAGCGCCCGTTTCGAGACAGACGCTGTGTGAGCCGCCCCTCACCTGGAGAACAGGCGCTCTAGTTCGCACCTCCTAGCTTAGCTGCTTCAGTAAGTACATGAAGCATTTTCGAGTAAGGCCATCGACCGTCATCATTTGACTTAAATCTGCGTGGAGGCGCTAGGTAGAAGCTTGAGAGAGCCAGAGCTATGTTTGACGCTCCTTCCAGGTAACTCTCTCCATTTCATACCCTCCAGCCTCCATTCACTGCACTATGGGCAAAAACGAGAGAAAAAACGGTTGCAATTAAGATACTGCCTGTAGGCTGATAAAATATAGGTGATCTTATGCAAAATTTTCCGGGGAATCGCGTTGTGCCGACCCTTTAAGATGGTTTATTCAACGATTGACTCACCCGATCTAGTTTCTGGAACGATATTCTCCAACAGCCTTGGTACGTTTAAATGTTGTTTTCTTTCCTTTCCAAATTTTCTTTTGGTCCTTCATTTAGGAGCTGATGAGTGTCACCAATTATTAAGTTTGTAAAGATCTTTTTAACAGATAAAGTTGTTCTGATTAGGATTGGGCGATACCGTATCGATACCCGCGATATCGATACTCGAAGGCCGATATTTCGAAATATTTCATCGATACTTACGACGTCGATATTATGCTAAATCGATAATTTCATTCCGATACTGTTCTGATAAAGCGGGATATGCAGCTGAAAAAATATAGACTAAAACTAGGTCAGAAAATGCTCAAAAAAAACAAAATTTTTAGGATTTTTTCTCGCACTGTTTTCTTTTCAGGTAGCTACTAAGCTTAATTCTCAAATTTACTTCATTAGAAATGACCTCGACACAGCCGTTTTTATGCTAGACGACTTGAAACGAGCCGAACTGTGCCGTTTTCGGTACAAGTGCCGAACTGCAAGATTTGTTAAATTTGTTATAATCTTAACGATCTGGCAACCGTGCGAGATGATTTTGACACCTGGCAGTGCTCCCATTTCATATGTAAAATTGAACCGGAGGTGTGCCGCTTGATATCTTTGAAGTGCCACGGCACAATGTGCTGAGTGTCCGACCCCTTGGAATTGACTCGTATGCAAAACGTTGAACAATGTCACTTACATGTTTAACACTTATTGAACAGTAAGTGCGTACGATATGCGATTTTCAGCAATTCAAAACTGACCAGAGAGCACATAGAGTAGTATTGGGCGTTGAAGGCATAAAGATTTTCAAGCTTTTTACGCGCCATAATAGCGGTGAAAGTGGCAGAGGTGGGACAGATATCGAGCAGAGCTAGAACCGGAAAGGAGCAACTCCCGGCGGAACTCTGCAGGAATGGCCAAGAACCGCCAGCAACGACACATCACTGGATGGTTTCAGGGGTTTGAGAGAGAGCTGCCGGATGAGTGGATTGAGGGTATGGTTTGTCCCATCTACAGAAAGGGGGATCGGATAGATTGCTGCAATTACCGCAGCATAACGCTGGTCAAAGCCACCAACAGATTTTGTTACGTCGTCTATCCCCGGTGGCTGGAGAGTTCGTAGGGTAGTACCAGGTGGGCTTTTGAAGGCCCATGCTACTACGGATCAAATTTTTACTCTTCGGCATGTCATCTAGATGTGTCGGGAGTACAACCCATCATATTTTTGTGGATTCCAGGACAGCATACGATTCAGTCGGGCGTGAACAGCTGTGATGCGGTTTTCCGTACAAAGCGACGTGTCCGAAATAGAGATGTACTGGAGCGAGTGATGTGTTGCGTGCGTGTTTTGGGGGCACTCTCTTTGCTCAACTTGTTTTTATTGATTAATTTTTATGAATCCCTTTTTTTGAGTAGCATTTCCTAATCCCAGAATGCCGCCTTAAATAGTATCGATAAATCTAATATCGATGCTTCACGAGCGATATATCGACGGTATCGATAAAGCGGCGGATTTGATATTGATATTCAAATATCGATACTTTCGGGAATTTTGCCCAATCCTAGTTCTGATACAAGCTGTAGCGCCCTAGATACAACGCATACAAAATAATGCTGAAATAATTCGTCTTACGATATCGAAAATTAAATTTCATTTCCGTTCTTTCTCCTACCTAGCATTTTCAACTGCGTGTGAAACTGTAAAAGCTCACACGATGCCTCACCGATTAAGGATTCCGCATCCTTTGGTATTGCTTTATTTACATTTTATCGACACGTGCGAGTCCTGCTGCGAAAAGTATACGCATAGAATGTTGATAAAGCCCGAGTGAAGCAATACCTAGCCGTAGAACGGTGAAGAACGGGTATTGTCTCTATTATGTCTCTGTGTGTGTGTTCATGCAAGACAATCCACGTGCTGCTACCTGGCGGACATGCGCACTGCTGTTCGTCGACTCGATCGTTAGCATTAGATCAGCTGTTTGTGTCGCACACACTCATCCTCGAGGATGGCTCCCCTTCCCGGACCGGTGCGGTGAGTGCCCGGGCATCGGCTGGTTGAGTGCCCCCACGGAAGCCAGCAGGAAAAGAGGAGGCATAAACTGCGACGCATCCAAGGCTCGGATTTCATCCGTAGTCACTAGCAGCGGTACTATCTGTCGTCCAGCTGCGGTAGTTTATCGTGTGCTTCGGTACGTCGTGGTTGTGGCTATTCTCGTGCATTGAACTCGGTATTGCGTGCTTGCGGTGGTTGTCTCTATTTAGTAGTGCTTGCCCCGGTGGATCCCAGCGGGTTGGGCGGGTGACGCGGTGGTGCACTGGACTATTCCACCCGCAGGGTGCGTGCACTTCAAAATACCCGCAAGCTTTCGTCGCGTCTCAAGTTTTTGCATCCGTCGTCCTCGTCGTCGTCGTCGTCGTCATCGCTGCCGTTGTCGGTGGTTCTGGTACCGGTTGTCGTCGTCGTCGTTGGCTAGCCCATCGGTTCGCGGACGGTTCAGACGGTGCGCGCGGTGGAAGTAAACTGTGAGTTGAAACGGGGTAAATGTTTTCCTCTGCCGGCCCGGAAGGGATTTAAGTGCCGAGTCCTCTGGGTTGGGGTGTTTGTTCGTGTACACGTGTAGGTGTGCTGTGTATTTTTTTTTTTCGTTGCGGGAAAGTTAAACTACCCGAGTACAGTGTCTAACAGGATAGTAAGTGGGTTGAAAAGGGGGCGCGTGTCTGCGGCCCTCTCGGTATTTTGATTCCCAAAAGTGAATCCAAGGATATGCTGCGGATGACGATCGTTGCGTGTCGTAGTGAAGTGATGTTCCACTGAGAGAAGCGAAAGCGGAAAACACAAATGCAGTAGTTTTGCAATTCAAATCTTGGCTAGTTCATGGAAGCGCAATCGGGCGCTTTTGGATGATGCTCCGGTGGGTCACTAGAAAAAGCCAAATTTATTCCGGCATAGCTTAGTGGGTGCGAAATCTACCGGCAAGGTTATGTGCTGATTTGCATACCCAGCTTCGGATTGCGTCCGCTTGGGTCGTCGGCTTGGCTGGGTCAGTGAGCGAAGTTTACTGGTGCTCGCTGGTGTTCAACGCCCGGTCGGTACGAATCGCTCTGCAGAGTGAATGTGATCAATTACCGGTGTCAACCAGTGCTAAAGTTAATTTCGTTTGAATTTTTGGAATCCTTCGTATACATATCAAGTGAATTAATGTGCGAGCGATTGAAAACCGAAAGTTGTGTCGTTGAGCGAGCACGCACAGTTAAATTCATGTCTAAAACCAAATTTGTGAATTGACCTTTTAATTGTTTTAAAGTTTGGCTATCAGCTCAATCAAGTGCTGCAGGATTACCAATCAAAGGATAACTACAGTGTCTGCTGGGAAGCTGAATTCTGTTCCAACGATGAATATTCCAAAGTGTCTAATATAAAGTTATTGGTGTATACATTATGCAATTCTAATTCCCATCACGTATCTAACTAAGAAAATCGGGTTGTAGTTCGATTTTTTGTCGATTCACTTACGGTGCTATGATAGACTGACAAGCTCAATTCCATACATATCATAGGGACAAGAACTTTTAGGACTAAGCCTTCGGATGGAAGTCACCCAAGTAAGTATGGCCGTTGTATTTTAATATTGGTAAGAAGGCATCATTCTCATATACCCTTTTACTGGTTTTTCGGAATGGAATGGGCGGAAAATGGTGATAAAAAAGAAATCCGCAGCATAATACCGGATGCCGTAAAAACAGTGTCCGAAAGTTGTCATAAAACATACTGTTTATTAAACGTGAAGGACCTTTTTCCAAGAAACCGAAACGAGAATGGCTCTTTGGAGATTTTGTTTTTGTTTCTTTTTGTGTGTTGTTGGGCTCTGGCACGCTGTTCTGTAAGGAAAGGCGCAACAAGAAGGTTTCCATTTAGATGTAAAATGTTATTTTTAGAAGTGAGACTTTTTACCTTTACCCGGTTACGTTACGTAGCACCGCATCGTTCGGAGTTTGTGTTCCATTTCGTTGCGGTATTAATATCGGAAAATTAACACCAATGACCAGTGAACTCATTAAGTACGGAACGAAGTGGTTGGGTAAAGTTCTCAATTTAGGATATGCGATTTTAAGTTAAAAATAGTCGTGCTGCAGCAGGTAAATGATTGTGAAGTGTTAATTAAAATAACAAAAATGCACCCATTTGGGGATTATTTATGTACATAAAGACTAAAAATGTCTACTTAGAAGTTTATCTGGCTGGTTTATTATTTTACCAAAAAAGTGGCGAAGTAATAGTAGATCTAATGCGACTGCTGAATTGATTGCTGCACTCTGCATAGATTTGCGTAAAGCATTTGACACTTCCATTCTTCTAGATAAACTTAATGGCTATGACATCAAAGGAGTTGCTTCGAAGCTATTTCGCAGGAAAAAAGAGTTATTATCCACAGGTAACCTAAAAGTTCATTAAAGCCTATTGAAGTGGTTGTAACTCAAGGGAGCAGCAAAGGCCACTTGTTGTTTTTTTTTGTATAAGGCTTGTTCGCGACAAAATTTGGACTCCCCTAAACACACACAGCTTCGGAAATACATTAACAATGAGTGAAATATTTTGCAGAGTGGTAGACGTTGTCTGTTCTTTCTGAAAATATATCACTTGTTTATATTACAAGCGCTCAGCGTAAAATGGCGTCAACAGAAGAGCAGGTGCGAAAAGCAATTGTGCGCGGTCGCAATGAAAATCCGGATCTCTCGTTAAGAAAACTTTCCAAAAAGCTTGGATTTCCTCCAAGCTCTGTTCACAGTTTTTTAAAATCGTTCGATACTCGCTTGACAACAGCTAGGAAGAAGGGAAGTGGAACAAAAACGGATCTGAGGAACCACCACAAGGATGCAAAGGTAAAACAAATTTTACGGAGGAGACCAGATCTTTCTGTACGTACCATTGCTCGTAAAATAAAAATGACGCCAACATTCGTGCACACTTCTAAGCAACGACAAGGCATGAAGTCTTTCAAGGTGAGGACTGTGCCAAACCGTAATGATAAGCAAAATACGACGGCCAAAACACGCGCTCGTAAGCTTTATCGCGAATATTTAACGAAGTTTCCATGCGTTATAATGAACGATGAAACGTATATCCTAGAAGACTTTAAACAGCTTCCTGGTATGTCTTTTTACACTGCCATGAAACGGAATGGCCTTGCAGAGCATTTTAGGACAAAGAAGAAAGCCAGGTTCCCCAAAAAATATTTAGTATGGCAGGCCATATGCAGCCGTGGTCGAGCAAGCAAAAGTTACATCGCTACGGGAACGGTTAACAAGGAAATATACAGTGAAGAATGCCTGCAGAAACGATTGTTACCGTTCCTACACAGCCATGATGTACCCTCGCTGCTTTGGCATTCTGTCACTACGCCAAAGATGTTTTGGAATGGTATGATGCTAATGTAGTCCATATTGTACCGAAGAAGGCGAATCCACCTAACTGTCCAGAGTTACGCCCAATCGAGCGGCATTGAGCTTTGGTGAAGAGAGAGCTGTCCCAGCATAAACAACAAGCAACAACTATAGATAAATTTCGAAAATCTTAGATAAACGCAGCTAAATTGGTTGCCAACAAGTCTGCACTGACCCTCATGGCAAGGCTAAACTCCAAAGTTCCTAATTTTTCATGCAGACCAAATAAGTAATGTTAATTTGTTTGATAATTATTAACGATACACACATAAATGATTTAAAATTGTTTCATGGATTAAACTTCTAGCAAATTTGTTTTATTGCAAAATTAAGGAGTCCAGATTTTGTCGCGAACAAGCCTTATTACCAATTTCCACTCTAGACTCAAGTTGAATGGTATTCTGTGACAATTGACAGATGATACTTTTCTTTTCTATCCACAAATCGAAGTAGAGCTTATATAGTCCATGATATGAATTATGATTTCACAGTTTTATCCGCTAACTTTGCAGTTTCTATCCTTGAACGCTTTTAAAACTCGGTCCTGGGCTACTCGTCGTAAATTTCTTGAGCGTCTTAACAAACGCAGGTCAGCACGTCTAGCACGTTGGGGTCTCTATGCATCTGGTGCCAGTGTGGTTCTTGAAAAAAACCGGTCTCACTGCACAGTCGTCCGGCATCCTTACGACGTGGCCGGCCCATCGTAATCTCCTAACTGTCACCAGGTATACGACGAAAATCTCTCCAAGCAGTGCCTGTAACTTGTGGATCACACTCCGCCGAAAATAATCCGCAACGCCTTTCGTTAAAATACGAAAAGTGCACGTATGTCTTCCGTAAGCAAAGTTATAATCCGTAGAATACCACCGCCTGGTCTGATTAGCGTTTTGTACATCGTCAGCGTATGTTCCTGGATCGAAGCGTCTTGTGGAGAGAAAAATAGGCTCGACTTTGAGCTTGAAAGCGTCGTTAAATCTCCTTACTCGTATTATAGACGGCGGTGACCGGCGATCCCAAATATATGAACTCATCAATCACCTACTACAGTTCAACGCCGCCAATAGTCACCGTTCGCGGGATTCTGGAGCCTCTTCCTACCATATATTTGGGTCTCGACGCATTGATTTGTCTCGCCCCAGACTTCATTTTTAGTCTTTCGTAGATAGCCTTCGCCGTCCCAAGATTTCTGATAATGATGTAAAGTTCGTCTGCGAAGGCTAGGAGTTCGCTACTCTCATTTCGATGCTTACTCGTCGGATTACACCTCCAATAGCGATATTGAATAACATACAGGACAGTCCATCTCCTTGCCGAAACTCTCTCAACCCGTTATCCGCGGTTACCAGCGATCCCTCTATTTGTAGGTTTTAATTCATCGTCGTCAACAGTTACCGTCCGAGAGAGGCGCGTGTGTGTCTTCTTCAAGTCTCTACCATTCATGTATTTGGTCTTCGACCTAACCAGAGCCTTCAATCTAGTGTAGTTTGCCACCGCCGTCGTCGCAAAGTTTCAGGCTGTATTGCCCTTTGCATTGAAAATTGGATTTTGAGCACACTTGTTCAGTCACACATTTTGTAGGTGAGAAAAGTTGCCAAAATTTCGTGGTAAAAACCCATGAATCTTGGTTGATTCCTATTTGAATTCTACTGCTTAAGTAGAGTTGTTATCGACGCTACGAATAATATAAAAATAGTTTCTATATACATAATTCCGCGCATAATTCATAATTTTAACAAATATGCAGCATATATGAAATAAATGAAAAATTAAATACTATTTGCTATTCCTACAACTGGTACTGGCGCCACTGCTAAATCATATGTCAGCTCAGATGGGAGAGTTGTAATGATGGGAAATGCCGATCAAAATCTATAACGATTATGGATCAAGTTTTCTTATCGTTAATAATTGATAACGATAATATGACAGTATAAGCAAAAATACGTAAGAAATAGAACAAAAATGTTAAAATAATAACAAGCCAAGAAGAAGATTTCACTTTAAACCCTCCAATTTTCGATAAAGTTTAATGGTATTATCGATATAAGATTACTAGCGATATTATCAGTAGCACACTTTTCATCACAGTTTTGAAGGTTGCACTTTATAACTGTGCAGTCCAATTGAGTGCGAAGAGCGCAATAATATCAAAATCATCTGCGAAGCCCTGGAGTTGACTAGCTTTGCCAAAAATCATGCCTATCCCGTTGTCGACCAGCTAAACAGTTTATCTACCCAAACCCTGCAGTAGCTAAAAAACTACTCCATTCAACTCGTAGTGAACTACGCACACTCACGGGACACAGCCCCGCACTCTAACAGGACACAGCCCCGCTCTTTATCATTTAAAGAATATCGGCAAGATATCTTCCGACACCTGCCGCTTTTGCAACTCTGAGCCTGAAATATCAGCGCATCTGCTCTGCAATTGCGGGGCTCTACCATTATCAAAGCACAACTTCATCGGAAGTTTCCTTTTTACTCTATACCAGGTATGGAGCCTAAATGCCAAAACGGTCGTTGGCTTTATTAACCATGTAGGGTACGGAAGGGTATTTTCGGCCCATTAAGCGATTGCATCTATTTTTTCGGGTTATGGCCTAGTTTTAGTAGAATAACAGGTGGATTTGACGTTCTTTGAATAAAATAGTTGATTACTTACAGTCTTGAGAAAATAGTTATAACATATTAAAATTGTATGTCGGCAAAGTTTTTTTATTGGCGAAATAAAAGGCAAATAGACTGAATTTAGAAACCTGCTGAAAATACCCTCCCGTACCCTGATACCGAATTTGGACACAGGATTATAACTATCCGGCTTTGTTCGAACGCTTGCCAATACATATTTATCCTAGGCTGAATAGACCAAATCAAGGTGACGTCATCTGGCAGATACTGGCGCCCTTGTTTACAAACAGACCGCAGAGTCCAAAAAAGTTTCAGCTGTTTAGTCGGCAAGTTTGTTGTTTAAACCGAGTTTAAACAGCATTAGGACTAAATTTAAAAAGCCATTATGCCTGTAAAATGGTAAAACACACGCTACATTCGCTATAAATGAAAAGGAAAATTTTCCAAAATGTAAACAAGGGCGCCAGTATCTGTCAGTTGACGGTATGATGATTTGGTCTATTTAGAGCGAGCAACTCACAAACACACTCTTATCCGAGGCGAAGTTTGTTTTGAGCTAGATGAGATGTTGGCTACAAGCAAAATGTATTGGAATGACATCTGTGACAGTGGGGTGGATTAGTTTTTTCCTTTTCTTGTCTTTCCGTCAACGTAATGTATCAGGATCGTGGTTCTAGCAATAGACCAAATCAAGGTGACGTCATCTGGCAGATACTGGCGCCCTTGTTTACAAACAGACCGCAGAGTCCAAAAAAGTGTCAGCTGTTTAAACGGCAAGTTTGTTGTTTAAACCGAGTTTAAACAGCATTAGGACTAAATTTGCAAGCCATTATGCCTGTAAAATGTTAAAAAACACGCTACATCCGCTATAAACTGAAAGGAAAATTTTCCAAAATGTAAACAAGGGCGCCAGTATCTGTCAATTGACAGATAGTGGCGCCCTTGTTTACATTTTGGAAAACTTTCTTTTCCGTTTATAGGGAATGTAGCGTGTATTTTAACATTTTACAGGCATAATGGCTTTTAAATTTAGTCCCAATGCTGTTTAAACTCGACTTAAACAACAAACTTGCCGTTTAAACAGCTGAAACTTTTTTGGATTCTACGGTCTGTTTGTAAACAAGGGCGCCAGTATCTGCCAGATGACGTCACCTTGATTTGGTCTATTGTTTTCAGCTACTTAAAGGGTGTCCACGGTAAAATTGCAGCACACTCAAATTGCTCTAACTTTTGAACCGTTGGGTAAAATCAACTAATAATTTGCATGGAGAAAGCTCAAAGTGCATTGTTTATATTGTGTGAGTCTTTTTATCAAAGGTGCGCAAAGATATGAAAAATGCCGTCGAAAGAACAGTTCATTTGCAAAAAACAATAAGTGCATCAAAAATCAGAATCTGTCCCATCGTGCCATCGGTAAAATGTTGGGAATCCCAAATTCTACCTGCTGCAAAGGATAAGTTTGCTGTTCCATAGAACTTCCGAAACCAGAAAATGTCAAACTTTGCCAAGAAGCTCTTGATTTTGCAAGCAATTTATTCATGGGGAAAGCGGAGTACACCTTTCGCGACCCCAGGTGCCATAAACATAGACAGGTGTGTTTGAAAGAGTATCTCCAAAAGTGATTTCTTCCTCTTCTGAAGTCTCATAACTGTCGTACGATCTTCGGGTAGGATTTGACTTCATGCCATTGTGCAGAGGCCTTGCTGGAGTGACATAAGGCAAATAACGTCGATTTCGCGCCGAAATATCATAGCCCCTCAAATACACCACTGCTGCGGCCAATCGAGAAATACTAGGCTATTATGAAGCAGAATCTTCGGAAACTAGTCCCAAAACTAGTCAAAATAGTTGAAGAAATGAAGAAACTATGGGTAAATATCACGGTCCTGCTAGGCAGCCATGTTTTTGCAGTCAACATCTAACCATTTGCGTAAATGAAACAGCATGACACCGCTATACGTTCTATTCGTTTCACTCTGCAAAGCCGGTATGCTGGCAGATGGGTAGTATTTTCAAATCTTAGCCTTAGTTTTTGCAAATAATACCCACGCCGGCAGTAGATGTTGGCGACTGTCAAACACATTGAGTAGGGAAAGGGTTGCCAGTCCCTTGGTAAATATGCAAACCATGTCAATTTTGAGGTTGTGCAAGATCTCATGGATGGGGTTAAGGCCAAAGTACTGACATTCGGTTACGAAGTCGAAATTTAAATAAAATAAAAACGCTAAAACTAAGTTTAATTGTTTCATTTATTGCCCTGAGAGTTTGATGACAATCGGATTAAAACCTGGATTTTTGCGTATTAATTTTGTGTGTTGCAATTTTATCGTGGACACCCTTTATCACTTCTGACTAGGTTAAAGTATATGTTTTGGTCAGTGCGTTAGCGCTATATACCATTGGCAACTTGCAGTGTTGGGCACAGTTTCGCTAATTCGTTAGTCTGCGACGCAAAATTCTGGTCAACGAGTTAGCGTTTTCGCTAAATTTCGAGTACGTTAGCGAAACCGTTAACTTCGCTAAAAATAAACCCTTGAAATCGCTAACAGCTAAGTCGCTAAAGCTGCATGAAAATTGTGAAATCATTCAAACTTGACCACGCCGTTTTTATACTGCATTGGTCAGAAATCATGTCACAAATTAACCAAAATAATAGTATTACAGTCTGGTGAATGACAGAGGGAGTATCATGATATACTGAGAGTTCTACTCATCTTTTCCGGACAAGTCGAATTCAAACGTGGCCTAATTGAATCGAAATTTGATTTCCGGCTATAATAACATAAGAAACAGACACTGATAAAGCATGCAATCTGGAACAGAAACACGAATATCTCTGGATAACAGATATTAAGTTTCTAAGTTTATTTCTTTAAGGATAGCAATATAAGATGTGATGATAACGTGTGCATTACAAAAATAAACAAAATACGGACGGCGATGAAAAGAACTACAAAAGGTTTTCTTAAATGCTACTTCTATAAAGTTTTCTACGACAAATGCTTCGACGCCTTGCCGGTCGGCCTTCCGGCATAGACCAACCTCGTGTTTTAGTCTTGACCTTGAAATGCGGTCAGGCATATAAACTTACGGCAGTTAGCCGGAACCTTAGTCATGGCCGATGAAACGATGAAAAACGTTCTATAGTTTGCAGCTGGAGGACGTTGAAAGAGTTGGCGCTATTCAGTACAATGAATATTTTTAGCCGGTACATCTCCTCCATTGATCTTTTGGTATATTAGGCCGAGGCCAGGGAGGTCAAAAGACCACGTTCTCCAGGCGCTAACTTACAGCAAGCACTTCATACTGCATATATCCCCGTTCACCACAAGCCCCGAAGGAAAGAACAGCAGCTTTTACATTCGCTTCTCGCTGATTGTCAGTTACAGCAGGCCCTTCTTTGGGACCTTTGTGTGAGAAATATATTTGACGCTTACCTTCTTGGTGGGGCGTAATGTACCCAGTGCTTTGCCAGTCATTGCCGTCTAACATCAAGTAGGTCTCGTCATCCTTCGCCAGAAAGATGTTTTTCACCAGCACCTTCAGCCAGCCTTGACTGCACATAAAAATGTCCACTTTGACGAGGTACTTCTTTCCTGTTTAGTTCCGACCTCCCCAAGGCGCGAAAGGCTGAGGGCACCTTGCTCTCGGTGTCCCTTTTCAGCTTCTACTGCACTAAACCATTCTCTAGGAGGGAGAGTATGTTTATGTGCCGGATCGGCTATATCCGGCGGACACGAAGCGCCTCACGATATCCAAATTCTTCGCTCCGGGCTGCATCTGGCAGTACGAACAAAGCATCGAGTGAAGTTGTTTGTCTGTTTTCGTCACAACTGCTAAAAATCCATTGATAACGCTGTCAAATTATTTATGTACAAAATCAAATCCTACGTTTGGTGGTACATAGGTGGGTTCATCACCAATTGGTTGGGTAATCGCATGAAAAATTGTTAAAACCAGTTAATTTTTGATGCTTGTATTATGTCCAAAAATTCTGAATTTTCGACAGGTCTTTGCGCTATGTATAGTACATGCTTAAACAAAAATTTAGTAATTTTTGGGTAATTTAGATTTAGTGATTAGCGATTAGCGAAATTTTCGCTAATCTGAGTTTATCGATTAGCGTTTAGCGATTAGCGAGCTAACTTTTTCGGTTAGTGGATTAGCAATTAGCGAAGCTAAATTTTCGGTTAGCGGTGCCCACCACTGGCCACTTGCATTTGATTTTGCCGTAGGTGGCCAATAATATATAACGCTTACGCCCTGACCAAAGTATATACGTTACCCTACTTACGTTCAGAACACTCGTTCATCGGCACAACTTATGTAAAGAAAATAACGACGACAGCCACGTTTCTCGTTTCGAATGCAGACCGAAACCGAACGTCAACAGACGAGAAAGTTTTCCGTCTTTCTTATGTTCGCATATTTCGCTGCATGCCATACACGCTAATTCCGATTAGCGCAAAGAACATTGTTTCGTGTAGAGTGACTATATACAGAGTGGCGACAATGTCAAAATTGGAATGACAATTATCTGTCAGTGTCATTCCAATCGAGCAGACGACCTATCCAACGCGTATGCAGGAAAGAGAAAGAAAAACCTTGGAAAACCCGCATTGCATACATTTGGGATGAATTGTCGCCACTCTGTATATAGTCACTCTAGTTTCGTGTACTAGCATTTTATCCAGAGGTGGGCGAGTAGCGTTAGCGTTTGTCCTTTTGTATGTTACGCTACGTAGGGTAACCAACGTATTTTGAACCTCATCAGCAACTGTATATAATTTGGACATTTACAGAAAAATCAAATGGAAGTGTCCAAATTATGTACGGCTACTGATGGGGTCCAAAATAGGTTGATTACCCTATTCAGATGCTTACTATTATATTGTATTCTTCTCTATTGTGAGCTTTATACTGCTTTTGTGGGTTAATTTGAGCATAAGATTTAGCTAAACATAATCAAACGCAACACACCAATTCTCATCGTCAAGTCTACCTTCGTGTAAACTGATTTGTTACATGATCTTGCTGTCCGACACGCCAAACCCTGTTCCCAGCTCGTTGGTTGTACCGCCGCTTTGATAGAACCGGGCCGTTCCTCCATCTGTTCTTGATGCTTTTTCTCCCTTGCAGCAGATTTGCTGCAGTAGGGTACGGGAGGTGGTTTGGGCGTTCTTTGAATAAATGTTAGCCGATTACTTACAATCTTGAGAAATAGTTAGGCCATTGCAAATCATTTCCAAAGTTTTTGTCACCTCCCACCCCCTTGGAAATTGGCTTGAAAAATTGGGGGGCAAAAAAATAATAGGATATGAGTTAAATTTTTTTTTATAAAATCAATTGTCTGTGGGCTCTACAGCCTGAAAAACTCGAAAAATGAGTGTACGAGTTGAGTTAACGCTTCTAGCACGAAATAAAAATGGAAGTTCAAACGATGGAATTTCCGAAACTCGGCCAAACAAATTTTCTTTCGTTTTTGTCTTTTTGTTCGTTGATTTTTGCATGAAAAATAACAACGTATTTATTAAAAGCAAGAATAGATTTGGTTTTCACGTTTAAACTTTAAGTAAAAATGCCTAAAATCCATTTTTTTTGCTCGATTAAAAAATTCTCTTTGTTTTATTTTCGCCCCCCCCCCTTCGGTGGCCTTCAATAATCCCTGGAACGTCGCGAATCAACACTTGATCCTAGAAAGATGTGAAACATTTAGCTATTGGCCTTGCCAGCGTTGAAAGAGATTTCGAAGGCTGCTCGCACTTACAGGAAATCTCGTGCCGAACTGTCCACGCGTGAGTGTTGACAAAAGCAAAAATACTTTCTTTTCTTTTTTTCTCACGCAAAACCCTGAACAATATCAGCAACGCTGGCAAGGCCAATAATAACGCAACTGCTTTCGTCAGAGTAGATGTCGGGCGAACTGAAGAACTGTTCGGAGAGTGGCATCGAGTTTTTATTTATCCTTGCAATCTCAGTGCACTTCGGTGGCGTGTGTGAAACCGATATCAAATCATTTAATTTACTTTAATTTAAACATGTCCTCTGTCGTACAGTGCTCTCTGTACGGCTGTATGGCTACGAAATCTGTCGATAAAGAAGTGTTAAGTCGTTAAAGACACTCAAACCCACGGCTTTGCATCTGTCTTTTGCGCTCTTTAAGAAATCCCTATTCTGGCTTGTCTATTGAAAGACCTTATTCGCCATCCTGGTTTCTTTATTCGTCAAATAAACCGTAAATATTCCGTCGGAAGATAAATGAGTCATATTGCAAAGCGTATATTTTCCGCATCCGGTGGTACATTGTAAAGTTGTCTCGATGATGGAAGTTCCAGCAAATTACGTCAACAGCAAACGACAGTTGATTTTTTGCTTACAGCAAAAGGACCAAAAATAGCGCAGCTTAAAAAGCACCCTAACGATGTGGATCATCTTTCCGGGCAGAAAAAGCGGCGATTCGTTACGAAAACCAGTTATCTTATCTACCAACTTTGCAAACCAGTTTGTGATGGGCAAAAAAATAAGTTCCGAATTTTAACATTACGTTGTATTTCACCAAACAAGATAAACACGGAACGTTTCGCTCACCAGAGCTGCCTCCTGAGAACCGGAAGCCTGCCAGCCAGAACAATCATTCCATGCCGACACAGTAGTGCGGTGGAATATAGAATTTGTTCGTTTTAAAATGGCAAACTTTGAGCAAACTTAATTAAGCCAGATTACGCTAATCTCGGCACGGGCAAGTTTTGCATTCCCGTCGTCGTCGTCGCAGTCGTCATCGTCATTGTCATCCGGATCCGGATAAGACCGAGAAAGGTAGACGCTAAACACTCGAGGGGAATGGAGCAAGCGTCAGCGGAACGGAAACCTGCTGCAATCAGGAAAGGAAAACTGCGAAGCGGAAATTGAATTTTGATCCAAGTGTCTCCGGATTTACGGCACGGTATGACATGTGTGGTTAGTAAATGTCAGGTGCGCAATTTATGTCAATTTCAGATGTAGTGCAGCGCACCGAGACAGGCACCTTCCCAGATTTAATTTAATAAACCCGTTCGCAAGTTATTCATATTATTATAAGCGCGATTTTATTCTGGAATGTCGGAATGCTTTTCATAACAAAATTCTTTCTCCGTGGAATGCTATTCTTTTAATTAGGAGTACACTGAATTAACAGAACTTCCCTGAGGGTATGAATTTTACGTAGCACTACACAGTCTAGTACGACATAATGTTGTTGAAAGATTACATTACTGGTTGGAATGTGTGACAAATGAATAATTGTTTAAAATGACCCATTAAAGGAAAATTTAATCGTTCGTCGCACAGATCCATGGGCCCACTGTGCAGCCGCATATAACCAACGCCATCCAGGATCTAACCGAGATGCTGTGCTTCTGGGATTCTGATTTTCCTTTCACACCAGTGCAGTGCGGTAGCTCTGCTTTCCGTCGGCTTAGTAACGTAGATTGCTTTTAAGCCACTAGCTGCTATCAACTGTCATGATGAGCTTAGATGTTTTCGGTAGCCAAACATCACGTGTACACCGTCGAACAAAGTTGCTTCGAGCAGTTGTGCCTACCGCGGGAAAATGCTTTTTCTGCGATGCACAGTCACACTGCTTAGCGGTAGGCAGCTATAAACTTTTCCTCCCCGTCGGCTTTGAAATTTGACGCCATTTCATCATTTATTATTAAACAAGGTTGCTACGGAAAATTCCCTATAGCAGCCAAGCCACCACTCGGTTGAAATGGTTGGCGAAAACTATGCTTTCCGTTTCGCCGAAGGGCAACAGGAACTAGCGGAAAATAGAACATCCGTTGCAGCAGCAGCAGCATACGAGGATCAGCAGCTATGCTGGTGCCGATTCTGTAATGGTCGGTCTGCTTAAAAGGTTACGCAAAGCGTTCCATTCGGAAAGTACATTGGATGATGATGAGGTATGCAATATAAATGAGACACTGAATCCACTTACCTATAGGTAGCTATGACATGGAAAATGTTGAAAAGTTAATCAATGCTACAGTAAAACACCCTTCCAGGCATTAATGCTCGCTCGTCTATGGGTTGCGCTCGTGTAAATCTAGTCATAGCTGAATTGATATTACTTCGTTTTGACATTTCTCTGACGATAGTCATAAAAATATTCCATTTTTACATCAGAAGGATAAAATTTAATATTACACATCTAGAAATTTTAGATTACCGTGGGAATCCCAAGAGGGGTTCACGAACCTCCAGGGGCTCGCCGCAAAATGGTGTACGGAATTTCGCTTTTAAAGGTACAAAAGCTGAGCTTGTGAATTTACTTGTACATCGGTCAAAGCATTCAACAGCTTTTCATAATTAGCAGGTGAAATTTTTTAACAGGTTACTTTCTGCCATGCCATTCAGGTTGCAACCATGGCAGCATGCAGGTAAAACCGAATAGAACTCTGTTTATGGAAAAACCAACAAACAAATGTATTATCAATATTATATTCGTTACCGTGAAACATTGCTGCTATTAATTTACGCTTCATTACGAATCGAAAAACAAACTTTTTAACAAAGCATTGGAACGAAAAAAAAATTCAATCCGTCGGGAGTACAGTAATTAGTGCCATAAAATAAAATGCATTTTCACGTTTCATTGATTGCCCAGAAGTCCCTACCTTTGGCTCTCCTCTAACCAAGCCAATCTGCTCCGCTTTCGACCCATCCGACAAGAGGTTAAAGGCAAGCACACGGGTCGTCCTACAGGTTTGGGAGTCAGCTCAAAGCACAGCAGCACATTGCTGATCTATTTCTATCCTTCAGCAGTCTTTCTGCTTCATTCAGCTGTACGGAACGTCCTGATTAGGGAAATCGAGCATTAACTAACGTACCTAGTAGAGGTAGAGACTGAATGGCTTTGAACTTTTTATATTCAGCCGAGCAGCAGCGTACGGGCAACTTCAAACACAGGAAATATAATGGAATTAAATCTTTAAGCATTGATCAAATCCAACATTGCCGGCATCCACTGTTGCACTGTGGAGGAAAATTAATTTTTATTCGATGCTTTACGTTCCGAATCGGATAATTGTTCATTTTGATTATCCAGTTCAACTGCAACCGGTTAAACTAAAAGTTGATGCTCGGCTTTTGTTGGCAAACTTGCAATAACCACTGAACTATAAAAAAAATATATGTAAAAAGAATTTTCTCTTTCAGTGCACTTTGAGTTTTCCTGCTGCGAGTTTTCTTGCTGCGAGTTTTCTTGCTTCAAGTTTTCTTTTCGACCGAGTGCACAGCATGTAAAGAAAACACAAAATTAGTGATGGAAAAATGTTATAAATATTAAGATGAAATCCAGTTTCGAAATGACTGCGTTGTTAGTCTGGTTCAGATGATTTATCCAAACATGGATTCTGCAATGTTATTTACGAAAAACGTTCCACAAGCAGATTTAACCTTTACCTTCACCTTCACGTTTGCCGTTGCCTTTGACTTGAACTTCCAGTCGAACTATGCACTACAACTGGGATTTGAACTTAAATTTGGCCATGCAACTCAATTTGGACTTGGACTTTAATTTCCAATCGAATATCAATTTGTTTTGTGACTTCAATGTCGACCTGGACTCCAAGTTGGATTTAGACTTAAATTCTAACTTGAATTTGGACTGGAATTCGGACTTGAATTTGGACTTGGTAGGCGAATTCATCAACCATTTCAGTAGTATCTGTGGTTAAAACTCCCGAAAGCCCGCTGTCAGCCGGAATATACATACTTCGTTATTGCAGAGTACCGTAAGTACCTTAAGGTATTTTTCTCCTAAAGATAGGTGTACGGTAATGATATGTACAGACCTGGGCGAACGCCAAGTATTGCAGTCCACACTGAAGAAGATACTAATCAAGATACAAGTACTAATAGAAATACGCATCCTTTCTTCCCTAGTAAAGCCGAGCTAGTTTGTGCTTTGTTGAGAACTCGTCTCCACTTCACTCGGTCCCGCCTGGTCTACTAGTCGCCAATTCCATGAGCGTCTCGACACTCGTGAGTCAATTTCGAGATGCGGGCGTGGATTTGGACTTAAACTTCATCCTATATCTAGACTTGAACCTGGACTAGTCCTTTGATTGATTTAAAAGCCACATACGATAATGTTAACCGAAAGGGCTATGCCAAATTCTGGACGAAATCGACTTTCCGTGTGAGCTTACTTCACTTATAAATAACTAAATTAATAAACTTATAATGAGCACAATGAGATCCAAATCTCAGTCCCAGTCCAAATTCAATTTTAGTTTTGGACTTGGATTCGAACTTGAATTTGGCCCGGAATATAGATTCTTATTTCATAGTGCAGGCGATTCCCGTACCGAGTTATAGCTATCCCTGAGATTCAACTCTTGGATTCTCCTATAAGAATCTTGCTTGTATAAGCAAGGTATTCTGTGCGAATCGTCTGCAGAATTTCTTCACACGATTCCAATGCTCGAATCTTTTTGATTCATCCTGGTAGAGCTGCGGGAAAAAGAACGCACCGTATAAAAACGCCAGTACGAAGAGCATGTACTCGCCAGCAACGACACACGGAGTTTCTACAAAACGGTCTGTGCCTGTGATGTGCAATGATAGCGCTGGCAACCTGCTTTCTGACAAAACGACGGTAGCAGCCAGGTGGAAGGGTATTTACTGACGCTGTTGAATAGAGAAGTAAACACAGAGATCAGCAAGTACAGGATAAGAATTGCGAGTGACGGCCAAGCTGTGGAGCCACCAACACAGGAGGAGGTTATGAAGGCAATCAGTGAGCGGAAAAACGGTAAGGTTGCTGGAAAGGGTGGTATCCTGGCTGAACTTCTAAACGCGGGGAGCGAGCAGCTGTACGAAACCATTCGTCGCATCATTGTCAGGATATGGGTGGAAATAAATATCGGAGGAGTGATTGATTGGCCTCATTACTCATAATTTTAAAAACGGACATCGACTCAAGAGTAAAAACTGTCAAGGCATTGCGTTGCTCAATTTTGCCTATATGGTGCTCTCCCTATCCTGTGTTGTAGACTGAGACCGTTAGCGGAGTTCTTCGTCGGCGAGCACCAAGCTGGTTTTCATAAGGGTCGCTCCACGATGGATCAGATATTTACCCTGCGTCTTGTAACTGACGAGTTTCGTGAGTACAACTAGCAGTCTCACTATCGTTTTGTGGATTTTAAAGCGGCATACGATTCAGTCAAACGAAATTAGCTGTTTCAATTGACGCTGCGACATGGTTTTCCTACAGAACTAGTTACGTTGATTCGTGTGACGCTGGATGAGTAAAAATTATGAGTCAAAATGATGACCTCTCATGCTTCTTGATGCACATGCGGATGATACCTCACATGCTTTTTGATTTTGCGGATGACGTCCGAAATAAGCAGTAGAGCAAGGAAAGAAGCCTTTAGGCCATTCAATTGGGAAATTGGAACTTACCATTAACACCACCAAAACGAAGTATATGGCTAGCAGGGAACGTGGAAGTCCAAATGGTGTTGGTGCCGAAGAGGAACTGAATGCAGAACGATATGAAGTAGTAGATGAATTCATATAGTTTGGTATGCTCGTGACATGTGACAACGATGTAAGTCGCAAAATAAAACGACTAATTGCAGCTGCGAATAGAGCTTTCTACGTATTACGTTTTGTAGCTGAAGTCCCGTGTTCGTGGGGATTGGAGAACGGCAGCCCAGGACCGACGGTATTGGAGGACCATAATTCGTTCGGCGCAGGATCGGTAACGGACCGTTGCCACTAAAGTAAGCTGAAGTCCCGTAGGTTGCAAATTCGTATAAAGCTGGCACTCTATCGCTCTATGTGCGCTATCGAGGATGATGGACGTTCAGCTGGTGTTCGAGGGGTTTGGAGAATGGTGGCCCAGGATTGAGTACTGGAGGAACACAATCCATTCGATGCAGGATCGATAACGGACCGTCGCCACTGAAGTAGACAAGTATGGGGATTAAGCCGACAGTTCAATATTTATGAGTAGTAAAATGACTGCGGATGAAATGCAAATTCTATTTTTAAATTCTCAGAATTCAAGATGCTTATATAAGTATTTTCGGAGCTTGGGCCCCAACAGTTCAACTTAAATGATTTCTTGGATCTCGGGGTTCCAACAATTCAATATTTATAAGCAGTCGAAAGAGTTCTACTGAAGTAGTAATTTTACCTAACTTTGCAAGTACTCAACCTGCTCATATAATCTATACCTATAAAGAAGGATTTCTGTCTGTCTGTCTGTCTGTCTGTCTGTCTGTCTGTCTGTCTGTCTGTCTGTCTGTCTGTCTGTCTGTCTGTCTGTCTGTCTGTCTGTCTGTCTGTCTGTCTGTCTGTCTGTCTGTCTGTCTGTCCTGTGTTCCTTATAGAATCAAAAACTACTGAACCAATCGGCGTGAAAATTTGCATGTAGAGGTTTTTGGGGCCAGGAAAGGTTTTAGTGATGGTTAGAGACCCCTCCCCCCACTAAGAGGGGGGGCTCCCATACAAATGAAACACAAATTTCTGCATAACTCGAGAACTAATCAAGCAAATAGAACCAAATTTGGCATGTGGGTGTTTTCGGTGACAAGAATTTATTCTAGGGTAATTTGAGACCCCTCCCCTCTTTATAAGGGGAATTATAACTCCTCTCCCCTTTAAGAGGGGGGGTTTCCATACAAATTTCCTCATAACTCGAGAACTAATCAAGCAAATGGAACCAAATTTGGCATGTGTGTGTTTTTGAAGACAAAATTTTTTTCTACGATGAATTGGGACCCCTCCCCACTTTAAGAGGGGGGGGGCTCCTATACAAACGAAATACAAATTTCCTTATAACTCGAGAGCTAATCCAGCAAATGGAACCAAATTTGGCATGTAGGTGTTTTTGGAGGCAAGAATGTTTTCTATGATGAATAAGAACCTCTCCCCACTTTAGAAGGGGGGGCTCCTATACAAATGAAATACAAATTTCCTCATAACTCGAGAACTAATCAAGCAAATAGAACCAAATTTGGCATGTGGGTGTTTTCGGTGACAAGAATTTATTCTATGGTAAATTGAGACCCCTCCCTCTTTATAAGGGGAATTGTAACTCCTCTCCCCTTTAAGAGGGGGGGCTTCCATACAAATTTCCTCATAACTCGAGAACTAATCAAGCAAATGGAACCAACTTTGGCATGTGAAGGTTTTCGAGGGCAAGAAAATTTTCTACGGTGAATTAGGACCCCTCCCCACTCTAAGAGGGGGGGCTCCTGTACAAATGAAATACAAATTTCCTCCTAACTCGAGAACTAATCAAGCAAATAGAACAACATTTGGCATGTGGGTGTTTTTTTGGTGACAAGAATTTATTCGATGGTGAATTGAGACCCTTCCCCTCTTTATAAGAGGAATTATAACTCCTCTCCCCTTTAAGAGGGGGGACTGCCATACAAATTTCCTCATAACTCGAGAACTAATCAAGCAAATGCAACCAAATTTGGCATGTGAAGGTTTTCGAGAGCAAGAAAATTTTCTATGGTGAATTAGGACCCCTCCCCACTTTAAGAGGAGGGGCTCCTGTACAAATGAAATACAAATTTCCCCATAACTCAAGAACTAATCAAGCAAATAGAACCAAATTCGGCATGTGGAGGTTTTTGGAGGCAAAAATATTTTCTACGGTGAATTAGGATCCTTCCACACTTCAAGAGGGGGGGGCTTCTACACAAATGAAATACAAATTTCCTCATAATTCGAGAACTAATCAAGCAAATGGAACCATATTTGGCATGTGGGTGTTTTTGGAGGCAACCATTTTTCCCATGATGAATTAGGACTTCTTACCTTTTTAGGAGGGGGGGGGGGCTCCCATTCAAACGAAATACAAATTTGCTCATAACTTTAGAACTAATCAAGCAAATGGAACCAAATTTGGCATGTGAGAGTTTTAGATGGCAGAATTTTTTTTCAGTGGTGTATTATGACCCCTTTCCCTTTTAAGAGGGTGGGCTCCCATACAAATGAAATACAAATTTCCTTATAATTTGAGTACTAATCAAGCAAATGGAACCAAATTTAGCATGTAGGAGATTTTTGAGTCTTGAATTTATTTTATGATAGTTAGAGACCTCTCACCCCTGTGGTAGGGGGATATGGACTCTCATACAAATAAAACAGAAATTTTTGCGAAACTCAAAAACTAATCGAACTCGAGAAATTCGAGACTCTTCCATAAAACATTAATCAATAACAAGACCACAAAAACTATCTATAGTAACACTAGATCATTCAGGACGAGCCGGTCGCGAGTGTTGCCGGTGACCCGCCGTCGGAAGCGCCGCCCACTGGGGGGCTTGCAAAACTCGAGAAGTGACAAAGATCATCCGAGATTCATGATTTATGTACAACACAGGTTAATTTGTGGCAATACGAAGTTTGTCGGGTCAGCTAGTATTCTATAAAGCTTGGGGCCCAAAAAGTTGATATTTATAAACAATAGGACGACTTCGCATGAAATAGAATTTTTACTTTCATAGTTTTAAGGAATTAACCTGTGCTTAGTTTTTTGGAATCATTTCATCCAAGCAATTCGAAGTTTTGAAACACTTACATTTCGAAGACTATTAAATATTTAAAATAAAATTGTTATGCCTGATTGCAGATTGAGATCTTCTGCACTTAGAAAAAAATTTTACAATTCTATTTGTAGGCATTCAAGCTATATGATATGAGTTTATAATTAACTTAGAAACTTTGGTTTAAAATTTGCAGACTCTTACAAGTATTTTTAGGAGTTTGGGATCACAAGTCCAAATTAAAGCTGCGAAGAGAAATGAATTTATATATGAGACTAGCTGACCCGACAAACTTCGTATTGCCAGAAATTAAACTGTGTTGTACATAAATCGTGAATCTCGGATGACCTTTGTCAAAATTTCGAGTTTTGCAAATTTCTGGGGAGTTCATGGGTCGACCAAACCTCATGATTTTAGTCATGACCTTGAAAATGCGGTTAGGCATATATTAATATTTTTTAAAACGATATGGTTCTACAATTGATGAAGGGACGGTAAGGGAAAGTAATGAACTAATGAAGAAGGATTTTTTTGGGAAAGAGTGGAAAAGAACCGGGGGGTAATAGGTAGCTACGCTTAACAAGTTGTCGTTGTGACTCCTACCTTTTGTTCAATGCTGGAAGGTGCATGGGTTGCAGCAAGCTATAATCTGACATTATAACCGGATTCGAACCTACAACACCCGCCAGGGCATGTGGTTCGCGGGTACCCGTGTACCTATGAACCACAGAGGCGCTGGACAAAAGGAGTCTGCACAACCCCCCTTATTAATGTAGCGATATGGGTTGGGCTATTTTTAGACACAAATTGTGCCTCTTCCTCCACCTACTGTAGAAACCACCGACCGAAAAGTTTAATCTAACTTTGTGTTTACTGGCGGGACGACGACACTATGCAGCCCTTGCCAAGAATTTTTTCTATGGTAAATTGAGACCCCTCCCCTCCTTAGAAGGGGAATTATGACCCCTCTCCCCTCCCCGTTAAGAGGGGGGGGGGGCTTCCATACAAATGAAATACAAATTTCTCCTTAACTCGAGAACTAATCAAGCGAATGGAACCAAATTTGGCATGTGAAAGTTTTTGGAGGCAAGAAATATTTCTATTTTCTCCCCACTTTAGGAGGGGGGGCTCCTATACAAATGAAATGCAAATTCCCTCAACTCGAGAACTAATTAATCAAATGAAACCATATTTGGCATGTGGGTGTCTTGGAGGCATGAATTTTTTCTATGATGAATTAGGACCCCTTACCTTTTTAGGAGGGGGGTCTCTCATACAAATGAAATACAAATTTCCTCATAACTCCAGAACTAAACAAGCAAATGGAATCAAACTTAGCATGTGGGTGTTTTTATAGGCAATTTTTTTTTCTATGGTGAATTGAGACCCCTCCCCTCTTTAAGAGGGGAATTATTGCCCCTCCCCCTTCAATAGTGGTGGGACTCCTGTACAAATGAAATACAAATATTCTCATAACTAGAGAACTAATCAAGCAAACGGAACCAAATTTGGCATGTGGGAGGTTTTGGAGGCAGGAATTTTTCATAAAACATTAGTCAATAACAAGACCACCAAATAGTAACATTAGATATCAATAGTAACATTAGGAAATTCAGCGCAAGACGGCCATAGGCCGCGAGTGTTGCCGGCAACCTGCCGTCGGAAGCGCCGGGCACTGCGGGGAGGGAGGGTGGCCATCCCGTCGTAGAGATCACATTTATCTAGGTTTATTTATTTTCCTAGATCTAGTGACCTCTATTAATTTCCTTCAGCCCTGCGAAATGGTACTTTCCACGAAAAGATTTTCCGTGAAATGGTACATTCCGCGTAAGGTTTTTCGCGAAATGGTATTCTGTGAAACTCTAGAGTCCGCGTTATGGTCAACCGAGAATTGGTGTTCCGCAAAACAGTAGTCGGCGAAATGGTTTGTAATGATGGCGAATATTTAAATGCTACCCGCTTTATTTTATCAGGCTAAGCAATGGGGGGAGTTGTTTTCTACTTTACTGTGAGGAAAATTTTTATATTAAAACACCCATGAACTCCCCAGAAACTTGCAAAACACGAGATTGTGACAAAGGTCATCCGAGATTCACGATTTATGTACAACACAGTTTAATTTATGGCAATACGAAGTTTGTCGGGTCAGCTAGTTGCCTATAAAAACACCCACATGCTAAATTTGGTTCTATTTGTTTGATTAGATCTGGAGTTTTGAGGAAATTCGTATTTCATTTGTATGGGAGCCCTCCTCCTGAAAGGTAAGGGATCCTAATTCATTATAGAAAAATTCTTGGCTCCAAAAACACCCACATGTTAAATTTTGTTCCATTTGCCTGATTAGTTCTCGAGTTATGCAGAAATTTGTGTTTCATTTGTATGGGAGCCCCCCACCCTCTTAGTGGGGGGAGGGCTCTCTAAATTTTCACGCCGATCGGTTCAGTAGTTTTCGATTCTATAAGGAACATACGGACAGACAGACAGACAGAAATCCATTTTTATAGGTATAGATAGGGGTGGAGGATCCATATTTCGCCAGGAGCAATATTTCGCCAGGAGCCATACTTCGCCAGTTTGATGAATCCAAAGCCTTTTTACATATTTTTGGTAGACTTAACCTTCCTAATGCATTAGAAAAATGTTACATATTATGCATTGGGGTCGAAAACGACCCAAGTTTTGAAATTGCTCTCATTCATCCATTTTCAATCCGAATTTCGTTTTCTTTACCTCGTTTCAAAGGTATGGCCAAAACCTGATACCCAAGGTATATTAGGGAATATTTGATGACTAATGGCTACTTCTGCGTCGGTTTCGGAACACCCACTACCAGGTCCCGGGGGACATTTTTATATTTTGAGATAATTCATTTTGCGGTACATCAAATCACAGTGGCTTGATAAAAAAAACATTAATGGAAGTACAATGCGGACATTTTGGACCCAAAGGGCCATTTTCCCATTAGTTCCGGAACATCCGGTACCCGGTTTTTGAGGGCAATTTTGAATTTTAGGATGATTTATCTTGCCACACGTCAAATTACGTCAGCTTAATAACATAAGACTATTGAAAGCATAATAAAAACATTTTGAAGGCAAATGGCCACATCAGCTTTGGTCCTGGAACATCCGGTACCCGGTTTTTGGCGCCATTTTTGTATTTTAGGATAACTCATCTTGCGACACATCAAATCGTCGGCTTGATTAAATAAGACTAATGGAAATAAAATAAGGTCATTTATAAGCCAAATGGCCATTTTACCATCAGTTCCGGAACATCCACTACTACTAGTTAAAAGATTCTGTCCGCATCGATCGACCTCAGCCCTTGACCGGCAACACACTTAGGACATTCGGCGTGAGTGTTATAAACGGTTCCAACATAGCAATACACTTTTTCTGTATTGAGCTCCGCTAATAGTTTCATTAGAAATCACTCTAGTTGCTCTAGTTTCACCCGATGAATCCATCACTGTTCGGCTTATTCAAGAACACTTTTACACAATATTGACGCGTACTTTTACTACTTTATATTTTTCATAGAACACTGTTCAATATAAATTAACTAAAACGAAAAATTCGCAACGTCCAAGACGTGCCAGGTTCATTTCGTGATAAAACTTGATCAGTTGCTGCAAATTTAATTCTTTTAAGGTTCAAACACAGGCAATTAATTTTCATGATGCTCATGATTTCCGTTGAGTGTGTACATACGCATACAATGCACACACCACTAAAGCACTTTTTCTTCCCGATTTTGAATACCGTAATTTCTACAACTTGTTTCTGAAAAAAGAAACAGTTTATACAGAAAATATACCCCACTTTTGTTGAAAAATATCTTGTATCTTCCAATAATCCTCTCAATGAAAAACAGTAGTGAAAATTAAAAAGCTTGCTGTACACCGCGATTGTGTTGTTTACATATACACGAATACGTTGTACTCTCTTCTACTACTTGAGCGGAATTATCATTAAACCAGCGATGCCAACTTTAGAGCCAATACTTTTGTGACAGTTTTTATCAAATCGCTGTTTTTTTTTCGAATTACTCTTCATTTAGGTAATTATAATCTAATATTTTACTACTGAAAAATCAAAAAATCAAAATTGATTTAAAAACCCATGTAAAACACAATCATTAAACCGTTATTTTTTTGATCCAAAATAAATGTGGATGTACAAAAGCCATAAACTTGGCTCCTATGCTGGATTGGTTTCTCCCTGAGAGAGACTCACGCAGCCAGTACGATCTGTCATATGCAGCCAGCCGTTATCGTTGGTCAAAAATGGAAAAGTATTGATAACTCACAGTTGGCGATTTTTGAAAAACACACATTTAAAATTGATTTAGTCTTGTTTTTTCCACTGGAAATTGACTTTTTTGTAAAATGTGAAATACCCGTGGACCAACTAGCACCAAAATATATCATTTTAAAACGCACAGTTTACATGCACAATGAGGATTTCACGCACAAATTTGATTTGTCAACCCGAAAATGAAACCAAGAACAGCCACAGCATGAGAAAAACAGGTCCGTCTTCGCAACTCTCTCTCAGGGTTTTCTCGTAAGAGTAAGCTACACAGAAAGAAATTTCATGGTAGGGTATACTATATTAGAACGTAAAAATGAAAGAATGCACCAGTAAATATTGGCTAAAAAGATTTCTGTTTAGCCCTAGCGTTGTTTAGTCAAATTTATTATACGTTACTTTCGGCGTTATTTCAATGTATAACAAAAATAATAGATTCGTAATAAAAATTTCTAGACATTACCATGAAAGGTTGTAAAATTGTCTGAGAACATGTTGCTTATTGAATAATCATAGTAAATCTAATTAGCTTTTTCATGGTACTTTCAATAGCAAACGTCTTCATAAAAATAGTACGAGTTACCATCGTTCTCGTTTCAATGTTGCGATGCTTTTGTATGAGTCTGTTGAAGCATTTTCAACTGACGTTTTTGAAATTTTTACGATGCGTAGGCGGAAAGCTAAGGCTAAAACTTTACTACGAGAGGTAAATAAACGCCTCAAGCAAGCGGATCCGGGAATTGAATTGATGTCCGATAACCGGTAGAGATGATGATTGTAAAGAAATTATGAAAAAAGCTTTACGAAAACGATGTGAGGAAAGTTGATAATAGTTACCGGGATCGCACATACACCGGTTAGTATGAGTGCAAGCCACCAATAATTCAAGTGAAAAAAGCGAAGCCTTGGGCTTAACCGTCCTTCTAAGACTTAACCCTTTTTTATCGACAGGCTTCACAGCCTGCTATTGATGCACAGAACAGTTACGGGGCTAGTGCAACAATCCTACACTCAAAATATTCTGCACATAACTAATGGTAAATTTCCATATGAAATTCCAGATGATTATCATGTGCCACATATAAGCACAATCCGCCTAAAAATACACAAAAAAATTATACGGATATGAATAGTATGTGCAATTATACACGTAAAAAATATACGCATATGAATAGTATGTGCAAAAGTTTCGCGTACCCATAAATTATAACTGTTTGACATATAAAGTTCATTAACTGGGCACATTGCAAAAATCTATGTGTGGGACACATAGAAACTATACGAAAAGTTTTCTCAGTGTACTGACTCTGTCTATCAGCACCGCCTAGCTTTGCATATAATATTCATGTAAACCTTAGCTTAGCTGGTTTCGAGGTATGATGCCGGTTTAACAAGTCTTGAGATCTTGAGTCGAGAGCTTTATAGTCTGTAGGATTGTTCCACTAGCCCCGTAACTGTCTTGTACTCTAATAGCTAGCTGTGAAGTCCGTCGATAAATAAGGGTCAAGTCTTAGAAAAGACGTTTAGGCCCGAATCTTTTCGCCTAGCTGAGATTCGAAAATACGACGACTGGCTTGTTAGGACATCATTGTACCTCAAAACCAATTAAGCGGTTGAATTCACGTGAATGTTAGATGCAAAGTGCGGTGGATGAGAATTACCTATGTTTTCACGTAAACTGGACGTGACGATTTTTTTGGGTGTAGGGAGTATTCCTGGTCGCGCGTCATTTTCAAACCTGAAATTTGGTTGTGCAAACCTCACATATACTATTACCAGCTTTCACAAATACAACAAAAGAGTACTGATTCTTTTGAAAGAAAAAATAATAGCAACAAACTTTTATGATGACCCGTGTTTGAACCTTAAAAACTCGACATAAAGTATGGGTTGTGTTTACGTATAACGAAGGGGGATCGTTACCCTAAATAAATAATATGAATTATTGTGTGGGCGCAATTCGCTGTGACAAGCAGAGATTGGAAAACTCGCAAAATGAATATATACGCCGAGCATCGGCAAACGGTTTTTATCATGATAAAACAGCTACGCGAGTGGTTCAATTCGCCTATAACAATGAGCATCATACACTCACGCTTCATAGCATCGCTGAATATACGAATATCGTGAGCAACGCAAAAGTGCAAATTACTGCTTTCTGGTGCTTGTAAAGCCACTGACACTACTTTAAACTATTCCCTTTTCGTGGTAATATTATTTTGAATACTTTCTGGCGTCCCCGGGCATTCTATATCCGATAAATCGAACACACTCAATGTTCAATATTCAATTTTTGAACGAATTCTGATGTTCACATTGAGGTTCTGTTCGTGATAAAATTCAAAGCTGATGCGTGCATTATCGCCAAGGCAGGCGAATAGTGTGTGTTCATGAGGGATGTTCAGCGATTCAAACGATCACTTTTTCGCGAATTCTCCAACCACTGGTGACAAGTGAAATGTGGCAACAGAGGCGACGAAATCGCTCGTCTTGTATGTATATGCGTGCGAGCGCAAAGCATGCGACAAAACTGTACCGTTATGTTCGGTCATACGATCGGTAACGGTAGCTTGCGCGTGCGCACAAAAAAAGTTGCTGCACAGGAACAGGGAACGCGAATGCGAGTCAGGGTTGCCACATGCACAGATTATTCTGTGTTTAACAGATATTTGAAAGAATTCGCCTGTACAGAATCTGTATGCATAGAATACAGATTTTCGCCAAATTACACAGATTAAACAGATTTTTGAGTTTTTACATGAGAGTGAAAGAGACGGAAATAGTCAGCAAAATGACTCTCTATCTCTTTCACTCCCATTGTTTTGCATTGGACAGATTTTTGCACAGATATTTTTCCTCGCCGTACAGATTGTCAGATTTTTCCAACAAAAAACACAGAATTATATGTGGCATCCCTGATGCGAGTTGTCAAGTGAAGTGAGGCGAGTCTCAGACTCAGTCAGTCTAGGTCCGATCGCGAATCCGGATGTATACGGTTGCTCGTTGCAGCCGTTATTAGTCCACGCGTAGTATTTTGATCGTGTTCAAAGAGTGGGGGTCGCTGAGTCGCTGTTATATAGAGAAAATTTATTTTCTTGTTTTTCGACATGGTCGTGTAAGTGCAGTTGTATAAAGTGTGGTAAAAAGAAGAAATTCTACCGGAAAAAAGTTCATTTTCGGTCATGTTTCGTGCTGTGAAAATTGTTGTGAGAAGTTATTGCAAATCGTTTCGAACGTATGTCTTTTTTCCCATTGCGCGTCCGCGGTGTGTGAGCTGTGAAGATTGCCGAAATCAAACCGGCCCGCTTGATCCGGAATAGTGCCTGCGTTAATATTTTTTCGTTAAAAGTTTTCAGTGTTTTGCCGGAAAAAACAGTCTATTAGAATCAGCATCAAGTGGAAGATAGCTCCAAAGCCACGAACATCACCACCATATCACGAGATGGTGTGTTGCTAGCAAGCGAACGGCCGTTAAGGGGATAGCGCAACCGCGGGTCAAGGTAATACTTTTTGTTTCGCCTTACACATATGCGTCTTTGGCTTGTGTCTAGAAGGAGTGCCATGATAGAGCATACCTTGTCACCCTGACAAATAGAGTCAGTCGGGACCAACAATCAGCTGGCTTCTTACAACATAGACTTGGCCCGGCCCGGGATCAAATTCTTCTAAAATTTGGATTTAAATTGGATTTGGACTTGAATTTAGACATGGGCTCCGCAGAATGGTCAACTATCATCGTCCTGCCACACCCAGCCGAACCCCTCTGACTACTTGAACACTCCAACTTGCGAAATTATGTTACATCTTTTAATGTGCAATAGTGAAAATTATATTGTATTTTCGACTCCTGGGTAACCAGTTGGCTTCTGATTTACGCATTAAAAATACTAAGGGCGAAGTAACTTCAAACGTGTTAAAACTTCCTAATGTTATCAAAAATACCCCTTATTACGGTGTTGTTTTTTCCGAAGCCAACTAAACTAATATTTGATTGCATTCTAGCGCGTTCCAATTTCTACCACCACATCTCAGCACAATCAATTAGATAAATCCCATCTGAAATCCCCAATCATTGATTACCGCCCGCTTCCTGTCTGGTAAAAAACATACGAGAAGGAAAGAAAAAAAAAAAAGACTTCCCGATAACCTCAAATGGCTCACGTGGAACTTTAACCACCCATTGTCTCCTCCGCACGCGTTGTTGTATCTTCTGCTGCAGAGACAGTTGCTGTCAGTGTTCAACGACAACAAAAGACCATTTAGCTCCAGTAAATGTTTTCACCTCACGTACGCCGGTTCGGGGCACATTTATTCTGCACTATCTCTAGCCACCGTCAGCCATCGTGACGTTGCTCTTGCTCCTGTATACTGCAGCTTCCTCCGGGTTGTTTGCGTCGCCCATTCTGAGGCGCAACTTGTGAACCGGTCTAAGGAATAGTTTTTCAGCCGGGAAACGTGACGTACCTAACTGTAAATTTTGCGAAAGCGAAAGATGTTTTTGCTCAGTTCACGGATCCGCAAGGACAACAGCCGACAGCAGAATTCGACTGTCGGTGGGAAGTGCGCAGCAAAAACCGTCTACCTATTGTTTCATTTTTCAATCTTACCTTCGTACGACTGTCGACTTGTGTACGAGTTCAGCCCTTACCAGCCAGCCAGCCAACGGGCTGGCAGCGAAGGTGATGGTTGATGCTGATGACTCCAACACACATTACGTCTCTTCTGAACCAAAAAAAAAAACGAAAAATGCCTTGCAGGTTTGTGGGTGGTTTTCAGTAGTAAGCAACACGCTAGCGCACTAGCGGTTACTAGTGAACGGAAGGAATGATAAATATTTTTTGAGCTTGCGAGCGGTAAGAGCCCTTTTGCTTGCTTGCCTGTCGGGTTGTTTTCTTTTTCGGTGCTCACTCTTTGACACTTTTTTGCCCGACTGATCAATTCAGCTCGCATGACAGCGAGTGCGAGGTCGTGCGTTGACTTTAAAGTTTTTCGTTCCTTACAGAAAAAGGCTATCCTTTTTTGCTTTGGTGTTTAATTTGAAACTTTTTTTCTTGAATCAAATTTTCTTTCCTAAGTCAGCTTGAAATGCACGATTAGGCAGTATAGTTTAATGATTCAATTTATTGGTATTTTATCCTTATTTTTGCAGAATTCCTGAACTGGCAAATGATACTATCAATGGTAAAACCAACTCCTATCTGAGCAAAGATTATCCGAGTAATTCTATCATGTCAGTTCGGCATAAAGTGATGATTATTCTCATATACGCAAGTTATTATTTATGGACCAGACCAGATGTATCATATTGCAGCATATCCTGGCAGGCAGCGGATACTCGCTCGAAGAGTAATTTAATCAAAGTTTCCGTCTAATGAATTTTCTGCTGTGAACTGATGATGCCATTTATATAATATACTTCCTGCGAATGGCGGTTCACCGCACGTTACTCGCGCCTCATCAAAATCCACTGGCCGACCTCTCCGTTCGCCATTCGTCCGCATTCAATTAGATGACTGGTCATTAATTTAATACACAACAACATTCCCCTCTATTCTTCGAGCACGATTTGCTAAGAGACTGACCCCTCGCTCGCAGTTTCACGCAATCCGCACCGAGCACGTGCCAGACGTGCTAAAATACACTCGGTCGACCTGAAAACGTCCGGAAATTGGTTGCAGCTCCAATTTACCAAACAATTAGTGCGTGTTTGAGGTTCGGTCGGGTGCGCGGGCCGGCGTCCTCCGGATGTATACGTTTTATGAACGTATGCGACCGTGTTATTTTCTATTGCTTGTTCCGATTCCGATGCATGTCAAGCGAGTCACACTGGCTGTCGAAAAATTGCAAAAATACGGCTCAGTCCTGTCATAGATCATCTCTTGCTAGACTATAGAGCTTAAATTGAAATATTTTGAGTGTCGTTGGTGGATTCATTTTGACCGGTTTTCCTCACTACTATCGTTCTTTACCGTTTGTACCTATGATAGAGCAGAAAAAAGTCAACAGAGCAAAACTTATTCGTGTCGACTAATTTTATTACGTTTGCTCATTAATTCGGTGGGTATATCATTGCCACCAAAAAGAAAAAAGTTCCCAAACGGACAAGCTATTCTTAGACTCTTACTAAAACTAATCGATCATCCGGTAGACTATGAGCAGTTCCGATGTATAAGCATGGAACAAGCCTATCGAGTAAAAGAACGAAAAACATTCATCTAATTGGGAAAGAAACGAACTCATTCGAACTTAATTCATTCGTGTTCGCTATCGGATGTAGTTTTTTTGTAATTGATGAAAGAACTTCCTTCTCAGAAAACTGCACCGAGGTGACCGGTGTGATCGGTTGCCTGCTAACTAATCATCCTCACTATTTCACTCTGCTTAGTGATGTTGATTTGTCCTTATTCTTGCTGCATTCCAGACTAGATGGTTTCCATCCAATTGGAAAAAAATAACAAGCTTTTTGGCAGCGAACGAACCTATTCGATTTTCCATTTTGACAGAGAAAAAAGTATCTACTGCAAAGCAGAAGTAGAACACCGGAGCCTCGGTGGTCGAAGGAAAGTCCCGAACTTGTTGGCGTGATAGAACATCATTAGTGCGATTTATCGCTTCTGGTAGTTGAATGAATGAAGTAGGCATACTAGCGCGCCACGCCGTCGTAGTGCGGATATCGGGAGGAGGCCACCCCGTTCGCGGAACGCCAAACAATCGGTTCGACTTTAATTGAGTTCGCCCACCTCCGCTTGCTTTTGATGGCGGATGATTATGTAACAACACTGTGTACACGATAAACGTCAAAGATCATTACTCACTGGAAACGATTGGCCCGTTTCGGAACACGAGGTAGTTTAGGTTAGAAACTAGGCATTTTTTGCTCTGAATCTTGCCTGTTTTGTGCTAATCTGCGATCCATTCCACGCTGAAATCATTTAGTTTTCTACAGACAATGATAGCGAAGAGCCTCCATCCGATGTGATCTGATGGAGGCGCCTGGTCATTTGTTATAATTAAACTATTCAAGCGATCCAAAAAAATTTCCTGCTGTGAGCTAACACCCAAAACAGAGCTGTTTTCCCACCATGTTGCATCGTGTAATGAAAGGCAATTTCGTTTCTGACTGACCGTGAATGAAATCCAGACATTCTGCAAAAAATTATTGCCAATATTGGTATGTCAACCGGTATCGATTCACGTTACTCACAAAATTCCAGCTGCATTAAATTATCATGACATTTATATATTATCCATTTCCACGCATTACGTACGGAGCTTTCACGTATGCTTACATGATGCATCGTGTGGCCAAACACGCGTGTGGGTGCGGCAGCATCGAGCAATACTGCGAACATTTATGAATATTGATATTTAATTCCTTCGTATCCAGTTCTCAGTATGGCACTCGGCAACGCTGTAGCACAGCACTCGAATGGATATTAAGAGAACAAAAAAAACACACAATTTAAAACAGGTGATTGAAAAACATCCCACACTGCTGAAATTTATTTTTCGAAAAGTTACGACCAGATCAGGCCTGCTAGCCAGCAGGCTGGGTTGAATCAAACCATCCGATATGGCAGACTTTACCAACCCATAAATCACGGAATTGGCTGGTTCAATTAATCCTATCCCATTAACGTCTGAAATGAAATACGTAATCCAAAGAAGTCTGCCAACCAGAACTCAAACCGAGCTTGTTGTTTGTGCTCTAGCCGGCCCAGCCGCACACGCTATAGTCGTCTGCTTTAGAAATTGGAGAGCGGGTGGACAACAATTGCTGTCACCTTCGAGCTCAACGATATGGTCTTCTTGCTACGTAAGCTATTTCCAGCCCTCTCGGGCCAATTGAGCTGCGGCATTCCGGAAAGTGAGGACCCGGACCGGAAGTGGCAAACATTTCGTTCCTTCAATGCAAGTCAAGTCGACTGTTAGTTGGCGTGTGCGACTCTCACCGGTCAGGAATAATGGCTGGTCATCAGGGTAATAAACGAGCGAGGTCATGAAGGTTATTAGTTTCTTCCATCCGTCGTTGACCACCGGGGCCAACCATCAGCCAGCCGAGCGAGAGCTGGACAGCTGACGGCTGAATGGTAAACAACCGACGCCCCTCCTGTGCCCGGTTGAGCGCCGCTGGCGCTGAGCTGCGGCGACGATGCCGGTGGTGGCCTCATCGATCCGGCGATGATGGCACTTGAATATGCGCGCTGCTGTGCATAAACATGAATGAACACTAATTGGACTTATCACCTGCATCTTGCCGTCGGTCGCGTCGGTTCCCGTGGCGTTTGGGTAAACAACCAAATCAATCAGGATGAATACGAAATTTAACACCGATGAATGTTAAGTGGATTGGGAAATGGATTGATTGAGTGGTTCAATTGGTTGGGTGGATCGAAGTAGCAAAAAATTTCCAGGACTATGAAATATTATAGATTACAGCTGCAGCTTTTTTCCATTAAGTGACCAAAACATTTGATTTTGAGCGATTTCTATGAAAAAGTTTGTCGCGGTTCGCTTATATTTTTACAATAAGAAATGGACTTAAGTCTCAGGGTAATGTTCTGCCGACAACGGCTTTGTTAAAAAGAAATGACCGAATGAATCGAAATCCCACTCTAAGAAGTGGTGGTTTTATTAATTAATGCTGCCAGCCGTCCACCTCGAATACTAACCGATATTCGTTGTGCCTAAAGATTCGGAAAGATTCGTCGGTAAGCCAAATTGGTTTCTTTTTGCGATTACGCTACGCGAGTGGAGCGGTTACCAAGAGCGATCGAGTGCGCGGAAAAGTGAACGGACCAGCCATTTCACCAAACCGGAATCGAGGTGGATGCTAGCCGGAGGACGATTCATTTGGTAAGTTTCTTTCTACTATTGTCATATTTGGTGGAACTATCCCTGATTGTGAGCTGTGCATACTGGATTCAGTGTTACGAAATCCGCGAAATACCTACGTTTTTCCTTGGGTTATCGAGTGTAGTGGAAGAGACGCCATATTCTGTAGGTCTCAGGTAAACCTCTCCTGATACGCGAGTCCGGACTTTAAAGCGCTTCCGGTACATCAAATTTCTAGTGGGTGGCGCATAAGTAGCGGAGATTGGAATTGTAAAACAAAACCTCGCATAATTTACTAATTTGACGGTATATTGCATTCGTGGTTGAAAGCTATTGACAATGCTACATAAAAATCACTATCCCAGATATTTCGTAGAAAAGGTAATAAAACAAAGACTATATAGGATGTACAATACGTTAGAAGTACAGTAGGACTTCGAATTTGGCAACAAATGCGTGTCGCCTATGTTGTCAAAATCGAAACCGTGTCAAAATCGAGACCCTTTTTCGATATGAAAAAATTTAATGTAAATGCTTTAGAAATTGACTAAATATCATTAATCAACGATTGCAACCATTTTATGTTTAAAAAGCCCGCGAAGAGCTATCCGTCCGGTGCGAATATGTTATTGACATCCTGCGGTACGACGTAGTCCTACGGCAATAAAAATATTATTGTTCGAAATCATATAACTTTTTTCACGAACATACTGAGGGCATAATTTCTTCGTCATTTAAAGCATGTATGCAGAAACTGATTGATATTTAAGCATATTTTTGGAAGTAAAATATCTTGTGTTGCCAAAAACGAAAACTTTTGTTGCCAAAATCGAGGCATGCCAAAATCGAAATCCAACTGTACCAAGCAAAGAAACAACTCAACAATTCGTGACAATTCCCTATGTTGCCGGTTTAGGTGAAAAGTTAGGCAGATATTTAGGACTATTTAAGACCAATGTTGCTTACAGACCAACTGACAAAGTAAAAAACGTAAGCCAAAACAAAAGCCAGCAAAAACCAAAGACAAAATTATAAAAGATAAAAACACAAACGTCGTTTATGAAATAAATTGTGGCCAGTGTACGTAGTCGTACGTAGGAGAAGCAAGCCAATTTTTACATAAACGAATGGAACAACATAAATATAGCATCAAAGCAAAAACAGTTGGCGGTACAGGTTTAACACAACACACCATTGAAACAGGTCATGTTTTTAAATTTGACGAAGCCAAAATGGTAGAGAAAATAACTAAGCATAACACTAGACTAATAGCAGAAACATTTTATATTTAAGTTAAAGGTGAGAACAATGTTGTGAATAGACAAGTAGATTCCGCAACGTTCAACGCTGCATATGACCCCGCAAAACACTTGCGAGAAAGAGAAATAGAAAGTAAGACATAGTAAAGAGAAAGATAAACCAAGTAGAACCTAATGGACGAAAAAGTGTAAGTTAAGAATTTGTAATATGTTTTATGTTGTTAATATGCCTAATATAGTGTTTTAGTGTCCGCAGATGATGAGCGAAGACCAGCAGTAGCTCGAAACGTCCGGACTAACTGGTATTTAAAAATCTTCATACTTATTTCACCGAAAAACGTCGATTAAATCGAACAAACTTTGCGGTGGCGGTGATTATCTGAAATCAACATTACCATAGGATGGTAAATATAGTCAGGTCCAGAATAGAGTACATACTCTTGCAGTTCCACATAGTCACTCAGGCACGTAATAATTAAAAAAAAAAATTGTATCGTCGGCACAAAATAGTCTACACCAATGTAGAAGTGGGAATGTAATATCGTTTATTAAAAGCGAAAAGAGCAGCAGGCTTGAATAAAAACAGAGCCAATATACGTGTAATGTGCACGTTTGCTCCTATCAAACAAGTAGGTGAAGTGTAAGTCAAATTAATAAGATTGAAACTTTGCCAGTTACCTAGTTTACATGGAACTGCTCCATGGTTCTAGAAAGCCCCGATTTCTTGCGATGCGATGACCGCTACCATACTTCCAGAAGAGTAGAATTTCCATCGGAATCTTATAGACGGTTTGCTGATTTTTCAGTGCGGTTGGCCCGATAGCAGGTCAAGGATTCAGTGTTTTTTTAAACGCCGCTAAAGTTCGTTCTCAGCACTCGTCTTTCGCGCAAGTCCTCCTCGAGCACTTTCTACCTTTCGTATCCGCAGCGAACAACCGGTCTAAAGAGTCTTGTACAGGGTACGACAGGCATGAGATCCCATCATTTTGATTATGGCTCTCTGTGTGACTCGAATGAACTCGACAATCCAGCCGAAATTTGAACACAGCACTGCGTTCCATCCATCCTACATTGAATCAGATCTCCTGGGGAAGCCGTTTTAGTTCATGATTTTCCATAGCTCTCTTCGGCCAACGGTACCATATGCACCTTTGAAGTCAACGAACATCTGTCAAACATGCACCTTGGTAGACTGCAGAGTTGCACTGCTTGAAGACATCGAAAAGAGCAGTTCTTAGGGCATCTTCTATGGTGTTCTTTATTTAGTTAGTCAGAGTTATACCAAATTTGGACCAGCCGAAATTTGGACCAAAATTGAAAATAGAACTGCGACGAATTCGCTCTCGAACAACCTTTTTGACCTCTGCAATTTTAACGCTTAGTTTCCTTCCGGATTTGTTTACGGTTCTCAACAGATCCCGTCTCGACAAATCTTTTTACTGTATAGTACATAAAGCCTATTTTTATGTCGGGATGTTTGAGGTCACAAAAAATAGTGCTGCTTGCAGTACCGTTTCGGAATTTATTTATTATCAACGACCGCAATGCGAACATTGGTACGTGTACATCGAACGAAACAATATAAAAATGAAACTACGGCAAGTAAGACTTGGCGCTAGAGGAGCAAATGCTGGATGATTCGAGCGATTTTGAGGTTACTGTGGAGGAAGCGGACAAAATTGCAGATTGGTTGAACAAGACCGATAAAGTGGGATTGGACGATTCTCTATCGGTATACGATAACTTACTTGCCGTTCCGGTGTTGCCGTCAAACCAACAGGTTGTTTATAGTGGCAATGCAGTCAACAACGTTTTCGTGAAATGGATCGCACGGATCTTCCGCCATCGAATTCTAATAATCAACAGCGCTTGCAGGGAACGGATTGTGCGGAGTTTCCGATGCCGGTTTCCCATCTTCAACCACCGTTGTCTTGTTACCAACCTCCTCCACTGTATACTACAGCATCTCAGCCGATCTCTACAGTGTCAGCGTATCCAGGGTTGAATCCGCAGCGGTATCCATTCAGTTCCCAATCGTCTTGGCTAATGACACCAGTACCCACGTTCCAATATACTAGAATGAATCCACAGCTGTATCCATTCGTTTCTCTTTCGTCTGGTCTGACAGTAACGTCGGTCCCGTGTATTGGGTTGAATCAACAGCTGTAGTCATACAGTTCTCAATCGTCTGGGCTAATGCCACCAGTTCCCATGGTCCCATATACTGCATTGAATCCACAGCTGTATCCGTTCGTTTCTCTTCCGCCTGGTCTACTACTACCAGTATCGTCGGTTCCACATACCAGTGCCCCTCAACTACCGTTAGCCGAGAGCTTTACTCCTCTGAACAGTGGTCATTTGGTGGCCAGACAGACGGTGAAAGATCTAGCTAAGTTCGGTGGGGATCCCGATAATTGGCCTCGGATTATTGCAGCGTATGACCGAACAACCCGGATATGTAGATTCCGGAATGGTGAGCTTCTTGATCGTTTGGAGAGAAGTTTGTACAAAGCTCTGCATGCTGTCAAAAGTCTGCTTTTACATGCGAATAACGTTCCGGTGCAACAGACGGTTTCGTGCAAGATGATATTTATCGCCTGTGTAATGCTGAGAGCGAAACCTCGGAACACTTACTCTGCAATTGTGGAGCACTAATAGGACGCAGACTGCAGTATCGCAAAAAGGGCCTACTAGAGCCTAGGGATATCTGTTTTGCGTTGCCGATCAGGATTACACGGTTTATAAACCAAGTCATCCCTGATTGTCACCTATCTTGCTCCAGCTATCAGCCTACCACTTCCTCAATAAGTGATAGGTAAGCCTGAAGCGTACAGCAAAAGAAACAACAGGGCATACCACAATAGTTCAAAATAATTGACGCAGTAGTATGAGTACCCAACAGCAGAGAGAGAGAGAAAGAACTTTCCGGTGATCATGAACCGGTTGAAAACTGTTCGGCAACCCGGAATCGATCGTGGAGACGATGGTGAAGAGAGTTAATATGATGCCACCGATAAGAGCAAAACATTGGAGTCAATCGTGGATTTTGGCGTTGCGGTGCAGAATTTGTGCGCTATTATTCAAGTGTGCCAAATGGACGAACGGCTGTACAACGTTGCGCTGCTGCAGGAGCTCGTCGGCAGCCTACCGTCTACTCTGAAAATGCAATGGGCTTTCTACCGGAAAAAGAAAGGGACAGCTACGCTATTGAACTTCAATGAGTGGCTCGGAAACATGGTTGAAGCGATTAGTCAAGTTAGTAGTTCTCAGGTGTGGACCAAAACATCAAACACCGAGAAAAAAGGTGGAAAAGAAGAAGCCTAGGTACATGTGCACTTCACGCAACCACCAGAGCCAGTGGCAAGTGGTGAAGCTTGTCTAACATGCGCCTCGATAAGTGCAGCAGGTTTCTCAAAATAACGCTGAATTCACACTGGTCGTTGGTGAACGCGAAGAAGATCTGCCGAAAGTGCCTGACAAAACACTTCAAGACCTGCGAACGGAAAGCTCCTTGCAATCAAAACGGTTGCAGCTTTCTACATCATCGCTTGCTGCACGACGACAGCAAACACAAGAAGCCGTGCGAAACGACGCAGACAGCTTCGTGCAACGCGCATCATTGCACACTCGGAAGTGTACTGTTGAAATACATCCCAGTGACCATATATGGAAAAGACCGTTCGATCGATACGTATGCCTTCCTTGACGCCGGATCAACCTCTACCTTGGAATTGCATCTGGAGGGTGAGAAGACTCCACTGTGCATCGCGTGGACTGGCGGACAAGGCAGATATGAAGGCAAATCAGTGAAGTGTGCGGTTGAAATCTCCAGCACCGATAATCCTGGCGAGCGTTTCCATCTCTACAAAGGTGCATACTGTGCAGAACCTGAATCTGCCGTCCCAGTCAATGTCCAGTTCGGATCGTTTCCAGAGCATTTCCAACATCTTTCTGGTGTTCCTGTCGAATCGTATTCTGGAGTGAAGCCACGAATCCTGATGGGTGTGGGCAACTCTCGACAAGACTATCCGGGATGGAGGTGAAAATCAACCCACAGCAGTACTAACGCGGCTTGGCTGGCTGATTTACGGACCTTGCTTGATGCCGACGCAGGATAAGAAGATAAGTGCTACGGCATATAATTATCATATCTGTGTATGTGAAACGCCTCTTACAACGGGCCAGCATCATTTCTCGTTGGACAGCCTGAGTTGGGAGTAAAGCTTCCTGAAAAGTCGTTGATGTCGACAGAGGATGAGCGGGCTATGTAGCTGCTACAATCCAGCAAGGAGCTGAAGGGAAACCGTAGCGAAATATCGCTGCTGTGGAGATTCGGTGATGAGCAGCTGCCGGAGAGCAGAGCGATGGCCTTAAAGCGCCATAACCGTTTGGACAAGCGCATGGGGCGTGATCCGGAACTGGCGAAGGAAGGCGTTTCGCGAAAAGATCCTGGACCACAAATCGAAGGGATACATTCGTGAACTGTCACCTCAGGAGAAAGACATACACCAAGGACGTTCGTGGTATCTGCCGATTTTTCCTGTGTTTAACCAGAATAAGCCTGGGAAACTCCGCATTGTATTGGACGCCGCTGCGGAAGTGGGAGGATTCTCCCTGAACTCCTTTCTACTAAAGGGACCAGACCTAGTGACGCCACTTCCTCGCGTTCTCCATCTGTTTCGCGAATATCGAGTAGCTGTTTCAGGGGATGTTTGCGAAATATTCCTGCAGGAACTGCATCGATCCGCATTGTCTGAAATTCTTCTGTAATGACGGAGTTCTTGGTAGCGCGCCGAAGTTATCCGTGATGCAGGCGATGGCGTTTGGGGTGAGCTGCTCGCCTAGCAGTGCACAATACGTCAAGAACCTAAACGCAGAACGTTTCAAGGACCAGTTCCCGGAAGCTGTCGAGGCGATTTGCGAAGGAACGTACGTGGACGATATGCTGTACAGTGTCGAGACAGAGGAAGAGGCAACGGAACTTGTGCAAGCTGTTTGTTCCATCTATGCTGAAGGTGGTTTCGAAATACGGGGCTGGCTGCCGAACTCTCAGAAGGTGCTGGATTCTATGGGCGAAAACAGAACGAGTGAGAAGAAGCTGAACCAGAACGAAGATTTGGAGACCGAAAAGGTACTCGGAATGTGGTGGGATACAGTCAGCGACACCGTCATATCCAGTGTTGGGCACCGCTAATTCGCTAATTCGCTAACCGATACAATTTGCTCGATAATCGTGGAAATTTCGCTAATCACTAATCGCAAACTGCAAATTAACAGTTACTGTTTATTTTTAAACATATCGCAATAGCTTGCATTGTAATCTATCGCTGTACAAATTATTTGTAATTTACATTTATTACATGGCTTTTCTTAATTTACCTAAGATCAAAACCTATTATAATGGATAAAATGCTTTACAGTTTATTAATTTTAAAATAAACAGCGGCACTTTATTTGGAATCATGGCCCAGCAACAATTCGGCTAGTCTGAGTATAAATTACAAAGTATAACTAGCTTTTCTCGATTAGTCGGTTAGCGAATTAGCGAATTAGCGGTGCCCAACACTGGTCATATCCAAAGGTCAAAAGCGGTGTCTACAGGATTTGCTATCTGGACAGCAGTTTCCTACCAAACGAGAAGTGCTGTGGAACAAACTACTGGAGGTGAAGAACGTCATCAGCTCGCGCCCCCTCGCATACGTGCCTATCGAGGACAGCGAGAGTGAAGCGCTGACTCCCAATCATATATTATTGGGTTCTTCAAATGGTTCGAATCCTCTTGTACCGTACACCGAGAGCCTCGCTACGCTAACCAATACTTGGAAGACTTCACAAGTTTACGCCAATCTTTTCTGGAAAGGGTGGCTACGCGAATACCTGCCGACCGTAAGCCGCCAGACCATGAGATATTATCCCATAAAACCGATCGAGATCGGTGATGTGGTGGTGATCGTGGATCCCGGTCCGCCTCGGAGCTCGTGGTCCAAGAGACGAGTGGCGGAGGTCAGCTGTATGAACGGGCATGTACGCAGTGCAACAGTGAGGACTCCAGCCAATATCTACGAGCGACCTGCGGTTAAACTGGCGGTTCTGGTCGTCGTCGGCGCAACTCAGAGTAAGCAGGGTCTAGGACCCTGCGTACTGGGCGGAGTGTTACGCGATATGCGAAACGCGCCTCCGATGTCATCCTACCTCGATCGGGAACCGGCAGCACTGGTAAGGTTAATTAGTATCGCGAGCTGTCACGGCATAATTGTAAACAAACGAACAAGATTCATTATCGAACTGAACGGACAAAACATTTGATAAAAACTCTTATTTCTAAATTGAAGGCTATCTTAAAATTAAAGCTTAGAGTAAGGAGGGGTGAAAGAGCGATGCGGGTAAAAGTGCGATTCAATGATTTATCGGTGCAGATTCCGAGTAAATTAACTACATTGGCATGGATGGGTGACTACTTTGACAGCTTGAATCTCACGTAAATTTTGGTTGCTCGCGAAGCATAGTTGCTGAGTTATGTGCAAATGTTAGTTTAGGGCGGTTTTGATGTAATATTTCGTTATACGGCAAATACGATATCAACAGGATTATATTACTTGTTGGAAATTTGTAACAGCGTTTTACATCACTTACATATCTGTTTTGAAAATACGATGAAAAGAATTTAGAAAATATATTTCGCTTTTCCGTAATTTAATCTAACCCCGTCAAGCGCTTAGCGGGGTAAAAGTGCGATTCACGGACGGGGCAAAAGTGCGATTCATGGACGAGGCAAAAATGAATGGCTAATTATATACAGCTTTAGGCACTGTATTACAGATACTAGAAATAGAAGATCTGCAGAAAACTGTGTGCTCTACAGATGTTGGCCGAAGGAAAACAATGTTTTCCCGCTGATGAAACAAAAAACAAACGTTTGGGAATGTTTCGATATTGGATTAAGTTAGATTGGAGATAATATGGCTACTGTTGTGCTAATTTCATGGATTCGTGCTTCGCACTTTTGCCCCGCGGTATTCGCACTTTTGCCCCGCTAGTGGGGTAAAAGTGCGAATCGGCAGTTGATCAGGAGAAAGCAGAATTTATTTTGCAAAACACTATTACCGCAGATGATTTATAGTTGAATGTAAAGACATTGAGTTACTGCATCACTATGAAATATATTATGTTGTTGTCCTTCTTTATATCTCACGAAAATTGAAGACAACATCGCACTTATGCCCCGCCATACTCTATATCTAATTATTCTAAATTACTGGTTGAAGTGCATATTTATGTTAAAGTGAGTGAATGCTTAAACTAGCGGTACGGATTAACTTGGAAAGACTGAATTTTGCTGGCGAACGGTTAACCGTTATGTGTGCGACAAAAAAAACACCTTTAGCAGGGCGACAAGGGTACCCGGGTACCCAAAATTGATATTGTTATAACATCAACAATTTTAAACCGATTTTGATGAAATAGGTGTCATTTGATTCGTTAACTTATCTAGTTTTGAAATATTTGGCCATTTGGCCATTAAAAGACATACGGGGCCGGAAAATCCGGAATTCCGACAGAGTGTCCGCTGTGAGGCAGAGAACTGATTGTATTGCAGGAAAATCAGTCATGCGGATGTAAAAACTTTAAAAATTTATACAATTAACTATTTCATATAATGAGATGAATCAGGTTGGCCATTCCGGAGTAGGTTCCTGTGGGGTCATGGGTGGCCAATCTAGGATTGGAAGTAAAACCTAGCAATATGGGTATCAAAGTTCTTGGAATTAGTTCAGTAGGTGATATTTTTTACATTTCGATGTACAGGGATACCTCGATATAAGACAATTTATAATTTCAAAAAGTTGTCTTATATCGAAATTGTCTTATATCGAAACATGATTTTTTCGCAAGAATTTGGCATTAGCAGTCACCAATTTTGCTCTATGTTGTGTGTTTATATTTTTTGAACTATTTAATATTGTTTGAGCTATTAGTTGTTTACAATTTTTAGGATTATTTCGAAATAATGAACAAATTTATGGCGCCGGTTTTGGAATGGAAAATGTGCTCTGGTGTCGTTACCAACTATGTCAAAGGAATTTGTCTTATATCGAGGTAAAAATTGTCTTATATCGAATTGTCTTATATCGAGGTTGTTTTATAACGAGGTTGTCTTATATCGAGGTATCCCTGTATTTTGATTGGTGATTTCGAAAATGGTTTCTACGGGGTCACAGATGATACCGCAGGATTCAAGATAATGCTTAGCATTATCAGAACAGTTCAAAACGTAGAACTATCCGTTATACATTTGGAACCAGTACCGAAATTATTAATCAGTACTAAACTAACCATTTCAGTTCAAAACATCTAAAAGATCCGCTAAACCAATTCTAATATTGGATTAGGCACCCAACTGGCCATCTGTAACCCTACAGGAACCCAATTCTGGAATGGCCAATGCGATCTAAAGTCACCAATTTATATAATAAGATGAAAAAAGGGACCACAATGTCAAGTTCAAAGCTAGTAGCTTTGCTGAAAGCTGATATTCTTTCAAACAAGCGGTTTCCCACGTTTTACCGGACGTTGCTCCGGAATTACCGATTCTTGCGAACTACATCTAATTTGATGGCCAAATGCTTTATCTAATCGAAACTAGATAAATGTACAAATTAAATGCCACTGGTTTCATCCAAATCGGTTCAATATAGCCAAAGTTATGAACATAGCAAATCATGGGTACCCGGGTACCCTTGTCGCCCTCCTACGTAATAAAAAAATTCAAGTGCCTCTCATTGCTAATCCTTTTCATGGATATGCACCAAAAAAACCTCAATTACTTAAGATCAACGAGTTTTACGATGTCACAAAATTTCAATGACGTATGTTTTAAATTGAATGAGTTATAACTATTTTAAAATTGAAAAGGTACCCGGGTACCCTGTTGCACACATAACGGTTAAAAACACATATTCACGGCTATATTCACGGTTGGCTTTCTGGACGAAACGAGTTGCAAGAAGCACAAACGGAAAATTTAACAACTAAAAATAACCGGTTCGTTCAAATTTTTGGACGTCTTGCAACTCTCTATCTCGATAAACGAATTTGTTTCGGTAACAGTTCTACAATCGTCCTGTACTATCCTGGTTGCAAGGTCTATCGAATAAAAACAGAATTTTAAGTTTAGAATACGAAACGTATCACCTAGGCTTTACCTGATTCTACATTTTTTATCTTTAAAAGCATCATATTGAAGTTTCAAGCTACAACTATATGAATAGTGCGGTGCAGTTGCTACTGTTGCTGAATAACTTTGCCATGGCTGCGGCAAAGTGAAATTAAATCATCTACCACTAGTGGTAATTACAAAATCAGGTATGATACAGGAACAAGGTATCGTTAATATGTTTAATTAATAATTGATTCAGTGTGAAGCATTGTTCAATCCCATGAGCGTTTGAAAGATTAACAATGATATTACTTTGGTCGCGCACAACCGCAAACAATCAATACCAAACGAAATTGAAAATTGCTTTCCGAAGACAAAAATAACCAATTTGTTTATATTGTATTACGACCTCCCGGTACTTATTTTAATTAAATCTGGTATTCCGATTAAAATCTCATCACCTGCGTTTCCACGGATTGAAGCCAATTGCGGTCAAACGGGAGCTGATATAGTTTCTATGATTCATCATAACATCCAATTTGCAATGTAATCGAAATTTTCAACACTGCTTCCACGTGGACGACGATTCACGTGAATAACTGTGTCAGGTGAATATTCTATCTAAGCGCCGAAGTGCCTTTTGTATCCTGAAAATCAGTATTTGCGACTGAAATTGAGCGGTTATAATTGCGTCGGTTGCTAGCCACAACAATCACCAGATAGATAATTATTTGTATGGATGAATACTGAACCACATCATTCTCCGGTTGTCGTACCAATCACTTGTTTCACAAACAATGTACAACATCGTAACTGGAACCCAGCAGTTCCTCTCTTTTCTGTTTACTGCAATAATTAAAATAATTTCAATTACATTCACACAGCGGAATCACTCCAAAACAGGCTCAAAACTAATTGTCCAAACTTAAACCTTCAACTTTGTGAGCTTTATCCTGCCGCCAACCACTACCGCTCTTCCGACAGATTAAGTTCCACTTTATGGCAAATAAATTCCCAATTCATCATGAGCGAAATATCTACTCATAATAGACTCTCGATGGAAAATTATGGCTCAGTTGATGGTTCCTCACTACTCCGCCACTGTGAACGGAAAAAATTTTGTATAATCAAAGTGGAATATGCGAAACGGGTAGCTTCCGCGCCCGGCCACCAGCGAGAGCATAAAAAAGTTTACACCATTATTTCGGAACGAGGAAATTAAAAAATAATTTTTACGACAAATTGAGCTTGGCAGAACACAAACTTATAGCGGCGGTGGTGGTACCACACGGGGAAACAGTTTCGTGAAGAACCATTAAAAAACATAAGCAAATCTGCGCTGTTCGAAGGACCAACTTACCAACTGGCTTGGCTGCGAAACCTTGAAACCATTAGAACGCACCAGAGCGTTAGTAGTCGCTACTTTCAAAGTGTCGGTAATGAATTCCCAACACGTTGTGCAATTCATGGTTAATTAAAGCTTCTGGTATCTACACACTACAACCCCGCTTAAAAAGCGAAGCTAACCGCTGACAGTGCGAGCAGATATTCGCAGCAGGATGTAGCGCCACCGCAGGCTGGCTCGATTGCGAGTCCTTACGGATAAGTTGAGCGTGATTAGAAATTAGTTAAGGTGTGAGTCATCGTTTTTTTGAGGCAAAATGAGAAACTGTGAAGAGCAGACCGTGATTAAAACCACCCTCATGTAGCGAAAGGTGTTGTAAATTTTTAATGGTTAATACTGCCAGTTTCATGAAACAGAAACTGAATCGCAGAATTTAATTAAAACATTTACTAGTAAATCTTGTAATGTAAGTTTTTTTTTAAATTTATAATGGTAATGAGATTGAAGAGACTGAATATTTCACTGTTCAACTATTTACCATCAATCGTTGCTCCCCCGTGTTGTGTACACCAAACAATGCACTGATTATTCCGCTGGCAAATGAATGTAAAAACGCTATTCATCATTCACCAATAATTTAGCCAATTGATAATTGAAATCCCAAACCCCATTTATCTACTCAATCAATCCATTCACAGCTATTCACTGGCGGGCCGGCCGCGGTGATTGATCGAAGTGCTACTGCCATCATCATTATCCATTTTGAATGGGGTTCTCCTGTGCCACACAACACTTGCGTCATTACAATTGTCAATTGTTTCCCATTAGCTGAACCAACGAACGATGCACGACATTTCAATTTTCCTGACTTGTACCACTATCACCACTGCGTCGTCAGAAGAAGGACAGTAATGCCGTGCTGCCAGCTTGGCCAGCCGGGCGCGTACCGCCCACAAGTACCTACCTAACCCGGATTGAGGCTTCGTTCGTGTTTGCCCACTGCTGCACCAACTCCATAAAGCATAAAACTTCCCCCACCCTACCGTCGGGGAATATTGTGGAATGCGGATTTTTATGAACTAGGTAGTTTACCCGCGCCACAAACGGAATTGTTTCGTTCAGCTACTGGTTGGCATACGAAGAAAACAAAAACGAAAAAACGCAACCCTTCACGACGCGAGGCCATGTCATAGTTGGGCAGGAATTTTCCCGATCCAAATGAAAATAAACGATGAAAATTGCCTTCACCTTCACCATGGTCGCTCGCTGCGCAGTCAAGGGGTACAGGGACGGAGAAAAATGCGCCTTCCAGCCGCCAGCCAGTGTTCTACGGAAGGGCGACAGCGCGGTGCAAAAGCCGGAGACATCAATTATGTAGATCTATATCCGAAGTGGCAGTAAAACGCGAGGATTTATTTGGCAAAGAGCATAGTTTGAATATTTCAGCGAAATGCTGATCTCAATGTTTCTGCCCCACTGCAATGTTCTTGTTCCCATTCATCGCGTGGCAATGACAGTTGTCATTTCTGGCGGTTATCATTGTTATTATTTTCCCGTGTGCTTGCAACCGGTATATGCTATACAAGTGAGGTTCGGAATTGGATCGGTTGTTGACTCTCGAGGGGTTCGATGGTTGATGGTAAAAAACTCCGCACAACTGACATTTTGGTCGGAAGAATTTTATAAGCTTCATGGAATGGATAGACGAGAGTAGAAAATTTATACCATCCTTCTAGGAAGACGTTTGATATATTGATGTAGCTTCATTATCGAATACGTAACAGCTGCTGCTCTGTCGAACAGCAAAAAAAAAGGATTAGCATGACTTGAAAAGACCCAACAAGCTGTTGCAGTGAGTAAAAATATGATTCTAAGGAAAACAAAACATCATCAGCAAACGAATTATTTATGGCAGCATAAAAAAATTCAATTCAATGATTATGTGAGTCGTGTCGAGCAACTCGACTCGACTCAGTCACTGTTGAGTTGAGAGATATGGTACTTTTGTACAAGTCAAGTCGAGTTACTCAATAAATCGAGCTATTATAATGGTAACACCTTGATCAGATAGATTCATTGCTGCTTTTATGAAGAATATTAGAGTTCACCACTGAAGTCATTTTTTTTATTGCCGTGCTCTAGCCAGTGACGTAGCCAGGATTTTCGGTCGGGGGGGGCCAAGTCATTTTTTTTTATTAGAGAAGTTTTAAACTTAAGAGGTTCACTCGCCTCTGGAGGGAGGCCAACTTAGTATGCAGAAAACATTTTGTTTAAGAAATATATTTAATGCTTATGTTACAGAATGTTCTTTCGAATTAATTAATTAATTTGTTTACCTAAGTATTCATGTAACACAAGTAACTTTCTAATGGTTTTCATAAGTTTGCGTACAATATGATTTCTGCTAATTAGTTTGCTGGCGAGAAGAATGTTTTACAGGACTTTTAAAAACTTCATAGCTTCTGGCACTCTCGCATCGAACCTACTTTTCCCTCCGCAAGACGCTTCGATCAAGGAGCATACGCCGCACAAAGCTGACGATGTACAAAGCGCTAATCAGACCGATAATCCTATTCTTCACCAGACGAGTTTCTCGCCGGATCTCTTCGAGATCCGGCACGCTGTTGTCGTTTGTAGACACTCCGAGGTTAACTTTCGTTGCGTCTCCTATTGCTATATCGTCGTTGATGTGCTCATCGAAATACTGCTTCCACCTATCGAACACCTCGCGCTCGTTTGTGATTAGATCCCCTCCCTCGTCCCTACACATGTCAGGTTTAGGTGTGTAGCCCTTACCAGTTTGGTTCATCTCTTCGTAAAACGTGCGCGTGTCATTAGCCCAGAATAGTTGTTCCAGCTCCTCACGATCTCTGTCCTCCTTCTGGCGCTTTTTCCTCTTCAGGATCATGGTCAACTCATTCCGCGCTTGTCGATTCTTGGCCAAATTCTCTCTCGTGGATATGATTAGGTAGTTTTCCCAAGCACTTCTTTTCCTGCAATTCTATCGCTTGTTGGCATTCCCCGTCAAACCAATCATTTCGTGCACTCGATGTATCCACTCCTAGCACCGTGGTTGCCTTGTTGACGGCCGAGCGTACCATACTCCATCCGTTTTCGAGGGTTGAGGCATCTAGCTCCACAGAAGAAGGCAGAGCTTCATCCAGTACGCGCGCGTAGTTTTCGGCAACTGGCGGGTTGTTTAACTGCCGAATGTTTAACCGAGAAGAGCATCTTTGTCGCGAAATCTAAACCGTCGATAGTTTTAAACGCACATGTACAGCTACTAGGTAATGGTCCGAGTAGATAGGGAGCATACGTTGGTGATGTTCGAGAAAAACCGGCCCTCGATGAGAATATGGTCGATTTGGTTCGAAGTTCGTTGGTCAGGTGATCTCCAGGTGGCTTTGTGGAAATCTTTGTGGGAAAAGAAAGTGCTCGGGCACTGCAACGTTGATGCATCGCTGGCTGTTGTCGTTTATGTCGGTGTGCAGGCTATGGAACCCGATCACAGGTCTTTACATTGCTTCCCTGCCGACCTGGGTGTTCAAAGTCCCGATGACGATCTTGATGTCCTATCATGAGCAGCTGTCGTACATTGCCTTCAGCTGCGCATAGAACGCTTCCTTTTCGTCGTCGTGTATACCTTCGTGTTCGTTAATGATAGTGTAATTGAAGAAACGGCCTTTTATCCTCAACACGCACATCCTCTCGTTGATCGTTTTCCAGTCCTTTATGCGATTCTGCCTTTTGCCCAACGGTTGGTCGCCCCACCGCTCTGAAAAATTTGGGCTTTACTGCTATGGATCCTCCACACCTTCTCGCCTTTGCGACATATTTCCGCTGCAGTGCCAGATGCCAAACTTTCGGGGTCCTAACTAATCGAGCAGCACTCTATCGCCACCAACGAAATTTAACGATCTGCAGTTCCAGGTACCAAGTCTCCATTCCATGTCCATATTTCGTCGCCTTTGTCCATGCCGAATGTTCCAAGTAACGGAGAGCTACATAATTGAGAATTTTCACAGACTATGAGAGATACAAAACGATGTCGGTTATATTGTTATTCGAAGGCACACTCATCAAAAATATACTTGTGCTACAGTTTTAGCTTGGTGTATTGTTATTCTGCATTAAATTTTTTTTTAAATGTAAGCCAAAACATTTCGGGGGGGGCCAAGGCCCCCAGGGCACCCCCCCTGGCTACGTGGCTGGCTCTAGCATTTTTTTTTGATCGGCCAATAAACATTCATCAAAGCAAACTGTGAATTGCAGAAAGGAAGTTATTATTAATCCGATTTTCTTGTCAGTATGCAACTAGAATAATTTTGCTTGAAACTAAGATTAACTGATCGAATATATTTATTTTGTTTAGGCAACTGGTTTTCAAAAATTTCAAAATTTTGATGGCTCGTTAATTTTTTTATTTGCTCAGTTAAGGTTTAGGCTTCAAGCCCGCTTTCCAATAAAAAAAGTACTTAGTAACTATGAATATTAACTATTAAAAAAAACTTAAATTGTAGTGTCATTTTCCTTCTCAGTAATTAATTAGAGTGTATACATTTCCTTCCGACTATATTTTGTTCAGTGCATGAAAATTCCGTTTCGTCTATTCCGCAACACTTCCGAACTGTCACTTCTGTACGAACCACCAACGCAAGCGGACGCAAAATAAAAAGTTAAAAAGTTAAACCGCGTGTTTTTCATTATTACACCTCAGAAGTGGGATTCGACGGCTGCTGCCTTTTGGATTACAGTGGTATTTCGGCGAGACTATGGACACGCGCATGACGAAGGAGGAACTGCTCGAGTGGCTGGAAGCCCGCGAAATTGAAGTACCGGCGTCAGCAACAGTCCGGCATCTGCGTGCCATATATAGCAGCCACCCGAAAAACCAAACAGCGAATGATGAAGAGGAGGTGGAAGAGGACGGCGTGGGAATCGAGAATATACAGAGTGGGGCCAACGAAAAGGAGGCTGCGCTGGATGAGGAAATCCGAATCCTACAGAAGAGGAGACAGATTGCCGATTTGCGGCGTGAACTTGCCGGTATCGAGTTGTCTACCCGAACACCAGACTTTCAGGACGTGAAGTGTCTCGTTCCATCGTTTGCTGGCAGCGATTTGTACGTTCCCGAAAGATGGCTGAACGACTTTGAACGTGCTTGTGATTCTGTTGGAGGAAGCGCAGACTTTTGGCTTAGGTGCATACGGAGATTAATAGAGCCAGGCACAGAGGCTGAATGGTTTTTGCGTGTGGATCGATCTACCACATACGCTGAGTTCCGTGAAAATTTTGTACAAAATTTTGGCCACTCGTTCACGGTGGCAGAAATCATTGACAAGCTGCGGAAGACCACATTCACGGCTTGTAAAACGTCAGTGATGGGTTATATTTTGAAGATGCAGGAAATTGCTTCGCGCGCTGATATTGACGAGGCGCAAACTGTACAAATGATCGTCGATGGCTTCCATGATCGATCCGCTGATATTTCCGTTCTCTATCCGGCCAAAAATATACAGCAATTGAAGCAATTAGCTCGACGGTATGCGCAGCTCCGAGAAGTACGTTCCGGTTCCGTCCGTTCCGCACTCTCCGCTCCAGTTTCAGGAAGCAGCAAAGTTAAGAACAAGGATAATTCCGGTTCAGAATTACGATGCTATAATTGTTCCGGTAAAGGGCACATTTCCGCTCGCTGTTCAGAGCCTCGTCGGCAGCCAGGATCGTGTTTCCGCTGTGGTTCCGGTGAACACATCATCAGGAATTGTCCCAAACCCCCACCGCGTAATAAGGATGAGGTGGCGCTGGTTGATGAGTTCCGTCGGGGCAAATCAGCTGAAGACCCGAAGGTTCAACCGAGTGCAGCTCTTTCTGAATTAAACATGGTAAGTGTTGCTTTTCTATCTCAAACAAAGGTGCATACAAGAAGTAGTTTTCTCTCTCTTTTTGATATGGGTAGTCCAATCAATCTGATTAAACGGTCAGTTGTTCCCAGCGAGCTCATTTCCGCTGAGGAGAAGTTTTCCGGTTTCCGTAGCATAGGAGGCTTTCCGTTGTGTACCTATGCTGTTATTCCGGTCCGTATAACGTTTGAAGGTCATTCCGAGCGGCTGAAGGTTTATGTCGTCCCAGATCATTTTATGATGCATTCTCTTTTGCTGGGACGTGATTTTTTAAAGAAATTCGGAATCATTTTATTCAATACGCGATGAAATATATATAAAATTAAGTAGTAGTAGGTAGTAGTAGTAGGGGAAAGCCACCATCATTTCAAGGACTTGCCAATGTATGTGGGTAGAATTACAGTAGATCCAAATTTGATTGTCAAATGAATTTCACACTAATGCTGTTACAGAAGGGCCAAAAGGGATTGGGCGGACCCACAAGCAGAGGCACTTGTGCGCATTCCGGGGTTATAAGAGTCGCCTTCCAGCATTAGGATCCTTCCATGTAATAATCAATTTCGCTATACCAACTTTAACCCACGTGATGATTTGTTTGTTTTGAATTGAGAAGTGCCATATTTGCTTCAGACCTTAAGGATTCAAGTTGGCAATCCACTCCGTCATCCAGCCTTCCACATTTATGATATCAATTATAATACTGTTAATATATGATATGATATTAAGATGAAATGTGGTATAAATGATAAAAATAGAACAATCTCACCAGCAGTCCTTCGTATGGAATAGAGTAGCGTCCTTTGGGTTCCATAAATGCTTCTTATTTAATTTTAATTTTTAAAAGTTAATTTAATTTTTCATTCTGGTATCCATGTGCAGTATTAAAACTCGTTTTGGCCAGTTTTTACTATATAGCAGGAGATGCTTCATAAGCTAAAACGAAAAAAATAATTAAAATAACTTATTAGGCTTACCTATTAGCTAGGCCGTGTGGCTCCGCCGTCTGCCCAAAACCGCGGTTTTGAGACCAGGCAGCCGGGAACCACCCAGCAACGCACCTCCTAGCTTGGCTACTCAATAGAGCATTACCAGGTATGGCCACGTGGAGGCGCTAGGTAGGGGCTTGGGATGGCTAGAGCTATATTGGACGCTCATTTGCCTTCCCCATTTCATACCCATGAAATATATATAAAATTAAAGTGAAAAACATCAATGAAATACAAATCTCAAATAATCTGTTACATTGTGTGTATGATCTGTCATAGAAGAGTCGAGTGAATACCTGGAAAAGTTGTTCTGTCTGTTTAAAACATTTCCGTATAGGCAGTACCAATAATTTAGCAGGCAATGATATAATTCCGGACATTTATGCAATCGAGCTTGACGAAGAGATTTATATCAACCCAAAATTAGGAAAACATGTTCAAAGTGAGATTATGTCAATTATCAAGGAGAATTATCTAGATACAGAGAACATTCCGGAGAAACAACACTCTTACGAAATGAGGCTTAAACTGACTTCCGATATACCTATCAGTTACGGTCCTCGTCGGCTTTCGTATGCCGACAAAGTTGAAGTAGACAACATCGTTGAAGGTTTGCTATCTGCTGGGGTGATACGACCTAGTAGTTCACCGTATTCATTTCCGATTGTATTGAGGACGAAGAAATCTGGTGAGCGACGCATGTGCATTGATTATCGGTCTTTAAATAAGATTACTGTTCGTGATAGAGTATTTTATCGTGATAGAATATTTTACGGTCTTAGACTTGAAGAACGGGTTTCATCAAGTAAATGTAGCTCCTGATTCCATCCCGTTTACCGCTTTTGTGACTCCTGGTGGACAATACGAATACGTCAAAATGCCTTTTGGACTACGAAATGCCCCAGCAGTATTCCAGCGGTTCATTAATATGGTCTTAGAGCCATTTATTAAGAAAGGTTCCATTGTAGTGTACATGGATGATGTTACGTTAGCTACCGACACGATAAACGAGCATCTTTTGAGACGCGTCCTTCGCAGGTTGGCCGAGTTCCGCCTGGAAATTAGAATAAAGAAATGTCAATTCTGTTTCACAGAGATCGAACTTTTAGGATTTACAGTTAGCAGTAAAGGTATTAAGCCAAATAATTCGCATCTGGAAGGCATTAAAAGTATGCCATTTCCGTCAGATGCCAAGCAAATGACTAAATGTCTTGGATTATTCTCACACTTCCGGCGCTTTGTTCCGTCTTTTTCTTCTATTACATTGCCGCTACGGAACCCCGTGAAACCTGGTACGAAGTTTGAATTTGATGTAAATTGCAAACACGCGTTTGCTGCTTTACGTGATAAGCTAGTTTCCGCCCCAGTCTTGGCTTTATACAACCCATTACGTGAAACTGAGTTACACTGCGATGCTAGTTCCGAAGGTTTTGGCGGAATATTATTACAGAAACAAGATGACGGTAAGCTGCATCCGATAGCTTATTTCTCGAAACGAACGGTTTTGGCTGCTGAGTCACGTTATCACAGTTTTGAGTTGGAGACGCTAGCCATTATCTATTCCCTGCGCAAGTTCCGAATCTATTTGGAGGGTATTCCGTTCCGAATCATCACGGATTGTAATTCTCTTGCCATGACACTTAATCGGAAAAGTGTCAATGCTAGGATTGCTCGGTGGGCATTAGAGTTAGAAAATTACCATTACTCTATCCAACTCCGGAGTGGAAAACTTATCATTCATGTTGACGCATTGAGCCGTTTACCCTCCAATCCTGATCGGGTTGTTTCCGCTATTAATCCAGAAGATATTGACTTTCAATTGCAATTGGCTCAAGGACGTGACGCTACAGCTCTAAAGTTAAGAGAACAGCTAGAAAAAGGATTGGTGAAGAATTATGTTTTGGATGATGGATTAATTTATCGTGGTTCATCAGATGGAAAGCTCCTGTTTTATGTTCCTAGTGAAATGGAAAGCCATATTATACGCAATATTCACGAGAAGCTATGCCATATGGGTATTACGAAGACCCTAGATCAGTTGCGAATGCATTATTGGTTCCCAAAAATGAAAGACAAGGTTGAAAATTATGTTAAGAACTGTGTCCGTTGTATTATGTATTCCGATTCAAATTCCGATGTCGGTCGTGCCTTACATAGCATTCCGAAGAAACCAATTCCGTTTGACACCATTCACGTTGATCACTTCGGACCTCTTCCGTCAATTATATCTAAGAGGAAACACATTCTGGTCGTTATTGATGCTTTTACGAAGTTCGTTAAGTTATACGCTGTTAGTTCTACGAGTACGAAAGAAGTATGTGCATGTCTGAACAAGTACTTTGATTGTTATAGTCGGCCGCGAAGTATTATTAGCGATCGGGGATCGTGTTTTCCTTCATTGGAATTCGGAGCTTATTTGTTGGAAAACAATGTCGAACACGTAAAGGTAGCTACCGCGTCTGCACAGGCCAATGCCCAGGTGGAGCGGGTTAACCGCGTCCTCAAGTCAATGCTAGGGAAGCTTTCGGAACCAGTTCAACATGCTGATTGGACTAGAATGTTAACTAAAGTTGAATACGCTATGAATAATTCCGTTCACGCAAGCACACATCAAACCCCTTCTGTCTTATTGTTTGGAGTCGGTCAAAGAGGACGAGAGATTGATAGTTTGTCCGAATATTTGGAGGATAGGTCTAATTTTGAAGTAGTTCGAGATCTAACAACTTTACGTGACGCTGCTTCTCGCCATATTGAGAATTCCCAGAATAAGAATTCCGCTTCTTTTGTGACAAAACACACAACGCCGAATACATTCTTCGAGGATGAATACGTCGTAATACGCAATGTTGATACTAGGATCGGGACCAATGAGAAATTTATTCCGAAGTATCGAGGGCCGTATCGCATACACAAAGTGCTGCCAAATAACCGTTATGTTATTCGGGACATTGAAAATTGTCAAATCTCCCAGCATCCTTATGATGGTATAATAGAGGCTGCTCGTATCAAGAGTTGGGCGGACTGGAGGGTTTCTGGTAAAGAGAGAGATGCACAGATAGACAAAGCAACACTCGTCAGAAGTAATTAGACTTTTATGTTATGTACTCTGTTTATTACCTAACTTGATGATCGAGACGATCACTGGTCAGGAATGGCCGAGTTGTAGTGTCATTTTCCTTCTCAGTAATTAATTAGAGTGTATACATTTCCTTCCGACTATATTTTGTTCAGTGCATGAAAATTCCGTTTCGTCTGTTCCGCAACACTTCCGAACTGTCACTTCTGTACGAACCACCAACGCAAGCGGACGCAAAATAAAAAGTTAAAAAGTTAAACCGCGTGTTTTTCATTATTACAAAATGGGATGCAATGGTCCCTCAAAATACAAACTAAGTCTATTTTTAATATTCGCTGGTGCCATGGTGCCAAAGCTTTCATGAAACGGCACGTTGGCTCATGTTGGGAGTAATTCCTGTTTCGATGAGGTGGATTAAACACTCGGGTATTCCGAAGTGCAACTTGGCTGTGATTGAAGTGCAACCTTGAAGCAAGCATTTGACTGTCGTCTCGTCCAGATAGGATGTTTGTGAAGAACACTATGTCGGCAATCTTATGTCTACAGTGGATTGTGTCAATGTTGACTAGAGAGCATAGCATCGTGATACGGCGGTAGTTCATCTCCATTGCACCTCAAGTTCCGCAATGCAAAACGAACAAACTTTTTTTGGATTGTCTCTATCCGTTGTATACAGGTTACATATTGCGGACGCCAAACTACACTTGCAAAGTCTAATTTACTTCGCACAAGGCCTACTTATATTGCTAGTATTGCATATGGATCCTTAAGGTCACGACCGTATCGTCTCACAAGAGCGAATAGCTTTAAGCAGTCTTTAATAACGTTGTCTATGTGACTTGTAAACGAAAGTGAACGATCAAATATGATTCCTAGGTCACGAATGGTTTCCTTGCGTGGCAAAACGATTCCGTTGTAGGAGTATTGAAATTCGATTGGACGTAGTTTTCGGCAAAAAGTCATAACAGAGCATTTATCTGGTTTGATGTTCAAGCCGCTATTCGAACAGATTATTCCAATGTTATCCACGTCAAGTTGTGTCTTAAGACAATCACTGTCAGTCTTGATAGGTAAAAAGATTTTGACATTATTTGCGTAATTTTAGCTACTTATTATTCCAATATGCACGATAAAATTTAATGCGCGTATGCTGCACAACTACGGAAACTGCTGGAAATTTATTATTAATTGTACTTCAAATTGTCTGGGTGATTTAACTTTTTACGCAGCAAGCTTTATACTTCATAGCTTTGTCGAACAAAGCGAAAAGCTTCATTAATTTATTGCAGCGAAAGACATAATCGGTTTGTTGAGTTTATGACCTGACTCTTCAAGAGATATAAAAACTTTCTGAAAAGTGGACTTCTTGGTTGAAAAGAGGTTTTTTAGCGGTCATCAGAAGGTTTTAGTGGAGATCATAGTTTTATTAGTGGTTATACGAAATTAGTCTTATAAACCATTAGCGAAACAAAAAAACTTAAATTACTGCTTAGGTTAGGCGTTCTGGTCACTGCCCGCACGAAGGTAAACCCGATGATGAGAAAGAAGCGTTCTACGCGAGGCTGGAGGCAGCGTACGACAGCTGCGCGTCACGGGACATCGGAGATATGAACGCCCAGGTCGTTAGGGAAGAGATGTATAGACCGGTGGTAGGACCCCATAGCCTGCACACCGACACGAACGATAACGACCAACGATGTATAAACTTCGCAGCTTTCCGAGGCCTGGTGATTCGAAGCACCTTTTTCCCGCGCAAGGATATCCACAAAGCCACCAGGAGATCACCTGACCAACGTACAAAGAACCAAATTGACCACGTTCTCACAGAGGGCCGGGTTTTCTCTAACATCATGAACGTACGCTCCCGACGGGGTGCGGACATTGATTCTGACCATTACCTAGTAGCAGTACATGTGCGCTCAAAGCTATCCACCGTATACCGGACACATCAAAGCCGCCCTCCTCGGCTGAACATTAGGCAGCTAGATAACCCGCAAGCTGCCGAGACATACGCGCGAATACTAAATGAGGCACTGCCTTCTTCCAAGGAGTTAGGTGCTTCAAACCTCGAAGACGGTTGGGGCAGAATACGCTCGGCCATCGGAGAGGCCGCTACCGTGGCACTAGGTATCGAGCCTCGGAGTACACAAAATGATTGGTCTGATGGGGAATGCCAACAAGCGCTGGAGGGAAAAAAACTGTTTGCAAAAATTGTTTAAGTATTGCCACTAGAGAGACCTGGCCAAATACCGACGAGCTAGGAATCAGTTGACCACGATCCTGTGGAGGAAAAAGCGCCAAAAGGAGAAAAGAGATCGTGAAGAATTAGAACAACTATTCCCAGCTAATGACACGCGCAAGTTTTATGAGAAGGTGAACCAAACTCGGAAGGGCTACATACCGAAACCCGTCATGTGTAGGGACGAGGGAGGGAATCTAATCACAAACGAGCGCGAAGCAGTTCTTCGATGAACACCTCAATGGCGAAGTCGCAGAAAAAGGCGGAACGGAAAATAACCTAGGAGCGCCTATGGAAGACTACGCGTTATCTCTCAAAACCGCGCTGCTGGAAGAGGGTGAGCTGGATGAAGCCCGTCTTGAGGACTGTTGAAATGCCGTGAAAAAAAGCCATTAACAGAGCATAGCGGAGAACGTCCTAGGCCGTGTGGCACTGAATCGACGGAACAAATGGTTTGACGAGGAATGCCAGCAGATATTGGATGAGAAGAACGAGCGCGCGTAGAGCCACCCGTCAGAATGTGGAGCGATACAAACAGACGCGGAGGCAGCAAGCCCGACTTTTCAAGGAGAAGAAGCGCCACCAACAGGAGAAGGAGTGCGAAGAACTCGAACAGCTGTACCGCTTTCACGACACACGGAACGGATATCACAAAGTACTACGATGAACACCCGAATGGCGTGCAGGCGGAAGATCATGATAGCGAAGGAAGTGACCACATTGGTGCAGCAAGCGACGAAGATGTGCCACCCCCATCGATAAGGGAAGTTAAAGAAGCCATCCAGCGGCTGAAGAACAACAAAGCAGCGGGAAATGGGCCCGGACAAATTAGACGGCTGTCTGCATCAACTGATTGTCAAGATTTGGGATACGGAACGACTACCGGAGGAGTGGAAAGACGGGGTTATCTGCCCTATCTACAAGAAAGGTGATAAGCTGGATTGTGAGAACTACCGAGCAATCACTATGCTAAATACCGCCTACAAAGTGCTGTCCCAAGTCCTCTTTCATCGACTATCGCCAATAGCCAATAGATTTGTGGGGAGTTACCAGGCCGGCTTCATGGAGGGTCGGTCTACAACGGACCAAATCTTCACCCTGCGGCAGATCCTCCAGAAGTGCCGCGAATTCCGAGTCCGCACGCACCACCTGTTCATCGATTTCAAAGCCGCATATGATAGCGTAAACCGGCAAGAGCTATGGAAAATTTTGGACAAAAACGGCTTTCCGGGTAAGCTTACTAGACTTATCATGGCTACGATGGATGGGATCCAGTGCTGTGTGAGAATCTCGGGTGGATTGTCGGACCCATTCGAATCTCACAGGGGACTTCGACAGATGGTCTTTCCTGCCTGCTATTCAACATTGCGCTTGAAGGTGTTATAAGACGAGCGGCGATCTAAATGCGGGGCACGATTTTCAATAAATCCAGTCAATTTATCTACTTTGCTGACGACGTGGATGCTGTCGGTAGAACATTTGAGGTGGTGGAAGATCAGTACACCAGACTAAAACGCGAAGCAGAGAAGATTGGATTGAAGATAAATACGTCTAAAACGAAGGATATACAGGCGGGCGGGGCCGAGCGCGACAGGGCAGCACCGTGGTAATCGACGGGGATGAGTTCGAGGTAGTCGACGAGTTCGTATACCTTGGCTCACTGGCAACAGAGGACAACAATACCAGCCGTGAGATTAAAAGACGTATTATCAGCGGAAGTCGGGCCTACTACGGACTCCACAAACACTTGCGGTCGAACAATTTGAGCCCCCGTACAAAGTGCACACTGTACAAAACGCTAATTAGACCGGTTGTCCTCTACGGGCACGAAACGTGGACACTGCTAGAAGAGGACCTACGAGCACTCGGAGTTTTCGAATGGCGGGTGCTAAGAACCATCTTTGGCGGAGTGTAAGAGAACAGTGTATGGAGGCGAAGAATGAACCACGAGCTCGTGCGTCTCTACGGCGAACCAAGTATTCAGAAAGTGGTTAAAGCTGGACGGATACGTTGGGCAGGACATGTTGCTAGAATGCCGGCAACTATCCTGCAAAAATGGTTTTCGCATCAAATCCGGTAGCAACAAGACGAAGAGGGGCACAGCGAGCGAGGTGGCAAGACCAGGTGGAGCGAGATCTGGCGAGCACTGGGTGCCCGCGGAACTGGAGATCAGTTGCCATGGACCGAAACAGATGGAAAAATTATACTGCGCAGGCCTTGTCGTAAGACGTAAGGCCAATTAAGTAAGTAAGTAAGTAAGCCTATGGAAGATAGTAATGTCTTAGCACCTGATCTCCAACAAGTCAAACGAGAAATCGCGCTGCTGATGACCAATAAAGCCGCTGGGAAGGACCGCCTGCCGGCAGAGCTTTGTAAACATGGCGTAGAAACGCTAGCAAAGGCTCTACACTGCGTTATTTTGAGGATTTGGGAGGAGGAAAAGCTACCGGACGAATGGATGGAAGGAGTGGTTTGTCCAATCTACAAAAAGGGTGATCGGCTAGACTGCTGCAACTATCGTGGTATTACGCTGGTAAATGCCGCCTACCGAGTACCTTCCCAGACCCTCGGGAGTACAACGTGTCCACGCATCACATCTGTCTTGATTTCCAAGCAGCAGACGATACAGTCGTTCGAGACAAGCTAAGGCAGATAATGCACTAACACGGTTTTATGTACAAACTGACGCGACTGATCAGAGCTACATTGGATCGAGTAATGTGTTTCGTACGCATCTCTGAGACACTCGAGTCCCTTCGAGATACGGCGAGGGTTGAGATAAGGTGACGGTTTATCCTACATGTTGTTTGACATCGCTCTTGAGGGGGTGATCCGACGAGCGGGCATCGAAACAAGAGGCACGATTTTTACCAAGGGTTGCCAACTTCTAGGCTTTGCAGATGACTTCGGTATCATATCCAGGAACTTTGCGACGGTGGAGGCAATCTACACCAAACTGCAAGCGGAGTCTAGGAAAATTGGGCTAATAATAAGTGCGTCGAAGACCAAATACATGAAAGGAAGAGGCTCAAAGGAAACAAACGCGCGTCACCCACGGACGGTAACCATTGACGGCGACGAACTAGAAGTGGTAGAGGAGTTCGTGTATTTGGGATCGCTGGTGACCGCGGAGAACCACACTAGTAAGGAGATCCAGCGGCGCATCCAAGCGGGAAATCGGGCCTACTTTGCCCTTCGTAAAACGCTACGATCAGGAAGCATACGCCGCCGCATGAAGCTAACAATGAGCAAAACCCTTATTAGACCGGTAGTTCTTTATGGAATTGAAGCCGTGACGCCGCTCACGGAGGACATACACGGCAAGGGCTGCCGTGTTCGAGCGGAAAGTGCTGCGGACGATATTTGGCGGAGTACAAACTGAAAGCGGAGAGTGGCGGAGGCGTATGAATCACGAGCTACAGGCACTGCTTGGGAAGATTCCCATCGTACATCTAGCGAAAGTTAGCAGGCTACGGTGTGCCGGACACGTCGTAAGGATGCCGGACGACAGTGCGACGAAAATAGTCCTCTTCAACAATTCCGTCGACACCAGGAACAGGGGGCCCAACGTGCACGATGGCTCGACCAGGTCGAAAGCGATTTGCGACTTCTGAGACGACTAGGAAATTGGCGACGAGAGGCCCAAGACCAAGTTGAATCGAGACGAGTGCTTGAAACAGCACGAGCCAACCCGGCTCTATGCTGAAGAAGAAGAAGACTAGCAGAGGTCCAAGGTTGCTTCTCTGTGGTACTGTGACACAAAAATCATCATTATTTGAAACCATTTAATGCGAAACTGCTTCATTCGGAGGAAACGGGGAGTAAAATACAGTAAAAGTAGTAAAATATTAGTTTGCGACATACATTATTGGGAACAGATTGATTGCTAATCATCATGAGGAGGCAAGTTGCTCTGTCTAGGTTTTCGAAATCGAAAGGGTCTGCAAAATTAAAATTTAAAATTTATTCCAAAATTTGACCATAAGTTCTCGGGCTATGTTATGAAACCGGTTATACAGAAAAATCAATGTTACTTTGCGAATTCAGTTCTGATACAGCATTTTCCCAAAAAAAAAGTTTCATCCATAAGCAAGTATTCAATCAATGAAATATCAACTAACTATTCTGTTACCCATCAATAAATCTTCCTCGTAATGAATGATTTCATATTTCAATCATTCCATCCAGACCGCATGGCCGACTGGATTGAAAATAAAATGACGAAAAAAAATCCTCCACCCGGTTTGTGCCAGTTTCAAACCCCCCAGCACCTGGTCTCATCATGATCTCCGGTCCAATCAGATCGCCAAATTGAGCGTTACAGTCACTTTTACAAACGCTCGCTGGAAACATCCGGCCGGTAACGCAGCTTCGGGAGAAAATCAATATCAATTTTCATCAGCTGCGATGATGTTAAATTGGTAGAATTTGATTTTCATCGTCATCGGGAGGAAAACTGTAATAGACCGTTTCCTGCGAAAAAAAAAATCTGAAATTACGATAGCAAAAAGCTCCGCCCAATTGGAATGTTCAAACGGTTGTTACAATTCAATGATAAAATAAAGATAAAATCGTCATTTCGCGTTTAAAAAAACAACCCAAGTTTCCACATATTTCCCAAGCTCGCTCAGACTGCGTCGGTGTTCCCCGCACGCTAACAATCGCTGATTCCGTCCAATTTGGTGGGAACTTCCGTCGGTTCCTTCCTTTGTAGCGTTTTTTTTCTTCTTCGTCTTCCGTTTGCATCACCGCCGCATGATGGCTGTCCCTCGCCGGTGATTGCTGCCCCCTGGGAATGTGGATGAGTTCAGCACGAAAAAGCACCAACCACCCAGTTCGAATCAGCGATTTGTCTGTTTTTCCATTATCGCGTCGTCATCATCATCATCATCACCATCAGCACCGTCATCGTCAACGGCATCGTCAGCGTCATCGTCAGCAGCAGTGCCGTCCGGTCCGGTTTGCTGTCGGTCATTCTACTGCCGCCAGCCGGTGCAGGACAACCTTGACTAACGAAACGTGAAGTGTGAATGTTTTTTAACGATTTCTACAAGCTGCTTCTGCTGTCCGTGGAAAGCGGCTAGCTGCTTTTTGATGGCACGATTGTTTGTTTTGTTCCTTCTTTGATAGTGGAAACAAGCGGAAAACCAAGTCAAAGCTTTCACTTCACAGCGGTTAAGAGTAACTGTCGTTAATAAAAGTGTCATTTGAATGTCATCTAATCATGGTGAACAGGAACAGAATCACTCATTAAAATTGAAATTATTGAAACTTTTTTAGGTATTTAGTTGTAATTAAAAATTAAATTAAATTAACAGTAACATATTAAGCTTTTTTACTCAACATTATCTTCTGTCGGTTACAGGTAAAATCCTGCTCGCAGGGTTTATAAACACTAATTATTGTTTGGCTGTCGAATGTTCACAGTACCGGCGCGCGCGGCAGGTTGGTGGCCGCAGACGACTCCGCCGAACACCGAAACCGAACAAACAACACCTCACCGCGTCATCGATGATGGATCGAGTGTTTAACCTGTATCGCCATTCCAAACTTGCAGGGTTAGCCAAGCTGCCAATAATGTTTCCACACGAAACTGTCCGTCCGTCGGCCACTGCTGACGGGCGCTCCCCTAAAAGATCAAATTATCAATTCAAACTTCAACCAGCGCACCAGGAGGAGTACCTACCTTCGGTTTGCCTTTTTGAAAGCTGTCCTCGTCCGAATTGAATGAACAACACGAAAATGATCCTTAGACAAATTGACACTGCCATCGACACGCACGAAATGGCCGATAGAGAAGGAACGGTGTCCGCAAGGGGTTTTAACCCCGCACCTACCTTTCATATTTAAAGACTGTCGTCCTATATGAAAACCGTTAAATACGAACCAACCGGAGCCGGCGAGAGGCGTAAACGTAGCTGTCGACAGGCACGTGAAAATTAATGCTGACACATTTACGATGCACCTCATGCGATGCTTCTGCTGGAGTGGATTGAAATTTGTAGCGCTTTTCCCCCTTCTCCGGTGGCTACGCCCACCTACTAACGATGTTATGGTCCTTGTTTTGTCGAATGTTGGTCAGTGTGCGTATACGGGGTGAGCATCACGCTTAGGTTGACCGAATGGCCAGAGTGCGGCCCGGACTGGGGCCACACACGTGTCAACACGAATGACATGGTAGGAAAACATGGTCGTATAGCAAAAACAACAATCGTTCTGCTACCTACCAAGGCAGGATGCTCATCAAAATGCGTGATAAAGAGGAACCAACGTGGTGTGGCAACGGCCAAGACTGGCCGTGAATGACCCGTGTATAATTAATGGTTCACTGCAGGAGAGCAGCATGTCGCAGCCATTCATTATTCAATACCACTTCCGACTCCGACCGAAGCTCACAGCGCGCGCGGGCTGGTGCAGGAGTGCCAGAAGCTGCTCCGGCGGGCTGAGGGGAGGGGTTAAAAATTAAGCTTAATTTCGGTCTCGACTCACGTCCCGCTCGGCCTGCTGTGCTACGCGGTTAGACATGATCGCCTCGAGAGAGGGGCTGTGCCCTGGCTGTTCCGCACGGACTCGAAAAAGGTGGAACGATTCCTGTGAATTGGGATAACGTCGGGATCTGTTATGGGTATTATGAGTGTATTAAATGGGTAGCCTTATGGATGAATAATTCTGTTGATTCAAAACTGGTGTAAAGAGTTACTTTTAGTTAAGTGACCGAGCGTTTCGTTTGTGTTCTCGGGATGGAAGAAAATTTAACTCGAATTAATATGCAAATTTCGAGCGCAGAACGGCCCCGGGGGAAGGCAATGTATGGAATAATTATATATTATTTTCAAGCGTCTCAGTAGAGTTCCTGAATTTACAAGAAAACGATGAAAATGTTGCATTCAACTCTGCTACATTGAATATTACAATCTTTTTACAAATGCGCTTGTTACGATTACAATCACCTTTGCCTGTTTGCTTGTAAAATACCAGTACCAATATCGGGCCATACCAAGATGGAAATTTTTGTCCCGTTGTATCTGTTCTGTTTCATTTCACAGTTGAACACTTCTAAAAAATTTGTTGTAGAAATGGCAAATCGTCAAAATAAAATATTTGGCAATAATAAAAACGGTCGCTTGATTAGGCTTTACCAAAATTCAAATCACCCTGCATTAAAGCATACGTTTGTCTACGCTTGCAATAACATGAAGTAAGCTCGTTATTTTGATGCCATCCAATACTGTTCCATCACGACTGAACGTATTCTGTCCTGTCGGCTTCCCCATTGCCGCAACCGTCAATGTACTATGTCATGTTTAACAGCAAGCAATTGTCGTTCGTCATTGTCAGCAATCTAGAGCCAGAGTAGCTTGTGCTAATTCAAGCGGTCGTCTCCATTCAACTCGATCTTGGGCCACTCGTCGCCAATGTTCTAGTTGTTTCAGAAGTCGCAAATCACATTCGAGCTGATCGAGCCATCTTGCACGTTGAAACTGTTCTTGGTGTCGGTGGGGTTATTGAGTAAAACTGTTTTCGTCGCACTGTCATCCGGCATTTTTACGACGTGTCAGGCCCACCGTAGTCAATCGACTTTCGCCAGATGTATGTTGGGAATCTCTCTAAGTGCCTATGGCTTGTGATGCATGCGCCTCCGACACTCTCCGCTTTCAGTTTGTACTCCACCAAACATCGTTCGTAGTACCTTCCGCTCGAACATGGCAAAGGCGCGTATGTCCTCTGTGAACAGCGTCACAGTTTCAAGTCCATAAAGAACTATTGGTCTTTTAAGGATTTTGTACATTGTTAGCTTCATACGGCGGCGTATGCTTCTTCATCGTAGCGTGTTGTGAAAGGAAAAGTAGGTCCGATTTCCCGCTTGAATGCGCCGCTTGTCCACAGTCACCAGCGATCCCAAATACAAGAAACTCATACACCACTTCTAGTTCGTCGCCTTCAACGGATACCGTCTGCGGGAAGCAACCGTTGGTTTCCTTTGAGCCTCTTCTTTTAATGTATTTGGTCTTCGAAGCATTTATTTTCAGCTCAGTCCTTCTAGACTTCGCTTTCAATCTGGAGTGCATAAATTGCCTCCATTATCACAAAGCTCCTGACTATGATATCAAAGGGGGGGGGCTCTGTAGTCGCAAGGTTACCGAGTCTGCTTTGACAAGCGAACGTTCATGGGTTCGAATCTTAGTAGAATCAGGTTATTGGATGTCAAAGTGACTTTAGCATGGGTTTATTCTCAGGCCCCTCACTCACCCTTCCTTCATGCTGAATTCTTTGTTATCCCGATATGGCCTATTGACAGTGCAAAGATGAGACCCTTATTTGGGGACAGCGCTATCATGTGGAACGAGGTGGGTAATGTAGAGAAAAGCATTGAAGGAAAGGTACCCAATTACACACAAGCACGCATAAAATTCAACAAGCATATCGCTCACTCAATAGCGATTATAGCAAAAATAAATTCAGTGCGGGTTATACAGCAAACACTCGGGTGATATCACAATAGATCAAACGATACTGGTCGCAGTGATGAGTCCATACAGGAAAAAAATGATATCATAGTCATCTGCAAAGCCACGCATTCAAGAGCAATGTTTAACAGAACCGCATTCGTGTATTATCTATCATAGACGGTCTCGATCGACTCTAGCGTATGCTGCTTTGAAATCAATAAAGATGTGATGCGTGGGCACGTTTTATTCCCGACATTTCTGCAAGATCTGTCGGATGATAAAAATCTGTTCCGTAGTTGCGCGAGGCCCCATGAAGGTCGCTTGGCAATTCCCTGCGACACTCTGTGCTAGCCGTGACAGCCGACGTAACACGATCTGGGAAAGCACCTTGTGGACTGCATTTACTAGCTGTATGCCACGAGAAATGCAGTAGTCGAGCGGATCACTTTTTGTAAATGGGACAAACCGTTCTTTACATCCATTCATCCGGTAGCTTTTATTCCTTCCAGTGTAATCCCGCTACACCCGTCAGTGTTGCGAAGCCCACACTCGTGTGGTCTACTTTTCTTACACACGCGTACTCATTCTAACGAACACGCCGGCATAAGCATCCCTTTAAAACTCCCGCTCTTATTTCTTCATGCACTGCAGCGAGTTTTTGCGACTGTGTGTTTAGCTAACAGCTATAGTCGTCGCTCGCCGTTGCAGCCCGATCTGCTGATTCCGATTACTCACGACGACTGGTACTCCCGCCGGTGAGTAGAATCGAGGGCGAAGATGAAGAAGAAAAAGAACAAGTAATGCAAAATTTGTATCCCAATGCACCACCAGCGTCACGGACACCTGATTCCCCACGAATTTTTTGCCTCGGAAATAAGCTATGCAGGAAGACAATGTGAGGAAGTGCGTGCGCAAGTGTGTGGGTAGCAGAATGTCTGCACACAGCACCGGCGGCTGTTTCTTTTACGCCTGCGTGTGCGGCGTAAGCATTGAATGCTATGTTTCTCATACTCTTTCGCTTATGAGTAGGCATGGTTGACTTCTCGTTCGATTCGCAACATTGAGAACCTTTGCCAGTCTATCTTGGCCATATTTATAAAGGTCTGCTGATAGGCATTCGTTACCAACAGCTTTGTTGGTCTTCAGCAATCCGATATTTTGTTTCACTTCGAGGAGATCAGGTGCTAGGAGATTACCATCTTCCTTGGACTCTTAGGTCCATCTTCCGTCCCGCCTCCTTCTGAAACTTCGCCCGCCATCGAGGTGTTCATCAAAATGCTTCCACCTGTCGACCAGTTAACGCTCATTTGTGATTAAATTCCTTTCCTCTTCCCTACACATGTCAGGTTTCGGTGAGTACCCCTTCCCTACTAGCACGGTTGTTACAAAGTAGTTGTGGTAACCGAATTATGACTAATTTTAGTCGTAATTTGGTTGCTTCAACTAACTGGACCTAAGATGTGCTACTTGAGTAACGAGTTTGATTCATCTGCTAGTAAAACTTGTACATGGCATTAGCTCGAAATATTTGTTATATTTCTACACTGTCCTCCTTTTGGTACTTTTTACACTTGAGGATCATGGTCAACTGGTTCCTTGCTTCGGTATTTGGTCAACTTCTCTCTAGTGGCAATGCGCAGAAAATTTTTCCAAGCATTTTCTTTCGCTCCACCACACTTTGGCCTTCCCCATCAAACCAACGATTTTGGATACTGCAAGACTCTTCACGTTCTCGGCTGTTCCTGGCATATGGTGGGTTATCCAGCTGCCTGATGTTCAGCCAGGGAGGACGCCGTTGACGTGTCTGGTGTACAATAGGCAGTTTTAAGCGCACATATACTGCTACTAGATGCTGGTCAGAGTCCGCACCCCAGAGGAAACGTATGTTCGTGTTGATAGAGAAGAACCGATCATCTATGAGAACGTAGTCAATCTTGGTTCATTATACGTTGGTCAGGTGATCTCCAGGTGGCGTTGTAGATATCTTTGCGTAGGAAAATAGTGTTTTGGATCACCAGGCCTCGGTAAACTGCGAAGTTTATCCACCTTTGGTTGTTATTGTTCATGTCGGTGTGCAGACTATGGGGTCCTATCACCGGTCTCATGGCATCTTTAGGTCCGGTGGCGAACAGCTGTACATTGTCTCCAGCCTCGCGTAGAACGCTTCCTTTGCATCGTCGGGTGTAACTTCGTGCGATTCGTGCACTTTCATGATGATGCTGTAATTGAATAAACGACCTTTATTTTCTATAAATACATTCTCTCGTTGATCGCCTTGCAATCCGGCATGCGATCTTGCATTCTGTCCAAAACAACAAAGCCCGTTTCTAGTTCGTTGATAGTGCCAGTGTTGCGGCTTTCCACCGTGGATCTTCGAAACCTTGCTGCGATGCCGAGTTAATGGAGTTCAAGCTGTTCGAGCAGCACTCGGTCGCCATCTGCATAATTTAGCGATATCCAGTTCCAAGTACCGAGTTTCCATTCGTCGTTCTTGTTTCGTCGTTTAGATTGATGCTGAATATTTTTGCGCGAGTTCACTAAGACGTCTAGTAACCCTTGCAGCCGGCGACAATCGGCGATGAAACGCACGGCAAGAAACAATTTCAGATCGTCAGCGCAGATAATTACGCATCCGGCTTCAAGCAATGTAGCTACGTTGTTGAAATATAGAAAGAACAGCAAAAGTTGCTTCCTTGGGGAACATCAGATTTATTGATAAACACAGATGGAACGGCAGATTCCAGTTCGACTTGCAAGCCTCTGTCGCACAAAAATATGAACGAATCCACGACAATAACCGTTGTGAGGCACCCGGATGCTGAAGTTTTCCTAGAAGGATACGGTGATCGATACGATCAAATGCAGTTTTCAAATCAGTGTATACTGCGTCCACTTGTGCTTTTTCCTTGAGTAGCGCAATACACGAAGAGGTCCCCCAGGTATGAACCTGTGCTGGTAGGTGGATATATAGATCTTCGTAGGATTAAGATTTTTACTGCTAACGATAATTTCAAAAAAGCTTGGAGGCAGCAGACAAGCCTTTAATACCTCTGTAGTTCTGTACATTTCGGCGATCACCACTCTTATGGACGAAGAACATGACGGAATGTTTCCAGATATCCAGATATTGCGTAAAGAACTTGTTGAAAATACGATACAGGGGCATGGATAATTCTGATGCTCACCGGTATAAAACAGCGGTAGGCATTCCATCGAGCCCAGCGGAGAAGGATGCTTCAATTTATTTACTGCTTTAGCAACCATTATTAGTGTAATTTCAATGGTATCTAGGTCGACTAATCCTTCGGAAACGTTTATCACAGCCTGTTCAGCTTCATTATTAATGTCTAATATATTGGTGAATACAGAGGGGAAGAAAGATGCAAATGTTTCACAGGAGTCTGTGACGGAGTGCGCATCAGAACCGTGTAGATATTAGCACGTATAGAAGCTGGTCAATGAACTCCTGAAACAGTAAACCAGCTGGCCACGATGAGGAATTTAAAGCGATATTCTGCATTTCAAGATCGAGTCCAAACAACAGAGTAGAAACATCTTTTCCGAACGAACAAGCGAATGACATTACTAGGCTTAGCGACGTTCAGACTGTAATCTGATTACAGTAGGATGGTCATTTGATGTCAAGTGACCCGCAGTATGCAGCAAACACCCGGACGATATCACAATAGATCAACGATACTGGTCGCAGTGAAGAGTCCATACAGGAAAATAAGTGTGTCCAAGTTCCCTGCAATTAATTTATATCTGGAGAACTACTCAGCAGATGGTTGTTAAGGATGTAGCTGTTCTTGTAGAGTCCGGTAAATATCCTTGTGATGTGGCCGGCCCACCGTAGCCACCCGACTTTTGCAAGGCGTACGACGGAAATCCAACCAAGTAGTTCCTGCAGCTCGTAGTTCATTTGCCTTCGCCACTCTCCGCTTTCCGTAAGCAAAGTTACAGTCTCAAGACCGTAAAGGACTACCGCGATTAGCGTTTTGTACATTGTCAATTTTGTACTGCGGCGTATGCTCCTTGATCTAAACGTCTTGCGAAGGGAAAAGTGGGCCCGACTTCCAGCTAAGTGGTAATTAGAGAGTTTTCAGATATGTGAACTCATCAACTACTTCAAGGTAACCGGCGATAGTTACGGTCCATGGGAGGCAAACGTTGTTTTCTCTGAGGACTTCCTAGCATATATTTGGCTTTTGACGCAATGATTTGGGAGCGCAATCGCTTGAAGCACTGTTTCACACTATCTGTATTTCATTCTTATATTAATATGGTTCGTGGAGTTACGTTGTATGATCGGCGAAGGAGGGTTTTAACTTTTATCACCATGCATTCGATTCTACGAAATATGTCGAATTGTTTTGGGTGGGCGGCCTTCGAATTCGTTCTCGTTTTCGGACAGTTTTCGTTGTCGATGTCGATGAATTAAACACACGACAACATCACAGTCTCACGCGGGTCATTTAGGTAATTACCAATACCATACCAATACATAAAATGCTTGATAACTTTCACTACCAATATATTAGGTTTATAAAAAAAATAGTCAGGTATTCCAATACGTCTCGATAACATTTTAAGACAACACATCGTGTGCTGACATGAATAAGTAACTCATTTACCGGGATAGATGAAGCAGTTTACGATATCTGATAGCATGCAGTGCTCCACAAAAATAACAACTCTACCTGAAGGCGATTATAAAACGTATTCAGTGCATACACTTTCGCCCCTGTGGTAATATTCTTTTATCTGTCAGTCCATGAACATGTCTACTGAAATGCTGACAGTGTTTGTCTGTCTCAGTTTTCTACTCTTCAAAACAATTCATTGATGAAATGCGGTGCTGAATGATTGCTCGTCTAACCTGTCAGTTAATTTTCTTGCTCTTGACTGATATTTTAGATCTTCAAGTTTAAACTGCCTGCTTTAATATCAACCACGGAAATGAAAGAAATAAATTAAAACTTTGAAGCAATGAATACGTTTAGTGTAATATTATTTGCCGTTGTCGGCAGTTCAAAATTAATGAATGATTCACATTTGATTTCATTCATTATTGTCGAGAATTAATGAATGTAGAGAACAATACGAACATGAACGCAAGTGATTCGTCACAAATACAAAACTGAATAGACTGGGTGTTAGCGATAACCTTTTGTGATGGTTTTGCTCATACCTTACGGATCGACAGTTGGTGGTTGCAGTTCGAAATGATCTAGCCGATAGTCATCCAGTTTCGTCAGGTATACCTCAAGGAAGCCACCTAGTCCCTCTCATTTTTTCTGCTTTATTTCATCGACGTTAATTTGACCATTAAGGGCCCGCGACTCTCGTATGCAGGTGATCTTAAAATGTACATGCAGATCCTCTCGGCTGACTTCAATAACAATAATTCTTCTGAACTGAAATAGCACCGCTTCAATTCAAAATTAGCTCGAATTAGCGTAGGTTTCACTTCATCACGACGCTCGCTTTAAAAGATTCATTTTTACCTTTGTTATACTATAACAATACCACATATACCAATCGATAAGGTTCGACGAATTGAGCAGTGCCTGTGTATGTGTGTGTGTATGTGTGTGTGTATGTGTGTGTATGTGTGTGTGTATGTGTGTATGTGTGTGTGACGCTTGACTTTAGTCGTCTGTTTCTCGGAAATGGCTAAACCGATTCGTTTGCTATTACGCTTATTTGAAAGGTGTTATCACCTTGTAGATCACTATTGAATGGTTTTACGGTCCGACATTTTGTTTAAAAGTTATAAGCAAAAATGTAAAAATTACGTGACATGATTTTCTCCGGAACAGCTCAACCGATTTCAACAATTTTAGTATCAAATGAAGGCTCTTGCTACTGCAAATTTTTTGTGGAGAGTTTTATCGCAAACAATCAAGCGGTTCAAAAGTTATGCTTAAAAATGTACTTTTTCAAGGTGTCAATTAGTCGAACGTTTCTCAGAGATGGCCAAACCGATTTATGCGCTATTAGTCTCATTTGGTAGGTAATATAGCCTCATAGATCACTATTGATTTGTTTTTTGATTGGATGTTTAATTTGAAAGTTATGAGCAGTCGTGTACAGCATAATAAAAGTTACAATTATTTATAACGTTTTTAACCAGATAATTAATCAGATTTTAATTATTTTAGTATCAAACAGGAGGCCTTAATGCTGTGAACATATCTACTAAATATTATTAGAATTGGCCTTACCAGTCAAAAGTTATTTGAAAAACATTGATGAAATTATTTAAGCAAACTTTACTGATATGAACCAAACAGAAAAAAACGCGATCATGTGCTCTAGCGTAAAAATGTTTAATTTTCCTGGAGGTGTGTCTTTGAAAAAGTTTATTTAAAAAATCTGGCGCAACTTTTTACACTATTAGGGTGACCGTAAATCTACCTATTAGGGTGTAACAAATTTTTGTGTTTTTAAATGCGTCCAAAAAAGTACAGAGTCTCAACAAAAGTTGTAGAACACAATAAAATAAGCAACTTTGCCATACATAGTAACTATCTACCTCTTACTGGTTGTGAAGAGTAACGATTTTTTTTAAATACAGCGAAAATTGAAAAATTGAGATATCGAAAAGCGGCTACGTCACAATTTAGATAATTAATTTTCACACGTCAAAACAAAAAACAGCGAAATCGGTCCACTAGATACTGAGATACACGCACCGTCGCTGTAAACATATGGTTTCGAGGAGAGCGCGTTTAAACTATTGTAGGTACAGCATTGCACTTCCCTTCAAGGAATCCCACAGTTTTACTGTAAATTCTCAACGAGACCACGTACCGAAAAATACTCTGGGCTCAACATTTCTGAAGATAAAAGCCTCCCCCTTAAATATCAATCCTGCTCAAGAAAAAAATATTCTACAAATTTATCAGTATATTACATATACATGCATATGTGTTGATGATAACTGCCATTACTGCCCATAACAGTTCCATGTGAATTTCACCACTTTTGAGATAATCCTAGGAATCATCTTTAAATTGTTCATGCTTTCAATATTTCAAACCGTAATGTTAAGTTTGTTCCCAAAATTTTGAAAAAAATATCAAACTTTGTCAGTCACAATTTACAAAAAACAGTCTCAGTAGTGAAAATATAACAATAAACAGCTGTTTTTAAGAAATGCCAGGACCGATTTAACTGCCAATAACTACCAAACGCAAAGTTTTGTGGCCTAGAAGAATTCTATTGAACAGAATTTGGAACGGATGTACGGTTCCGAAGATATGTCCGGAACAAGTTCCGGAATTTATGAAACTTGAACATAGAAGCACCTTGAATCATAACAAACCCGTCATGCGACACCTCCAAGTACTCGAAATTGCACAACTAGACCATTGGAAGTCGTATAAAATGTGCAAGGAAAACGGCCAGCTTCTAACTTTTTAACGAATTCTATCTCAAATGACAAATGATATGGTATAACAAAGGTTCCTTTCACCAATAGGTGGATTAAATCGGGTTTTTCTTTTTACTTATGCCAAATATGGTTCCATTTGCTTGATTAGTTCTTGAATTATGAAGAAATTTGTATTTCATTTGTATGGGAGCCCCCCCTCTTAAAAGGGGAAGGGGTCTCAGTTCATAATAGAAAAAAAATTTGTCTCCAAGAACACACACATGCCAAATTTGGTTCCATTTGCTTGATCTCGAGTTATAAGGAAATTTTTGTTTCATTTGTACAGGAGCCCCCCGTCCCAAAGTGGGGAGGGGTCCTAATTCACCATAGAAATTTTTTTTGCCCTCGAAAACCTTCACATGCCAAATTTGGTTCCATTTGCTTGATTAGTTCTCGAGTTATGAGGAAATTTGTATGGAAGTCCCCCCTCTTAAAGGGGAGAGGAGTTATAATTCCCCTTCTAAAGAGGGGACGCGTCTCAATTTACCATAGAATAAATTCTTGTCACCAAAAACACCCACATGCCAAATTTTGTTCTATTTGCTTGATTAGTTCTCGAGTTATGCAGAAATTTGCGTTTCATTTGTATGGGAGCCCCCCGTCTTAGTGGGGGGAGGGGTCTCTAACCATCAATAAAACCTTTCCTGGCCCCAAAAACCTCTACATGCAAATTTTCATGCCAATTGGTTCAGTAGTTTTCGATTCTATAAGGAACATCCCGACAGACAAACAGAAATCCATTTTTATATATAAGATTCATGTCAATTCCATTCGAAAAAGTACTTTTTATTCAAGTTTCCATAGATATTAAAGTACAAATATTACGTACAGAGTTTTACTAAACGTATCCCTTCTAATTTCCCTTTTCCCTCCTACAAGATATATTTACTTACTAGTCCAATGTAAACACCCTGTCTCACGTCTTTTCTGTTACAAATGTAGCAACTATTTCTAATAAGCTGTTGCGTCACCCGCACATCGAGATGTATGTAAGTTTTTGTTTGCTTCATTTCCTCAGGCAGTCTGCCGCCAGCCAGTGTGCGCAATTAAGCTAGTAATCCTGCCGGAGAACGCGCTGCCTGGTTCCGTACCTGTGTGTAGGCGCACCCAGCTATGTATGCCCATCTATACTAGGCACTAATGGATTCCATCACTTCTTCAATCTCGAATGCTGCCAAGCCCCAACCAGATAGCATGGATCAAACAGCAGACCACAGGGAGCAATATATTCCATCTCGGTGGTGGCTGCCGCCATTACCGCAGCACCCAGCTTGCTATTAGTCTGTATTCCACAAGTTGGTCCAGTGGAGCATTTCGCCTCCGGAGAGCTGTAACAGAGGCTCAACGATCGGTATGTGTGGGTGTATGGATGTAACCTCTGCCCTACCGACGGTTGCCCTCAATTAAGCCTAGGCATCGATTCCAACGAATCATCATCAGGAGATCATTAATTTCCCACTCGCACCCGGTTTGGCGTAGATTTACGTGTTACGTGAACCGATTCGTTAGGCGATTTGATTGAAGTGCCGTGGGAACCAAATGCCCAACAGAAGGTCAAATGCTTTATTCTGGCACGCTTTCTGGTTTTTTGACTGTACCTAGTTCTGTGTAATTAGAACCAATCGAGAACATCACGATACGAGAAACTCTCCAACTCTCGTGTATAATCAATTTAACTTTGATATCCCCACTTACTGACAGCACCTGTCAAAGCAGTTTGAGTAACATTACGCTTTTCACGCGTTATTCACTAATTTGAGCTTCGTTTTAGTGAAAAAACAATTTTATTATCAGCCAGCAGCACCCTGCCCGTTCAATCGCCATTAATTAGTAATTATCTGACACGCCATACTTTCAACTTGGTAGCGACCTTTAAAACCCCGGCCATCATCGTTTGCCACGAACAGCGGAAGGGCACCATGTCTTGCAGCTAGTCCAAATAACGGCCAGCCAGCCGACGTCCGCTAACCAGATTCCCGCTAAAATCTGTTCATCATGTAGCACTTAATTACCGTTCACGAGCGTGACGAGTGTTCGGAAATTATGTACTTCGCCGGGGTGCGGACGGCTAGAGCCACCTGATCCCGTCACGTCCTGCCTGCTTGTACCAGCAGCGCAGAAAAAATTAACCGATTGAAACGTGATGATTAGACCCGGCTTGTTCTCTACCCCCTTGGTGTACCCTTCTGTTTATTCGTTTTTTTTCTGTTGGCATAAACAGACTTCGGCGCCGGTTGCAATTGAAATTAACATTACTGATTAAGGGTTTTGGTGAAACAGATTTCAAATATTGAGTACACCGTCACAGTTTCACAGTGACGGTTCTCGTCTCTAGCGGAAATTTATCATGTGTGGGGGGAAAATCCACGTTCTGACCATCGAAGCAGAACTGGTTGCACTGCATGAAAAAAAATACACACTAACAGAGGAAAAAGTAGCACATGTGTGCAAAAGCACTCCACGTTATCGGGTGGAAACGACCTGCCAAGTAGGAGACGCTATTCTCCGCAGGAAGAGTATTCAATCAGGCCAGAATGGGAAACATATTTGCCGGTCACTTTGAAGTTGGCTAATGAAGTGCATGCAGTACATGAGGGTTCACTCTATGGCCCGGACGGGCTCTCGCCGCGGCGTGGGGTGATGCTTGTGACTGGTCGTTGGTTCGAGCAGGTTCGGGAGAAATGACCCTTGGGCTATTTTAGCATACTTACGGGACATTTTTGGATAGATATCTACCGATAGAACGAGCGAGCATCAGCGGTGCAATGCCTCAATTTCGGATATTTTCCCATTCGTTCGAGGTTGTGCTCGAGATAGTGAAAATGAGTTGTGAAGGGAATTTCAACTAACCATTTGAAGTTTCGTGAAGGGTCGTTAACTGTTCGATGTTCGAGGTCCCGAGGGTGAATAGAAAATAGACATTAAAAGGAAAACACTAGAAGACGTTTACTTAGCGGGCATCCCGAGCAGAGAACAGATTTAATTATTTTAAGGGTTTGCTCTTCAATATACGCCTTCCGCTTGACTTTCAATTACGACTTAACTGCCGGTTTGTTACTTAATGTTAGAACACTGACAAACCGACATGACGATGACATTTCATCTTTGACGCACAAAATCTCGCAAGCAAGCGATCACTTGCTTACAAGCAAACTATCGCCTATGACTCTGTCAAACAGCAGAGAGTGAACAAACGTACGAGAGACAGATTTACCCATTTTCATTTTTGTTGTTTTCCGGCCTTTCTAAGGGGTTTAGAGCGATTCTGAGCTTAATTTGGGATCATATTTTTTTAAGTGTTTTCCGGCCTTTTTAAGGGATTTAGAAGCCCTCAATTGCTCCATACAGTGCGATCAGTATCAATTGCATTGTACGGAACATCCGTGTTTGGCCGTGGCTCCATCCAGTCAGAGATTGTCGTTACTAGGGGTGATAGTTTGAACTCCCTTAGTACGCAAAGGTGACCAATTTGGTCCCCCTCAAGTATTTTACGACACCTAAGGTTGCAAACCTTAGTGCTCCGAGTTCGGCTTCCTTCTTCACATGAAGATGTAAAGGCAGCAAGCATAACATGGATGACCTCCATGGCTGCAGTTGGTGTTGTGCGCATAGCGCTGGTCACTGACAAACATGCCAGGCGTTGAACTTTGTTAAGCTTGGCCTGCGCTGTCATCTCATTCATCTTTGGCAACCATCCAAGGGCGGCATAATTTAACCTCGGTCGTGCGGTAGTAGTGTATGACCAAAGGGCTAGTTGAGGTTTCAGTCCTCAGGTTTTGCCAAGCAGTGAACTGCATGCCCAGATGGCTGTAGTTACTTTCTTGACAGCATAGCTAAGTGAGCAGTCCAGTTCAGTTTATGACCCAGGATAAAACCCAGATGTTTAAATTTATTGCTGAAGCTTAGTCTGATGCCATTCAGTGTTCAGAATAAGAGTATGTCTCCTTCGCCTAGTAAATGGCATCGTGTGACCACGATATAGTGGTGTAAAGCTGCTTGCATACGACTATACAGCACTGCGTCAAATTTACCTGTGGCAATAAGTACTACGTCGTCGGCGTACGCAATGACCTCATGAATGCTGCATTATACAAATCGCACGTCATGCGGGTTCAGATCGATCTCCGCAGAAACCCTAAAGGAACTTTAGAACTTTGTCAATTCGAAACATTCCGCCATACCTTCTAATGTCTATCTCGACGAAACCGAAGCTAAAACCACTATGGATTCATGCGATTTTTCGTTTCCGTTTATTTTCCGTCTCAAGTTTTGCAAGTTTCTGAGGAGTTCAACCTTAGATGATTAATTTTGGCAGTTACGTAACTATGAAAGCATCCCAGGTAACCAATAAGCATCACCAATGCTATTCAAATGTAGGCCAATAAGCATTTCAGTCGCCTTAAATGCTACTTAAATGCTATTTTGGCAAAATATACAGCTACTTTACTGATAACCTTCTTATAGTGCTGACAATGCTAATTTACAGCTAATTACCGACACGAAGAATTCGAACACAATTTTGGATGCCAATTTACAACACCTATGCAGTCAAAAAGCTAATATACAACAACGTGCAGTATAAAATGCCAGAAATGCTGATTTGCAGCTTATGTTAATGCTTATTAGTTACCAGGAATGGGTATTTTAATATACAAATTTGCAATTTTTCCTCACAGTAAAGTAGAAAACAACTCCCCTGTCCCCTCATTGTATAGCCAGAAAGCGGATAGTAATATTCGCCATGATTGTACAACATTTCGCCGAATATAATTTTGCGAAAAACCTTAAGCGGAACGTACCATTTCACGGAAAACTTTTTTGTGGAAAGTACCATTTCGCGATCCTCTCCTTACTCGCTATCGCTCGTTCCAGGAAACCCAGGTAGACCTAGGAAAACAAATAAACCTAGACAGTAATGATTTCTACGGGGAGGTGCATCCCCCCAGTGGGTAGCGCTTCCGACTGCGGGACGCCAGCAACACTCGTGGCCGTCTCGTCCTGAATGATCTAGTGTTACTATAGATAGTTTTTGTGGTCTTGTTATTGACTAATGTTTTATCGAAGAGTCTCGAATTTCTCGAGTTCGATTAGTTTTTGAGTTTCGCAAAAATTTTTGTTTTATTTGTATGAGAGTCCACTTCCCCCTACCACAGGGGTGAGAGGTGTCTAACTATCATGAAATAAATTCAAGACTCCAAAATCTCCCACATGCCAAATTTGGTTCCATTTGCTTGATTAGTTCTCAAGTTATAAGGAAATTTGAAATTCATTTGTATGGGAGCCCCCCGTCCTAAACAGGGGAGGGGTCTTAATTCATCATAGAAAAAAATTCTGCCCCCTAAAAGCCCCACATGCCAAATTTGGTTCCATTTGCTTGATTAGTACTCGAATTATAAAGAAATTTGTATTTCATTTGTATGGAAGCCCACCCTCTTAAAGGGGCGATGGGTCATAACTCGTTTTCTAAAGAGGAGAGGGGTCTCAATTCACCATAGAAAAAAATCTTGCCTCCAAAACCACTTACATGTCAAATTTGGTTCCATTTGCTTGATTAGTTCTCGAGTTATAAGGAAATTTGTTTTTCATTTGTATAGGAGCCCCCCCTCTCCTAGAGTTGGGAGGGGTCTGATTCACCATAGAAAATATTCTTGCCTACAAAAACACGCACATGCCAAATTTGGTTCTATTTGCTTGATTAGTTCTCGAGTTATGAGGAAATTTGTGTTTCATTTGTATAGGAGCGCCCCCCCTCCTAAAATGGGAAGGGGTCCTAATTCATCATAGAAAAAATTCTTGCCTCCAGAAACACCTGTATGCCAAATTTGGTTCCATTTGCTTGATTAGTTCTCGAGTTATGAAGAAATTTGTATTTCGTTTGTATAGGACCCCCCCTCTTAAAGTGGGGAGGGGTCCTAATTCACCATAGAAATTATTCTTGCCCTCGAAAACTTTCACATGCCAAATTTTGTTCCATTTGCTTGATTAGTTCTCAAGTTATGAGGAAATTTGTATTTCATTTATATAGGAGCCCCCCCCCCCTCCTAAAGTGGGGAGGGGTTCCAATTCATCATAGAAAAAAATTTTGTCTCCAAAAACATTCACATGCCAAATTTGGTTCCATTTGTTTGATTAGTTCTCGAGTTATGAGGAAATTTGTATTTCATTGCTACAGGAGCCCCCCCTCTTAAAGTGGGGAGGGGTCCTTATTCACCATAGAAAATTCTTTTGCCCTGGAAAACCTTCACATGTCAAATTTGGTTCCATTTGCTTGATTAGTTCTCGAGTTATGAGGAAATTTGTATATTATTTGTATGGAAGGCCCCCCTCTTAAAGGGGAGAGGAATCATAATTCCCCTTCTAGAGAGGATAGGGGTCCCAATTTACCATAGAATAAATTCTTGTCGCCAAAAACACCCACATGCCAAATTTTGTTCTATTTGCTTGATTAGTTCTCGAGTTATGCAGAAATTTGTGTTTCATTTGTATGGGAGCCCCCCCTCTTAGTAGGGGGAGGGATCTCTAACCATCATAAGAACTTTTCCTGGCACCAAAAACCCCTACATGCTAATCTTCACTCCGATCGGTTCAGTAGTTTTCGATTCTATAAGGAACATACGGACAGACAGACAGACAGAAATCCTCTTTTATAGGTATAGATAAGTACTTTCGAGATAACTCCAGTTATGATTTTGTTAGCTGCTAAAAATTCAAACGTTCGTGCTGTCCTGGACCTGCTGAAATTCCAGCTGTAGTTTTCGCCCGTTGTGCATTGGTGCTAATGGAGCCTTTGTGCCTTATCTCCGGATATCTGGAAGGAGTCAGTTATGTTTCCTGTGTTCAAAAGTGGCAATCGTCGGAATGTTCGAAACTATCGTGGTATTACTAGCCTTTTTTTTTAGAACAAAATGCTATATCTCTACCGACCAACACGGATTTATGCCTGGTCGATCCGTATGCACGAACCTTATGGGTTTCACGTCCACCTTATAGTTACTATATATATAGTTCGGCGGATACAAAAATCGGGAGCCAATTAAACGTCAAAAGCGGAGCCAAACGTTTTACAAAATTCGAATTGTGGGATTAATGTTAATAAACACATTTTATTTTCATGGAACTAGCCATTTTCAACACCCGCTAGCGATTATTTTCCGTAAAAACCTGTACATTTCTCCATAATTTCAAATTTAATTTTAAAAATCAGGGATGCCAATTCGCCTGGTTTTCTATCAGCCGAACTATATATATAGTAACTATAGTCCACCTGTATATCCTACATGGAACAAAAAGCACAGATTGACGTGATCTATGCTGATCTGAAAGCCGCATTCGATCGTATTGACCATTAAATACAGCTGCAGAAAATTTCGCGTCTTGGCGCATCTCGGAATTGTACAATGGCTCAGTTCCTTTCTGTGCGGCACGTGTGCAGCTCGACTCCTGTTTCTCTTCCCAGTTCACCAACTGCTCGGGTGTCCCTCAAGGCAGCAACATGGGACCTCTCCTATTTGTGTTGTTTTTCAACGATATTGCGACGCTACTTGGAGTGGGATGTATACTGATGTATGCAGATGATCTGAAATTATATTCGGTGGTTTGTTCTATAGATGACTGTGTCCGGTTGCAGAGGCTCTTAGATTTGTTTGTAGATTGCTACAGGAAAAACTGGCTTGTGATCAGCATTCCGAAATGTCAAGTAATGACTTTCCACTGCATTGCCAGTCCAATCGCCTACAACTATCAAATAAATGAGCATGCACTCACTAGAGTTGATGAAGTTATCGACCTTGACGCCATACTCACCTTCAACTTGCATCGCACCACTGCAAAAGCAAAAGCTTCTCGACAATTAGATTTCATCGCTAAAGTCGCTCGTGATTTCAATGATCCTCACTGTCTGAAGGCACCACTATATTGTTCATTAGTACGTCCACTCATTGAAAATACTTGCTTGGTATGGTGCCCTTACCAGCTGGCATGGAATCTACGCATCGAACGAGTTCAAAAACGTTTTATGAGGCTTGCGTTGAGAGATTTACCTTGGCGTGATCCAGCAAATCTACCGCCGTACCCCAATAGATGTCGTCTCTGGGGTCTTCAGACACTCGAGTATCGTAGGAAGGTTCAGCAAGCAGTGTGTGTGTGGCGAAGATATTAAATGGCAAGATCGATTCACCGACAATCCGGTGTGTCTTAAACTTTCGTGCGTCGCAACGCTCACTCCGATCGACCGGATTACTGCAGCCGCGATTTCACTGGACAACCTTTGGAGTTCACGAACCAATAACTGCCTGCATTCGAACTTTCTCTGCCGTTGAAAGCCTTCTTGAGTTTAACGAACCGTCGTATAAGTTTGCATAAAAATTAAATAATGTAAGATTTTTATTAACATGACGCAGAATATTCAATAAGACATTTTCGTTAGTTGAATTTTAATTAAACAAATAAACAAATAAATAAATAACCATGCTGTGATAGGTTGCGTAAGAGTGCGTCGACCACCAGTGACCAAAGCAAGGGGAGAGAACTTCTCCTTGAGGACATGCTTTGAACGCTGAGATTGTAATCGACGTATCTCGCAATGAGGCTGTGATTTCCCTGCTTGACAGTATTGCTTGAATCCAGCTCATTGTCAGCTGATCAGTTCCTTTATTAAGGAGAGTCGTATTAATTGAAGCGAAGGACGTGTTGTCGAAAGCGCCTTCAATGTCAAGAAAAGCACAAAGTGCCGTTTCTTGGTATTGAAGCGACTTTTCAATCAGCGTCACTAGGCAATTAAGTGCGGTTTCCGTAGATTTGCCGCGTTGGTAAGCATGTTGATTGCCATGTAGAGGGCAGTTCTTTAAAAACTTATCACGGATGTGATTATCCGTGATTTTTTCTATCAACTTGAGAAACGTTGATGTCTGATGACTAATTGGTGGGAAAGCTTTTGGCATGGTTTTATCTTTTTTGACTGCCTTGGGTATGAACACCACCCTGACCTTCCGCCAGCTAGCCGGGACATGTCCCAACGTAAAGCTGACACGAAAGAGGTTGATGAGCTCGGACATTATAGTCTGCTTTTTGTAAGAAGATGGGTAGTACGCCATCCGGTTAATTTCATTGGTTCAAAGGAGCTGAGTGCCCAATTGATTGAAGCCTCCGTAAACAGTGGACGTGCAAGTATAACCAAGTCGTTTGACACATTGCGTGATGACTCAATTTGCTACTGAGCGTCGACGTCGCTTCCAGTGGACACTGCCGAACCAGGGAAATGCAGTTCATAAGAATCTCCAACGTTTCCCTAGTAGTAACAGTGGTTTTCTGTATTGTTCTCTCCTGAGAGAGTTTGCTTCAATATCTAAAACGATATGCCTATGGTCTGATAAACTAGGTTCATGAGAGACATACCAGTTTGTGACCTTCTCAGCTATAGAAGTGCTACACAGAGTGAGGTCTAGGACAGTGATGGCCAAACCGCGGCCCGCGGGCGGCATGGGGCCCTTCGTGATGATTCATGCGGCCCGCGGACTGATTTGAGGGATGGCAGACTTATGAATCATTTTTTTGATGACACAGGGGTCACTCAGTTTAGTCGTAATACCTCGTGCATATTGCAGATCTGATTGCTTTCCGGTTTAAATCTTGTGGTTATTCCTAAAAGTCGCCTTTTCTTCTTCTTCTTCAGCAGCATAGAGCCGGGGTGGCTCGTGCTGTTTCAAGCACTCGTCTCCATTCAACTCGGTCTTGGGCCACTCGTCGCCAATTTCCTAGTCGTCTCAGAAGTCGCAAATCGCTTTCGACCTAGTCGAGCCTTCGTGCACGTTGGGCCCCCCTGTTCCTGGTGCCGGTGGGGTTGTTGAAGAGGACCGTTTTCGTCGCACTGTCGTCCGGCATCCTTACGACGTGTCCGGCCCACCGTAGCCTGCTAACTTTCGCTAGATGTACGATGGGAGTCTCCCCAAGCAGTGCCTGTAGCTCGTGATTCATACGCCTCCGCCGCTCTCCGCTTTCAGTTTGTACTCCGCCAAATATCGTCCGCAGCACTTTCCGCTCAAACACGGCAAGGGCGCGTATGTCCTCCGTAAGCAGCGTCACGGCTTCAAGTCCATAAAGAACTACCGGTCTAATAATGGTTTTGTACATTGTTAGCTTCGTGCGGCGGCGTATGCTTCCTGATCGTAGCGTTTTACGAAGGGCAAAGTAGGCCCGATTTCCCGCTTGGATGCGCCGCTGGATCTCCTTACTAGTGTGGTTGTCCGCGGTCACCAGTGATCCCAAATACACGAACTCTTCTACCACTTCTAGTTCGTCGCCGTCAACGGTTACCGTCCGTGGGAGGCGCGCATTTGTTTCCTTTGAGCCTCTTCCTTTCATGTATTTGGTCTTCGACGCATTTATTTTTAGCCCAATTCTCCTAGACTCCGCTTTCAGTCTGGCGTAGATTGCCTCCGCCGTCGCAAAGTTCCTGGCTATGATATCGAAGTCATCTGCAAAGCCTAGAAGTTGGCTACTCTTGGTAAAAATCGTGCCTCTCGTTTCAATGCCCGCTCGTCGGATCACCCCCTCAAGAGCGATGTTGAACAGCATGCAGGATAAACCGTCACCTTGTCTCAACCCTCGTCGCGTCTCGAAGGGACTCGAGAGTGTCCCAGAGATGCGTACGAAACACATCACTCGATCCAATGTAGCTCGGATCAGTCGCGTCAGTTTGTCCGGAAAACCGTATTCGTGCATTATCTGCCATAGCTTGTCTCGATCGACTGTATCGTATGCTGCTTTGAAATCGATAAAGATGTGATGCGTGGGCACGTTGTACTCCCGACATTCCTGCAAGATCTGTCGGATAGTAAACATTTGGTCCGCAGTTGCGCGAGCCCCCATGAAACCCGCCTGATAATTCCCTACGAAACCTTGTGCTATCGGTGACAGCCGGCGTAACAGGATCTGGGAGAGTACCTTGTAGGCGGCGTTTACCAGCGTAATATCACGATAGTTGCAGCAGTCTAGCCGATCACCCTTTTTGTAGATGGGACAAACCACTCCTTCCATCCATTCCTCCGGTAGCTTTTCCTCCTCCCAAATCCTCGAAATAACCTAGTGTAGAGCCTTTGCTAGCGTTTCCCCGCCATGTTTATAAAGCTCTGCCGGTAGGCGGTCCTTCCCAGCGGCTTTATTGGTCTTCAGCAACCTGATTTCTCGTTTGACTTCTTGGAGATCAGGTGCTAGGACATCACTATCTTCCATGGGCGCTCCTAGGTTAATTTCCGTTCCGCCTCCTTCTGCGACTTCGCCATTGAGGTGTTCATCGAAGAACTGCTTCCACCTGTCGACCACCTCGCGCTCGTTTGTAATTAGATTCCCTCCCTCGTCCCTACACATGTCAGGTTTCGGTGTGTAGCCCTTTCGAGTTTGGTTCACCTTCTCATAAAACTTGCGCGTGTCATTATCTCGGAATAGTTGTTCTAATTCTTCACGATCTCTGTTCTCCTTTTGGCGCTTTTTTCTCCTCAGGATCGTGGTCAACTGGTTCCTAGCTCGTCGGTACTTGGCCAGGTTCTCTCTAGTGGCAATACTTAGATAATTTTTCCAAGCGTTTTTTTTTTCTCCTCCACCGCTTGTTGGCATTCCCCATCAAACCAATCATTTTGTGTACTCCGAGGCTCAATACCTAGTGCCTCCGATGGCCGACCGTATTCTGCCCCAACCGTCTTCGAGGTTTGAAGCACCTAACTCCTCGGAAGAAGACAGTGCCTCATTCAGTATTCGCGTGTAGTTTTCGGCAGCTTGCGGGTTATCTAGCTGCCTGATGTTCAGCCGAGGAGGGCGGCTTTGACGTGTCCGGTATACGGTGGACAGCTTTGAGCGCACATGTACTGCTACTAGGTAATGGTCAGAATCGATATCCGCACCCCGACGGGAGCGTACGTTCGTGATGTTAGAGAAGAACCGACCCTCTATGAGAACGTGGTCAATTTGGTTCATTGTACGTTGGTCAGGTGATCTCCAGGTGGCTTTGTGGATATCCTTGCGCGGGAAAAAGGTACTTCGGATCACCAGGCCTCGGGAAGCTGCGAAGTTTATACATCGTTGGCCGTTATCGTTTGTGTCGGTGTGCAGGCTATGGGGTCCTACCACCGGTCTATACATTTCTTCCCTACCGACCTGGGCGTTCATATCCCCGATGACGATCTTGATGTCCCGTGACGAGCAGCTGTCGTACGTAGCCTCCAGCCTCGCGTAGAACGCTTCTTTCTCATCGTCGGGTCTACCTTCGTGCGGGCAGTGCACGTTAATGATGCTATAATTGAAGAAACGGCCCTTTATCCTCAATACACACATTCTCTCGTTGATCGCCTTCCAATCTATCACGCGATCCTGCATTCCGCCCAGCACTACAAAGCCCGTTCCCAGTTCGTTGGTAGCGCCACCGCTCTGGTAAAACTGGGCCTTTCCGCCACGGATCTTCCATACCTTCTCTCCTTTGCGACAGATTTCCTGCAGAGCTACGATGCCGAGTTTGCGGGGTTCCAGCTGTTCAATCAGCACCCGCTCGCAACCTGCGAAATTTTGCGATCTGCAGTTCCAAGTCCCGAGTCTCCATTCGTCGTCCTTATTTCGTCGCCTAGGTCGATGCCGAATATTCCGCTCCGAATATGCTTGAATGTTGTTAGTTAAGTTTAGTTTAGGTGTGTAGCCGTACTGGGGCAACACTACCGAGTCTCGCGATGGGGCTGCCATCTCATAGTGCCGAGACGCACTATACCTCCTTCCCGGTTAGTATACGACCTTAGTTTCCACCGGGGTTGGTAACCCGATCTCCGCTAAGGTTGCTCGTATTCCGGCTGGTACCACGAGGAGGTCGGGATCGGAGTTGCTGGATAAGAGGCTAACGACCACTATGGGGTCTATATTCCGCATTATCTAGCCGTTTACCAACCCCTTCGCCTTTTAATCGCCTTTTAGTCGCCTTTTGCTGCCGCCTATTTTACATTTTGGTATGTGCAAGAATGGTCAGAGGTCATTGTGGCCCGCGGACTCATGGGGCGATCTGATTTGGCCCGTACCACGCCTATGCCTGGGCACCACTGGTCTAGGACCTCATCTCTGATAGCATTTACAAAAGTGGGGGCGTTACGCGTTGGCATCGCAGCCGATCAGGAACGGTACGTTGATGGTCCTGCAGTACCGCACGAGATCGGCAACTGCGGATGGCGGTATGTCGTCCTTGTCACCCGGGAAGTATGCGGACCTCACAACCAGGTCCTGCTTTCCCGTAGTCGTTGGAACATCCAATTTGACAGCGACGACTTGGCGTTGAATGAACGAATTCTCGGAGAAAATTGTATTTGTTTCGTTAGCAGAATTGCGCGGTATGTCGTCCTTGTCACCCGGGAAGTATGCGGACCTCACAACCAGGTCCTGCTTTCCCGTAGTCGTTGGAACATCCAATTTGACAGCGACGACTTGGCGTTGAATGAACGAATTCTCGGAGAAAATTGTATTTGTTTCGTTAGCAGAATTGCAGTCCTCGGCTTGGACAGCATGTTACAGTAGATTCACTTACCGTAGTTTTCTAGGCCGAGAATTCTAGTGCTGTGAACGCAAGGTTCTTGGATTAAGGCAGCTGTTAGCTGCTGGTTAACGAACCTTCGACCAAGGACACTGGAAGCGCCCTTGGCATGATGAAGCTTCGCTTGCACGCAGCGAAGGCTGCCCGCTATGTTACTGGTTTGACGTCCGTGGCAGAGTTGTTAGACTGAGAACCTGATGGCAAACTGTCGCATGCAAGCCTTGTCGAACATATCGATGAGCATGAAGCCCTGCTTGACAATCAGGTTAGCAGACAAAGGGCCTATCTCCAACGCCAGTTCGATGGTGTTCCCTGTCACGCTGCGACGAAGTACTCGCCACGTTTGTGTAGGGACGGAGACGGAGGATCCTCTCGCTCGAAGTATCCACACTGCTCGAGAAATACCCCATGAAGACAAGGGGCCTCGGGAGGTCCTTTATGGTGTATGTTCTCAGCAGTGTTTCATCCCAGCAGGTAGCCGTTCGTGGGCTGTCAGCTCTTGAACTGTAACCGTATGGCTGGAGAATCCTGTCCCGCAGTACAGTTCAGGATTTCTTTGCGAATAGTCGTAAGCTGATCCGCAGTTTGTATAGTGCATGGGGCCTCCGTCACTCGACGTGATTACGATGCTGGAGGCATCCACCATCTCATTATTCGAAACCCCTGTTTGAGGTTTGGGCGCAGACGGCCTTTTATTTTTGCGCACTATAGATGGTTTAGTACTTGGACCTTTTGTGCTAGTGTTTGGCGACACAGTCTCCTCCGACTATTGCCGTTTGCTCTGCTCGAGAGGTTGCGGTAGCTGGTCGACAGAGCAAAGGGCCAGTTTCCTGGCCTCTTCCTCTTTGAATCGCTTGCTGAGATACCACCTTTCCTGGGCACTGGAGAGCCTCTTGAGACCAACACGAGACGACGTTGGTACCCCAACATCATCTGGTTGCGTCTCCGAATCGGGAAGATTATCCGCTCGACTTTCCACACCCCCTTTTGGGCAACTCAGGATCAGTGAAGAGAGTGAAGGTCCTCCGTACAGTGAGTCGCTGTCGAGGGTGAAGGTTTCGTCCAGTTCTTCATCCTTAGTTCGAATAATTGCGAATAATATAAAGAATCCCATGAGTGGAGGGGAAAAAAAAGTCCGCCACATCAGAGCCCCTCATGATGCAGTAAGGGCAGATTACTGTGGAGGCCCTGGTACTCTACAGGCTCCGTTTGCGGCTGAGTATTTGTAGAACTCCCAACGTAAAGCTGGCACGATTCATCCCTCGGCACGGGTCGCATGACGCCTTGGATTGTGGGTTTTATTCAATTGCATTTTACGCTATAGCCATGGATAACAGCTATTAAAACCATCCTCCTGTTAGGGGCTTTGGACTCTCTGCTCTGGTTCCCAGTATTTTTGGGTTTTTTCGAACCGGTTCCTACCGGGATTTGTCATTTGCTGGCGGAGCATTTACACTCAGCATTCGCATGAGTGCCTACTTCCCTGTCCGCATGCGACCCTAGTTTCCACCGGAGTTGCTGAATAAGAGGCTGTGGACCTCCATGGACTCTATTTTATAACTTCATGTATGAAATAGACCGCGAGGTTCTTAAGCGCATTATTCAACCATTTACCATCCAAAATTCTAGGCTTAATTTTGGATCACTTTCTTTTTATGTATTTTCCGGGCTTTGTAAGGGGTTTAGGGCGATTCTGAGCTCAATTTGGGATAATTTTGCTTTTCGGCGTTTCCTGACCTTTATAAGAGGCTTAGAGCGATTGTGAGCTCCACGATTTCTACACTTCTCAAACATGACCGACTTTCAAGCATTTGGGAGGAGGATAAACTACCGGAGAAATAGATGGAGGGTGTGGTTTGTTCCATCTACAACTAGAGGCGATCGGCTAGATTGCTGTAATAACCGCGGCGTTACTCTGGTCAATGCCGCCTACAAGGTGCTTTCCCATATTTTATTACGTCGTCTATCCTCAATAGTAAAAGAGTTCGTATGGCAATTTCAGGCAGGTTTTAAAGGGTCCGTGCTACTACGGATCAAATTTTTACTCCGACAAATTCTCCGGAAATGTTGGGAGTACAGCATACCGACGCATTATATTTTCGTGAATTTCAGGGCAGGATACGATACTATCGGGTGTGAACAGCTATGGCAGACAGACTGACACGACTGATCAAGTGAGCGACTCTGGAGCGAGTGTTGTGCTACGTGTGCGTTTCAAAGGCACTCTCGAGTCGTTTTGAATCGCACTGAGGATTACGGCCAGGCGATTGACTGTCCTGTATGTTATTCAACATCGCTATTGAAAGTGTGATCCGACAAGCGGGCGTCGAAACGAGAGGAATGATCTTCAGCGAGATTAGCTAGCTCCTAGTCTTCGCAGACGACCTGGACATTATTACTAGAAACCTTGGGACGGTGGAGGCAATCTACGCCAGACTGGAAACGGAGGTTATGAATATTGGGATAGAAATCAATGCGTCGAAAACCATATAGGGTCCGAGTATCAGTGTTTCAGCCCGTTTCTATTTTGGGCCTACCCTCAGTTTACCACTTCCTACGGGAAAAATCTATTATTATTTCTTACCGATACACGCTATTATCATTGCGCATTCCTTTCGTAGTGATTAGTTGGTTCTTCAGGTTCAGACATCACGAAAACAGAGTAGGCAGAATAATTAAAAACATGCCGAAAATACTATCCAGTGGCCTATATGGTAGGAAGACAGCGCCGTAGGGTGTAGTTGGCCAGACTGGCCCCGGCCAATGGCGCTAGTCCTAGGGGCGCCAGAAACGGCGTGTACCTCAGTAAGGCACTCTCATGTGTAGCGATGTACTGGATATAGGGAGTTGTACAAATTATATCCGACAGTCTCATTCTAAAGAAATAATAAATTTCTATAAAACACTGACATTGGGAGGCACCAAATCGGGACTTCGTCGCCAGAACGTCACGCTACGGTTCTGGGACCAGGTCTAAAATCTGGGTCCAAAATCTGATCCAAAATCTGACAAAAAAAGTGGTCCACAATTTAGTCCAAATTTGTTCCGAAATTTGGAACAAAATTTAATAAGATATAGTCCAGATCCAAAATATGGTCTAGGTCTAGGATCTGGTTTAAAATACGATCCAAAGCCTGGTTGCTGGTTTAAAATCTGATTAAAAATATGGTCCAAAATCAGCTCTGTAAGATCTGATCAAATTCTGGTTTATAGTCTGGCCCAGTTTAAGAATCTTGTCCAATATTTGATACAAAATTTGATAAAAAGGTGGTCTAGAATCAAGTCCAGGCCCAAAATATTGTCTTGGTACAAAATGTGGTTCACAATAACGACTCACATTTGATCCAAAATCTGATCATAAAACGGGTCCAAAATATTATTCAAAACCTGGTTTAAATATGATAAGCATGTGGCCTAAAATCTGAAATCTGACGGAGGTGCAATATCTGGTTCAGGTTCAGAATCTAGTCCAAAATATGTTCAATATCTAGTCGAAAATGTAGTCCAAAATCTGGCCTAGAATCTGGTTCAAACCCTGATCCAAAATCTGGTGTGTTGTTTAAAATCTGATCAAAAATGTGACCCAAAATCTGGTTTATATTCTGGTCCAGGTTCAAAATCTAGACCCAAATTTGATTGAAAATCTAGTCCAAAATCTGATATAAATTGTGGTCCAGAACCAAGGCAAGGGCCACAACAAGTAAGGTCCAAAATGGGGTCCAAGTCCAGAATCTGGTCCAAAATTTGATAAAAAAAATGTGGTCCAAAATATTACCACAAATCTGGTCTAAATCTGATAAAAATGTGGTCCAAAATCTAGTCTAGGATCTGACGCAGCTCCCAGATCTGGTTCAACTCAAGAATCTGATCCAAAATTTGATCCAAAATGAGGTTCAAAATGTGATTAAAAAGGTATCTCAAAATTTTATCCAAAATCTGGTCCAAATCTGTTATAAAGGTGGTCCAAAATTTAATCCAAATCTGGGTTCAAAATCTGATGAAAAAAGTGGTTCAAAATTTGGTTCAGAATCTAGTCCAAATCTGTTTCAAAATATGAAACAAAAGTTGACTAAAAATGTGGTCAACGATGTAGTCCAGGTCCAAAATCTGGCCCAAGAAATCTGATAAAAAATGTGGCCCAAAATCTGGTTTATAACCTGGTCCAACTTCAGAATCTGCTTCAAAGTTTAGTCCGCAATCTGATAAAAAATATGGACCTAAATGTAGTTCAGGTCCATAATTTGATCCAGAATGTAGTCCAATATCTGATCCAAGATTTGGCCCAAAATCTGTTGTAAAATCTGGTCCAGAATCTAGTCCAAATCTGTTCTAAAATTTGTTGCAAAATTTGGAACAAAGTTTGATAAAAAAATGGTTCATAATTTAGTGCAAGCTCAGAATCTGGTTAGTGGTTTAAAATCTTAACACAACTAATAAAATTGGAAGAATGACTGATTTAAGAAACGAGGGAGTGCTGAATCGGGTCTTCGCCAAGGGCACCACAATGTCACGCTACGGCTTTGGGAAGAGGCTCCAGAGAAAACAAAATTTGCCTCCCACTGACGCTTCATCAATGGATTAACATCGCATTTGTATCGCTCTGTGAAATTTAATGTTTATCACTGATGATTCCCTCATTGGAATCTTTTCAATAATTTATTTATATAACCAATTTATATAAGAGGCTTATGTCTGTACCGAAAACCAGGTCTCTGAGAGGACGTCATAAGAGGCTTATCGGTAACTAAAATCATGTCCCTGACAGGACGGCATGCTTTCGTAGCAATGGGTTGTATTCTCAGTCACCTCACTGGTCGACTGCTGGACTGCTCGATTGCGCAACTGATTGACTAGACTGCTCGACTGGACTGCTTAAATGTACTGCTCGACTGAACTGTTCGATACGATTGCTCGACTCAACTGCTTGATTGAACAGATCACCTAGACTGCTTGACTGAACAGCTCGATTTAACTGCTCGAGTGGACTACTCGACTTAACTACTTGATTCGACTGCTTAACACATAACACATTTGCTTGACTTACTACTCGACCCGAATGCTCGACTTAACTGCACGATTGAACAAGTAATTGGACTATTCGATTCGAATGCTCGACTGGACTGCTTGACTGGACAGCATGATTCATCTGCTCGACTCAGCTGTTCGATTCGACTCAACTGCTTGATTCCACTGCTCGACTGGACTTCTCGACTCAATTGCTTGACTCGACTGCTTGAATGAACTGCTTGACTTAACTACTCGATTGGACTATTCAAATCGGCTGCTCGACTCAACTCTTCAACCCGATTGCTCGACTCAACTACTTGACTTAACTGTTTGATTCGACAGCTCAACTCAACTGTTCGACTTAACTGCTCGACTGAACCGCTTGACCCGACTGCTCGACGCAATTGCTCGACTAGACCACTCGATTCAACTGCTCGACTGGACTGCTCGATTAAACTGCTCGACTCGACTGCTCGGTTCAGTTGCCCAACTCGACTGCTCGATTAAACTGCTCGACTTGACTGCTCGGTTCAATTGCCCAACTCGACTGCTCGACTAAATTGCTCAGCTAGACCGCTTGACTGAACAGCTTGATTTAATTGCTCGATTTAACTGCTCAACTCAACTGCTCAACTCAACTGCTTGACTTCAGTTTGATTCGATAGCTCGACTTAACTGTTCGATTCAACTACTCGACTGGACAACTCGACTCAGCTGCTCGACTCGACTGCTCGACTCAGCTGCTCAACTCGACTGCTCGAATGAATTGCTCGACTCAACTGTTCGACTTAAGCACTTGACCCGACTACTTGACTAAAATATTCGATTCGACTGCTAGACTCATGTGCTCGACTAGACTACTTGATTCAACTGCTCGACTGAACTACTCGACTTACCTGCTCGACTGGACTAATCGACTTAACTGCTCGACTGGACTGCTCGATTTAACTGCTCGACTTGACTGCTCGACTCGACCACTCGATTCAACTACTCGACTCGACTGCTCGACTCAACTGCTCGATCGGACTGCTTGATTTAACAGCCTAATTTAACTGCTCGATTTGACTGTTCGACTCGACTGCTCGACCCAACTGCTTGACTCGATTGCTTGATTCGACTGCCCAACTCGCCTGCTCAACTCGATTACTTGTCGCGAAATCATATGGTCGGTGTTAAGTCAGACCCGACCAAGTCGCAAAGTTTTAAAAAATCAGTTAATGATAGCAAACGATCAAGAATTTTCTAAGCAACATTTTACTCTAATCCAGACTACATAAATATTGCAAACAGCCAGAAGTTTTTATTCAATTAAATAAAATCCAATACGACCATAAAAACTATTTGTTTCTGTTTCCGGTTATGGCTATATTATGCAATATAAGAACTCAAAGAACTAATACAAAGATTAGATATCTTCGCAAACACTGTCCAATGGAATGCATCCGCAGTTTTCTGAATTCTGAACAGACATTTATATTTTCAGGATCGTAAGATTCGGGCTCAACTAGTATTCAAAATAAGAGAATAAATGCATCAGTTAGGGAAATTTGTCACCTGTCATAATTCCACTTTAACAAACATTGCTTAACCTATTTACATTCTTTCACAGTTACAATAGAAAACGTTGAATCATATACGGTACGACGGATGGCAAACCAAAACTGTGAAAACTCATGCATGATGAATACATAACGAGAAAACTATATGGCTCCAGTAAAACTAAGCAAAAAAAGTCTAAAAGTTTAATGATTACTGCCACACCAATCCCATCGCTAGTCGAGTAGTGCCGCTAAAAACCATTCGCCAACAAAAGTGTCATCTTAAATTGTCGAAAAAGTAAAACCGAATGGACATCCGAAAGAACTGTCAATTGATTTTAGCTTGTGATTCCCACACCGAAACCTCCGAAGGGGGCAAACAGTCTGGGCACCGGAAAATTGCAACGTCGTCGGTGGCTCTGTCTACAAAAGTAAAGTGACATCGGAAAGCGAGAGACAAACACTTACACACACACACAGTCTTTCTCTCAGTCACATTGAATGAAAATGTCTCATTCAATTTGCAATCCTCTGCCGGAGCCGGAGGAAACGGCAAACGGTGACCACGGAAGAAGGAAACGGACGGCCTTTTTGACTGTAAGCCTTTGATTTCCCAGACAGTCGATTGTATGGTCATCAGAGCATGATTGTTGTTTGTTGGTTCAGATGATGAAACCGAAATCAGCAGTCTATGGTTGGATCAGTTTAGAACAATTTTGTTCTTTGATGTTGATCGATATAGCAAGTCCTGCTCTAAGCTTGTTTGGTTAATCGGTATTCGCCCCGCAGTCTACGAAAATTTCATCACCGTCGCTTGCTAAAGTTATTCTACGGGAATGTTTTCCGGCGTTTTCGTAAATTAACATCGAAATTCATCTTATTTGCATTGAAGGAAAGAGGATCAAAGGATCCGTAACTTACGTATTTATGCCTTCATTCAATATCGTGGCCGTTTTGCAAAGCGTCTCTTAGGTTTTTTATCCCTAAGCCTTTGGGCAAAGGGCAAGCGTAGTAAATAAATGTCGAACGCCCCGAAAAATTATTTATCAGTCTCGAGGGATGTTAATTTTCCCAAAATAAACTTCAAATCTACCTCTTATTTTAAAACTTCAACATAACCGGTCCCTTTATGGACACACAGATAAAAGAAAAAGGTTTTCTTAGTAACTCACCAACCGCTCAAGAAACAGCCTATAATTCTTTCACTTATGCCTAGTGGACTGGAAAGGAAACTAGAAAGTTTCGGAAACCGATTAGTGTCAAAGTTCCTAAATTCCTAGACCACGTAATAATCCCATTGGAAATTGGCAATTTAACAGTTGCTGTCTCTGTTTTCTGTCGCTCACCACCAAATGACTGCTAATACCGCATAACGTCGCACCAAAAGTCCTCCTGGGCATAACGACAACACGTACGACGTGGTGGCCAGGGTGTGCTCGTGTGCGCTTCTTAAAGGCAACACTTTTGACCTGCTAAGTAGCCACTAGCACCGCAGGGAAACGGTAGCTAGGGTTGGGGAAAAGTTTCACAACTGCGCAACAAAGTATATTGTCCTGGCAGCAGCAGCGGTACCGCAACTTGTCATCCTGTTGCTTTGTGATTCGACATACTTCCTGCTGCTGGGATATGGCAGTCACCGAAAAACAAACTTACTTTCGTTGGGTGGGCTTCCTTCCCTTTTTCCTGGTAGGTGCCGTGGAATGCTAAGACGCTGGGATCATCCCGAGCATCAAATGGAAGTTAGTGAAAATTTACAAAAACGAACAGCCAGGCTAGCTGACAGAACCAACTTTTCCCCCTTGTTTGTGTAGCGCAAAAAACGGTCTATTTTTCGAGGTCAAACCGAACGAACAACGGTAAGTGGCTTATTTCCGGAACCGTGACCATCCAATCTGTTTGGTTCTTAGAAAACAAAAGAACATAAAAGAAATGAAACAACGAAAGACGGCAGTCAGCCTGCTCCAGTTTCATGCTCTTCCATATAAAAGGAAGGCCGATTGGAGCACATCTGTCGGAAGTGGTTTTGTGCCTCGTGTTATCCGTTCTGGCAGGTAAAACCTGAGCCGCAAGGTAGTACTGGCGTGGCAAAAGATTGACTGAATGCTGCGAACGACGCGATCGGAACCGGCCGGAAGCTTAAACGGCGTATAACGTACCGAAGGATTGCGCTGTTTATGGTCTTTCGTTCCACGGTATGTGATTTAAATTGAGTGATTGAAATAAAGCGAATGACGTGAAGTCGTAAATAGATTTCGATAAACTGTAACGGAAGCTGAAAACTTTGTCGATGGAAAAATCTGAAGAAATTTAATGTTAGACAATTATCGGTATACCAATACTGCAAAAAATAAAACCAGATATGTGGTACAGGTTGCACTGATTGTGATGGATGATGCCTCAGCACGAAAAATTTCTCGTTTTGATCCACAGCTACAAAATTGGATAAAACATTTGCAGCTCACATTATGCAAAGATAAAAAGTTTCATTAAACTTCAAAGTTCCTAAATCGAAACATAGCAATATACTGTAGCTGATGGTTCAGAAGCCTAGATTTATGCTTCACGGTTCAGCTGTTACATGTCATGTTGTTGACAGCACCCTGGCAGTGTTTTGTTGACAAGCACCAGTCTGGTCTGCGTTGGCCAAAACAAGTGCACCATTATGCTTCGTTTTGTTTTTACCGGTCGGAGTGCTGTGAAAAACCAGGTTGTAAAGCTTTTCTTTTGATAAATAAGTGTTGTTTTCTGTGTATTTCTAGCAATGCCGGGTAAATAAGTATTTACTGCATACGATGAAAAGTAAAAATACCCACGAAACTCTTAGTTTTGTGATATCACGCGCAAAGATGGCCGTCGAGAGGGTTGGATTGGAATGAGGAAGAAAAATTATTCACGATTACGAGTTCGGAATGGCATGAAAAGCAATTTGAAACAATTTGTGATAACTATGCTGGAAAGAAACGGCTTATTTCAAGGTTATGCTCTTAGTATTGCTCTACCAGGTAAATGGCTGTTGATCACAGTAGTGGCGGGAGCTTTGCGCCCGGAAGCGACAGTCCAGGGCAAAGATTTAGACGAGGTTACTTCGGAGAAAGAAATCAGACTAGCCTTGAAGAAGCAATGCGAGTTGGGGGAAGTTCGAATGCCCATCGGCATGAGAAAGGAACCTCTTGGAACGCAAGTTGCTTCAATAAAACCTCCTATTGAAGCAGCCAACAACAGTCGGCATCTGCGTTGAGTATCTCAAAGCAATCGGAAGTATGCTTTAATTGCCAAGAGTTCGGCCACATTGCAAGAAATTGCAAAGGACCTGATAAAAGCAATATATGCAGAAGGTGCGGTGAAGATGGTCATAAAGCTCATGACTGTAGGAAGCCACCGATTTGTCTGTTGGACTGAACTATCCAAATGAAGAAGGCAATAATCACGTGACAGGAGACCCGAGAGGTCCGAGCTCTAAACAGGCGGCGGCAGCTAGAGCACAGTGCAGGTGACGTAAATAAACCTGAATCTCTGCGATACAGCACGACAACCGCTTTCGCAGTCCGTGCAGGTTTCAAAGCATTCCTTCGAACCTAAGTACGGAAGGACTGACAGTAGTATTAACACGAGCGTGCGATGCCACTATGCCGAGGATTAGAAGACCGCAGAACGGTCACCATCCAGTCTACTGGTGGAACACGACGATTGCTGAATTACGGGCAAATTGCATTCATGCCAAAAGAAGAAGTCAGCGGGCTTGCAATGATGCCGATAAAGGAGAAAGAAGACTAGGACACAGTGTAGCAAGAACCGTACTTAACAAAGCATTTAAACTCAGCAAGAAATCTGGCTTTGAGGAGCTTTGCGTAGCGTCGACGCGAATCCTTGGTGAGTTGCCTACAGAGTTGCCATGTCAAAGATTAGAGGTCCTTCCATACCACCCAAAAGGTGTCCGGAGAAGATTGAAACCCATTATCGACGGGTTGTTTCCGCAGCATGAAACAACGCCCTGGCCAAGTCCACCGTACGGCGAGGAGGCGGAGCACGTAGAGGAAGCTCGAGTAACCAACGAGAAGCTAATCGAGCTGGCGATGGTCATGAAGGGAAAGAAGACTTCAGGACCAGACGGAAATTCGAGCATGGCTTTGAAAGTAGCAATCCTGGGGAATCCAAATATGTTTAGAACCACACTGTAGAAATGCATTGACGAAGGTAACTTCCCCGATACCTGGAAGCGCCAGAAGCTGGTATTGCTGCCGAAGCCGGGAAAACCCTCCGGAGATCCCTCAGCGTATAGGCCTACCCAAGCAGCACAGTTTTGGCACTTTTAAATGAAGAAAATGGTTTACAACTGAAATTGGTTCTAAATCAGTTGCCACAATTGCTTTATAACAACTGTGCTAGTAGGGTATATGCCTGTTGAATACGGTTGGCAAGCTGGTAAAGAGAGTAATCCTGAATAGGTTCACCAAGTACACGGAGAGCGAGTACGGTCTGTCAAACAAGCAGTTCGGCGTCCGGAAAGGCAGGTCTACAATAGATACGTTCACTGCTTAGCGTGACGGTTCCTGTGTATCTCTGCAGGATTTTGAAAAGTTACCTTCATAATCGTACGCTGATATACGAGACAGACAGAGGGGAGAGAAGGATTACAATCACGGCAGGCGTTCCTCAGGGCTCCATCCTTGGCCCGACGCAATGGAAACGCGATATACGATGGAGTATTGAAGTTGTACCTCTCCAGGGCAGGGGTGTGAAGATTGTCGGATTCGTTGCTGATGTGGCACTGATAGTAACTGGTGAATCAAGAGAAGGTACTCGCCATGGAATCCATACGTATGGTGGAAAATTGTATGGGAGAGAATAGGCTGGCAATAGCTCATCGTAAAACAGAGGTGGTAGTGATTAGCAACCGAAAGGCAGTGCAGTAGGCAAAGATCTTAGTAGGGGAATGCATCATCGACTCTAAGCGTGACGTGAAGCCTCTGGGCGGGATCATCGACGACCGACTAAATTTCAATAGTCACGTAGATTATGTCTATCAGAAGGCAGCAAAAGCGATCACAGCGTTAACCAGAATCTTGCCGAACAATTCGGCGATAAATAGTAGCAGGAGGAGGCTCGTGGTTAGTGTAGCCACGTCGATACTTAGGTATGGTAGCCCTGCATGGATCTGGGCAATAAGAACGAATAGAAATCTGTCGTGTTTGAATAGCACGTACAGATTGATACGCATGAGAGTAGTGAGTGCCTACCGCACCATATCACTGGAAGCGGTCTGCGTTATTGCCGGCATAATCCCCATTGGATTAGTATTAGAGGAGGATCTAGAATGCTACAGAAATACAGGCATCCGCGGAGCTCGAAAACGAGCAAACGTAAGTGGCAAGTAGAATGGGATAACGCGGTCAATGGAAGATGGATACATCGGCTGATACCGAATGTGTCCACGTGGATGAACAGGAAACACGGAGAAGTCAACTTCCACCTGACACAATTCCTATCAGGTCATGGTTGTTTCAGGAAGTACCTGCATAGATTCGGCCACGCGGAGTCGTCTCTCTGTCCGGAGTGCGCTGATGTAGAAGAAACTCGGGAGCACGTGGTATTTGACTGCCCACGATTTGGTGCAATGCGAAGCGCAATGTTTGCCATCAGCGGTGTGGACTCCAGCCCAGATAATGTCGTCCAAAAATTTGTCGTGACGTTCACACGTGGAATGTAATTAACGGAACGATCACACAAATCATGATGGCACTGCAGCGAAAATTGTACGAAAATCAAGAGTCGAGTCTTTTGAGTCGCGTGAAATCGGTCTCTGGGAATGTTTCACCACCGGGGAACTTCTCGTCGGAGTAGGGTAGCTCCACTGCCAGGGACTACTCGAGTCGACGATAGCACAGTGAAAGTTGACAAAATAACAACACTCACGGAAAGAAACCCTGCGAGGGTGGCTCTAAGGGGATGGACGTTAAGTTAGTCGTCATCTCAGCATCGGTGCACGTCTCGACAGTCTCAACAGGTAGCGGAGTAGTGCATAAGCACGCCCTCCTCCCGAAGTAAGGCCTAGCGGCTGTCCCGGAAGGATTTTTGGGTCAGGAGTAGTAAGGTTTTTAGGTGGTTAGAATCCCACACCATACCACATGATGTAGTACACCATCAGTGCGCCAGGCGTTGAGTTTTTCCTTACGATAAAAAAAAGCAGGGACAATAGGCAAGGGGCTTGACGACCCTCCCCCGGCATTTCTACGAGGCGGGGAGTCTGCCTAGGATGTGGTTGAGTTTGACAGCTGGCTCTATTGAACTTCTGAAAAATGCCTTGAGATCTTTAGACGCGAATACAACTCCGTCGAAGTGGCTGCTCAGGGCGTCGAGACCGACGCCAGTAAGATCCTGATTATGGTTTATTGGGAAAATGCCATGGCAAGGGCACGAGATAGTTCAAAGATGGGATATGGCGCATCAGAACTGGTAGTCGTCCTATTCTACTACCCAAGTATGGAAAGGTGACACTTTCTAGAAATCGTAGTGGGCTAATAGTCCGACTGCCCCCGTCCCGTTAAAACCTTGGCAGGCCCAGGACTTCGACCGATCCTTTTTTTCTACCGCAGTCACACCAACGCGCATTCAAGTTCACACCGTCCGTTTAGAAGTGGAATACGAACGCTATGCATAACACAACTGGCAGTTTGCTCAGTCAAACGCCGAATGCACGCAACAGAATGAACGCGTTCTAGAGCTTTTTGACATTTTCGTTTCGATCAAGTTGCCTTTACCGTTTGGAGCAGCGAATGACTGCAAAATAGTCAAATGACTGGCAATCACCACGCTAACGAAAAGCAACCGCACAATCGTATGATTCAATACTACAAAAAAACAACCACTACATGTGCATAGAAGAAGTCGGTCGGACTCCGTCCAATACAAACGAATATTTTGCTTGCGTCGGACCGACGTCCGGGTGACAAACTATTACTGTGAGCAGCCGATTTGGAGACAAAAAGAGAAACGAAAAAATACGTCACCGTATGCTTCCAGTCAGTTTGCAGTTTAAATTCTCAAAGCGCAAAGCAAAACGGGAGATTGACTGTTTGCTTTTGCTGAGATGCCGCATGAATTGTAAGACGGCAGCAGCGCAAGCGGCAGATTGACTGGATAAGAAAAACAGTCAAATGATCGTTCAAAAAGCGGAGTTTGAATGCGGAAAGTTCGCATTCACGGCAGTCACATTCAACTTGCGATCCCTTTTCAAGCCCTGGGCAGGCCACCGGGTACGTTCGAAACTCGTCACCAAAGCTGGTGGATAGTAGGCTCAGATGGAGCTTTCCTAACTTACGCCGATCTGGCTCTGAACACGGTCCTCATAAGGGACCGTGTCAACCCTAGCATCGCGTCACTGCTTGCAAAGATAACCATGAGATCACGGAAGGCGACTCACTTCAAGTGGAGTGGAGATAGCGGCCTGCCTGGAGGGGGACTCAAGAATATGGAAGTTTCTAGCTTAGTGGCCACAGCAAGTACCATAGGGATAGAATCTCAACAAGGGTAGCAAGGAGCTCAAGGAGGGGCCAGCCCTGGGACAAGCCAGTTAATTACTCCTAAGGCTAACGGTGGTTTACAACTTGGTCTGAAGCTTGAGAGATCCGTTATGCTGGATGTTAAACGGAATGCGTATGAACTCTATGAGTTCAATAAAGACCCGAGCTATGTCCATTTAAAAATTAGGGACCTGAGAAGGTGCTGATTGAGGTCTGTGAAAAAATAGCGGTGGAAAACAAGACGCCAAGGGGACCCTCAGATCCAAGGTTAGAGAAATGGAAAAGGGAAACATCTGGAGAGTATGAGGATGTCAAAAATATAAGGATGATCAGAGGGTCACCGCGGATCCCGAGGGGGTTGCCAAAAGCAGCGGGTGCCGTACTGTCGGAAACCAGAAATTCTCTGGAGAGTAAGAAAAGACCGCAAACTGCGGGAACTAAAGGAGAGTGTGGTAAGAACCAGGCGCACACAAAAAGAAGAGATGCTCTTCGAGCTGAAGAGAGACCCGTTAATTAAGAGTTCGGCCTTCAAAGAAATCATCGATAAGTTCTTGGCGAACGAGGCAAAGGTTCCAAGAGCCAGTGATCGAATGTAGAAACTTGGATAAGATCACCATACAGTGCGGGGTGGGAGATGTCCCAATGACCATCCGAATGCTTAGAACACATAGTGGTATGCAAACTGCATCGATGCGATTGTCGACGGCTGTTGCAAACAAGCTGTTGTGGGTAGGCAGAATGAGAGTCGGTTGGTCAGTGTGCTCCCTGAGAACCACCCCACGAATTACAAAGCAAATAGAGAGATGCTTCAAATGCATGGGTTTCGGTCATTTGGCGAGAGGCTGCAAAAGCCCTGACAGAACTGATCTGTGTAGGAAATGCGACGAAAAGGGGCACGTTGCAAGAGACTGCACTAAGCAACCAAGGTGCCTGCTCAGAAGGTGCAGAAAAGAGGATGGTAACAACTATATGACGACAGGTTTTAATTGCCAGGCATACAAGGTGGCGTTAGCTGGCCAGCATTGATGGAGGTAACCCAAATTAACCTCAACCATTGCGACACAGCACAGCTCCCGTTGTGGCAGTCGACAACGGAAACTAAGTGCGATGTCGCAATAATCACAGAACCGTATCGAGTTCCATCCGACAATGGGAAAGAAGTTAAGGTTAATAAAACAATGGCTGCCATACATGTGATGGGGAGGTTTCCCATCCAGGATGTGATTTTCGACGCATCTGAAGGATTCGTGATAGCCAAAATCAACAGGATCTACATATTAAGTTGTTACGCGCCTCCTAGGTAGACTACGGAGCAGTTCCATCACATGCTGGACGCAGTTACGGAGAAGCTTATCGGAAGACGGCCGATAAGCATCGGAGGGGATTTTAATCCTTGGGCAATAGAGTGAGGTAGTAGATGGACTAATGCCAGAGAGTTTGTAAGCCTGCTAGAAGCCCTCGCAAAGTTAGATGTTGCTGCTGTTGAACATAGGTATGACTAGTACTTTCTTTAAGAACGGTCCTAAATCTATAATCGACGTTACCTTCTGCAGTCCGTCACTAGTAGCAAACTGAAGGGTATCCGATGAGTAGCCACACCTACAACGATCATCAGGCGATCCGGTACACCGTAGGGTAACAAGAGGCCGTAACAGTAAGTAGGGCAAAAAGAGTTGGCGGATATGTTGGTAAGGGCATGTGACGCGACCATGCCAGAAAGCTGGAACAACGGAACCAACGTCGACCAGTGTACTGGTGGAATGAGTAATTCAGCAACTTCCGCAGTAGTTACCTCAGAATCAGAAAAAGAGTACATAGAGCGAGAATTGCCTCAGCCCGAGAAAAGCACAGGTTGGTTTTCCAAGCAGTCAGAGCCACACTAAAAAGAGAGATAAAAGCGAGCTGTACCGTGACACTGATGCCAACCCCTGGGCCACCGCGTATCATATTGTGATAGCGATGGTTAAAGGATTAACGATGACAATGGAGTTATCTCCAGAAAAGTTGAGAGGATTTTCCGAGGCATAACCCAAACCAGTGGCCACCTACACCGTACTGTGACGTAGACGTCGAAGATGCCGAGCGGGTAGAGGAGGTCTCCATCGACGAAGTTGTAGAAGTGGTGTATCGGTTATACAGGGTGTTCAATAAGTTCGAATACAACTTTTCATCGTTGTGTAAGTGCGCATCATGTGCTTTCTATGCTTTCTGCATTCTTTTATATATATGCTAACCGACGCGCAAGGTGTCGACTTGATGTCATTTGTTATTTGTTTACTGCGCGCGATGAAGGAGTACCGCAACGTCGTAGTAAAGTTGTTTGCGAGAGGTGAGCGACCCAACGCCACATTTCGGCGGTTGAAATCCCCCGGGGTGAAGCGGAACTTCATCCATAACACCATGCGTCGTTAGCGGGAGACGGGCTCGGCCAAGGGCCGTGCTAGATCCGGGTGGTCGCGTTCGGCGAGGATGCCTGCAGCCATCAAAGTGGTGAGGGAGCGGGTTCGTCGAAAAATTAACCGCTCGATCCGGAAGACCGCTGTTGACCTGGATGTGTCGATCGGGACTGCCCACACCATCATAGCGAAGCACCTGGGATGCAAGCCGTACAAGAAACGCAAGGTTCACGGGGTAACGGAGGCTACAACGAAGAAGAGGCTGGACAGAGCAAAACCGATATTTTCGCGGCACGCGATGAACTAAAAGTGGTAGAGGAGTTTGTGTATTTGGGATCGCTGGTGACCGCGGACAACACTAGTAAGGAGATCCAGCGGGGCGCATCCAAGCGGGAAATCGGGCCTACTTTGCCTTTCGTAAAACGTTACGGTCAGGAAGCATTCGTGACGCTGCTCACGGAGGACATACGCGCCCTTGCCGTGTTCGAGCGGAAAGTGCTGCGGACGATATTTGGCGGAGTACAAACTGAAAGCGGAGAGTGGCGGAGGCGTATGAATAACGAGCTACAGGCACTACTTTGGGAGACTCCCATCGTACATCGGAGACGAATGAATTTTCTGATTTAAAGTCTCCGTTAACAAATAAAAACCAACCAACCAACCGGACACGTCGTAAGGATGCTGGACGACAGTGCGACGAAAATAGTCCTCTTCAACAATCCCACCGGCACCAGGAATAGGGGGCTCAACGTGCACGATGGCTCGACCAGGTCCAAAGCGATTTGCGACTTCTGAGACGACTAAGCGGACAATGATACCAGCCGTGAGATTCGGAGGCGTATTATCAGCGGAAGTCGTGCTTGCTATGGGCTCCACAACCAATTGCGGTCGAGCAGACTAAGTCCCCGTACGAAGTGCACCCTGTACAAAACGCTTATTAGACCGGTTGTTCTCTACGGGCATGAAACATGGACAATGCTCGAGGAGGACGTGCAAGTACTCGGAGTTTTTGAGCGACGAGTGCTAAGAACGATCTTCGGTGGCGTACTGGAGAACGGAGTATGGAGGCGGAGGATGAACCGTGAACTCGCACAGCTCTATGGCGAACCCAGTATCCAGAAGGTGGCTAAAGTTGGACAGATACGATGGGTAGGACATGTTGCAAGAATGCTGGACAACTGCCCTGCAAAGATGGTGTTCGCCTCAAATCCGGTAGGAACAAGACGACCAGGAGCGCAGCGAGCAAGATGGTTAGACCAGGTGGAGCGAGATCTGGCGGAGAGTACTCGGTGTCCGAGGAATTGGAGAGCGGTAGCCCTCAACCGAGTTACATGGAGAAACTTAGCTTAGGAAACTTAGGATAGCATTATGCCAAACAGCTACGGATCTAGCAGTAGCAAATGTCCTTTTTTGGCTACTGTTTCCTTATCGATCCTCAGATACGGAGGACCAGCGGATTCCAGCGTACCGAACGAAACGTAGCGAAGCTGAACAACACATTCCGACTTATGGTCATGCGAGTTGAGAGCGCATACAGCGCGGTATCATTTGATGTAGTATGCGTTATTGCAAGGATAATTCCTATCAGTATCACTTCCGAGAATAGGGAGTGCTATACAAGAAGGTAAATGACGGCGTGTCAAAAAACCTTGCGAGGGTGGCCGTGAAAGGATGGAAGCCATGTTGGTCGCCATTGAGACAGTATACGTCCGTAAAATATTTAAATCCGAATAAAAATCACAAAACAATTCTTTACCGCAAACCAACCTCTTAGCGAAAAGGCTACGCATAATAATTTTATACTCTTAAACTCTATTATTACCAAAGCAAATTCAGCAATCCCTTCGGAGCAATCGACCTGAATCCAAATCAAGCGCGGCTGCAAAACAAATCTTCCGTGTAGCCAAAATCGATCGTCGTTCGGCATTTGACGGCACCGCTGCTGGCGAAGTAACATTTCACTGCAATACCCAAAATGCCCATAAAAGAATATTTCAATGGTAAATATTGATTTTCTCGAGAGCCTAGGGTGACCAGCTCGGTGTGATGCACTTTAAAGCAATAGTATTTATCCTATTAAAACATCCATTGAAATAGTGTGAACAATTGTAGATATCGTAACAACTCTGCTGAAAGCTTCCAGACAGTTGGTATGCTTTTACAATTCTTTTAGAAAGATCGTGCTTATCTTACGCAGTTACTTTTTATTTACACTCGCGACAAACCAAATTCGGCCGCAGATAGCAGACATCGATTTGCATTGCTTGCTCCTGTCTGCTGCTCTTAGGGTAGATATCAAGAGCCGAGAGAAAGGTGAAGGGGGACAAATAAATTTTAAAGCTTCTACGCGTTCTGCACACAACTGCTTGAATTCTTCCCGTTCCTGCTGTTCTTAACAACAGCGGAAATTGGTGGTTCCGGGCTGTATCAACCCTATCCTGTTTCGTTGCCTTCGGAGAGGCCCCAATCTTTACGACCCTTTAGCGCCATCACTTTTAATCAAAATATTTTCATCGTGCAACCGTGAGCAACTTCTCCGTTCTGTTGTGTGTAGCGTGTGTATCCCTGTTACATCAGACGTGCTTCCTCACGACGGTAATGCTAATCTAACATAACGTTTTTTTCGCTTCCTCTAATGTCTTCTTCCAGGCACACCTCTTCTAATCTTCAACCGAAGTTACCACAACAGCCATATCAGCGGAAACGGAAAAAAACTTTTCCGCTTCGTCAAAGATAGAAGTTAAAAACGTGGAAAAAATTACATATCATCATGCTAGTAACACTGCTGAGATTCGTTTCCGTCGTTCTGATTCTCGGTAAGTAGCACCAAGGTGAAGAGCCTCTTCATGCTTTCTAGTACAGGCAGATGCGAAATGAACATTCACGGGCATATTCCACGGCAGGGGGGTAAGCCTGTCGATATCACGGGACTGCCTTCACTTCCCCCCTAATATTCCTGTATGTTACAGTTTAAAGAGTTTTCCACACTTGGTTTATCTAGGTACACGTTAGCCAGCTTTTACAGAAAAGTTTTGAATGGGATGAAATTTAAATCCACATGAAAAAACAGTTCCATAAACTCATTAAACAAATATGCATTCAAGTGTCAATCTCAAGTTGACGCTCTCATACGAGCACTTTACACACGAGTAAGGGCAGTCAGCGATGTGAGCGTTCGGCAAAAAAATATATCTATTTTTGATGGCACCTACGCAGCAGCAGCGGAGCGATGTTGGGAAATTGCCTGAAGCATACATAGCTGGTGCTGCCGTGGACGGTTGCTACTCGATGGGTGGCAGCAACGATGTGGTGAATGGTAGCTTTTCCTTGGTGGTGAAGTTGCAAGCTTTTCCAACGCGAAAGAACACGAAAGCACAGGATGGGCGTTACGTTAAAGTTCATATCGGTGGAACTTTTATAGTAAAGGAGCTTGGGGAAAAAGCTTTTCCATGTGAAGAATACATTCTACGAAAGCCAAAAATTTCCACCGCTTGGAAAGCTGTTCAGTTTTTAAGTTTGTAGAATTAGTGCAGGTAGCGATAGGATACCAAGGAAAGTTCAACACGGTAAATCAAAGTTAGGATAAATATAAAATTGAATAAGTCTAAATCGAACTTTTGGTCACTCAAAGACTCTATAAAAATAAGAACTTGGTAAGCATTGTGCTTGCCCTGAAAGCTTTACATATATAGCTTGTTCAGAATGAATCCAACAATTAAAGCTAAAGCTATTGCATGAAAAGGTTGAAGCCAAGAAACGTATCTGATGTTATTTTGTAATCCAGTATGGTGATGTGCGATACAGACACGGAGCTGCATGCCACTCATCGGTACCATTTTATAACATGTTTTTCCAAAAAAATATTTCATAACTTATTAAATATGCGTTGCAGCACTGAACGGTCCGGAGAAAATATGTACTTTATCAAATCAAATCAGTGGGGTTGTGTACAAGACACGATCACATGGTTGATTCCAAATCAGAATCTCACACTAATGCAGTCAATTCTTGAAACCATCCTGGAAAATGACGATTACTTGAATCAATAATTTTTTTTTCTTAACGGCCAGGCCAACTGCGCAGTATGTACCGCAGAGAGAATTCCAAGGAATCAAGTGGAACCAAAAATAATACTTAATTCCATTAAACTCCTTGAAATCAAGGAAGAAAGCGTGGACCTCCCGTACCAAACGCTTCCCATATAATAATGATTTGATTTAATTCCCACAGATAATGATTTATTTACAGACGTTGGGAATATCATTGCTAATAAAGGTTAAGTGATACTTCGGACCCTCGAGGATGAACAAATTGTATTAAGACCAAAAGTCTGCCTGCAATCGACCAAGGAAATAGTATAGTCTACCAAAAATATTAGTTTAAATCATATAACACTTGAAAATAAAGTCGTGTGGTTCTATGGTTGCCTAAAACTACAGTTGTAAGATTAGGAACAGAAAATCACACGACCCCGCACCTTTTAGCTTGGCTACTCAATTATTCAAATTGAAATATTTCCATGTATGGCCACGTGGAGGCGCTAGGTAGGGGCTTGGGATGGCTAGAGCTATGTTGGGCACTTTTTCCTAGTTGCCTTCCCCATTTCATACCCACATGCTTGATTCCAAATCAGAAACAGAAACAGATTAAGAACGGAAGGGAAAAGATGAAAAACGAGCGCAAAGACGGACAAACAATAAAGAAAACGAGAAAGAAAATGAGGATAAACTGGACAAAAAAGAAGTCAAAACGGGTCAAAACTGGTGAAAAAGGGGGGTAGAAAATACCAAAAGCATTAAGGGGTTATATACAGGGCTTAAAAAGTGGGTTTTTCTAGAATTTTTCTAGAGAAAACCATTAAACTAATTAAAGTAAAAGTTTATATACATCTTTTGGCTGTATTTTAACGTATATTGTTTTTGAAAAAAATTATTTAAATAGCTGCTATAGTTAATCTCCTGGAACTCTTCTAAAATAAGGCGTCTTGCGGTGAGCACGTTATCTTTGGACTGAATCATCGAAAATCGAAAAACCAAAATGGAATCGGTGATAAAATATATTGTCTATAGATTGATCGAAGGATTTCGCTATATAATTATTTTTGACGAAATGGCGGCTTGTTAAACATAAAAAATCGATTTTTGGGGAAAATTTTGCTCTTAAATTGGCCATGAAATAAGAAATATTAATCGATGAGGAAAAACCTTCGATTAAACTGTAGAATATATCCTTAGAACACTTGTGTCAAAATTTGCAGTGATTCGGTTCAGCCGTTTTCAAGAAATCTTTTTTAAAACCGACTTTTAAAACACGGTTTGGAGAAACGCGCATTCAAAGTTTCGCATTCCTTCTGCAATCGCTCTGACACGTCGTTACAAATATGCATATGCTTTTTCTGTGTGCATACTTAAATATATGTGCACTATGAAAATGATATAAACAGAAAATCGATTTTTCGAAAATTCTAACTGAATATTAGCCCTTAAAATGAAGAAACGAGAACATATAAAGAGGGAAAACGGGACAGAAAAAAAAGAGAAAGAGAGCAAATGAAAAGGGAAGACGAGAACAATAATGGAAAAGAAAAACAGAACGGTATAGAAAAGGGAGGATAAGGGAGATATAGTAAAAGGAAGAACGGGACAGACGAAAACGAAAAACGGGATAGAACAGGAGTTAAAAGGGCAAAATGACGAAAACCGGGACCGAATAAGAGAAAAAAGTCAACTCGGACAGAAAGAGACAAAAAAACGAAATAAAAAAGAGGAAAAATTGGTGAATAGAAAATGGCGTCTGAAAATGCAAACGGAAGACATGAAGAGTAAAACGGATAAGAAAAACAGAACGTGGCAGAAAAAAGGACGCAGAAGGGCTTAATAAGAGGAAGAACGAAATGGACGAAAACGAAAAGCAGGATTAACAAAAAGTTAAAGAGCGAAAAAATTAGGGTTTTTTTTTTGCAAAACTGCTAAAAATAGATGCGTACCATAAACAAGCACCTCATAAAAATACCTTTCTTTTTACATCAACAGATTTAACCCAACCCAGTGACATTTTGAGATATAGCGATAAAGCACTTTTTTTCGAAAAAATCCTTACTGTGGAATGGAAGCGAAAACGGGACATAAAAAGAGAAAATAAGAATAAGCGGAAAACGAGAAACAAAGGGAAAACGAAACAAAAAAAAGGAGACTAAACAGAAAGAGATGAAGAACGGTAGAAAAAATAGAAAAAGAAAACCAATGAAGAAAAAATGAAGAAAAAATTAACACAGAAAGAAAAACGGGATGAAAAGGAGAAAAAAGGGTTAGAAAATGAGGAAAAGAAAAAAAGAAAATACGGGAGCATGAAAATGGAGAAACGAGAACAGAAAACGAAGAAAAACGGAACAGAGAAAGAAAATATTTGAGTGAAAAAATGAAAATGGAAGAAAAAAATGAATAAAATGAAAATTATTTCACGGCAGAAAAGCATGACAGACGTGACAAACGTGACAGAAAAGGGTAAAACACAGGACATAATAAGAAGAAGAACGGAATAGACAGACTAAACCGAGATAGAAAAACAGAAAAAACGTGCTAGAAAATGAGAAATAACCGAATAGAAATAAAGAAAAATAGAACAGAAAATCAGGGCTCAAGAAAAGGGTGAAAACGGGACAGAAAAGAGAAAAGAAAGGGAACGGATATAGAGGAAACAGCGGGCAAAAAAGAGAGTGCGAAAAAGACTTGGGAAAAGGGAATGCGAAGCAGAAAACTAGCAGAATCAATAGGGAAAAGAAGAATAGAGAAAAAAAAACGATAATAAACTGGAGAAAAAACGGGATATGAAAAAAGAAACCGGTGACTGAAAGGAAGAAGGGAACAAAATACGGAATAAACGCGACAGAAATGGTGGAAATATGGGGCTCCAGAAAGACGGAGAACAAACTAGAAGGGAAGAAGATAAAAAAGTTTGAAAAAGACGAAAACTGTAAACAAGAAAAATGGGACTAAGAAAATAATAAAAAACGAGTGAAAACAGGACTGTAAACAAAAAAATGGCTGCGGTTAATGTAGTGGTTAGCATTCACGCCTCTCCCGAGTGAAAAAGAGAAAAAATTGAAGAAAATTAGAGCTAAAATCAAGTAAAAAGCACAGAAAAATATGAAAAAATGAAACAAAAAGAGGAAAAACAGAACTAACAAAGAGAATAAACGGAACAATGGCAATGATATCGAAGTCATCTGCAAAGCCTAGAAATTGGCTACTCTTGGTAAAAATCGTGCTTCTCGTTTCGATGCCCGCTAGTCGGATCACCCCCTCAAGAGCGATGTTGAACATCATGCAGGATAGACCGTCACCTTGTCTCAACCCTCGTCGCATCTCGAGGGGATTCGAGAGTGTCCCAGAGATGCGTACGAAACACATCACTCGATCCAATGTAGCTCTGATCAGTCGCGCCAGTTTGTCCGGAAAACCGTATTCATGCATTATCTGCCATAGCTTGTCTCGATCGACTGTATCGTATGCTGCTTTGAAATCAATAAAGATGTGATGCGTGGGCACGTTGTACTCCCGACATTTCTGCAAGATCTGTCGGATAGTAAAAATTTGGTCCGTAGTTACGCGAGCCCCCATGAAACCCGCCTGATAATTCCCTACGAAACCTTTCGCTATCGGTGACAGCCGGCGTAACAGGATCTGGGAGAGTACCTTGTAGGCGGCGTTTACCAGCGTAATACCACGATAGTTGCAGCAGTCTAGCCGATCACCCTTTTTGTAGATGGGACAAACCACTCCTTCCATCCATTCCTCCGGTAGCTTTTCTTCCTCCCAAATCCTCGAAATAACCCAGTGTAGAGCCTTTGCTATTATTACCTAAAAATAAAAAATAAGAAAACTTATCCAATTTAATTCTACTATGTGTATTTTATTCACGACAGATACGTATTTCGCCTACGACTTGCTGGCTTCCTCAGTGTCTGTTTTCGAGTTCGAAATAAATATCGAAATACGTATCTGTCGTGAATAAAATACACATAGTAGAATTAAATTGGATAAGTTTTCTTATTTTTTATTTTTAGGTTTCGTATTCTACTAAGACGCTCCAAAAACTTCAGTCAGTATTATTATCTATTTATATAATAGGCTTATATCTGAACCAAAAACCGGATCTCTGACAGGACGTCATAAGAGGCTTATCGATAATTAAAAACAGGTCCCTGACAGGACGTCATGCTTTCGTAGCAATGGGTTGTATTCTCAGTCACCTCGCTGGTCGACTACTGGACTGCTCGATTGCTCAACTGGTTGACTAGACTGCTCGAGTGGACTGGTCCATTAGACTGCTCGGTTTAATTGCTCGACTGAACTGTTTGATTCGACTGCTCGACTCAACTGCTTGATTGGACAGATCGACTTGATTGCTTGACTGAATAGCTCGATTCAACTGCTCGAGTGAACTACTCGACTTGACTGCTTGACACATTTGCTTGGCTTACTACTCGACCCGACTGCTCGACTCAACTGCTCGATTCAACTGCTCGATTGGACTGTTCGATTCGACTGCTCGACTGGACTGCTTGACTGGACAGTATGACTCATCTGTTCGACTCAACGGTTCGTTTCGACGCTCGAATCAACTGCTCGACTGGACTACTCGACTCATCTGTTCGAATGAACTGCTTGACTCAATTGCTCGACTGTACTATTCGAATCGGCTGCTCGACTCAACTGCTCGACTAGACAACTCGATTTGATTGCTCAACTCAACTGACAGGTTGATTTAACAGTTCGACTAGACTGCTAGACTTAGCCACTAAACTCGACTGCTTGACTCAACTACTTGACTTGACTGTTTGATTCGACAGCTCGACTTAACTGCTCGATTCAACTGCTCGACTGAACTACTCGACTGAACTGCTCGATTCAACTATTTGACTTAACTGCTCGACTGAGCCGCATGACACGACTGCTTGACTAAACTGTTCGATTCGAATGCTCGACTCAACTGCTCGACTGAACTATTCGATTCAAATGCTCGACTGCACTACTCGACTCAACTGCTTGACTGCTTGATATGAATCGGTTTGCGGCAGACAATAGACGGTTCAGAGCCACTCACATAAGCGAGCCATATTGCCCGCCTGTAGAATCAGCACAGTGGAGATAATATTTTTATTCAGGTAAATAAAATCCAATACGACCAAAAAAAAACTATTTGTTTCAGTTTCTGGCAATGACTCTTTTATGTACAACATCTTAGAGCTATATTATGCAATATAGGCGCTCAAAGAACTAATACAAAGATTAAACATCTTCGCAAACTCTGGCCAATGGAATGTATCCGCAGTTTTCTGAATTCTTCACAGACAGTTTTATTTTCCGGATCGTAAGATTCGAGCTCAACTAGGGGTAATATAAGTAACCACAATAATTTTGCTTAATAAAGAGTTCTAATATGGTTTCATAGTTAGCTATAAGTAGTTTTTGACCTGTATCATCTCGATATTGCGCAACACCATGACGAAACCAGAGGTTTTGATTGATTGATTGATCATTATTAATCAATTAATCATTGATTGATCAATGATTAATTGATTAATAATGATTAATACCGCAATAAAACCTTCAAATTAACCCAAGCTGCTTTGGAATTGTTCCTTGGAAAAAGAAGCTGACGGCCGAAATTGCTCGAGAAGGCAAGTAAATGGAAACTTCGCCCAAAAATCAATTTTGTTTAAGAATAGCTCATTCAACTATTCTACAGCTTGGTAATTCTCGCGGTACAAGTGATTGATAAGTTATCATACATTATAAATGTTACATGGACGGTGCCATTACCAAGCGATTCAAAGCCAGTCAGTATACCAGGTTACCAATATTACTAGTTGAAAATGAAAAAAGTTTTTCTCACTTACCTCTAATAGTTATCCATTAATTTAGTTCACTTTCACCATCACTTACTTTACTTTAGTGGCAACGGTCCGTTATCGATCCTGCGCTGAACGAATTATGGTCCTCCAGTACCGTCGGTCCTGGGCTGCCGTTCTCCTATCCCCACGAACACCAGCTGAACGTGCATCGTCTTCGACCGCACACACCCACCGGGTGCGGGGTCTGCCTCGGAGTCTGCGGACTCTTCCTGGTTCTCTGCTGAAAATAATTTTGGCTACTCTTTCATTGGTCTTCCAGCCCACCGCAGCCTGTCACATTGCACTACCTTCACTATATCAGCATATTTGTATACTTGGGACAGCTCGTGATTCATGCGTCTGCGACATACTCCATTTTCCATTTTGCCACCAAGTGTAGAGCGCAGAATTTTACGCTTCTGTAGAGCGCCAGTTTTGTGAGAATTTGCAAACTACGGGACTTCAGCTGGCTACGTAATCCGTAGAAAGCCCGATTCGCGGCTGCAACTCGTCGTTTCACTTCGCGGCTTACATCGTTGTCACATATCACGAGTTTACCAAGGTATATAAATTCCTCCACTACTTCATATCGTTCCACCTAACTCCACCTCAGCACCAACGCCACTTGGGCTCCCACGTTCCCTACCAGCAACCATGTATTTCGTTTGGGCGGTGTTAATGGTAAGTCCCAATCTCGCAGCTTCCCTTTTAAAGGGCCTGAAGGCCTCCACTGCTCTACGGTTGATTCCGATGATATCGACGTCATCCGCAAAACCAAGAAGCATGTGAGATTTCGTGATGATAGTTCCATTCCTTTCCACGTTTGCCCTTCGTAATGCACCTTCCAAGGCATTGTTGAATAGCAGGTTAGAGAGTGCATCCCCTTGCTTCAGTCCATCCAACGTCACGAAAGCAGCTGAGGTCTCACCCGCTATTTTAACGCATGATTTGGATCCGTCCAGCGCCGCACGAATCAGCTAGTTTCGTCGGAAAACCATGTTCTAGCATTATCTGCCACAGCTCATTTCGTTTAACTGAATCGTACGCCGCTTTAAAGTCCACAAACAGATGGTGTGTCTGCAAGTTGTACTCCCGGAGTTTGTTTAGAAACTGACGCAGCGTAAACATCTGATCCGTCGTGGAGCGACCCTTACGAAAACCAGCTTGGTACTCGCCGACGAAGGACGCCGCTAACGGTCTCAGTCTGCAGAACAGGATACGGGAGAGCACCTTGTAGGCAGAATTGAGCAATGTAATTCCTCGATAGTTTTTACACTCCAGTCGATGTCTCTTTTTGAAAATTGGGCAAATGAGGCCATCTAACCACTATCGCCATCGCACACATATTTAAAAAGAAGTCTTGTTCGGTCGTCGGCAGCTCAATTTCATGCAAATTCTTTTGCCAAGTGTTTTAAATACGAGAAGTCGTTACTGGGTGACAAAGGCGGCACTGGACACATCTCTCCTTTTGCGTAAGGCCTCGATGTACAGTGACTTACAGCGGTCTTCACAGCGTGAAAGGCTCCGCCAATGACAGAAATCTCAGTGCGTGTAGTATATTAAACCTTCGTTGCACGGCTTCGATTCCTGATGGCCAAAAATTTGTGCACGTACTCCAAACCACAGAAGCCGTGTCAAGAATGGAGCAAAAATCAAAGAACACGTAAGCAATATGCGTCTCGGAAATCATTGGCCATACCGCATGATAAAACCCAGGCTGCGATTCAGTATAGAAATGATGTTATGTTATGTTACGGTTATGGTTATGAAAGGTAAATTTAGCATCCAGTTCAACTCGTAGCTCTTTAACAAATCATCCTGTAAATTTTTCGATAAGTTCTGGCCGTTGTTTGCAATTTTAGTGGATCGCGCAGCAATGATTATTTTAAGATCGTCAGCGTACGAGTATATCAACTTCAAGCCAAGTAGTATAGCAAAACAAATATAAGGAATAGAAACGGTCCTAGGTTACTTCCCTGTGGAACTCAAGACTGATTGCAGAAGCTGTACGATAGGTGGAATTCCATCAGGACACGGAATCAAGTTTTAAACTTAAGAAGACCTTCTTCACAGTCATCTGCAAAGAAATGTGAGATCGCAGTGATGCCCGACTATAGGCATGGTGCAGACCAAATCAGATCTCTCTATGAAAGCTACGGGCCGCACTGACCTGTGACCATTAAGTCACATAACGAAATATAAAACCTGCAGTATTTTTTCACTTGCAAAACATGGTTCAGGCAATAATTAATGTAGTCCACATCGACAAATTGCGCCTGACTTTCAATCACCGTCGCCTGAAATAATCACCAGCTTCAATCGAAGCTTGCGTGAAAGCTTCTATTCAACAAATGAAACAAGTCGCTTCGTGCGTGAGGCGAAGGAGGGCGCAAATCTGCTTAATTTATTTGCTTAACTTCTTTCTCCGACTAAAGAAGGCTATTTCATATAGTTTTATTGGAAAATGAAATTATATTTTATACTGCTTTGGATTAACCAAAGCAGCCTAGACTATATCTATATTGGCAGGGGTAAAAGGTGTAAATAACTCCACGCTCAATTTTTTACTCGCAGCTACGCCATGCAATGATTCATCAATAAATAAGGTGCAAACTTTTCATCTTGGTTAAATTGGGCTCGAAAGAAGTCGAACTCTTCAAGTTAATCGGAAAGTTAGAGTCTATCTCCAGTATACAATGGAGACGAAAAAACCGGATTTATATTTTTTACAGAACGCCAGAATATGTACAACAAAAAGTCAATTTTCTCATCCTTGCCAGCGCCCACACTGATCGGCGTCTTCTGTGTGACGAAACCGGACGAGGTGGACTCTGTTGTAGTGTGTCTGCCAGGGCTGTTTTCCGTTTTTTGCAACTCACAATTGCCTATTTTCATTACCCGTTGCGTCCGAGGTACAACAACAATGGGAAAGTTTCTCCGTCGACAGTAGAAAGTTTTGAGAGTGGAATTAAATCGTGCGACGGCAACTGAGTTCGATCGAAAAGTGCCATTGAGGCTCGAGTGCCACTTACGCTAAAGTGCCACCTCATCGACGGTCCTTGCAGCCAGTGTTGGCTGCTGTGTGAAAACTCATCCGGTTGCTCTAGAGTTTCACGAAACAGCCGGATTCAATGGTGTGAAAAAGCCTCACCATTCTGCGTCATTATTGCTGGGTGGTAGATTGTGCAATACAGCGACTCCTTGGTACTGGCACGGTCAGTGCCAAGATCGGCCAGAAGGACATTACTTGATCAATTAGCAGACACTAAACCATCGTATCCGAGATACTTACGATTTACTTTACTATGACGTTTTGTTGCTGTGCAGTTTTCCGGGTTCCGGGTCGAACGCATTCAAACGCTCGTTACTGGCTCCGGCGCCGGTCCATCTGTTGCGGTCAAAAAGCTGACCAGATGCTCGTAATAATTCATGCTTGGAACGTTCGGCTTCACTGCAAAAGGATGCACTGAACGACTTCTGGGGGTAGCGGTCACAAGTTTCACACTGGCCTGCCGCTTGCTTTGAGGTGTTCTCAAGTTTAGTAAATGTTATTTAATTGTGACGGCATTGTGTGCTTTCACCTTTCATCTCCTTTCACATTTCAAAAAGTATGTTTTTTGTCAAATAGGTTAAAATTAAATTTATAAAAGATTCAAAAAAGCTCTTACGGTTGTAACGGGAAACCACTTTTAACCATTCCACTTTTGAACAATGACAAGCGATACGGTAATAATAACTATTAGGCATCGCTAACCAGCATATTTTGGAATTACTATAGAAGACACCGAAATATAAAATGCATTTTAACAATCGGTGCTGACGCTACTCAGAGCGAAGACTATTCTTGAAACTACGCCGGCACAACGGGATGTTTTTATTTTACACTAGTCAGATCAGGATTTACAATGCATTCTTTCTGATGTTGAAAATTTTTAGAATTGATTTTCAAAAGAAAGTTTTAAAAAGTGGAAGAAAAAAGTTTAAATCAGTTTTATTTTTTAGTTAAATTTTTTAAATTGCATCTGATCCCAATATTCCTAACAAATGTTTCCACTTGTCGCCAACGGAGGATCCGTCATTTTCATTTATACTGAAGGGCCCTCGCCCGGTTGCGGAGTACAAGTGGGCTGGAAAAGTGGATTATAAATTCAATTCTGCACCTCACCCGCTTTCCATCATTCGAGGATGTTGTTTCGTTATGTTTGGAAGTTTGGAATAAAATATTTTCCAAACCGGTCGAGAAAGTTTTTTTCCCCAGACGAAAACATCAGATCCGCCGCTTTCTTTTCGCGAAACTGTGCACATTGGATATTCATTATTTTATTGGTTACGTTTGTTCAGTTTGATTTATGGATACATACATGTTGTAATTCCAACTATACGGGTAGACGACCTCGTATGAGCCGAAAGTTTACTTGTTGATGTATTTTCGTAAATTATTGATTCCAAACCGAAGCAATTCAATAATTTGTTATACAAGTAAACTTTTGCCTTACCACACAAACAACGAATCGACGTTTTCTATTATTCCTCTCAAGTACCACTAAATTTCGCAGCCCTCGTAGCATAATACTTGGAACGGCACCCTTACCGACTAACAAGAATCTTTTCCCGGGTAATTTATGACCACCAACGATGCACTTCTTTTACTCCCCCCCAGGCATTCGAAGGGTTTCCAATTTAGTCTTATCAAAATCACCTTTACTTCATAAAAATACCTACCGCGTCTAACCTCCGATTTTCCCCAACAACGAGACGGAAACATTCTACACTCTCCTTTCGGCTCCTCCACCGCTCGAAAATAAGCAATTCCACCAAATGTCAACAAATCCAGGTTAGCAGAAAGCCTTCAGGGTACTAGCGTTATTGTTGCTGTTGTTTTTTGTCTGGTTTCACCAATCGGCGGTCATATCAGAGCGGTCGTTCGTTCAGTGGCTCAAGTCATGAATTCTCTGATCCAACACACACCTCTAGTAGAAACCACATACCCTGAACGCAAGGCTGCCGCGTCGCCCAAAAGAAAGTTGGTACAAAAGTGTGCAACGAAACTCACATCTCATGGTTCTCGCAAACAGGTTTTGCTGGATGAATCGATGGCTGCACCGTACACACCGATATGCATACCTACCGAGAAACACGGCAGGACACGTTCGAAATTCATAAATTTTCAGACGACACGCAAGCTTCAAGGATGGCGTTGGCCGCTGGCAGACGGAGCGACCGACCGGGGTGGCGCCCGGTGTGCGCAATTTTCCCAGACACGGTGCACTATTTTGGCCTTCCAGCCGGAGGAAATATCATTCTTAATTGTGTTTAAAGTTCATGCTCACGACGAACGAACAATGCTGGCGGAAAAAAGCGGAGTGAAGGGTTTGTTTCGATTAGGTTGAAGACTGCCGCAGGCTAGCGGCAAGTTTCGATCCTATTTGGACGATAGCGTTATAATTGGGAAACTGGCTGGAGCTGCTGAGTGATAGCCTCCTTTGAATTGAATGTCGTGTGCAGGCTAAGTTGCAAGGTCTTTGTGTTGAGTTTGATAAACTGAAGTACAACTGGTTCTTGGTGCCATATGAATAACTATCGATGTTTGACGGATGATGACGGATTTTTGCGTCAACGTGACCGAAAATTGTAGACCTTCTCAGTGTTAAACAAAATTTTGTGAAAGTATGTATTTGGTTCAATCAAACAACTTAAGGTGTTTGTTCCAAAATGCATATTACTTATTAGTTTAAAGCAAAAGCATCGCCTTCCCTTAAATGCAATCCATGTTGTCCAACGTGTTTAAGGTATTATTTAAATAAATAAAAATAATATCATTGACACCCTACGGAGAAACTAAAGATAATTTAATTAGAGAAAAATATAACCCAAAATTGAATTGCATGAAATTAGTTTTGTATAAGTGGAGATGCTCAGTTTCCTATGCAAAAATTTGATTTGGTTCCATTAGCTTGACTAGATTAGATAACTCGAGATCAGGAAATTTGTGTTTCATTTGTTTGGAAGCCCCCCCCCCCTTCTTTAAAGGAGGTACACCATAGAAAAAATTACTGCCGCTAAACAGCCCCACTTGCCAAATTTGGTTCCATTTGCTTGATTAGTTCTCGAGTCTTGAAAAAAATTGTGTTTCATTTGTTTAGAAAGACCACCCCTCCACCCCCCTCTTAGAGGGAGGGGTCCCAATTTACCATAGGAATAATACATGCCTCCTAAAAGCCCCACCTACCAAATTTGGTCCCATTTGCTTGATTAGTTCTCGAATCGCGAGGAAATTCGTCATTTATTGTATGGGAACCCCCCCTCTTAGAAGAGGGAGGGGTCTCAGTATACCATAGAAAAACTACAAGGTATACAGCCCTAAGGGTTGTACGAAAGGGTGACTTAGGACTTTGTCAGGTCATTACATCAAAGGTTAGTGAACTACATTTCTGGTATATGTATTTTATAAGAATTCGTGAGTACCATTGTTGAAGTGAATGTTTAAAAGAGAAGAGTGAAATATTCAGATTCAATTCTTCATTGAATGCAATGGTGGCTTTGAAAATACGTGGACGGGGGTTCATAATGTCCTCCTCTTTTAATATAAATGACATTCGAATGTCCTTCTCTTTTGACCTAAATGGCAACAGGCACGTAAGCAACGTCGATTCACTGTCTTTTGCTTCGAGAAGATTTTACTAGCTTACTTTTACAGCTTACCGCTAGCAGAAACTATGTCACATACGCAAAAATTTCTGTTTTATTTGTATGAGAGTCCTTATCCTTCTACCACAGGGGTGAGGGGTCTCAAACCATCATAAAATAAATTCATGCCTCCTAAAACCCCCACATGCCAAATTTGGTTCCTTTTGCTTGATTAGTTCTCGAGTTATGAGGAAATTTGCATATTATTTGTATTGGAGCCCCCCTTCTAAAGAAGGGATGGGTCTCAATTCACCATAAAAAAAATTCTTGCCTCCTAAAACCCCCACGTGCCAAATTTGGTTCCATTTGCTTGATTAATTCTAGAGTTATGAGGAAATTTGTGTTTCATTTGTATAGGAGCCCCCCCCTCTCCTCTTACGCTCTCCTTAAAATTGCTCTTTCAGCCCTCCATAAAATTGCTGGTCATTTTATCTATCCAACGACATATAAATTGTTCAGTTTCGTTCAGTAGTTTAGTAGTTATTAGCATTTGAAATCTTTCATTCAAACGTTACACTTCTATTTTCGTTTTCACAAAGTGCTATCCAGTCCTAGTATAGTAAACAAAGACGTAGTCCTACGTCAAAAAAATCCGCTACCAAAAACCCCCACACGCCAAGTTTGATTCAATATTCATGCCTCTTAAAACCCCCATATATCAAATTTGGCTCCATTTGCTTGATTAGTTCTCGAATCGTCAGGAAATTCGTCATTCGTTTGTATGGGAGCCCCCCTCCCTTCTTAGAAGGGGAGGGGTATCTAAGCATTCCAAAATCCGGCCCAAAAAACCCATGCATACAATTTTCACGCCGATCGGTTCAGTAATTCCCGAGTCAATAAGGAACATACAGACAAATAGCCAGACAGAAATTCGTTTTCATGGGTATAGATCACTAGCGTGCCCAGATTTCAACATAAGGAGGGGCACCCGACCTTTCTAAACAATGTTTTGAGATAATCGTAGTGTGGTGATTCTATTACTACTTAAATGAGCAGAACCGCCCAGTCGAGACTCGAACATACGGCGACTGGCTTATTAGGCCAGCATCGTACCTTGGAGCTAACTGGGCGGACAAAGCTGTTAAGCTTGAAACAAAAAAGTTAGTTTAAAGTTATTAAAATACTAGTAGAAAGCTCTTATAAAACAAAGAAGCTTCACAGAAGCCACTAATGTGATAACTCTAATAGTTTCGTCACAAATATCGATGTCCGTCCCACCGACTGTGCGACGGCCTCGATGACTTCAAGTCCTCATCCTGCGCAGGTTCAGTCGAGTCTCGAAGGTACACGCTAACCTTTGGTTAGGGTGGTGGGGGCTTCATGGTCCATACTTACTGACGATAGACGTGCTGCTCGAGCCAAAGATGCTGATACTGACGATAGACATTACAGTTTGAAGCTGCTCGGTGAAGGACTTCCCGGAACGCTGCATGACGATAACCTCCGAGATGAGTTGATCACCCAGCGAGCACCAAATCGTACATCAATAACCGAAAATTATCGTAAATAACTCTTAACAAATTCGGAATCATAACTAATGCCTCATAAAGTGCGCCCAAGTTGATTGTCAGTCGTATTTAACGATAATAATTGACATACATATGATATTCGGCACAGACTTGTATAGTAGTACGGGCCGGGTCGGGCTTAATCGGATATTGTCGTATATAATTACAGATGCAGATGAAACGCGTGTATTCATTCCAGTCCGCATTAATTGGAACCGTATTCTAACCATAATTATTATCGTTTGTCTTCCAATCTAGAACCGTTTGTGAAATGGTTGGGTACCATATCCAAACTGTTGCCTGGTATAATATCAAGTATATTAGTTATGGTTATTCGTCAAGTAACCATAAAAACGATAGCTCGTTAAGAATGTTCACCATACGAAAACGAGTGATTTTCCATACACATTTTTGAAGTGTGGGATATGATGAACATAATGATAATGGTTGAACCCTAATATAAATGATAACACTACTGAAAAATTCTGCTTTTGGAATGTACCGTAACCTTTGATCTTATGGTGATTATAAAGATTATTATAACAGCGATGTTGTTATGACCATTCTCACAATTGTTTTCATTTATGCGGAAAGTGCTAACCCAAGTAACAATTTAGGTTTTATTACACTCTTATGATGGCATTTAAGACCAAAATTGGTCTTGAAGACCACCATAAGAGTACAATAAAACTCACATTGTTGCTTGGGAAGCGAAACGGCATTTGGAGAGGAGTGTACCCCATTAGGCATACGGACGTTGGGCATAATGGATGATAGGCATGAATACATTAGGCATAATGGACGTTAGGCATAAGGACGATAGGCATAATGTGCGGAAGGCGTAATGTATAGTAGGCATAATGGCCGTTAAGAAATCCATTGTTGGTTTCCAAGAGGTCCAATCTACTCAGTTTAAAAATCAATGCGTATAGGGTGAGTTGAATTATCTACGAATGGCCGAAACTCAAATGAACGTAATAATAACCCGATCAGACAAACGTAACAAAATTATTACAAATCATGATATTCTGTTACGACGGTTTTTCTAACATGATTTGTTATAATTTTGGTCTCGTTAGTAGTTAAAATATCAAAAATTCTATCAGAACTTATATGCAGTTGTAGCAAAACATAACAAAATTTGTTATGTTTAGAACAAAATTATATCAAAATTTGTTGTCATATATCTAACAGGTTTTGTTACAATTTTGTTAAAATATAACAAAAACTTCTTTGCCTTTATCTGCTATATCGACATTTTATTTAGACGAAATTGTCAAAAATAAACAACTGCTTTCGAGAACATTCACAAATAGCACAGAAAAAAACTTTCATACATTTTCAAAAATTGCTCCTCCTTCAACCGGGATTGAACTCATGACATATCGCATAGAATGCAAACGTCTTATCCCCTATACCAGAACTACTCTTGAATGAAGGAAGATTAAATGCTTATATGATTTGGCCGATAGCTTATTTGGGGTTGTCAGATTTTGATTCAAGCTGGCTATAAATAAATACAAAGCGCTCGGTGTTCGGTCCAAAGCCGTGATCAAGAAGAAGAAATCGAATCCGATTAAGGGGCCATAGTACTTTTTCAATTCCAAAAAATTGATTTTTTTTTATTAATTAATTCGAAAGATTAACATTGTGAGCATATGTGGTTGAAGTCGTTTGGATGAATTTCGAAAATTGATAAAGTTATAGCTATTTGTACTGCGCATGTCTGGAACGATTGCACAGCGAATAAAAACTTCAATGCCGTTTTTCTCGAAACCAGGTTTTCAAAGTCGATACAATAAATATCTCAAGAACGGCTCGAGCAATTCTATTGCTTCTTTTTTTGTTTCAAAGCTAACAAAATTATCTAGTGTTTGACCTATCCTTTTTTCGATATTGCAATTTATGTATATTTTAGAAATGTTTAAAGTCAATTTTTTCGACAAAAAACCTGACTTTTATGTTCGAATGTCTGTCGTTTTGTTGCGCGTTCGAATTTAAAAAAAGGATGGGTCAAACACGAGATAATTTAATACACTTTCTCGTCGTTTTGGAATTTTTCATTTCGGATAAACCTTCGAGCGAAATGAGGCAAAAAATATGGCGCAAAAGGTACTATGCCCCATGAATCCGTGTTGCACCTTTTTAAGAATGTTGCACGATGTGCCATCAAATACATAAGAAATTAAGGCCGTCAAGATTTTTTTTGCAATGAGTCTTACGCGTATATTTCAGCTTTCGTGTCTATAGACTTTTCTGCTCACAGAAACGATTAAAACACAGAAACGGTTATACTTTGACTATGGCTATGAACTTGACTTTGAACTATGACTTTGTCACTATGTAATTTTGCAAACAAAACATAAACCGAGAATATAAGAGATAAGATTCCATTTTAGATTTCAGTTGCAAGCATCTAGCAACAAAATAAAAGTTTGAGTAAACGAGCGATTCTCCATAAAATACATGCCATAGTTGTAGCATTGACTAAAAAAACTGGGTCTCTCATATATGAAATTCTACAATGACGTTCGAAAATAACTCTTTAGGTTATTTAAACAAAGACTTCTGTCAATACGTTCTGTAATTTTTGATAATAAAGTGCATGAGGTTCCCAAAACATGACTTGACAGGAGCGGCGCGTTACTGCATGCTGTTTTAGATTATTAGACAATTTTTTAGCAACATGTGAAATGCAACATATAGAATGTGACATGTTGCTAGTTGTTGCTTGCATTAGTCGTGGTAAGGACCAACCGGCACCAAATTTAGATTTTTTACATTCTGACTTGAAATGAAAAATCTGCCAAATTTGGTCCAAATTCGTGAAGATCGATACATCTCGGATACTTCGCGCAGAGTTACTCTGATACATTTTATTTAGATTTTACATTTGCAATAACTTGAGAACGACATAAGAAAAAAGTTTATGTGACATAATTTATTCAAAATTATGCGTAGAATTTGCGTAAAATTATGCGAAGAATTTTATTTTATTTTTACAAAAATGCAGCGTAGGGTTGCGGTTCCACCTCGTCATACGTAATGATGATTCACACTTTATTTCGAGTTTTTAAAAGAATTATATCCACAAGTACTCAAGTTTTTGGCACGAGATAAATCTCTCACTTCTTGCATATACACCCATTTAGACAGATAAAATATTTCAAAATTTACATTTTTTACAGACACAGATGTTCTTGTTCAGCGGCAATTCGTCATACGGAAACTGCACTTCGTCATGACGAAGTTTTGCTTTCATCCACCATGGACAAACACAAACAAAAATTTACAAAAATTTATGCATGTATTCGTTATGCCGTGTGCATGAGCTAGTCAACTGACACCAAAACAATGCAAACGGTTTGAATCAGAGCTTAGATATCGATGTTTTTACCCCGAGTAATCTGCTGATGTGCTGCTGATGCTCTTCGTCATATTCAAAGCGGATAGTAAAACCAAAAGGACTTTTATTTTTGAAAAAAAAAAAATGGTGGAAATAGTGGTTTTCTTTCATTATCTTTTGTCGATTACTAAGGGACAATATATAAATATTGATCAAAGTACATATTAGTTTGAATGTAATTCACCTCAAAGTTAGTTATATTGCTTGTTTTTCGCGTCCATGTCGGGAAAGTAGATGTAGTCATCCAGCACCCTATTTACAAAGCTTTTTCTTTCAGTGTATTTTTTTCTGAAAATACATAAAATTTACTACAACTTTTCCTTTGATGTCATTTTCATAAAATAAGTAGTTTTCGAGATAGCATTTTCCAAAAAAATCTTATTTCTAAATATGCCCTTTTTAAAAGCTACTCTTGACGAAAAAATATGTTTCATGGAAAATGAATTCGTGCGTGGTTCAATGTATTAGCAAAATTTCGAAATCAAAAATAGACGAGACAAACCGTTTTATTAGTTGAGCTGGAATTGCTCTATAACAATATTATAACAAATTTTGATATAATAACAAAACTTGTAATAATTCTGATTGCCTCATTATTTTGTCTGATCAAAAATATAACAAACTCTGTTATTTCTATCTAATTGAGATATTTTTTTGTTATCTTTCTGTTATAATCATTTACTCGGGAAATGACATAGTAAATCTAATAGCCGAATCACAAATGACCGAAACGCACATGATCGAGTTACGAAGAGCCAAATGTCATAAAAAATATTCGCGGCCTTCGATTTACTCAAATGTTGGGTAGGTATATACTGTCCTTACTCGCTGCCGCACGTTCGGACTCAACTACAGGATAACCCCTAGTAGTGAGTAAACTTAGGAAAATGTATGCACCTAAATAGGATGATAGGCGCTTCCGATGGAGAATCATCGGCGATCACTCGCGGCCTACGACCGTATCGCCCTGAATCATCAGGAAACATTTGCTACTGACACGGTAAATGGGTCTCGCACCTTATATTGAGTCTTAAGTCACTTGCGGTTAAGAGAAAGAAATAAGTAACAATCATCTATACTCAAGTGCAAGTGCAACTTCAAACGGACACTTTAGCCGGGATCGGGATCCACGCAATCCGATACTATCGGCTTAACGGCGCACTAAATTCCGGCGCTGACAATGACGGTTATTTCAAATAAACACAGCGGGGTTCTGCGGTCCAATCAGCGTATTTGAAAGCTCTTTCCCTACTAGCACAGTTGTTATAAACTAGTTGTGGTAACCGATTAATGACTAATTTCGGTCATAAATAGGTTTCAGCAATCAGAAATGATAAAAGTGTGCTACTTGGGTTGAGTAATAGCACTTGGTACTTGGTTAGTATAGTAACTTAAATTTGAATGCTTCCCGTATTTAATGTTTGATTGTCGGCTGTCTCGATCGGGATAATATTCACAAATCTATAAAACCTTCATAGCGGCGCCTACCGACGCTTACAAATTAGTCATATTTCGGTTACCACAACAACTTTATAACAACCGTGCTAGTAGGGTACTGTTTGTACCTACTGCAAATAATTACCAAAATAAAGATAAGGTGGAGGTGTATGTAATGTTTTTCTGAGACTATGGTGCTAGAATTTTACGGAATGCATTTTTTCCTTCATAACTGAGAGCGAATCGGAGGCACCTATCTCAATTTCTCAATCCCAAAATTTTGACAAATAACACTTTTTTGCTGTGATCAGGGCTTCGACCGATCCTTTTTTTCTACCGCAGTCACACCAACGCGCATTCAAGTTCACACCGTTCGTTTAGAGGTGGAATACGAACGCTATGCATAACACAACTGGCAGTTTGCTCAGTCAAACGCCGACTGCACGCAGCAGAACGAACGCGTTCTAAAGCTTTTTGACATTTTCGTTTCGATCAAGTTGCCTTTACCGTTTGGAGCAGCGAATGACTGCAAAACAGTCAAATGACTGGCAATCACCACGCTAACGAAAAGCAACCGCACGATCGTATGATTCAATACTACAAAAAAACAACCACTACATGTGCATGGAAGAAGTCGGTCGGACTCCGTCCAATTCAAACGAATATTTTGCTTGCGTCGGACTGACGTCCGGGTGACAAACTATTACTGTGAGCAGCCGATTTGGAGACAAAAAGAGAAACGAAAAAATACGTCACCGTATGCTTCCAGTTAGTTTGCAGTTTATATTCTCAAAGCGCAAAGCAAAACGGGAGATCGACTGTTTGCTTTTGCTGAGCTGCCGAATGAATTGTAAGACGGCAGCAGCGCAAGCGGCAGATTGACTGGATTCAAAAAACAGTCAAATGATCGTTCAAAAAGCGGAGTTTGAATGCGGAAAGTTCGCATTCACGGCAGTCACATTCAACTTGCGATCCCTTTTCATGCCCTGGCTGTGATAATTAAGATTGACTATTACGGAGATACTTAGTATTTAGGGAGCGAAGTGCGATTCTTGCTCCGAAAACATTACGTCCTGTCAGGGGTCTGGTTTTCATTACAGACGGAATAAGGTTTTTCTTAAATACACGAAAATATCTTTTAATTATTTTGACGTTGACCTTAAGACATTATTTTTATCAATATTATACGAGAATTATTCATTTTCGGCGAGATTCAAGAGGTTCGGCCATTCATAATCGTTTTTTGTTATTTGTCCAAATACAATTTCGGTCTTCTATGACAATTGTTGAAGCTCGGTCATTTGGATTTCGACTATTTGTTATTCGGCCATCCGGTACCAGCCCGGTGAGTCGATGTGAGAGCTAGGAAAAACTAACAAGAATCGATCCTAGCGGAACCTGGGAGAACGTATAAACCTAGGGAGATTGGGCAGCCTCCCACTGTGGCCAGCACTTCCGACGACGGGTCGCCGGCAAAACTCATGGCCGTGTCGCCCTGCATCAATGATCATAAAATATTTTTATACGGCATTATGCCGAAAGGTCGTTATGCCGAATGTTTTTCTACCAAATGGTCTCTTATGTTTATGCCAATGTTTTTATGGCAAACCCCGTTTTGCGAAACAGCATTATGGCAAATAAATTTCTGTTGAGTGGGAGGCTCTGATTCTCATTATATTGCGGCGAAGTGAAAATTGGCACAAGTGCCTATTAGAGTGTCCCAAAATAGCACTATGTCAGAAAACCCGGGGGCTCACCCCTCAAATGATAGCTTAGGGTGTCACAACAAAACTTTTATATGACGTCAACATTGGTTGCCGCGCTTCAGGGGTCGCACATTTGAGTTTTATGAAAAAATGGCATTTTTCAGGAGTTAATTCAGAAAAATATTTTTAGAAACGTTAAAGTAGGCGAAGAAAGGTACTTAACTATTTTTTTCACAATCATTGGGATCTGATACATTCATAAAAAAGTTATGGTGGCATGTCTGGAGTCATATTTAGTTACAAAAATTTATTGAATTTGGCAAAAATTTAAAATTTTCGAAATTTCATTTAAATAAACGTCAAAACAGGGTATCGAACAGTATCTCAGAGTAACGTACGTATACTGTATAGATGAGAAATTTTATGACGAACAACTTTGCCGAAGAAAGTATGGACATATCTTCAAATCTCGCTGAGGTATTCACGTTTTTCTGAAGGCGGGACCAAACATATTTTCGCAATTTTCAAATTTTAGTAGTTCCACGTGAAAAAGGTAAATGATAAAACTTGAAGTATGTCTTCTAAACATTACCTATGTGTTGGATAGGAAGAAATATGCACCTTCCATAGAATTTGGCACCATTTAGGCTCAAGAATCGCTTTAAAAAAGGGCGTATTTATTTTAATAGGTACTATGTTTGAAAAATCGTATCTCCCGAAACTAGGTTTGCTCCAAAATGATGCCTAAGCGTGAATTGCAGAAAATTGATTTTTCAACCTGATAAAATAAACACTGAAATTTTTTTTACCCTTTTTTTACTATCTTAGATGGTAGAATCAGCATGGTGTATTCAGACAAATATTAATTCTAGTAATATTTATTCTAGTTGCTAACATGGTAATATAACGCGGATAACATATGAAAACGGCACGTTTATAATAAAAATGTAAAATATATTAAACTTTTTTTTAAATATCTTAAATACGGCTGCATTTAGAAGCTAATTATTATTTTGAACACGTGTTGTCAAGCACATATGAAGTTGTTCTTCAAATTCAAATTACATATATGTATAACGAGAAATATAAGAATAATAAGAAATATAATAATAATCTTAGGTTACAAAATATTCATAAAAGTCGTTATTCTACAAAATCCTTTGATAAATGTTGCACCATTTCAGAAAAAGTCTCAAAATGTATCAAATCACCACTATTTTTCCAAAAAAAAATCGAGGTTACCATTTCCTGTATATTTTAATTTTACATTTTTTCCTGACTTTGGAGCATAGTGAATTTTTTTTCAGTGTTTATTTTTTCATGTTTAAAACTCAATTTTCACAAAACTCACGCTTAGGCTTCATTATGGAGCAAACCTAGTTTCAGGAGATACAATTTCTCAAACATAGTATCTATTAAAATAAATACGCCCTTTTTAGAAGTGATTCTTGAGCCTAAATGGTGCCAAATTTTTTGGAAGGTGCATGTTTCCTCTTATCAAAAACATAAGTGATGTTTAGAGTAAACAGGTCAAGTTTTTTCATTTACCTCTTTCACCTGAAACTGCTAAAATATGAAAATTATAGAAATGTGTTTTGTTCCGCCTTCAGAAAACGGTGAATATCTCAGCGAGATTTAAAGATACATCCTTACTTCTTCGGCAAAGTTGTTCGTCATAAAATTTCCCATCTATACTGTTTAGCTACGTTGCTCTAAGACACTGTTCAATACCCTGTTTTGACGTTTATTTAAATGAAATTTCGAAAATTTTAAATTTTTCCCGAATTCAATAAATTTTTGTAACTAAATATGACTCCAGACATGCCACCATAACTTTTTTATGAATGTATGAGATCCCAATGATTGTGAAAAAATAGTTAGGTACCTTGTTTCATCTATTATAACATTTCTAAAAATATTTTTTTGAATTTACTCCTGAAAAATGCCATTTTTTCATAAAACTCAAATGTGCGACCCCTAAATCGCGGCAACCAATGTTGATGTCATATAAAAGTTTTGTTGTCACATCCTAAGCTATCATTTGAGGGGTGAGCCCCCGGGTTTTCTGACATAGTGCTATTTTGGGACACTCTAGTGCCTATTCGTGAGAAAGGGAAGTTTTGTAAATTATGCACAACGTCCATTATGCCTATCGTCCATTATACTTATGCCTTTATGTCTATAATACTTATCATTCATTATGCTTATCGTCCATTATGCCTAACGTCCATCATGCCTAACGTCCATTATGCATAATGTCCGTATGCCTAACGTCGCGCACCCGTTGAAGAGCGTGAATTGGCTGCCTGAATTCGCAGCGGTAATTCGCTGGTTGTTTAAAACGAGCAGAGGCAAATGTGGGACCTGCAGTCGAAGCTGAAGAGCGAGATGCTCGGTACCGGTGTTAGCATAATGGCCAGCGATTGTTGCACTTGCGACGAGCTGTTTATTCAAAGTCGCTCAAAACTGTTTCTGAGGAGGCTTAAGCCTAAAATTAAGCGACAAAGTTCTTTCTTTCTTTGAAATTTTCTTCACAAAACACTTTTCAACTTTTCAGTGTTTTTAAGTTCAACCTAGGTAGTACATTTTATCAGTTGAAAGAACAGATAATTAACTAATAATTTTACAATCAATCGAACAAAAACTGTTTGATGATTAATAAATGTTTGATGAAGTTCAAAGTGACTCCCATACAAATCTATGCCTTTAAAAATAGATTTCTGTCAGCTCTATGTTCCTTATAGAATCGAAAACTACTGAACCGATCGGATTGAAAATTTGCATGTAGGGGTTTTTGGTGCCAGGGAAGGTTCTTATGACGGTTAGAGATCCCTCTCCCCACTAAGAGGGGAGGCTCCCATAAAAATCTATACCTATAAAAATGGATTTCTGTCTGTCTGCCCGAATGTTCCTTATAGAATCGAAAACTACTGAACCGATCGGCGTGAAAATTTGCACATAGGAGTTTTTGGGGCCAGGGAAGGTTCTCATGATGGTTAGAAACCTCTCCCCCCACTAAGAGGGGGGGCTTCCATACAAATGAAACACAAATTTCTGCATAACTCGAGAACTTATCAAGCAAATGGAACAAAATTTTTCATGTGGGTGTTTTTGGAGACCAGATTTTTTTCTATGGTGAATTGAGACCTCTCCCCACTTTAGGAGGGGGAGCTCCTATACAAATGAAATACAAATTTCCTCATAACTCGAAAACTAGTTAATCAAATGGAACCATATTTGGCATGCGGGTGTTTTTGGAGGCATGAATTTTTTCTATGATGAATTGAGACCCCTTACCTTTTTGGGAGGGGGGGGGGGGATCTCCCATACAAATGAAATACAAATTTCCTCATAACTCGAAAACTAATCAAGCAAATGGAACCAAATTTGACATGTAGGTGTTTTGGAGACAAGAATTTTTTCTATGGTGAATTGAAGCCTCTCCCTACTTTAGGAAGGGTGCTCCTATACAATTGAAATACATATTTCCTCATAACTCGAGAATTAATTAATCAAATGGAACCATATTTGGCATGCGGGTGTTTTTGGAGGCATGAATTTTTTCTATAATGAATTAGGACCTCTCTCCGTTTTTAGGAGGGGGGCTCCCATACAAATGAAATACAAATTTCCTCATAACTCGAGAGGTAATCAAGCAAATGGAACCAAATTTGGCATGTTGGGGGGGTTTTGGAGGCAGGAATTTTTTTAATGATGGATTGAGACCCGTCATCCCTGTGGTAGGGGGAACAGGACTCTCATACAAATAAAACAGAAATTTTTGCGTAACTCAAAAACTAATCGAACTCGAGAAATTTTAGACTCTTTCATGAAACATTAGTCAATAACAAGACCTCCAAAAACTATGAATAGTAACATTAGATAATTCAGTGCGAGACGGCCACAGGCCGCGAGTGTTGCCGGCGACCTGCCGTCGGAAGCGCCGGCCACTTCAGGGGGCAGCCCCCCGTAGAGATCACCTCTATCTAGGTTTATTTATTTTCCTACATCTACTGACCTCTATTACTTTCCTTCAGTTGGGTCACCCCTGCGAAATGGTACTTTCTACGAAAAGATTTTACGTGAAATGGTACATCCCGCGTAAGGTTTTTCGCGAAATGGTATTCAGTGAAACTCTATATTCCGCGTTACGGTCAACCGAGAATTGGTGTTCCGCAAAATGGTATTCAGCGAAATGGTCTGTAATGATGGCGAATATTTAAATGTTATCCGCTTTATTCTATCAGGCTAAGCAATGGGGGGAGTTGTTTTCTACTTTACTGTGAGGAATTTGTATATTAAAACACCCATGAACTCCCCAGAAACTTGCAAAACTCAAGATTGTGGCAAAGGTCATCCGAGGTTCACGATTTATGTACAACACAGTTTAATTTGTGGCAATACGAAGTTTGTCGGGTCAGCTAGTTAGATATAAGATGAATATTTGGAATAAACAAAAACAAGTTTTAGTGTGGTTTCCACTCATAAAAGTTTTCGAAATTTATCTAAATTACACAGTCCCGATGCGATAAGACCACTATGCAGCTCATCGCAATAGTTATTCTGTCCAGTAATACAGTTAGTAAAATGTTTGCTTCATCAACAAATCTCTTCGGTTGAATACCAGCTTACGTGCGAGAAAAATCCGCAACAAAATGATAACTCTTAATACCTCGCAGCGCGCCAGAAAGGATATTAAGCCAACTGCTGCACGGTAACGATAACAAAAGCCTCCGTCATGTCAGCTGTTCAGCTAGCGCCGTGCGTTGGCAGCCACTCCAAATGAAACGACTGTGGCAATCCTTGCGGCTCTCAGCGCCACCAACCAACCTGGTCGAGCTGCCTAACACTAAATGGACATCAACCGAAACGGGTCTAATTCCCAGCTTATCCTGATGACTTCATTGTGCTTCCGTAGTTTTGCGAGAAGAAGGAAAAAAAATTCCGTTGTCCCATTTGTCACTTTCGGCCAATTAGTCGTCCTTCTAATCGGATGCTACCACACCAACAGGTTGGAGCAACTTTTTCCATCATTCGGCCAGGTAAAAAATTGCTTCCGGCGCATACTTCCCCAACGACTGCAGACGCAGCATAGGATTATTGATATCGGTGATTTTTCGCTCGCTGTCCGTGCTTTCGTTTCAGGTAAAGATAATTTTGAATCCCGAGCCGACAGGCAATGCGTGCCGGAAATCGTCCGTCTTGCACGCCGGAAAAGTGCCACACTTTCTACCGAAGCTAATCTCTCGTCATTGCATAATGCCCGCAAGCGTGGGATGATTAGTCTGCCACGTTATCAGTGTTCACTCAGTTTGTACATGCTGACGGACGGATTTTCAGACACCGCCCGCCGCACCTGTGCTGTGCGGTAGGGGATTAGAGAACGTTTTTTGATGCATTTACATTTGGACAAACAGGATTAGTTAGATGCCACTAAATTTCGATGGTCGCAATGTATTCAATACTTTGAATATTTGAACCGGCAATTTCCGTTTCGGTCAAAGTCATTTCAAACTGTCACTTTTCAATTCGACCTCATCCTCAGAACCTCTTTACGATTTAATGCGGCACCTAAAGATTTCGACTTTATTTCAGCTACAATGTAAATGCTAAGAACTGCCGCTGAAGTAATAAAAAGTGCAACCTAATAGAACATCTTGTTTTATAAAGTTACCCTTTCTCTCCCCTATCCTTCGCGAGGGAAGCAGAAAATGCATCAGAAACAGCTGCTGAATCAGCAACCTGCGACCACCGCTCCCTAACCACCGACGCGCGACCGACCGGGGGAAAGATGGCAGTGATAATGGTTCCTCCAGCAGTCGCGGTCGCGTCCGTTCGTCCATCTTCCGGGCTTGCACATCCGCCTTGGCAGTGATGGACGAACCGCACTTTCAGTGCTGTTGCTCAACCACCCGGCGACACCGAGTGCTACTGGTACCTATAGTTGAATTTAATTAGTTTTAATTTAGCTCGCGTGTCTCAGCTGCACGAGTTGTTTACTTTATTACAGCTCACTTTGTCAAACCGAGCACCGGCTAGCCACCAGTGCAGCAGTGTTGGCCAGCCAGCGATCCTGGCTCTATCTAGCGGTTGATACCGTCTGGTCCGGTACAGCATTGTAGGATTGGATAGCCCTTTGCTAGTACTGTTTGATTTGGTATTGGCTTTGCCAGTTTGCAGTGAGTCACTTTGAACTTCATCAAACATTTATTAATCATCAAACAGTTTTTGTTCGATTGATTGTAAAATTATTAGTTAATTATCTGTTCTTTCAACTGATAAAATGTACTACCTAGGTACTACCAACTTAAAAACACTAAAAAGTTGAAAAGTGTTTTTTGAAGAAAATTTCAAAGAAAGAAAGAACTTTGTCGCTTAATTTTAGGCTTAAGCCTCCTCAGAGTCAATTTCGAGCGACATTGAATAAACAGCTCGGTCGCAAGTGCAACAATCGCTGGCCATTAGCTAACACCGGTACCGAGCATCCCGCCTCTCTTCAGCTTCGACTGCAGGTCCCAATTTTGCGTCTGCTCATTTTAAACAACCAGCGAATTACCACTGAGAATTCGGGCACCAAATTCACGCTCTCCAACGGGTGCGCGACGTTAGGCATACGGACGGTAGGCATACGGAATTTAGGCATAATGGACGATAGGTATAATGGATGATAGGCATAATAGACGATAATGGCATACTTGTATTACTGAAATGGAACGACAGGCACAAGTGGTAGTGGACTATACTGATTTAAAAGCGGCATTCAACCGCATCAATCATCGAATACTGCTCTGTAAAGCGTTTTACGTCTGGGTGCTTCGCAACAGTTTGTCACAAGTTTTCAGGCTTGGTTAAAAATTTTCGGTGAAATAATAAAACTGATGATTATATTGCGTAACGTTTCAGCCTTCTACTCTTAGGCTATCGTCGATGTCGCTTGCAAATATTTATTACCATTATAACTATTATGCAATTTAAGTACCGTGACCGTACCTAATTCTGCGCAGCTCCTAATTCTGCGCATTTTTCTTTATATAAATATTTTTTAGCATTGTGCATAACTATGATCATTGCGATATTTTTTTATAAATGTCTATTGAATATTACGCCATTATTCACAAATGGGCCATAATATTTGAGAGCGAAATAATTTAACGTGAAACATAAAGTATTTTTTATGGCAGAAAACATCGTCGTTAGCAGCAACGCTAAGATTATCCTTCTAGAAAATTAACAAATTTATTATCGAAATTCTTTGCAATGATCAAAATAGCCAGCATAATTAGAAAGAATAATTAGTTTTAGTCATGTTTTAGACAAAAAGAGTCATTGCATGCATTGTTTTTCTTAGAAAAATGCGATGCAATAATGCGCAGATTTAGGCACAGATTTTTTATTCATGTGCCAAATTCTGCGCAGTAATGTATCCTACAAAGAAATTACGAAAAAATACGCAACCGCACCCAAATGGCTGAGGTATAGAGGCATGAAAATTCAAGGAGAATCTTTAACTTGCATTGATTGGAATCCCGTGCTGTACTCGGGGTTCGAACCTACGAGCGCTAATTCATGAAACCATGTCTTCTATTTTTTTTTTTAATGTCCAACCTCATTGGGACTGTCAGAGAGTGGGGAAGTGGTTTCTATATGAAAACACAATTTTTAGTATTAATCTAAAGTGTAATGTTAAGTATGCAGAAAACCCGAATCAATTGGCCCTTAACATTATCGAGAATAAAATATTTAAAATGAGGCAATCAAAATGATAACAATATTCCTTTGCTACCCGGACAGCCCAAGAAGGCCGGATCATGGATTTATTTATGGTAATAGCTAATGCCGGATTTTTTGGTGTGATTTCAGCGTATAAAGACAGTAAGGCAGGAGTATTTATTTTCACTTTTTGGGTGCGCACAATTAGGAGCAAACATGCGCAGAATTAGGAACATGGACAAGAAAGTGCGCAGAATTAGGCACCGTGGATAAGTTTACAAAACGAAAAATATACTCAATTGTTAGTCGACTTATAATTCCTATATTTTTTACCAGATATTATAGATCGTAGCACTACACGTTGCTACTATCTACGTTTTTAATTTAAATCTAGAATACTTAGAATAGCGGAAGAATCATAAAAATGGCTTAACTGCGCAGAATATGGTACGTTCACGGTATTTGTCAACAATCAAAATTCGCGAATTACAATTTTCAAACGGTATAAAAAACAGATCGCAAAATCCTTATAGTATTTACGCCACATTCACATAGTATTTATTCAGCTTCCACCAGTAGGTTGGTTTTCGTTCCACCCAACTGGCTCGTTGATACTACTCTGGCGAAGCTTCAGGACTAGATTGTCCCGGTTGTGCGAAAGTCCCGGTTTTACTTCGCCTTTTCTAGCATCGTTTTTGTATTCTGGAGTTTATCACATGGCTACGCTCGTATTTGTGCGATAGAGTCCTACAAGTGAAATTTGAGTCTAAGTTATCGTCGCCGTTTATAAATAAATCTGGTGCACTTCAAGGCAGTAACTTGGGTCCACTTTTGTTTATCATATTCTTCAACACCACTGCCTCTGCTCTAGGAACTGGTTGCAGATTGGTATATGCTAATGATCTTAAAATTTACTTGACGATTCGTTGCATCAAGGATTGTCGTCGTCTTCAAACACTTTCGGGCACATTTGTAAATTGGTGTAAGTCAAACTACTTGACTATCAGCACTCCTAAATGTGAGGTAATGACATTCCTTCGTATTAAATCGCCGATCGTATTCGACTATAGAATTGATAGTCAAATATTAAAAAGGGTCGATTTGGACACCGCACCAGCTCTATTGGAATCTTCGAATTGAACGAGTCCAGACGAGAAGGTTTATACGATTGGCTCTACGAAATCTGCCTTGGCGTGAACCAGATAACTTACCTTCATATCCTGACCGCTGCCGTTTGCTTGGTCCCGATACACTTGAGTATCGGCGTAAGGTGCAACAGGTGTTATTCGTGGCCAAACTGTTATTCGTGGATTGACTGCCCATAGTTGCTGTCGCTTTTAAATTTCCGCGCATTTCAAAGGACTCTGAGACCGACGTCACTGCTGACTAATCGGTTTCACCAGACTGAATTTGGCCGCAATGAACCAGTTGCATGGCGTATAAAAACCTTTAGCCAATTTGAGGAATAGTTTGAATTCGGCGAACCGTTGAATAAGTTCAAGCGTTTGGTGGCAATAAAATTATCGTAGATGATTATTAGTAGTTCATTTAGACTTTAAGTCAGATGAGTTGTAAAACAATAAAACAATTAAACAATGGACAGATAGGTATAATGGACCTTATGCATAATTTACAAAACTTCGCTTTCCCACGAATACGCACTTGAGCTAATTCGCGTTGACGAACATAAGCTGCTGCCACTTTCAAAAGTAGGGGTGAAGCGGAATAGGAATTTCTTAAAGAGCGCTAGAGATCAAAACATTTTGGCAGATTTTCACCCACACGTACATACGGGCATTTCTATGAGTGTGCAAGAGATCGTTTAATGCCGTCAACGCGAATTATTACTCTGCCAAAATACAATGACAACCAGAGCAGCCCAATCAACAAAAATTTATGTGGCATAATGCTGTTTGGCAAAACGTAGTTTGCCATAAAAACATTGGCATAAACACTAGGGACCATTTGGTAGAAAAATATTCGGTATAACTACCTTTCGACAGAATTCCATAAAAAAATATTGTATGACCTTTCATAGATTCATAGATAGATCAAGTGTTGCCACGTGTAGTTGGAGGTGCCGGCCACTGCGGAAGGCTGCCCAATTTGTCTAGGTTTATACCATTTCCCAAGTCCCGCTAGGATCGACTATGTTCAATTAACATTTTTGTTGGATAGTAGCCTATTCAACCGATGCATAGCTAATTGTCGGGTAATAAGTGTTTTATAAGCTGTTATATAACAAAAATAACTGACCCTCACATCGACTCACCGGGTTGGTACCGAATGGCCGAATAACAAATATTTCTGATATTTGTTGATTATTTTCAGTGAAATGATGACTACGTTAACATGCAACATGCAAACAAATTGATTGCATATGAAAGAGGAGTCTTGCAAACCCTTAACTTCCAAATTTCATGACGATTGGACTTGTAGTTTAAAAGTTACATAAGAAAATGTGAAAAAATAGTATTTAAAACAGGTTTTTGAAACATATAAACATTAATTCAATGAAAAACATCACACATTTCATTATTATTTGAAAATTACTGCTGAGATCTATCAAACGAAATCGAGTTATTTAAAATCGGACGGTTCATTCAAAAGATATTCAAACTTTAACACTTGAGCACCGTATTTTAAACCGTTGAAACGTGTGAAATCAAAACATCAATCAAATGTTGATTGTATTCAATGTGTGTGATGTATGTGTGTATGTATGTATATATGTATATGTGTGCGTATGTATGTATGTATGTATGTATGTATGTATGTATGTATGTATGTATGTATGTATGTATGTATGTATGTATGTATGTATGTACGTGTGTATGTGATGACAATTTGCAATTTTTAAATTTGCATTGAAATTCAAGAGAAGTGAGAAACATGCCAATCGTCTAAAGTTTTTGAAGCCTCTTAGTGGAATACGAACTCTGAATTTAAGCAAAAGATAAAACTTTTATCGACTAAATTCCACTATTTAATATTTATTCGCGACAAATACGTATACGCTTTGAAATAAGACACTGATGAAGCCTGCACGTCGTAGGCGAACTACGTATCTGTTGCAAATAAATATTAAATAGTGGGATTCAATCGAAAAGTTTTTCTTTCTTTGATTTCAGATTTCAATTGTGATTTCTTCACTTGTTGTTACTCACAATTGTACAAGAAAAGTATAAAGCGAAGAAAAGCAGTTAATTTAAGCATGTAGGTATAGTGGTGTACAGGATTTAAAATACTAGTGAGTTGATTTTTCGAAATAAATTTACACAAATTTCAAACAAATTTTGTGCATCAATAGATGCTCTTTTCAGTCAATTGATACTAGAACTTAGAAATGTTATATGAAAAATAAGAAGTAAACGTTGCACGGTAGTAATTTTGTAAGATTTGTTTTCGTTAGTGACATTTTAAAGGGCAGATGTCTTATGTCATGTATCATGTTTTAATAAATAAATAAAAAATGACAAGCACTGGAAATCATATCGATCATATTTCCCATTCTCAAGCATGTTTGTGGCGCAGCTTTTGCACTATTTTTCGAACTCGTCTTGTTTTCCTAACCCACTAACATTGTAAAAACGATGCGATCAAGCTAATGACTATCTTTTCATGAAAGTACATTCAAAAGAAGCTTAAGTTTTGATTTCCATGCAAAAATAATTATCTGAAGGAGCGCCAGCTAAGAAATTCTCTTTTTCATATCTAATGCTCTATTCAGATATTTTTTCTGATTCAGATATATTGCTCAATTGAAGCCAAGCAAACTAATAGTAAAATTTTGAGATTAATCATTTTGTTGTCGATATCCTTTTTCTTCAAAAGTGAAGTATATAATAATTTTTCTCAACTTTTGTTTTTAAAAGATGCTAACTTTGGTATTAATATCAAAATATCAAAAAATCTGCTATGAACACATATTTCATATTGTCAATTCAAAATAAATTTCGCATGTGGCTCTGAAGCCCGAAAGTTAAGGCCGACCGATTATAAAACTGAATAATCAAGTAACATAAACGACGCTTATAAGTATTTACGCACCCAAGGAAAGAAAATATAATTATTCTACGCAATACGTTGTGAATTTTACTGGTAAATAAGGATTTTGAGGAATACGGAACGGCTATTTAAAAATATAGTCAAGTTAATTATAGATGTTCCTGAGAAATTAAATAATGATTATTGTGGCAGTAGAAAGGCTAGGTCACGCCGCTAGGTGGATTAATTCGGGTTTTTATACATATGAAAATGCTAGCTGGGTTGTATTTCATTTGTATAGGACCCACCCTCCTAAAGTGGAGAGGGGTCCAAATACACCATAAAAAAAATCTTGCCTCCAAAAACCTTCACATACGGAAATTCCATATGCTTGATTAGTTCTCGAGTTATGAGGAAATGTGTATTTCATTTGTATGGGAGACCCCCCTCCTAGATGAGGGAAGGATCATAATTCCCCTCCTAAAGAGGGGAGGGGTGTCAATGCACCATGAAAATAAATTCTAATCTCCAAAAATCCCACATGCCAAATTTCGTTCCAGTAGCCTGATTAGTTCTCGAGTTATGCAGAAATTTGTGTTTCATTTTTATGAGAGCCCCCCTTCTTAGTGGGGTAAGGGGTCTCTAAACATCATAAGAACCTTCCTTGGCCCCGAAAACCCCTACATGTAAATTTTCACGCCGATCGGTTCAGTAGTTTTCGATTCTATAAGGAACATACCAACAGACAGACAGACAGACAGAAATCCATTTTTATAGGTATAGATAAATAAAATAAATGAAAAAAAAATTGCAATAATCATTTTTTTTTTCAATTCAGGACAACTTAGCGCAAACCAGACAACCATTAGGTGGAAGTACTATATGTTATCTATAAAAAAAATATTTCCATCAGGAGATCTCTAAAGGAATCGCAGAAAAAATCAATTGAAAAATGTGGAATATGGAAAAATGGTTGCCGGAATATACATGCATGTGACGTGATGCAGCAATTTTCAATGTAAGGAAGAATTAGCGGTTGTCTAGTGCGAAAATATGCTTTGAGCATTTAATTTATTGCTTTACAATTAGTTGCATGCAATTGTTTAAATACTTGCGATTGTATTGCTGTCAACTGTGAAATAACTGCCCAGGTAACCATTAAGCATTAGCAGTAAATAAGCAGTAAATCAATCGTTTATTAGCATCGCTGGCGTTTTATACTGCAGATTGCTGTTTATTACCCTTTTGGCTGTATAACTGTTGTAAGTTGGCATCTACAATTCTATTTAAATTCTTCTTGTTGGTAACTAGTTGCAAATAAGCATTGTCAGCACTATAAGAGGGCTAGCAGTAAAATAGCCGCATATTTTGCCAAAATAGCATTTAAGTAGTATTTATGGCAAATTAAATTCTTATTGGCATGCATTTAAATTGCATTGGAAATGCTTATTGGTTACCTGGGTGGTAAACAGAGTGTCAAAAAGAACCAATAATGTGCAGAGGACGTTAGCTAATTGATGATATTATAACTGTCATAATTTTAATTCGTTGTTCGAATGTTAGTTGAAAGGCAGTTATATATCAAATCAATTTGTAACAATAAATGGTGATATATATCAACTTTTTTTCAAGGAAATTGACGAATGTGAATCAGTGGTAAATGATATTGCTTTGTAAACCTAAGGATGTAAGCTTCAGAAAAATGTACAATTCCTTATTCTTGGTACGCACATTTCACGGCCGTCGTATGCTGTTTAACTGACACAAATCCTGAATTACACTAATGCTTCCTGCTTCCTCTATTATACGGTAATATTTTTGATTACTGAAGCAACGTTATACATAGAAACTTTTCTGTTTTTACTTACTGATTACTGTTAGGATTTGATTTATTTAAATCACAATCAAGACTATTGATCAAGACGTGACTATTAAACGCTTATTTCTTCCTGTTTTTAAATCAAATTCTTTATTGAATGTTTAAAATTAATTTATGATAACAACATTCCTTGAATTTTTTTTGCTACTGCATAAAACTACAAATTAATCTGTTTTAAACATTCAATTCAATAAAATCTCACCAGTTTCCATTCATCCTGTAACCCCGTCTAATTTTAGTACACTTTCCTTGGGATAGTTTTAGCTCTTCATTTGGGGCTCTGCTTGCTATCTCAGCTTTCCCTGCACGTGTGTCCTGCAGAGAATCCAGCTGCTGCATCATCAAAACAAACCACCCCTGCTGATTCGTTCTCGCGCTCCTGGTCCTCTCCCGAACGATGCCCCCTCAAAAATAGCATTTCGGGAAAAAAGCTCGCTCTTGCGAACCATTCTCACTCGTAGGTAAGCTTTTCAAAGCCGGCTCGTGTGGTGTTTTCATTGCTCTCTCCGTTCGTATCCGTATCCTCTGCAGGAGGAACAAAAAGCGCGAAACCTCTCGCTCTCCATCATTGCTTCCGGTCGACCGATACGACCGGGTGCGTTTCTGAAGGGTAACGGAAAAGCTACTGCAGGATACTCTGGCCATACCGCTCGGTGAATCCGAATCGGAGTTCAGTTTGCCAAGGAACGCCGTACGAGCGGTTAGGTCAGTTGGGATGCCGATTGAGAGTTGGACCGTGCACTCTCGGTACGTTCAGTGCTAGGCGTGTGTATTATAACGGTGTTACAAAACGGTGCAGCTCAGGGTCACTTGCTGCGAGTCTGGTGGTTGCCCGCAATATTTCGTGTGCGAAGGAGCAGAAAGTATTGCGCACTTGAGCAGGTGTGTGGAGTTGTGTATTTCGGGCGGGAAAGGTAGTGTTTCTTGTTCTATTTACGCGTCGGATTTGGGGCAGGCGAGACACGAAACTAGACAGCGGGGCATCGAGTGTCAAGTGTGCGGTACCAAGCAGCCGTGCTGTTAGCATGACCAACCTCAACTCGGGTTTGACGCGAAGTGGTGTGCTTTAAATGGGGGAAAGCGTGTCCTCTACTTTCGTTTGCTCGTTAATGAAGGTGGAAGAAATCGTCTATTTTCGGGGATGTTGCATTCATTCACCATCAGCTTATGTCTTCATTTCAATTAATTTGTGCCTAACTGTTGCGAGCGACAAAGCCATGCCGAAATAGCGGAAAGGTTCTTGCGGTTGTTCGGGTAAAGGTGATGCGGGGGCATCGACTGTGTTTCTGCGTTTTTTTTTCTTTCTTTGAAACAGTGCTCGCTGAATTGCTTTGGCATGATGATGGTTCAAAAAAACACCGGCGAATCCAAGTCGAGAAGACTGAATGAATGCCGTCAAGCGAAATCCCGTTAAAAATATTTCGGTGGAAAACGTTAATTGTTTTTGCATGAAAGAAAAGAAGTGTCAAGTTTATCCACAGTAGAGTTGGCATGTAATGAATTTGGATGAGCAGTTTCGAGTGAAAGAAGAGAAAAAAATCACAGAATGGTTGGTGATAGCGAGAGAAGGTTCCAAGAAGGACGGGTCGCCCGGTAAATAATTTATTGTGGAAAGTGAAAAGTTTGTCTACGACGGCTCTGGAGGAGAGCAAACCGGCCTACAGCCTCGTGGCGGCAACGATAAATCACACTGTGTGCGAACAAAGTGTGAGAATAGTTGTGGAGCAACGGCAAAAAATGTGTACACACAAAAAGCACAGAATGAAGAAGCTCATTCAGTGGAGGAAAGTTTTCACTGAATCTGGAGTTTCTGCCTACCTACTGTCAGGAGAAGAGAGTGAATAGTTAACAGTCAGCATAGAGTGAAGCAACGAAAAAAAAGCAAAAAAGAAAATCTACGGTCGGAGCAGTAGAGTGAGAGAGAATTCTGCCGGGCCGGGGCTGGTGGTTGGGCTGCGGCAAGCGAAGTCATTTATTCGTATGGAAATTGTTTTCCACTAGAGTAGTGAGCAGAGGCAGGGACCTTAGAGAACAATATGCACACCTGGTCCCGGTTGTTCAGCTGTTCGGCACACTTTAGTCCGAATGAGCACCGGTGAGCCGTTTAATGATGACGCGGTTTACTGGCAGCCAACCGCTGGACTAGGAGTGTGCACTTACACGTGAATGGAAGTTCCTTGCAGCCAGCAGTCAGCCAGTCAGTGGTGTGAATCGTCAGGATTTACGAGTAAAGTGCTTGCTGTGGTACTTGACAAAAAGTAATATTCATTTACTCGAATGGCCACGGGCTAATGGTCGGCTAGAGGAAGATCGGAGCATTTATGTTAATGAGCAATTTGGAAAACTTGCTACTTTTGATTGTTTAGAGTAGCCTACCCACACGAAATGTGAAAAGACAAAAGATATGATTGTCATTTTTTATCAAACTTTAATAAAAGCTCAAATTTTCGGTTTCTACAAAATGGACCGCGACTGCCATCACATGAAAATGGCATAATGCATGATTTATTATTTACAAGTTTTTTTATAGTACAGAAATGGATGAAAAAAGCATTGAATTGGAACTGGCATTATTTTTATAATGACCACTGTGATAAGTAGCATTTTAAACGAGGCCCCAGTTCATCGGTTCTATCATTCTTTGAACGTGTATAAGCGTGTATGTATAAATGAATACAAATATGAACATTAGCATGAAAACTAAGTCGAAATCGATAATACTAAGCTGCGCCTTAAAACTTGTAGCTCAAAATTCAATGCAAGCTTCACTCTGTTGTTAGTCTTTTAAAAATTGGATTTTTATTTGTTTATTTGTTTATTTGTTTATTTTTAAAAATCAACTGACATGGATTGTCTTATTGAATATTTCTGGTCGGTTTATAAAAAGCTAACATTATACAATTTTTGAGCGAACTTATGTGATGGTTCATTAAATTCAAATAAACTTTCCACAATAGAAAAAGTCCGGATGCAGGCAGTCTCATAGGATCCAAAGGTGGTCCGATGGAATCTCGGTTGCAATAGCTCGGTTGAGCGCAGGGCACGTTGCGATGCACGAAAGTTGATGACAGACAGGATGCTCGGTGACTCGATTTCGCCATTCAAGATTTTTGCAACACACACTGCTTGCTGAACCTTCCTACGCTGTTCAAGTGTCTGAAGTCCCAATAAACGGCAACGATCGGCGTACGGTGGTAGATTGATTGGGTCGCGCCATGGTAGGTCTCTCAACGCAAGCCTCAAGAAACGTTTCTGCACTCTTTCGATACGCAAATTCCACGACAACTGATGGGGGCACCATACCAAGCAAGCATTTTCAATCAACGGGCGAACTAATGAACAGTACAGCGCCTTCATGCAGTGTGGATCACTGAAGTCACGTGCAATTTTAGCAATGAAACCGAGCTGTCGGGAGGCTTTCGATATTGCCGTGGTACGATGTAAGTTGAACGTGACTTTGGTGTCAAGCAGAACCCCAAGGTCATTGACTTGATCGACTCTTTTGAGTACATGTTCATTTATTTGGTAATTGAAAACAACCGGACTGGCGATGCGGTGGAAAGTCATCACTTGACATTTTGTGATGCTGATAACAAGCCAATTTTTCTTGCACCAATCAACAAACACATCCAGGAGCCTTTGAAGCCGGATAAAATCGTCTATGGAACGAACTACTGAATTTAATTTCAAATCGTCAGCATACATTAGCTTGCATCCAACTCCAAGCAGCGAAGCAATATCGTTCACAAACAGCAAAAACAGGAGCGGTCCCATGTTGCTACCTTGTGGTACACCCGACAAGTTAGTAAACTGGGAAGAGAAGCAAGAGTCGAGCTGCACGCATAGGACTCTACCACATAGGTAGGAACTGAGCCACTTCGTAAAGTTCTGAAATGCACCAAGTCGTGAAATTTTCTGCAGCAGTATTTTATGGTCAATACGATCGAACGCAGCCTTCAAGTCCGTGTAGATCACATCAATTTGTGCCTTTTGTTCCATATGTGATATACAAGTAGATGTGAACTCCAATAGGTTTGTGCTTACGGATCGACCAGGCATAATCGACCAGGAAAGAAATATTTCCTATAAATGATGATTAATGACTGTATGCTTTTGTGTCATTTGACGAGGAAAATATAAATGATAAGTCTTCTTCCGACTCTACTGATGAATTCTCTACAGTATTCTAGGGAGATACGGTTTAAACTTGATCGATTTCTCGTTGCCTTTTAGATACTGTATTGAAGGAGAACCAAACTGTTGTAACACGTAGGAGACCCGTTTTGACAAATTAATTATCAGATTTCTACGCGAGAATTCTACCTTGATTTTTCTTGACTTTTCCTTTCCTCTCAATGTTGCCAATGACTTTTATCGCAATATCATTTTAATACAGTGGACTCTCGAAAAAGTTAATCCAAATAGGATTAAGTTTTTCGAAATATTAGTTTTCTGAGTAGTTCTGAAAGTCTTTAAATGTGTTATCTAAAATCCTGAAGTAGCCATCCTTACAATTCAAAATGTATTTATAATTGTCTGGTACAAGAGTTTCACTGAATCCCTGCTGTGATAGGACTCTGTATGAAACTTTGGAAAGACGACAATGAACCAAAAAAAAAATGAAAAATAATCATAGGCGGAAAGCACACGTGTGTGAACGAACACTTGAACAATCAATTGATTCAAAAGCTCAGAAAAGTTAAGGAAAAAACTAGCTCTTTAAAGCATGGAATAAGAGCTGATATTCATTCAGTCATTCCAAAAAACTTGTCTTAAAACGTGGTAAGGTTTCGAACGCTAATTTCAATATTTTTGCACCAATCAATCGGAAAATCTTAAACTCGTCGACCAAATAGGAAAAAAATATATTGATTCTAGCACAATTGAAAAATTGCGAATAATCAAGCATTATTCAACTAGAAATCCTCGCTTTGTGATTGGTTGGATTGGACGTCATCCAAGTTTTAGCGTGTTTTTAGAAAACAGAAGTAGGGTATGTTGCTGCTTCGTCGTAATTGCCTATTCCCGTCCCATCCAACACAAATTATTAAAAATATCCGTATATTTATAACACACAATGCAAAACTAGTTATTCCCTAATATTTTAGCTTGTTGTCTATTATACGCGATCAATCAAAGTGAGCTGAGATCTATTTTAATGCTTTTTATCATGAAAGAAGTCCTACCAGTCAAATTTCCTACGTTTTGACGTGCGACGAAGAAGAAAATGTCGACTAATCGTTTTAATTTCCGTCATTCATTAATGAAAATAACTCACGCAAGGCATTGTCGTTATTCTACAGCCAGGAAAACTTGCCTGTCCTGCAGAAATTTTGCAGAATAACATTTGCTAAGCCGTCCTGCACAAATACATGCGCGTTAGCTTCGTAAATATTGTTGTGATTTTTGGTTCGGACGATGAAAAATTTTGATTGGACGGATTTTAAAACGGTACGACGAATTTAAGAAATAAAGTCAGTTGCGTAATTTCTTTAATATGCTTTAATAATCGCTTTTCAGTGATTTCAAAGTTCACGGATCGGAAGGTAAGTGTGTTTGAGTCAAATCAGCTCAAGAACTTTTGGAGTATTCATTAGATCCATCCAACAAATATTGAAAATTAGAATGGCTTTACTTACTACGACGGGAATTAGAAATAAACCCTAACAAAATCTCGTCCCAACAGGTCGATGTTTTTGATTTCGTAAACGTAGTCTAATTTGATGTCTATGTTAGGGAAATGTGCCAGAAAAAGTGACAAAAGCTCATCGCCCCAGCATGTCGAATATTCCTTACGACTACACTACATGTATGTCCGTTAATCGTTCGATTAATTCAACTAATCGAATAATAAAAAAACAATTTTCGAATAAGGTTTATTTCTAATTCCCGTCGTAGTAAGTAAGGCCACTCTAATTTTCGTCATTTCTTGGTTAGCATTTCTAAAAGTTCTTGTGCTAATTTGACTCAAACACCCTTACCTTCCGATTCGAGCACTTTGAAATCACTAAATTTTATTGAAAATACGCAACTGCCTTTAGGCCATTGCAAATCATTTTAAAAGTTTTTGTCGCCACCCCCCCCCCCCCCCCTTGGAAATTAGCTTGAAAAATCGGGGGGCAAAAAATATTTTGTAGGATACGAGTTAATTTTTTTTATAAAATCAATTGTCTGTGGGCTCTATAGCCTGAAAAACTGGAAAAATGAGTGTACGAGTTGAGTTTACGCTTCTAACAAGAAATAGCAATGGAAATTCAAACAGCGGAATTTCCGAAAATCGGACAAAAAAATTTTCTTTCGCTTTTGTCTTTATTTCGTAGACTTTTGCATGGAAATTATATAAAAGCAAGGATAGATTTGGTTCCACGTTTCAACTTAAAATAAAAATGCCTAAAATCCATTTTTTTGCTCGATTAAAAAATACTCTTTGTTTTTTTTTCGCCCCCCCCCCCTCTTCAGTTGCCCAACACCGGAAGGACAAAAACTTTTATAAAATATTTGTAATGGCCTTATCTTATCTTATCTTATCTTATCTCACACTAACGCAGCCAATACTTGAAGGCATCCTGGAAAATGCCGATTGCTTAAATCGGTCATTTTTCTTGTCAACGGCCAGGCCAACTGCGCAGCGTGTACCGCAGAGAGAATTCCAAAGAATTAAGTGGAATTAAAAATGATACTTAATTCCATTCAACTCATTGAAATCAAGGGGAAGGAAGAAAGCGTGGACCTCCCGTACCAAACGCTTCCCTTGAAGATATTGATTAATTTACAGGTTACAAATTGTAGTCGTTGGGAGTATCTTTGCTAATAAAAGTTAAGTAATACTCCGGACCCTCGGGGATGAACTTATGGCATTAACCATAGTCTGGCTGCAATAGGCCAAGGTTATAGCGCCTTTTTTTCGCTCTCTGAAAATTAAAAAATTCCGTCTACCTGGCATCATTTTAATTACTTAGTAAAAGAATAAAATTTAGAAATAATAAAATCAGAATAGAAATTAGAAATAGGAAAATCAAATAGATAAATGAGTGAAGTTATGAAACGACCTCACCGGCATTTGTTTCTTCGTCCATTCCATTAAATCCCGCCACTGAACAGCATTTTCGATTAAACTTGAAACAGTTTAAAGTCCTATTCGAAAGCTAGGTTTTGGGTGCCTCCGGGGCAGAACTTCATAAACCGCAAAAGTCACTACCGTATGCACAAGCGTAAATTCGGACCGCTTCCAGTAACAGTTGCCTCCAGTAATTCCGTCTGCATCCAAACATGTAACTTGTTTGTCACTATCTTCAAGGCACATGCTAATTATATATCTGCTGCCGCTGGCCGAAAAACTAATCTGTTTGATTATTTTAACAACTAATCTGCTTGATTATTTCCAACTTCCCAATTCGTACGGAACCGATAATTCGTTTTATTAAATATTGTTTTACAAACTGTAAGAAAAATTTTGACAGCGAAAAATTTTGCTGCCGTCCACACGCGCTGTTTACTGCGATCCAAATAAAATATTTGTAATGGCCTTATTCCTTAAATTCGTCGTACCGTTTTAATATCCGTCCATCAAAATTTTGCATCGTCCGACCTAAAAATCACAACTATGTTTACAAAATTAGCGCACATGTGTTTGTGTAGATGACAAATGTTACTCTGCAAAAATTTCTGCTAATCATGCAAGTTTTCCCGACTTTCCCGACAACGACAATGCGTTGCGTGAGTTATTTTCATTTATGAATGACGGAAATTGAAACGATTAGTCGACATTTTCTTCTTCGTCGCACGAAAAAACGTAGGAAATTTGGCTGGTAGGAATTCTTTAATAAAAAAACGCATTTAAATAGATCTCAGCTCACTTTGATGGATCGCATATGATAGTCAACAAACTAAAATAATAGGAAATAACTAACTATGCAACGTGTGTCATAAAAAACGCTAATACTTTTAATAATTTGTGTTGGATAGGACGGGAATAGACAATTACGACGAAGCAGCAACATACCCTAATTTTCAATCTAATAAGCTGCCAGGACAAGTAGTTGAATTAATCGAATAGTTCAAAGGGAATAAACTTAATATGAATGATTCCCGAACGTTGCCCGTTAAACGTTCGTAATCGTTCTATCTATCAGATCGCGACATACAACCAAAGACAGTGGACAGACAGACAGTGGTGATAAATAACGAAGATTAATATCGAGTAATTTATTGTGTGTCAAAGAATTTAAAATTTTCTGATGATGACCGAATCAAGTTCTATATCTATGTGCATATTGCAATTTGATTGGAAGAGCAGTTAAAAGAGAATGTATTATACTATGATAACGATGTCCCAGCAAACATTTTCGTACGCATATCAAAGTAACAAATATGATATATGTACCGATATATATCTAGAAAAATCGCATTCGATGCACAAAACCAGCATATGCGTACTATTTTGGAGGCGAAATACGTACTGCAAATTATATGAAAACAATTCACATTCATAAGTATTTGTATACGATGAAATTCGACTCAACATGATTAGTTGCATAATGCTATACAATTCTGTGATGAAAATCGTATGTGAATCAGTTACTATCATTTTGTACGAATAAATATAAACTAGGGTGCGCTTTATTAGGCTTTATGTACGATTTAGAATTTGTTTAGCGATATTTAAGATGATTTTCACACATTATTATACGATTTATGGTTTGCTGGGGTGTTACCTATAAAATGGGATCGAACTGGTAAAAAGTCTTCAACGTGGGGAAAGTGTTGATTTTGAAAACAATCCGTGCTTTCTGCAGGACAGCAGTTTAAGGTTTAGTTTAAATATTTTTATGCAAACAGCGAGTTTGGAACACATAAATACTCAAGGATTGATATCTTTTCTTCTCCGTTGGGCTTACGAGAAAACGTATAGTTTTTGCTTTGCTGAAAGGTAGAAGGAGTAGTTAGTTCGTTTGAGTGCTCTAAATACCCTCAATTTTTTGATGTAGGGCTACGTGTTACAGCAAGGTTTGGGATTCCAAAAAATGCGAGCGTCACGAAAAAATGAATGATTTTGAGCGCTAATAGCTGAGCGGTTTCCAGATTGATTTTAAATATTTTTGTGACAATCGATCGGGACATCTTCTACGCATCAACCCTAATACCTTTGATTTCATAGTACGCACTATTGACGAATTGAAAATAATGAAGCATTGTCCAACTGGCAATCCATGCTTCGTGATTGGTTGCAAAAGACGCTATCATAGTTTTAACGTATTTTAAGAAAAAAAAAGTGACAAAATCTCCCCGTTCCATCAGGTCCAAGTTCTTTGCGACGATTGAGCCTAGACCAATTTGATATCTGTGCTTGGGAAGTACGTCAGAGTGCAAAACCAAATCCTCTTCTTCAACCGATGTTATCGTTTGACCATTCAACCAAGTCCAATTTGATGTCCTAAAAGTAAACAATTTTGTTAAAGTATCAAACCACCCCATTTTTCAACCGAGCTTATCTTTTAACATCAAATCTAGTCCAAATTGATGTCCTAAAAGTGAAGTGTCATAGAAAAATGAACGGTAAACCTTTTCTTTTGCCAGATTGTAACCATATAGGTATTGCAAGAATTTGTTCGGAACTGTTTGTCTTACACGGAAACTGGATTGAAGGGATATTTGTGCGTGTGACGTAACGCAGCAATTCTCAAAGCGAGGAAAATCAGAAATATATCTAAAATTAAAAAAGAAGAAAACTTATCCAATTCAATTCTACTATGTATATTTTATTCGCGACAGATACGTATTTCGCCTACGACTTGCAGGTTTCCTCAGTGTCTGTTTTCGAACTCGTTTCGTTTCGTATTCTACTAAGACGCTCCAAAAACTTCAGTCAGAAATATATGTCAATAGTGTTTGATGTTGAGTGTTGTCTCTCTGAACGAACGACTTGGACAGATTCAACTTTTTGGCCACACCCCTGACCGAAGCATTGGGATTCTCCTTAAACGCTTCCGCGACACGCTTGTGATCCTGATCACTAATAGAACATCCATTCTGACCGTATTTATCCTGCCATTCCATGCTCACAGTTTCGTAGTAACGTTTAACCTCACGACTCTCAGCTGAGTGCACGATTCCGAGTTGTTTTCCGATGTCCCGATAAGATGGTTTAGGATTTTCCAGGTGCTTGCGCAAAATCAATTCGCGACGTTTCTTTTCGGGTGACGCCATTTTTCTCAATTTTTCGAAAAACTGACAGCGATAAAAATACAGTATAAATAATACACACTAAACTACTTCTACCCAAGTTTTCAAGAGAAAATACCTATTGGGTAAGTTTCTACAGCGTTTTTCTTTCGTGATGCAATTTGATGTGTTAAAACCGTTTAGTGGGATTAAATGTTTTCTTTCGTTTAATACTAGAGATAACTTCAAAGGAAACTATCGGGGTGATGGTAGGTGAGGTTCGCATCCACGATCTTTCAGTTGATACCTGACTGTTTTGCTAACTAAACTATCGTCACCCGCTATATTAGGAAGTTTAATATTAAATTTTGATTTATTCTTCTAATTTCAAATAATACATATTCACTACCGAATATAATCCGAGACTTGCCGTGCGAACGTCGGCGGCGTATTGCTTTGCTTCTATCACAGTGACCAGGTAGATAACAGTCCCTGCAGTTTATAGGACCCGAACCCTTTTTGAATTATCTTCCTATAACCTTAAAATGGAACTTAGGAACTGCGAAAACTAAAGGTACAGTCTAACTGGAATATTACCTCGAATGCCCGGCAATCATAACGTGTTATGGTTTTATAAAACGCTTTTACTAACTAAATGATTTTCAAACATAAAAACTATTAAACCTCTCGAAATCCGACTTGAGTATTTACACCGGTTTGATAACAGGACATTGTTCTTGTAAATATCACCTGAAACTCGTCGGTAAACTTAATGAAGCTAACTGTCGCTTTTGTAATCATGAGATTGGAAGCTCCGAACATATGTTGTGCAACTGTGTTGCACTATAGCAGAAACAACATAGATATCTTGATAAGGGGCTGATTCAGCCCTGCGAGACTTGGAATGCTGCTCCTAATCAGGCGATAAATTTCATACGGAATGCATCATCTCATTGGGATAAATGCCCACAGTCGTAGGGATGGTCAATCAAACTTTGACAGCTCACTGATACGAGATGGCATAAAATAAAAAAAGACACACCACAATAGATCAAAATAATGGTCGCGGTGGTAGGAAAAAAAATTTGTTCGGTGGTAGAAACAAAAAAGCAGTCATACAAATCATATCATCGCATGAGAAAGTGTGAGACGGGGAGTGATAAATAGGTGGCGGGAGTTTAGTTAGTAAAATAATCGGGTACCAACCGAAAGATCGTGGGTGCGAACCCCACCTGTTATCTCCCCGGTTGTCGAAACTTTCCAGTTCATCAAGTTACTCATTCTTCTCATCAGACACTTCCTTACTTTCCAAAATCGTACAGATGCAAACTTACTTTGTACGTACTGTCTACTAGGTGCTGCAAGTCGCGCTATATTACAATGTCATGTGAATTCATCATTTCTATCCCAAGTTCAAAACAAAAACAAGGCTCAAAGTTGCTATTTGTTAGCTTATATGATCCATGAGATTTTCGTTTTTAGTCGTAAACGTTTATTCGAAAACGTGATTCGGGTGGGTCATTGTGCTATCATTTATTGTAGAAAATGTGATTTCCTGTGATTCGCAATCTTCACGTCTAACTACCGATTCCCATTACGCGGGAAGCTGTTCACCGACGCCCCCATTTTCTTACTCTGTCAGTTACACTCAACCAGCAACTACCCAAATAATGTGTTAATAACACATATTATACATTCCGAGTAAATTCTCTAATATGGTATAAATACCGGGCTGCTACATCCTCCCCCTGAAAAAAATTAACTTTTCAATATACGATTATTCCTAATCAATTATACATTTATTATTTGCTTTGTTGGCGCAGTCGTCAAATTATTTATGTAGCGTAGTAGACCTGTACAGAAATCGCTCTCCGTTTTGTAGTGTTGTAAAATAGAAAATACTATTTGTTCTAAAATCTTCGTTAGGACACGCGCAATCTTCTCAGTAACTACGATGTCTTGTTATTGATATTGTACGTCTGTGAACCCTAGCTTTCTGAGCTTCCTATCAAATGTTTTAGTGTTTCCAAACCATTGGCCTTAGATTCATCTCAACTCAATCTGCATAGGTGTTGGCCTTGGGCTTTTCCGACTTCAACCTAACAAATGTTTGCTATGAACTTTTTCTGAGTCATTCTCTATATGCTTTGGTCATGGACTCTTCCAGCCTCAATCGTAATTTGGTTTGGCCATGGGGTTTTCCTCTCTTAATCCGAATTTGTGTTAGCCATGGCCTTTTTCCAGCTCACGTTTATAGTGACCCGTATTATTCAGTGTACCAGTGTATTACCAAATACTCGCACTGACGGCTTTTTACCAACCGATCCGTGGCCGATCGTTACGTTCCCTCTCTGTCATCCAGTACACGTGGATACGGTGAATATAGTGTAAACAACCTATTACACACTTCAGGAAAACCTTTCAATATTGGTAAAAATATCAGGATACCACATCCTCCCCTTGCGTATGTTATTGTTTCAGGTCAATTACAAAAGATTATTTACTTTATTTATGTAAGGCTGCAATAGTCTAATTATTCTTGTTTATCACATAGAAGTTGGTTCACATTCATACTGCTGTCCGTTTCGTGTTGTGCTAAAATCCTACAAGTCTGAGAATGTTTAATTCGGATTCTGGTATTTACTAAATCTTGCCTACAATATTATACGTCTACGAACCTTGCTGCAGTGGATTGCCATAGTCTTCCATCGATTCAAAGCTTTGTTCGTGATGGCCTTAGCCTATTTCCGACCTATTCTTTAACACCGTGGAACTTGAGCTCACGAGATTATAGTTGCATTTTGTTATTCCCTACTGTCAGTTCAAGCGTTTTAATGCAAAGGAGTGTAGTGTACAAGTTTTGGTTACTTACACTTGGACCTAAAGGAATGTGCTGCTCGAGCCAAAGATGCTGATGAACGACATGCTGCAAACGTAATACCAAGTCGTAGTTCAAAAATGTTACTGCAAATATTCCCGGATAACGGAAAAACAAAATTTAACAGCTTAGTCGTCTTCTTGGAAGTCCTTTATGTTGTCATTTTCGAGAATCCAGTTTTAGACTAAATCAAAATTAATCAAATTCCCTCTAACAACAGCTGACACATTGTAGTGAAGATAAAAATTGGCACAAGGAAACTTCGGCCGGCAGCTGATAAAAACGGTTCGATAATCAATTTATTTCGTTTGCGATCCAGACAGCTGCCATCGAACGAAACCTGTCAACGCTTGCCGTTTACACTTAAGCTACTGGCATTCTCCGGAACGACCTCGTGCTTTTTTACAAATGAACGGGAAAATGCATTCCGAATTCCACCTGTTCATGGCACCGTATTTTCCGTCCCTGCTGGTCCGGGTGAAGTTTACCAGAGATACGGGTTCATTCTGTATTCACGCGAGCGGAACGATTACGCGAGTAACTTCATACAATCGTTGAAAACTAATTTCTGCAATGAAACTTTTTCTAGGTTGACTCTTCCCCGCTTCGTGATCGGAAACGAATCAACCGTCCAACTGAAGGTCAGAAGTGAAGTCAATAGAAAACTATGTTGTGAGGAAAACAAGTTGCTTCGTCGACCCAAGTATGCACAGCGATTGTCAAGTACTGCCAATTCCGGAAAGAATCTGCAAATTTCAATTGACGCTGCCAATTTTCTAGTTTGTTTTTCTAGAACGCTTTCGCGTAGGGTTTCTGGAGCATGGAAAAGAAACATAATTAATCTACCATTTGCTGCTCGCAGCTACAAGTCAGGAAAAGAGTTAATTTTTCGCGAGTTTTTCAATTGAGGGCCAAACTAAACGGACACACAAGGTCGATAAATTATTCGAGTTTTACCATTTCATTTTTTATTGAAGCTCACCAGGAATGATTACATATTTTGTACTCTGTTTACTCTTACTTAGTCTGTTTGTGTGAGTCAGACTGCAAACTACTCGCGTTGGACTTGTCGAATCATAATTATGCACATTTCCCTTGACATCAACGAGATACGGATCAATTGACCGCAATAGTGTCACACGAATTCAGACTAAAGCTAGTAGGTATGACGATTCAATTGATCTTTTGATTTGCCAATCTGAAAACGGCACCACCGTGCTGCCATCGGGTGCAAATTCTGCTGCCACTCCAAATGGCAAACGCATATCCTACCGTTCGCTACCGGCTAATTTTGGCTAAATTATTAACGAATGGACATTCGTCGGAATCTAGTCCAACTTGATATCCGCTGCAGCTCTAGTTGACAGGAAATCGAACACGTGTTGTGCTGCTGCCAGTGCCAGTGCCTGTGCCAGTGCCAATGTTCATATGAGTGGCATGACTCCCCGTTGGACGTTGTCAATATTTCGGTCTGCATTTGCCAGTGATTGAATTTCGTCCAGATTGACACGTACACCGTACGTTTGCTACTATTCTAGCCCGTACCGACAGTTACATATTTAGCTGACGGCATAATTCAATCGTAATGAAAATGTTGCTTTAATTAATTGACGTAACTTCAATAATGACAGGTTGCGGCTGTTTTGAACCAGAAATTACTGCAGAACCTCATCAATTGTATTGACGTTTGACGTGATAGGCAGGGCCTATTACTACGGGAGTTGCATTATTACGGTATACATACTCAATTTGAAGGATTTAGTTACCATGCTGCATCAAAATCCGGACGGTACCAATATCCGGACACCTTCACTAATTTATCATTATTAAGTAATAATATATCCAATTTATGAGGTGTAGCTATGTGGTTTACTTGGAAAATATATCTAAGATCGTTTAAACATAATCGGTGGTTAAGTAGGCTGAGTGAAATAACTTAAATAAATCCAAACGTAACGTTGGTGTCAAACAGTGTTTTCTTTTCTGCGAGTTTTTTTAGATTACTAAGAAGTAGTGCTTTCGCGATTTAAGGTTTTGCGAACTTATTATTCAAAAAAACCAATTTTTTTTAACTTAGCATCGACAAAGAAGGTAAATTTTAATCAATTGAGACGGCGTCATTCATTAATGTGTTGAAATAAGGTGTATTTTTGTAAATAATTATGCCGTCCGGATACAAAACCATGTTTTTAAATCCGGACATGTTTGACTGTTTGATGGTAGCTGCCTAATGTTGTTCTTAGAAAATGCGAAAGACAGGTTGAATTAGAACGTGCGATACAAAAAGGAGCCTCGATCCATGGAACCGGCAAAATATTTGGAAATCCAAAATACTTTAAGGCATTTAATGTAGAAGTACTTAATCATTTTCATTCTCTGGTGAGGTAAGTGAGTCAGTGTCGCACTTGACTAGAATCGTACCGTTAATGACACAAAAGTGCAATTAAAAGTGCAAAAAATGTGCAGAGAGATGATTATTTAATACTACATGCAACAAGTGATAAGTTGTTTACTTATAGGCTTACATTTCTGAGACAAAATATGAGAAAGTTTTACCTGTCCGGAAAACGATTCAAAAGTGTCCGGATATTGATTCACTGAGATGTGAGGTGTCCGGATTTATGAACACGACAAGCCTGTTAATTTTTCTTATTTCAATGTATTTTATTGAGTTTTGATGGTAAAATTGATGTGTTATTGCAAATTTAAGCTTTATATTTGATTATAGTACAAAGCAATTACTAGAATATTGCGAAATTATTGTTTACGGAGCATATTAACAATATGACCTGCTTAAGTGTCCGGATATTGATGCAGCATGGTATTTAATATATAATTTGGATATTCCGCTTTTGCAGTCTCAGAAAGATTTTAAAACATTAGGTTTTTTTTAAATCCGACGTTTCGGCCGTTTATTTCGACCTTCTTCGAAGGTCTGCTACTGCTATTAACGTGTTACTGCTTCAAACGGTCATCTTCATTCAATTCGATCCTCGGCTACTCGTCGGTAATTTTTCGGGCGTCTCAAAAATTGCTTATCACTTTCGACCCGGTCGAGCCATCTTGCATGGCTGTTGTAGAAAAAAAAAACCGTACAAATAAAAGCCGTCACTTGATTGGTCATTATCAAAAGTCAAATACGTTTGTCCGCACCGATAGTTGATAAAAAAAGCAGCTCGTGATTTCGATGCTATCTAATACTATTCCGTACCATCTGTCAGGTCTGCTTCCTTATTCCTGAGTTACAGTCATCAAGGCGTGAAGCCATCAAGGCATAAAACCTAGTCACCAGCCCATGTCTGCATGTGTCATCTTTGTTAGGGGCGTTGAAACAACACGGAGAAAATAACTCTAAAGAAAACGTCAAATAGCGCTTCAAAAATAGTTCGAATTGTTGCTTCTCCCGTAAGATTTACACAGATAAAACTAAGCAACTTGTTTTTTTTTCACACGGCCTACTGATTTACACCGTTTCGCTTTCATTTTCGCAGACTGACTTGGTGGGTGACTGTTCCACTTTTATGGGTTTAAAACTTCTGAAATATATCAAGTGTTTTGAAAAAGTTTTAAAACTAATTAGCTTATAACTGAGCTTGTAACTCAATTTTTCCTCAATACATTTCAGAGATATTTGTTTAAATTGGCAATTTTTCTAACCATCTCTAGTCACATACTAGATTGTAAATACGTTAACGAATTTTTCACTGTCTAACTAGAAATCCTCGCTTCGTGATTGGTTGGATTAAGCATTACTAATTTTAAATTAAAGGAAATTTTAGTTTTATTCTATTATAATTGATTTAAAATACAATCAAATAAAGTCTTACTCTTTACTTACTTTAATTCCGTTTCTGTGACGAACGCAGTTTTGTGTTTTAACAAAAAATTAGTTCATAATCTGAAAGTTTCATCACAATTAGTAAAGCAAAGAAAATCTTCCATTTCTTCATATATAAAGGTGTTCGTTCTGAAAAGGACGGTTTTTTGTAAATGATATACGACCTCATGCTTTTTTATAAATGAACGAGAAAATGCGTACCGAATTCCACCTGTTCATGGCACTGTGTTTTCCGTCCGGCCAAAGAAACTTCACCAGATACGGGTTCATTCTGTATTCCCGTGAGCGGAACGATTACGCGAGTAACTTCACATAATCGTTGAAAGTTAATTTCTGCAATGAAATTTTTTCTAGGTTGACTCTCCCCGCTTCGTGATCGGAAACGAATAAATAGAGCAATGAAAATCTTCCATTACTTCAAATAAATAAAGATGTTCGTTCTAAAAAGAACGGTTTTGCCTTTCTACTATATAAATATATAGTATAAAGGTATAGAAATCACTCGAAAAACCGGAAATGGAAAGAAGGTCCTGCGGGCCGAATGTCATATACCATTCGACTTCGTTTCGAAAACTGAGCATTTTCTGTGTGTGTGTATGTATGTGTGTGTGTGTGTGTGTATGTGTGTGTGTGTATGTGACGCTTTTCAATCTCACTCACTTTTCTCGGAGATGGCTGTACCGATTTTTATGATCTTAGTGTCAAATGAAAGGTCTAGGTGTCCCATAGGTCGCTATTGAATTTCATACTGATCGGACTTTTAGTTCAAAAGTTATGTATAAAAATACGAAAAATATGGGGCTTCATTATCTCATAGGTCCTTCAACCGATTTGAACCAAATTGATTGCATATGAAAGAGGAGCCTTGCAAACCCTTAACTTCCGAATTTCATGACGATTGGACTTGAAGTTTGAAAGTTACATAAAGAAATGTGAAAAAATTGTATTTAAAACATATTTTTGTAACATATAAGCATTAATTCAATGTAAAGCATCACCAGATTTATTATCATTTGAAAATTACTGTTGAGATCTATCAAACGAAACCGAGTTATTGAAAATCGGACGGTTCATTCAAAAGTTATTCAAACTTTAACACTTAAGCACCGTATATTAAACCGTTAAAACGTGTAAAATCAACACATTTCAATCAAATGTTGATTGTATTCAATGTGTGTGATATATGTGTGTATGTATGTATGTATGTATGTATGTACGTGTGTGCGTATGTATGTATGTATGTATGTATGTATGTATGTATGTATGTCTGTATGTATGTGTGTATGTATGTATATGTGTGTTTGTGATGACGATTTGCAATTTTGAAATTTGCATTGAAATTCAAGGAGAGTGTGAAACATGTCAATTGTCTGAAGTTTTCGAAGCCTCTTAGTGGAATGTGGAATACGAACTCTGAAATTAAAGAAAAGAAAAAACTTTTTCCGACTGAATTCCAATATTTAAAATTTATTCGCGACAGATACGTATACACTTCGAAATAAGACACTGATGAAGCCTGCACGTTGTAGGCGAACTATGCATCTGTCGCAAATAAATATTAAATACAGTAGGATTTCGAATTTGGCAACAAATGCGTGTCGCCTATGTTGCTAAAATCGAAACCGTGCCAAAATCGAGACCCTTTTTGATATGACAAAATTGAATGTAAATGCATTGGAAATTAACTAAATGTTATTAATCAACGATTGCAACCTTTTTCACAAAATCCGCCAAGACCTGTCCATGTGTTGTAAGTAAGTTTTTGGTGACCGTGACGGTAAGACATAGTCCTACGGCAATAAAAATATTATTGTTCGAAACATTCTATGATCGCAAACTTTTTTTCATGAACACACTTAGGGCAATATTTTTTCGTCATTTAAAGTAATGCGGAAACTGACTGATATTTAAGCATACTTTTGGAAGTAAAATATTTTGTGTTGCCAAAAACGGATACTTTTGTTGCCAAAATCGAACCATGCCAAATTCGAAATCCCACTGTAGTGGGATTCAATCGGAAAAAGTTTTTTCTTTTCTTTAATTTCAGATTTCGATTGTCATTTTAATAAATAAATAATAATAAATAATAAATAAATAAATAAATAAATAAATTTTCTTCACTTGCTGTAACTCGCAATTAGACAAGAAAAGCAAAAAGCGAAGAAAAGCAGTTAATTTAAGCATTTAGATATAGTGGTGTATAGGATTTAATATACTAATGGATAGATTTTTCCAGATAAACTTATATAAATTGCAAACAATTTTTGCGCATCAATAGATGCTGTTTCCAATCAATAAATACTAGAGCTTAGAAATTTTATATAAAAATAGGAGCAAAACATTTTAAGTAGTAATTTTGTACGATTTGTTTTCGTTAGTGACACTTTAAAAGACAGAAATCTTATGTCATGCATCATATTTCAATAAATGAATCGAATTGACAAGCACTGGAAATCACATCGATCATATTTCCCATTCTCAAGCATGTTTATGGCACAGCTTTTGCACTATTCGACCTCATCTTGTTTTCCTAACCCTCTAACGGGATACATTGTACAAACGATGCGATCAAGCTAATGACTATCTTTTCATGAAAGTACATTCAAAAGAAGCTTAAGTTTTGATTTTCATGCAAAAATAATTATCTGAAGGAGCGTCAGCTAAGAAATATTTCCATTTCTCTTTTTTATATCTAATGCTCTATTCAGTTATTTTTTCTAATTCAGATATATTGCAAAATTGAAGTCAAGCAAACTAATAGTAAAATTTTGAGATCAACCATTTTGTTGTAGATATCCTTTTTCTTCAAAATCGAAGTATAATAATAATTTTTCTGAACTCTTGTTTTCCAAAGATGCTAACTTTTGAACGCATGGTATTAATATCAAAATATCAAAAAATCTGCTATGAACACATATTTCATATTGTCAATTCAAAACAAGTTTCGTATGTGGCTCTAAGGCCTGAATGTTAAGGCTGTCTATATATATATATTCATTCAAGTCTGCAAAAATTATCTTTTGTGTTTACATTATGTTTCTATAAATCACGTAAATGTTATAAAACTAAATAATATGTTCATCAAGTAACATAAATGACGCTTACAAGTATTTCTGCACCCAAGGAAAGAAAATATAATTATTGTACGCAATACGTTGTGAATTTGACTGGCAAATAAGAATTTTGAGGAATACAGAACGGATATTTCAAAATATAGTCAAGTTAATTAGAGATGTTCCTGAGAAATTAAATAGTGATTATTGTGGCAGTAGAAAGGCTAGGTCACGCCGCTAGGTGGATTAATTCGGGTTTTTGGTAAATGATAAAACACTGTTACGATTTTGGGCCTTTCATCTTGCTTTTCTTAAGCTGCAAAATGGCTGGAATGTTCGGCAGTACTGAATTTTCGGCAAAGACAACTCCATTCAGAAGTATGTGCAATTGTTTGTCGTTACGGATGGCCAGCTGCAAGTGACATAGGATGATTCTACGCATCTTGTTGTCACGAGCGGCAAAAGCTGCCAGTTCCAAATGCTTTATTACAAGGTCGACGGGTGCATCTGCACTAACGCATTCAGCGTTATTTTCCTTTCGCAGCGCCTTACCGATAACTGGAGAACAGCACGACTTGTAAAGGGTGTCCCACTTCAAATTGCACCACGGAAAAACTGCTGTAGAAAATAGCCTAATTAACCGATCCTTTTCAAACTTTTAGACAACAAAATATATCCCATTAGTAAACTTTTGGCATTTGTTTCATTCAACTTCAATACCATAACCGTATGCTCGCCCCTTACGCTTAACTGCACTCAAAAAGTTTTGTACAACCTAGCTGCAGCTTCATCTGTACGGAAATCCACTTTTTCTTCATGTCTTCCTCAAACTTAACCTCGTTGTTCATGTCCTTAGGTACGAAAGCGACTCCGTTGGCTTCGTACCACTCCAATGCGTCCTTTGAATATTGGCACGAAGATAGATCCGGCCAAAAGACCGTGGGGCTCTCGTTACTTCGACAGAGAAGTCAGATGCTTCTGTAAACACTCCTTGGTAGATCTTGGATCCTTGGTAGATCTGCCCGTTTACAGTCCCGGTAGTCACGAGCAGCGGACTCCGTTTGCCACATGATGTATTTCTTGGCCAAATCATGTATTTCTTGGCAAACTATGTAAGTTTCTGCATCCTTACTTCTTCCGGAATATCCAACTTGTGCTGGACGGTGAAGTACAGTAGCCCCGGAAGTCCGCCTTGACGTAGGTCTAATCATTCATGATGAGTGAAGTAAGGATTTTCCAGGTGTTTGCGCAAAATAAATTCGTGACGTTGCTTTTCGGGTGACGCTATTTTTTCCAATTTTCGAAAAACTGATCGCGATAAAAATAGAGTGTGAACAATAATACACTTCAAACTACTTCTACTCAAATTTTCAAGAGAAAATACCCAATGGGTAATTTTCTACAGCGTTTCTTCCGTGGTGCAATTTGATGTGAGACACCCTTTAGTTTGTTGTAACGAGAATCTGTCTCCTTTGGTTACTCTCCGCTGGTTTTCTGTGCCATTCCGGTGACTTTAACTTGCTTCGCAGCAGTTGATAGCACTGCAGAAAGGCAGTCCCTGTTTTATTCCAACGCATTTCAGGTGTACAATTTTAGTCCGTCCCATTCTTCAAGTTTTGCCATTTCATTCACTTACGTAGCCGAACCTTTTCATCGGTTGTTGCTCTGGTACATAACGAGACGCAACCCGGTGGACGTCGTCAGTTTGATACTATTTGTTTTGCAGTAGGTAAAAAAATCGTATAACATGCCTTGACACGGCGCTAAAGCGAATGGCATACTTTTTCAAAAAGGACGTAAGTGATAATGATGGCTTCTCTTTATGTCGCCTCTTTTTCGCTTATCAAGATGGTGTAAATGCACTTCAACATATCAGCTTCGCATGAATCGGTTGCTGGCGTCACTAGTTAGCTAAGAGTTAAAAAAATTGTTTTAAATACATTTTAAAAAGCAAAGCCATGGGTGTAAACGTCCTTCCCAAGCAACAATGTGAGTTTTATTGTACTCTTATGGTGGTCTTCAAGACCAATTTTGGTCTTAAATGCCATCATAAGAGTGTAATAAAACCTAAATTGTTACTTGGGTTAAGAACTTGACTTTTTTTCATCGGCAGACTTCGCAGTCTGTTATTAGAGTACAGGAAATTTACGGGGCTAGTGCAAAGATCCTATTGACTCTATAAGCAGGACCGCACCGTCGAGAATCGAACATACGACTACTGGCTTCCCAAATAACAATTTGGGTTTTATTACACTTTTATGATGGCATTTAAGGCCAAAATTGGTCATGAAAACTGTCCTATGAGTACAATAAAACTCACATGGTTGCTTGGGTTGTTACGCCAGCAGCGTCTAAAATTGGCTCTAAAAATCGGGGGGCATAAAAATTATATATACTCTAACAAAAGGGCAAAAAAAATTGTTAAACTTGAGTAAAAAATTTTGTATAAAATCAATTATCTGTGGGTTTTCCAGCCTACGAAACTCGAAAAAACAGTGTACGGAGTGTTAACGCATCTAGCATTAAACAAAAGTGGAAGTACAAAAAGTGTAATTTCCGAAAATTGAAAAACAAAATTTTTTTATTCGATTTTGACTCTAGTTTGGAAGGTTTTTGCATGGAAATGTGAAAAGCAAGAATAGATTCGGGTTTCACGATTAAACTTCAAGTAAAAATTCCTAAAAATCTTTTTTTTTGTGATTCTAAAAATCTGTTTCCCAAGTAACAATTTGGGTTTTATTACATTCTTATGAAGGCATTTAAGACCAAAATTGGTCATGAAAACCGCCATAAGAGTACAATAAAACTCACATTGTTGCTTGGATTGTTTTTTTTTCGCCCCCCGCCCCTTCTTCAGTTGTCCAACATCGGATGGACAAAAACTTTAAAAAATATTCGTAATGGCCTAATCGGAAGAGAGTGACCCCAAAGAGAGTCTTTCGACCCTACGTCAAAACGAGGAAAAGGAGGACAAACTGAACAGAACAGGAGTGAAAACGGAACAAAAAAGGAAAAAAATGACAGCGGTAGACAAACGGGATGAAACGGAAACAACGTTTGAAAAAAGGAGGTTTTTACAAAACATAATAAGAGGAAGAACGGAACCAGCAAAAACAACGAATAGGAAAAGAGTAAATGGCACAGAAATGGCAGGAAACAGAGGGCAAAAGAAAGAAAAGAGAGAGAGAAAAAGTGTGTGTGTGTGTGTGTGTGTGTGTGAGAGAGAGAGAGAGAGAGAGAGAGAGAGAGAGAGGAGGGGGGAATTACGGTACAGTTAAGAAAAAAAGTGACAGAAAAAGTGGGAAAATCGACAAGAAAATAAGGGAAAACGAGATAAGAAAGGGAAAACAGAACAGAAAACTAGAGAAACCAAACGGACAGAAAAATAACTAAAAGGAAAGAGAAAAATCGATAGAGGAAACGATGTCAAATGGGATGGGAAAATGGAACTGTAAAAGCAGGTAAGAAAACCAGGAATAATAGACCAAAAACCAGGCAAAATTGGAAAGAAAAAAACGTAAAACAGAAGATAAAAAACGGTAACTGAAGAGCAAAACGAAAAACGGGAGGCAGAAATGGAAAAAAGTGACAGAAGAAGCTTAAACGGGGCATCTAACAAAGGAAAAACGAAACAAGAGACGAGACAAAGACGAGAAATGAGAAGGAGATGTGTTTAAAAAGACCAAAACTGGAAGTGAAAAAAGGAAAGAGAAAAGACAAGAAACTAGAGAGAAAGTTATACAAAATGAGTGAAAAACGAGAGAAAACTGAAAATAAGAAAAAATGCGATACAAAGAAGGAAAACAAGAGAAAGGAAAAAAACAAGAGAAAAATAGGAAAAACGGAAGGAATAAAAAAAAGTGAGAGTACCAAGTAAACGGTACAGCAAAAGATGAAAAAAAAAAAGATACATAAAAGAGGTTACACGTGTGAGAGAGTAAGACGAAATATGTCAATCGAGATTTTAAGTGAAATTTCGTGTCCAGGTCCAAAGTCAAGCCTAATTTAATTCCAATTTTCAAATATAATTTCAAACCTCATCTCAAGTCTCAATTAAGTCTAAATGTCTGTAAGGCAATTACAAACATTTTTTAAAGTTTTTGTCCTTCCGGTGTTGGGCAGTTGAGGGGGGGCTTTGAAAAAAAACATAGATTTTTTTTAATCGAGTTTACTTAAAGTGTAAACGTGAAAATCAAATCCATTCTTGCTTTTCATATGCAGGTTATTATTTTTCATGCAAAAACCTCCGAAAGGAACGATAATAACGGAAGCAAATTTTTTTAGCGATTTTCGGAAATTCCACTGTTTGAATTTCCATTTCTGTACCGTGCTAGAAGCGTTAAATTCGCTCGTACACTTGTTTTTCGAGTTCTTTAGGCTGGCTGTAGAGACAAAACACTTTAAAAAATATTTGCAATGGCCTAATGTAATGTCTGTAATGATTAAGTTCAGTTTACGTCCAATTCCAATTCCAATTTTAAATTCAATTTCGAACATAATTTCAAATCCAATTTCAAGACCATTTTCAACTTTAATTTTAAACCTTTTTTCATTTACTTGTATGTGACTCCATACGAGGTTATGACGTATCGTAAAACGGAGTAACATTGATCAGTTAAACTATTCTCATAAAAGAGTGAAATAAATAACTTCTGCCAACTTTGATGAACTGATCAATGTTACCCCATTTACGGTACTCTGTTTTTTATTAATTGGATGAACTGGATAATTTCGATATAGACCAAAAATATATTGGGTTGTGTAATGGCAGGTGGAGCTCGCACCCACGCTCTTTCGGTTGGTACCCGAATGTTTTACTCACTCACGTAGGTACTATCATTCTACATTTGCACCATACACACTTCTTGTGTCGAAATTATTATTAGGTGACTGTTCTTTATTTCTGACGCTGAGAAGATCTGTTATCTACTCGATCAGTGTGATAGAAACAGGCAGTGCGTTGACGACGGTTGCTCCGGCAAGTCTTCGTGTGATATAATTTCAAGTTCAATTGCCAAAACAATGTTCACACTCTCTTTTAAGTCCAGTTTGATGTCTAATTTCAACTAGAACTTCCAGTTCAAATTAATTCAAATTTCAAATCCAATTGCAAGTTCAATTTGATACTACGAGCCCAAATTAGTTCAAATTCAAGTCTAATTTAATACCCTGTGTCAAGTCCGAATTAGACTCTAGTTTCCAGTCCAATTTTAGCTTTGATTTTAAATCTAATTTTGGTTTTAGTGATGGCGTTTTGGTCATCGGGTTACTAGTAAACTAGTTTATTTGCTGTCTAGGCCAACGTTTCAAGGACTTTATTTCCTCTTCATCAGATCCTCTTCATTTACATTGAGTTACAAAGTCAAATTTGAATTTTCAAAGTTAGACCAACCTAGTAGTTTATAATAAATTGTACTGTTTTGCCTTTCTACTATATAAATATATAGTATAAAGGTATAGAAATCACTTGGAAAACCGGAAATGGAAAGAAGGTCCTGCGGGCCGAATGTTATATACCATTCGACTCAGTTTCGAAAACTGAGCATTTTCTGTATGTGTGTGTGTGTGTGTGTGTGTGTGTGTGTGTGTGTGTGTGTGTGTGTGTGTGTGTGTGTGTGTGTGTGTGTGTGTGTGTGTGTGTGTGTGTGTGTGTGTGTGTGTGTGTGTGTGTGTGTGTGTGTATGTGTGTGTGTGTGTGTGTGTGTGTGTGTGTGTGTGTGTGTGTGTGTGTGTGTGTGTGTGTGTGTGTGTGTATGTGACGCTTTTAATCTCACTCACTTTTCTCGGAGATGGCTGGACCGATTTTAATGTTCTTAGTGTCAAATGAAAGGTCTAGGTGTCCCATTGGTCGCTATTGAATTTCATGCTGATCGGACTTTTAGTTCAAAAGTTATGCATAAAAATACGAAAAATATGGGACTTCATTATCTCATAGATCCCTTAACCGATTTGAACAAAATTGATTGCATATGAAAGAGGAGCCTTACGAACCCTCAACTTCCAAATTTCATGACGATTGGACTTGTAGTTTGAAAGTTACATAAAGAAATGTGAAAAAATAGTATTTAAAACATATTTATGTAACATATAAGCATTAATTTAATGAAATACATCATACATTTTATGATTATTTGAAAATTACTGCTGAGATCTATCAAACGAAACCGAGTTATTTAAAATCGGACGCTTCATTCAAAAGTTATTCAAACTTTAACACTTAAGCACCGTATATTAAACCGTTAAAACGTGTGAAATCAAAACATATCAATCAAATGTTGATTGTATTCAATGTATGTATGTATGTATGTATGTATGTATGTATGTATGTATGTATGTATGTATGTATGTATGTATGTATGTATGTATGTATGTATGTATGTATGTATGTATGTATGTATGTATGTATGTATGTATGTGATGACAATTTGCAATTTTAAAATTTGCAATGAAATTCAAGAAAAGTGAGAAACATGTCAATTGTCTGAATTTTTGAAGCCTCTTAGTGGAATACGAACTCTGAAATTAAAGAAAAGAAAAAACTTTTACCGACTAAATTCCACTATTTAATATTTATTCGCGACAGATATATATACGCTTTGAAATAAGACACTGATGAAGCCTGCACGTCGTAGGTGAACTACGTATCTGTTGCAAATAAATATTAAATAGTGGGATTCAATCGAAAAGTTTTTTCTTTTCTTTGATTGCAGATTTCAATTGTCATTTTCTTCACTTGCTGTTACTCACAATTGTACAAGAAAAGCAAAAAGCGAAGAAAAGCAGTTTATTTAAGCATGTAGGTATAGTGGTGTATAGAATCAAAAATACTAGTGAGTTGATTTTTCCAAATAAATTTGTACAAATTCCTAACAAATTCTGCGCATCAATAGATGCTCTTTTCAATCAATAGATACTAGAGCTTAGAAATGTTATATGAAAAATAGGAAGCAAACGTTGCACGGTAGAAATTTTGTAAGATTTGTTTTCGTTAGTGATATTTTAAAGGACAGATGTCTTATGTCATGTATCATGTTTTAATAAATAAATCAAAAAAAGACAAGCACTGGGAATCATATCGATCGTATTTCCCATTCTCAAGCATGTTTATGGCGCAGATTTGGCACTATTTTTCGACCTCATCTTGTTTTCCTAACCCTCTAACATTGTAAAAACGATGCGATCAAGCTAATGACTATCTCTTCATGAAAGTACATTCAAAAGAAGCTTAAGTTTTGATTTTCATGCAAAAATAATTATCTGAAGGAGTGCTAGCTAAGAAATAGTTCCATTTCTCGTTTTCATATCTAATGGTCTATTCAGTAATTTTTTTCTAATTCAGATATATTGCAAAATTGAAGCCAAGCAAACCAATAGTAAAATTTTGAGATCAATCATTTTGTTGTAGATATCCTTTTTCTTCAAAAGCGAAATATAATAATAATTTTTCTGAACTCTTGTTTTTCAAAGATGCTAACTTTTGAATGCATGGTATTAATATCAAAATATCAAAAAATCTGCTATGAACAAATACTTCATATTGTCAATTCAAAACAAGTTTCGTATGTGGCTCTGAATCCCGAAAGTTAAGGCCGTATGTAGACCCGTTAGAGGGTTAATTTCTAATTTTCTATACATATTCATTCAAGTCTGTAAAAATTATCTTTTGTGTTTACATTATTTTTCTGTAAATATTATAAAACTAAATAAGGTGTTCATCAAGTAACATAAATGACGCTTACATGTATTTACGCACCCAAGGAAAAAACATATAATTTTTCTACACAATACGTTGTGAATTTTACGGGCAAATAAGGATTTTGAGGAATACGGAACGGATATTTAAAAATATAGTCTAATATAACATCTTTACATCTACAATTAAGTTCCTGAGAAATTAAATAATGATTATTGTGGCAGTAGAAAGGCTAGGTCACGCCGCTAGGTGGATTAATTCGGGTTTTTTATAGTGTAGTTCGACCAATAGCAGAAAAAACCCACCCCAACAAACTTGACAAGAATTAGTTTAATATGTTTGTAAGTTTTGTGTGTAAAAAATTGACTTTGTAACTCAATGTAAATGTAAACTGTATTTACGTAGTTGCCCTGATGAAGAGGAAATAAAGTCCTTGAAACGTTGGCCTAGACAGCAAATAAACTAGTTTACTAGTAACCCGATGACCAAAACGCCATCACTAAAACCAAAATTAGTATCGTTGGTCAAACAAGTCTCTCTTTAAATCTAATTGCATACGAAAGTCCAGATTTTTTAAGGTAATCGGCCGGCATTTTTGTTTAAGCTTGAACATGCTAGCGGTGCTAAGATTTTGTACACTTGCTACATTCGTTTTCCATAAGGAACGTCGTATAGAATGACAATCTATCAACTAGAACAACTAGCTTTGACCAAGAGTTGAACAAACTACGCTCTCCAGTCAGCAGGATCTCACCAGAACTAAATACGAACCAGCCAATGGAAGAAACTCTACCGGTGGTTTCCTAATGGCGCCTACTGATTACAACAACAATGTTGTAAGCTCAAAGCAAAACTGTAATCTTGAAATCCATACCGTCAAATAATTGAGTTACGACACGCTTGCTGGACCGGACTGGACAATTTTGAAGACACGTTGATTTGTTGACTTCTTTCCGGTTCTCTTCAAGGGGGAAGGAGGGAACGAACAAACAAAGTAGATAATCGCATTTATAGGTGGAACCTTCGTAGAAGTTTGTCATTTGATATGTGAACAATTTGTGCGTGCAACCACAGTCTCCGGTCGCTGGCAGTGACTTGCATGTGGGGTAGGGTAACGACCCCAGAATTCGCCCCTTTTATCAGGTTTTTATGCTGTAAAATGAATAAATCGCCATATTATTATAAAATCAGCCCTGAACTCAGACAAGTAGGACTATATATTAATATTCTATCTATTTTGGCTATTAGGAATCGCGAAAATTGAAATTTGATAGCAAAAAAGCCAATTTTGTGCAGGAACCTCTAGTACCACATTTCGCCCATAGCGATCCAAAATTCGTCCCCCATGTGACCCAGATTTCGCCCACTTGTTATTTGTTGCAAATTTCCCAAATAACCTCAATTATTTTGTTAGAATTGTTGTTACTATTATTTAACTTTAAGATTATGTCTATCCAGTCCTTAATATGGCAATCAATTTGTATCAGGAATTCGTTAAATGTTAATCTAAATTGAAATAAACTGATCATCATCACCTCCTGATACCTGATTCAGTAAAACTAAAAAACACAGAGAAGGTGGGTTTTTACTAAATGTTTATTTTCATTGCAGTAAAATAAGGCTTTTGACACTCGTCAAAGATATTTAAAATGAATAGTGCTTTTTCTGGTCCTTTGTTGAATTCATTTTCACTATTGATATGTGGGCGAATAAATACAATTCAGTGCCTACAGAATGGTACAATGTTAATTTTAATAGTTTAAATAAACTTAATGATTACTTATATCATTGTTTAGTAATTTTTTGGGAAAGAGTAAATGTTTACTGTGAACAATAAAAAATTAGTTGAACTGGAAAATCTTGATATTCGGCTATATATATTGACTAATCGAAGGTGAGACTCGAGTCCACAACCTAACCTCTTCCCCAAGAAATAACTAAGCTTAACTGCTTAATATAGTCAATAAAAATGAAGAAAAAAAAATTGTTTAGTAAATCACTGTCTGTAAATGGGTATGTCGGTTTACAGTATTAAATATTCCTGGTAACTGGTAAGCATACCCATCTTACCTACTCAACTAGGATATTTTTTGACATAACTTGGAATTCTTAACTAGCATTTTTGGTTAGACCGGGTTTGTAATGCTAAGCTATTAGAATTTTCATGATATTATCGAAATATTCTATTTTATCAACACGATTATTTCTTTGTTGTCTGCATTGCACATTAAATACTTTGCAAAGTTTTATTCATGACAACAATTTTATTGCGCTTAGATGCTTTAAAATAGTAGACGGATTTTTCGTGTGATTTTACAATAGTCAGATTTATTCTCATGACAAGAAAAATTGTGATTTTTGAGAATATTATGCGCGTCTTATTAATTCGTGCGGTTTTAATCTTATTATCAATTTCGATGTCGATTATTGCTAATTCAACAGTTCGTTTGGTAGAAACCCCATTAGCCCATGTTTAGCAGGTAATTCTTTTGTTAGATGAATTCAAATGAAGATATGATGTGCTTTCTGCATCAAAATATTATTTATTCTATACTTTTACTCACCATTTTGATAAACATAAATCAGCGAACAAACTAATCGATTGTGACTTGCATTTGCTTATGTGTGGCATATTTGCATATATTTGATAGATGAGGGCGAAAACTGGTTCACGCAGTAAGTTCGGCTAAGTATATACAGATTCGACCCGGGCGAATTTTGGAACTCATATGATTTACAATACCCAGTTTTCGCCCAGTGCATTTATGTTCTATTTTCAGCAGAATTGCGATAAAATATCAAAATAAAAGCACAATTATGAAATTTGAAACAGATATAACCAAATTGATGCGAAAAAAGTGCAAACAGATACGATTTTCCGTTACTTTTCCTCAATTTTATTTTTCGTGCTCGTTCTTGAAAATGGAAAAATCGCGTCTTAAATACATTACCTATTTTTCAAACCACATTAAATCATTAAAATACATAAAACAACACAACGAATTCTATTCAAATAACTGAAAACTGAGTTAAAATGAATATAAATTAAACTAACAACTTATATTTCAACTATATATTGAGTTAAATCACGGGAATACCAATGGGAGGGCGAATTCTGGGGTGGGGGCGAATTGTGGGGTTCTTACCCTACAATTTATTTTAGACTTATAAATGCTTTGTAAGCAATTATACAATAAACGATTATTAAGCCAAATGCAGTATGCAATAAAACACGCACTAAATAACAAAAAAGCTATTTTATATCACTCAATTTAGATTCCAAGCAGCACTCATTTGGCACTATTAGTTGCAGCAACAACTTAATGACTAAAATTGGTCACATATCGGTTGTCACAACTGGTTCAAAACAACTGTGCTACTAGGGAGACTCTAATCCTAGAAGCTAGCTGCCCTGCCGGGCAATTTTACGGTTGTACATTGCAAACTAAAAGAAAATTATTTCCGAAACGTTACTAAAGACGGTTGAATGAATTTTCTCTTCATTGGGCCGTCTTACGAATTTTCGCACGTTCTTATCCGTTTATTCGCTGCTGTTGCTGCTACTGGCCCAAGCAATGAGACACACGACCAGCCCGCGATGGCGGTGTTAATTACCTCAGGAACTTATTTTTATATACCACAACCACCGAACCTAACCGAAGCGAACGCAAGTGGTTACGGGGCGCTTCCCTTCTTGTTCTGATCTAGTGAAAGAAGGTAAGTGACGGCCGGAACGAGGACGTCCTTGCTGCGCTGACGACGACGGGTGGGTGGGTGTGTGTGGCTGACAAAGGGGTGATAATGGAGGCGAAAATTTTTTCGGACAGTCAGCCAAGAATAATTACGTTCCACCACAGCCGGAGCCGGATAATAAAGCAAACCAGGACGAAAGTATCGATCCAGGCGAAGCCGCCGCACACGTTCGGCGTTCTACCGTGCCTTGCCCTGTCCTGATGCGATTAGCCTAGTGGGTAATAAATTTTGGCTGCTGGTTTCGTGGACTAGCTAGCTAGTGTAGAGCGTCGTGGTCGTGGATTTCGACTTTCTGGTGGAAAGTTTGAGTGGACTTCGAGGAGCTATCGACACCGAGCGCGCGGCTCGCTCGGTGGGAACTAGAGCACGCGAAGGAATCGATTTTTCTCACGTTTTATGTAACCAAGTGTTGATTCAGACGGAAATGTCTCTTATTTTATTCTTTCTTACGACTGGCTAATCACAATCGATAGAAATTATGTAATATATTTGAATCAGAAGATAAAAATTAAATTCATAAATTACTCACTATGAAATGCCAGGCTTAAAATCGACTTTCATATTAGCTCTGAATTGTCAGGAAACAATCCACTTGGTATGCAATAAAAGCATACAGAACAATGAATGCATCGGCGCACGGCGGAAACATTCATATTAGCGGAGCCGGAAGTGGGTAAACTAAACGAAGCACGCCGCGGTGGCGGTGGTGGTGGTGAACATCACCGGCGCCGGGTTTCACACGTTCGACAAAAGGGGTAACAAACAACACCCGACAGTAGTATCCGACGAGACTTGACGTAGACTCTACCAGACATTAGGGGCTAGATTTGCCAAATGTGGCCAAAGCCAATGAACGCTGCCCGGCAACGAAAGTGTCAAAACGGCGGCAGTCAAACATTGCACACTGCAAGGCTAAGACTATAATGGCGTGTGTTTATTTGAGTTTGCAAAGTGACAACCGATCGGTTGTGTTCTGTTCATTAGGAAGCCTAATATTAGATGGAATTTTCAGTACCGTTTATTTTCGGAGCGTTTTGTAGTTGATTTTCTTAAGTTGAGTTGAAGTCTTAACTATTTCAACTAGGTCTGTTATAGCATTTTTTTGGAAATGGAGGAAGTGTGTAATGCGAAGAATGATTTAATAGGATGAACTGGAAAATTTCGATATAAACTAAAAATTTAAAAAGATGGTGGGACTTGCACGTACGATCTTTCGGTTGGTACCCGAATATTTTACTCACTAAACTACTGTCGCCCGTTATATTAGTAGTATATTAGTAGTATATTAGGTAGTCTGATGTGATATTACTATCCAGAAAATACACTTACGATCCGGAAAATATAAATAAACCAGTGTTTGCGAATATGTTTAATCTTTGTCTTTAGTTTTTTTTTCTGTAAGATTATAGTCACTTTAGCAGCTTGGGTCATTCGTGACTGGTTCCCCGACGTGAGAGGTGTGAATGCTTACCACTACACCGGGAATGACCCCTCAAATCTTTGTATTAGTTCTTTGAGCTTTCTATTAAATTTGTTTGCCTTACGGTATGCGAAGATCTTACGATTACAATAATATAGCTCTAAGATGTTGTACATAAAAGAGCAATAGCCTAAAACGGAACCAAATAGGGGGGGCTATGTAGCCGTAAGGTTACCGAGTCTGCTTTGACAAGCGAATGGTCATGGGTTCGAATCTTAGCAGAATCAGGCCATTCCATGTCAAAGTGACTTTAGCATGGGTTTATGGTTATCCTCAGGCTCCTCACAACCCTTCCTTTATGCTGAATTCTATATAATCCCGATAAGGCCTATTGACAGTGCAAAAATGACTCCTATGATAAAATGCACTGGTTAGCTGCGCCAGGGATGGCTATTTATTTATTTATTAAGGCGACATCAACAGACTGTAGTCCCAATGATGGATAAGTAGCTTAATCTAATAACAAACACAGTCAATTACAATTACAAATACTAACAATTTTTTTAGCCGTCATTTGTTGAAAAAAAACATAGAGAAGTTACGACGGACCGTTTCACATGACAAAATAAAATCAAAAGCGAATGCAACCCGATTGAAAACTCGCTGTATAACAGTCAATGAGCTGTTTGGTCCGTAGTTGGTGCGTTGAAAAGGTACCCTCAGCATTGAGTTGTTCCGCAGTGCCCTGGGACGCACGTTTCGATCAATCGCCCCAAGAATAGCAGGACAATCAATTCTTCCCTGCAACGTGTCGACAGCAAACAGAGCTCTTGTGATGTTCCTTCGTGTCTGTAGTGTCTCCAAGTGTATTAATCGGCATCGACTTTCATAACTCGGCAACTGGAACGGATTTCGCCAAGGTAGACGACGGAGAGCAAAGCGTAAGAAGCGGCGTTGAACTGATTCAATCCTTTGCATCCCGTTTTGGTAATATGGATGCCAGACAACGGAACCTTACTCAAGAGTCGAACGGACGAGTGCACAGTATAATGCCTTGAGGCAATAGACGTCAGTGAAGCTCTTAGCGATGCGGAAGCCGAATCCTAATGTGCTGGATGCCTTGTCCACAATGTAAGAAATATGCCGTTTAAACGATAACTGGCTGTCTAAAATAACGCCGAGATCCTTTACCTGGTCGACACGTTGGATTTCTGTACCGCGTAGCTTGTAGTTAAAAATGACGGGTTATCTGATCCGGGCAAAAGAAATAATGGAACACTCAGGATTGACGAGCATGCAGTTCAGATTGCACCAATTCGTAAAATTCTCAAGCTCTTGTTGAAGACAAATTGCATCCTCTGAGTACATAGTTTACATCATTGAAGTATAATAGGAAGATTAAGGGTCCAAATGACTACCTTGTGGGATTCCAGATGAGGCCGGAAATGCATTTGATTGAAAACCTGCAACTGTCGCAATCAGTTGGCGACCTACGAGGTACGAACTGAACCAACGCAACATACTGCCGCTGATACCGAGTCTTTCCAATTTAGCAATCGCAATAGCATGAAATACTCGGCTTGTGATTGATAGACCAAACACAAGTCGGAGAGGGATTAACAGGTCTTCAATGTGCTTCTTTAAAAACACAGACGGAATACCATCTGGGCCGGATTTAGTCGATGATTTTAACGTTGATGCGGCTCGAGAGATCATTTCTTCGTCGATGTTGAGCGTACACAGAGTATTCACAGTCACTAGTGGAACATTGCAAGCAGCTTGGGAGATTTGGTCGTCCGGGATGATTTTGTCGGAAAAGGTTCTGGGGAACTTATCGACAAAGAGCTGGCAGACATACTGGGGCTCCGAAGCAACCCGTCCATTGAGGATCATAGTTGATGGAAGGCCTGATTCCTTGCACTGATCGCTAACATACTTCCAGTACGTTTTTGGTTTCACCTTCAGATTGCGCTGGATTCTCTGCAGGTGTCGTCTAAAGCATGTCCGACTGGTTCTTTTGTATACAGTGTTTAATTTTATGTATTGATCACGCAGTGAGCGGGTACGGAACTTGGAATATATCCTAAGTGCAGCCCTTTTTTCAGTCTTCAACATGCGAAGCTCGCCGGTTAACCAGGGCTTGCTGCTTGACGAATGTAGTAGCTTGGGTACGTGACGATCGATTGCGTGCACAATTATGTGTGAAAGAGTCAGGGCGGCGTTATCGGTATCGTTTCCGACCAGTTGGTAGTGGCGAAGAATTCGGCAATACTTTGGTGATCAGCTTTTCGAAAGTCATACGAAACAGAGGGGATAGTTTTTGTTAGATTCGAGTGGTGATTGCTGAGGGTAAGCACTAGTGGAGGGTGATGCCTTACTTGCTTAACTAGTGGCGACGGAGCGAGCGAAACGACTGGAGCAACATCCTGTGCGCTGCTGAAGCAGAGATCCAGACAGGGAATGTTCTCGTTGGTCACGTGGTTGATCTGTCGCAAAATGGCAGAACTGTAGCAGTCTAGAAGCCGTAATGCTGCACTGTGCACAGTGGAGTGATCGGGATCCGGAGGGAGGAAACCATTACTGGATGGTTGCCATAAAAGTCCTGGTAGGTTAAAATCACCGATAATAATGAGCTCGTCGGTTGCTGTTGCCAAGTCGATCACTGACATAACCGAGCGGGAGTGAACGTCGATCAAACCTTCGTCTCGTACTCGATCGGGGGGGATGTAAATTCGGCATAGGAACAACCTGCAGTTAATGAACTCGATACACACCCACACTTGCTCAATACTGCTTCATTGATCATTTTCGATCAGTTTTGCTTTCAGTCTCTGATTAACCGCGACAAGCACGCCACCGCCCAATAACTTCCGACTATTTCTAGGCCCACGGTCGCATCGAAAAACTTCATATTCGGGCTATAATTGCGGACAGCGCTGTCATGTATAATGAGGTGGGTAAAGTAGAGAAAGCATTGAAGAAAGGGTACTCAATTACACACAAGAATGCATAAAAATTCAATAAACAAGTCGCTCACTCAATAGTGATTATGCATATCGCACACCCGGACGATATCACTCACAATAGATCAACGATACTGGTTGCAGTAATAAGTCCATACAGGAAAAAAAACTGAAATAAATAGTTTTTATGCCCGTATTTGTTTTTTTTTAAACTGAATAAAAAACATGATCTCCACTGTACTGATCCTATTGATGGGCAAAATGACTCGTTTGTGTGAGTGGCTCTGAACGGTCCATTTTCAGTTGAATCGAGCAGTTGTATTGAATAATCGAATCGAGTAGTCCAGATGAGCAGTCGAATCGAACAGTTTAGTCAACCAGCCTAGTCGAGCAGTTGAATCAAGCTGTCCAGTCAAGTAATCCAGCCGAGCAATTGAGTCGAGCAGTCGAGTTGAGTAGCTAAGTCGAACAGAAGAATCGAGCAGTTGATTTGAGTAATCCAATTGGGCAGTCGAATCGAATAGTCCAGTCGAGCAGTTGGGCTGAGTAGTAATTCGAGTAATTGAATCGAACAGTTGAGTCGAGTAGTCCAGTCGAGCAGTTAAAGCGAGCTGCTCAGCCAAGCAGTCAAGCCGAGCGTGCAATCGAGCAGTTGAATCGAGAAATCGAATCGAACAGTCTAGTCGAGCATTCAAATCGAGCAGTCTAGTCGACCAGTCGAGCAATCGAGCTGCATTCTCAGTCACCTCACTGGCTGACTGCTGGACTGCTGGTATGAAAGCATGACCTCCTGTCAGGGACCTGTTCTTAGTTACCGATAGGCCTCTTATGACATCCTGTCAGAGACCTGGTTTTGGCTACAGACAAGCTTCTTATATGTAAAAGCAAAGCCTTGGGCTTAAACGACTTTCTAAGACTTGACCTTCTTTTCGACAAACTTCACAGCCGGCTATTAGAGTACAGGACAGCTACGGGGCTAGTGCAACAATCCTACTGACTATCTAGCAGCACCGCATAGTCGAAAGCCTCTCATATCTATATAGATTACTAGCTGACCCGACAAACTTCGTGTTGCCACAAATTAAACTGTGTTGTACATTAATCGTGAATCTTGGATGACCTTTGTCACAATATTGAGTTTTGCAAGATTCTGGGGAGTTCATGGGTGTTTTAATATACAAATTTTCCTCACAGTAAAGTAGAAAACAACTTCCCCCATTGCTTAGCCTGATAAAATAAAGCGGATAGCATTTAAATATTCGCCATCATTACAAACCATTTCGCCGAATACCATTTTGCGGAACACCAATTCTCGGTTGACCATGACACGGAATGTAGAGTTTCGCAGAATACCATTTCGCGAAAAACCTTACGCGGGATGTACCATTTCACGGAAAATCTTTTCGTAGAGAGTACCATTTCGCAGGGGTGACCCAACTGAAGGAAAGTAATAGAGGTCAGCAGATCTAGAAAAACAAATAAACCTAGATAGAGGTGATCCTTCCGACTCCAAGTCACCGGCAACACGCGGCGGTTGCGGCCTGTTGCTGTCTCGCGCTGAATTATCTAATGTTACTATTGATAGTTTTTGGTGGTCTTGTTATTGATTAATGTTTTATGAAAGAGTCTAAAATTTCTCGAGTTCGATTAGTTTTTGAGTTACGCAAAAATTTCTGTTTCATTTGTATGAAAGTCCTTATCCCCCTACCACAGGGGTGAGGGGTCTCAAACCATCATTAAAAAAAATCCTGCCTCCAAAACCCCCCACATGCCAAACTCGGTTCCATTTGATTAATTAGTTCTCGAGTTATGAGGAAATTTGTATCTCATTTGTATAGGAGCCCACCGCCCAGTTAGCTTCGAGGCACGATGCTGGTCTAACAAGCCAGTCGTCGCAAGTTCGAATCTCGGCTAGGCGGTGCTTACTTGATAGAGTCAGTAGGGTTGTTACAATGGTCCCGTAATTTTCCTGTACTCTAAACAGCCGGCTGCGAAGTCTGTCGATAAAGATGGGTAATGTCTAATGACGGTTTAAGCCCACGACTTTGCTTTTGTATAGGAGCCCCCCTCCTGAAGCGGGGAGAGGTTTCAAAGTAGGGACAGGTGTCAATTCACCATAGAAATAATTCTTGTCTCCAAAAACACACACATGTTAAATTTGGTTCCATTTGCTTGATTAGTTCTCGAGTTATGAGGAAATTTGTATTTCATTTGTATGGGAGCCCCCCCTCCTGAAAAGTTAAGGGGTCCTAATTCATCATAGAAAAAATGCATGCCTCCTAGAACACCCACATGCCAAATATGGTTCCATTGGATTAATTAATTCTCGAGTTATGAGGAAATTTGTATTTTATTCGTATAGGAACCCCCCCTCCCCCACCTAAAGTGAGGAGAGATCTCAATTCACCATAGAAAAAATTCTTGTCTCTAAAAACACCCACATGTAAGATTTTGTTCCATTTGCTTGATTAGTTCTCGAGTTATGCAGAAATTTGTGTTTCATTTGTATGGGAGCCCCCCCTCCTCTTAGTGGGGGGAGAATTCTCTAACCATCATAAAAACCTTCTCTGGCACCAAAAACTCCTACATGCAAATTTTCGCTCCGATCAGTTCAGCAGTTTTCGATTCTATAAGAAACATAGAGCAGACAGAAATCCATTTTTATAGGCATAGATTTGTATGGGAGCCTCGCCTCTTAGTGGAGGAGGGGTCTTTTGCCATCGAGAGAACCTTCCGTGGCCTCAAAAACCCCTATATGCAAATTTTCACGCCGATCCGTTCAGTAGTTTTCGATACTATAAGGAACATAGGGACAGACAGACAGAAATCCATTTTTATAGTTACAGATTATTATCTTTGTATGACTTCTCTTTGTTTCTACCGCCGAGAAGATAGACTACTATCTACTCGGTCAGTGCGATAGAAACAGGTAGTGCGTTGTCAACTGTCGCTCCGGCAAGTCTCGTGATTAAACCACCACCGGGTATTTTTGTTTTTCTTTTTTATTAACTCGCATATGACTCTATGAATGATCTTGGCGTAAACTATTTTTGAAAGGGAGGAAGTGTCTGAAGCGAAAAATGATCAACTGGATCAACTGGAAAATAGCATGTTCGTAACCGGCAAGCATGGTTCGGCCAACAATATTTGCGTCGAAAGTCCAAAGGCTTTCCAGACAACTTTTTCAGATCAGGCTAACAAGGGTAAATTGCAAAAACGGTAACGCTGTGCAAGAAGACCAAAATCCAAACTTTCCTGAAACGCCACTTCTCCGGCTACAACGTTGTTTTCATACTAGACACAAGTCCCGGTAATTTTATCCGATTAAATTTTCCCCAACAAAACATCCATTAGCACCCATTATTACATCAAACTAAATAGCAATTTAGTGGGATTGAATTTTCCTCCGATCAGACTAAAATTTCAAGCACATCGCATGTAGGAAAACTTATGCAAAAACTTTACACGAAAAACCGGCTTCTAAAACCCAATTAAACTAGCAAAGCAAAAGGTAAATTTAATGAGTGTTCAAACCAGGAACGACGGACGCCATAGGTATGTACTATATGCTAAACTTCCGTCTCCGAAAGATGCCGTGATGGAAATTTATAGTGCGGCACGGCAATTTCCCCAGCTTTTACTGCGACCATACACGGGCGGTAAACGGAAAATGCAGCTCAACAAGCCGGGCTAGTTATTTTCGCTCCTCCACTGCTCCGACCGTTCTGTATAGTTAAAAAAAAGTTTATGTACGTGAGTGCACAGCCTCTAGCAGTAGCAGCAGTCCGGAAGATTCCAACCAGTTACCGATAGAGATTAAACTCCACCCGAGTATAATGCGAAAGAACCGAATGAAGATTCGCATAAAATGAGACGAAGGTGCAGTGAGCGTGGTCACCTCGGCGACGACGACGACGGGGTGGCGCTCCGAAGAAGACGCTTCAAATGGCGATCCCAACAAGCACAGCAACCGATACAACGACTACCACCCTTTAGGACCAGCATCGTCCCGACCAGCAGCACCAACCATACCACCGTAGAAACCAGTGACAGCGTCACCGTAGCAGCTAATGAGCGTAGAGAAATGGTTCGCAGGACAGTCGGTCGTTTCGGACCGACGGTGGTCCTTCTGGTGACAGGCTGCTGTTTGTTCAGGCTACCGTACGCTATCCGGGCCAGTGAATTCCCCGAGCGGGAGTGCTGCGATCCGATATATCCACCGATTCCGGACCCGGAACCGATACCGCCGGGTCCGGTGTTACCAACGACGACCATCTCGACTGCCGGTGCACCCGGCGGTGGCAGTATCGTTGGACCCGGCGTAGGCACCCTACCCGGCGGTTACGGTACCCTCGGTGGCCTACCAGGAGCTGCCATCGGAGGAGGAGGAATCAGTCATCTGGGAATATCCAAGAATACAATCGGTTATTCGGGTGAGTACCTCTTCGTCTTTTTTTTTTCTTTTCGATATTTTTTTTTGATTGCTCACAACCAAAAAATATTGGAACAACACTAATTTAGTTGTTCAATGAAAAATCAACTGTAACTCGGGAGTCATTTTTCATGTTCTTTTTACTATCTCGACGAACAAATTCGCTGCCACTGGCAAACAAACCCAACCATTCCTGGGAACAATTGTGAAATAGCAGAAATATTTTCCCCGGCCACCCATCATGCATCCCCACTGTCGCTATTTCATTCCAATCCCCCCGGCGGCGGCTTGATAATTCAGTTTGTACTCAATGCTAAGCGGAAATTCCTTCTCCTCACCACACAGCTGCGGCAGAATTCCTTGAGGACAAAGGCTGGCACACAATTGAGTTGTTCTGCGGTTCGTTCCTATTCGGCTGCACAGCCGAATTTTTCTAATCAAGTCGAATTGTTTTCCGGTACTCTTCCTAGCTAGCAGCTAGCACGAAGCACAAACGAAAACAAAATACAACTTTTTAACCCAAATTAACCACTTCATTGAACCAGTCAGTGTCTCGTCCCTCGTCCCATTTCCGGCAATTTCCAATCGCTCATCTCGAGCTCGAGCAAACGTACCCGAAATCGAAAGATAGTGCTGCCACAAATGGTGCCAAAGGAAATACACACGCACAAGAAAACCCGGTCCCGGTCCCGACACAGATTGTTTACTAAGTTAAAGGAAGAATGATTCGCGCTTATTTTTCATGATTTCGCTTTCCGGCTGGCACTAGCACCAGGTGGCTGCTGCTTTGACGCACACCATCACCGGTGAATCACCATCATCCAGTCAGCCAACCAGCCAGCGGCGGAATTAAGTATTTAGATGTCTTCTTCGGCTGGCGGCCGCGGCCGGACGGGGAGCAGCAACGCGCACCGTCTGCCAGGAAATCGTTATTTCTCGCTTGCGTACGGAATTCAAAATGGAAATAATTACCAAATTTATCCAGCGTGCGACGGCGCACAGATTTTGCTAGCTTTTCGGAAATTCGGACGAAGGATAAATAATTGAATTAATGTTCCAGAGTGGAAATGTTTTAATGAATTTGCAATGACAGGTGCTGCTGCTTGATTTGCTGACTGGGTTTGATAAAGATTAAACGCGAATATGTTGCGACTAGGGAATTCTCGTGAAACAAAGTGACAGTTTCTTCTATGTTACTCTGTTATCATGCCGTAAAAGTAGAAAAAATGACCAAAATTTTCAATTTTCTCATACGTGAAATTCTACCTGAAGCTGATTAGTTTTTGAATTTTGAATAGAAATCAATAAAATAGAAAATCATAAGGTAAAAATCAAAAAATAAAAAGAACGAAAGACAGATATACAGAAAAACAAAAGGATAAAATGACAGAAATACGGAAAGACGGATAGACAGTCAGACAGATAGACGGAAAGATAGATAGACATAGAGACAAAGAAAAAAAGGCAGAGACAGAAAGATAAAAATAGACAGACAGAAAAGCAGATATACGGAAAGCCAGAAGGACAGAGACAAATAAATATAGAGAGATCGATAGCCAGAGAGGCAGTTAAACAAAAAAAAAAACAGAAAGAAATAAAGGCAGAAAAACAGAAATAGAGAGACACCAAGAGACACAAGAACAGAAAGATAGAAAGACATATATACAGAAAGACAAAAAGACAGAAATTTGGAAAGAAAATATAGAAAGACAAAAAGACAGATAGACCAAAAGGCTGAAAGATAGATTCAGAACGATATAAAAAGTAACACAAATAGACAAAAAGACAGAAAGAAAGAAAGCCAGAAAGAAAAGGAAACAGAAAGACAGAGCGATAGAAAGAAAGAGAGACAAAAAGCTCGAACACACATAAAGACAGAAAGAGATATACACAAACGAAGAAAAATATACAGAAAAACAGAAACAAAGATAACCAGAGATAGAAAGAAGGAAAGACAATAAAACAGAAAGACGGCACGATAAACGGACTGACACAAAAACAAACAAGATAGATGGACAGAGACAAAAAGATGAAGCTAGAAAGGAAGATTGACGGAAATGGAGAAAGTCAAAGACAAAAAAGACAGAGAGACATATAGCCAAATAGACAAAAAGACAGAAAGAAATACAGGCAGAAAGACAGAAATACAGAGAGACAGACAAACAGAAAGAAAGAAAGACAGAAAGACCGAAATGCAAAAAGATAGAGACAAAACAATATGCAAAAACAGACAGATGGATAAAAAGAAAGACAAAAAAACAGAGAAAGATAACCAGAGAGATTGAAAGACAAAAAAAAATGAAAACAGAAAGAGAGGAAGACAGTGAAACAGAAAAACTGTAAGACAGAAAGACAGAAAAATTGAAACGCAGAGAGATGGAAAGACAAAAAGATAGAGAAACCAAAGTACAGTAAGACAGAAAAGAGACGGAAGAAGAAGACAAAAACTGACAGACAGATAGACGAAGCTACAGAAAAAAGGCAGGAAGACATGGTAGAGGGACAGACTGACAGAAAATCAAAGAGACTGTCTTTCTGACAGAGAAACGGCAAAACGGAAAACAGATAGGCATAAAACAGAGACTCAGGAAAACAGAAAAACAATAAATTAAAAAAAACGGAAAAGCTAAAAAGCTGCAAAACTGAAAAACAATAAAAAATCTGAAAAGCAGAAAACCTGAAAAGCTGAAAAACTTGAAAACAGCAAAACAAATAAAAAAAGAAAAAAAAACTAAAAAAACAGAAAAATAGAAAAACAGAAAAAAAAGAACAGACAGCAAACGGAAAACAGAAAACTGAAAAATGAAAACTGAAAACTAATAACTGAACTGAAAACTGAAAACAAAAACTGTAAACTAAAACTAAAAAACAGAAAACAGAACACGGAAAACAGAGAGCGGAAAACGGAAAATGGAAAATGGAAAGGTAGAGAAACCAAAGCACAGAAAGACAGAAAAGAAACAGAAGAAGACGACTGTGAGACATAGAGTGAGGAAGACAACGACAAAAAGAAACAAAAAAAACTGACAGACAGACAGACGAAGAAACAGAAAAAAGGTAGAAAGATAGAAAAACAGAGTCAGAGAGACAAAATACCCGAATGGAAGAAAGACAGATACGGAAAAGACAGAAGAACTGGAAGACATGGTAGAGAGACAGACAGACAGAAAATCAAAGAGACAGAAAGACAAACAAAACGGAAAACAGATAAGTATAAAACAGAGGGACAGAAAAACAGAAAAACAATAACATAAAAACTTTGAAACAAAAAAACAGAAAAAATCAGAAAAGCAGAAAATCTCTAAAGCTGAAAAACTTAGAAACAGCAAAACAAATAAAAAAAGAAAAGAATACAACAAAAACAAACAGAAAAATAGAAAAACTGAAAAAAAGTAACACAGTAAAAGACAGACATAAAATTAAAAAAGAAGAAAACTTATCCAATATAATTCTACTATGTATATTTTATTCACGACAGATACGTATTTCGCCTACGACTTGCAGGCTTCCTCAGGGTCTGTTTTCGAACAGTGTCTGAATTTTTATCTGTCGTGAATAAAATATACATAGTAGAATCAAATTGGATAAGTTTTCTTTTTATTTAATTTTAGGTTTCGTATTCTTCTAAGACGCTCCAAAAACATTAGTCAAAAGACAGACAGACAAACAGACAGACAGACAGAAAACGGAAAATGGAAAACGGAAAATAGAAATTAGGAAAGAGAAAACACAAATTAGGTACAGAAAACAGAAATTTCAAAACAGAAAATAGAAAAATAAAACTGAAAAATGAAAACTGAAAACAAAAACCTGTAAACTAAAAACAGGAAACAGAAAACAGGAAACAGAAAACGGAAAACTGAAAACAGAAAACAGGAAGCAGAAACAGGAGTTGGGTAAGAGAAAACAGAAATTAGGTACAGAAAACAGAAATTAGAAAAGGGAACACAGATAAATAAAACTGAAAAATGAAAACTGGAAACTGATAACTGAAATCAAAAAACTGAAAACTAAAAACAGAAAACAGGAAACGGAAAACTGAAAACTGAAAGCTGAAAACTAAAAACAGAAACCAGAAAACGAATAACTGAAAACAGAAAACAAAACAAAAACGAAAACAGCAAGCCAAAAACGGAAAACGGAAAATGGAAAATGCAAAATGGAAAATGGAAAATGGAAAATGGAAAATGGAAAATGGAAAATTGAAAATTGAAAATTGAAAATTGAAAATAGAAAATTGAAAATTGAAAATTGAAAATTGAAAATTGAAAATTGAAAATTGAAAATTGAAAATTGAAAATTGAAAATTGAAAATTGAAAATAGAAAATAGAAAATAGAAAATAGAAAATAGAAAATAGAAAAGAAAATAGAAAATAGAAAATAAAAAAAAAGAAAATAGAAAATAGAAAATAGAAAATAGAAAATAGAAAATAGAAAATAGAAAATAGAAAATAGAAAATAGAAAATAGAAAATAGAAAATAGAAAATAGAAAATAGAAAATAGAAAATAGAAAATAGAAAATAGAAAATAGAAAATAGAAAAGAAAATAGAAAATAGAAAATAAAAAAAAAAGAAAATAGAAAATAGAAAATAGAAAATAGAAAATAGAAAATAGAAAATAGAAAATAGAAAATAGAAAATAGAAAATAGAAAATAGAAAATAGAAAATAGAAAATAGAAAATAGAAAATAGAAAATAGAAAATAGAAAATAGAAAATAGAAAATAGAAAATGGAAAATGGAAAATGGAAAATGGAAAATGGAAAATGGAAAATGGAAAATGGAAAATGGAAAATGGAAAATGGAAAATGGAAAATGGAAAATGGAAAATGGAAAATGGAAAATGGAAAATGGAAAATGGAAAATGGAAAATGGAAAATGGAAAATGGAAAATGGAAAATGGAAAATGGAAAATGGAAAATGGAAAATGGAAAATGGAAAATGGAAAATGGAAAATGGAAAATGGAAAATGGAAAATGGAAAATGGAAAATGGAAAATGGAAAATGGAAAATAGAAAATAGAAAATAGAAAATAGAAAATAGAAAATAGAAAATAGAAAATAGAAAATAGAAAATAGAAAATAGAAAATAGAAAATAGAAAATAGAAAATAGAAAATAGAAAATGGAAAATGGAAAATGGAAAATGGAAAATGGAAAATGGAAAATGGAAAATGGAAAATGGAAAATGGAAAATGGAAAATGGAAAATGGAAAATGGAAAATGGAAAATGGAAAATGGAAAATGGAAAATGGAAAATGGAAAATGGAAAATGGAAAATGGAAAATGGAAAATGGAAAATGGAAAATGGAAAATAGAAAAGAGAAAATAGAAAATAGAAAATAGAAAATAGAAAATAGAAAATAGAAAATAGAAAATAGAAAATAGAAAATAGAAAATAGAAAATAGAAAATAGAAAATAGAAAATAGAAAATAGAAAATAGAAAATAGAAAATAGAAAATAGAAAACAGAAAATAGAAAATAGAAAATAGAAAATAGAAAATAGAAAATAGAAAATAGAAAATAGAAAATAGAAAATAGAAAATAGAAAATAGAAAATAGAAAATAGAAAATAGAAAATAGAAAATAGAAAATAGAAAATAGAAAATAGAAAATAGAAAATAGAAAATAGAAAATAGAAAATAGAAAATAGAAAATAGAAAATAGAAAATAGAAAATAGAAAATAGAAAATAGAAAATAGAAAATAGAAAATAGAAAATAGAAAATAGAAAATAGAAAATAGAAAATAGAAAATAGAAAATAGAAAATAGAAAATAGAAAATAGAAAATAGAAAATAGAAAATAGAAAATAGAAAATAGAAAATAGAAAATAGAAAATAGAAAATAGAAAATAGAAAATAGAAAATAGAAAATAGAAAATAGAAAATAGAAAATAGAAAATAGAAAATAGAAAATAGAAAATAGAAAATAGAAAATAGAAAATAGAAAATAGAAAATAGAAAATAGAAAATAGAAAATAGAAAATAGAAAATAGAAAATAGAAAATAGAAAATAGAAAATAGAAAATAGAAAATAGAAAATAGAAAATAGAAAATAGAAAATAGAAAATAGAAAATAGAAAATAGAAAATAGAAAATAGAAAATAGAAAATAGAAAATAGAAAATGGAAAATAAAAAACAGAAAATTGAAAATTGAAAATCTAAAATTGAAAATGGAAAATGGAAAATTGTAAATAGAAAACACTAACTAAACGAAACTAAACGCTAAATACAAAACAAATACAGTATTGTTCCGATTATATCAGCCCCCGGTGAATTTTAGGCTGATGTAATAGGAAAACTGTCGAGAATAATCGAGAAAAACTTTTTTTTGCTCAAAGTATGCCAAGTTTACTAATGTTCTTTTTTGTCATGTTTCTAGGGTGGTCATGTTTCTACACATTAGGGTGATTAAAAAAAAACATAGTATTAAATGCGTACCAAAAACACGATGTTTTTACAAAAATTATAGAACATACTAAAAAAAGTAACTTTGTCGAATATAGTAAAACTATCTATCGATTAACTAGTATTTTTCGACTGAGATATAAGCATCGAATGATTGGGATTTTGGCCGTTCAGTCATTAAATTATAGTAGACGTTATATTATCCTTTTTACGCCAACGTTTTGATCCGGATTTGGATCTTCATCAGGGCTTCTACGAACGTGTACTTTTATTAGCTGTTGTCTGAGTTATAATTTGTTTGTTACTTACAAAGTGTTGATCGTCTTTGTCAAAATTCTTTTAGACTACAGTGTTGTCTGGTTTTGGATTTTGGTACAATTACATACACAATTAGAAATCGTTACTAAATTCTCATTAACTTAAACATTATCTAGTTAAACAAATTGTACCAAAATACAAAATCAGACAACACTGTAGGCTAAAAGAATTTAGACAAAGACGATCAACACTTTGTAAGTAACAAACAAATTATAACTCAGACAACAGCTAATAAAAGTACTGGTTCGTAGAAGTCCTGATGAAGATCAAAATCCGGATCGAAACGTTGGAGTAAAAAGGAAAATATAACGTCTACTATAATTTAATGACTGAACGATCCCTGAACGATGACTGAAACCCCAATCATTCGTAACTATCTAGCTCTTATGGTTGTGGAAATATAATGCTTTGTTTGTGAAAAACACTTAAAAAGCACTTTTTAAAATAACTGTAACTTTTGAGGATACAATCAGATACAGACAACTGATACTTGCTTTTACAGGTTTTTTGTAGTACTTGTATGTGTGAGCTGTTTGATCTGCCACCAATTACCACCTTGGGAAACTTTTGAACTCAAAGAAGTACTATTTTTCACCGAAAAAGCTCAATGTTTCGGAAAGTTTAGAAAATAACGTACAATAATGTTCCACTAAAATGTGGATTTTAGTAAGACAAATAACTTTCTCGAACACTATGAACACGTAAAAATTGACCAGAATAAGTTAGCGGCCAAAAAACTGTTTTTAAGGGTTTGTCCTCAAATAACGCTTCATAGCTAATTTATATGAAGAGATACAGCTATGATGTCTTTGACAAAGTTGTTTGTATTGATATTTATTATATCTTTGCTGAACGCATCAAACCTGTATCTTAAATATGCGAGAAAATAAATTTCGTATTTCACTTTTAAGGGGATTAATCACATAATGGTTCAGGTAAAATGAAGGGTTTTTTATATCAAGCAATATTGCCAAAGACACCATACGCGAAAAACCTCACGTTTCGGCGTAATCTCAAGCAATCACGTATTTCGTTTTTTGGACCGCTGTTTAGCCTGGTACATAAAAGGTTAAAACGCCTGAAACACTCATTTGGTTGTTCAAATGACCTCAAAAGAATCATTAAATAACTTTAAAGGGCCAAATAAAAACATTATTTTTGGGGCTGATATAATCGGAAAAAAGCTGATATAATCGGGTGTAGATATAATCGAAGGCTGATATAATCGGAACCATGCTGTAACAGAAAATTAAAAACAGAAAGTAGAAAATCCATAATCAAGTATCCAAAATTCGAAAATTCATATACATACGAGGTTTCGTTTCGAATAAAGAAAATACACATAGAGAACAGGAACGTAGCCAGAAAACATCCGTAGAGCTTTGCAATCAAAATTGTGAATAAACTAAAATAAATATGTAATTTTTCTTTGCACAGTTTCAATTGTGAATACTGAAACTTTAATTTGCGCCTGCCGTTAACTGGAAAATTGGAATTGGATGACAATTAATTAAATGGATTAAATTCTTTATAATGTAAGCTTGGGTTAGTTGAGCTTAGGTATGATGAGCCTGGACTTGGGGTTTACTGGGATTTAGACTTGGGCTTGGGTTTAGGCTTAAGTTCGGATTTGAGCTTAGGTTAGAATTTGGGATTGGACTTGGACGTCAACTCGTTGGGCCTAAGCTTGGGTTTGGTCTTGGATTTTGACTTGGACTTAGGCTAGGTTTGGGCTTCAGTTTGGGCTTTTTGGGATTAGGCTTAAGCTTAACCTTGGTCTTGGAGTTGGTGTTGGGCTCGGGTATGGGCTTGGGATTGTTGGGTTTGAGCTTGGACATGGATTTGGAATTTGATTTAGTTTTGGAGTTGGATTTGAATTTGAACTTGGATTGGGCCCAACAAGGCTTGTGTTTGGGCATAAACTTGGGCTAGGTCTAGAGATCAAAATTGAACTACAACTTTAACATGAGTTTTGACTTAGACTTAAACGTGGGCATATATGGTTATAACCGTGGCTATGTGATTAATAAACGATCTTCATCCTTCCCGCCAAGTGCATTATTGTAGCACAATCAAATGCATAGCTTATACGAATAAGCAACGATATCTAAGTCGGAATACCACTGGAAGAGTCTAACTTAGATCGAGGAGGAATAGTTACCGATATCGCAGACCATTTTCGGCGAATGCCAAATCCAGAATGTTCCATTCTTGTTGAAGCGTCATGTTTACATCATATATGTTTCTGCACGTCAATATTTGTTGCATTTACTTAACATTAACATGTTAAAAACTTTTTCTAAATTTTTCCCTATAATTTTCCTGAACCACTTTCATTTTCATAACTATATTTTTCGTCTACGATGCAATGATCACTGAGGGACTGTCATGACACATAAGAGAAAATTATTTAAAAACATCGTCATACACATTTTACTGGCACGCTAGCACTCTTTATTAAGCATGTTGCGAAATAACTTACATTTGTAGGGTTTTATATTGCAGGATATTATACTTAACTCTCGAAGTCGGCTGGGTGTCCATAAGAAACTTTCTTTTTTATAAAAAAAATGTGTGGTTTTTGTATTAACGATGCAATTAATATAACAGTCTCGTCTGTTTGTCTGTGGTTAAAGAGTTATGAATTTTTTAAATATTGAATTTTTAAAATATTGTATCCGAGAAAATCAGAAAAATTCCCCTGAAGTTTTTCGAAAAAATGAGGTCTTTTTCCTGGCCTCTTTATTTCGATTAGAAATCTTATAACTGTGCCCACGTACAATCCTTTTTAATGAAATTATAGGTCTCTTCGTCTCGTTTTAAAAGATTATTTTTAATCACGTTGATCCTGAAGCTGCTTTCAATCGCGCTGACTACCGTTTGTAAGGAACCTTAACCGACTAGAAGCTTGTGACGAATTTAACTGCTGCCTTCAGACATACTGTACGAATCGTAGGCTCTTTACAAAGCTAGGCTCTTCCGAGTATGGTAATTTCTGCGACAAGTTGTGTTCCACAGGGAAGTAATTTAAGGCCTGTAGTGTTCGTCATATATTTTAATAGTCGATTTCTTGACTAGCATGAACAACCTAACTGAAAGCAACTTGAAATGTTCTATCATCACATTTACTAGAAGCAAAACTAGAAGTCCAATCAACTGTACCTAGATACAGAATTGAGGAACCGTTACTACAAAGCGTGTTACTGGGAATGAACTACGATGCCAGCCAAGGTAATTAAAATAAATGGCGCGCCTTTACCTCTGAGCTCAGCAGTAATAAAATAGATTTTCGTCAGTGCTCCAATCTTTTTGAACATGTTAATTCGAGAACCCAAATCATATATCAAAGTATCGGAATTTCACAACTTACCCGTTCTCTTTTACTAGAATTCAATCAACAGTAGTCTCCCACCCAGCCCGGTGTTTAATTTCCATTCCCCCAAAACATTACGGTAGTTAACCCAACTACCTTAAGTATGCTTCCAACGTCGGTTACGATTTGCAATGAAGCCAGCCGCCACCGGCGGCGCACAATATAAACGCACCTTCGACGGTCATCAATTCAAACGTTATTTGTTATTTGGGTCACGAAGCTCCAATCCATTTCCAGGGGCTGGCTGCAGCAGGGGCTCAATGTTTTCCAATCACCTTCTCAATCGGTCGATTCCGGTCGTCTTTTCGACTCTTATTTTCAAACAATGGCCATTCCGTATTCTGAGTCCGCCTCGATTACGAAGTAGTACTAACGTAATAATCAGAATCGTCTAAAATTCCACTGGCTTCTTGTCCCCTTTCTTTGTTTTATCTAATTTTCGGTTCAGGTCTGATGGAATGGGATTGGAAAATTGAAGTCGTTTTTTTTCAGTTCACATTTTCTATCGATCTGTCTGTAGAGTCAACTAAAAAATGCCTTCTGGTCTTTCGTTAGTCACAAAAAGCTCTATGCAAGGGGAAAATATTAAGAATTTTCTAAATACCAGTGCTGTCCAGTAGGTATGAAAACAAAACTGGGCCAAAAGTTATATCAGAGAAGAGAGAAAAGAATGCTATCCTTCCACTCCAAAAGGACTGATGTACGCAGTTAATGAAGTACTACAACCCAATGATGGAGTGACGAGTCGAATTGTGATGACGGCACTGGAATAACTGTTCGAAATTGATTGTCCGAAATGTCTGTTGCTCGGCAATGAGTCAGCCATCTAACTCGACCACAAGCCACAATCGGGCTGCAATTATAACGAAGAATGCGATGTATCCTGTTCGAATACAAAGCGTAAGTTGGTCTAACTCTTGGTCGAGTCTTGACTACTGAGAATCCATTTCGATTTATAGTAGCAGTGAAGCCGACAGTCTAGCTTTACTGTTTCGTGTATTCCCCAAGGCACGGAATCACTTGATCTGTATTTGTAAGCATCGAAATGAGGTCAGGCATTCGGCTGCAAGTCATTAGATGTTCGAGTGAAGATTACGATCGGAATGAAAAGCAACAACGTATGGAAGAATAAATCAGTTGCGAGAGTGTCCCATTAAATATGCAGGCTACGAAAGAGTTCCAGTGCATGGTTGCAGCCTGTTGGTGTTCTATTGTTTTTCAACAGCATTTCAATATATTGGAGGAGGAATGTGTTCAGTTCTAATTTTCCTTTCTACAGTATGAATGAGTAGAGTTGTGTCTAATGCATTTGGGAGATTAAATGTATCTCAGAGCTTTTAACTACAATCGTAACCATTGACAAGAGGCTGTATTCATCAGAATCGTCCCAAAAGTAGTGTTAATAATGAAATTTTGTTACGGCACTCACTTAGAAATTTACGTTTGGCCTTCGATTGGAAGTATATTGAAGTATTAAATTGTACTCCTACAGACTTCTGAAAACCCACGTGTTCGCATGTGTAATTCAACTTTATGCTTCGTTCAAAATTAAAACCTGTCGATGATTATAACTGATCCATAGAAATACAGACAACAATAAATTAAGACCACAGTTTAAATATTACAACTTATATCAGTGTTGCAAAAACAATAGTAAACAGTTGTGTAATGTATCCAAATTAGTGTTGTTAGGTTCACAAAACACAAATAGTTTCTAACGAAGAAACTCTGTCAGCGTTTTTATAGATGAAAATAATCGAAATCACACATCAATATACGAAAATTTTCACAAACAACTCTTAACAAATTCGGAATCGCAACCACGGCTAAATAAATTGCGTCCAAGTTGATCAATCGTATATACTATGATATTCTGCATAGAATTGTATAGCAGTACGAAGCGAGTCGGGCTTAATCGGATATTATCGTATATAATTACCTATACAGGTGAAACGCGTATATTTATCCCTCATCACGTATATTGCCTCCAAAATAGTACTGATATGCCAGTTTTGCGCATCAAATACGATAAATTAGCATGCGTATCTGTACGTAATGCTGATTTTCAACGGCAGTTCATGAGCAGGTTGTACTATACGTACGCCATCCAAATTGATCATCATTTAAACAGTAAACAAACAGTAAGAAATGAGTCATAAAAACATAGCCAAACTCTTCCGTCCGCCGCGATGCACCAGCACCGTCGATCGGCCGCACATTTTATGCTGACCACGCTGCTGGTGGTCCGGCATCGAACTGTGTTCGGCAAGGGTCACATTACAAGCATTACGTACATAGCACAATTGAACAATTAAATATATAGAACCTTTTTTCGATACCTGCTGTCTCGGTAGTCTATCTCGTTTTAACATTAAGAAATATTGTAAACCACCAAGTATCGATTCCAAAATATCGATTTGTGACGATGTTACAATTCGAGTATAAATAGAACAGTCTTTGAATAAATGAAGAGAATTGATTCCTATCCACCGTTAAGCTAGGAAGTTCTTATTGCGCCCCCGTGGCCTTCCGGACCTAAGGGCTGTGCTAATAGATGACATACCGCTTCCAATGACCCCCTAGGCCTTTCGGACCCATGGGCTGTCATTGGAGTGCTTAGGCCCTGCTGGCAGGAATCTGTCGCGAGTAGTCCGCCTCGTCGCGCACAAAAAAATCCGCGAGTGCAGAGAGTGTTATAATTATGTTAGATGGCAGACCGTGTTATAATTATGTTAGAAGGTGGCTTCGTGAGCGAGCTGTGAAAAAGGATGTTATGAGGCACGCTTAGCCCAAATAGTAATTTAAGTTTTATTACGTGGTGTTTCATGACCAATTTCATAAATCCGCCAATAAAGCCATGAGCTCCCCTAGAACCTTCTGATGCCCGCTATAAATCTGCCTTCCGATCAAGTGGCCCATCCTTCAGAAGGTTTTTATAACCTCTTGAGGGTCCTGGTTCTACTAATCCGCCACTACTCGTATAACAGTCCCATTTTCCATAGAATTTCCTACATAAATGGGACTACGAGTAGTTGCAGTAATGTTTCTGAAGTTTAAAATATTCCATAAACTATTTTTGTTATACAAAAGATTAGACTGAGAATAAAAAACTTTTCTCCGGAGTGTTCCAAATTTATGCATGTACAAATATCAGGATCATTGGCATCTCTGCCTGCGGTTGCGTGTAATACGCTTGTGTGGTTGGAGTTAGCGTTGGATGCCATCCCAAGTGACAAGTCGAAAGCCACTTGATTGTACTTGAATTTTATAAAGGCTTTTTGACGGTGTAATTCATTACATATGGTTTCAATATGGTATTACCAAGAGGATACGAATCAAAATACACTTTTAACTAGTTTTAAATCCAGAATAAAGTTGTTATTAAAACAAATTTATTGTGGTTACTTATATTACCAGGATAAAACTAGTTGACTGCTCCACGTCTATAAACATACCATTCGCGTTGATTTTATCCACCTATCATATCAATATTCACCATAAAATTTAATGCGCATATGCTGCACACCAACGGAGACTGCTAAAAATTTAATTATTATTTTATGGTCGCTATAAACCAAATCGATCAGAATGATACGACAGAAAAACTTTAACTTTTCTGCCCACGAGTGTAGTGAACAAAGCTGGCGGACTGATTTATAGCTTTGCAGCGAAACGCTGATTGACAGCTAGATCAGCGAAAACCATGATCGATTTTATTGCTACTTTCTGCAGAGTGTGGTAAGACCACTTAAACTTGTAACCTGATTCTTAAAAAGGTTAAAAAAAACTTCTGACGAATGGGCTTCTTGGCCGGAAGGCAGTTTTATAGGAAGTTTCAGTGGAGCTCATAGTTTTATTACCGGTTTTAAGAAATTTGTCATGAAAACTACTAGAGGGGAGTAATATAACCTAGAATCGTTACTAGGGATGCTTCTCACTTGATTCGCAACATTATAATCAAGTAACTGGAATATTTGTCCTATTTGCATTAATTAGCGTTGGTTTTTTCGGCGATAATTAAAAACTGTTTAACATTAGAAACACAATAAAAAGGACAATAAAAAACGACGAAATAGTTACTAAATATTTTGACAACAATAAGACGGTAATATGCAAAAAAGTGACGAAAAGACTACAAAAAAAAATTGGCAAAACGACGACAAATGACGATGAAAAAATGACAAAAAACGAAGAAAAGACAACAAAATAACAGCGATGAGACGTCAAAAGGGCAACATGACAGACGAACAAAGTGGAAAAAGCCGCCGGTAAAAGTGACAAAAATGCCGTTAACAAAGGTCAAAAAAGACGTTTAGACGATGAAAAGATGGCAAAAAGATGACGTGAAGTGACAAAACGACGACAAATACGAAGAAAAGACAACAATAAAATGACGAAAAGATGATAAAGGGACAGCGAATAGACTATTGATAAAAAAAAGGCCAGAAAAGCCGAAAAAAAATTGGAAAACAGCAACAAGAAACGCCGAAAATATACTACCAAAAATGGAATGCTTGGACTGGAGGGACAAAACTGGATCTGAAACTAATTAGTGCATGGGTGTGGTATAGTTTAAATGCGTAAAGCACTCGGGTACCAACCGAGAAATTGTGGGTTGGAGTTGGAGTCCCTCTACCACAAACTACCCAATATGTTTAGCCGCAGATCGAAATATTCCCAGTATTCAGTCTAACATTTTTCGCACCAAACGGTCCTCTCCTCCAAAATAAGAAAACGACAGCAAAAAGGCGGCAGACAAAAAAGACGAAATTCGAGACCAAAAACTGAAAAACCAAACGACGAAAAATGAAAGAACAGAAAAACAAAAACGAAAGGCAAACGATGAATGATCAGGAACGAAAGCCGAGAGTAAACGCCTTTGAATAATTTAGGTCCAATTCAGGTCAAATATATCACGAGCTGATGTGATTCAAAAAGTATGAATTTTCTTCAAATACCTGAGTAATTTTCGTTGAAACGGGGTCACTACTGACACGAGGTCTTCAAATATTGAAACTTTTGGGCCACTTGATCGGTTGAGAATGGTTAAAAACTGAGAGTTATACTTATAATACCTCGAAACAATGGACCCCTTGTTCGCCGGGGGCTGTACAGTTTTCAAAAAAGTTGTCTTTTTTTGTAAACTCAACAAATTGCATCAAAAATGCTGTAGAAAATAACCTAGTTGACCGATTCGATTCCTCAAATTTTCAGACAATAAAATATGACCCTTTGGTAAGCTTTTGGTATGTTTATTTCGTTCAACTTCAATAGTACAACCATACGCAACTTATGTTTAACTCCACTCGTAAAGCTCTGTGTATCTCGCTGCAGTTTCATCTGTACGGAAACCCACTTTTTCTTCATGTCTTCCTCAGATTTGGCCTCCTCAGGATGCTTCCGTAATGCCTATTTAATAGGGACCCAGTATTTTTCGATGGGCCTTAGTTCCGGTGTGTTGAGGGGAGGTAGGGGGTTCATATCCTTGGGTGCGAAAGTGACCCCGTTGCGTTCGTACCACTCCACGACACCCTTTGAATAATGGCACGAAGCTAGATCCGGCCAGAAGATAGTAGGGCTTTCGCGTTGCTTCAACAGAGAAAGCAGACGTTTCTTTAGACACTCCTTGAGGTAGATCTGCCCGTTTACATTCCCGGTAGTCACGAATGGCGCACTCTGTTTGCCACATGAGCAGATCGCTTACCAAATCATGTATTTCTTGGCAAACATTGAAAGTTTCTGCATCCTTACTTTCTCCGGGATATCAAACTTGTGCTAGGCGGTGAAGCTCCGCACCTCAGTAGCCCCGGAGACAATGAGGTTTCGTCAGCATCTGGGTGTAGAGTTTCCGGGCCCGTGACTTTTCCATCGTATTTTGATGTTCGTCACGATTTGGAGCCTTCTGCTGTTTGTACGTATGAAGTCCTTCCCGGTTCTTGGTTCTCTGGATGAAAGACTTGCACAGATTCAACTTTTTGGCCACATGTCTGACCGAAGCATTGGGATTCCGCTGAAATGCTTTCGCGATACGCTTGTGATCCTGATCACTAACAGAACATCCATTCTGACCGCATTTCTCTTTCCGTTCGATGCTCAGAGTTTCGTTAATCACACGACTCACCGTTGACTGCACGTTTCCTAGTTGCTTTCCGATGTCCCGATGAGAGAATTAAGGATTTTTTCCAGGTGCTGGCGCAAAATCAATTGGTGACGTTGCTTTTCGGGTAACATCAGTTTTTCTAATTTTCGAAAAACTGACAGCGATAAAAATACAATGTAAACAATACACTTTAAACTACTTTTTCCCAAATTTTCAAGAGAAAACACTCAGTGGGTAATTTTTACAGGATATTTTCTGTGATACAATTTGATGTGGGACACCCGTTATGACAGAAAATTGATTGTTAAATGTAGTTAATGCCAATGCACGCTTGATTTGATGAAAACTTTTAATAGCATTTTTCGCAGTTTTCCACTGATGAGCCTGAATTTAAAGTCGATTGGCGGGCTAATAGCGAAAAAGGCTATTTTTGATAAAATCTAATTCTTCTTCTTCGGCAGCATAGAGCCGGGGTGGCTCGTGCTGTTTCAAGCACTCGTCTCCATTCAACTCGGTCTTGGGCCACTCGTCGCCAATTTCCTAGTCGTCTCAGAAGTCGCAAATCGCTTTCGACCTGGTCGATCCATCGTGCACGTTGGGCCCCCCCTGTTCCTGGTGCCGGTGGGGTTGTTGAAGAGGACCGTTTTCGTCGCACTGTCGTCCGGCATCCTTACGACGTGTCCGGCCCACCGTAGCCTGCTAACTTTCGCTAGATGTACGATGGGAGTCTCCCCAAGCAGTGCCTGTAGCTCGTGATTCATACGCCTCCGCCACTCTCCGCTTTCAGTTTGTACTCCGCCAAATATCGTCCGCAGCACTTTCCGCTCAAACACGGCAAGGGCGCGTATGTCCTCCGTAAGCAGCGTCACGGCTTCAAGTCCATAAAGAACTACCGGTCTAATAATGGTTTTGTACATTGTTAGCTTCGTGCGGCGGCGTATGCTTCCTGATCGTAGCGTTTTACGAAGGGCAAAGTAGGCCCGATTTCCCGCTTGGATGCGCCGCTGGATCTCCTTACTAGTGTTGTTGTCCGCGGTCACCAGCGATCCCAAATACACGAACTCTTCTACCACTTCTAGTTCGTCGCCGTCAACGGTTACCGTCCGTGGGAGGCGCGCATTTGTTTCCTTTGAGCCTCTTCCTTTCATGTATTTGGTCTTCGACGCATTTATTTTTAGCCCAATTCTTCTAGACTCCGCTTTCAGTCTGGCGTAGATTGCCTCCGCCGTCGCAAAGTTCCTGGCAATGATATCGAAGTCATCTAAAATAAAATCTAATATGGCGGCCAAATCTAAGATGACCGCAAAAAAATTTACTTAATTTTTGAAGACTTACAGAACCGTATCATTTTATAGCAAATCCAGGTAATATCGCATGATAAAGATGTCAAGACCAAGATAATACAAGATCGTAATAGAACGTTCACATTAAATCATATGCATGTCAATTTTACATTGGAATTGTATAATGATTAGAGTATGTCAAAACAAAGTGAACAATAAATTGTTTTGCAGTCGTGCGTGTCGTCATATACAACTCATGACTGTAAATTATAAAGTAGTATAGATGATTGCTATATTAGGTTATACCTAAATCATATATTCAGGAGTATTAAGTAGCATGTTATGAAAACCGCTGTATAAAATGCAAGATAGAATTACAAATAATTGTCAGAATTTTCGTGCGTATATTACCTTCACTTTGGTACATATATGTTCTTATATGGCGTGAAATACAACTTTTTCGTTCAGATATGATGTCGTATATCTCAGTTGCGATCGAGTGATACAAACCAAATGGTTTACTGGGGGTTTGCTAAAAACAACTTTTTTGAAAACTGTCCGACCCCTTGGCGAACGAGGGGCTTACTGTTTCAAGGTATTAAAAGTGTAATTGTCATACAGCATTCGTTCGCTAATTGCACGAATGAGGCCTGCATCTCGTTTTTAATTTGCACGATGGTTGCCAATATTTATTGTAAAACGTGATGCGTTATCACTGGAAAAAACTCTTCACATTGACTCACACGTACACTAAATTTTGGGGAAAACATTTAAATGTTTACAAACGAACTAAAAGCTTAATGAATATGTGTTCAATTCGCCAAAGTTTAGCAAAATTCGCATGAATTTGTTTGTAATGTATCTACGTAATACAGAGATTGAAAGTTTGCATTCGGCAACGCTGCATTTTTGTTTATAGCAATCACCTGGGAAATCACGTGTAGTTTGACAGATAACTGCTTTTTAGTTGCACGATCGTGAGACTAGTGGACGTACAATTAAAAGACGGTGCGACTAAAGGACGTGCAATTAGCGCACGAGTGCTGTATTTTCAACCATTTTTTATAAGCACAAATGTCGACCCTACAAAAATGAATTTCTGTCCGTCTGTCTGACCTTTATAGGCTCGGAAACTACTGAATCAATCCAGGGATGGTTCGATCACTTTGACTAAATTTTGATTCATTTGACAGTGCCGTTTCAGCCGAGCAAAATTTGACAAAGTTGAACAAGGAACATTTGTAGACCTAGTTATTATCTACGATTTCGCTGAATAAAGTTTAACTGTATCTTTTGTAGTTACGGTGCTACAATGATAGTACCTCATTAGTGACTAAATGGATGTTCACCGTAAATGCAAAAGATAGAGCAAAAGTTTGTTCAGCAAAATTTTAGATAATAAGTAGTTCTACAAAATTCTTTTATACAACTTTGTCAAATTTTGCTCGGCGGACACGGTACTATCAAATGAATCAAAATTGAGTCAAAGTCGGACACGGTACTATCAAATGAATCAAAATTGAGTCAAAGTGATCGAACCATCCCTGAATCAATCAGCGTAGGGGACTTTGGAATCGGGAAAATTCTTGTTCCTCCCTTTGGAAGGCTTTGGAATGGGGCTACCCTACGAATGACACGCAAAATTCTGTATAATTTGAGAACTAATCAAACAAACGGAACCAAATTTGGAGGTAGGACTGGACAGAGCACGATTCAACAAGATTGGACCACATCGATATAACGACGAGGATTGTTTGCTGACGAACGTGGAAAGTTATACAAAGGAGCAAATAAGCATAACTTATTCATCTTTAGACCCGGTGCCATGGTGGTTGGTCGTCAAAGTTCGACGAAGATCAAGTTTTTCCTAAAGGTCTTCATGAAATTCTTTTGAAAGGTCATTTGAAGTTCTTTTTTGGTTTCTCCATTATATCTCAATTATCCTAACACAGTCGACACACACACTATGCTTACAGAGAGGGGTTACTATGAATTATTTTCATGCATTGACAGTTGCAACTCACTAATTGAGACACAAACAAAGCATAATACGATCTCAAAGGACGGAACAGGATTGGACAACATCAACATGACGCGCTTGAATTTTGATCAAAGATATGGTTTACGTTTTGTCGGCTGTGAAATTTACTATTTTATTTTTACCGGCCGTCAGTCTCACTAAATCAGAACAGATTTTGTACTTTCTCGATGTTTTGACTATATTTTGTAGTCTTTATCAAGGATCTAATACTGTCTCTTCTTTGTAAATTGTCTTTGTTAGGTAAAAACTTCGGAGAAAGAACAACATCTGTTCTGATTTAGTGAGACTGACAGCCAGTAAAAATCAAAGATTCTCTTAGTACGACGTTAAGCAACATCTTTATCAAGCTTAATACTTTAATTTTATAAAATTAACAAAATCTCCTCTAAAAGTATTTTGACATTTACAGCGTATTGATATTTTTCAAGTCTTAAAAATTTCGTCCAGTTCAGATCCAATTCCGGGCTTAACACTCGGATCCGATCCAGCGCCGAACCAGTTCTTTGCGAGCCGTCACATTTAATGACAACCAGTCTCGGTGCTACGAAGGCAACCACAAAGGCAATGAACTCAATCTGATAGCATGTTGTAACACTGCTGCTTGTCCGAGTTGTTCAACACTGAAAAATAATCCTTCATACGGCAGCGAAGCGATGGGTGACATAGTAATATGCTCTACGGAGTGCACCTCACCTAGGTAGGGTACATCCATCCAGTTAGAATAGAAGTGCATTCATCGCATTCAGGCGGGCAAAAAAAGTCATTCGGGCGTATCTACCAATTTCACGGTCTAATGAGGTAAAACTTGCACCGTTTTCCTATCTTTAGCTCGAAGCTTCCTGCTAGTAAACAATGTTGTCACATGAACACATCGAACGAAGAGCAAATCCACTTCGAAGTGACATACAGGAGCCATGTTTGGTGCAACGAGTGTTGAGAAATAAGCTACGCCTTGGTGGCAGGTTGGCGACCAGGACCTGGGAAAAAAACCTCTATCAAAATGGAGACCTCCCAGGGGGAGGCAGTGAAAAAAGGAAATCGAGAAATAAATAACTTCCATCGTCAGCTTATGACGTCAACATGTAACAGTGGTTACAGCAAGGTCACGTCGGCTGTGGCCGACGAACGAAGAACAACATCGGACGAGGAGTAGAGGACCCGAAGGCCTAAAGGTAACATCAAAGTGATAACTTTGTTCCCGATGGATGGTTGGCAGGGGTTTTTGCACGGTTTGTTTTCCATCCATTCGATCCGTGTTTGCTTCCCTTTGCGCTTGTTGAACACCGACCGTCGCTCGCCGTGTTCGAAACTTCCATCGGAGCGTTTCATCAGTGTTCGAGCTTCGAGAGTTGAGTTTGCTCGGTTTATAGTCTACCTACCAGGTGAATTTGGTTCGTGTCGGACGAGGGGACGAGCTAATAGGAAGAACGAGCAACACAGTAAGAAAAAGTTTTAGGTTCAACTTTTGAACCAAAATATCATTGCTGATGTTAATTTTGGTTGCAGACTGGCTTCGGGCAGCTGACGGTGAATTTTTGACTGCAATTTATCCTTGTGGTGTTTTTACGCAATGCACTGATTTGAAAAAAAAAATCACAAAAAGTGCATTCCGACTGTGCTCTACCGATTAGCATGTCCGAGTAGGAATGAGATGCCCACAGTAGCTACAATATCAAAGTTGTGCAATGACCTCACCTGATGAGCGCTGGCCAACAGATCGTAATCCACCGTGGGCTACTACTGCTGCATATCCATTCGGGTCGATCGTTCGGCAGGAACCGACAGGCAGGCGGCGGCGTGGGGGACGGATTTGTGGGTGGTAAGTACATGTTAGCAACCGAAACCGGGTTTTTGCCTCCGGATTTATACCAGTCGGAAAACAATCGAAAAAAGAATAGAACAGGCGAATGCAAAGAACCGGGTGGCAAGTTCAACAAAGTTTTTATTTCGTTTTGTGCCCGATGAGCTTTCCCACTTTGGTCTATGTTTTATTTCCAGGGCAACCGATTGTTTCTCGCCTTCCGCAGCAAGTTTACGGGAATGTAGGAAACCGACTCGACTCCGCCCGGTAGCAAATCGGAATAACCCCAAATGAGTCGTGCGGTCAGGTTTTACGTTGCAGTGAACAATTTTTTGCTTCGATAAGTTTATCCACACTACACTTTAAGCTTGTACTTGGTCGTTTGCAGTTTTGTTAGTTTTCGAAAGTGTAACTGAAATTTATAGTTTTAGTTTAATTATGATTGGCTCTGTAGTATAAGTTGTATAAAAACACGTCAATTTAAACGGTTGGATCAAAGTCGAATGCACTTTTCATCGAGCTTCGTCCAGGCCTCAAAACTCGAAACTAATTCAAACGTGACAGCCAGAAGAGAACACCACCGGAAAAGTCCATGAAGTGCGACTGTAATTGAAATTTCAACTCTAAAATTTAAATTGTCTCCTGAGTGAGTTGAAATTTCCGCCGCAAATTGCTTTCCTGTTAGAATGGAGCGGGTGGGTTTTGCAAAAATCCAAACAATTTTACCGCAGACCGTCAAACAAACGTTCGCCGCCGAAAAACAGACCTCCCCGAGAAACGACCGAAACATTTCGAAAAGCTAATAAAACTTTTGCCAGTCACCAGCAATGGACCGGTCGGCTCAATTTTTCCACTGTGATATAATTACCATCCTCATTAGCCGAGTGATGGCACAACTTTCGCTCTGCCACCATCCATCGGGCGTTCCACATCGGCCGCCGCGCCGCGTCGCGCCGTCAACGGGAATGTCGTGCCAAGGTCCCTTGCATACTCCGGTATGAGCCCAACAGACAGGCACAGGATAACCGACACAGTACGACGGACGACGGATGCTGCCGATCATTTCGGCGTAGTCATTTTTCCGCTTCATTGAGATTGCAATCATCCATTTCAATTTCTCTAAACTTGCAGAAGACGGGCCGGTTTGTTTTTCAGCGGAAAATCTGCCGCGGGAGCTGCGGGAAATGTGCGGTTTACGGCTCGGGGAGACGATCCGCAATTGCAGGCATCCTTTATGGAGTAAAACGACGCTATTGTGTGCGATAAATATAGCGTATTTCTGCGCTACGGAAGGCACCTGCAAAGGGTAGCTAACTTGGTTGAATATTTTAATCAATCAATATAAGACAATAGGCTGTAAACTGGCTGCAAGATTAAACATTATTGCAACGTCACTAATTGGCAATCCTAATCCTGCCAATCTTGCTCCGTGACTTCAAGCACACAATGTTTCGAATCAAACTTGAAAGTTGACGCTTGATTCGTCTGTCAGTCGAAACACGTTAGGCTGCTTGCCCTAGCAGTATTTCATTCATTATTTTATCTGAAAATGCTTTTACGTGTGATTGTTTACATGCACCATAAGCCAATCATTCATTGCTAGGACGAAAACCCAAAAAAAAACGTCCAATTTGTGAACTAAGGACAAAAAGAACGGACGTTGACTGTTCGACAAATGTGAAATTTACTGTTTTTTGCTTGCATTTGATACAGTCCCGACCTGCGAGTAGAAGAGCTTAAAATGCGCCTCGAATCGTTGTAACACACGATCAGTTGAAATGGAATTAAATTGTTTGAATCGGAGAGTTATAAGCCGTTCGCTATTTTGAAGTGGCACTTACTTCCCATAGATTGCATATTAAAACATGATTTTTACGTTCATCCGTTTCACCCCGAACCGCCACACGCATCCCTATTTTCGTTGATATGCGCTGTACCATCGGCAATCGGCATGGTTTGTTTGGTTATTCCCTTTTCATTGATTATTTTCCGCTGCCGTTATCGATTTTCAGCTCGTGCAGTGCTTTTTTTTTGGGGATAATAAAATGTTGGCTTCATTTTTTGTTCACGCTCGCGCCACTTTCCGTACTACTGCCGACAGACAGCTTAGTGGGCTGTGTTGCCACCCAGGGGCGGACTGGGAGCCAAAGGGCCCACCGGGCCTTTGAGATTAGCGGCCCCAGTTTGCAATATTCTCATGATAGTAAATTAACTCAAAAAACGACGTCTACTCAAAAGACATCTGCGTTACAAGGACAGTAAATCGAATGAATATGGGCTCTATTTTGTAAGTCATGTCGTGCAACTCGACTCGACTCAGGCACTATCGAGTGCGATGCTCGAAACAAAACAAACTCAGACGTTATTAGGACCGAGTCACCAGCTTCTAGCGTGTGCGTCATATTAGCGGTTCACGGTACTTTAGTTTGGACGCATTTTTCTTCAACCCAATCTTCGCCACTTTGAGTTTTAATTTGTTCAGCTACCACCACAGATGTTTTTCTATCGACAATATCCATTTCATTGGCAAAGCAGACGAACTAACTAGATTTGCTGAAGATTGTGCCTATGTGTTGCTCCTTTCATAACAGCCTGCAGCGGCGTGTTGAACAGCCCACATGAGGGACCATTACGTTGATAAAGTCCCCTGCGAGGTTAGATTGATCATGATTTTACGGTCGATGATATCATACGCAACTTTGAAATCAATGAAATAATTGTGCGTAATTGTTATTCATGGACTTTTTGGAGGATCTGCCGCAATATGAATATTTGATTCTTTACTGACCGTCCTTCAGCGAACCCGGAAGAGCACTTTGCACATTCTGATGAGTGCCACTGTGCATCTTTGCCACCAAGGCAACGTTTTGCTCATCTATTTCCCATTTATATTTCTGCAGATTTTAGGTAGTAGGGTTAATTACATGCAAAATTGCAAGTATCAAATAAGCTGATTTTATAAATGATAGGATGTCGACAGTTCAATATAGTAGCTTACTGCGTCTACACGTTAGAACAGAACAGTTCATAGTGCAGACGATTCCCGTGCCGAGTTATAGCTATCCTTGAGATTCAACTCTTGGATTCTCCTATACGAATCCTGCTTCTATAAGGTATTTTGCGCGAATCCTGTGCAGAATTTCTTCACACGATTCTAATGTGAGGAATCCCAGAGACTCTGCGTGAATCTTTTTGGTTCGTCCCGGTAGAGCTGCGGAAAAAAGAGCTCACCGCCAAAAAACGCCAGTACGAAGAGCACGTGCCCGCTAGTCCAGAGGAGAGGTTCGCCAGCAACGACAAACGGAGTTTCTACAAAACGGTCAGGTGCAAGAATTTTGCCATAGGTGATAGGTGCTCTCCCTGTCCTGTGTTTTAGACTGAGACCGTTAGCGGAGTTCTTCGTTGGCGAGTACCAAACTGGTTTTCATGAGGGTCGCTTCACGATGGATCAGATATTTACCCTGCGTCTAGTAACTGACGAGTTCCGGGAGTACCCAGCTAGCATTTTCATATGTATAAAAAAGGTAAAAATCAGCATTACGTACAGGTATACATGCTAAACAAATCGTATTTCATGCGCAAAATTGGCATATCCGTACTCTTTTGGAGGCGTTATACGTGATTACGAATAGTTTTGAGCGTTACGACTATATAAGTATTTATATACGATAATATCCGATTAAGCGCGAGTCGCTCCGTACTACTCTACGATTTTGTGCTGAAAATCGTATGTATGTCAGTCATTATCATTATATACGACAGAAAATCAACTTGATCCCACTTTATCCAGCTTTAGTTACGATTTCGAGTTTGTTAGGAGATATTTACTATAGTTTTCGTAAATTAATATACGAATTGGTGCTAGCTGCGTACAACTTGCAGACTCATCATATTTTTATGGATTTCAAAGCGGCATACGATTCAGTCAAACGAAATGAGCTGTGACATACAACGCTAGGACATGGTTTTCTCATAGAACTAATTACGTTGATTCGTGTGACGCTGGATGAGTAAAAATTATGAGTCAGAATAGCATGCTTTTTGATTTTGCGGATGACCGATATCGATATCACCTAAATCAAAAGTAGAACAGGGAAAAAAGCCTCTAGGTCGTTTATTGAGACATTGAGACTTACCATTAACACCGCCAAAACGAAGTACATGGTGTGGAAATCCAAATAGTGTTGGTGCCGAAGAGGAACTGAATATATTTTGGTATGCTCGTGACATGTGACAACGATGTAAGTCGCAAAATAAAACGACTAATAATTGCAGCTGCGAACTGGCCTTTACGCAGGTATTACATTTTGTAGCTGAAGTCCCGTAGTTTGCAAATTCTCATAAAACTGACGCTCTAGAGAACACTAATCCTCTCGGTGGCTTTTTACGGACATGGATCATGGACGCTAAAAGAAGCCGATCGACGAATGCTTGGGGTTTTAGCGTAAAATTTTGCAAAATCCAAAATGGAGTGTAGCGCAGACGCATGAACCACGAGCTGTATTAAGAATGCAAATATGCTGTTATGCTGAATGCAAATATGCTGTTGAATGCAAATATGCGTCGAGAGTGCTCGACGAAAGAGTAGCCAAAATTATTTTAAGCAGAGAATCAAGAAGAGGCCGTAGACTTCGGAGTAGACATCGCACTGATAGATGTGCGCTATCGAGGATGATGCACGTTCAGTTGTTGTTCGAGGGGTTTAAAGAAAGGTAGCCCAGGTACTGAAGGACCATAACTCATCCGGCGCAGGATCGACAACGGTCCGTCGCCACTGAAGTAAACTAAGTATGGAACCGATAGTTCAATATTTATGAGTAGTCAAATGACTGCGGATGAAATACTAATTCTACTTTTAAATACTCAGAATTGAAGCTGGTAATATTTTCAGAGCTTGAACCCCAACAGCTCTACTTAAATGATTTCATGAATCATGAGGCCCCAGCAATTGAACATTCGAGAGTCGTAGAAAGAGTTTAACTGGAATAAAAATTTTGGAAAATCTCATTTTGTGTAACGACAAAATTTTTACTGGGGCCCAACGGGCATTTGCCCGGTTGCCCGGTGGGCCAGTCCGCCCCTATTGCCACCGGTCGGGTGTAGCAGGCCAACAGTAGGTGGCACGCAAATAAATACAAATAAAACATTTATTCTGTTACCGGCATTGGTCGAAAACTGATTGTGGTTGGCGGTTGCAATGCAAATATGATTCGGAAAAACACTGACTATCGGAATGAACCTGGCCGGGAGAGAGCACTTTTTGATCAAGAGTTTCCTCCGCCCGCTGCGGTCGGTCGGTCGGTCAATGTTCGTGTTGGCGGGCGGCACGCGTATCCATATCCATTCACGTGATGACACATTTCCGGTTCAATTTGTTTCATATTTGCTAAGCTAGAAGATGACCGGTTCAATATCAATCATTAGATGGCCAGTTGATAGTGGAGCAAAAAAGCCTCTAGTTTTTATTTTTGCTTTGGAAATTGAGCGCTTTGAATATTGCACTCAATGGTTGAACTAACATGACTAGATTTTTTCAGATTTGTTCAGCATTTTAACTTTGTTTCAATTGTCAACTACTCTTACTGACGATGCAGAATAGTGTAGTAGTTGAACTATATTCCTAAAGAACCTACAGATCGCTAGACAGTACTATTACGATGGTCCTCCGACGACAGAGGGGGTTGGTGCAAGCCTTACAAGCCATCCGTAAAAAATACTAGTACAGGAAACAAATAATGTAAACACGGTCCCGAACAACCGGCTTAAACCAAGGCAATGAAAAAGGATCAACGATTGGAAGCTTGGAACATGGAACTGCAAGTCACTCAATTTTCTGGGAAATACCCGCATTAAATCAAACTCGTATTTTTAGTTTTTGACCTAGAAATGCGGTCAGGCATTAATATTAAATTTTTTTGCAACGGAAAGTAATGAAATTTTTTTGGAGTGGTGGCTCTTTTCCCTCCACCGTCCCTACATCAATTCAAGAACCGCCGTTTCAAAAAATATTAATATTAATGCCTGACCACATTTCAAGGTCAAAGACTAAAAACACGAGTTTGGTCTATTTCATAGGAACGGAGCTTATTTACTAACTTATGTGTCTATGTCCGCCGGTCCGGCAGAACAAAGTGATGAAATCAGAGATCCCCACTGCTGACGGTTACCCGCCATGGCTTTTACCTGTCACCAGGACAGGTTTTCGTCTATAGTCCGGATGTCGTTGGCTAGGCTGCGTCGCCATGAGGTTTTCGGACCCGAAACCCGAAAAAAAATGTATCGCAGGCACCGGTAAATGAATACCTGCAGCTTTTGCGTTGTATCCGCTGAGACGAACCACGTTTCGCAGACATATAGCAGTACGGATTTAATGTTTGAATTAAAGATTCGGGGTTTCGTACGTAGAGTGATCTGGTTTGAGCGCCAAATGTTTCGCAGACCTGCAAAGGCACCCCTGGCCTTCCTTATCCGTGTGGCTATATCAGTCTTGGTACCACCATCGGGCGTTGTCTGGCTACCAAGATATTGAAAGGCGTCTACCTGCTCAACTTGTTGTCCCGCTACTGTGAAGTTGGTGGAATTGTCAGTGTTCACTACCATAGACTTAGTTTTCGCTACATTGACTGTGAGACCTGCTGCCTGGGAGCTCTCGGAGAAGTCATCTAACTTGCTCTGCATATCGTTTCGGCGTTGTGTCGTTGATCGGACAAGACGCCGTCGTGCAAAATCTTGCACGAGAACGCCTCGTACTGAGCCTCGATGAGATGGACTAGCTTATCTAGAACTCCTCTACGCCTAAGTGCGCCCTAGATGTTTTCGTGGTTGAGTCGGTCGAACGCCTTTACGAAGTCAACGAACACCAGCAGAGGAGAGTCCTGGAATTCGTTGATATCGTTGTGATATGGTCTACACATGATCGGCCAGCACGAAATCCAGCTTGCTGCCGCCAGAGAGTAGCGTCGTTCTTCTCCTGGATCCGGTTGAGGATTACCTTACAGAGTACTTTGAGAGTAATACAGAGCAAGGTGACGCCACGCCAGTTACCACATTCAGTTAGGTCTCCTTTCTTAGGGACTTTGACCAATATGCCCAGCATCCAGTCCACCGGAAAAGTTGCGGTTTCCCAAATATTGCTGAAAAGCTGATGCATCATCTGGGCTGACAAAGATGGGTCAGCTTTGAGTATTTCGGCTGAAATACGATCTATCCCTGGCGCTCTATTGGATTTCATACTCTTGATGGCTGCTACAGTTTCATCCAGCGATAGCGCCTCCGAGTTGACGCGATTAATTCGACGAACTGTAGGCGTCGTACGCTGATAGTTTTGTTGGTCTCTGACATTTGAAACTCGGAAGAGTTGTTCAAAATGTTCAGTCCATCGCTTAAGCTGTTCTGTACGGTCAGTCAATAGCTGACCAGCTCACTCCTTTAGCGGCATTCATCCTTTGTATTCATCCTGGCACCACTAAGGCGGCGAGAAATATCGTACAACAAACGGATATCACCATTGGCGGCGGCAGTTTCTCCTTGTGCGGCTAGGGAGTTAGTCCAGGCTCTCTTGTCACGCCTACAAGAACGTTTAACAGCCCTCTCCAGTTCGACGTATCGTTGACGGGCAGCAGTTTTAGCCGATTTGGTCCGCGCTCGCTCAATGCCGGCTTTCGCCTCTCTCCGCTAGTCAATCTTCCTCCAAGTTTCATCCGAAATCCACTCCCTCCTCCCGCTGCGCGCTTTGCCGAGGGTTTCATCACTGGTCGTGATGAAGGCGTTCTTGATGCCGGTCCATTGCTCTTCGACATTCCCCCAGGTGGCAACTCCGAGGCTCGAGATTCAAGTTGTTCGACAAAGGCCCTTTTCACCTCAGGATTCTCCAATCGGCAGCCGTCGTAGCGGCACCCAACTTTCTCCTCCCGTCGTTGGACACGTGCGACGCGCAGACGTATCTTAGCGATAACAAGATGATAGTCGGATGCAATATCAGCGCTGCGTTTGTTGCATACATCAAGAAGGGTCCTTCGCCATTTCCAGCTGATGCAGATGTGGTTGATTAGGTTTTCTGTTCGGCCGTCGCGGAAAACCCACGTGACTTTATGTACTGGTTTATGGGGGAAGAGCGATCCACCAATGACCATGTTGTTATTACCACAGAATTCTGCAAACAGCTCCCCGTTTTCGCTCATCTCTCCTAGGCCATGGCGTCCCATGACGCGTTCAAGGTCCGCGTTGTTTGAGCCAATCTTCGCATTGAAGTCACCCATGTGGATTTGGATATCCTCCTTCGGGATTTTCTCAATTTGTTCAGCTGGATGTAAAAACTCTCTTTCTCCTGCAGGTCGGCAGCATCTGTTGGCGCATATCACTGGATTGCTGTAAGGTTCCTAACCCGTGTTCTGAATCTGGCAACGATTATTCGCTCATTTATCGGTTCCCACTTAAGCAGGGCCGCATGTGCCCCTGGACTCAGTAGGAATCCAACTCCTCTTTCTCGAGTAGAATTTTCATCTCGTATGCCAGAGTAGAGCAAGACTTGCCCGGATGATGTCCTATGTTCGCCAGTACCCGGCCAGCGGACCTCGCTCGGCCCCAGGATTTCAAGCTTCAGGCGGCTAGCTTCCCTTGCAAGTTGAGCTAACTTACCCTGCTCTGCAAGGGTCAGTATATTCCATGTTCCAATTCGTGTCCGTGTTTTCATACTACAGCTCGTTGCCAATAATCCAGAGAGATTTATTCTTTCCTTTTCCGTAACTTTTTTTGTGTTCCGGTACAGTAGGCTGTTAACCTAAGTTCCTTAACCCGCTGATGGGGCTGCCATCTTAATGTGGGTGGGAGCCACTGTGCCCCCTTTCCTGTTAGTATACGAAAACCAAAGTTGCGTACCCCGTAGGAACGGAGCCTTTTTTCGAAAACCCGCGCTGAGAATCGCAGCTAACACGCTGACAGACGAACGCGCAGTACATTGCACTTGCAAGTCGTAGGGGCCGTAAGGTATCACCTATTTATTTGAAATCTATATATAGGTGGTACCTTACGGCCCTTATGACCGCCTACGACCGTATCGACCGTGAAGAGCTATGGAAAGTTATGGAAGAAAACGGCTTGCCCGAGAAGCTAACAAGACTGATTAAGGTCACGGTTAAGATGTACAATGCTGTGCGAGGATATCAGGCTCGTTGTCAAGCTTTGTTGAAATTCGCAGGGGACTTATCGAACGCTCCTATGGACTCCGGCTTATCGAACCCAATACGGACAAAATAATACCTTACATTTATGCTGTAGACTGTTTAACCCATTATGACCCGGGTATACCTAAATTTGGACCAAATGAAGTGAAACTCTGTAATCTATTATATTATGGCTCGAATGTGTCGGGAAACGCAAAATCGTCATTTGGAATGCTTTCAAGGCCAAAATATCCGAGGTTAAATATTTTATAGGCTCAGTTTCAAACCAACAAATTACAAAGTTTTTTACAGATTTCTTATCGAATTTTGTGATAGACTTTGCATATAAATACTAATTTACATGTCAGGTAATGTTTCGTCACTAAATGTAGACTTTTTCATGCGTTTTGGAGACAAAAATTTTTTCGCCATTTTTTCAACTTTTTTTCCGCCATTTGTCACAATTTTGCACTGTTGAAAATACAGATGAAATGACAAAAACTGACAAATTATATCACACACACATCAGATTGATGTCTTATCTCTCTTGTAGTGATATATTAACAATGCTAACTGTTGAAATTCAGCAGTAAACAGGTTTTGAAGACGAGGTACGCTGGGTCATAATGGGTTAATGAGGTGAATCACGTGTTCGACTTTAATATTAGTAAATCTAGTTTTAGGAATGTAATTCAAAATTTAAATTAGTTAAGCTACAATTGGTCTGTAATGTACCCCTGTGTGCCGAAGACTGTAGAATGAATAAATAAATAAATAGACTTCGACAAGGTCAATACTACCAGTAAATAGATTCAACGACGCACTAAAACTGGAAGTCGAGCCTACTTTTCCCGCAAGAGTTTGAAGCCAATTTGCATGTGTCGAGACGCGCAGCTCAAGACCAACTACAGTGGAGAGGAATTAAGTAAGTACTTCGACAAGGCGATGGTATTTCCTGTCTCCTGTTCAACATCGCGCTAGAAGATGTTATGAAACGAGAAGGTTCTTAATATGCGGGACACGGTCTTCAACAAATCTTGCCAATTTCGTCTTCAAGCTGTATCATCCAACGACGTGGGCACTGTCGAAAGGACCTTCTAGGCGGTTGCTGAGCACTATACCAAGCTGAAACGTGAATCAGTGAAGGTTAGGTTAGTGGTACCTGTTAACAGGAGGAACTGAGCGCGATCGAGCTTGCAATACTGTAGAGTTTGAGGTGGTGGACAAATTTGTATACCTCGAGTCGTTGATATCGTCGGAAATCATCTAAAGCAGAGAAATACGCAGACGTATTATTGCCGATAGTCGTGCTTACTACGGACTTCACAAGACCCTAAGGTCTGGCAAACTTCATCCGTGTACTATATGTATCATGTACGAAACGCTAATGAGACCGGTAGTCCTCTAACGTCACGAAACCTTGACAATGCGCGACGGCGATTTAAATGCATTGGCCGTTTTTGAACGTCGTATGCTTAGAATCATCTTTGGTGAGGTATGTGAGAACGGTATATGAAGGAGAAAGACGAACCACAAGCTGGCGCAGATAAACGCAGTATCCAGAAAGTCGGTAATGCTAAAAGGGCACTATACTATACTTATACCGACTTCCGAATCTAACATTACTCATCAAAGCAAAACATGCACAACACGAACTAGTTTTTGGAAATAAAGCAAAATTACCTTTACGAACATGGAACAGAACCAGTTTATAAGCTCGATCAGTCATGAGTTGAAATTTAAATTGCACAAATTAAACGGAATAACCAGGAACAAATTGATTACAAGAAAACCGAAGAGAACACAGCTACCATAGAACGATTTTAATCCAATTCAACTAAACTAAAGTTTGAAAACAGAAGAAAATTAGATCCATGTTATAAAATTTAATTTAAAAAGGAAAAATTCGCGACGTAAAAATGTTCACATCCGTCCCCGCTCGCGGGTTACTGCGATCCCAGATTTGAAAATAGCATATTTTTTTAGGAGATAGCGACTTGATTCCTTTAAACAAAATATGCGTTTTCAATGGATGTGAAAGTGCTCAGAAGGCATGATTTGTGAGAAATGAACACGAAAGGAGATATTAAGGAAAAACGGATTTTTTAGGTCCACCTCGACCAAAAAACTTTAAATTGCTCCAGTCCATCAACCATAAAGGATAGGGCTTTCATTTCTTCAGCAAAGTTACTCAAAATTTAATGTTCTTTAACTTTGCACAACATTTTATTCAGCTAACTTCAACCATAAAAAAGTTTATATTTTGCACACGCCTACTATGATGCTCACCCTAATTCCATATACAGCAAAAAAAATGCGGAAGTTGAAATAACAAATTTTCTCCGAAGGCCATGAGACAGATACACAAAACAAACCTTTCCTTCGTCACAAACTTACACAATTTTATAATACAATAGTGTAAACACAATTACAAAGACAGTGAAATTTACAAAATACAGTGAAAAATTTATTACGAAAACAAAACAGAACAAGGATATGAAATGGGGAGGCAGCGAGGAAAAAGCGCCCAACTTAGCTATAGCCATCCCAAACCTCTACCTAGCACCTCCACGAGGCCATACCTGGAATTATTACAAGCTGGAAGGTGCGCGGTCGTGTGGTTTTCTGTTCCTAATCTTACAACTGTAGTTTTAGGTAACCATTGAACCACACGACTTTATTTTAAAGTGTTATATGATTTAAACTAATATTTTTGGTAGACTATACTATTTTCAGAGAGCGAAGTAAGCCGCTATATCCTTGGCCAATTGCAGCCTGGATTCTTGCCTAAATGGCATTAGTTCATCCCCAAAGGTCCGGAGTATCACTTAGCCTTTATTAGCAAAGATACTCCCAACGACTGTAAATAAATCATTATCTATATAGCAAGCGTTTGGCACGGAAGGTCCACGCTGTTTTCCTTCACCTTGAATTCAAGGAGTTCAATGGAATTAGGTATTATTTCTGGTTCCGCTTGATTCCTCGGAATTCTCTCTGCGGAACATGCTGCGCAGTTGGCCTGGACGTTGACAAGAAAAATGATTGATTCAAGTAATCGTCATTTTCCAGGATGTTTTCAAGAATCGGCTGCGTTAGTGTGAGATTATATTAGATTAGAATACCAAACAGAACAAAAACCAAGTTTATGTAAAGGCAATTGGGATAGATTTTTGTGGATAATTTCATTTTGAATAATATTATTCAAAAAGGGGGAAGGTGTACTATACGTACCCCGATTTTCGAATCTAACATTACTCATCAAAGCAAAGATACATCATACGAATCTATCAAAACAAATATAATGAAAAAGGCAGAAAAACGCACCCGACCGAACGACGTCACCAAGACACCCAACGGCCATGCATCTTATAACACTGAAGTCACTTTTTACGCGTTTATTTTACGTGGTATGTTTTTCAGGTGGCGATATTTATGCGAATTTTGGAACAGACGCTATATCTGGAATTTACGCATTACTTTTTACGTGCATTTTAGGATTTATGTGTTTTTTACACGGTTTTCTAACGCAAATTTCGTAATTTACGCGGCTTCGATTTACGCGGAACGTGTCCTTCACGTAATAAGCGACTTGAGTGTATTGAGTGTATTGATAGTCTATCTTCCTTAAGCATTAAGAAAACATTAAAATAAGCGAAATATCGATCTGTGTTATCGATTATTTCAAAGTGTCTGAAATGGGTATAAAAAGCATCGCTACGAATAAGAATCAAGCTATTTAAAATCAAGGCATTGAGTATTCAACGCGATCCCAATCGGGCTATCGCCGACTGAAAAAAATGTGTTCGCCTCGAATTCGGTTGGTATAAGAAGCAGAGGTGCGCAACGTGCTATATGGTTAGACCAAGCGGAGCAACATCTGGAAAATGTGGGACCAAGTATGTTAGCGAAACATATGCTTTCGCTTTGATTTTGCTCTTTTGATTACTGCACCTCAGCCAAGCAGAATTTGAAAAAGTGATACATGGGGCATTAGTTATCGGGCAGCATGCAGCCCGATGCATTGAAGTCGAGAGGATTCACATCAAGCGAAGAGGCAGGTCCGGAATACGGAAAATTGTCCTCACCAAGCCTGCTTAGCTTTCGCCTGGTGAGACGGTGCAGAATCTTGTTGGAAGCGGTATGGTGTATTTTTGCACTGTTTTTTTGACAGTGGGAAGCGAATGGTTCTTCAAAACATTATCGTTGAAATATTTAATGTTGATTTTAACACCAGGTTCAATTAATAGCAATGGAACCTTCAACATCCCCATACCAGTACTCTGGAAACATTTTGGAACCTTTGAACAGCCTTGTTACCTTGAGGAATATCAGAAAGGAAAAAAACCTATAGATAATTCACATTTTTTCAGTATGATTTTTCTCATTCAATCTCTGAGCAATTAGTCTCATCAAACGTAAACTGCGCTCAACCGATTGACACTTCACACGATGGCCAATATCGATCGTTCCGTCCACGAAGCAATGTCGCCAGCAACGATGTGCCATCTGTTGGACAGTCATTGCTACATAGACTTGAAGCACAGCTAGCTCATTTTATCATCAAACTTCGTCCAATTATCTCAAAATGCTCGGTGGGCGGATCCGTTGTCGTCCTAGTCAGTGCAGGCCAAGGTTAGAGTTTTACTCCAACCTTTCTATTCCCGATTGGAAGTATACACTATGCGTCGATCGGAAACAAAAGAAAAAAATAATCAGATTATCCGGAAATAGAGCTCGAAGAACTGGTTCTTCTTCCGACAACCGGCGCCCCAAGTGCGTACCAGATGAAGCAACAGTATACGATAAATAATTCCATTCATTAAAGCCTAATGAGCCGATCAAGGATGTGCGTTTCGCAGTTGAAGGGTTCGCCTTGTAGGAGGAGAGCCAGGGGCGACAGCAAAGAAAGCGACGCCAGGTTGGCAGGTCGGAAATTGATTTTCTTCCATTTGTCGCTTCCTTTCCTGTGAGGGTAGTGACGGGTGAGCTTCCGCCGCTCGCTGGCATAACCGTTGACACATACCTGATGAAAACGATGACGGCAACGCAACGGCAATTGATAACCCGGGGTCGTCTTTAAAGTGGCATTCCGAAAAAAGATTTACATCCGCTTTGCTAGCTTCACGCGGTGGTGGCAGGGAGGGCAAGGTGGGTGCGTTTCCTAGCCGGAAATCACTTGACTGTGCTGCCTGTCTATATTATAGTAGCCTAAATTCTTAAAGCTCATGGTTCCTAGTACTCATCTTTAGGAGTATATGAATAATTGAGCAATCTGATGGGTGAACTCACCACAAAGAGGCTAACTGTTTTACAATTGATACTGCCATCATTTCCCCTAAACTGCCCACGATAAGAATTCATTGTTCAAGAAGATAGAAATGAAACAATTATACAAAAATTAAAAACGGAAATGATTCAGTTTATGTAATTTTAATATTCGTTGATTATTGTGCTTGCCATTAGAAAAATCTTTTTTATCATGTTTTTTTATAGTGGGTTTTCTACATTAAAAATAAAAACAACATAAATATGATTTATCTCTGTACATTATGCAAATATTCTTCGAAACTATTTTTTTTTTTTTTTTTTTTGATATTCTGTTGCTAGGAATGAGTTGGCCGAACCAACGCAGCCGTACAAAAACAAAACCTGAAACGTTTGAACTTTGTTCCATAACAATTTATTCATACCTTTTGCTATGAAAATCACACCATCGAGTTGATTAGTAAACTACAGGGTCCAAGGTGACTTTCGGCACAAAAGTGTATGTTTTAAATTATCGAAACAACCGGCGAGCGCGAATCCTTTTCTGTTTCGCAAGTGTACCTATACCTACAGAGTACAGACACGAGCGTAAATAATTTAGTTGCCGCTTTTCGATAGCTACTTCGGTGGGTAGCTCTCCTGTTTAGGCAATCGCACTGAATAATACAAGAAAAACACGCACCAGGTAAAGCCCCATCGGTAACACTTGGAACAAGTGTGTTGCTAACATCAATTTTCCTCTATCAATATTAATAATAATTCAATCCCACCTCGTGCCTTGGTGCCGTTTCCCAAAGCCATCTTGAGCCCGGTTGCTATCCGAAGCCATAAATAAACATCCCAGAGTGAAAATGTGCGAATATATTCATGTGAAAACATGTTTTCCGGTGTGCTCGTTTCGGTATTTCTTTTGCTACCGGTGCCGATACTGGCAGGAAATTCCAACACACGAGGCTTAGCCGAACCTTTTTTTCCCATTTTGTTCGACAGCTCAATCGAGTTGATCCTGGTATCGATCCACCGCTTATACCGGAGAACAGAAGGTAAATTTACTGGCACCTTCATGTGCCCCTAAAGCTCCAGATTCTTTTTCGCCTACTCCTTGAACCATTGAGTGCCGACCGTTGTTCTCTCTCCGCCCTCAACCACAACATTTCCTCAATCTCGATCGATCACTTGCATTTTCACATGAACCGGCAATAATTGAAGGTATGGTGCGAGGCAGCATTCCATTAGCCGCCGGCGAACACCAACCGGAAGGGTTAAGGGGATCAACCGAAGTGACCCTTTCACGGATCGTTTAGTTTATTGGTTGCGAGATGCTTGCATCTTTCAGCAATTCGTGTTTTTTTCTCTCTCGGAAAGCCGCCTTGGCACGTGACAACAGTGCCGACAGCGTCCGATTTCCGTAGGTTTTTTTTCTTTCTTTCTATTTTTACTGCCTTTATATTATTACCGCGGTCTGGTGGAATTTTGCCGACCGGAAGTCACCTGCTACGGGTGGGTGGTGACGGGATGATGAAAGGTCATTTTATTTGGATCATGATACAACCTGGGATAAATGTGAGTTGGTGGTGGGGCAATAGATTTTTTCTGTTTCGAAGGTGCACAATTTAAGAGTAAAACGTTTCAATTGATTCGAAGGTGATCAGGTCAGGTTCTTTTTTCCGATTATTGCGGATGGATTGGTACCTAAATGCTATTTTTTTGTTATCGACTAACAATTTGGAAAATAACCAGGCAATAATTTAAGATCTTATTGACGTGATTTATTGAATTCAGCTAATGATGCACCAAGAAAAGTTAGAACTGGCAATTTCTTCGGCATGCACTCAGCCATTCTTTATCAGCTTGTCAATAGAATGTTGGCTAGTACTACTAGCTGATTACCAGATCTTACTAGCAGCCCCTTTGTCTTTCAACCGCTTGTACATCTGTCTTCTTTTTGATAATCCTTATAAAGCCAAACTAAATTTTTTTCACGTGTTTGAACCTCCCCCTTGTCAATGGTCACCCTATCCCCCCACATTTCAGAAACCCTCTGTTGTCGTCATGCCAATAGTGCAACTGCTATCGGTCCAAATGCAAGAGAAGCGCACCCCTTCACTCATTTAAACCTTCCTCCATATTGGAGGGCTCCGCAGTCGTAAGGTTACAGAGTTTGCTTGACAAGCGAGTGGTCGCGTGCTCGATTCTTAGTAGAATCAGGCCATTCGTTGTTAAGTGACTTTGCCATGGGTTTATTTTCAAGCCCCTCATTTATCCTTCCTCTATGTCTATGCTAATTTATATACTACCTCGATAAAACCTCTTGGCAGTGCAAAAAGTCACTCTTATAGTTAGGTGTACTGGTCAGAGGAATGCAATAAGTTCTTACCTGGGACGGCTATAATATCGGATAGTACTGGCAGCGAGGAACTAGTGGATAAAGTAGAGCAAGCTATGAAGCGATGGTAAATCCAAACACACACACACGTTTGGTGTAGAACGTTTTATTTGTCAACTTCGTAGCTAAATAAAATGGAATCGAAGCGCAGGTCATAGCAATATGTAGTAGTAAGCTGTTCAATGAAATCTCTGAACCAGCTAATGAGATATTCCATATCGTTTTTTTTGCAACAAGGAAATAACGAGCAAACTAGTATACTAGTACTAGTATTTGTCTAAATAAAATTCGTATGGCGTGTGCAAGCGAAATCATGTACGAGTGACGAAAATATTTTTAACTGGCTGATTTTGTTACCTGTCATATGAATAGGCTGAACACGTGGACGAGTCGCCATTGGGCGTAGCAATTCAATATGGCGGTAACATCCTGACCAATCAGATTTATCTGTGGATTTATTGCTTCTATTATGAAGAATTTTTATAAAGTTTTTTTAAAATGGTGAGATGCAGGAATTTTGCCATGCCTGTGATGTGCAATGATAGTGTTGGCAACCTGCCAAGACAACGGCGGCAGCAGCCTGGTGGAAGGAGCACTTCCAGACACTGTTGAATGGAGAGTTAAATGCGGAGATCAGCAGGGATAGGATAGGAATTGCAAGCGATGGTCAAGCTGTGGAGCCACCAACACAGGAGGAGGTTAAAAAGGCAATCAGTGAGCTGAAAAACGTGCTGCTGGGAAGGACGGTATTCCGGCTGTACTTCTAAAAGCGGAGACCGAGCGGCTGCACGGAGCAATCCACCGGATCATTGTCAGGATCTGGGAGGAAGAATAAATGCTGGAGGAGTGGTTGGATGGCCTCATTTGCCCAATTTGCAAAAAGGGACAACGACTGGAGTGTAAAAACTATCGGGGAATTACATTGCTCAATTCTGCCTACAAGGTGCTTTCCCGTATCCTGTTCTGCAGACTGAGACCGTTAGCGGAGTCCTTCGTCGGTGAGTACCAAGCTGGTTTTCATGAGGGTCGCTCCACGATGGATCAGATGTTTACCCTGCGTCAGTTGCTAGACCGGTTCCGGGAGTACAACTTGCAGACACATTATCTGTTTGTGGACTTTGAGGCAGCGTACGATTCAGTTAAATGAAACGAGCTGTGGCAGATAATGCTAGAACATGGTTTTCCGACGAAACTAGTTACGCTGACTCGTGCGACGCTGGACGGATCCAAATCATGCGTTAAAATAGCGGGTGAGACCTCAGCTGCTTTCGTGACGTTGGATGGACTGAAGCAAAGGGATGCACTCTCAAACTGTTATTCAACATTGCTTTGGAACGTGCATTACGAAGGGCAAACGTGGAAAGAAATGGAACCATCATCACGAAATCTCACATGCTTCTTGGTTTTGCGGATGACGTCGATATCATCGGAATCAACCGTACAGCAGTGGAAGAGACCTTCAGGCCTTTTAAAAGGCAAGCGACGAGATTGGAACTTACCATTAACACCGCCAAAACGAAGTACATGGTTGCTGGCAGGGAACGTGGGAGCCCAAATGGTGTTGGTGCCGAGGTGGAGTTAGATGGGGAACGATATGAAGTAGCGGAGGAATTTATATACCTTGGTATACTCGTGACATGTGACAATCTATCATATCAACCGTTATCCACCTATCATATCAACATGCATGATAAAATTTATTGCGCATATGCGTTAATGCTTATTGGTAGGATGGGTAGTTTAATATACAAATTTGCAATTTTTCCTCACAGTAAAGTAGAAAACAACTCCCCTCATTGCTAACCAGAAAGCGGATAGCAATATTCGCCGTGATTGTACAACATTTCGCCTAATACCATTTCGCGAAAAACCTTAAAATTTCTGTGTTATTTGTATGAGATTCCTTAACCCTCTACCACAGAGGTGAGAGATCTCTAACCATCATAAAATAAATTCAAGACTGCGAAATTCCTCATACCAAATTTGGTTCCATTTGCTAGATTAGTTCTCGAGTTATGAAGTAATTTGTATTTTATTTGTACGGGAGACCCCTCCCCCCCTCCTAAACAGGGAAGGGGACCTAATTCATCATAGAAAAAATTCCTGCCTCCAAAAAACCTCTACTTAACTTTTTTGAGAAGACTGATAAACTGGATGAAACTGGGAAATTTCGTTATAAGGCCAAAAATATTATAGGTCGTTCAATGGCAGGTGGGACTGCAACCCGTACTCTCTCGGTAGATACCCGAGTGTTTTGGCAATTAAACTACAGTCGCACCCTTCTATTTCGGAGTGTGGCTCAGTAACATAAACCAGGAGCTGCTATATAGGATAAAAATTCTACTCACGCTGCGTGTCGTACCGGTCGTTTGGTCTCCGCTAGTAACTTTCATTCATCGTGTTATAGTGGAAATTCAGAACACCGATAATTACCTATGTTTTTCTTTGGCTGTCTACATTTTTGTGCATAGATAACAAGTAGTCGAAGGTGGAAAACAGTGTTTTTTTCGTGAATTTAAGTTTATGCTTTCGATTGCAACGAGTTCAATTGATCATCGAACAGTGTCTTTCGTTTCAACAAAGGCCGTTACCGGGCGAAGCAAAACAGAGCAAAATGATTTCATTGCAGTGTAATGTGTGTGCGCACACTATTTTGGCAGAATCTGATCGCATCTACTGCTTTGGGGGGTGCGAGCGGATCATGCATGCGAGGTGTGGTGAGGTCAGCGCAGCGGCTGTAAGCGCTATGCAAGAGAATGTTGCCCTGAAGTATATGTGTTTTGAATGTCGGAAGAGGTGCATTCGATGTGCAATTCCTGTTTCCTGGACTCAATAGTGTTGGTACCATGGAGGCTCCAAGTCCCCACGCCACAGTCGCGCTCTTCCCGTCTACGCTCAACAGTCGTCCTGGCCCTGTGTGTGGGTGTAGAGGAGGGGTCTTCCATCGCTTTTCCCAAGGCAAGTACGATCAAGTCTCGAGCCATTCTTCTCCTGAATTGTCTCATGGTTCTAGCGCTGTGGATGGCCTAAATGGCGGTAGCGACACGTTGGCCCCATCGGCAGTTGCTGACGTTGCGGTGGAAGAATACTGCTACCCTCTTTCTGGTACTGTGGACAGTGTCCACTGGACACCCTTCCAAAATCTGACTGTATTCGCCTATACTATCAAAATGTTTGAGGACTCCGCACCAAAGTCGACGACTTCTTCATCTCAGTCAGCGATGCTGAATTTGACGTGATGATTCTCACCGAGACCTGGCTCAATGACTGGTTCCATTCACCGCAGTTGTTTGGACCGGAATATAATGTTTACCGCAATGACCGCGACCCCCTTGGCTCGGGCAAATCAAGACGTGGAGGTGTGCTTATAGCAGTTTCAAAACGATACAGTTCTTCTAAATCAGCAATTGTAGATGATCGTGAGATTGAACAGCTTTCGGTTAATGTGAATGGAGGCAACCGAACTATCTGTCTAGGCGTTATTTATATTCCCCCGTTTTCTCTACTTCGCCGAAGTGCGTTGAGCGACATATAGATTCTGCATTCACGATATGCAAGAAACTAGGACCATTAGACTTTCACCTACCGTTCGGTGATTACAACCATCCCGGCCTTCGTTGGAATTGCCTTGCTTCTGGAAAAGTTCGAATCGATCAGACTAATTCAGTATTCACTGCTGCAAACAGTGCGCTCGTGGATGGTATGGCATTACTCAATCTGCGGCAGATAAATCCATTCACGAATAACCGTGACCGGGCCCTGGACTTGGTGTTTGCTAATGTCAATGCAGTCAACCAGTGCGACGTAATTCAACCACCTGAAGCCATTATCAAAGTTGATTCGTTACATCCTCCAATACTTGTCACTCTTAGCTGTCCGCTTCTCATTCGATACGAAGAGGTACTTGACGAACGAGAGTTTTATTTCTATCGCACCGATTTTTCTGGCCTAAACGAAGCTTTGCATTCAACGGATTGATCGCTCCTGGATATGGTTGATGTGAATATGGCTGTATCCCTTTTTAACCAACTACTCTTATCCTTATTTCGCGACTTCGTCCCTCGACCCAGGCCTAAGCGGAAACCACCCTGGTCAAATTCTTCATGGCTTCATCGTTTAAAACGTAAGAGATCTGCAGTGCTGAAGAAGTACTCCCGTTTACAGGACGCGATCACCAAACAAGAGTTTGTTAGAGCCAGTCGTCGATACAGAACCCATAACCGCCATCTTTACTCGAGATATGCTTTGCAAAAGCAGCAACATCTTAAACTAAATCCCAAATGTTTTTGGTCATTCGTTAACGAGAAGCGCAAGGAAACTGGACTTCCTGCCCAAATGTCACTAGGTTATAGGCCAGCAAAACTGAAGACATCTGTAATCTTTTTGCTCAGTAATTCTCTAGTGTATTCGCCAGTAGCAGTGCTTCCGCCCGTGACCTCCAGGAAGTTCTGAAGTTCGTTCCGTCAAACGTGTGCGATATAAACATAACTAGTTTCACGCAAGCCACAAGCAATTGCGGTCGAGCAGACTAAGTCCCCGTACAAAGTGCACCCTGTACAAGACGCTTATAAGACCGGTTGTTCTCTACGGGCATGAAACATGGACAATGCTCGAGCAGGACCTGCGAGTGCTCGGTGTTTTCAAACGACGAGTGCTAAGAACGATCTTCGTGGGCGTACAGGAGAACGGAGTATGGAGGCGGAGGATGAACCATGAACTCGCACAGCTGTATGGCGAACCCAGTATCCAGAAGGTGTCTAAAGCTGGACGGATACGATGAGCAGGACATGTTGCAAGAATTCCGGACAACTACCCTGCAAAGATGGTGTTCGCCGCAAATCCGGTAGGAACAAGACGACAAGAGGAGCTCAGCGAGCAAGATGGTTAGACCGGGTGGAGGGAAATCTGGAGGAAAGTACTCGGTGTCCGTGGAATTGGAGAGCGGTAGCCCTCGACCGAGTTACACAGAGAAACTTTGTTCAACAGGCTTTGTCTTAGGATGGCAAGCCACCTAAGTAAGGAACTAATGTTGCCCAATATATTTATCAATGCAATTCTAACAACTGGCAGTCGACGTTCTTGATTGTGGCAGAGCTTTATCTTTATTTAGTCTACAAGAAATTTTGCCAAGCCGTATAGCCTTTTATTCTTGTTGCCAAGAATAGTTGAACACTACCAATATCACGAGCAATTTGTTCTGAAGGATCCTATCTAAATTGATTCCAGCAGTGGTGTTATTGTCAACCACTGGCTGGATCTCTTGTATAAATTGGTCAAAACATAAATGACCGTTGCGTGCGTATTAACGATATACCTACATTAGCATATATTTTTAGATTACGTGAATACCAGACACTATAGAATACATAATCACTACACGACACGGATTGAAACTTCTGTAAACATACAAGCGCATTGAAGGGAGAAGATGTCAATTACTGTCAGTTCTTATGTTAACCGCAAAAATGCTAAAAAGTATCTTAAATAGATTAAAAAAATTAATAATAATTAATTTAAAAAACGAATGGTATAATTTAAATGTGTTATGAAGATTTCACCGACTTAGTTGATGGACTATGAACATTTCCATTCAAATTTTTGTGAATTTATTACATTTCTGTTGGCACTTGGGAAATTAAAACTTACTCACAAAGTGTTTTTTTAATAGATGATTTTATTAAGTCTAAATTTTAATGTTATACAAAAGAATGGAATTCACGGGTTTTAGCGGAACCAAGTAGTTCCGGATATTTACTCGTCCTCACGCAGTACGGATAATTGAAGCAAAGTCCCCCTCCCCAAAACAAAAAAAATGAAGCAAGCAAACGAAAGCAAGCCCGAAAAAGACAAAAAGTTAGGCAACTTTTCTGGTCGATGACATGCACAAATTGCTACCGGTGATTTAGGTCGTACTGCTTCATTTGTGGTCAACCTATAATAATAGCACCACCTTAGGAAGTCTAGAACACTTCAGCCAAAGTGCTGCCAGCAATCATATAATAATTACCTCCCGCGATAAGTCAGCGGAAAAGTTCCGCTCAATCTTCTTCGCCTTCTTCGCTTCCACCGGGCGGGTGATAGATTGCTCGCCACCGAAAACCGGTACTGGCACTGGAAGGTCAGCGAGTTGTAAAGATATCTCATAAATCCTCGCGCCACCGCATAAAAATCGGTTTGTCATCATTGGAAGGGGGGCTGGAGACGGACGACTGGTTTAACTAAGCGCAAGGTCATTTACTGCCGCGCGTCGATAAGCCTAAATTTTTGTTCCCTTCGGCGGCTCCATCGCGCTGTGTTATCGTGCACTGCCGCCGTTACTTTTATATGCTTTTGAAAAAAAAAAGAAAAACAGGCTCAGTGGATCGCTTTAGCACCTCCGACCGACCAGGCAGACCGGAAACAGGAAACGTGATGATGGTGAAGGGGAGGAAGTCAAGTAGGATTTCCGGCCCGGAGACAAATCGTAGAGAATAAATCGCTTTTCGCCAAACGACATTTGCCCGTCGCTTTTTCGCCGGCCCGAAGCGCCTAAGGATGGACGGCACGAGATGCGGTTTGGTATTACAGATCCCAAAGCGTGCTGTCGTTTCGCTTTCCTGGCCTGGCATGGCCTGGCCGTCCTGCCGAAGGGAAAGTCAATCCGCAAATGTTTGCATAGAGCTATCTGCTTGTCGTCCACATTAATCCGTGTTCGATTCGGTCCAGTTTCGGAGTAGAGCAGCAGTGTCGGCCGTCGTCGATTCCGAACGGCAAAAAGAGATACATTTTAGCGTTATGTTCTATCCTCCCTTTTATTGGAGACGATAACTTTTTGTCGATTTTTTTCACGGAATATTTTCCCTTCGGGCTAAATTTAGCTGGGTAGGAGGTTAAGTGATATTTAGTGAAACTACGGATGAGCAGGGATCATTCCGGTTAATGGCTGGGTGTTAAGATGCTGATGGCTGATTTTCCATTTGTCGTTCGGTGAGAGATGGATGCGTTTAACCTGACTGCTGGCTGGCTAATGAACCTGGTGTGGAAACTGATTGGGCAGCCGGAAACCACATGCCTGATTTCGCTTTGATATATTGAGTTATTTGGTAGGAAACATCAAATCTTTGATAATTAGGTACTGTCACTTGTTCTCCACAGCAGCGTCACAGTGGATAACACATGATATCGAAAGCTTTTCATTATTCATGTATCAACTTGAGACAGTGTCGCGCAAAATTAAATATGCATGAGCTGTTGGCTCCCGCAAAGCCTTCGCCAAAGCCAACAGGTTCCGTTGTAGCAGCCAATTAATCAAACATCCTCGTGGTGCCACTAACGAACGCGTACAGCGGTCTTCCTCGAGCGAAAGACATTCATTAGCCGCCAGTCTATCCTTCAGTTCCGGATGATGGCCAACACTTATGTCTATTTATGGGTGCATTAGCAGTATCCTTAAATCACACTCTGTACAGTCAGCAATCTTCATTAAACGATCCCTAACGGTCATACGGCTACACACAGCTACAGACGTCAGCAGAAAGCAGCTAGCATGGGTGTGAATAAACATCACTCTAATTAAGAGCAAATGAGAGCCAATTCCGGGATGCTTGACTGCTGATGATCCACGCACCGCCGACATGGACGACGACGACGACGGCGATGAAGACCGACCAACCGGCCGACGACGGCAAGCGCATCGAGTGTTCAGTGGGTTTCTTTCCCGGAAGTAGCTTCGCTGGAGTGTATAGGAACGACTCAAGTTCTGGCACCGGCACCCATACATACACACACCTACACTGAAAGAACACTGGGAGTGCTCTTCTAAATGTTATATGTAACACTTAGTCAGAAGTACTGACAGTGCACAGTACTGTAGTCAGTATTGCATGGCACAACAAGCGAAAAAAACAGAGCTGGCAGTTGCGTACAGTCAGGCGGCCTGTTTGAATCCTTTTGGATCAGTGAATCTGCTTATTTTCATCGGGTTTTTACCGTAATCTGCTGTACTAGTTCAACCGTTATCGAATATGTTAGTTGATTTTATTGCACAGCAAAAATCATTCTCGGCTTCAGCATCGTTAAACAGCAACTGACCGTTGAGCAAGAAGGCTCAACTACCAGAACCGGAAAATCGATACTTGTCTGTTGGCCGTGCGGTCATAAAACTGTATGAGAGATTGTGGGCCTTTATGGCTCGTAGTTTCCGGACGGCCGTTAGATGAAATGAAAGCGAGCAGAATTGGAAGTAGGCTGAGGCCTGAGGGACAGAATGCATAATATTGTCTTAGAACACGAAAAGGATCGCTTCAGTGACACCATTGATTGTTGCTGAGTTTGCTGGCAACCAATTTCATGATCATGAGTTTTGAAATATACGATTTCCATCCAATGCAAGGTTCAAAATGTGATCAGAATTTCTAATCACAACTTAAGAGCAAATTTTTACCAACTGTCCCGCTGAATAATTAATCTGTGCGATATTGAGCCGCTGTACTAGCGAGAAGTATTAAAACGAACACATAAAATTCGTTCACCCCCGTCTATAAAATAGGGTACAGCTTTTCTCTCGGAATGAGTACTGAAATAATTATGTGCTTTAGGCCGAAATCGCAGTCTAGGTGTTCTTAAACTTACCAGTTTGATAGGCTGCTATAAAGTTTTTCGATGAGCTGAGCCACATTTAATACCTTTGCAGGTCTTTGATGAACCTTAATTAACTTATAATCATTAATCTTGATTAAAATGTACTCAATAAAGTTGATATCATTTAGATAATATTTTGAAAAATGTCCGACACGTGCAACAAGTGAGGTGGTTGGTTGGACCAATAAAATTACCATAATCTCGAAGGTAGCTTATGTTAACAGTCAATGACTTTTCTCAGATTAATCGATAGGTTTCTAATCTTTATCTACCCATCCAAAACAAACCACCAGAGATGGTAAAAAAAATTAGTTTGGATTATTTCTGATAATGAATAAAAACACCAATTTTTATGTTCATATGTCATCACTGGACACCTTAGCCCCTCCCTACCTAGCGCCTCTACGAGGCTATACCTGAAAATATTTCCATTTGTATAATTGAGTAGCCAAGCTTGGAGGTGCGGGGTTGTGCGGTTTTCAGTTCCTGACCTTACAAATGTAGTTTTAGGCAACCATTAAACCACACGACTTTATTTTCAAGTATTATATGATTTAAACTAATATTTTTGGCAAATTAATCGATTTTCAGAGAGTGAAATAAGGCGCTATATCCTTAGCCAATTGCAGCCTGGCTTCTGGTCTAAATGCCATTAGTTCATCCCTGAGGGTTCGGAGTATCACTTAACCTTTATTAGCAAAGATTCTCCCAACGACTGTAACTAAATCATTATCTATGTATTTGGGAAGCGTTTGGTACGGGAGCTTCAACCCTTTCTGCCTTCCCCGTGATTTCAAGGAGTTTAATGGAACTGGCCGTTGACAAGTAAAATGATTGATTCAAGTAATCGTCATTTTCCAGGATGCCTTCAAAAGTTGGCTACATTAGTGTGAGATTAGATTAGATTAGATTAGATCAGATGTCATCACTCGACACCTTAATTTATCATCCTTAACCACTTTCGTGCAACATGGTAGTCCACAAATACCAGCAGGGACCAGATCGAAGTGTCGCACAATGGGCAAAAACGAGCTCGTAATCCCAAATATTAGAAGCCGCTGGTTTGGAATCTTACAAGATACCTATACTTATGTAAAAAAATACGGGAAATCGATTGGTGATGGTTTCATCCTGCGCAGACTTCGGGAAGTCGTCCATTCCATTTTGCCCTATTTTCCCTAAAAATTATGGTAAAAGCTAATTAAACAGTATCCAGCTTTTTACGCGCTATAATGGCGGACGCTATAAATTGTGTTCGTAATATGCGAACAATCTTTTTGACAACTCTGCAGCCATCAAAACTGGGCACTCTTCTCCTGTACGACAGTGTTACTCTTTCTTTCGTTTACGTAAAAGAAAGAGAGCAATAGTTTGGTTTACATTTCGCACATTTTTGCTTTCCTTCTTTGGCGTAAACGAAAGAAAGAGCACGGTAGTGTTGTAAGAGAAGAGTGCCAGATTTGATGTATGCAGAGTTGTCAAAAAGATTGTTCGCATATTACGAACACAATTTATAGCGTCCACCATTATAGCACGTAAAAAGCTAAATAAAAACTTAGTTGCCGCCCGTGAAACGAACTCAAATACTTCCAAATTTTGTCAAAACATCAAAAGAATCAAATCCCATCCATTCCATACGGTGCGAAATGCAGATATAGTCCATTTTGCCCAATTTACCCCTAAATACATAGTAAAACCTGATTAGAGCGATTAAAACTAATTCAAAGACAGGGGATAAACTCGAATAGTACCAGTTCACTCGAAAGACATCAGGAGAGTTGTTTGTCATCGATTTAGTAGCGTAATGAATTCAAAATCGGTCCGTTTTGCCTGATTCTCTCCTAGATCTACAAAAACACGTTGTTTTGCTGTTGCGTAAAAAATCGTAATTTTTCAACGTTGGTGTCTTTGGAGAAGTTTGTCAATATAATACAGCGCATCTTTTCAAACTATCAAGGTAATCTCATATTCATCTATCAGGGTGATACAAACTTTTGTTTTTTTGAATTCGTCCAAAACAATTTTTTTATTTGGAATTTGGAAGCTATTTGAGTTCGTTTCACGGGCGGCATATAAGTTTTTATACTGTTTAATTAGCTTTCATCATGATTTTTGGAGAAAATAGGGTAAAATGGACGACTTCCCGAAGTCTGCGCAGGATGAAACCATCACCAATCGATTTCCCGCATTTTTTTTACATAAGAATAGGTATCTTGTAAGATTCCAAACCAGCGGCGTGTAATACTTGGGATTACGAGCTCGTTTTTGCCCATTGTGCGATTTTTAAAAACGGACATCGAATGGAGTGTAAAAACTATCGAGGAATTACATTGCTCAATTCTGCATACAAGGTGCTTTCCCGTATCCTGTTCTGCAGACTGAGACCGTTAGCGGAGTCCTTCGTCGGCGAGTACCAAGTTGGTTTTCGTGAGGGTCGCTCCACGACGGATCAGATGTTTACCCTGCGTCAATTGCTAGACAAATTCCGGGAGTACAACTTGCAGTCACACCATCTGTTTGTGGACTTTAAAGCGGCGTACGATTCAGTTAAACGAAATGAGCTGTGGCAGATAATGCTAGAACATGGTTTTCCGACGAAACTAGTTACGCTGACTCGTGCGACGCTGGACGGATCCAAATCATGCGTTAGAATAGCGGGTGAGACCTCAGCTGCTTTCGTGACGTTGGATGGACTGAAGCAAGGGGATGCACTCTCTAACCTGCTATTCAGCATTGCCTTGGAAGGTGCATTACGAAGAGCAAACGTGGAAAGGAATGGAACTATCATCACGAAATCTCACATGCTTCTTGGTTTTGCGGATGACGTCGATATCATCGGAATCAACCGTAGAGCAGTGGAAGAGTCCTTCAGGCCCTATAAAAAGGAAGCTGCGAGATTGGGACTTACCATTAATACCGCCAAAACGAAGTACATGGTTGCTGGTAGGGAACGTGGGAGCTCAAGTGGTGTTGGTGCCGAGGTAGAGTTAGATGGGGAACGATAAGAAGTAGTGGAGGAATTTATATACTTCGGTACACTCGTGACATGTGACAACGATGTAAGCCGAGAAGTGAAACGACGAGTTGCAGCCGCGAATCGGGCTTTCTACGGATTACGTAGCCAGATGAAGTCCCGTAGTTTGCAAATTCGCACAAAACTGGCGCTCTACAGAACACTAATCCTCCCGGTGGCCCTTTACGGACACGAATCATGGACGCTGAAGCAAGCTGATCGGCGAATGCTTGGGGTTTTGAGCGTAAAATTCTGCGATCTATACCTGGTGGCAAAATGTAAAATGGAGTGTGGCGCAGACGCATGAATCACGAGCTGTACCAAGTATACAAATATGCTGATATAGTGAAGGTAGTGCAATGTGGCAGGCTGCGGTGGGCTGGACACGTGGCCAGAATGCCCGACGAAAGAGTTGCCAAAACTATTTTCAGCAGAGAACCAGGAAGAGGCCGTAGACTCCGAGGCAGACCCCGCACTCGGTGGGTGTGTGCTGTCGAAGACGATGCACGTTCAGCTGGTGTTCGTGGGGATTGGCGAACTGCAGCCCAGGACCGACGGTACTGGAGGACCATAATTCGTTCGGCGCAGGATCGGTAACGGACCGTTGCCACTAAAGTAAAGTAAGTAAGCGATGGGACAAACCACTCCTACCATTTATTCCTTCGGTAGCTTCTCCATCTCCCAAATATTGGAAATATCCCAGTGTAGAGCCGTTTCCAGCGTTCAGTGATGTTCATAAAGCTCTGCCGTTAGACGGTCCTTACCAGCGGCTTTGTTGGTCTCAATAATATTTTTTTTTGAAACGGTAGTTCTTTTACAATTGACGAAGGGGCGGTAAAAGAAAGAAATGAAAATTGTAGAGTGAAGATGAAAGAGTGGAAAGGTGAGAGGGGGGTTTGTGGTTAGATTCTCTTTTTCGTCCCTACGCATGTGTGTAATATCGCAACTACAAAGCTGTTGATATTTCTTTGGTCTTTGCGTGACCGAGAAAAATAAGGAGAGAACTGTTTTGGGTAAAGATAGACTGAATTTTATTCTGATTTTTAAATTCCAATGTTGCAAGTTTCTGGAGGGGGCCTGCAGAATTCTAAAAGGGGCCTGGTCTCCTGGGCACTTCCTCTAGCTATGCCAATGAAAACCGCTAATAAAACTATGAGAACTTCCTGGTGATCCCTACAAGCCTGCTTGCCGAGCAAGGGGCCCACTCTTCAGAAGGTTTTTTAACCTATTTAAGAATCAGGCAATAAGCTCAAGCAGTCTTATTATCTGCTGCTTATTATCTGCAGTCTGCTTGTTAACTTGAAAATGCATTCGTGAGCAGAAAAGTTGAAATTTTACTGCCAGATGGTCCTGATCGATTTGGTTTATAACGACCATAATCTATGGGATATGAATAATTAATAAATTTTCAGCAGTCTCCGTAGGTGTGCGGTATATGCGCATTAAATTCGTGGATATTATTATGATAGGTGTATAAAATAAACGTGCCATCGTGCCATTTCGCAATTGTTTTAACAAAATGAACATATTCTGTTAGTCAAACTTAAGTTATAGCAAAATCATTTTAGTTGCTTCTTGTGACATAAAAACTGATTGATAATAACTTTCTTTCTGCAGCACACGTGGCTCGATGAATTTATGTTTGCGACTTAAAAAACTAGAATATGGCCTCGCATAAAAAATGATTTCGGTGTTAAATTCGAATATTTTTCATAATACCAGCAACAAATCTGATTGGTCAGGGTGTTACCGTTTTAATAGCTCTATACAACTAACAGATTTATTGTGGTTTGACAAGCAACCGAAATAAGATCAATATTGTTTGGTGCGCCATAGTGTATTGTTACGCCTTACGTATGGTAAGTTTACGAGACATACGTGGCGCAGCCAACTACTTTTATCGTGGTAATATAAGCAATCATAATAAATTCCATTTATTAACAGTAGTATTGTGGTTTTATAGCTAGCCTTAAGTAGTTTTTGACTTAGGTAGCAATTTAGGACCATTGTTGTTTATCATATTCTTTAATGACGTCTACCAAGTATTACCGAGAGATTGCAAGCTTTTATATGCTGACGATTTTAAATTCTTCTGGACAATCAGTGATCTCACAGACTGTCAGTTGTTGCAAAAAGGGTTGACAAGTTTTACGACTGGTGTCAAGGTAATTTTATGACTATCAGCGTGGCGAAATGTGCTGTAATCACGTTGACGAGGAAAAAGAACCCAATTCTATGGATTTATAGAATAGGGAACGAAGAAATACAAAGATCAAAAGTTGTACGCGACCTCGGGGTTTTGATAGACTCAGAACTAAGCTTCCGGGAGCATTATAGTCATATCGTTGCTAAATCTCGACGGAACCTCGGGTTTATCTTCCGTATCTCAGCTGAATTCCGCGACCCATACTGCCTGCGAGCCTTGTACTTCAGCTTAGTTCGATCAGTATTGGAAACAACAGCTATTGTTTGGAGTCCATTCGGTAGCATTTGGATCCACAGAATTGAAAAAGTTCAATCGAGATTCATCAGATAGGTACGCCTTAAGACTTCTCCCTTGGCGATATCCGAATGAGCTACCGCCGTACGTAGCAAGATGCAGACTTCTGGGAATGGATACCCGATCAGGAGGACCCAACAAAATTATAACAGATCTTGTTATTTTGTTATCAAATTTTCTATCAACAGTTGTTATTAATTTGGTATATTTGATCATATTCTTTTATCTTATTATATTATTAGCCTCCGTAAGTGGTTAAAATATAAAAAATTATAACTCAACTGCCTCTAATTATTACCTGATTCATAACAAACCATGTAATGATTTTATCTTAATTGTAACACATTGTGTTAAAGGTTAATTGTCAACATTTCAAGATATTCCAAAAAATAACACAGCTAATAAAGATATATTAGCAAGTAATGGTAACTGTGAAGTTACGCATTTAATATACTTTTAAAATGATGATGGTAATTAAAATAAGTTTTGCAAGTAACATATTTTGTTATTACAACGAAATGTGTCATTCCTAGTGGTGAAATCTATATGGCTCATTCATAGCTCAATGTGCTACTTGTATCTGAATCTGTTACAATCTTTAATTTCCTTCCTAATTAGTTTATTTTCGTTTGTAACATAATGTGGTTAAAATATCAAAATGTGTTATAAAACAGATATAATCTTGTTATGGCCTCCTGATCGGGTACCCTCCAAAAGCGAAGGAACGTGCAAAGGACGGTCTTTGTCGGCAAACTGTTCTTGGGGGAAATCGACGCGCCGTGGATTCTCGCCAGAATAAACATAAATACAGTACCACGACTCCTTCGACGGCGGGATTTCACGAGACTTCAGCAGTGAACGGATTATGCACGAAATGAGCCCATTCGTTCGAGGTGTTTTTTATTTAACCATTGTTACCATTTGTTTGTCTTCAATATTAGCGTTTTTCGTGACCGCGTAACAAATTATTATGTGATATCCTAGTTTATAAGTGGTCATGTAGACTGTCTGTCCTATGAACGTATATAAAATAAATAAAAAATAACAAATAACCAGAGGTGGGCACCGCTAACCGAAATTTTAGCTTCGCTAACAGCTAAACCGCTAATTCAAAACGTTAGCTTCGATAACCGCTAACCGCTAAATTAATTAAAAATGTAGCGGAAGCTAACGCTAACCGCTAACCGCTAAATTGGTCAGAAACCAGTGCAAATTTAGTAATATTTTGGAACCGATTTCGGAAAATTTTGTAAAAGATTTTTTCAAATAATATATTTTCTGGATCGCCATAAAACATTACATTTTCGTTTAAAAATATTTGCTCTACTACATGCTTGGTTCCTGAGATATGAATTATCAAAGTGATACAGGAATTCTCCAAATAAGACAACGGGTGGTGCTGTACGCCCACCGCGATTTCTCAGCGATCTATCGATCAACAAAACCGGCCTTTGGTATATTGTTAGAGCCCGTTATATGCCTGTTAACTATCAAACACCAACTAAATTGATTACGATGAAACTGGGAAAATGCAATGGGCATGTAGCTCCACTCACCGCCTTATTCTATTTATGAATATTTTAGGAATTTTTTGGTCATCTCAGAAATAAAAAAATAACACTATCGTGAAATTTTAATCCCTAACAAGCACACATTTGTCAGTATGTGAAACAAGAAAAAATATTTTGGAAATTTTCCATAAGGTAGTGTATAGTTTTTCTAAGTTTGCTTTTGAATTTTTCGCTTCCATGGTAAATTTTGTGAAAAACTATGTTCCAGATAACAATTCTGTTGGATTATTGAGAAAACTTTGTTACATTTTTATAATATTTTTTTCAATGATGCTTGGTTTAAGACTTATGAATTTTTGAAGTAATTTATGTGATGTAAGTGAAGTGAATAAATCGAACAGTTTCTCTTGATGTTTTCTGAGAATATAGGTGATCTCGAATTTTTTAAATATTGATTAAGTTCGTGAGTATATAAACTATGCTCGCGAACAAAAGTTTATGAGGTTTTGGGATATTTCGATCCAGATCTGTGCGATTGATAGATAACAGCTAAGTAGTTGAATTAAAAGAAAATTTTCATAATTCTCAACAATTTTCCTCTTGCTAAAAAAAAGTTAGCGGTTTATTTAGCGGCACATAAATTTAGCGGAAGCTAACAAAAACGCTAACGGTTTTAAAAATTAGTGAAAACGCTAACCGCTAACCAAAATGTCAGCTGAGCTAATAAGCTGTTAGCGGATTAGCGGAATTGTGCACACCTCTGCAAATAACAAAACTTGATTCAGCGAAATTGTAGATAATAACTAGGTTTACAAATGTCCCATATGTAACTTTGACAAATTTCGCTCGACTGAGACGGTACTGTCAAATGAACCAAAATTGAGTCAAAGTGAACGGACCATCCCTTACCATAGCTAATGACTAATAATAACACAATAAAACCCTTATAAAATTAAAATAAAACCAAGCTGCTTTAGAATTGTTACTACGCACTATTTGCTCGTTTCCTTCAAAGCCAGATGTGATATGGAAAATAATGAACTAGAACGGATAGTACGCAGCCTACTTTGTTCGTTTTTCTGGTCGATTGTCGAGTTCATTTGAATCACACAGATAAAAGCAGAAAAGATTGGGATTGGGTCTAGCTTGGCTCACTAATAATGGCGGACAATGACACCAGCCGTGAGATTAGGAGCCGTATTATCAGCGGAAGTCTTGCTTACTATGGGATTCATTAGAAATTGCGGTCGAACCGACTAAGCCTTCGTACAAAGTGCACCCTGTACAAGACGCTTATTAGACCAATTGCTCTCTATTAAACGGGGGCAATTGTCGAAGACGACCTGTGAAAATGAATGCCCAGAGTTTTCAAAAGACGAGTGCTAAGGAGAAGGACGATCTTCGGCGGCGTACAGTAGAACGTAGTATGGAGGCGGAGGATGTACAATGAACTCGCACAGTTCAATGGCGAACCCAGTAACCAAAAGGTGGCTAAAGTTGGACGGATACGATGAGCACAGCATGTTGGCATGTTGCAAGAATGCCGGACAATTACCCAGTAAAGATGGCTTTCGCTTGAAATCCGGTAGGAACGAAATGACTAGGAGCGCAGCGAACAAGATGGTTAGATCAGGTGGAGTGATATCTGACGGAGAGTATGCGAGGAATTGGAGAGTGGTAGCCCACAATTTAGCTATATGGAGAAACCTTGTTCAACAGGCTTTGTCTTAGGACGGCAAGACACTTTAGTAAGTAAGTAAGTTGACCATTAAACTCCAATAAAACTATTCCTTAAACCGATACTTGAGAGAATCGATGCTTTGAGAATGACATTATCTAAATTTCGATCTTTTTCTGTAATTCTAGTATCGATGCTTTCCTAAATTTCAGCGTTACTAGCTATAACCCATCCTAAACGCAATCAAAAGCCATTTTTGGCAGTGTAGTTTTTCTTATTTTTAACATTTTATGTAAAATTCTGCTGTTTACGTGCCGAATAATCTAGAAAAAACTTTCAAAATAACGAAACGATTCAGATCCACTTTCTGTGACGACTTCGACAAAAACAATCGACGTATTCCTCATGGGCGAACGAATTAGTGCAATTAGCGAAAGTTGACTGTACCTACTGGAGTGTAATTTTGGCGAGCAAGAAGGATCAACTGTTAGCGGTAATGATACGTACGATGACGAGAGAAAAAGTTATTACGAAAAGAATAATTTGTCACCTACCCCACACACGAACTCCTAGGACTTGGCCAAATTTGAGCACTTCCTGTCGACGCATTCCTAACTTATTATTTTTTATTCCTTTGTCAAAATCAACAAAGTATCAGTTTAGCACCCAAACGAAACCCATCCTTATCGCTCATATTTATTTAAGTGGTCTTAAATCAATCTTACCGACAGATCGTAATATATGTCCATTTTCTATGTTTGAAAGTAGTCTTAGTTATAGTAATCTTATTGCCAATCATAAAATTCTCAGTATTACTCAGATATCGGCGAAGTGGATTTGTTAGAATTATGAGTAAATCGAAGACCCAAGTGTACACATCTCAGTGATATTCCACCCGCTGCTGCTCCGGGCCGGTTTCCGTTTACGTTTCGCTTCATCATACGGAATGAAAAGTTTATCAGCGCCGAAAGAAGGTCCGTATCAGAAGTAGCTTTCGCTTATCAAGATTGATGCTCATCCTCATCAATCTCATCCCGTTCTGCCGTACCGGATTCCTTGGTTCCGTCGGTATCCAGCGGCTGCCAAAGGCAGCCCAGGAAGATAAAAGCCTTCTCTCTTCATGAGCGAAGAATGGTTGAGCTGAAGAACAAAAAAAACCTTTTTCCTCAGGATGATACCAATCGTACATGGGCCGCAAAACACGGATGGACTGACAAGTACATATCTCGAATCAACGTCTGCTAGGTTACGGTTGATCTCCATCAACTCCTGCTCTGTGTACCCGGCCGGCGGCGGCCTCATACGCCAAATTATCTACCAAATTATTCTCGCTCGACAGGCTCCCGCTTCGTGCCAAGCTTCGAAGGCCCTACTTAACACCCGTGTAGAATGCAGTACTGTAAGCTCGTCCTTTTCCGGTTCTTTTCACCGGAGATAAGGGTCTTCGTTTGTTCCAGGATAAGTATGAAATAACAAATCAATAGCGTTTCCCTCACGAAATGGTTTGTTGCGCTGATGTCGCGATAAGGACGATGCTGCTAACCCCAGCGTTTTATTTGCCCATACATGACAGCGAAAGACAAACGACGGCAATACGCGTCACGTGATGCCAACTTGGCTTCCGCACTGGTTTCCAATCAATCACTTTCGCACTCCCGTGAACGGCCCCTGCAGTGGACTGAAATGTGCTATTGGGGAACCAACGAAAATCCCTAATTGAACCGTGATCCATTTCATTTGCTGCCTTTTTCAGTTATTTTTACTTTTTCGATGAATGTCCATCCTGTCCGTACCGTGTCTTCTCCTGGAACGAACGGATTCAAAACCGACAGGCAAAGAACCACCGGACGAGCCGTTGTCATCATGTCAATAAACGGCAAGCCGAGAGCTTACCTGCGGCCGACCGATTGTTGTTTCACCTGGCAGAGTCGCTCGTTGCGGGTGGTTTTTCGGTTATCGACAAAGTCCTACCGCGTTCGTTCGTTCAGTTCTCCCTGGTCGACTTCCGTTTTCTCGTGTTTTTGTCTACCATTTGCGCCGTCCTTTCTACGCTAGAGAAAAAAAAGCGCACAGTACGAACACGGTTCGAGTTTCCCATTGTTTTCGAATGTCGGACCTGTAGGACTTTTTTTGACTGTGCGCCCAACCGTTGTTCGACGGCGTCATTCGTGTCCGCATCTATCAAACCCAAAGCCCGACTATTGCTGCTGGAAGCTTTGCTGAAAGGTTGTAAATTCCGATCTGCGTCAGGGATGGGATGGTCCCACCGAGGCAAGCAACATAACTCACTATCAGCCAGTCAGCCAGTCCAGCTCGTATCATTTTTTGGGCAACTCGTCTAACTCGGCAAGGTTCGTCTGGAAGTAGACAACTTTGACGAGTTGGCCGTTTCCGGCTGTTCGTTTTTCCCGGAACCGCTACCATCATCGCACGGCTCCATCTCCGCCGTTTCGTGTCACCTTCACGTTCCATCCGTTCGGAAACGAGAGGGAGAGAGTGAAAGAAGGAGAGTAAGAATTAAAAAAGTATCTTCATGTATATGCGAGGGTGTTTGACGGTGTGAACTTGGCAGAACTCGTCACGAACAGGAAACCGGCGCAGCCCCAAAAAGGGGGGTGTAAAGATTTGCTGCGTGATTCCACTCGATAAAATTACCTTTCCCACGATTGCGGCCTAATGGCACACCGGGGAGGCATGCCATATACCTAACGCTGGCAGGGATTTTCAGCTATACCGAAACGCCCTAGCAGTGGCAGGCAGCAAGCAATCGTTTCCGAGTGAGTCGAGTGGTATCGATTTGACTATTTTCGTCGTTCGATTGTGATTGAGAAATAGTCTTTGGAGTTGTTTAAATTTATTTTCATACTGAACAGGTTTGTTATTTATAGGTCAGACTTTAACCGAACTCGTCACCACGTGAATGTCATAGAAAATTCATTACCCAGTTCATTGTCTTCTGTTAACATTGAATTGATACGAGAAAAAAAATCGATGGTGCGTAGCAAAATCAAAATGCCTGCAAAAAAAAACAATAAAATATTACAAAAACATTATTTAACAAAAAATCATTCATGTCTCGACAGAAGTACCACTAAAAGTCTGAAATTGGTAATATATTCATCCAAAACTCCGATTCAGTTCATGGCAGAGTACATCGAATCGATTCCGCCGGGTTCCGCCGAAAACAATTGTGCTCACGCTGTAAACGCTTCGTTCGATTTCGCAATTCGTTTGATATTTTATGAAGCGTTGAGATTATGGGAATTTTGTGCCGTCGTCATGCTCTTCATGGGGTAGGTAGGCATATGAAAACGGGTAAACCGAAAAAAAATGAGAAAACGATACCTCATGGGGCTTAGTTATTGAACCACAACGCAACGCACCGTTGTTGGTCAGCGATTTTCCCGGCTTCGCTATTTTGTTCTGAAGACTTTCCTACCGATGATTGTTGATTCTACTTGTAAAAGTCTGCAGTACGGTTGAGGTGTTTTTTTTTGCGTTTTCCGTTTCACTCTTTTATGTTGCGTTGCGGTTTATGATAAAGAGTGATTGGAAACTCGACCGAAGTTATTTTTTTACGGTTTTACCATCCGCAGTAATCAACAATGACGGTAGATTAAATAAATACCTTGCGGATTCCCCTTGCATCCAAATCGATTTTAATACTAAGTTATTAGCATACGGGGTATGAAATGGAGAGAGTTACCTGGAAGGAGCGTCAAACATAGCTCTGGCTCTCTCAAGCTCCCACCTGGCGCCTCCACGCAGATCTAAGTCAAATGATGACGGTCGATGGCCTTACCCGGAAATGCTTCATGTACTTACTGAAGCAGCTAAGCTAGGAGGTGCGAACTAGAGCGCCTGTTCTCCAGGTGAGGGGCGGCTCACACAGCGTCTGTCTCGTAACGGGCGGCTGAATATGAAATGCTGTATCCCGCAAGCTATACCTAAGATGGCAGACCCATCAGCGGGATGTAGGTATCGCGACCCCGGTGAGGTAGTATACCGAAAACTCAATTACCACGAACAACGAACAAAGAAATTCAGGACGGAACAATCGGTATAGGACACGGCAAGGGACAAGGAAACGATTAAGGGATAACGATTGGAAACTTGGTACCTGGAATGTCCGAACTCTCCATGAACCGGCACGGGCTGGCTTGCTTGCTCGAGAGCTGCATCAACTCGGAGTGGAGATCGCTGCTATTCAGGAAGTTCGGTGGCCAAATTCCGGAGAAAGGGAGTTCCGTGCAGTAGACCCTATTGCAGGCACTTCTTTTAAGTACCACATCTACTACAGTGGCGGTAAGAAAGCTGAACATGGAGTCGGTTTCGTAGTGTTGGGAAAACAAAAGCAACGAGTTATCCGGTGGAGGCCCGTAGATGACCGTATATGCGTGTTGAGGATTAAGGGCAAATTCTTCAACTATAGCCTAATCAACTTATACGCACCGACAAATGATAAATCCGATGATGCTAAAGACGAGTTTTACGACAAGCTTGAGAGGACCTATGGAGAGTGCCCAAAACACGACGTGAAAATCATCATCGGAGATGCAAACGCGCAGATCGGGAGGGAGGAATTCTTCCGTCCAGTTATTGGAAGACATAGCCTGCATCTGTCGACCAATGATAACGGTCTGAGGCTCATAAATTTTGCCGCGGCCAGAGGGATGGCCATCTGTAGCACCTACTTTCCACGTTTGAATATTCGGAAACAAACCTGGAGGCATCCAAATGGAGACTCTAGCTCTCAGATCGATCATGTCTTGATTGACGGTCGACACTTTTCGGATGTTATCGATGTACGGTCTTTTCGTGGACCAAATATCGACTCTGACCACTATCTCGTAGTGAGTAAGATTCGCGCAAGGCTGTCGAACACGGCGAAAGCTCGCACTGAAAGGACGCTGCGTTTCAACATCCAGCGGTTAACGGCAGACGGCGTTGCAGTGGAGTACGCCAGGAAGCTTGACCAGCGAATCGCAGAACAGCAGGTAGAAGAAGACGATATAAATGGGCTGTGGAGGAACATCCATGGTGCCATCCAAACAACAGCGAGAGAGGTGGTAGGCACGACGCGTGGAAGACAGCGTAACAGCTGGTTTGATGCCGAATGCCAGAGAGTGACAGACGAAAAGAACCAGGCCAGGAGTCGCATGCTCACTGCGGCAACGCGTCAAAACAGAGAGAGATACAGAGAGACTAGAGCTGCGGAAAAAAGAATCCATCGTCTAAAGAAACGCGAGTACGAGGAGCACGTGCTTGCCGGCGCAGAGGAGCGATACGCCAGCAACGACACACGGAGTTTCTATAAAACGGTGAGAAGCAGGAATTTTGCCATGCCTGTGATGTGCAATGATAGTGCTGGCAACCTGCTTACCGACAAAACGGCGGTAACAGCCAGGTGGAAGGAGCACTTCCAGACACTATTGAATGGAGAGGTAAATGAGGAGATCAGCAGGGACAGGATAGAAATTGTAAGCGATGGTCAAGCTGTGGAGCCACCAACACAGGAAGAGGTTAAGAAGGCAATCAGTGAGCTGAAAAACGGTAAGGCTGCTGGGAAGGACGGTATCCCGGCTGAACTTCTAAAAGCGGGGAGCGAGCGGCTGTACGAAGCAATCCACCGGATCATTGTCAGGATCTGGGAGGAAGAACAAATGCCGGAGGAGTGGTTGGATGGCCTCATTTGCCCAATTTTCAAAAAGGGACATCGAATGGAGTGTAAAAACTATCGAGGAATTACATTGCTCAATTCTGCCTACAAGGTGCTTTCCCGTATCCTGTTCTGCAGACTGAGACCGTTAGCGGAGTCCTTCGTCGGCGAGTACCAAGCGGGTTTTCGTGAGGGTCGCTCCACGACGGATCAGATGTTTACCCTGCGCCAGTTGCTAGACAAGTTCCGGGAGTACAACTTGCAGACACACCATCTGTTTGTGGATTTTAAAGCGGCGTACGATTCAGTTAAACGAAATGAGCTGTGGCAGATAATGCTAGAACATGGTTTTCCGACGAAACTAGTTACGCTGATTCGTGCGACGCTGGATGGATCCAAATCATGCGTTAGAATAGCGGGTGAGACCTCAGCTGCTTTCGTGACGTTGGATGGACTGAAGCAAGGGGACGCACTCTCTAACCTGCTATTCAACATTGCCTTGGAAGGTGCATTACGAAGAGCAAACGTGGAAAGGAATGGAACTATCATCACGAAATCTCACATGCTTCTTGGTTTTGCGGATGACGTCGATATCATCGGAATCAACCGTAGAGCAGTAGAAGAGGCCTTTAGGCCCTTTAAAAGGGAAGCAGCGAGATTGGGACTTACCATTAATACCGCCAAAACGAAGTACATGGTTGCTGGTAGGGAACGTGGGAGCTCAAGTGGTGTTGGTGCCGAGGTGGAATTAGATGGGGAACGATATGAAGTAGTGGAGGAATTTATATACCTTGGTACACTCGTGACATGTGACAACGATGTAAGCCGCGAAGTGAAACGACGAGTTGCAGCCGCGAATCGGGCTTTCTACGGATTACGTAGCCAGCTGAAGTCCCGTAGTTTGCAAATTCGCACAAAACTGGCGCTCTACAGAACACTAATCCTCCCGGTGGCCCTTTACGGACACGAATCATGGACGCTAAAGGAAGCTGATCGGCGAGTGCTTGGGGTTTTTGAGCGTAAAATTCTGCGATCTATACTTGGTGGCAAAATGGAAAATGGAGTGTGGCGCAGACGCATGAATCACGAGCTGTACCAAGTATACAAATATGCTGATATAGTGAAGGTAGTGCAATGTGGCAGGCTGCGGTGGGCTGGACACGTGGCCAGAATGCCCGATGAAAGAGTAGCCAAAACTATTTTCAGCAGAGAACCAGGAAGAGGCCGTAGACTCCGAGGCAGACCCCGCACCCGGTGGGTGTGTGCTGTCGAAGACGATGCACATTCAGCTGGTGTTCGTGGGGATTGGAGAACGGCAGCCCAGGACCGACGGTACTGGAGGACTATAATTCGTTCGGCGCAGGATCGGTAACGGACCGTTGCCACTAAAGTAAGTAAGTATTAGCATACGAAGTAACCCAAGTAACAATTCTAAAGCAGCTTGGTTTTATTTGAGTTTTATAACGATTTTATTGCAGTATGAATCATTACTTCTGCAGCCGAATTCCGGTGCTTCAAGAAAATTTCCGAAAAATCTCTTCACGAAAAGAAATTCTTAGAATCTCTTTCTCTTAAAATAATTCTCTTTTCTTTTTACCGTATTCCGAGCATCTAAAGAGAAAGAAAATTATGATGTCTGCGGAAAGAGAAAATGTAGTTTTTTCTATTCTCCGCTAGATGGCTTCGAGAGCTTTTCTTTAACTTCTCCCTAATATGCGTTGAAAAAATCATCCAACTTACTTTTTTACAGCTTTTGAATTCATTTATAATAACCAAAATGTTTCATAACATATTGTACTGCCGCCGAATTTCGAACAAAAAACTTACGAAGAGATTTTTTAAATTTTCTTATTTTGGAATTCCGGTGAAATGCCTTAAGAAAACTCTTTGACGTTTAAAAAAGAAAAAGAGATTTTTAATCTCTTCAAGATTTTTCGGGTCAGAGAAACCGAAGAAAATTTTTACTTACATTGAAAATGTATCAAATCTATATAAAACAATAAAAATGTATGCTCCGAGTAATGGAGATAGCAATTTTATTATATTTTTATTGTCATTTTGATGCAAAAAGGAGATATAATCAGCACACAGCGGTTTAGATATCTAAACCGTGCATAGCGTGCAAACACCTGATTTTAAGGAGGTGTCTTTGGTGAGGTTTATTAGTTAAAAATAGTCTATCTTTCTGAAAACTAGTTGTGTATCCACCTATTAGGGTAATGTAAGTTTCGTTTTTGTTTTTAATGCATGCAAAGTTGCTTACTTTAGTATGGCGTCATAAAGTTGTAGAACATATTTTATATACGTTTTCGGTGCTTTCAAATGTTCTCAATATGCTGAAATATATATTTTATAAGAAAGCCTGTTATCGTAAAAATGTATATTAGACAAATTATAACATATTAAAAAACACACATTTCAATAAACAATCGCTCGTATTTTTAAACAGTTTATAAGATTACACCAACCGCAATCAATTATAGGGGTATTGTATTCAACAAAGTTGATAACTTTGGCATGTTTTGCAACTTTGTGAAGACTTTGTGTACATACGTTCAAATGGTCTATTTTTTATGTAATATATGTTGAAAATCAGTGATTCATTACCGCCATCTAGCGAGGTTATTGCCGCAATTTATCAACGCTATCGATAATAGCTTTACATCGATAATAGTGTTCGACATCGGAACGTAAATTGAAGTCCGGGTTCCAGTTCGGAACCGGAACAGAACCAAATTGGACCGGAATAAAGTCGGACTAAAAAAGTTCGTTCCCATTTTTAACCGGACCAATTTTCGTTCCGATGTTGATTCGATAGTACTGCAACGCTTTAGCATTGACTATAAATATTGTGACTATGTGAAAAACTTATCATTTTGGTAATAAGATTATTTTATATCCTTAGTATTAGTTTATTGTTGTTAAATATTAAATTACTACTATTTAAAAAAACGAAAAAAATTGATAGTTATTGATATCCATTTTTACCGTGATTTCCCGTTACTGAAAAATAGTGATTGATGCATTATCTACAAACGATTGCTTATTACTTGCAGCGTAACAAAAACTAGGTTATTATCACCCTAATGAGTAGATATGTATAACGTCCACAGACAGACTATTTTTGATTGATAAACTACTCCAAAGATCACTGACTATCACCGACGAACTGACATGACATAGAAGAAAATGCTTTAAAAACTATCGTCCCACACTTTTTGCCTGCAAACTGCACCCTCTGTTATGCATGTTACGGAGTAGCTTTTACTTGTAAGGTTTTATACCGTAAGGTTTTTACAAATGCATGGTTTCATACTAAAAACTCGAGAGCCGCGGTGTGGCCATGTCGCGAAACATGCTTTTTGGAAAAATGAGTAGTTCTTGAATAGACGATGAAATTAACACGAGTGTCTCGTCTGTTTGTCTGCCGTAATATCTTCTTTTAGAATTAAAATGTGATAAAATCGCTGTCTTCATTACTCTAAGTATAAATTTTTATTGTTTTAAAATAGTTTTAAAACACACTTAACGCAAGTAAAAAAATGATTCTAATTCTCTTACACGAAAAATTTCGAAGAGATTAAAAATCTCTTTTCCTTTTTTAAACGTCAAAGATTCTCTTAAAGCTTTTTGCCGGAATTCCAAAATAAGAAAATTCTAAAAATCTCTTCTAAAATGTCTTTTCTTTTACGTCCGGAATTCGGCTGCTGGTTTCATCATGGTGTTGCGCAATACCAAGATGATATAAGGCAACGACTACTTATAGCTAGCTATAAAACCACACTAAAACTGTTGTTAAAGTAAATTTATTGAGGTTACCGATATTGCCATGTTGAAACTGGTTGGCTGCAACACATCTCTTATAAACTTACTATGAGTGGGGCGTAGCAATACAATATGAGGCACCAATTACAGTTGATTTTATTGCGGTTGTTTGTCAAACCACAATTAAACTGTTTTATGGTGTTATTAACCTTCTGTCTGTACAAAAAAATACTTACGTTGTCTGTACATTGGGGTCAATTTGATCCCAAAATTCAAATCGCTATATCTCAACGAAAAATAGGCGGATTTCCGAGTTTTCAAATGTTTCAGAAAGGTAATTTAATGCACTAAATGATAAAATTATGAATTGCGACTTGGCGGGGTGGTCCTTTTACAAGGAGGGGCTTTAGTAAAGAAAAGTCGGAAAAATTGGATTTTTTCAGATTTATGGCGTTTATATCACGAAATCCTTACCACCTAGAACGATGCTTTCTTCTACAAAAATATACGCGAACACGAGATCCTCAAAGTTACTTGTGGAATTTTACTGGATTTGCTCGCTAGGTGGTGTTTATCTGGAAAAATAGATCTTTTTTGGTCGCAAATTTTTTTGGCTCTACTAGTGTGAATCGTTCTTGTTCTCGCTAATGTTAATTATATAGACAAGATATGAAGTGAACATAGTCCAGTGGTAGATAAAACCTTGGTGAATGGTTCAGAATTCATCCGCCAGGTGGTGTACGTGTACCATTTTATAAATATTGGTCGCGGTTGAACAAGTTGATTGCATGCAAGTTTCTTGCCTTCGGCAAGATTGGTCAGCTAGACTAGTTTCATTCTATGATAGACAGTTTAGTACAGTATTTAATCACCAGGTGACGCTAGTGTGCTTTTTGATTTGTTTTATTTATTCTATACTAGCTGACCCGACAAACTTCGTATTGCCACAAATTAATCTGTGTTGTACATAAATCATGAATCTCGGATGATCTTTGTCACAATCTCGAGTTTTGCAAGTTTCTGAGGAGTTCAACCTGAGATAATTCATTTTGGCAGTAACGTAACTATGAAAGCATTCCAGGTAACCAATAAGCATCACCAGTGCTATTCAAATGTAGGCCAATAAGCATTTAAGTCGCCTTAAGTGCTACTTAAATGCTATTTTGGCAAAATATACAGCTACTTTACTGATAACCTTCTTATAGTGCTGACAATGCTAATTTACGGATAATTACCGACACGAAGAATTTGAATACAATTTTGGATGCCAATTTACAACACCTATGCAGTCAAAAAGCTAATATACAACAACGTGCATTATAAAATGCCAGATACGCTGATTTGCTGCTTATGTTAATGCTTATTAGTTACCAGGAATGGGTAGTTTAATATACAAATTTGCAATTTTCCCTCACACTAAAGTAGAAAACAACTCCCCTGTCCCCTCATTGCATAGCCAGAAAGCGGATAATAATATTCGCCATGATTGTACAACATTTCGCCGAATATCATTTTGCGAAAAACCTTAAGCGGAATGTACCATTTCACGGAAAACTTTTTTGTGGAAAGTACCATTTCGCGATCCTCTCCTTACTCGCTATCGCTCGTTCCAGGAAACCCGGATAGACCTAGGAAAACAAATAAACCTAGACAGTAGTGATTTCTGCCGGGAGTTGCCTCCCCCCAGTGGGCGGCGCTTCCGACGGCGGGTCGCCAGCAACACTTGCGGCCGTCTCGTCCTGCTGATCTAATGTTACTATAGATAGTTCTTGTGGTATTGTAGTTGACTAATGTTTTATGGAAGAGTCTCGAATTTCTCGAGTTCGATTAGTTTTTGAGTTTCGCAAAAATTTCTGTTTTATTTGTATAAGAATCCAAATCCCCCTACCACAGGGGCTAGAGGTCTCTAACTATCATAAAATAAATTCAGTACTCCAAAATCTCCCACATGCCAAATTTGGTTCCATTTGCTTGATTAGTTCTCGATATAAGAGAAAATTTGCATTTCATTTGTATGGAAGCCCACCCTCTTAAAGGGGAGATGGGTCATAACTCGCTTTCTAAAGAGGAGAGGGGTCTCAATTCACCATAGAAACAAATCTTGCCTCCAAAACCACTTACATGTCAAATTTGGTTCCGTTTGCTTGATTAGTTCTCGAGTTATGAGGAAATTTGTTTTTCATTTATATAGGAGCCCCACCCTCCTAAAGTGGGGATGGGTCCTAATTCACCATAGAAAATATTCTTGCCCACAAAAACACCCACATGCCAAATTTGGTTCAATTTGCTTGAGTTCTCGAGTTATGAGGAAATTTGTATTTCGGTTGTATAGGAGCCCCCCTCTTAAAGTGGGGAGGGGTCCTAATTCACCATAGAAAACATTGCCATCGAAAAATTTCACATGCCAAATTTTGTTGCATTTGCTTGATTAGTTCTCGAGTTATGAGGAAATTTGTATTTCATTTGTATAGCAGCCCCCCCTCCTAAAGTGGGGTGGGGTCCCAATTCATCATAGAAAAAATATTTGTCTCCAAAAACACCCACGTGCCAAATTTGGTTCCATTTGCTTGATTAGTTCTCGAATTATGAGGAAATTTGTACTTCATTTGTACATGAGCCTCCCTCTTAAAGTGGGGAGGGGTCCTAATTCACCATAGAAAACATTCTTGCCCTCGAAAAATTTCACATGCCAAATTTTGTTGCATTTGCCTGATTAGTTCTCGAGTTATGAGGAAATTTGTATTTCATTTGTACAGGAGCCCCCCCTCTTAAAGTAGGCAGGGGTCCTAATTCACCATAGAAAATTTTCTTGCCCTCGAAAACTTTCACGTGCCAAATTTGGTTCCATTTGCTTGATTAGTTCTCGAGTTATGAGGAAATTTGTATGGAAGCCCCCCCTCTTAAAGGGGAGAGGAGTCATTATTCCCCTTCTAAAGTGGGGAGGGATCTCCATTTATTATAGAATACATTCTTGTCACCACAAATACCCGCATGCCAAATTGTGTTTTATTTGCTTGATTAGTTCTCCAGTTATGCAGAAATTTGTGTTTCATTTGTATGGGAGCCCCCCCTCTTAGTTGGGGGAGGGGTCTCTAACCATCACTAAAACCTTTCCTGGCCCCAAAAACCTCTACATGTAAATTTTCACGCCGATTGGTAGTTTTTGATTCTATAAGGAACATCCCGACAGACAGAAATCCATTTTCATATAAGACTAGCTGACCCGACAAACTTCGTATTGCTACAAATTAACCTGTGTTGTACATAAATCATGAATCTCGGATGATCTTTGTCACTATCTCGAGTTTTGCAAGCCCCCCAGTGGGCGGCGCTTCCGACGGCGGGTCACCGGCAACACTCGCGACCGGCTCGTCCTGAATGATCTAGTGTTACTATAGATAGTTTTTGTGGTCTTGTTATTGATTAATGTTTTATGGAAGAGTCTCGAATTTCTCGAGTTGGATTAGTTTTTGAGTTTCGCAAAAATTTCTGTTTTATTTGTATGAGAGTCCATATCCCCCTACCACAGGGGTGAGAGGTCTCTAACTATCATAAAATAAATTCAAGACTCAAAAATCTCCTACATGCTAAATTTGGTTCCATTTGCTTGATTAGTACTCAAATTATAAGGAAATTTGTATTTCATTTGTATGGGAGCCCACCCTCTTGAAGTGTGGAAGGATCCTAATTCACCGTAGAAAATATTTTTGCCTCCAAAAACCTCCACATGCCGAATTTGGTTCTATTTGCTTGATTAGTTCTCGAGTTATGGGGAAATTTGTATTTCATTTGTATTGGAGCCCCCCTCCTAATGTGGGAAGAGGTCCTAATTCATCACAGAAAAAATTCTTGCCTCCAAAAACACCTACACGCCAAATTTGGTTCCATTTGCTGGATTAGTTCTCGAGTTATGAGGAAATTTGTATTTCGTTTGTATAGGACCCCCCCTCCTAAAGTGAGGAGGGGTCCCAATTCAACATTGAAAAAAAAAATTGTCTCCAAAACCACACATATGCCAAATTTGGTTCCATTCGCTTGATTAGTTCTCGAGTTATGAGGAAATTTGTATTTCATTTGTACAGGAGCCCCTCCTCTTAAAGTGGGGAGGGGTCCTAATTCACCATAGAAAATTTTCTTGCTCTCGAAAACCTTCACATGCCAAATTTGGTTGCATTTGCTTGATTAGTTCTCGAGTTATGAGGAAATTTGTATGGAAGCCCCCCCTCTTAAAGGGGAGAGGAGTTATAATTCCTCTTATAAAGAGGGGAGGGGTCTCAATTCACCATAGAATAAATTCTTGTCACCAAAAAAACACCCACATGCCAAATGTTGTTCTATTTGCTTGATTAGTTCTCGAGTTAGGAGGAAATTTGTATTTCATTTGTACAGGAGCCCCCCCTCTTAGAGTGGGGAGGGGTCCTAATTCACCGTAAAAAATTTTCCTGCCCTCGAAAACCTTCACATGCCAAATTTGGTTCCATTTGCTTGATTAGTTCTCGAGTTATGAGGAAATTTGTATGGAAGCCCCCCCTCTTAAAGGGGAGAGGAGTTACAATTCCCCTTATAAAGAGGGAGGGATCTCAATTTACCATAGAATAAATTCTTGTCACCGAAAACACCCACATGCCAAATTTGGTTCTATTTGCTTGATTAGTTCTCGAGTTATGAGGAAATTTGTATTTCATTTGTATAGGAGCCCCCCTCCTAAAGTGGGGAGAGGTTCTTATTCATCATAGAAAAAATTCTTGTCTCCAAAAACACCTACATGCCAAATTTGGTTCCATTTGCTGGATTAGCTCTCGAGTTATAAGGAAATTTGTATTTCGTTTGTATAGGAGCCCCCCCCCCACTTAAAGTGGGGAGGGGTCCCAATTCATCATAGAAAAAAAAGTTTGTCTCCAAAAACACACACATGCCAAATTTGGTTCCATTTGCTTGATTAGTTCTCGAGTTATGAGGAAATTGGTATTTCATTTGTACAGGAGCCCCCCCTCTTAAAGTGAGGAGGGGTCCTAATTCAACATAGAAAATTTTCTTGCCCTCGAAAACTTTCACATGCCAAATTTGGTTCCATTTGCTTGATTAGTTCTCGAGTTATGAGGAAATTTGTATGGAAACCCCCCCTCTTAAAGGGGAGAGGAGTTATAATTCCCCTTATAAAGAGGGGAGGGGTCTCAAATTACCCTAGAATAAATTCTTGTCACCGAAAACACCCACATGCCAAATTTGGTTCTATTTGCTTGATTAGTTCTCGAGTTATGCAGAAATTTGTGTTTCATTTGTATGGGAGCCCCCCCTCTGAGTGGGGGGAGGGGTCTCTAACCATCACTAAAACCTTTCCTGGCCCCAAAAACCTCTACATGCAAATTTTCACGCCGATTGGTTAAGTAGTTTTTGATTCTATAAGGAACACAGGACAGACAGACAGACAGACAGACAGACAGACAGACAGACAGAAATCCTTCTTTATAGGTATAGAAGATACATCAAAACCACTGTTTTTCCACTAGCACGTAACCAGGCTGAAAAAACCAGCAGCAATCATTTACGCGTATCCGCTCTTGATGATGGTTTGGAAAACACACAATTATGATCAATTTTACTTATTCTAGAAACAAAACAGCTGTGAATATGCTATCACAGAACAATTCTACTTCCTTTTTATCACGGAAGAACACAAAAATTCCCCTCTAATCTATACCTATAAAGAAGGATTTCTGTCTGTCTGTCTGTCTGTCTGTCTGTCTGTCTGTCTGTCTGTCTGTCTGTCTGTCTGTCTGTCTGTCTGTCTGTCTGTCTGTCTGTCTGTCTGTCTGTATTTTGTTCCTTATAGAATCGAAAACTACTGAACCAATCGGCGTGAAAATTTGCATGTAGAGGTTTTTGGGGCCAGGGAAGGTTTTAGTGATGGTTAGAGACCCCTCCCCCCACTAAGAGGGGGGGCTCCCATACAAATGAAACACAAATTTCTGCATAACTCGAGAACTAATCAAGCAAATAGAACCAAATTTGGCATGTGGGTGTTTTCGGTGACAAGAATTTATTCTAGGGTAATTTGAGACCCCTCCCCTCTTTATAAGGGGAATTATAACTCCTCTCCCCTTTAAGAGGGGGGGCTTCCATACAAATTTCCTCATAACTCGAGAACTAATCAAGCAAATGGAACCAAATTTGGCATGTGTGTGTTTTTGGAGACCAAAATTTTTTCTATGATGAATTGGGACCCCTCCCCACTTTAGGAGGGGGGGCTCCTATACAAGCGAAATACAAATTTCCTCATAACTCGAGAACTAATCAAGCAAATGGAACCAAATTTGGCATGTGAAGGTTTTCGAAGGCAAGAATATTTTCTATGATGAATTGGGACCCCTCCCTACTTTAGGAGGGGGGGCTCATATACAAGCGAAATACAAATTTCCTCATAACTCGAGAACTAATCAAGCAAATGGAACCAAATTTGGCATGTGAAGGTTTTCGAAGGCAAGAATATTTTCTATGATGAATTAGGCCCCTCCCCACTTTAAGAGGGGGGGCTCCTGTACAAATGAAATACAAATTTCCTCATAACTCGAGAACTAATCAAGCAAATGGAACCAAATTTGGCATGTGTGTGTTTTTGGAGACCAAAATTTTTTCTATGACGAATTGGGACCCCTCCCTACTTTAGGAGGGGGGGCTCCTATACAAGCGAAATACAAATTTCCTCATAACTCGAGAACTAATCAAGCAAATGGAACCAAATTTGGCATGTGAAGGTTTTCGAAGACAAGAATATTTTTTATGATGAATTGGGACACCTCCCCACTTTAGGAGGGGGAAGCTCCTATATAAGCTAAATATAAATTTCCTCATAACTCGAGAACTAATCAAGCAAATGGAACAAACTTTGGCATGTAGGTGTTTTTGGAGGCAAGATTTTTTTCTATGATGAATTAGGACCTCTCCTCACTTTAGTAGGGGGGGCTCCTATACAAATGAAATACAAATTTCCTCATAACTCGAGAACTAATCAAGCAAATAGAACCAAATTTGGCATGTGGAGGTTTTTGGAGGCAAAAATATTTTCTATGGTGAATTAGGACCCTTCCACACTTTAACAGAGGGGGCTTCTACACCAATGAAATACAAATCTATACCTATAAAGAAGGATTTCTGTCTGTCTGTCTGTCTGTCTGTCCTGTGTTCCTTATAGAATCAAAAACTACTGAACCAATCGGCGTGAAAATTTGCATGTAGAGGTTTTTGGGGCCAGGAAAGGTTTTAGTGATGGTTAGAGACCCCTCCCCCCACTAAGAGGGGGGGCTCCCATACAAATGAAACACAAATTTCTGCATAACTCGAGAACTATTGCTTGATTAGAACCAAATTTGGCATGTGGGTGTTTTCGGTGACAAGAATTTATTCTAGGGTAATTTGAGACCCCTCCCCTCTTTATAAGGGGAATTATAACTCCTCTCCCCTTTAAGAGGGGGGGTTTCCATACAAATTTCCTCATAACTCGAGAACTAATCAAGCAAATGGAACCAAATTTGGCATGTGAAAGTTTTCGAGGGCAAGAAAATTTTCTATGTTGAATTAGGACCCCTCCTCACTTTAAGAGGGGGGGCTCCTGTACAAATGAAATACCAATTTCCTCATAACTCGAGAACTAATCAAGCAAATGGAACCAAATTTGGCATGTGTGTGTTTTTGGAGACAAAATTTTTTTCTATGATGAATTGGGACCCCTCCCCACTTTAAGTGGGGGGGGCTCCTATACAAACGAAATACATATTTCCTTATAACTCGAGAGCTAATCCAGCAAATGGAACCAAATTTGGCATGTAGGTGTTTTTGGAGGCAAGAATTTTTTCTATGATGAATAAGAACCTCTCCCCACTTTAGGAGGGGGGGCTCCTATACAAATGAAATACAAATTTCCTCATAACTCGAGAACTAATCAAGCAAATAGAACCAAATTTGGCATGTGGGTGTTTTCGGTGACAAGAATTTATTCTATGGTAAATTGAGACCCCTCCCTCTTTATAAGGGGAATTGTAACTCCTCTCCCCTTTAAGAGGGGGGGGGGGCTTCCATACAAATTTCCTCATAATTCGAGAACTAATCAAGCAAATGGAACCATATTTGGCATGTGGGTGTTTTTGGAGGCAACCATTTTTCCCATTATGAATTAGGACTTCTTACCTTTTTAGGAGGGGGGGGGGGGCTCCCATTCAAACGAAATACAAATTTGCTCATAACTTTAGAACTAATCAAGCAAATGGAACCAAATTTGGCATGTGAGAGTTTTAGATGGCAGAATTTTTTTTCTGTGGTGTATTACGACCCCTTTCCCTTTTAAGAGGGTGGGCTCCCATACAAATGAAATACAAATTTCCTTATAATTTGAGTACTAATCAAGCAAATGGAACCAAATTTAGCATGTAGGAGATTTTTCAGTCTTGAATTTATTTTATGATAGTTAGAGACCGACCTCTCACCCCTGTGGTAGGGAGATATGGACTCTCATACAAATAAAACAGAAATTTTTGCGAAACTCAAAAACTAATCCAACTCGAGAAATTCGAGACTCTTCCATAAAACATTAATCAATAACAAGACCACAAAAACTATCTATAGTAACACTAGATCATTCAGGACGAGCCGGTCGCGAGTGTTGCCGGTGACCCGCCGTCGGAAGCGCCGCCCACTGGGGGGCTTGCAAAACTCGAGATAGTGACAAAGATCATCCGAGATTCATGATTTATGTACAACACAGGTTAATTTGTGGCAATACGAAGTTTGTCGGGTCAGCTAGTATGAAAATATAAATCAATTTTCATTCACTAGCCATTAGCAGCATTTTGTTTTTAATTCCAGCATATGGTGCGTTATTTACACTACTACCACTATGTGAGGCCTGAAACGCCTGAAAAGCTTCTATCGTGTTGATATAGCCAGCAGCAAGCTGTTGTCACTGTAAAACTTATTATCTTCAATGAGCCCGGAATGTAGGCAATACCGACACGTCATCCATCGGTCTCTTTTGATCTGTTTTTGCAAAGCATCTAATCGCTGTGCAGTCTATTTCGGCCGGTCGGATTTAAAAAACACAGACACCACTATAAAAAATGGGCTCAATTTAGCCGCAGCGACTTCCATTTCTCGCGATTATAACTCAAATTCAGTAGCGTTTCATTAAAACCAAAATACATGCCGATATTCAGTAAATAATATTCTATCAACTGGTATAAAAATCTTGTCTTGAATAAATATAGTTTCAACGCAATTGCTGTATATTGTTCAAGCTATCGCTTGATGGGCTGGAAATACCCTCCCGTACCCTACTTACCTGTTAAACACAACCAATTAAACTAAAAACCAAATATATTCCAGCTTTGTAGCTGCTAAGTATAAGTAACTGACAAAACAGTGTTTTTCGATAGCGAACAATCCCACAGTAGTCCATAGTCTCTTATCCAGCAACTCTTAAGAGTGACCTTATACATAGTATTACAAAGTATTGGACACGAAGGTGTACAGTTCTGTTCATTTCATGGATACAATAGACAGGTTAATGCAATTCTTCGATGGGCATCTCAATGGTGATGTAATAGAAGAAGCCGGCGGAACGGAAATTAGTCTGGGAGTGCCGATAACGATAACGATAACAGCGTCCCGGATCCCGAAGAGGAAATCGCACAACTGAAGACAATACTCTTCAAAAATGGCAAAGAACTACGCCGCAAGGTGTTCAACGAAATCTAAGTGTATGCTTTGTGTTATTTCGTGTTAGCAAACATTTGTGGCTTAGCGTTGGATACCTTGGGTTTACTAAATTTACTAAGTAGGGCTTATTTCTAATTGCCGTCGTAGTAAGGAAAGCCACTCTAATTTTCATCATTTCTTAGGTGGATTGAATGAATACTCCAAAAGTTCTGCTGCTGATTTGGCTCAAACCAACTTACCTTACAATCCGTGCCCTTTGAATTCACTAAAAAGCGATTATTAAAGCATTTTGTTCAAATTACGCAACTGACTTTATATCTTAAATTTGTCGTACCGTTTTACAATTCGTCCATCAAAATTTTTCATCGTCCGAACTAAAAATCACAATATTGTTTACGAAGCTAGCGCGCATGTAGTTGTGTAAGACGGCATGACAAATATTATTCTGCAAAATTTCTGCAGGTCATGCAAGTTTTCCCGGCTGCAGAATAACGACAATGCGTTGCGTGAGTTGTTTTCATTTTATGAATGGCAGAAATTGAAACGATTAGTCGACATTTTCTTCTTCGTCGCGCGAAAAAACGTATGAAATTTGGCTGCTAAGAATTCTTTAATGAAAAATGGCATTTAAATAAATCTTAGCCCACTTTGATTGATCGCGTATGATAGTCAACAAACTAAAATATTAGGGAATAACTAATTTTGCATTGTGTGTCATAAAAATCGCTGATATTTTTAATAATTTCTGTTGGACTGGTCCTTCTGTACCAAAAAGGATTGGGCGGCCCCTGGGCAGACACCCTTGTGCGCATTCCAGGAATATACACGCAAAAAAAATCGGCACGTCAAGTTTACGTGAGAACAAAGGTAATTCTCATCCATCACACTTTTCATGTAACATTCACGTGAATTGTTGGTAACTCGCACTCATACTAGCTATCCCGGTGTGATCCCGGTAAATTTTATCAACTTTCCCATTAACTAGTACATGAAGTTCATGTAAGTTGCTGTACAGAAGTTTACATGATTTTTCACGTGGATGCGACGTGTCAATTTTTTTGAGTGTAAGAGTCTCCTGAAATGAAATAAATATGGATAAACAAAGAACGAGCTCACCAGCATCAGCAGTCCTTTGTATAAAATATAGTTGCGTCACTTGAGTTTCCATCAGTACATCTAATACCCATGTACATTGTCAAAAAAATTTACGGTCAATATTTGCACTGTACAATAGGTGTTAGAAGAGCTAGAACAAAACAAACAATCAATCAAAGCAATATATGTAAGGGCGTAGGTTGTGTTTTTTATCAACTGGATTCAATTGTAACTGTTAATATTTGACAGGGCAGCCTTTGGAAAAATTTATCAAGACTGAGGTTTGATGTTTTCCCGACGTTTCGACACTTTGTTGGTGTCTTTTTCAAGGGGTAATATCATTTAGTCTTTTTTTTTTCTTTTTTAGGAGTGTACATAATACGGCCATGGAGGGTAGTAGTTGGTACATGAGTTTGAATATTTAAAACAGTTAAAAAAGTTTTCCCTGCTGTGTAGCTGTACTGCGGGACACTAAGCGCTTAGTTCTTACTTTCATGAAAATTGGAACACTCCAATAATCTGAATTGCCAATAATTTGGTTCCTTTCTCTCCATTGACGTGTCATTTAATTCGATGAAATTCAATTTTACATTTTTGCATAAAGAAAGGAGCTTTGCACATTGTAATATCATGCGAGAAATATATAATACCATTTTATTCTGCCATTATTATAACGAGTACATTATATCTAATCAATTTCATTTTTTTTTTCAATTACAGGTAAGGAAACAAACACGTGCATCTTTAGAATTTGCAAGTACCCTTCATTATATATTAAGACTCGAACCAGCCGCACGCTGTTTAAACAACATCCTCAAATTATATTTTCAAAATTGGTCTTACGTAAGCTTCTCGATAACCACAAGCTATTTTTCCCCCTTTCACAAAGACTTATTTTGTGACGTAATTGCAATTGACTGAACGCATTCGTTCTTCTCGTTAGAATTTCACGAGAAAATAACTATCAATAAGTATGTACCTTCATTTCTCGAGAACCGTTCACGCCCGACGTTCGGAATTATAAGTCTCGTAACTCGTAACAGCGTATCCATGCATATATACAGACCGGCTGACCAAGTGCATCGGTTCCCACGGCTAGAGTGACGACAGTGTCGACTGTTGCGGTGTAACCGGTTGGCTAACGGGTGTTAAATTATTCATGCACTAGTGGTTCTCGGAAAAGTGGCTCCTGTTCCTTCGTCGGCGGCGTCAATGCAGCTCGATACGGTCTAAAATGGGACTGGTGGCATGGCGGCAACCCAAGACGTGGCAAAGCTTCGATCGCATATAAGTCTGACGCTGGCAGTCATCACCGCATTGACTGAGGTCGTTCTGCGAATAAGTGGAGTCATGCCGATTGGTGATGCGGGGAGGCACCCGAAGACAGCTGCGGTTTCCGTCAACCAAGACAGGGCACGTACTTTCCGAAAGTGGGTGTAACAATGCTTAATGGACACTTTTCAGTGGTGACGGTTGTAATTGAATCGAAAATAGAGCAATTCAAAATAGATTCAGGTAAAGAGTTCCGTACGGTGCTGAGAAAGTTACCAAACTGCGATTTACTAAAAATAGTTCGGGTTTTATTTTTACTTTGGTAATATGGAGGAAAATAACCCGCAATGCTGAGTCGGAAGATTTGTTTTGCAAGCACAATCGTGAATATTTGTACAGGTGACGAAATAGTGTTGACATAGCAGCCAAGACTTTCCCTCTAGGTCGAAACGATATTTCTATGCGATTACCGTCTTGAAGAGAGCAGCGATTCGCGTCTTCTCGATTCGATTAAATGAACCGGAAACGATTTCACTGGTGCAGCGAACATATTTTCCCTTAAGCCATTACGCGCTTCCGCTCCGCTTTCAACAAAGCCCTGAGGCTGTTACGTATTTGTTGAAAGATTTTCCCAACCGCATGCTGCCGTTCGTTGAGCTCCGTTCGGCATACGAGTAGAAAAGCCAACCGGTGCACCCGCACAAAAGATTTTGCCAAACAATAATAAATTTCATTCTGCAACTTATCTAGTCGACATTCATTTTTAGTGGCTTACCAGGCTCTACCTCAACTATCCACTTTCCCCTGGCCAGGCAGGCTCTATTGTGCAAAAAAGTGGAAAGGCAGCTTCTCCCAAAAAAGAACACGGGTGAAAAGGAGGGTGTTGACGAAAACTGCAGCTCCGGTTGTGGCTTTCACTTGAAGCATTCGGTGGCTTTGCAGCCACCGAACGCTACAAGCATGATCTTCGGAGAAAAGAATACCGCTTTTTTCCCGCAGCCATATCCTCATTTTCCACCTGAGCGCAGCTCCTGAAAAAGCACTCGGGAACAACTGGAGTGCAGGTAAGCGAAAAGCGTCGCATTGTTGCCCGGTGCCTTTAAGATATAGCTGAATTGCGAAATGGAAAAAGAAAACAGCTTGAAGCTTTCGGAAGCTGGGACGGGGAAGGCCTTCGAGAGGACAAACTTCTCGAAGACTTTCCCTTGCTAACGATTTTAAAGCTGGAAGCTGAAATCCATTATTGAGTTTCGAGATTCAATTTTGAGTCTAACTCGAACAGCGAAGAATGGAAGTTGGTTTTTCGGAAATGATTGTCCTATATAGCAATGCAACAAAAAGAAAACACACAGACACACGTTCATCGATGTTTGGAAATAATACACTGAGCAAACTGTTCCATTTGCTGGATCACAATTTGCTGGAGCTTGTGAAAAGCTGTTCAAACAAATTCTTTATAGGTTTAATGTTATTTCTATGCAAGTTGGGTATGTCCGGCTAGAGGTGAAGGTAAAATCGATTTTTCACTGAAGTTTAGTTAAACATATTACTGGTTAGTTCGCTGAGGTAAAAATGTATTTACCTAAAATCAAATGAAAAGAACAAAAATCCTGAAAAGATGGCACAACGGAAATATCGGCTGAACGCAGTCAACAGAAAACGGTCAACGATTATTGTAGACTTGTAGACTTGTACTGGCACAAGCGAGTATTTTGGTTAGTAAGCTGAAAAAAATTAAGGTAGAGGTTTCAGTCATTCAAGAAGTAGCGAGAGCGCTAGAGGACGCGTAACTAACTAGAAAGGGTGACATCCTTGTCGAACTCATAACAATCAAGAACGAACGGCAGTATTATACAATCCGTCGTGTCAAACCATGGGTGTGGTCTGAAGACGAGTACACCATATCCAAGGAATTGGAGAGACGCAGCTCGGAGAAATTTAGTTCATCAATTAAGTTTTAGGACGGAAAGCCAATTTATAAAAAATGGACCTGAAAGTTGAATTGGCAGGCCCGACATCTGTTTGTTGACTTCAAGGCGACGTACGATTCAGTAAAGCCAAATGAGTTATAGCGAACTATGACCGAGCACGGTTTTCCAACGAATCTGATTTGACTGATACGCGCCACCCTTCATGTATTCGCATCAAGCGTTAGAACAGCGTGTGATGATTATGAACTTGTTCTTTGACGTTAGATGGTTTAAAGGAAGGTTACAACCTATCGAATTTACTGTTCAATATAGTACTGGCAGATGTTATTTGAAAGGCAGACTTTCAGAGAACCGTTACTGACATTGCGTGGTCTCACATGTTCATATATTTTGCGGACGACAAATATATCATCGGAGTTAACTGTAGAACAGCGGAAGAAACTAAAGAATTTGCTAAAACAAAGTACATTGTCACTGATCGATAGCTTGATAGTCGAGTCGGGTGTTGGAAACATTCCTTTTGATCTTGGAATATGTTGACCTTGATGCAGTAGTGACAATGATGTTAGCCTTGAATAAAATCGAAGACTACAGAACTTAAGACTGGGCATTCTGTCAAATCTCTACAAACAGGATTAGTACGCCTTCCACGGACCACGGTGGCAACCGGTAGTTTGTATATGTGCTATCATTCTAATATTACTACCAAACTGACATCATTGGATGATATTGCACATCAACAACACCCGCACGTACAGTCTTTCAGATGGTTGCGATCACTAACACTTTTAAGCAGTACTAACCCCAAGCAACCAAAAGTTTGAATTTTACTTGAAAAGCGAACTCAAAAGTTCACAATTGGTTCATATTAAGTTCCGTGGAACTTTTTTGCTGATTAGTAGTGTGTATCAGGTGTATGTAGAACTAAATACTTTAGGAAGTGCTGCGAGTACTTCATGGATACCTCAAAGCTGTTACGATGCTACATGAAGTTCTGAAGTAACCTTAATCGCTAACAAGTTCTGCATTTATGCTTCTGGCCATGAAATATGATTGTGTTCATTTTTTGACATAGGACTACGTCTTACGACAAGTTTTGAGATAGGGTGTCATTCCAAAAAATCAAAAAATGCGAGCGTCACAAAAAATGAAAGGTTTTGAGCGCTAATAGCTCAGCGGTCTTCCGATCGATTTTCAAAACCCAAATGAAGAAAAGTATAGATTCTTGATATTGAACTATTGAAAAATTGAAAATAATGAACCAATGTTTTACCAGAATTCTCGCTTCGTGATTGGTTGGAAGATTCTTTACGATGATCTAAACCTATACCAATTTGATATCTGTGCTTAGGAATTAAGCCAAAACAAGTGACCAAGTTTCCTCATTTCAACAAGATTTCTTAACACCGTGGTTCAACCTAGACCATTTTGATGTCCTTGCTTGGGAAGTACGCCAGAGAGAGTGACAAAGCCCCCTCGTGCTAAAAGGTTTCTTACGAACGCGATTAAACCTAGTCCAATCTGATGTCTGTGTTAGGGAAGTGTGCCAGAAAAAATTACACAAGCTCGTTGTCCCAACAGATCGCAAATTCTTTACTGCGTGACGATTAAACCTCGGCGAATTTGATATCTGTGTTGGAAAAATGTGCTACAGCTAACAGCTGCAGTGTTCGGTTATAATACGGCTCTGTATGAATACGCATGCTTGCCGTTTCATTAGAAGTGTAGTGAAAAGATGTGCTGTTGATAAAATAGGATTGACTTGGTAAAATCCTTTCAACGTGGGAAACCATGGATAATAAAAACAATGTTTAATTTCAGTAAGGTAGCAGGAAAGTAATAGTTTGTGTTCTTGATTTTGTTAAATTGTTTTCAAATGCACAATCTTTTGAGAATTGAACGTATGCAATGTTACTACTTTGATAACTTGACTGAAATAACTTGATAAATCGGATGATTGCAAGCATCAATACATGCTACTATCACTACAAAGAGACTTACGTAGTCCTGCGTCACCTATATATGCGGTCGTGTCTTGTGCACAACCCCCCTGATTTTTTGCTCGTTTAACTTTCTGATGATCAAACAAGCAGAACTTAAAACTAATCGAGATTAATCATTTTTATTTCATTCATATTTAACCATCACACATTTCTAGTCCCAAATATAAATTAGAATGCAATGCTCTTTATTTTCAAACTATGCACATTTGTGTTGTGCAGCATATCAATAACAGGCAATTCACACTTCCAAGTTCTTGTCTGGCTCCAAAAATAAATGTCCTATAAATAACCCGCGTTGCGTAAAGCTGCTGCAAGTTCTAAAACTAACTTACACTCAAGAATAACTTATTGGCAAAATTCACATCGTTGGTATACACCAAATATGATGCAATGGAGTGAATACGAATGTAGAAGTTAGGCAGAAGTATAAAATAGAAATTAGAGGTGCTAAATAAAGCTTTTACCTTGTTTTTCGCAAAATTTTCGTCGAAGCTTCTTAGCGTTCTATGCAGCGAACTTTAAGCAACTTTAAATTTCGATTAATTACTTAAAAGTGAAGCAGCTTAGTAAGCTATGGATCTATAGTCATAAAGCTGTTTAACCCTCCCTAGATACCATTATCTAACCATTAACCAACTCTTGGTTACTTGGGACTCCCTTGAGATAAGCGATGGCGTTAGTAGTATCGTCCTTTGCTGTTTTTGTTGCATCTACTATGCCCAGTCTTGAGTTCTGTAGTCTTCGATAAAATGGCAGTCATCAAACTTTTGCAGAGGTTTTGTAAGGTTCGTACTGTTCAAGCAACCTTCTCCATTTAATTTATGCTTAAGTTTAATTTATGCTTCACGTGGAACTACATACTCTACCTGAAGATGGATTTTGAGCAGTTTCCCGGGGAAAAGTTCTACCCGGACACAACTTGAACAGATGTCTCTAGCAAGTTTAAGCTTAATTTTGCTGATAAATTTACTAAGACACTGCTGTTCTGGCAAGGGATCTGCAGCTGCAGTCAGAAAATCGAGGTTTTCGTTAGAAATCAGATCATTAACTCGAAGATCTGTAATGAACAGTGCCTAGGAAAAAAAGTATGGATGTCTGTGTCTCGGAGAATGTACGAGGGGTTTACGCAGGACTACGAATCCGGGAACATTCGATAATGCTTGACAATTTGAAAATGTTCAGTTAAACAGTTTTTGTTAAAACAAGTTAAGTCAATTAATTCATAGTAAATGTCTGTACTCTGTATTAATAATTTCAGCTTCTTAGAGTTTATAGTTCCACCGAGAGTTATACCATCCGGTCACAATTACACATCTTCTAATAATTGGTGATGATTTCGCACTTTGGCAATTTTTGTTAGGCTTTTAGCACTAGTAAATTTTAAATAACTAGCTTGAAACTGGTATGCAGCTGACGAAGTTAACTTACTTGAGAAGCTTGCTAACTACGGTTAAACCGATAAAATAAATAACTATTCTGGGTTATCGTTTACAACACTGATTCGCATTCGTCAATACCCACAAAACTGTTGATAGCACCATTCATTGTGATAGATTGATTTGAAATATAATTGTCTTTCAACTAACATGTGGACAGCTAGTTAAAATATCAATTAGCTAATGTCCTCAGCATCTTACAAGTTCTTTTCGACACTCTATTTCACAACTATTTGCATAATGTTAAGATACTGCTGAAAAAAGTTGTGTTCGAATAAAACAAATAAAAAGAAACTGTATTGCGGGTTTTCGGCTTTCAGTCAGTCTTATATTGAAAACGGCTTTTTGTGCACTATGGTCAAAAGGTTTAGGTGTGTACATTATTTTGTCACCAAACCAATGCAATTGGAGCTGTTAAAAATTGAACTTCCTTCCGTTGGCAATCAACGATTAGACAAGAAAACGTAACCATATTACCTTTGAAAAAGGTCAAAACCAAAGGCCGAAACGTCAGGCAGTATAAAAAAGCCGTTTTCAATATAAAACTGACTGAAAACCGAAAATCCGCAATACAATATATGTACCTCAGTCGATCTTAACAGCATAAAAAGAAACTTTATGCATCGTTGGTCGTTACCGTTCATGTCGGTGTGTAGGCTATGGGGGCCTATCAATGGTCTACACTGTGGGGTCCTGGTATTTATACCATATTAGAGGATTTGACTGCCCTTTTCGGGGTACGATGCTGGCCTAACAAGCCAGTCGTCGTATGTTCGAATCTCGGCTGGGCAGTGCTAGAGTCAGTCACTAGCCCCGTAATTGTCCTGAACTCTAATAGCTGGCTGTGAAGTCTGTCGATAAAGAAGGGTCAAGTTCTCAACAGGACATTTATACCCATAACTTTGCTTTTTTTACAGGATTTGACTGGAATGTGTAATGTATGTTATTCACACATTATTTTAGAAGTTGATGGTAGCGTGCAATGACAACAAAGAAAGCGACAAGAGTTTCGATGACAGTTTCCTGCGAAAACGAAGTGGAGACGAATCACGCAGGATAAATGAAGATGGAATATCACATTGGCGATCTACTGCCAAATCAAACCTTAGGAAGCCAAGTTTTCGAAACCAACATCAAAGCCTTTTCGCGAATGAAACAGCATGATGCCGTAAAAAATAACCAAGATTAAAGATCGAAACGGTAAAAAGCCATTTCCAACGTATATTAAAAGTGAGTTTGGATAAGGCCCAGTAAATTAAGGTTGAACCGAGAAAAGCTTATGGGCAATGTATATTAAAGCTGGTGAAAGGCCCTGGCCAACGTATATCTAGATTGCACCGGGAAGATCTATGGTCAAACCATACCATATTTAAGTCGAGATGAGTCTAAGGTCAATGGTATGACACTGTTTAACAAAGCGTCGGATCGGTACAATATTATAGCCATTAACTTGAGAAAGATAAGGCTCGTAGACGTACAATATCAACGAAGAGAAATGGTAAATACTGAGACGAATATGCGGGTCCTAACAAAGATTTTAGGATAAGCAATATTTTCTATTTGAGGTCGTTACATTACAAAATGGAGAGCTTCTTCTTTACATGTTATGTATGAGAGTTAACGAGTTTCAATGTAAATAGACTATAATTCTCGGGTAATTTTTTAAATAGACCTATGTGACAATGAGAAATTTTCTTTGCGTTTCCTCTCTTCCGCTTTTCACGGTTACATAAATGCATGGAAAGGAAAATTTTTAAAACATTTAGCTAACTAGTAATTCCGGCAACCGATTCATGCAAAGCTGATGTGTTAAAATGCATTAGTATCGCCATAAAAAACGGAAGAGAGAACACACGAAGAGAATCTCTCATTGTCACATGGGTCTATTTGAAAAATAACCCGAGAATTGTTCTGAAATATCATATACATTCAAATCTTGTTTTACGTCCACTAAGAAATGAGGACTCTAATTCGAATTTCGGACGTAAAATAAACAACGTTATATAGTGGACGTTAATTCAAATTATGGACGTAAAACAGCAGGACGGAAATTTAAACTTTGGACATAAAACGAGACGACGTTAATTCAAATATCGGACGTAAAAAGAAACCACGTAAAATGAATGGATGTGAAACGAGACTCTAGTGTATTGATTTGTTCATTTCACGCAGGGGGAGGATGTGGTAGCCTGGTTTTAATATCATAGTAAAGGATTTGACTGGAATGTGTAATGTGTGTTGCTCACACATTCTTTAAGAAATTGATGGTAGTATGTAACGGCAGCAGAGAAAATGTCAGGAGTTTGGGTAATAGTTTCCCGCAAAAAAACGGAGTGAAGTCGAGTTCTTTGCCGACCCAGGTGATCATACTTCCGATGGCGACCTTGGTAGGTAGAGGTTCCTGCCATGGAGCTTCCAAACCTTCTCTTCCTTGCGACAGATTTCGTACAGAGTAACCTAGTTGAATTTGCGGGGTTCAATCTGCTTTTCAGTAGATCAGATTTAATTTACTTCATAAACCAATACGTTACACTAATTAGTTGACGTCTAGGTAATGCGTAGCATAGACCCCATAGTGGTTCTTAACCTCTTATCCAGCAACTAATATTCCTACCTCCTCGTGGTACCAACCAGGCTACGAGCAACTTGTGTCATATACCGACAGGGAAGGAGCCACTCATGCGAACGCTGAGTGTAGCAACAAGGAATAGACTTGGAAGCTTTGAACGTTCGCTTCCATATCAGGTGCTGCTACCGAGGGCTTGACAATTCTTCAGCTAAGTGCGCGTTTGTACTCCAGGTTAACAGCGGCTCACGGCAGCGTCTGATCCGAAGCGGACTGCTGAGCTAAGAAATGTGTTGTCTTGGAACTACACCTAAGATGGCAGCTCCATCACGAGATTCGGTATTGTGGTCCGAGTAAAACAACCTATCTAAACTCGCCTTTCTACGAAAAAAAGTACGAAGACTGTGTCTAGGGGCACGAACGAGAGCCGTACGTAGGACTACGAATGCAGGTTCAATTCAACAAAGCTTGAAATTTTGCAAATGTTTGTCACGAAAATTTTTAATTCACTGTATTGCAATAAATGTTCTGTAACATTCCTATAAATTTGATACAAGAAGACAAGTTTGAATTTACTAAATGCTCGTGCTCTGTATATCAGTTTGATCCGTTTCTTAAAGTTTGTAGTTCCTCTAAGAGTTTCATCAGGCCACAATCACACTTCACTTCTTCTGTTAACTGGTTTCACGAGCTTGCTCAAAACATAAAATATTTGTCATTGGATGCACAACTTACGGCTGAACGGAAAAAATAAACTAGGGTAAGGAACGAGTTAAGCAGTGTCACCTGTTTTAATCAGTTGAAAATAAATGAGCCAAAAATGCACTTTTTTATTCATATTTCCAAAATCTTTTGATAAGGACATCATCATGAATCACTTAACCATAGTTTTAATTTTCACAGATACAATTTACTGTGTTTCCGACAGGAAATATGATGAAATAAAAACTGTTGTCCAAAAACGTACATTTTTCAGCTGCTGAAAACAAAACTCGCCGCCTCGCTACTAAGCAATTCCCAGAGCAATTTATCACATTTTTCAACACTGATTTCAGTGATTCTAAAAGTCAAGCACTTAACATTCACATACCAAATTACTCAATACAGTTTTTTCTATAATCTAAAGTTTTGTTACTAGCCGAAAATCTTGTTATTTTATAACAAAATTAAAATGAAAATAGATTCTGAATTGATGGGACCTGCTTAGCAGTGGCAGTAACGGCTGTGAAATTCGTAAACTATCGTGTTGCCAAAAGACAGAGTCGATTCTGGCAGTAAAAATGATAGGTTTGAAATTAACTGAAACCTCCAATGGTGAAAACGTGATTCAATTTCAAGAGAAATGTATGTTCATAATTAATTCTTCTTTATTAAAAACAACAAAAAAGACAGCTTTTTCAATAATTTTCGACGATTTTCTCAGTGATTTAATGAAGCAACGAAGTGTTTCAATGTTATTTGCTTTGACATCACTGTTTTGTAGTCGGGCCGTGTGCGCAGCTATGTTTGCCTCTTTTGTTCTCCCACCATCCGTATGAACAGCGAGTGAGACGTCAAACTTGCAGTTTCCCATAAGAACACTGGAGAATAAAAGAAACGACGAATACCGTTTGCCGAACGGTGTGGTGAGTGTATGCCCCGATAAACAATTCAGACAGATGGCATTTTACGCATCTACAGACCAAAAATATCAAATCTATTAATGCAGATGCCGGTTAGTAGGTCGCGGATAGGAACGCGAACTTACTGAATAGGGAGAAAAGCTCGAGGGATTTTTATGAGGGCGTATAAAAATTCAGATTTCAGGACTGCTTAAAAAAGCACCTTGAGGGTGAAAATATGTTCGGTCTGATCAAAATTAGTTCCATCGCTTCAATAAATAATAGTGTCTTCCAGTGGTAACAGCTTGAAGAACTAAAGGTAGCAAGAAGATTGGTATGCTGATATCCCCACTTAGTCAACCCATTGCTTGTAATAAGGTAAAACAATCAGTGAGTCGCTTAGACTGCTTAAAACCGGTTCTTTACCCTAATAATCTGGGTCATCATGTACCACTGGTTCACATTCGTCAATTTCCTTGAAAATAGTCGATGTAGAGCACCATTTATTGTGACAGTTTAATTTGAAATATAATTGCCTTTGAACTAACATACAAACGAGTTAAAATTATGACAGTTAAAATATCATCAATTAGCTAACGTCCTCTGCATATTGATTGTTCTTTTGGACACACTGTTTATCAGTTACTAGCCGACCCGACAAACTTCGTATTGCCACAAATTAACCTGTGTTGTACATAAATCATGAATCTCGGATGATCTTTGTCACTATCTCGAGTTTTGCAAGCCCCCAGTGGGCGGGGCTTCCGACGGCGGGTCACCGGCAACACTCGCGACCGGCTCGTCCTGAATGATCTAGTGTTACTATAGATAGTTTTTGTGGTCTTGTTATTGATTAATGTTTTATGGAAGAGTCTCGAATTTCTCGAGTTGGATTAGTTTTTGAGTTTCGCAAAAATTTCTGTTTTATTTGTATGAGAGTCCATATCCCCCTACCACAGGGGTGAGAGGTCTCTAACTATCATAAAATAAATTCAAGACTCAAAAATCTCCTACATGCTAAATTTGGTTCCATTTGCTTGATTAGTACTCAAATTATAAGGAAATTTGTATTTCATTTGTATGGGAGCCCACCCTCTTAAAAGGGAAAGGGGTCGTAATACACCACAGAAAAAAAATTCTGCCATCTAAAACTCTCACATGCCAAATTTGGTTCCATTTGCTTGATTAGTTCTAAAGTTATGAGGCAAATTTGTATTTCGTTTGAATGGGAGCCCCCCCCTCCTAAAAAGGTAAGAAGTCCTAATTCATAATGGGAAAAATGGTTGCCTCCAAAAACACCCACATGCCAAATATGGTTCCATTTGCTTGATTAGTTCTCGAATTATGAGGAAATTTGTATTTCATTTGTGTAGAAGCCCCCCCTCTTGAAGTGTGGAAGGATCCTAATTCACCGTAGAAAATATTTTTGCCTCCAAAAACCTCCACATGCCGAATTTGGTTCTATTTGCTTGCTTCTATTAGTTCTCGAGTTATGGGGAAATTTGTATTTCATTTGTATTGGAGCCCCCCCTCCTAATGTGGGAAGAGGTCCTAATTCATCACAGAAAAAATTCTTGCCTCCAAAAACACCTATACGCCAAATTTTGTTCCATTTGCTGGATTAGTTCTCGAGTTATGAGGGAATTTGTATTTCGTTTGTATAGGACCCCCCTCCTAAAGTGAGGAGGGGTCCCAATTCATCATTGAAAAAAAAATTGTCTCCAAAAACACACATATGCCAAATTTGGTTCAATTCGCTTGATTAGTTCTCGAGTTATGAGGAAATTTGTATTTCATTTGTACAGGAGCCCCTCCTCTTAAAGTGGGGAGGGGTCCTAATTCACCATAGAAAATTTTCTTGCTCTCGAAAACCTTCACATGCCAAATTTGGTTGCATTTGCTTGATTAGTTCTCGAGTTATGAGGAAATTTGTATGGAAGCCCCCCCTCTTAAAGGGGAGAGGAGTTATAATTCCTCTTATAAAGAGGAGAGGGGTCTCAATTCACCATAGAATAAATTCTTGTCACCAAAAAAAACACCCACATGCCAAATGTTGTTCTATTTGCTTGATTAGTTCTCGAGTTAGGAGGAAATTTGTATTTCATTTGTACAGGAGCCCGCCCTCTTAGAGTGGGGAGGGGTCCTAATTCACCGTAGAAAATTTTCTTGCTCTCGAAAACCTTCACATGCCAAATTTGGTTGCATTAGCTTGATTAGTTCTCGAGTTATGAGGAAATTTGTATGGAAGCCCCCCCTCTTAAAGGGGAGAGGAGTTACAATTCCCCTTATAAAGAGGGGGGGGTTAGGGTTTTAGGGGTCTCAATTTACCATAGGATAAATTCTTGTCACCGAAAACACCCACATGCCAAATTTGGTTCCATTTGCTGGATTAGCTCTCGAGTTATAAGGAAATTTGTATTTCGTTTGTACAGGAGCCCCCCCTCTTAAAGTGAGGAGGGGTCCTAATTCAGCATAGAAAATTTTCTTGCCCTCGAAAACTTTCACATGCCAAATTTGGTTCCATTTGCTTGATTAGTTCTCGAGTTATGAGGAAATTTGTATGGAAACCCCCCCTCTTAAAGGGGAGAGGAGTTATAATTCCCCTTATAAAGAGGGGAGGGGTCTCAAATTACCTTAGAATAAATTCTTGTCACCGAAAACACCCACATGCCAAATTTGGTTCTATTTGCTTGATTAGTTCTCGAGTTATGCAGAAATTTGTGTTTCATTTGTATGGGAGCCCCCCCTCTTAGTGGGGGAGGGGTCTCTAACCATCACTAAAACCTTTCCTGGCCCCAAAAACCTCTACATGCAAATTTTCACGCCGATTGGTTCAGTAGTTTTTGATTCTATAAGGAACACAGGACAGACAGACAGAAATCCTTCTTTATAGGTATAGATTTCACAGCAATTGCATGCAACTAATTGTAAGGCAACAAATTAAACGCTCAAAACATAATTTCGCATCAGACAGCCGCTAATAAATTTTTCCTTACTTTGTAAATTGCTGCATCCCGTCACGTGCATGAATATTCCGTCAACGTCTTTTGACGTAGGGCTACGTCTTACGGCAAGTTTTGTGATAGGGTGTCATTCCAAAAAATCGAAAAATGCGAGCGTCACGTAAAATGAAAGGTTTTGAGCGCTAATAGCTCAGCGGTTTTCCTATCGATTTTCAATATTCTTACACCAATAGATCGGAAAATCTTCTAAGAATTGACCCAAATGAAGAAAAGTATGGATTCTTGATATTGAACTATTGAAAAATTGAAAATAATGAACCTATGTTTTACCAGAATTCTCGCTTCGTGATTGGTTGGAAGATTCTTAGCGATGATCTAAACCTATACCAATTTGATATCTGTGCTTGGGAAGTAAGCCAAAACAAGTGACCAAGTCTCCTCATTTCAACAAGATTTCTTAACACCGCGGTTAAACCTAGACCATTTTGATGTCCTTGCTTGGGAAGTACGCTAGAAAGAATGACAAAGCCCCCTCGTGCCAACAGATTTCTTACGAACGCGATTAAACCTAGTCCAATTTGATGGCTGTGTTAGGGAAGTGTGCCAGAAAAAATGACACAAGTTAGTCGTCCCAACAGATCGAAAATTCTTTACTGCGAGACGATTAAACCTCGGCGAATTAGTATACGCATGTGAAAAGTTTACGCATTGTTGGCCGTTATCATTTAACTCACCGTGTAGGTTATGGGCCCCTGTCTATACTGTGGCACCCTAGTATTTATACCATATTAGGGAATTTGATATCTATCATGACATATTACTGATCTACTGCCAAAATGAACCTTAGGAAGCCATGTTTCAAAGTCAAAGCGTTTGCGCGAATAAAATAGCATGACACCGTAAAAAATAGACCAAGATTGATGATTGTTTAAGGCCGAATCGGTGAAAGGTCATGGCCAACGTATATTAAAATTAAACCGTAATGATGTATACTAGGGATGAGCTGGGAAAAGCCCATGGCAACTGTATAATAAAGTTGAGCCGGCGAAAGGCCATAGCCAACGTGTATTAAAATTGACCCGGGAAAGTCTATGGTCGAACTATATATGGGGTTCACAGTCCAAGACCTACGAAAATTAAGGCGGGATGAGTGTAAAGTCCATGTTTTGAAAATGTTAAAGCGTCAAAACGGTAAAATATTATGACCATTGACTTCGGGAAAGATAAGGTTCATAGGCGTACAATATCAACGAAGAGATAACATATATACCAAGACGAATATGCGTGTCCTATCAAACATTTTAGGATAAGCAATATTTTCTATTTGATGCCGCCACATTACAAAATGGAGAGCGATTTATTTACAGGTTATGTATGAGACATAACAAAAAAGAATAATTTAATGACTACATGATGTAAATAATTTATAATTATCCAGAAATATCACATGTTGATTTGTTCATTTTACGCAGGGGGAGGATGTGGTATCCCGGTTTTTATATCATAGTAGAGGATTTGACTAAAATGTGTAATGTGTGTTGTTTTTCACACATTCTTTGGGAAGTTAGCGGTAGCGTGTAACAGAAAAAACGGGAAGGAGTTGGTGTAGCAGTTTCCCGCAAAAACGGAGTAGAGTTGAGTTCTTTGCCCACTCAGGCGATCATATTCCCAATGGCGAATATCTATCGTACGCTGCCTCCAACTGCACGTTGAATGCTTCTTTCTAATTATCTGGGTACGCTGACGATCTTGAATTGGTAAAACTGGTCCTTCCTGCTACGGATCTTCTAAAGCTCCCTTGCGACAGATTTCCTGCAAAGTAACGAGGTCGAATTTGCGGGGTTCAAGCTGCTTTTCAACCAGACCAGATTTAATTTACTACATAAACCAACACGTAACACTGGTTAGAAAACGGCTGGGTAATGCGTAATCTAGAACCCATAGTGATCAGCCTCTTATCCAGCAACTTCTACCTCGACCTATAATAGGTCAGAATACGAACAACCTTAGCGGAGATCGAGTAACCAACCCCGGAGGAAACTTGTGTCATGTACTGACAGGGAAGGAGGCACTCATGTGAACGAAGAATAGCTTTGTCAACTTTGAGCGTCTGCTTCCATATAAGGGGCGGCCCTCGGTAGTTTGACAATTCATCAGCCAGGTGCGCGTTTATATTCCTGGTTAGGAGCAGCTCACGACAATTTCATGCAACTAATTTTAAAGCAACAAATTAAACGCCTAAAACATTATTTTGGATCAGAAAGTTGCTTATTCTTCCTCACTTTGAAAATTACTACATCAGACCACATGCAAACATATTCCTTTTTCCCTTTTTCATAGAAGACATCAGTTTTGAATGAACTCTAGCAATATGTGGATATAATCGGGCGATAGATAGGGTAGATCGCACGGTTTTTTCTAACCGTTCACTTTCAGGACATCAAATTGGACTAGGTTTATCGCGCTCCTAAGAAGTCGTGTTGGGATGAGGAGACATCACTTTTTCAGGCGTACTTTCCAAGCACAGATATCAAGTTAGTATAAGTCTGAACGTCGTAAAGCATCTTCGACCCGTTGGGAAGAGGGGGCTTTGTCAATTTTTTTTTGAAAATAAAGTAATCGAAACCACTGTAAACAGATGTCCTTGCCTGTGAAGAAAACCGATCACGAAGAAAATGTATGGGAATAGTTGACCTTGAAACTTTTCGTTAATTTTCACTAATTCGTGCACACAATCTGAAACGTCTGCTCAGCTTACAGTAAGCAGAGTGACGACACTGTCAAAATTGGAAAGATGATTACATGTCAATGACGTTCTGTCAAACATACGCATCTGGCAGTGTTGGTACGCGAAAGAAAGAACAATGATTGAAAATTATTGAATATTCAGCAAATAACCTTCCGAAATTGCTTCGAAATCTGTTAACAATTGTTTCTCATTCTCACGCGCTACTGTGATTTAAATGAACATCGCAAATTGACCAAACTCGCTCAATGACCCATAAGACAAAGCACACCTGACATGCGTCTGTTCGTAAAGCGCGATTGAAAAAGCGATTGCCGCGAGCTCAAAAGCTTCATATTTTTCACGAACTGAAAGCCCCCGTTGATGCAATTTACAAATTGATTTCCGCCTGCCAAAAAAATGGCGCCTACGCCTACGCCCACGCCCCAGACGCAAGGAAAAATACACCTCTTTCACCCACCAATAACAACAATCGACGGAAGGCTCATTCAAGTTCCATTTCACGCCAATCATTGCGGATTTTCGGATCGGTATTATTACGTTTTGCTGCCTGGTTTGATGGGTTTTAGTTAGTACCCCTGAACCCGGACCGTACCGGGTTTCGCACCGGCCGAAACGGCCGCCAAAAGGTTATAGTATCGAGGCAAAATAAATGAGAATTTTTCTCCTCTGGCTTATCCCTGTTCGCACTCAATTCAGCCCAAATAGACAGGCCAGCGTAGAGACTGGCAGTATTCAATTAACTATGACAGAGCGAATGGCTTTGTTTTTCCGATTCAACTCTGGCGTACAGGACAGGAACCACCGCGTACGCTGTCCGAACGGTTCCGAGTCACCGTGTGCTCCTTTTGACGGACCCCGACCACTAGAGCTGGAGGCAGAAATTATGCACTCAAATTAAAATTGTCACTCACACCCGCTTTCGAGAATTGGTATGTCTATGTATACCTACATTTGTGTGTTTGAGCTATGTTGCTGGATTGTGCGGGGGGTTTCACGTGGGTGAGAGAGCCGATGGTTGTCGCAAATCAAATGAATTGAAATAAGTACGATAGGGCAATCAACCGGTTGATTGATGTCCCGAGTCGGACGCACGGACTAACCGAAAGGGCTCGGGCGAAGGCTGGCCAGCTCTCCGCTGGCTATTCTTCAGGTTGGGCCGGTCATTGGGATCCCGGCAAAATGGGGCAACTTTACGAAATTGATTAAATATTGACCAGCAGATATAGACAGAATGTCTGTGATGATGAATAATTCATCTGTTTCTGTTTGTGAATCAGCAGAACGTACCTACCTACTAGGCGTACGAGTAGGCGTAGGTCACCGGCTGGGAAACGTAATGGTTCTATGTTTCAGGATAATGTTCCTTTTATTTTCGGGTGAGGTTTAATTTGAATTTTGCCGGTGGATTGTGTTCGTATCAGAATACATTATGCCGTTCGGTTTGAGAGTGCCTACCATTATTGCTATGCTTAATTTTTCTAATAAAGATGAAATGAACTGATCAAATTCATATAATTACCGTTGGCGAAGTATACACTGAGAAACACAATCTGGAATGTTTTATTTCCAAATTGTTAGTGAATAAAATGTTCAACATCTAATTCAAATGTTGACAGTGTTGATTTTTCAACAGCATTATAACTAGTTGCATTAAATTTTCCTTGTATAAAATCTACACATTAAACTCATTTCAACTTGCTCTACTTGTATCGAAATAGTTCCTTTCATCGCTCGTTAGAAAAGAAGCTGATCCCGAGGGAGCACGACGAACTGCAAAGTTGTTCCCGAAACAACTGAAGTCGTCTTACAAGGATCAACCACCGTCACCAGTGCAGTCAGCTTCGTCGCCGCCGTCGCTGTGAACTAAAATTTGCTGAGTTGTTTTGTCGAGGGGGAGAGGATAAATCGTAAAAACCTCTTCCTCAAATGCGACGGGGTAGGAACTTACAGGAATTTTATGACAAACTTTTTCATTCCATCTGGGCTGCATCTGGGTGGAGGCAACCAGCGCCAGCGGTGCAGCTCCGACATGCAACAGTTGCACCGAATTGACTTCGGCGATTCGAGGGCGGAAGCCGGAATGGAAAGGAACGAAAGAAACTGTGGTTGCAATCGAGCTAACTTACGACCCTTGCCATTTGGATGAAATTGCGGATGCTGTACGGTAATCAACAGGATGATGGTTGCTAGCTGGTGATGTGTTGAGATATTTATGTGCTTTGATTGTGCATTGGAAGAAGGGGTTAACGAAAACTATGAGGCCGAAATGTGATGTGCAATAAATACTGATGATTGAATCCAGTTAAGCTTATGTCTAAGACAGCAACTTAAAATGAAACACAGGTTTTGTCATCAATGCATTACATTGTATTACAAATTATCAGCAGAAGTTCAGCAACATCTTCACGGTTTTCAAGAAAAGATCGAACATGCGATTGTATGGTGAGCAAATTCATGTTTTATTTGACATTACTCTAATTTTTTAATGTTTATATGAACACACTTTGAAACGCACGTAAGGTAAAGGCAAAGGAAGATGGCTTGTCCACAGTAAATAGAACGAAACAAATCAAAATGGAAAAATATGTTTGGCTGCCCTTGCCAAACTACGCTAAATGTAATTGCATGCAATACAGTATCTTAACGGCTAAACATTAGAATACCAGTTTACGGCCAATTCCAAAGTCCAGTAAGTCTTTGACGGTTAAACTAAAATCACCATGTGGTTCAATGGTTTGCCTAAATCTACAGTTGCATGATTAGAAGCCGAACACCATATGACCCTGCACCTCGGCTACTCATTTGCAAATTGGAGTATTTCCGGGAACACCTCAATGGCGAACTTGCAGAAGGAAGCGGAACGAAAGTTAACCTAAGAATGCCCATGGAAGATAGGAATGTCCCAGCTCCTGATCTCCAAGCAGTCAAGCGAAAAATCGGGTTGCTAAAGACCACTGAAGCCGCTGGTAACGACCGCCCACCGTCAGGGCTCTACAAACATGGCCACGAAACGCTGGCAACGGTTCTATACTGAGTTATTTCGAAGACTTAGCACAAGGTCTCGTAGGGAATTACCAGGCGAGCTTTGTGGGGACTCGCGCAACAACGGACTAAATTTTTCCTTCCGACAGATCTTGCAAAAATATCGAGAGCACAACGTGCCCCCGCATCACATCTTTATTGATTTCAAAGCAGCATACGATACAGCCGATCGAGACCAGCTTTTCCGAAAAACTTGATACGACTGATCAGAACTACGTCGAATCGAGTGATGTGTTTCGCGCGTATCTCGGGTACATTCTAAAGTCTCTTCGAGATGCGGCGAGGTTTAACGGGAAATTAGCAGTCATTAGCTTTTCGTCGGAGAGTCCAATTTCGGAAGCAGTTTTTGGGTCCAAAAGCGGGTTCTCTTAATAAAAATGTATTCACTGAATTCTTGTAGCCAACCTGAACACAGTGAATATATTTTCATGAACAGAATTTTTGTTTCAAACAAAAAAAAACAGCTTTTGAAATCAGCAGAATCGCTGACGACTAATGTTTGCGCACGCAGTTACTACAGTTTTTACCGACGAAATAGATTCGCAAAAGGTCGGGCCGATGGGGCAGCTGTTACATCGCCAGGGCCGATCGTGAGCGAGCTCCGGTAATATTCCCGCGCAGCTACTGTGCCACCGAATGTTGCACTTTTCGCACGATATCATAGGTTCCTCATCGTCAGAGCGGTTGCATCCTTTGCACTTCAGTGATGCGCATAAAACCGAGTCGATTCCGGAGATAATAATGGAATTTCTTACACCGGAATCGACTCGGTTTTATGCGCATCACTGAAGTGCAAAGGATGCAACCGCTCTGACGAAGAGGAACCTATGATATCGTGCGAAAAGTGCAACATTCGGTGGCACAGTAGCTGCGCGGGAATATTACCGGAGCTCGCTCACGATCGGCCCTGGCGATGTAACAGCTGCCCCATCGGCCCGACCTTTTGCGAATCTATTTCGTCGGTAAAAACCACAATGAGCGCACAATTGCGTCTGAAACAGTTGGAGGAACGAAAAGCTCTAGAGGACAAACTACTCGAGGAAAGAGCGCGCAAAGACCGGGAATTTTTGGCGGAAAAACAGCAGCTTGAAGCGGAGGCAGTGGCGGAAAAGGAGGGTTGCAGTATAAGAAGCTTCAAAAGTCGCAGAAGTGATATCCAAAGTTGGTTAGATAAGCAGCATCCGTTACCAACAAATCCTGAATCAGTGGTTACCTGCACTTCTACTCCCGTTGCCAGTTCTCTCCCAGATACAAGTAATAGTGCTTCCAAAGTGCAGTCGGTTTACAGCTCTACTTCCCCTACCCGACCAATCTACTCATTCGCTGCAAATCCAGTGCCGTCATTGGTGACGAAAGCAGTCGTTAGTCAGCATCTCTCCACACAGATGGAACAGGCTCAGAATAGCCAGCATTCTTCTGGAAAGACAGCACAGGCTCAAACCAGCCAGCATTTTTCTAGACAAATAGCACAGACTCAAACCAGTCAGAACCCACAGCTGCCGATTTCTTTAGTTCATGGTCAGCTAGGGCCGCAACTTTCGCAAAATATACCTCTAGATTTATCAAAGCCAATGCAAATCCCATCAAAACCAATGGGTACAATGCATCCATCGCTTTATGCAAATCTAGGACTATCAGATGGTTGTCCACCCGTCATGCCACCGGTAACTACAATCGCCGCTGCTGCTGTCAGTGAGTCCACGCATCTAGAATTGCTTACAACAACAGCTAGTTGTCTGAAAAATTCTATTCAGCATCCGTCCGTGCAGACTCAGCCACTAACCGAAAGTTTCTCATGGGGAGATATATCAAGGGATTTACACTCTTCAACACAATTGATGCTTGCAAGGCGCAATCCTCCGTCTGGTCCACTGTCTAGAGAGAATGTCACTGAGCAGCCAGGACCAATGAACGAAGCGCGTGCTGTTGCATTACAATCGGGTAGGCATATTGTTCCGCCATCTAGTATGACGTGTGGCATTCACGACACCATGCAATCGCATGCATTGCCATTGAAGGGAGCTTTGCAACCAGCCAGGTCCATTGATAAACAAATGTTAGTGCAGTCGAGCCCAGTGACTGCTACCAACGTTAACGTCACAAACACAATGCAACCTGGTTTATTATCCAGTACATCGCATCAAAATTTATTCACCACACACGTGGTAATGCAACAACCTGCAGTTACTAGTGGTACGCACGGTGGATTGCAATCGTTCACTAGACACTATCCAGGTCCATCCGATGCTCAAGTTACTTCGCAGTCATCGCTTGTAGGTCATACTTCTCAACCTAGCGCCTCCGGAGTTACACATTTTCCAACAGTACAGCAGCAGCCGTCAATACTACCGCCAAATGCATCGTATTATTATCCATGGAGTCAGCAACCAACGATGACGAATCCAATAGGTGCATCTAATACTATATGGCCAGTAGAGGGAATCATTACACCGCAACAGTTCGCAGCTCGTCATGTGATATCGAGGGACTTACCAAAATTTTCTGGAGATCCTTTAGAATGGCCGATGTTCCTGAGTTCTTTTGAATCGACAACTGTAATGTGTGGTATGCAGCCAGATGAAAAGCCAGGTTACAGAAATGTCTAGTGGGAAGTGCCAGGGAAGAGGTACAAAGCCTTCTCACATTACCATCTGCGATACCGGAAATCATAAATACACTTCGTGACGAGTGTGGCCGTCCAGAACAACTGGTACATTGTTTACTAGCAAAGGTTCGGAATACGCCACTTCCGGACGTTCGAAAGCTGGAAACTCTAGTAGCATTCGGGAGAGAGGTGAAAAATCTGGTAACCTATATCGAGGCATCTAATCTCCATGCACACCTGTCGAATCCATTGCTTTTGGCTGAGTTGGTAAATAGGCTTCCTACGAATCTACGGCTAGATTGGGGATTATATAGTCAGCGAATTCCCGAAATTACACTCAAAGCATTTAGCGACTTTGCTCTGATTATTAAGACGGCAGCATGCCAAGTAAATACTCCAACAGATTACATTCTAACTGAGCATAGCACTCGACGCGCTCCAAAAAAGGAGAAAGGTGGTTTTGTTAATGCTCATTCCGTGGAAGACCCATGTGAAACATCGCTAAAACTGGAGCGACCCAAATACGACATTTCGAATAAAGATCCAAATATCGTACATCACATGAAGCAGAACTCGCATCCAAAGCCATGTCACATGTGCCAACGCGACGATCATAAGGTTCGGGATTGCAAAAATTTCCTAAAGTTACCTGTATATGAACGCGTCAAATTTATTAAGGAGCATAATTTGTGCGGCCGGTGCCTGACAGGTCACGGAAAATGGCCATGCAGAACAAAACAACCTTGTGGGGTAAACGAGTGCAAAGAAATGCACCATAAGTTGCTGCACCTGAAACCTGAAAACCCGAGAGGAGCAATATTGCCGGCGATTATATCTACACACAGCCAGCAACAAACTTCATCTCTTTTCAAGATTGTGCCAGTAACGCTGCGAAACAAGGGTAAGTCAGTTGACACCTTTGCATTCCTTGACGATGGGTCAGACTTAACGTTGTTAGACGATGGACTCGCTGATGAGCTTGGTCTCGTTGGTATCGAAAGCTCACTTTGTCTGCAGTGGACAAGTAATGTTACTCGACATGAATCGAGCTCAAAGCTAGTGCAACTTAAGATTAGCGGATCAGATGGGAAAACAGACTATTTCCTTAAGAATGTTAGAACGGTTAAAAACTTGGGTCTGCCTAAGCAAAATCTTAATTACGAGAAATGCAAATCAATTCCCGTTTCTTCGCAGATTACCTATAAAGAGCTACTCACAAGCAAATCCAGGCATCTTAATAGGGGTGGACAATGCATGGTTGAAGCTGCCATTAAAGAAACGCGACCGGAGGGAAACTGAACCAGTAGCCATTAAAACATGCTTGGGCTGGATAATATTTGGGGGTCAGTACGGATCAACAGGACCCCAACGATGTATGGTTCACACCTGTAGTTGCATTGGCGATCGCGAGCTACACTCGTTGGTTAAAGATTATTTTGCAGCTGAAGATACTGGGATTGACCGAAACCACCCCACGGAATCAACGGAAGATAGACGTGCATTAAAGATTTTGGAAGAGACAACAAAACGCACAGAATCTGGACATTTTGAGACCGGCATGTTATGGGCAAAAGACGACGTGAAGTTTCCCAACAGCTACCCAATGGCCGAGCGTCGCTTAAGGTGTTTAGAGCGCCGGCTATCAGCTGATCCGGTGTTACGAGAGACAGTTAGGGAACAAATCGTCGAGTATCAGAAGCTAGGGTACGCTCACAAAGCTACGACAGAGGAGCTCCGTGATTCGGAATGTCAAAAGGTATGGTACCTTCCACTAGGAGTGGTCCGCAATCCCAAGAAACCAAAGAAAGTACGCGTTGTTTGGGACGCAGCCGCAACCGTTGGTGGAGTTTCACTAAACTCTGTGTTATTAAAAGGACCAGATCTGACAACTCCACTATTAACGGTGCTTTGCCGATTTCGTCAGCGACAATTTGCCGTAGCGGGTGACATACGGCAAATGTTTCACCAGTTGCTAATACGGAAGGAAGATCGCCAGTCACAACGATTCCTCTGGCGTGAGGATCCCAATTCAGCCCCAGAGGTGTTCGTGATGGACGTGGTCACCTTTGGAGCAACATGCTCCCCCTGCTCAGCACAATACGCCAAAAATAAAAATGCTCGGGAATATTCTGGACAGTATCCTACCGCAGCAGCAGCCATCATCGAAAATACGTACGTCGATGACTATCTCGATAGCAGGGATACAATCCACCAGATGGTACAAATCGCGAATGAAGTTAGTTTAATCAACCGTAAAGCTGGATTCGAACTTCGAAATTGGCAGTCCAACTCCGAGCATGTCCTTTCACGGGTCGGGGAGAGCAGTAGCGAAGCTGTAAAAAACTTCTCGTTGGAAAAGTTGACCGTGACGGAACGCGTTCTAGGAATGATGTGGATTCCGAAAGAAGATATATTTGTATTTTCCTCACAATTTCGCGCGGATCTCGTACCGCTGTTATCTGGCGATATTGTTCCTACTAAATGGCAAGTATTGCAGGTGGTAATGAGTTTGTTTGACCCTCTTGGTATCATCGCAAATTATACCATCCACGGGAAGATACTAATCCAAGACATCTGGAGATCTGGTATAGACTGGGATGATAAATTAACCGAAAAAGATTTTTCGAGCTGGCAGCGATGGGTGCAATTGCTGCCCCATTTGGACGGTGTGAGGATACCTAGGTGCTACTTCCCCAACTATAAACCGCAAAGTTACGATTCTCTTCAACTACATATTTTTGTAGACGCCAGTGAGCTGGCGTATTGCTGTGTAGCATATTTTCGCATTGTCGATAATGGGTCGCCTAGATGCGTGCTAGTTTCAGCGAAAGCAAAAGTAACTCCGACGCGACCTCGTACAATCCCGCGCAATGAATTAAATGCTGCCTCTATTGGTGTACGGCTTTTGAAAGCCATAACGCAAAACCACAGTCTGCCAATCAAAAAACGATTTTTGTGGACTGATTCACGAACAGTGCTATCTTGGATCCGAGCTGATCCTCGAAAATTCCTCCAATTTGTTGCGTTCCGAGTGGCGGAGATTCTAGACGAGACCGAATATAGCGAATGGAATTGGGTGCCAACGAAAATTAACATTGCTGACGAAGCAACGAAATGGGGTACTGGACCGACCTTCGATTCCGACAGCCCCTGGTTCCGGGGACCTGATTTTTTATATCTCTCTGAGTCACAATGGCCAACGGTTAAACCAGTGTTAGCAGACCCAGTAGAAGAGCTTAGAGCGGTCCATATGCATCGTGCAGCTTCTATAGAAACCGTGTTTGAATTTTCAAAATTTTCCTGTTTGAAACACCTTCTCAAGAAATTAGCGTACATTTACCATTTTATTAATAAATGTCGCAAAAGCTTCAAATCAAAATCATTGACACTAAGTCAACAAGATTATTTCGCAGCGGAGAACAGTTTATGGCGAATGGTGCAAGCTGAAGCCTTCCCAGACGAACTTTCGGTCCTCAACGCAAACTTAGATCTGACGGTAGGGCAGCGCAAAAGCATCGATAAAAGCAGCTCGTTAAGGAAAGTGTCGCCATTCTTGGACGAAAATGGAGTTATGCGCTCGGAAAGCCGTATTGATCCGCAAGCTGCTTACTACTGCTACGATTTTCGCAATCCGATCATTCTTCCAAAGCGAAATCATGTGACCGAATTACTTATCCTACGTCTTCACCAGCAATATGGACACGCAAACCACGAGACAGTCATCAACGAGATGCAGCAGAAATATTATATTGCAAAACTGCGATCGGAAGTGAAAAGAGTGGTTAAAAGCTGCATGTGGTGTCGTGTGTATCGAGCAAAGCCATCGGAGCCGCGAATGGCACCACTTCCACAAGAAAGGGTACAACCTTATATATGTCCATTCACCTTCACCGGCGTTGACTACTTCGGACCGCTGATAGTGAAAATAGGACGAAGCAATGCTAAACGCTGGGTGGCTCTCTTCACGTGCCTAACGGTACGAGTGGAGGTCGTCCACTCGCTATCCGCGGAATCCTGCACAATGGCAATTCGTCGGTTCGTGACCAGGCGGGGATCACCACGGCAGTTTTTTAGTGATAACGGCACAAATTTTAGAGGTGTCGCTAAGGAACTGGCGGACGAGGTAAGATCTATTAATCGTCAAATCGCTGGAGCTTTTATTAATGCTGGTACAGACTGGCACTTCATCCCACCGTCTGCCCCTCACATGGGAGGGGTATGGGAAAGGAAAGTCCGTTCCGTGAAGGAAGCGTTTAAAGTCCTTTCCCATCGAGAAAAGCTGAATGATGAAGGACTTGTGACGCTTTTGACAGAGGCAGAATTAATAGTCAACTCTCATCCATTAACATGCGTGCCGTTGGAGACTCTTGGGCAAAAGTATTTAACGCCGAATTGCTTCCTGCTCATGAACTCTAGCGCTGTCAACAATTCGGACAAAGTGCCACTAGCGGACACATTAAATCTTCGGACCAACTGGAAATTAATGCAACATCTTCTTAATCAGTTCTGGAAACATTGGATCACTTCCTACTTACCAACTATTGCCAAGAGAACCAAATGGTTTTCCGAAGTACCACCGATTAATGAAGGGGACCTCGTCGTGGTGGTGGATGAATCTGTGCGTAATGGGTGGCTACGTGGCCGTGTGATCAAGGCGTACAAAGGCATAGATAACCAGGTGCGTAAAGTGGACGTACAAACGAGCTCGGGAATTCTGCAACGACCTGCGACTAAAGTGGCTGTGCTTGACGTGCTGGAACTGAGTAAAACCAATTAAGGAGAGGTTTACGGGTCGGGGTGTTAGCGCACGCACCATGCCAGCCCCCTGTTACTCACGATTGCGAGATGTTACACCATAGGTGACTTGATCATGTTCTCAACTGATAACGCCTGTGAGTGAGTTTAAGGTTGATATTGCCCAGGAGAAGAGATAAAAATGATATTATAAGACTAGTGGATCGCAGACATTATTAAATTTGTGAAATTAATATTTTTAATTATTAAAATAGTTTCTTGTGACTGATAAAGCACAATTACACCTGTTGACTGCTGACGCTTTATCCAGGAGATAGCATTAGCGCAACGCGGATTTTTAAGAAATCGTTTTCTTGGTTTAAAAGACTACCAATTTGAAGGATTATCAATTAAAACGCGGTATATAGTTGTCTAAAGTCGATATCGGAGTGAGGTTATATTCGCCGTAAAAGAAGAAACTTATTTTCGAGTCACGCGAAAATCGGACTACGAAAAACCTTCTACAACTAATTTCATCTTAAACGAGATAACGGCTATTCTGCATAATATTTAACATCGTTCTTGAGGGGGTGATCCGACAAGCGGTAATCGAGAAGCACAATTTTCACCAAGCGTAACAAACTCACAGGCTTTGCAGATGACTTTGAAATCATTGCCGATGACTTTGCGACAGCGTAGTCTACGTCAGACTAATCTTAAGTTTTTAGTCTTGACCTTGAAATGCGGTCATACATATATATTAATATTTTTTGAAACGATGGTTCTACAATTGTAGACACTACACTAGTAGGGGGATCCAGCGGTGCATTCAAGCGAAAAATCAAGTCTTCTTTACTCCTCGCAAAACGCTACGATCAAGAAGCATACGCCGCCGTACGAAGCTGACAAGAGCGCTCTTTCTTGCTACCAATGACATTAAAGCTCTACTGCTCCATAAATACAAAAGATAACACCGAACGAAACAAAAATAGCAAATTAAGCTTGCGAAACAGCTCAAGTAGATTTGTTAGCAACCCATATTCAATCATTAGCTGCCTCCTGTCGTTTTGTTTAACTGAATTGTACGCTGCCTTGAAATCCACACACAGACGATCAATCTGCAGGTCGTAGGTAATCTACGCTTAACTTAAAGCGGAGGTTAAGACTAAATATATGGATAGCAAAGGCTCAAAGGAAATCGTTGTCGGCGATGAACTAGAAGATACAGATGTGTTTGTTTATGTTGTGTTTGCGAAAATAACATGAGTAAGAACATCCGGCCCAGTCGTCGTATGATCGAATTTCGACTATGGGATGCTGCTAGATAGAGTCAGTAGTATTGTTGCACTAGCCCCGTAACTGTCCTGTACTCTAATAGCCGGTTGTGAAGTCTGTCGATAAAGAAGGGTCAAGTCTTAAGAAAGCCGTTTAAGTCCAAGGCTTTGCTTTTTAAGAACATCCGGCGTCGCATCCAGACTGAAACTCGGGTCTACTTTCTCCTCTACTAGATACAGGATCGGCATAAACCGTCATACGTACCTCTACCCAGTCAACCCCAAAACATATATCAGCGTACAAAAATGGTCGTTTGGGCAAAGAAATTTTTCGGTAATTTGGAAACAGTCCTACATGTTTCCAGTTTTCAAAAGCGGTTTTCGTCAAAATATAAGGAATTATCGTTGCATAACTAGTCTTTCAGTGTCATGCAAGCTGTTCGAAATAATGGTAAGTTTTGTTATTCTCTCTCATAGGAAAAGCTACATTTCTGTCGATTAATATGATTTTATGCCAGGACAATCCGGCTTGCATTAACTTTGCGAGTTTTACGTCGATTTACATCTCGCAAATGGAGCAGAATGCACAATTCGATGCATTGTAAACCGATTTAACGGCAGTATTTGACCGTATTAACCATCAAATACTTTTACAAAAACTTTCTCGACTTGGCGCATCACAAAACTTTACTGAGTGGTAAAATTCCTACTGATACGGTCGAACACTACGTGCACAGCTCAATTCCTTTTTATCCTCCCCATTTTCAAACAAATGGAGCATACCGCAAGGCAGCAATATGGGCTCACTGCTTTTCTTGCTGTACTTCAATGACACAACTTCGCAAAATTATATCTAGGGTAAGGAACCAGTTAAGCAGTGTCACCTATTTTAATCAGTTGAACATAAATGAGCCGAAAAAGCACTTTTTCATGCATATTTTCAAAATTTTTTGATAGGATCATCTTCACAAATCACTTAACCATACATTTGATTCACACAAACACAATTTATTGGGTTTCCGACAAGAAGTATGATGAATTAAAAATTGTTGTCCAAAAACGTACATTTTTCAGCTGCTGAAGGCAATCGCCACCTCGCTACTAACGAATCCATCACATTTTTCAGCACTGATTATAACCACTCTAACAGTCAAGCACTCAATTGTCACATACCATATTATTCACGCTCTTTTTTCTATTATCTAAGGCTTTGTCACTAGCCGAAAGTTTTATTATTTTCTAACAAAACTGAAAACAAATTCTGAATTGATGGAACCTGTTCACCACTAGCAGCAGCTGCAGCACAACTGATGAACTATCGTGTTGCCAAGACACTGTTTCGGTTCTGGAAATAAGAATTTTAAGTTTGAAATTAACTGAAACCTCCTATGGTGAAAACGTGGTTCAATACTTTCAAGAGAAATGTATGTTCATAATTAATTTTTCTTTATTAAAAACAACACAAAAGACAGCTTTTTCAATAATTTTCGAAGATTTTCTCAGTGATTTAATAAAGCAACGATGTGTTTCAATGTTATTTGCTTTGACAACACTGTTCTGAGTCGGATCGTTTGTACTGCTATATGTTTACCTCTTTTGTTCTCCCACCATTCTTATGAACAGCGAGTGAGACGTCAACTCGCAGTTTCCCATATGAACACCAGAGAATAAAAGAGACGACGAATACCGTTTGCCGAACGGTGCGGTGAGTGTATGCCCCGATAAACAATTTAGACAGATGGCATTTTACGCATCTATGCCGATACGCTATGCCGATTACGCATCAGATACCGATTAGTAGGTCGCGGATAGGAACGCGAACTTACTGAATAGGGGGAAAAGTTCGAGGGATTTTTTAAGGGGACGTAAAAAAATTCAGATTTCAGGATTGCTTAAAAAAGCACCTTGTGGGTGAAAATAGGTTCGGTCCGTTCAAAATTAGTTCCGCCGCTCCAACTTTTAAAGCAAAAAATCAAAAGTTTAGCTCAACAATAGTGTCTTCCAATGATAACAGCTTGAAGAACTAAAGATAGCAAGAAGATTGGTACGCTGATATCCCCCACTTAGTCAACCCATCGCTTGTAATATGGTAAAACAATCAGTGACCCGCTTAGACTGCTTAAAACTAGTTCTTTACCCTAGTTGTACGGTCAATTGAAGATTGTCGTAATCTACAAAAGCTGCTGGATATTTTCGTGAATTGCTGCCGCATGAATTGGCTGATCGTTATCATTTCAAAGTTTCACGTTATGACAGTCCATCGCATTGCCGTATCTATTATTTTTGAATACTACATTGATGGCCAATCGCTCAAAAGGGTTGAACAAGTCAACGATCAACGAATCAATAACGTCAAATTCTCGATGCTAAACTTAACTTCAACCTGAATCGCTAGGAGATAATACCAAACCAATTCGAAAGCTCGGCTTTATGTCGTGTGTGGTCTAATTTTTTCACACACGCATACTCATTCTAACGAACGCGCCGGCATAAGCATCCCTTTCGAAATCTCGCTCGTACTTATTCATGTATTGCAACGAGTTTTTGCGAGTGTGTGCTTAGCTAACAGCTACGGTTGTCGCTTTTGGTCGTCGTTGCAGCCCGAGCTGCTGAAACCGATTACTCGCGAGGATTTGCACTCCCAGCCGTGAGCATAGATGCCATTTTCACAGATTTTTTCACTCCTCCATTTCCTCCGCAATGTTTAATTTTTCTGGTGTATTTTTTTCTGTAATATACATAGTTTATGAAGTACTTTAATTATCAGACACATTGGTAGAACCAGAACTCACAGGAACTGACATAATTGGTGGGTCCCAAATTTAAGCGTGTGAAAAAATCTGTGATTCTGGCATCTATGGCCGTGAGTAGAATCGAGGGCGAAAATAAAAAAGAAAAGAAAAAGTGATGCAAAACCTATATCACAGTGCGCCACTAGGCGTGTCGGGCAGCTGATTGCTCAGGAATTATTCAACTCGCGAATAAGCTATGCAGGAAGACGATGTGAGAATGTACATGCGCGAGTGTGTAGGTAGCGGAATGTTTGCACACAGCAACGGTGGCAGTTTGTTTTGCACTTGCTTGTGCGGCGTTTAGCGTTGAATGCGTTGGCTTCTCGCTCGATTTGCAACATTTCCGAAGAGGTTCATTCGTGTAACGTTACCTGGTTTTAAGGACAACTAAGCGATTTCTACGATTTGTGTGCTCACAATCTGCTGTGTCTAAATGTTGTGTGATTTTTTTTTCACCCAATTCACTGGAACTGTATGCTAACTTCTCACATCAAAGACCTAGCGATGTTTCTGAGTACTCGCATATCTTTCAGGAATCGTTACTCCCATTTCTTGCTATACAACAAAGCCTGTGGAAACTCCTGCCTCTATCGCTGTTGATGAATATTTTATAGACGCTTCATACGCCGTTTTTATAGAAGCCACCTTTCACCAGCACTGCCTCTGACAACCAATTTTAGATAGCCAAGGCCTCTTTTTCATTCCGTGCTCGGATGCACAGTCACAGGCTACGGGCTGTGAAAGCACGCATCGCATTGCGAGCCGTGCTGAAATCTTTTGTTCCGTTCTTAGCTACCATGCTCTTGGTTTTTGTGCCTAAGTATTGAGCTTGAATTTTCTAACAGATCATTGACGTACACACAATATGAATCTATAAGATAGAAATAGATAAACAAGAGAATGAAATTATGTAAGGTTTGCTGGCACCGTGCTCCTCGGTGCCGAGCCGAAGACCAAAGCACCGCGTTTGGGTCAAGTAGCGAGCCAGTACACAACACAGGTACTCCGTTCAATTATCAAAAGCACTTGATGCGGTGCATCTCGAGTTGGTAGAAACCGTGTCGTTCCGAATGGTGTTTAAAACAAGTCTGGTCCAGTTATTATGCGACTGCTGGTATAGATATACAAACGTATTGTTTTCATAGGACAACTTAAAAATTTTTAAAATTTTATTGTGGAAAATGTTGTATTCTAAATGCGTCATTATTAAATTTGGTTTCCAATATTATCATGGTACTAAATTTGCGACATCCTATAGATAAATGGTGATTTCAAAATAATTACAACGATAAACGGCAATAAACAAAATATTGGAAACTAAATAGAAAGCTTACCGAACAACTACCGACGCTTCGTGTCCTAATTATTGAGCGTTACCAAATTGTTAATCATGACCCCCAATAACCGTTACCATCGATTTCATACCCTCCATAGCATACCTCTCTATAGTCTAGCCTCACTGAGTCATCCAGCTTCAGCTGCAAAATGAAACCATTTTTGCTACATTTCAGCCGTTCCTGTTTGGCATCTGTTCAACTCAACCGAATCTAGATCCACCTTCTTTACTCCTTCCGACAGACTCAACCTCAACCCTCCCGCCTCCACCGGTTGGATTTCGGCTCGTATTTTATTGAATCGCTTTTCAGGCAGAACCGAATAAATTGCATTATAATGTCATACCGATGTAAACACACTTTATTACAATTATTGCTGATGTTTCGTTGGGATTATCGACCAAGACCCTCGACCGGGATGACGATTGTCCCATTTTTATCGCCGTTCAGGATCGCACTTGGATAGATGCAGGTATATAAATCCGGTGCTTACACACAAGGGTTCTTTTTTTGCCAATACACACGCAAAGCTCCGGGCGTCGGAGTAGACAGCCGGGAGAAGATTTATAGTCGCCATAAAGCTGTTGATGTTCGAGCATTTCGGCTCGAGCATCGTCCTGTGAGAGATGCAAAGAATCGACCATTACCATCGGATCCCGCGGGAAGCAATCGAGTTTCTATTATAGATGGGAAATCCATGCAATCGATTGCCGTGTTATTTTTTTACTGAGGAGTTGTTTGCTTGATTTGTCGACGGAATTTCGGAATGATTCGAAAATTTTCATTGCCCTTCGGATATGATGGCTGGAATGAGAGCCCTCGAATGTGGCGCAATGAAAACAACAGTAAAACATGAATTAGGTGGCCCGAATATCGAATATCCACCGGTGAAACAAAGGGCACAAGGATAAAAAAGAGTTATCCACTTTATTGCTCCTCTTGGCTCCCAAAAGCTCCCGGCTAGATGTTTCCACTACAGTCAAATGGTGTTCGATTTTTCCACCGGGGTGGCTGCATCGTTCGTTGGCTATGCTTACCGGGCAATAATCGGATCGTTTTCCGTTCGTTTACGTTTACTGGCCCGCTTTTGCTTTCGCCCTCAGTGACTTTCATAATGCCAATAAATTTGTTTATAATAAGTCAATGTCGTCTAGGTTGCAGAATGCGGAGCGGTTTGAAATGGATTTGTACCTGATTTACGGAGATTTTATTTGTACCTTTGAAATGTGATTTCTTCCGATTAATAATAAAGTTTGGACAAACCTGAACGAAAAAAAAATCTACTGTAAAACTTGAATGAAGCATGATGAATCCACTCATCGGGCTGCGGACTGGAATTAACCGGAATTTCTCCGTAGCACTTCTATCGGCATCCAATTAAGGCAAATGGATTCGACCCGAATCGGGACTCACAACATTCTTTGCCTCGTTGTAGTTCGCCCTCCGGCTCGGACGGCCCATCAGGTCAGTAGAGAATAATTGAAGCATTTCAAAATACCGATGCACGATTCGCCGGGAAAGTAATGAAACACGGACCCGGAAGCGACGGTAAGCAATGCACTCTAACCTTTCTTCAAACTATGGGTCGATCAAAAGGCATAATCTTATCGTAAGGGAAATCGATGAAATTTTTTCCACCCCCGAGCAGCAGGCAGCAGCCCGGTGGAATGGGAAAAACAACTCGTTTGTAACGCTGTTCGCCGAACCGCTTCGGGCAAGGAAATAAATGGATTGTCGAGGGAAAAAGTCGCTTTTTTCGCGGAGAATATTTCCCATAACGACGGAAGCGATCCTGATAATGAAGCTGATTCTTCGAAATCAGTGGGATTTGGACTTGCAGATTGATCTTGAAAGTGTCCTACGCAAATAGTATCAATTTTAGGTGTTCTTTTTTAGGTTAAGCTAACTTTTAATGACCGACGTAAGCTGAAATCTATTTTGCACGGAGAATACGTTCCAGGTTTCCTACAAAATTGTGTAAATAGCAACTCCACTTTTGCGAAATCTAGATGATTCTGAACATGTTTAACTGATAAAATCGATCGATAGCGGGCACACAATGAGATCAAGATTCCATTCCATTTATACTCAAATCCAATGGATTAAATATTTATTAATTGCTATTAATCAATTTTTGACGATTTTTGAATTCTATGATTAGGGTTTTCCGACATACGCGATTATTATCTATTATCTATACCTATAAAGAAGGATTTCTGTCTGTCTGTCTGTCTGTCTGTCTGTCTGTCTGTCCGTATGTTCCTTATAGAATCGAAAACTACTGAACCAATCGGCATGAAAATATGCATATAGAGGTTTTTTGGGGCCAGGAAAGGTTTTAGTGATGGTTAGAAACCCCTCCCCCCACTAAGAGGGGGGGCTCCCATACAAATGAAACACAAATTTCTGCATAACTCGACAACTGATCAAGCAAATAGAACAAAATTTGGCATGTGGGTGTTTTCGGTGACAAGAATTTATTCTATGGTAAATTGAGACCCCTCCCCTCTTTTTAAGGGGAATTATAACTCCTCTCCTCTTTAAAAGGGGGGGCTTCCATACAAATTTCCTCATAACTCGAGAACTAATCAAGCAAATGGAACCAAATTTGGCATGTGAAAGTTTTCGAGGGCAAGAATATTTTCTATAGTAAATTAGGACCCCTCCCCACTTTAAGAGGGGTGGGCTGCTGTACCAAAGAAACACAATTTTCCTCATAACTCGAGAAGTAATCAAGCAAATGGAACCAAATTTGGCATGTGGGTGTTTTTGGAGACAAAAATTTTTCTATGATGAATTGGAACCCCTCCCCGTTTTAGGAGGGGGGATCTTATACACATGAAATACAAATTTCCTCATAACTGAAGAACTAATCAAGCAAATGGAACAAAATTTGGCGTGTGAAAGTTTTCGAGGGCAAGAATATTTTCTATGGTGAATTAGAACCCCTCCCCACTTTAGGAGGGGGGGCTCCTATACAAACGAAATACAAATTTCCTCATAACTCGAGAACTAATCAAGCAAATGGAACCAAATTTGACACTTGGGTGTTTTTGGAGACAAAAATTTTTTCTATGATGAACTGGGACCCCTCCTCACTTTAGGAGGGGGGGCTCCTATACAAATGAAATACAAATTTCCTCATAACTCGAGAGCTAATCAAGCAAATGAAACCAAATTTGGCATGTGAAAGTTTTCGAGGGCAAGAATATTTTCTAGGGTGAATTAGGACCCCTCCCAACTTTAAGAGGGGGGGCTCCTATACAAACGAAATACAAATTTCCTCATAACTCGAGAACTAATCAAGCAAATAGAACCAAATTTGGCATGTGGGGGTTTCTGGAGGCAAAAATATTTTCTATGGTGAATTAGGACCCCTCCCAACTTTAAGAGGGGGTGCTTCTACACAAATGAAATACAAATTTCCTCATAATTCGAGAACTAATCAAGCAAATGGAACCATATTTGGCATGTGGGTGTTTTTGGAGGCAACCATTTTTTCAGGCGCGACTCGTCCGCATGTTCAACCTGTTCATAGGACAGGCAACAAAATTCAACCCGACAAAATTTTTTTTCATCACTAGTTCATGATTTCGTTTGAACCGACGCATATGCAATACGAATAATTCGGTAAATTATTAGTTTAGTTTACGAAGCTGCTGAGCAAACCGTTCAACACGACGTTTGAACGTTGCTTTGATCTCAATGCACAAGCATATACCAACACATTATTCCTGGTGTTGATTCTGGGTACGAAGAAGATAAAAAGAGAATGTGAAACAGCTTTTACTCGAAAGCGCGGGCGCATTATTGTTTCATTACTCGTTCATCTTCAGCATTGAACAACTTACTACCACATATCCCTATGGCCTGTGCTTTGATTCCATTTTATCTAGTCACGAAGCTAATAAGCAAAACGTTCAATACGACGCTTGAACGTTGGTTTAGAGATTAGCACCAGGAACAATGTATTGGTACGAAGGGGATGGCATGCATTATTCGCAAAATTTTCTCATTAACTCGTTCATCTTTAGCATTGAACAACTTACGCATATTGCTTGTGGTGCGTGTGGTGGTTATTCTTGAATTTGGTTCAATAGGTAAATTGAACGGAAAGTCTTACAGGGTGTCGATTATCCAGCGAAAATAAAATTCCCTGACTTTTCCAGGTTTTTCCAGGTGTATTTCTAAAAATTCCAGACGCAAAATATCTCCTTAATTTCACTTATCAAAGTGTTTATTTGGCTAAATTGGTTGTTTACTCTTGAATTATCATTTCCTAATGAATTTAATTTTCCTTTTTATTTCAAATTCATCTTTTTATGCAAAATTTCTAAGTGCAAAATTAAAATTGATTCGAACTTAATTAAGGCACATCGGAATTAAAGAATCAAGCTTAATAAAAATTGCAAGATGTCCTTTCGGAAAAAAATGAAATAGTCTGCTGGTTTATCAAAGGGTTGTGGGATGAGCCGTTTTGCCTGTTAGATCACATGTAACGAATGGGTATAAATCCGCTTCAAACATTTAACTATGCAAAACAATAAACTTAAAAGTTGGTCTTTAGTTTAGAACATAATCAGAAGACATTTTCGAACACAAAGTCCGATTTGTCTGAGCAGCTATTTCGTTTTGTTATCAAAATTTGAGGAAATAATTGTTCCTCAGGAATATAAAAAATTTTGAGCCCAAATGCCTCAACGAGCATCGCAGCATCGTTATATTATTTAGAACCTGACCTGTTTTTATTCGACCTAGTTGTAGCCAGCTTTTGATATTCAGGAACACTTCGGGTTTGCGACTCTATTGACCCTTTGCTCGAAGTCGAATTTCTAAGATATGACTAAATTGTTAGACTAAATCACAATTTTGAAGCTGAGGGTCTTTCATTAGAATACGCATTCGTAGGGTTTCACTGGTGATCGATATGAGAATTAAAATGAAAGTCCGGGTTCCGGCTCGTTCAGGTTGAACATCGTAATAAATTTTCAAAGGCTTATCTAGGTTCAGTTTGATTAGTCCTCGTTCCAGTTACAGTCCGATCTCGGTCCGGAAGTCTGGAATTATCTGGAGGCACAATTTGCTGGTATGGCCTTTTTATGCCACTTTCCGTACAAAATAAGAAATTTTCTATTCACAATTTGTGATCTAAACATCCAATTAATATCAAAGAATCCAAAAGATATTGGTAATGATCGATTAGATTGTGAGCACTTTCCTTTGAAACCTGAATCGATCAAATCGGTTTAACCGTTGTTGAGGTTTAAAGCAGGTCAGTCGCACATTCATGCATTTCGAAATTTCGAAACTCGGGAATTTATACACAGCAGATGGTTGCACGTGAGTAAAAATAACGTGTCGTATTCTAATTGATTAAGGCATACGCGAAAGCCTTGAATGAAAAGGTGCCAGATATTTGAAGTAAATGTTATTCTTGCGAAGTCTTAACTTTTCCGGTATATTTTCTTCCCATGTCAAAAATCCCTGACTTCAAATGAAATTCCCTGACATTCCCTGACTTTTCCAGGTTGAAACGAATTTCCCTGACATTTCCAGGTTTTCCCTGATTTTCCAGGTAATCGACACCCTGGTCTTAGGTTCGTAGTTAAAATTCAGAGACAAGTTTGCTGGTAAAGTAAACCGCCGTATTCCGTTGTTATTTAAATAATAGGGGTATTCACGTAGCGCTATTCTGGCAACTCTGTCTGTAACGCTTGAGTGATTGTTTTGATCTCCGTGTTCAATCTCAAATTACATCGAAATTCAGACTCTGTTTTTCATGAATGATTGATTATTGATCTACCGAAACTTCACTTATCGCACAGTTCGTGTAGTTCAAGTGTATTTTGTGCATTTCGTGCTATTTTAAGTGAAGTGATATTTGCTATTATTCTATACACATACTTGTTTACACTCCTACGCGCATTTTTCTTGTTGCAGCGCCATCTGTGAGCAAAAGTTACAAGCTTCATCAACCTTTTTGCTCTGGAAACGCCGCCCGTGCTCTATCCCTGTAAGCTGCTAGTTTTGAATTGGATTCCCATATCGCCTCTAGTTATGCAACCCGATAACCGTAAAGTTTCTGCTGAGATGGAAAAAAACTGTTATAAATGTTGCGACCCAATCAAGAATCTCAACATAATGAAATGCCATTTGTGTGACCGCGTTGCTCACATGAAATGCTTCGGCTGGGTTCGTTCGAATTTGGATTTTTTCAACGGACAAACGAACTTACTTTGGTTTTGCAACGAATGTTTGGATTCGGTCAATCGTTTGAAGACAGAAAATACACCGGATAGCAGTGTTGCTGTTATTTCATCCGTTGCAGAATCAATTAACAGCTGCATCAATGATGTTAAAAAAGAGCTTGGTCAAATTACGACTTTCATTGGGTCGATTTCGAACAAGTTTTCAGAAAACTCAACGTCTGATTCTTCGACCAATACCCGTCGAAACAAACGCCCAAGGATCATCTCGCCGAGTGAAACACCAAAGCGACCAAGAATGCTTTCCGATTTGGTCAGCGGAACTAAAAATATCGAAAATTTTCCGAAATTAGTAGATACTGTCCCACAACCGGCGGAAAAATTTTGGCTTTATTTATCTCGTGTTGCTCCGCATGTGACCGACGACGAAATATCGGCCCTTGTCCAAGAGTGTGTACCAGGTGCACAACCGGTGGTTCGAAAGCTCGTTAAAAAAGACGCCGATTTGAATTCGTTTGCTTTTATTTCGTTTAAAGTTGGATTTGACCCTCAATATAAGGAAACTGCACTTGATGCAAACAACTGGCCGCAAGGCATTTACTTTCGACAATTCGAAGAAAGAAATAGCTCGAAGGATTTTTGGGGTCCAAAAGCATCAAAATTTCCACGAACCGTAGAGTCTGTCCCACCACAGTCTTCAACCACTCCCTACTTGACACCAATAAACTAATTGCTGCTGCGGATTCATCGCATACCGTTGTTGATCACACGAACTACGTACCAACTGGATCGTACCCGGGACGCACTGAATCAAGCAATTTGGAAGCCCCTAATCCGCTCATCACAGTCGTGCCACTGCAGCCAGCGCTCATCAGCCGTCCCGGTCCTGTGTATGAGTGCGGAGAAGGGGTCTTCCAGCTTGCTAGTATGGGCAAGTATTTTTCTACCAATAACAATTCGGCACCTGATATCCCCGCACCTTGCAGGCATTTAGCAACTGACCATCACCAACTCGACAGTAATGTTCCTGAATTTCGGATATTCTACCAAAATGTCCGCGGGCTTAGGACCAAAATCGATGACTTCTTCTTAGCAGCCACCGAACGCGACTACGATGTGATTGTACTAACGGAGACGTGGCTGGATGCTCAGATTCACTCTGCGCAACTATTCGGTAACGCCTATAATGTTTATCGGTGTGATCGCAGTCGCATTAACAGTACCAAGACACGCGGTGGAGGAGTTTTGATTGCTGTCTCTAGTCGGTTAACTAGCTACGTTGATCCGACACCTGTCAGTGACACAATCGAACAGCTGTGGGTGATTATAACCACGGCAACTCGCAAAGTCAGTGTTGGTGTAATGTATCTACCTCCATATCGTCGAACTGACGCCAATGCTATTAATGACCATGTGAACTCCATCGGCTCTATCATGTCTCGCTTACAGCCGAATGATTTGTCGTTGCTACTTGGCGATTACAACCAACCTGGACTGCGGTGGACTCGCCCGAACAACAATGCCCCTTCCATTGATTATCTCAATTCGTCTGTCACTGCTGCTAGTTCCGACTTGTTGGATGGCTTCAATTTGTACAATTTATCTCAAATTAACCACGTGATAAATAACAACGATCGCCTTCTTGATTTGATCCTGACAAATAACGAGACCCTATGCAAGCTGTTAGAAGCTACTGAGCCACTGGTTCCTCTCGACCCGAATCACCCAGCGCTGGAGATAACGGTGCACCAAACTTTACCCGTTCAATTCGAAGAAGCACCAGTTCAGATGTGTTTAGACTTTCGCAAAACCGATTTCGAAGCTCTGAGCAACGCTATCTCTCAAACCGACTGGCGATTTTTAGAATCTAATCCTCTTGACGACGCTATTGCCTACTTCAACGATATTGTTAACGATACACTCACTCATTGCACTCCTCCCCGTCGACAGTCATGTAAACCACCATGGTCGAATTCTCGTTTACGACAACTTAAGCGACAACGGTCCCTGGCACTTCGCAAATACTGCAGACTACGTAATACTTTAATGAAGCAGAAATTCAATCATGCGAGTAATTTATATCGGAAATATAATCGTTATTTATATAAGCGATATACCAATCGAATGCAGCACAATATGAGATTAAATCCGAGGATATTCTGGTCATTCGTCAACAGTAAAAGGAAGGAGGAAGGATTGCCTAAGGATATGTTTTTGGGCGATAGACGTGGCAGCATAATGACAGAAAAATGTACCCTGTTTGCACAACACTTTCAGCATAATTTCCATGACTCCGCTGCTACAACTGCCCAAATTAATGCGGCATTATGTAACACTCCTAGAGACGTCTTGGACTTCAATATGTCAGCAATCACCGAAAGTCAAGTCGAAGCTGCCATTAACAAACTGAAATGTTCATTTACCGCTGGTCCTGATGGAATCCCAGCATGCGTTTTGAAAAAATGTGTCGATAGTTTTAAACGCCCATTGTGCCTGCTATTTAACTTGTCGCTTCAACAATGTCTGTTCCCTAATTTATGGAAACTTTCAGTAATGTTCCCTGTGCATAAAAAAGGTGACAAAAGAGATGTAAAAAATTATAGAGGTATAACATCTCTATGCGCATGTTCTAAAGTGTTTGAAATAATCATACATGATGCCCTATTTACAAGCTGTAAACACTACGTCTCACTAGGCCAACATGGATTCTATCCCAAACGCTCGACTACTACAAATCTTATACAATTTACTGCAACATGCTTACAAACCATGAGCCTAGGTGCCCAGATTGATGCGGTTTATACGGATTTGAAAGCTGCTTTCGATCGGGTTGACCATAGCATATTACTGGCCAAATTGGAGAAACTTGGTGTTAATTCTGCGCTTGTGCGATGGTTTCGATCCTACCTGTTAAATCGAATGCTATGTGTTAGGATTGGTAATCAACAATCTGAATGTTTTACGAATCTTTCCGGTATTCCGCAGGGCAGCAATCTAGGACCGCTGCTCTTCATGCTGTTTATTAACGATATATCGGCCTTGCTTCCAGACGATTACCACTTGCTATTTGCAGATGATATCAAACTGTTTAGGATCGTCAGGAGTACCGCAGACTGTCTAGAACTCCAGAGTTTAGTAGACATTTTCATGCAGTGGTGTTCCAGAAATCTACTTACTGTTAGTATCGAGAAGTGCTGTGTTATTTCATTTCACCGGAAATCCAGCCCAGTGATATTTAATTACACAATGTGTTGTCAGGCAGTTGCTAGAGTAAACCTGGTTCGTGATTTGGGTGTAACCTTGGATACCCCGCTTACATTTGGCCCACACTACAATGAAATAATCGCTAAGGCGAATCGGCAGCTTGGATTTATGTTTAAGATAGCTGAGGAATTTCGGGATCCCGTGTGCCTTCGATCGCTTTATTGTTGCCTTGTGCGATCTCTTCTTGAGACCAACTCGGTCGTTTGGTGTCCTTTCAATGCTAATTGGATTTCGAGAATAGAAGCCGTGCAGCGGAAATTTGTGCGATATGCTCTACGTTTCCTCCCATGGCGTAATCGATTCCAGCTACCAGCATACACCGAGCGCTGTCAGCTTCTTGGAATACAGACTCTGGAACGTAGACGATTCGAAGCGCAAGCTGTGTTTGTGGCAAAAGTTCTGACCGGCGAAATTGATGCGCCGAGTATTCTGCAGCAGCTAAACTTGTACGCACCGGAAAGACCGTTGAGGCCCAGGAATCTTTTGTTTTTACCCCATCGAAGTGCATCGTACGGACAACATGATCCTATCCGATATATGTCGGCAAGCTTCAACGCAGTTGCTGACTTATTTGATTTCAACACTACCACTTCAGCGTTTAAGTCACGGCTTCGTAGATAGCTGTGCTCTTTGTGTTTGTGTATTGTTCGTTTTTATCATTAAGACAACCACTTTGTTAGATGATATTTTTTTTCAAACAAATAAACAAATAAACAAATGTTGCGTATGCGGAGTATTGCGTATTTATGCTGCCGCTACTCTGCCGCTTCCATAGAAACCGGAACTGCTATGCGAATTGCGGCAGCATATACACGAAGTACACCGTTTACGCAACATAGCAAGCGCTACGTAAATACCCCTAATGTTTGTTTTATGAATAAAATATAGAATTTCGATAATAAAAAAAACTTCCTATTAATTTGTATTTTTCGCTGGTTGAACAGGTAAGCTAAACCACCACGAGTCGCCACTGATTTTTTCTATGATGAATTAGGACCCCTTACCTTTTTAAGAGGGGGGGCTCTCATACAAACGAAATACAAATTTCCTCATAACTCTAGAACTAATCAAGCAAATGGAACCAAATTTATCATGTGGGTGTTTTTGTAGGCAAGAATATTTTCTATGGTATATTTTCTATGGATTTCCCCACTTTAAGAGGGGGGGGGGGGGGGGCTCCTATACAAATGAAAAACAAATTTCCTCATAACTCGAGAACTAATCAAGCAAATGGAACCAAATTTGACATGTAATTGGTTTTGGACGCAAGATTTTTTTCTATGGTGAATTGAGACCCCTCTCTTCTTTAGAAAGCGAGTTATGGCCCATCTCCCCTTTAAGAGGGTGGGCTTCCATACAAATAAAATGCAAATTTCCTCTTATCTCGAGAACTAATCAATCAAATGGAACCAAATTTGGCATGTGGGAGATTTTGGAGTCTTGAATTTATTTTGCGATGGTTAGAGACCTCTCACCCCTGTGATAGGGAGATATGGACTCTCATACAAATAAAACAGAAATTTTCGCGAAACTCAAAAACTAATCGAACTCGAGAAATTCGAGACTCTTCCATAAAACATTAGTCAATACAAGACCACAAAAACTATCTATAGTAACACTAGATCATTCAGGACGAGACGGTCGCGAGTGTTGCCGGTGACCCGCCGTCGGAAGCGCCGCCCACTGGGGGGCTTGCAAAACTCGAGATTGTGACAAAGATCATCCGAGATTCATGATTTATGTACAACACAGGTTAATTTGTGGCAATACGAAGTTTGTCGGGTCAGCTAGTGTCAGATAAAATTGGAAATAACTGAGTATAAAATCTTTCATGGGAGCTAAAAGGATAGGTGAACTGTCTTTGGTTTTCTGTCGCTACCTGACCACCGCTGCGTCGTCTGGGTCGGCTTGCCTAATATCAGCACCCAGGACACCGTCGAATTATGGATTCCTAGGTGCTTTCCAATCTATCCGTGGGACGCAGTCGAATTCTCCACAGCCGGCGCACACGATTTTTTGGCAATCTGCTTTTGCTATTTCGATAACCACGTAGCAGACGACGCCCAACATTTCAATAGGACCAAATGGTTAGGCTTCGGCCCTGTTGAAAATGTTGGTCGTCAGATTGTGATGAATTTCTGCACTATGTAAGCACTACACTTGTAGTTAGTTTCAGTCAAAATTCCAACAATTTTCACCTACATGCTAAGCAGCTAGAAACTAATCAATATGTCCCACATTGTTTGAGCACAGTCCCACATTCATTTTCTTTTCTCTTTACAGGTGAGTTTTACATCTTGGACTACTTTCCAAAGCGAGTTGAAGGTAAAAATACATGATATTCGTTCCCTTCGTCCGATATAGCGCTTGACGTGCTGGATCTGAAAGTGTCCCACATAATTTGGTACATGAATATGTACGGTCAGGATTCGACAACGTCACCTCTACAGTAAATCCTCTACGCTAAATCTTCTACATATAAATTTCTCCAAACTCCTTAATGATTTTGAACACCGCAGACTTTGAACACTTCGCGATTTTCGCTGATTCGCGCAACGATTCCTGAAGCACCATTTGTGCAGAATTAATTTGCGCGTTGAGATTATGTTAATTTGACTCTTGCTGTTGAAATTTGCACTGATTTTGATATTTATCAGTTGTGTTGCAACTATCGCCCAATTAGTTTCGAGGTACGTTACTGGTGTTACGTCGACTTGATTGTTTGTTCGAATCTCGATTGGGAGGAGTTACTAGAGTCAGTTGGATCTTTGCGCTAGCCCCGTAATTGTCCTGTATTCTGCGCAGTTTTTTCGATAAGCGAAAGAAGGGTCAAGTCTACCTGTTATAAATTTAAATACGGGAACAATTCGTATGAAAATGATGTCGTTGGATGTATGTGAAAGGTTCCGGACCCGATAGAATATCCAAATGTATTTATATTTAGGGTGTCGTGTGGTGATAGTTTAATCGTTAAAACACTTGGGTGCCAACCGAGAGAGTGTGGGTTAGAGTCCCACATACCAATTGATATACGCAGTATATTTTTGGCCTCATATTGAAGTTTCACAGTTTCATCCAGTCTACCATTCTTCTCACCAAATGCTCCTCCACTTTTTTGAAATACCAAACTGTTTGTTAAAATGGATGGTGGATGGTTTGCTGCTTCCGCTTTACAAGCTCTTCATCGCATCTTTGACGACAGAAATATTTCCAGACATCTGGAAGATAGTGCACATTGTATCAATTCACAAGAACGGCTCAAAACCATTCATCGAAAATTATAGAACCGTATCCATTTTGTCCGCCATATCAAAGATGTTCGAAAGCATTGTGTACGATTAGGCATACGCATGGATCGAACCTTTGATCTTGAATTGTCAACACGATTTTCTCAAAAAAAAAACGCTCGACAGTGGCAAAATTTGGCGGAATTCGTTTTCAGAACTGTGCAATGGATGGCAGATGGTTATCAGGGCGATACTATCTTTACAGATGTGACCAAAGCGTTTGATGTGGTTAACATAGATGTAATAATTGCTCTTCCCCGGAAATATGGATTAGATGGTGTCTGTTTAAAGTGGATAAATTCGTACCTAACTAACTGCTTGCAGTTTGTTAGGCTGCACAATACAAATTCTAGATTGCTTGCAACAAGTTCGGCATTACCTCAAGGAAGTCATTTGGGGCCTCTGCTGTTTGTTGGTATCATAAAGGAAACTAAGCAGATATTCTAATTGATGTATTCGCTTTAATTTATGACGAAGATGTAAAAATATTCACACCTATTACACATTGCTTGGAAGATTACACGAGTCTTAAAGGAAACCTGAATCGATCTTTGACTTTTATGATCTTTTTGGGCTAAAAGTAAATGTTTCGAAATGTATCACGATTTCATTCACTCGCAAATCGAAATAACTGGAGCATGAATACCATTTAGGTACAGACATAGTCCCTAGAAAGACTTGCCACTGTGACTTAGGTGCTGAAATGGATAGTGAACTGAAGTTCAACGAACACATCGAGAAAGTTAGGACGAATGCAAACTTACTATTTGGTATGGTGAAACGATTTAGAAGTGAACTAGACGATTCTTGTACAATAGTTACGAACTTAAGAAGGGTTGGGCCGCCGTTTCTTTTCTTAAACAGATTGCAGAATTACGCCCGAAGCGAACCCAGCTATCGGATGCTGACTGTTTACAATAATCTTCAATGCACTATTTCCTTTGACATGTCATTGTTTTCGATATTTTTCGCTGAAAATTAACCTTTAATTATTGGAAAACCAGTGTCGACCTTATAAAATGAGCATTCCTCAGTATTTGGGTATACTCATGGTGCACCATTGAATTTAAAACAGATCATCCAGATATCATTGCTGTTCAATACAGCAGATCGTATCACAAAAACCAGTTTCGGATCGTCGGAATTAAGTATTCTGCATCCGGATAATATGATAAAGTGGACATCACTTAAAAATAAAGATAAAAACTGAGGCCCGAGATTGCTTCCTTGAGGTATTGCTTCCTGACGTGCTGGTGAGCGACATGGTTAATCTTCACAGTAAAAAGAGGGTTAATCAGTTCTGATCGGGGCCACTCGACAAAACTATAAGGAACTTCCAATCGGGCAATATTTTTTTCAGACCAGAATAGACAGAATGACTCAGTCAAATGCGGCTTCAATATCTATATAGATGGAATCAACTTACGCATCATCTCACGTATGCTGAAACGTATGTGAGGAACGCGCTGCTCGAGCCAACGATGCTGATACCTGATACGTATGCTTAACGCAATGTTACCTGAACTGAGCCACATTAGTGGTTGTCGATCTGCCTAGGAAGAAGCCAAGTTGATCGGTGGAGACATTCGATCGGTACTTAGACTCGAATAACACAATTTTTCCTAATAATGTCTCAAATAACTTGAACGTAGTGCACAGTAAAGTTTCATCTCGGTAGTTGGAAATTTTTTGTTTGTCACACTTTTTGAAGACGGGAAACAGGACAGATTTTTTCCAACATATAGGAAATACATCCAAGCAATAATTCTGGACCGCTTGGTTTTATTTGTATTTTATAATGGGTTTTGGTGAATGACCAATTGGTTAAAACCACATTAAAAAACCAAAAAAAAATAATAATAATAATGGGTTTCTTGCGGTATTAATTATTACCTCTGGTTTTATTATGGTACTAGCTGACCCGACAAACTTCGTATTGCCACAAATTAACCTGTTTTGTACATAAATCATGAATCTCGGATGATCTTTGTCACTTCTCGAGTTTTGAAAGCCCCCCAGTGGGCGGCGCTTCCGACGGCGGGTCACCGGCAACACTCGCGACCGGCTCGTCCTGAATGATCTAGTGTTACTATAGATAGTTTTTGTGGTCTTGTTATTGATTAATGTTTTATGGAAGAGTCTCGAATTTCTCGAGTTGGATTAGTTTTTGAGTTTCGCAAAAATTTCTGTTTTATTTGTATGAGAGTCCATATCCCCCTACCACAGGGGTGAGAGGTCTCTAACTATCATAAAATAAATTCAAGACTCAAAAATCTCCTACATGCTAAATTTGGTTCCATTTGCTTGATTAGTACTCAAATTATAAGGAAATTTGTATTTCATTTGTATGGGAGCCCACCCTCTTAAAAGGGAAAGGGGTCGTAATACACCACAGAAAAAAAATTCTGCCATCTAAAACTCTCACATGCCAAATTTGGTTCCATTTGCTTGATTAGTTCTAAAGTTATGAGCAAATTTGTATTTCGTTTGAATGGGAGCCCCCCCCCCCTCCTAAAAAGGTAAGAAGTCCTAATTCATCATGGGAAAAATGGTTGCCTCCAAAAACACCCACATGCCAAATATGGTTCCATTTGCTTGATTAATTCACGAATTATGAGGAAATTTGTATTTCATTTGTGTAGAAGCCCCCCCTCTTGAAGTGTGGAAGGATCCTAATTCACAGTAGAAAATATTTTTGCCTCCAAAAACCTCCACATGCCGAATTTGGTTCTATTTGCTTGATTAGTTCTCGAGTTATGGGGAAATTTGTATTTCATTTGTATTGGAGCCCCCCTCCTAATGTGGGAAGAGGTCCTAATTCATCACAGAAAAAATTCTTGCCTCCAAAAACACCTACACGCCAAATTTGGTTCCATTTGCTGGATTAGTTCTCAAGTTATGAGGAACTTTGTATTTCGTTTGTATAGGACCCCCCCTCCTAAAGTGGGGAGGGGTCCCAATTCATCATTGAAAAAAAAATTGTCTCCAAAAACACACACATGCCAAATTTGGTTCAATTCGCTTGATTAGTTCTCGAGTTATGAGGAAATTTGTATTTCATTTGTACAGGAGCCCCTCCTCTTAAAGTGGGGAGGGGTCCTAATTCACAATAGAAAATTTTCTTGCTCTCGAAAACCTTCACATGCCAAATTTGGTTGCATTTGCTTCATTAGTTCTCGAGTTATGAGGAAATTTGTATGGAAGTCCCCCCTCTTAAAGGGGAGAGGAGTTATAATTCCTCTTATAAAGAGGGGAGGGGTCTCAATTCACCATAGAATAAATTCTTGTCACCAAAAAAAACACCCACATGCCAAATGTTGTTCTATTTGCTTGATTAGTTCTCGAGTTAGGAGGAAATTTGTATTTCATTTGTACAGGAGCCCCCCCTATTAGAGTGGGGAGGGGTCCTAATTCACCGTAGAAAATTTTCTTGCCCTCGAAAACCTTCACATGCCAAAGTTGGTTCCATTTGCTTGATTAGTTCTCGAGTTATGAGGAAATTTGTATGGAAGCCCCCCCTTTTAAAGGGGAGAGGAGTTACAATTCCCCTTATAAAGAGGGGAATAGATAAATTCTTGTCACCGAAAACACCCACATGCCAAATTTGGTTCTATTTGCTTGATTAGTTCTCGAGTTATGAGGAAATTTGTATTTCATTTGTATAGGAGCCCCCCCTCCTAAAGTGGGGAGAGGTTCTTATTCAACATAGAAAACATTCTTGCCTCCAAAAACACCTACATGCCAAATTTGGTTCCATTTGCTGGATTAGCTCTCGAGTTATAAGGAAATTTGTATTTCGTTTGTATAGGAGCCCCCCCCCCTCTTAAAGTGGGGAGAGGTCCCAATTCATCATAGAAAAAAATTTTGTCTTCAAAAACACACACATGCCAAATTTGGTTCCATTTGCTTGATTAGTTCTCGAGTTATGAGGAAATTGGTATTTCATTTGTACAGGAGCTCCCCCTCTTAAAGTGAGGAGGGGTCCTAATTCAACATAGAAAATTTTCTTGCCCTCGAAAACCTTCACATGCCAAATTTGGTTCCATTTGCTTGATTAGTTCTCGAGTTATGAGGAAATTTGTATGGAAACCCCCCCTCTTAAAGGGGAGAGGAGTTATAATTCCCCTTATAAAGAGGGGAGGGGTCTCAAATTACCCTAGAATAAATTCTTGTCACCGAAAACACCCACATGCCAAATTTGGTTCTATTTGCTTGATTAGTTCTCGAGTTATGCAGAAATTTGTGTTTCATTTGTATGGGAACCCCCCCTCTTAGTGGGGGGAGGGGTCTCTAACCATCACTAAAACCTTTCCTGGCCCCAAAAACCTCTACATGCAAATTTTCACGCCGATTGGTTCAGTAGTTTTTGATTCTATAAGGAACACAGGACAGACAGACAGAAATCCTTCTTTATAGGTATAGACTAGCTGACCCGACAAACTTCGTATTGACACAAATTAAACTATGTTGTACATAAATCGTGAATCTCGGATGACCTTTGTCACAATCTCGAATTTTGCAAGTTTCTGAGGAGTTCATGGGTGTTTTTATATACAAATTTTCTTCACAGTAAAGTAGAAAACAACTCCCCCCATCGCTCACCCTGATAAAATAAAGCGGATAGCATTTAAATATTCGCCATCATTACGAACCATTTCGCCGAATACCATTTTGCGGAACACCAATTCTCGGTTGACCATAACGCGGAATATAGAGTTTCGCAGAATACCATTTCGCGAAAAACCTTACGCGGGATGTACCATTTCACGGAAAATCTTTTCGTAGAAAGTACCATTTCGCAGGGTCACCAACTGAAGGAAAGTAATAGAGGTCAGTAGATCTAGGAAAATAAATAAACCTAGATAGAGGCGATCTCTACGGGGGGCCCCCGCAGTGGCCGGCACTTCCGACGGCACGGCGCCGGCAACACTCGCGGCCTATGGCCGACTCGCGCTGAATTATCTAATGTTACTATTGATAGTTTTTGGTGGTCTATTGATTAATGTTTTATGAAAGAGTCTAAAATTTCTCGAGTTCGATTAGTTTTTGAGTTACGCAAAAATTTCTGTTTTATTTGTATGAGAGTCCTTATCCCCTTGCCAGAGGGGTGAGGGGTCTCAAACCATCATTAAAAAAATTCCTGCTTCCAAAACCCCCACATGCCAAATTTGGTTCCATTTGTTTGATTACTTCTAGAGTTATGAGGAAATTTGTATTTCATTTGTACAGGTGCCCCCCCCCCCCTCCTAAAGCAGGGAGAGGTTTCAATTCACCATAGAAAACATTCTTGTCTCCAAAAACACTCACATGTCAAATTTTGTTCCATTTGCTTGATTAGTTCTCGAGTTATGAGGAAATTTGTATTTCATTTATGTGGAAGCCCCCCTCTTAAAAGGGAGAGGGGTCATTATTCCCCTCCTACAGAGGGGAGGGATCTCAATTCACCATAGAAAAAAAACTTGCCTACAAAAACACCCACATGCTAAATATGGTTCCATTTACGTGATTAGTTCTGGAGTTATGAGGAAATTTATTTTTCTTTTGAATGGGAGCCCCCTCTTCTAAAAAGGTAAGGGGTCCTAATTCATCATACAAATAGTTCATGCCTCCAAAAACATCCACATGCCAAATATGGTTCCATTTGTTTAATTAGATCTCGAGTTATGAGGAAATTTGTATTTCATTTGTATAGGAGCCCCCCCCCCTCCTAAAGTGGGGAGAGGTTTCAATTCACCATAGAAAAAATTCTTGTCTCCAAAAATACCCACATGTCAAATTTGGTTCCAATTTGCTTGATTAGTTTTCGAGTTATGAGGAAATTTGCATTTAATTTATATGGGAGCCCGAGTAAGGATTTACAACAAAAGTATATCAAAATTATTACATATTCTGCTGTTGATATCAAATAGAAAACATGTTTTGTTACCAACTCAAAATGGCACTTATGATGTATCAGACTTTGCTATCATTTTGCTTTCATTTTTATTGAAAGAAAATGTGTTGGTAGATTCTATATATGATGTAAATAAACCTTAAATATTTAAATCAATCTATTCTCACTTAAATTTTTTTCTAGTAAAATGCTTAGTTCAAATTATATGATGATAGCAAAATGATGATGATATGATAGTAAAATGATAACTAATCCTATTTTCCTATTAATATTGTGTAACAGCAAGATTAGTATTCCGTTTGATATTTTTGATAGCAAAAGTAGTATTCAATTTAATTACACGGCCTGGAATTTTTGCAATCAATTTTGATATTTTAACCGCTAAGTCGACCAAAATGAAATCACACCGAGTATTCAAAATCCGTTACATCAAGATATCAAATTTTGTTTTCAATTTGCTCTAAAACCCTGCTCGGGAGCCCCCCCTCTTAAAAGGGAGAGAGGTAATTGTTCCCCTCCTAAAGAGGGGAATGGTCTCAATTCACCATAGAAAAAAAATGCCTACAAAAACACCCACATGCTAAATATGGTTCCATTTGCTTGATTAGTTCTGGAGTTATGAGGAAATTTGTATTTCATTTGTATGGGAGCCCCCCCTCTTAGTGTGGGGAGGGGTCTCTAACCATCATAAGAACCTTCCCTGGTCCCAAAAACCCCTATATGCAAATTTCCACGCCGATCGGTTCAGTAGTTTTCGATTCTATAAGGAACATACGGACAGACAGACAGACAGAAATCCTTTTTTATAGGTATAGATTACGCAATACCAAGTTGATACAATTTGATTCCAATTATACCAATGTGCACGATAGAATTTAATGCGTATATACTGCACAACTATGGCGACTACTAAAAATTTATTGCTTACTAGCTATCCTCGCAAACTTTGTATTGCCACAAATTAAACTGTGCTGTACGTAACTTTGTCACGATCTCGAGTTTTGTATGTTTCTGAGAAGTTAAACCTTCGATGATTTATTTGGCAGTTATGTAACAATGAAACCATGGGTGTATATTAAATACAAATTTTCAATTTTTACTCATAGTACAGAGAAAAAAACTGCCCCCGCCCATTGCTTACTTACTTACTTAGGTGGCTTGCCGTCCTAAGACAAAGCCTGTTGAACAAAGTTTCTCCATGTAACTCGGTTGAGGGCTACCGCTCTCCAATTCCTCGGACACCGAGTACTCTCCGCCAGATCTCGCTCCACCTGGTCTAACCATCTCGCTCGCTGCGCTCCTGGTCGTCTTGTTCCTACCGGATTTGAGACGAACACCATCTTTGCAGGGTAGTTGTCCGGCATTCTTGCAACATGCCCTGCCCATCGTATCCGTCCAGCTTTAGCTACCTTCTGGATACTGGGTTCGCCATAGAGCTGCGCGAGTTCATGGTTCATCCTCCGCCTCCATACTCCGTTCTCCTGTACGCCGCCGAAGATCGTTCTTAGCACTCGTCGTTCGAAAACTCCGAGCACTCGCAGGTCCTCCTTGAGCATTGTAGCATCGACCGCAATTGCTTGTGGAGCCCATAGTAAGCACGACTTCCGCTGATAATACGCCTCCGAATCTCACGGCTGGTATCATTGTCCGCCATTACCAGTGAGCCAAGGTAGACAAATTCATCGACTACCTCAAACTCATTGCCAACGATCAATATACTGCTGCCCAAGCGGTGTCGTTCAGCCTCGGTTCCACTGGCCAGCATGTACTTTGTTTTAGACGTATTTACCTATAACCCAATCTTTTCTGCTTCGCGCTTTAGTCTGGTGTACTGTTCAGCCACCGCCACAGATGTTCTGCCGATAATATCCATGTCATCGGCAAAGCAGACGAATTGACTAGATTTGTTGAATATCGTGCCCCGCGTGTTGATATCCGCTCGGTTCATAACACCTTGTAGCGCTATGTTGAACAGCAGGCATGAAAGACCATCACCTTGACGAAGCCCTCTGTGTGATTCGAATGAACTTGACAATCCACCCGAAATCCGAACACAGCACAGTGTACCATCCATCGTAGATTTAATCAGTTTGATGACGCCCATTGCTACGCCAGATAAAATAAAGCTGGTAGCATTTAAATATTCAACAAATGCAATTCCGCGGAAAACCAATCCACGGTTGATCATAACGCGGAATATAATGCTTTGAAGAACACCATTTCGCGAAAAACCTTTCCGCGGAAAGTAATGGGGTAAGTATAGGGAGTCTTTGGTGGTATTATAAATGACTAATATATTTGAGTTATGCATTGTTACGTTATTCAAATGTAGTTTTTGAGTTATGTAAAAATCTCTGTTTTATTTGTATGAGAGCCGTTCTTCTAGGGGGAGGGTTCTCAAATAACCATAGAAAAAATTCCTGCTTCCCAAAAACTCTCACATGCCGAATTTGGTTCCACTTGCTTGTTTAGTTTTCGAGTTATGCAGAAATTTGTGTTTTCTTTTTGAATGGCAGACTAACCCCCCCCCCCCCACCCTCTTATAGGGGGAGGGGTCTCTAACCGTCATAAGAATCTCAAAATACCCTGCATACAAATTTTCACGTTGATCGGTTCAGTAGTTTTCGAGTGTATAAATAACGTAAATTCATTTTATAGGTATAGATTGCGCAATACCAAGTTGATACCAATTATACCAATATGCACGATAAAATTTAATGTGTGTATGCTGCACAACTATGGAGACTACTAAAGATTTATTATTTATTCTACGGGATATTTTATTACGGTCGCTGTAATAAGGCAAGATCCCTAACCAATGAATATTACGAACGTTCAAGCAAACGCGGATCGAAATACTCGACATCGACCTAAGTGATGAAACAAGGACGACGAATGAAAACTTGGAACTGCAAATTGCCAAATTTCGTAGGTGGCGACCGGGTGCTGCTCGAACGGCTCGGCGGAAAGACCCAGGTTTACCAGAGCGGTGGCGTTACCAACGAACTGAAAACGGGCTATAGGCTTTTGGGCAGAATCATGTGATAGACTGGAAGGGGATCAACGAGAGAATGTGACTATTCAGGATAAAGGGCCGCTTCTTCAATTACAACATCATCAACATGCAGTTCTAACATAAAGGCAATCCTAACGACGAGTAGGAAGCATTATACGCGCAACTGGATGCAACGCTAGAGGCAGTGGAAAGGAAAAATGGCTCGAAAAAAATGTCTAATCACTGTCACTAAAGAGAAACTGACCAAATATCGACGAGCAAGGACCCAAGCAGCACACTTTAAGCACTTTCAGTTGAAGTTGAAGTTTGGACCAAACTTCTACTATCCGAAAGATCTTGAGAAATGGCGAAGAGTACAGTGTGCCCACGCTTCACATCTTTATTGACTGCAAAACAGGATACGATACAGTCAATCGAGGCAAGGCAGATTACGCATGAACATGGTTTTCCGGACAAACTGATGCGATTGCTACAGATCTTCATTGAATCGAGTGATGTGTTTCATGAACTAGAAGCACTGAATGTATTCGTGTGTTTGGAATGGCTGGTGACCGCGGACAACAATACTAGTAAGGAAATCCAGCGGCGCATTCAAACGGAAAATTGGGCCTATTTTGCTTTCCGAAAAACGCTGCGATCAAAAAACATACACCGCCATACCAAGCTGTGATGCTGCTCACGGAGGACGGTGTTCGAGAAGATTCTGCGGACGATATTTGACGGAGTACAAGCTGAAAGCGGAGAGAGGCGGAGGCGAATGATTCACCAGTTACAGGCACTGCTTGGAAAGATTCCCATCATGCATCTGGCGAAAGTCGGTATGCTACGATGGGCAATTTGCGACTTCTGAGACGCCTGGGAAATTGGCGATGAGTGGTCCGAGTGAAAAACGAGTTGAATGAAAATGACACCGTGTTAAAACGGCTGGTTTTGTGCTAAATGCAAATGAAGCAAAAATAGCTCTTTTTTAACGGGCATAGTACCTTTTACACCATATTTTTTGCCTAATTTCAAATAATTTTTTCTCGATATACTAATATACTAATATACGATTTTATACTAATATTTGCAATTTTGTTTTTATAAGGGAACCTCTTCCCCTTGCCCCTACGGCTCCTTGAAGATAGTCCTTCAAAAAACCCATGAATTGCGGTACCATGGATTGGCGCTGGGGGGCTTATCCGAATTGAAAAATTCCAAAATGACCTGAAAGAACATTAAATTATCTCGTGTTTGATCCATCCTTTTTTAGAATTCGAACACATGACAAAATGGCGGACATTGAAACATAAAAGTATGGTTTTTAAGCGAAAAAATTGACTTTAAACATTTCTAAAAAATTCAAAAACTACAATATCAAGAAAAGGATGGGTCAAACACTAGATAATTTTGTTGGCTTTAAAACAAAAAAAGAATCATGAGAATTGCTTGAGCCGTTCTTGAGATATTTATGGTACCGACTTTCAAAACCTGGTTTCGAGAAAAACGACGTTAAACTTTTTATTCGCCGTGTAATCGCTCCAGACATGCGCAGTACAAATAGCTGTAACTTTGTCAATTTTTGGAATTCATTGAAATGACTTGAAACACATATGGTCAAAATGTTAATCTTTCGAAATAATCAATAAAAAAAAAATTCGAGGAATTTTCACTCACTGATTTTAATTCTATTTAACTTAGATTGATCTGATTGTTCGCTTCTTATCAAATAATTTTAACCGATCACCTCTCGCGTTTCTGTTCGCTTGTTGCTGCTGGACGCTGGTTGCAGTCAACAAATATACTAGCTCCAAGTAAATGTGTTCGGCCAAGCGTCAAAATAAATGAAATTGGATTTAATCAAATGAAAGAGTTTTAGTAACATCTTTTGCATCTTAGCAACACAAATTTATCCATCACCAATGCTACAGTAATAATACGTGGCGTAATTTTTCTTTGGCAGCAAAAGGCGAACGGCTCACTGGTAACTTTGCTCTTTTGTTCAGACTGAAATTGAAATGCTCTATTTTTTATTTCACGTAGATGATAGAATGAAGGACCATGAAAAATGGGTGTGGTCGTTTCTTGTCGCTTGCTCTGGTACATAACACGTGGTAAGCCGGCGAACAGCATTATTCAAACGCAAGCTGAGCTAGTGCCAACATCGTTTGTCAGGGTAAACGGGAGTCACGTTCGACTCGTGCACGTGTTCATCGGCGGCTTACCGTGTGACCATGTGTTGGAGCTGAAGCACTCATTTCGCTGCCGTGATGGAATATCTGGCGACAGGAGTTCTGGAATTGGGACGACATATGCTGCTCGCGACAACATAACGACCAGAAGCATGAAGCATCCCACGTCACTTGCAGCTGGCCACTTGGAGTGGTATTTCATCGTGATTCCAGGACCACACACGAACGGTTTCGTTGATCGCATAGCTGCTGAGGCTTTCCGGTTGGTCCGTTGCAACAAGCCGTGCCTGGTTAGCCGTTATCGGTACTCGAATTTACCGAACAGAGAATTACGTTAAATGCGTTAGTGCAAGTTTATTGCAAGCATGAGTTATGATAATCAAACAATCGGTTCTTTTAAGGGCCACACAACGATTGAAGAGTTTATTATATTTTCTTGCCCAGTTAATACCATAATTAACACAGTCAACGAGGGAAAAGTTTAATTTTTCGCCATTGCGGACGACCAACCAATGACAGTAATAAGTTTTCTTGTCACAGGCGACATTTTCTGCGACTTCCAATACGTCTGCAGGTTGTAAATGCTTTATCCGTGTCCTTTTGTAAGCCGCAGAAAAGTTGCGCAAAATTTTCAACTTTTCGAAAACTCGCGCGTACCGTCTACCGATTACCAGAGGAAAAGCACTATTCAACGTAGAAACATATCATACAAATTTATTTACTGTTTGGTTTAGTTACTAACTTGGTTTCGTTTTAATAAAATAGATTCAATCAATTCATGGATATAACTCCAAAATCGGTTGAGGATTGAATGTATACAATGTTTCTACTTTGATGACCGTTACGGATGTAGCTTGTATACATGAAGAATCGTATTATTATATACATGGATACATCCTACTATTGCTACAAAGAGACTTACGTGGTCCTACGTCACCTATGCGGTCATGTCTTGTGCGCAACCCCTCTGATTTTTTTTTAAAAATTGCGATTGAATTATAGAATTTCGAAAAACCCACACATCTGAAACAACTTCGATAAAACAATAGTCGCTCCGAGTTCTTCACCGAAAAGATTTATACGCCCGCCCCCTAAAGTCAGGCTCTAAATCATATCCAACGACAGCAGCCGTCTCGAAGGATTGAACGCGATTCTACCTTGTTCCCACCAATCGAAAACAATCCCCTTGTTCAATATTCCCACCCGCAACCCTCATTACATCCCACCCACCAACCCGCAGCAGGATCGGCAGAAGACGGCAAAAAGCAATACTTGCCGGAGGCTGCTGCCGTGGGATTGTTTGTGTTTTTATCGCGAATCACTGAAATTATCTTCCATGCGGTAAGCTGTTGTGCGCCGCACACGCGGTTGGGTGCGCGCGGAAAAACTTTACTTGCTCGTCGGAAATTCTGGCGGCGCGGCGGTATAGTGCGGAACGGAACGAGCAAAAAAAAATTACTACATTTTATTGTCGCTTGTTTTCTTGTCGCCCCCGGCAGCGCGGACCATCCCGGATCCCGGTGTGGCATTTAGCAGACGGTTCGAGTGGGTTGTGACTTTTTACGCCAGGATTTCCGCTTCGTTATCTACTCGAACATTTTACGCGATGTTTCAATTTTACACTTTTTGCTTCGATTGCGTAGCAAATGACCGGGGAGGTTACATGGGCTCATAAATTCCTGATTTAATTAATTTGATGTTATTTTTTAATTTACTCTTATGCTATCGGAGCGCCCGTTCTGGCTGCTTTCGGTCGGGAAAGACACGACGGAGGAGAGTTTCGTCCCGTTGTTGCGCCGCCATGCAAGAGCGATTTCCATTACCGTACACTTCATTGCTAATGGAGAGCTTCTTTATCACGTGTGTTAGTCAGACACTTGATTTACTGTTTACCGAAGACGTGGCACGGGTGTGTTTCGTAGTTAAAACAATCTACTCCCAGAAGAACGTGCCGTTGATAATGGTGATGATGCTGATTGCCGTTTGCTAGTGTCGGTGATTAGTTTGCTTTGCTAAAACATCAACTGGGAGTTATTCATTCCAACTGCTGGCAACAACTGGTCTGCTCGGATTTGAAAGCGTAGGTACCTAGTACACGTCAGGCGAGGCGTTAGATAGGATTTTCCCAGCGCCAGCGCAACGCTTCGCTCGTACGCGAAACACGTGTTGTGCTCAAGTTACCAACGAGTCTCGAAATTTCATACTGCGTGCTGCGAGAACATGCCTAGAATGTAAATGTTGATAAAACACAATGTCTGCCTTTGAGCGAAAACATTTAATATTTAATAGTATTCAAATACGGAAAATTTCGATGAAGTATTCCTTTTGTTCTCAGATTGGGCGGCTGCACGTGAAAGTTTGAAAGCAGTGGCTGCAGTACCTACCTCTATTTGTTTGGTAAACTTTGCCAGAGCACATTTCGTTTCTTTTTTTGTCATCTCTCCACATCAATTTTGCACCATCGAACTTTAGAGTGTGTGTACTTGTTTTAAACAGTCAACAGCGAACGCACCGTTACTGACGGCGGTGGTGGAGCGGTGAAACAAGCCTCATAAAAACGAACTCCTTAATCCAAAATGGCTTGCGAAACATCTTAATAAGACCCTGCCAGCCACTGCAGTTCGACCCATTAAAAAGTTTTCCTTCTGGGCTCATATTCATAAAATCACTGAATATGAGCAAAAGTTAAATAATCGTAAAACAAAGCCTTTGGCGGAAGGCGGCAGGCCGTTCTTCCCTCGGCTGCCATCATTGACTGAAAGATGCTGCCAGATGCTTTCGCTATCGCCCCCGTGCGGTTGCTTTCACTTAGCTTCTTCCTCCGGGCCGGGCGCGCCGTAGCCTCCAGATCCCGGTTACGTTCTATTTGTAAACTTAATTTAAGCTCTCATTTAACAAACCCAAATAAACAGGATTCTCTCGTATTCCTCCTTCGCCTTCACCATCAAGCTGCGATGGAAAATTCACCGGATTCACCAGTCCGTTAGGTGTTTACCAACAGGATAATGCAGCAGCCGCGTGTACGAAAGAATTTGCCGATGATTTTCATTACGTTTTTAAAGTGGTATAATTTGAGAGTTTCTTCTCCGTTCTTCGACGAGAACGGCAGGTCGGAACGTCGATCGTCGGAGGTGTCTTACTTTGAACTTGAGCATTGCCCGATGATTGGAATATTTTGCACGTTGAACGAAGTCATCTGTTCAGCTGAGGTAACACAAATACCAACAGGTTTATGGTTGTGTCATATGTTTATGCCAATCTTTTGAAACGATAGCGCATAAACTGTGGATCTCTAAACTATTGTTGGAAAACAGTGATTTTTTGTAGAATGGAAAGGCATAAGACTCTTTTCCAGACACCAGAGACGTGTTTCATTTAAGCAATATATTGCTGATCTTTAGCAACGATTCGCATAATGCTCCAGCATATCAAACATGTTTTCAACTTCAAAATACCAGCTGCAGAAAAGGGCGAAAGACGAAATCTAAAGTGTTTTCAGAAATATACACTACTTCATTGGTGTAGGTACAGAACAGTAGTTGCCCCAAAATAAATAACTATTCTGAGTTATCATTTACAACACTGATTCGCATTCGTAAATTTGCACGAAATTGTTGATAACACCATTTATTTTGATAGATTGATTTGAAGTATAATTATTTTTCAACTAACATGTGGACATCCAGTTAAAATATCAATTAACTAACGTCCTGTGCATCTTACTAGTTCCTTTCGACATTATACTATGCAGGGTGCGTGACGAATTTTTGCAGTAAACTTCAAATAGCAATTTCTCATGCTTGCGAAACAATATTCAGATATATCTGGCAGCACTGAATTGCTAATCCTTATACTGTTGGGAGTCAGACGTAAACAAACAGCGTTGAGTAAACTTAAAGATGTCGGAACAAGAAAATAATCGGTTAGCCGTCGTCGTTTTATTGCGCACCGGAGCAAGCGTTAAAGAGATTGTTCAGTCGGTAAAAGTGTCGAAAAGAACAGTGTACTATATAAAGAAGGCTTGGGAAAGTGATAAGTGATATGTTCGGTGAGCCGAAAAAGTCAACAAGAATAACATATATAATTTCACGGTGACGAACCCCAACAAAAGTTATAAGCCATCCTACACACCTACCCGGAAGGCATACAAGTGCCGTTCCATTACCACTGAACGGAACAGGGTCAGAAAAGTGGAAAGAATGATTATAAAGAATCCAACGAGGTCAACTAGGTCTCGGGAGTCGGGTTTTCGGACTTCTCAATCCGGCGAGTAATGGCCAAAAACCTTGGTTATAAGTCGTATGCACTTCAAACTGAATAAAAAAAAGTCGTATGCACTACGCAGAGGTCAATTTATGCATGCTGCGACCAAATTACGGCGATTGGAGAAAGCTAAACAACTTCTGGGTCGGTTGAAGCATCCTCATCATAATGTTTCTGTGTTCTTTTTCTCCGATGAAAAATACTTTAATTAGGATCGAAAGAATGACAGTTGGCTTACAACAGATCGTAGTCAGGTTCCTATCGTCATGTCAACAAAGTTTCCGACCCATGTGATGATTCTAGGCGTAGTCTTCAGCAAGGGGGATGTAATACCTCCATATTTCTTTGAACAAGGAATAAAGGTAACAGCCGATGTATACCTGCAGGTTCTAAAGGATCTTGTTGTCCCGTGGATAAAGGAGGTCGCTGCTGGTCGTCTTTTCATCTTCTAACAAGACGGAGGACCTACTTATAATGCCAACAAAACACAAAAATGGCTTATTGAAAATGCTCCGGTGTTTTGGGAGTAGGAAACTTGGCTTCCTAGCAGTCCCGATATCAATCTTTTGGATTATTTTGTGTCGAGTGTCGTCGAGCTGGATACCAATAGGACGTCTCACACCACCCTTAGGTTGCTCAAACCCAAGATCATCGAGGTGATGACGTCTATGGATTGAAATATGGTAAAACGTGCATGCGCCAGTTTCCAGAAGCATCTATCAACAGTCATTGTAAAGGAAGGCAAATTTTTTGAGTGAAATAATTTCCAATTCCCATATGTTACCAAAGAAAATATGCCACAAAACATTGCTCGCAACTCGCATACATGACTAACTGATGCTAATTTTCTAAAACATGTCATTTACTGCAAACATTCGTCACACACCCTGTACAGCTATTTGCATACTTGACAAAAATACAATTGAAACTATGTAAAGAATTGCAAGCAACTAACTGACGCAAGGCAGCAAATAAAATGCTCAAAAAATTTTCTCGGGTAAGATAGTCGCTGATTTTCCTTTTAGCTCTATTTCCGTGCAAGACAACAGTTCCAAACAAATTCTTGTAGCATATGGATGCAATTTGGCAAAAAGAAAGGATGACCGCTCACTTGTCTATAACACTTAACTTTCAGGACATCAATTTGGACTAGATTCAATGTTTAAAGATAAAATCAGTTGAAAAAACGGGGTGGTTTTACACTTCAACAAAATTGTTTACTGTTGGGACATCAAATTGCACTAGGTTAAATATTTAAACGATAAAATCGGTTAAAGAAAAGGGTTGGTTTTGCACTCTGGCGTTTTTTCCAAGCACAGATATCAAATTGGAATAGGTTTAAACGTAGTAAAGAATCTTCGACCTATTGGGACGGGGTGATTTTGTTACTTTTTTCGTAAAAGGTAACCACACTAAACAGTGTATTTAACTGTCGTCCCTGCAAGTGAAGCAAAATAATCATAAAGAAAATGTATGGGGAAATTTGACCCTGAAACTACATACGTTTTGCTATTATGCGTATAAAAGTTTGTCATAAGTTTATTATTATAAAATTGTAGACATTTTATCTATCCAATGACATATTATGTTTTGTTAAGTAGAATAGTAGTTATTAGCATTTGAAATCTTTCATTAAAATGTTACACTTCTATTTTCGTTTTCACAAAGTGCTACCCGATATAGTAAACAAAGACGTAGTCCTACGTCAAAAATTGTTCTTATCTTCTTCTTCTTCTTCTTCTTCTTCTTCTATATATATAAAAGTGAGCGTGAGTATGTATGTTCCACCATAACTCCAGAACGCCTTGACCGAATGCCACCAAACTTCCAAACTTGGCACACATATTCCTTGCTAGACGGAAATCAGCACTGGGGGGTTGATAAAAGGGAGGTCGTAACCGGGTGCGATGGGAGGTGAGGCCATAACTCCTAAATGCCTGGACGGTTCTTGACATAAGGGAATCAGCACTGATAGGTTGATAAGAAGTGGGGGGGATTCATAACAGGGGGGATGCCATAACTCCGAAATGCCGTGACGGTTCTTCATCAAACTTGGCACAGATGTTCCTTGACAAAAGTGAAGTACTGGGGGGTAACAAAAAGGAGGGGGAAGGTTTCCTGATAGGAAGGGGGAGGATCCATAATAGGGGGGAGCCATAACTCCGAAACGCCTTGACCGTTCTTTGTCAAACTTGGCACACATGGTCTTTTGACATCAGGGAATCAGCACTAGGAGTTGACAAAGAGAGCGGGGGGCTAATAAGGGGGGAGACCATAACTCCGAAACGCTTTGACCGTTCTTTATCAAACTTGGCATACATGTTCCTTGACACAGGTGAAATCAGAACTGAAGGAGTTGACAAAAGTGTGACAAAAGGGGGAGTTGATGACCGCAAGTTGCTGACAGGAAGGTGGGAGTAACGCCCACATGACTGTAACAATTTATCCGTACCACAGAAAAAATCACAATATGAAACACTAAACTGCAATGCTCGCAACTGTAGGTTTGTCAAGTGTAATTACCGAATCAAAGAGACCCGTAGAAAAAGTGTTCAATCATTAATGCAAAGTTTTGTTGGTCGACGCAATTTCAGTTACAGAGGCAATCTTCAAAACAGTGTGGAGTTGATCTGAGAACACCATGTTTTTCTCATGATCAGCTTTATATGGCATGTTTCAGATTTCAGAATAGGATGCAGTACTAAACTAATAAATACCGCCATCCGGGGTGAGATTGTGCCATGGGGGTGAGATTGTGCCAAAAACCAAAAATGTTTATTTGTGAAAATTTATTATATCTATCGAAACTAGTGACCTAAATTCAAAATGATGATGAAAATGACATATTTATTCATAACTTAGAATGGAACACAGATAATATTAGCAAACTATTTAGCCTAAACAGGGTTTCAAAGTTCGCGATCAAAAATACTCGGAAATAACGCTTGTAAAAGTTGTCCCCCATAAACCAACTCAAACAAGAAATCGCATCAACTAATCATTTACAATGTATTAAAAGGTTATTATGCGTTGGATAAGTTTTGAATACGAAAATAATATTTTTCGAAACTTTGTACTTTTCGAGCTTCACGGGGGTGAGATTGTGCCAAGCCATAATGATCGACCCAATTTGTAGATTTCACATACACAACAAAAATACGTCAGTATACACTAGTACACTCACATTTTTTTCTATTGTGCAGAATATTTTGACAGATTAGATTGCATCATCCATCTTGGAGCAAACAGCATCATAGGTCTGCTAAATAATTTAAACTAATTTTTACTTTTTCGTGGGAAATTTCAGATGCTTTGAATAAACACCCTAATATAAGACGAATATATTATACCGTGTATAAACTGCCAGTTTTAAGGAGGGGGAGGGAGGTGGGATAGGTCATGTGGTCTGCGGCAGCGGGTTTTCGAACGAAGTAATGGTTACTTTAGTTAAATGATCAAATAGGTATGACCCCTTAGGATACCTCCCTTCATATATCTCCCCCTTGTTAACTCTTGGAACGCTATTGGCTGTATGAAGGCTGTTCATTGACTACGAACTCATTTTTAGTTATTTCAGACCTACCCGGGTTATTTTCGTTCATATTTTTGTATGATGCGTTGTTTTTGGCCGACCCCCTGCCCCTAATAGTCCACTTAGTTCATGGACGGCCCCATATGAACTACTTTATACTGATATTTATGTGTATGGTTTATAAACATGCTAATGTTCACTGTTTAGGTTTTTAGCTCAACTTTATGTCACCCCCTAGAAGGGGTGAGATTGTGCCAAAGTTCATGCACTTCCAGTATAATTAGGTTTCATTGTAACTAAACCATCTCTAAGGTAGTTGTTAATTGAACAATTTAGTAGAGTAGGGCGGGGCATAAGTGCGATGTTTGAAGTTGTCATCAATTTTCGCGAGATATAAAGAAGAACAACAACAAAATATATTTTACAGTGATGCAGCAACTCAATGTCTTTACATTCAACTATAAATCATCTGGAATAATAGTGTTATTGAAAATAAATTCTTCATTCTTCTGAACAAGTGCCGATTCGCACTTTTACCCCACTAGCGGGGTAAAAGTTCGATTACCGCGGGGCAAAAGTGCGAAGCTCGAATCCATGAAATTAGCACAGCAGTAGCTAACAAAACCATATTATCGTCAATCTGCGGTATGTTTCGGTAAGGAATATTCTCAATTTACACCTTTCCTATTTTGCGCTGGTGTATTGCAGCCTCCGACAGATCGAAACTTTCCCAAACGTTTGTTTTTTGTTTCATCAGCGGAAAAACATTGTTTTCCTTCGACCAACATCTGTAGAACACAGTTTTCTGCAGATCTTCCATTTCTAGTATCTGTAATATAGTGCCAAAAGCTGTATATAAGCTATACATTTTTGCCCCGTCCGTGAATCGCACCTTTACTCCGCTAGGCGCTTGACGGGGTTTGATTAAATTATGGAAAAGCGAAACTGTTATTTTCTTGATTTAAATAGAATTTCGTTTCGAAACAAAAATATTTTTAGGTTGTTATAAAAATTTCGTTTGAAACAAACGAATTTTTTCACTCCGTGATAGAACTAGAACTCCTTTCCCCGAACAACCCCGTTGAGAATCGCGGCTATAACACTGACGGACGAACAGCGTCGCCCGCAGTACCTTACTAGTCGCAAGGACTTGCATAGTGTCGTCGTCCCGTCAGTAAAATGAGTTAGATTCTCGATCCATGAATCGAACTTTTACCCCGTCAATAAATCGAACTTTTGCCCCGCTAGGCGCTTGACGGGGTTTGATTAAATTATGGAAAAGCAACATATATTTTGTAAATTCTTCTCACCGCAATTTCAAGAGAGATATCTGAGTGATGTAAAACGCTGCTACAATTTGTGAATAAGTAATATCCTCCTGTTGATATCGTATTTGCCGTACAACGAAATATTACATCAAAACCGTTCTAAAATAACTTTTACCCATAACTCAGCAACTATGATTCGTAAACAACAAATGTTTATGATGGATTTAAGCTGTCAAAGTACTCACCCATCCATGCCAATGTAGTCAATTTACTCGGAATCCGCACTGATAAATCATTGAATCGCACTTTTACCCGCATCGTACTTTTACCCCTCCTTACTCTATATATTGACAGGTTTGAAATCAACTTAGTTCCTAAATTGTGTATATACTGAGCTAAGAAACAAAAACATATGTTTTTTTGGCACAATCTCGCCCCGGATGACGATACATAAAAAGCTGTGTTCAAAAAAGTACAATACAAAATTATTCATTTCCTATGGGTGAAGTGGCTGTTGTTAAAAGCGGAAGGTGCAAATAAGAAAAATATCTTTGTTTCTCTGTCTTCATAGGGTTTTATAGGGATTTTCGTAAAGAAAACAGATGTACAAGAGGCCGGGTAGACAAAAGTTGGGAAGCTGATAAATGGGGAGGAACTTCCAAAAGAGGAACAATATTTTAATATTTTTGTATTATAAGCATTTCGATTACAATAACTCATTTACAAGTAGCTGTGAGACAAAGGTGCCACGAGTAAGATTGGGCACTCAGCTAGTTTTAAATAACAATTAAATAATCTAACTTCCATCTTCCAATAATCCAATATTAGTGCGTAGGTACCATCCGAAAATATGTTGTTCTGTATTTCTAAGCTGCAATCGTCGAGATTCGAAAGTTTTTTTTTTCCAGTAGTCCGACCATGATGGAATTATGTCCGTACTTAGGAAGTTGAGAAATCGTGGAGTGAATGACTCCAAAACAGTGTAGCCAGATTTTGCTGAAGTAAAATTCATCACTATCTGCATTTTTATCACTGAAGAAAGAATTATAATACAGACCATAACGCAGAATACAGTGTTTCGCGAAATACCATTTCGTATAAAACCTTTACTACTACCACTACTACTAAACCTTTGACTAATGTTTTATGGAAGAGTCTGAAATTTCTCGAGTTCGATTAATTTTGAAGTTACGCAAAAATTTCTGTTTATTTCTATGAGAGTCCTCCCCTCCTACCACGTGGGTGAGGGGTCTCAAACCATCATAAAATAAATTCATGCCTCCAAAATCCCCCATTCGTCAAATTTAGTTCCATTTACTTGATCAGTTCTCGAGTTATGGAGAAATTTGTATTTCATTTGTATGGGAGCCCCCCTCCTAAATGAAGGAGGAGTCTCGTTACACTGTAGAAAAAATTTCTTTCTTCAAAAACCCTCACATGCCAAATTTGGTACCATTTGCTTGATTACTTCTCGAGGTATGAAGAAATTTGTATTTCATTTGTATGGGAGCCCCTCCCCCCTGCTACAGAGGGAAGGGGTACTAATTCACCATAGAAAATTCCCCCTCTTAGGGGAAGGGGTCTCTAATCTTCATATGAACCATTCCCGGTCCGAAAAACCCCCGCATGTAAATTTTCACGCCGATCGGTTCAGTAGTTCCCGAGTCTATAAGGAATATACTGATAGACTGACAGGAAAAAATTCATTTTTACATTTATAGATACTCTGTCACCTTTTTCTGTCGTATAAATGTCGTCGTCTTGTAGCCGTTTTAACGTCTGGCATCTTCACATCGTCTTTTTATCCCCTGTTAGTGATATGTTGTCATTTTTAATTTTCATATGTGGCATTTTTGAATTGTTAGCATCTTTTTGTAGTCTCTCTCTAGGCTGCAAATGCCAGCTTTTTTGCCCTTCCTTGTCACATTTTTGTCTTCAATTGGAATCTTTGTTGTCATTTCTTGTCGCTATTTTACCGTCTTTTTATCGTCTCGCGATCGCCTTTTCACCAACTATTCATAGTTTGTCCATCGCTTTTTGTTTTTTTTCTAAATTTTCAAATCTTTTTTGTTGTTAATGATCTTTTTTTGTTCACAGTCAATCCACAATCATGGGTCACACACAATTGTGGGTCATTTTAGCTTTAGTTGCTAATTTCCGTTTAAATATTACCTAATGATTGATCAAATTCTTAGTGATACTTATGAGTAACAATTTAATCAATCAATTAGTATAATATTCACGCTTTAATCGGCAGATAAAAGTCAAATGACCCATAATTGTGGACTGACTGTGCTTGACAAAACTTTTTCGCCATTTTTTTGTCGTGTGGTCGCCGTCTCTTCGCATCAACTCATCGTCATCTTATTCTTATCTTTTTCGTTGTCTCTTTGTTATATTTTCTTTGTATTGTCGTCTTTTTGTCATTTTTCTACCATATTGTCGCCTTTTTATGCAATGTTGCCATCGTATTCTCCGTATCCATTCGTCGTCTTTGCTGTTTTTGGCATTTTTTGTCGTTTTTGCAGCTGCCTTTTGCCATTTATGTCTTCTTTTTTGTTCCTGTAATGCCGTAAACGTCGTCGTTTCGTTGCCGTTTATTCGTTTTAATTGCTATTTTTGCATCAAATTTTGTCATCATTTCGTTGTCTTTTCGAACCATAGAGCCTTACCAAAATATTCTGATGACCGCTATAAAACTGTCTTCCGTCGAAGAAAGCCACTCTTTAGAAGGTTTTTAGACCCCTTGAAGAGTCAGGGCATAAACTTAAGTAGGTTTATAATGCTCTGCAGCAACCTTGGCTCGAACAGAAAGCAGTAATAAAACCGATTATGCTTTTCGCTGCTTGACGGCAACCGCTATAATTTAATGAAGCTTTTGCTATGTCCGAGTAAGCTATAGAGCATTAAACTTGCTGCGTAAAAAACTAAATCACTCAGACAGCTTCATAAACTTGAAATATATGGCCATAAGAAGCAAAGTGAAAGCTTTACTGTCAGATCATCCCGATCCTTTTGATTTACAGCGCTCATAATAAAATATCCGAAAGAATATATCATACGTTTTTAGTAGTTTTCGTAGTTGTGCAGCATATGCGCATCAAAATTTATCGGGCAAATTGGAATGATAAATAGTTAACGCGCCAATAAAATTTTACAATGCTTGAAAATCATTCTAGGTGCATTCTGTCAAGAAAATAGATTAATAATAACTTCCTTTCTGCCAAACAAATAGTTTACTTTGACGAGTCGTTGTTTGGTGTCCTAAAAAAATCTATAAAACGGCAACGGCAAAAATAATTTTGGATCTTCACTCTAATATTTACTCTAATGTAGCAGCAATAAGTTTAAAGACTTCAAACTTCAAACAAAAAATAAGGGTATGAAATGGGGAAGGCAACTAGGAAAAAGCACCCAGCCTTCCCAAGCCCCTACCTAGCGCCTCCACGTGGCCATACATGGAAATACTTCAATTTGTATAATTGGGCAGCCAAGCTAGGAGGTGCGGGGTCCAGCGGTTTTCAGTTCCTAACCTTATAAATGTAGTTTTAGGCAACCATTAAACCACACAACATTATTTTCAAGTATTATATGATTTAAACTAATATTTTTGACAAACTAATCTATTTTCAGAGAGCGAAGTAGGGCGCTATATCCTTGGCCAATTGCAGCCTGGCTTCTGGTCTAAATGCCATTAGTTCATCCCTAAGGATGAATCACTTAACCTTTATTAGCAAAGATATTCCCAACGACTGTGAATATATTATTGTCTATGTATATGGGAAGCGTTTGGAACGGGAGGTCCACGTTTTCTTCTTTCCCATTGAATTCAAGGAGTTTAATGGAATTAGGTATTATTTCTGGTTCCACTTGATTCTTTGGAATTCTCTCTGCGGTACATGCTGCGCAGTTGGCCTGGCCGTTGACAAGAAAAATGATTGATTCAAGTAATCGTCATTTTCCAGGATGTCTTCAAGAATTGGCTGCGTTAGTGTGAGATTAGATTAGATTAGATTAAAACTTCAAACGAAAAATAAATGTTTTTGCACGAATCCCGTGACAAAAAGCCAGTACCATATATTAAACAAAACTAACGGTCGTTTTTATTGTCATTATAAACCTGTTTGGTCAGGGTGTTACCATATAAACCCAAGTAACCAAAAGTTCCGATAAAAGTAGATTTTTTGCCTTAATCAGCCAACAAAATGATCATGAATAGAATTTTGTTCAGCATAATTTCTAAGTAACTAATCGTACTTTTAAGTTCGTATTTGATGATTACACTCTGAAAGGAATGCAAAGCAACTTCCAACATAACAAGAAAATTCGCAAAAAGTTCACCTAAGGTACTGTATAGAACACTATTCAGCTAAAAAAACTTCAATAATCTTAAAAAAATCAAAAAGATTAGAGGAAATTTACATCTTGTTTTGTGTATTTATTTAGTCATGACATTTTCCTTAACTAAAGCGTTTATTTCGGTTATTAATGATAACTAACATAATTTATTTTAATGAAAGATCGTCAGAATTTATTTTTGCAACTTGCCACATACAACATCCAAGGGAATTTATACTCGAGTACTTCCTTTCGGTAACCTAAATGGATACCACTGCTCCCTCCGTTGTTTAAATATGCGATCTGCATCGATTTTACTCGATGTGCTAATTTGTCATTTACAACAGCCCCGAAACGAACTTACACTCAAGAACAACTAATTGGCAAAATTCACGTCACTTGTGACGTCAGAGATGGTGCAATGCAACAGGATAGGCTTGCGACGCGAAACGCTCGGGTTCAAATCCAGTGGCGATGTGTTATAGTCTAAGTTTTTAATTTGGTGTAGCTTAATCGCATAAAACAAATTTACAGAATGATATTTTTGCTTAAAGAATGAAGCTGCTTAGCGTTCTATGCAGCGAACTCACGGCAAATTTAAAGTTCGGTTAATTACTTACGGGTGAAGCTGCTTAGCAAGCTATAGATAAAGCGTGATAACCTTCCTTAGACACCATTAACTCTTGGTGACTTTCAAGATGCATGTGGAACTTTCAAGCTGAATGTTGAACTATCAAGTTGCTGCAAAAATTAACGGTACTTTATTAAGAATGAAGATCGGATTACAAATGTAGTCTCTTGTTGCTCAGTAAGAAAGTTCTGCGGAACTAAATTTGAACCAAATATGAACTTCCAAGTTCGTTTCTTAAGTGAAAATCGAACTTTTGGTTGCTTAGGAATAACACCATAAAACTAATAGATTTATTGTTGCTTGACAAGCAACCGCAATAAGATTAACTTTGATTGGTGCGTCCTATTGTATTGTTACGCCCCACTTATAGAAAGTCGTGTAAAACTACGAAAACAAGTCGTCCTGTCAGGAGTCTGGTTTACTTTACAGACGGCGTAAGGCTTTTATAGAGTAGCTTATATTTAAACAGGAGGAAACTGCCTTCAAGTTATAAGCTTCATCACGAGTAGTATGCATTTGAAAGTCTTTTATTCGAAGGTGTTATTACTTCCCTAATGAAAAAGAATTTGGGTTACGTTCCCTTTGAACTGTTCCCGTAGAAAATTTGTCTAACTTTGTAATTGGAATATACAACGATTGAAGTCATTTTTTTCAGAAACAAGTACTGCTATCGCCGGAAGAGAGGAAAAAACCTCCTATTCCTGACAGCTCTATTCACTGCACTGTTTGCTGCATTCCATTCAGAGTGCTTAGAGCTAGGAGGACACGTTCCACCGGATACCCGCTGAAGCTCATCTCGTTTACTTTCGAAAACATTGCCGGTCGGTATCCCGCTGGTGGCGGGAGAAAGAATTCCCACGACACGCATTCATTGCCTGTCGGAGCGCAATGACACGAGTACATTTATAAAAACTCCCGCATAGAGCCTCCGCCGTACTACCACCCCCCGTCTGCCTGCTACCGAGCTGTAGGCGAACATACTTAACCTTTTCACTTTATGATGTTTGCAGCCGTTCGAGCTTGTAGAGCGAGCTTCGTCGGTCGAGAGGGTGGTGGCAAAGGAAGGAACAAGTTTTGCTTCCAGCTTTGTTCCTTCTCCGCACAATTTCCCACTGTGCCGAGCTTCATTAACAGCTCAACATCCGAATCCTTCTCACTCGCGCGCAGCATAGTGGCGACACTCGAAGGAGGAAGGAGTGGAGAGTGGAGCAAGGTCACATATGTCTATTCAAAAACCCCAACACATAGAGCGCGCTCAAATTTGTTGAAATAAGCAGCCAAGTTGGAAAGCTTTGAGCAAGTTGTATCGTTTTCGGTCCTAGCCGTGATGTGTTCTAAAAGCATTCGCCGAACAGACGGGTTGTGTTTATGTGCAACAAGGGATGAATTCCAGGCAGCCACCGCACACTGTTGGTACTTGGTACCTAGTGAGGCGGAAGCATTTGTGAGGTAATCAAAAATTATGCTGCGAAACCGAAATCCTTTTACTGGGCAATATGAAAGGTCTCATTCTGGGGGCATGTAAACACAGCAGTACAGAGTAGGAAGAAATCATTAAACAGGACCTAATGTAGAAAACATTTGTGAATGTCACTCTTGTGAATCTTATGTAACATTCGTTAAGTTGCTTCAATTAAAATTACTTTAACAAACGGGTCCCAATCAGTTCGCTATTCTTCTCAATACAATCACAGTTTTTCGTTTAACTAGCAACGGCTTGCACCCTGCACCGAAATAGGTTTCGTCCCATTTGACAAAAGACCTTCGGGCACTAAAAGTGCTGTCGGCTGGACTGTAATGTACGCAGTTGGCAAAGCAATTGAAACTTCTGCTCCACCCCATACAGACGAATGGACGGACGGACGGATGGACGGTTTGGCCAGAATGCCACCATGCCAGGCCATGCCATACCAGTAATGGTTCCCAACGAACCCGTCTCATGATGCTCTCCTTGCAAGTGCATTGTCAGCATCTATGTCCGCTTGGTTTCGGCAATCCTACTTTATTATAGGCCTGAAGCCGGGAGTTTGTGTTTGCTTCGTCCGAAGAACGAACGTTCGAGAGGAGGAACTGCATACTCCGTATAGTCGAATGGAACCAGCGGTAGGAGTTTGTTCGTTGTCTGGGGGCAGTCAGTGGGATGTGGAATCTCTGTTAAGTAATAGAAAGATGGGTTGTAATTGCGCCGTTCCAGTTGCACAACCGGAGAACTGGCAGTCCATTTCGCTTTCCGACAGCTTCCTGGTTGGTCCGGTTGCTTCGGCAATGCAGCACAAAACAAGTCCAATTTCTAATGAGGTGATAAAATGTTTATTACATGGTTGAATGAGTTTTTTTGTGGGAAGAATGGGCGGACGGGTGGGTTGGGGGCGCGGAGAGGCGTGCACATACATTGTTCCGGGTTTTGGCAAATTGCCTTTCGCATACTTTTGCTGAGAAATGGGATGCCTTTTATGGATAGTGTTGAAAAGTATAGAAGAGGGAAGAATAAGGTTTGGAATTTTTTTTATCTATTGAATTGTAAAAGTTTGTCCGGAAAAAAATTATAATACTGAATTATATGAATAATTTGCTTAATTTGAATCATTTTCTGTTGGTGTTCTTCGTATGGTGCCCCTGACATTTGGTTTTTCTGTTTTTAATGGTTTCTGCTTCGGTGAAATAGCCTGCTATGACGAAAGACGTTTAGCTATCAAGAAAGGTTGGCACGTTGTACTCTGCTAATTAGGTTACTTAAAAACTACGTGTTGACGGACTATCACTCGTTTCGGTTGATAGAATGGTACGCGGCCTGGAAGTCCAGAAACATATGATAATCTGCAAGTCAATGATCTATCGCAAGCTTAAAATTTGGTTAATCGTGCGGCATCCCTCTCAATAGCCAGACTGGTAAAAAGAATTCTTGCAATGCCCTCAATCTTTGGTACAAGATGCCGGAAAGAATTCATTCAATGTCGAGAGGAGGAGGGTGTTGAGTTGAGTCTTATATGGGCATATAAGATCTTTCCGCAGCCGGAGGTTCCTCTTCGGTTCCCTAACTGGGAGAGAGCGCAAAAGTCAATAGGATCGTAGAACAAGCCCTGCAATCATCCCGTACCCGTGAGTATTATCTGGTATTCATTCGCACCACGCGCCCGGTCTCATCCCGTACCCCTATAATTGTGTCTGTCATATGAAAACAGAAGGTCAAACTTCGAAATCGGAAGTAATACATAGGTTTTGCTTTTTACTGTAGTTCAAGCGCTTTTTGGCTCCCCCAAGAGTCAACACCCTTGGCGGGGCCAGTCTGATCAACCACATTCTATATCTCTGTGGTTATCGTCGTCAGCAGCATAGGGCTGGGGTGGCTCCTGCTGTTTCAAGCAGTCGTCTCCACTCAACTCGATCTTGGGCCACTCGTTCCAGTCATCTCAGCAGACGAAAATGACTTTCGATCTGGACCTTGTACGTTGGACCCCCGGTTTCTGGTTCCTGGGGTCACTGGGGAACTATGGTCATCGCATTGTAGTCCGGCATCCTTACGACGTGTCTGACCCACCATAACTTACCATAACGTCCATAAAAAGTGCTGGCCTAATAAGGGTTTTGTACATCGTCAACGTCGATGATCGTAGAGTTTTGCGAAGGGTAAAGTAGGAACGATTTTCCGCTTAAATGCTCCGCTGAATCTCCTTACTAGTGTTGTTGTCAGCGGTCACCAGCGATCCCAAATATACGAACTCATCGTACGTCACCGTCAACGGTTAGTGTCCGTGAGAGGCACGTTTGTTCGCTTTGGGTCTCTTCTTTTCTTCTTCATGTATTTGGTCTTCGACGCATTTTTTTTTGGCTCAATCCTCCTAAATAGACTCCGCTTTTAGTCTGGCGTAGATTGCCTCCGCCGTCGCAAAGTTCCTGGCTATGATATCCAAGTCATCTGCAAAGCCTAGTTGTTGGCTACCCTTGATTAAAATCGCTCCTCTCGTTTCGAGGCCCGCTCGTTAGATCACCCCTTCAAGAGCGATGTTGAACAAAATGCAGAATAAGCCGTAATCTTGTCTCAACCGTGCCCCCGAGATGCGCACGAAACACGTCGTCGCGTCAATTTACCGGGAAAACCATGTTCTTGCATTATCTGCCAGAGCTGATCACGATCGACTGTATCGTGTACTACTTTGAAATCAATAAAGATACGATGCGTGAGCACGTTTTACTTCCGGCATTCTGCAAGATCTGTCAGATGGTAAAAATCTGGTCCGTAGTTTCACGAGCCTCCATGAAGTCCGTCTGGTAATTCTCTTCGAAATCCTATGCTATCGGTGACCACCAGCTGAACTGGATCTGTGATAGTACTTTGGCGTTTACCAGCGTTATGCCGCGATAGTTGCAGCAGTCGAGCCAATCACCCTTTTTGTAGATGGGATAAACCACTCCTTCTAACCATTCCTCCGGAAGTTTCTCCTCCTTCTAAATCTTGCAAATAATCCAGTGCACAATGGGCAAAAACGAGAGCTCGTAATCCCAATAATTAGATGCCGTTAGTTTGTATCACCCTGATAGGTGAATTTATGAGCACCCTAATAATTTAAAAAGATGCACTGTATTTTATTGAAAACTTCTCTAAAGACGTTGAAAAATTTCGCATTTTTACGCTATAGCAAATGAACGTGTTTTTGTGGAACTAGGAGAGAATGCGGCAAAACGGCCCGATTGTTAATTCATCACAGTACGAAATCGATGACATTCAGCTCTCCTAATGTTTTTCAAACTATTCGAGTTTATTCCTCGGCCTTTGAGTTAGTTTTAATCGCTTCATTTAGGTTATACTATGTATTTAGAGGTGAATTGGCCATTTCGCACAGTATTTGATTTTTCTCAGATGTTTTGACAACATTTGGAAGCTATTCGAGCTCATTTCACCGGCGGCAAAGAAGTTTCTATATTATTTAATTAGCTTTAATTTAATTTTTAGGGATGATAGGGCAAAATGGACCAATTCCCGAAGTCTGCACAAGATAAGCTTCCAGACTAGTGAGTTTTAATTGTTGGGATTACGAGCTCGCTTTTGCCCATTGTGCAGTGTAGAGTCATTGTCAGCGTTTCTCTGCCATATTTATAACGCTAGGCCACTAGGCGGTCCTTAGTAGCGGCTTTGTTGGTCTTCAGAAACCCGAACCAGCTAGCACCAAATCGTGCATCAATGAATGAAAATTATCGTAACAATCTCTCAACAAATTCGGAATCGTAACTAATGCTTAATAAAGTGCCCTCAAGTTGATTTTCACTCGTATATAACGATAACAGCCGATTTTCAGCACAGAATTGTATAGCAGTATGGAATGAGTCGCGCTTAATCGGATTTTATCGTATATACATACTTATATAGTTCAAATGCTATAATTAATTCCTTATAACGTATATCGTCTCCAAAATAGTACGGATATGCCAATTTCGCGCATCAAATACGACTTCTTAGCACGCATATCTGTACGTAATGCTGATTTTTTACTTTTATCTATACCTATAAAAAAGGATTTCTGTCTGTCTGTCTGTCCCTATGTTCCTTATAGAATCGAATCGGACTCCCATACAAATCTATGCCTACAAAAATGCATTTCTGTCTACTCTATGTTCCTTATAGAATCGAAAACTACTGAACCGATCGGAGTGAAAATTTGCATGTAGGGGTTTTTGGTGCCAGGGAAGGTTTTTATGATGGATCAGCAGGGATCTCTGCTCCCACTAAGATGGGTGTCTCTCATACAAATCTATACCTATAAAAATGGATTTCTGTCTGTCTGCCGAATGTTCCTCATAGAATCGAAAACTACTGAACCGATCGGCGTGAAAATTTGCATATAGGGATTTTTGTGGCCAGGGAAGGTTCTTATGATGGTTAGAGGCCCCTCCTCCCACTAAGAGCGGGGGCTCCCATACACATGAAACATAACTGTGTATGAAACACAAATTTCTGCATAACTCGAGAAGTAACCAAGCAAATGGAACAAAATTTGACATGTGGGTGTTTTTGGAGACAAGAATTTTTTCTATGGTGAATTGAAACCTCTCCCCACTTTAGGTGGGGGAACGCCAAGCCCGGGTTCAAATCCCAACCCCGGAGAACTCACGAATGACCCAAGCTGTTATGTGGCTATAATCAAACAGAAAAAAAGAAAAACTTTTTTCCACACGCGCATTTTCGTTCTAATGAACACATTTGCACTTCTTTTGGATCCCCTGTCTTCTTTATTTTCTCAAGCACTGTGACGAGTATCTGCTAGTACGTATTTAGCTGTCGGCCACAGTCATCGTTTTCGTTCGACACTGCCTCCCAGCAGTTGATGTCTCATCACTCGCGAGCACTGCGATGCTTACTCAGGTGTGTGAGCGAAAGAGGCGTAAGAAGAAGAAGAAAAGAAGAAGTAAAGCAAAATCTGTGCCCATGCATCTTAATGTGGCGCTCGCGCTCACGAGCTGTTGGCATTGGCTTGTCTCGTGAGCAAGACGCTACGAGGCTGTGCGTCCATGAGTGTGTAAAGCGGTATTTGTTTATTTGTAAAATTAACTGACAAGGATTGTCGTATTGAATATTTTAGGTCAAGTTGATAAAAGCCTAGCACTATACAATTTTTAAGCATACTTGTGTGACGCTTCATTAAACCCAAATAAATAAGTTTTCAACAGTAGAAAAAGTCCGGAAGCATTACTCGGTCTTGAGCTGCCACTCTCCAGTCGCCCCTAACACCCGCTGTTCTAGCATCCTCGTCAACAGCGCTCATCCAACGGGTACGGGGTCTGCCTCGAAGTCGTCGGCCTCTGTCGGGTTCTCTGTTAAATATTGTTTTCGCTGGTCTCTCATCCGGCATCCTTGCTACGTGGCCAGCCCATAGCCTGCCGTATTTTATTCGCTTCACAATATCCGCATCTTTGTACACTTGGCATATTTCATGATTCATGCGCCTGTGCCACACTGCTTCGTCTAATATGCCGCCAATAATTGATCGCAGGATTTTACGCTCGAAAACGCCAAGAGCTCGTCGGTCGTTCTCTTTCAGCGTCCACGCTTCGTGGCCGTAGAGTACCAACGGGAGAATTAGTGTCTTATAGAGCGCAAGTTTTGTACGGAGTTGTAGGCTACGGGACCTCAGCAGATTACGGAATCCTTAGAAGGCCCTGTTGGCAGCCGCTATCCACCTTTTCACTTCACGGTTCACATTGTTGTCACATGCCACTAACGTACCAATGTAAACAAATTCGTCGACCACTTCAAAAGTATCTCCAGCTATCAGCACCGCAGTTCCAACACCCGAAGGGCTACCACGCTCTCTACCAGCCACCATATACTGTGGTTTGGAAGAATTTATGATAAGCCCTATTCTCGCAGCTTTCTCCGTGTACGCTTCTTCCACAGCTCTACGGTTAACACCGATGATATCGGTGTCGTCCGCGAACCCTAGGAGCGTATGAGATTTCGTGATGATGGTAGCGCTTCTCTGCACGCCGGCCCTTCGAATAGCACCTTCCAATGCAATGTTGAACAGCAAGTTCGATAGTCCGTCACCTTGCTTCAAACCATCTAACGTCACGAACGAGTCCAATGTCTCACCCGCTATCTTGACGATTGATTTTGAACCATCAAGGGTAGCACATATCAGCCTTATTAGTTTTGTTGGAAAACCATGTTCAAGCATAATCTGCCACAGCTTGTTTCGTTTAACTGAATCGTATGTCGCCTTGAAGTCTATAAACAAATGATGAGACTGCAAGTTGAATTCCCGGAATTTATCGAGGATCTGTCGCAAGGTGAACATTTGGTCCGTCGCGGAGCGTCGCTCTCGAGAGCCGCACGAGGCGGTATTCGCCAACAAAGGTTTCCTGCAACGGCCTCAGTCTGAGAAACAGGATGCAGGAGAGAATTTGGTATGCAGAATTGAGAAGAGTAATGCCTCGAAAATAATTGCAACATCCGAGTCAAAGGCCCTTTTTGTAAATACGGCATATGAGACCTTCCAACCAGTTGGCAGGTAGTTCCTCATCGCTTCATACCTACAGTATACTGATGGATTCCACAATACAGCCGTTTGCTCCCAATAATAACGGTAGTCTTTCCAATAGACGAACGGGAACGGTAGGAAAAAGTAATGAAACAAAATTGTTGATAGTATCTACAGGGTGAGGCAAGACGTAAAGGGGGAAGAGCAAAAAATTAGGTAAAGGAGAGTTATGGAAGCAATGCTTTTTAAGCTTGTATAACGTTCCTCTTTGCCCAACCTGGGGGATCTGCAGATTGAACCAAAATAAAGACGTAGTCAATAAATAAATTGAACCAAGCTGTAATCTTTCTTCTACCGTTTCCCTTCGTCTATTGGAAAGACTACCTTTATAAAGAACTAGCTAGAAAGAAACAAATAATATTCCGATTACCACGTTTCCAATAATCTTTGTCTTTTTTCATTTACTTGGGTCCATTATACGGGTCCCATGGCGAGACAGGGCATTTCATAAATCAGCCGTCCGCTCCGCACCAGACGCTGTTGTACGCCGCCCCTAACATGGTATACAGTTGGTCATTTGGTAAAATAACTAGGTGTGGATCAGACCAAATTACTGTTAGTTTTCTGTCAGACATTTTAATTTTCCTTAGCCAGTTTTTCGTAAAAGTAAAAGTAGAAGGCCAAATGGCATCGAAAAGTAACGCTGAGAATTTGATTTTTTATGTACCGATAGTAGCAAATCTGATGGTTGACATCAACTATTTTTCACGAGAGCCCACGAAGGCGGCTAAACAAAACACGAATGCATACCCGAGCACGACCGAAGAGCAAAATAATATCAAAATGTGTTATTGAAAATCGAAAAACTCATTTCAAAATTTAATCTTATTTTGGCTGACATAGTTGGTAAAATAACAAAAAATAATATCAAAATTTTACTCCTTTAAGGCCAAAAGAATAACTAGTTGTGATATTTGAATAACAAAGCAATACCACTGTATTCAGAGTTTAGAATAACATATTTTAGTATTATTAAGGTATTGAATAACAAATGCAGTAGTATATGAGATATTAAAAAATCATTTTATAAAATATTTATAATCTAAAATCTCTTTCATCAATAAAAAAATTATATGAAATATATCGAATGTCATTTTAAGGCCAAAATAAGATATGATAACAAATTGTTTTATATTATTTTGCTCTTCGCTCCTGCTTGGGTAGCGGTGATATTTCTATGATTGCTTTTCGTGAGAATGCCTTTCAAAAGGAAAACAAAATCTAAAGAGTATTTGTTACCGCTTTTTGATCATCGCATTGTACATAACAATCGCATTTTCTGGCAGACAAACATAAGATAGGAGAGAAGTTTTAATACATCACTTGATATGTCTGTAGATCTCAACATAACCTACACTCCAGAAATAGCATAAAATTTAAATGGGATTCTCATTTTCTCAACTTCAATTCTAGATCCAGCAGAAATGTCTATGGACTGTTGATAAAAAACTGAGTCACTTGTAGATCGTAAGATGTATTCTGGAGAAATTTCTCATCGGTAAAACTAAATGATGAACAAGTTCATATTAGCCAAATTGCGGCTGTGTAGCCTTGTGGACTTGCTTGTAGACTTTATTCAACTATTGTGCAGCTAATTCCCATGGAACAAGTGCTTGATAAGCTATTATACAACGAAAATCTTCTTTGCGAATGGTCCACCTTATTTTTTACACAGAAAGCTCGTAATGTAGACCTCGTTATTCCAAAATGACTTTGTAAAAAAGGGTCGTAAACTAAGTTACGGTAATTTTAGTGTATCGACTGGTGATCAGTTCAGCTTGATAACATAAGTTAACGTCACGAGTCACACCGATCGGCAACTGTACTTCATAATCCACTTTACACCCAACCAAAGTGTAGAAAACAATCAACCTAGAGACGTACTTAACTAACACAGAAAGCGTTTTTTGGGTTGAAAATTTCATATAAAAAAACTTTCGTTTTTCGAGGTGGATTAAACCCATTCCGCCTCTGGTTCCGGTGTCGAATTTTAATTTTCAAAGCAAACCTGCCCTCCTTCCCTGCATCCTTTTTCTTTGCCTGGGAGCAAACTGGGCACTTAGCAAAGCGGAAAACTCACCTGTGCGCACTTATGTCGATTAGAACGACGGCGACGACGACGGTCAGGAACAAGGGATAGGACAATTTTGCAGCCCGCTGCTGTCGTCGTCGTTTCGTGGTGTGTAAAAAGGCTTGAGAAAAGAACCTTCGACGGGAAGCGTTATGAATATTAATACGCACTTGAATAAATTATTATACGATGGTGCGCGCGTACCTGTAGAGTTTTGGCACGTGGGGACCAGTACTATAGTAGCGTTGACAAATTTGCCCGGATAAAGCTTCCGTGGGACAACCCCAGAACGGTACAAAAGTTTGTCTATCAACCGAATCATAACCCAGCCGGTTGTGTTTGAGTTCCATCCATGTTCTCTACTATGTGTGTCCTGCGCATTATTGAGCGCTGCGTTACGGGTAGCGTTTTGGAGCGGTACTTCAAAGATTCCTTAATATGTATACACAAACAAACGGGGATGACCTTCAATCCCAGCCGCTACCATTGCGTGCGTCGGGAGCAAGGTGGTTTTGTTGACCAACCCGCGCTACTCGTGTTTTGCGATGGACGGACGGATCAAAGGACCACTTGTAAACGGAGCCAATTTGGGACAGCGTGTTGTGTACACATTGACTGGCGGCAGCTTTGTAGAATGGCTATCAAAATAATAGTGAAACAGAATACTTCCACAAATACTCACACGCTCCTTCGTCACCCGGTTTTTTTTTCGGGGTGTGACCATTACGTATTGTGAACCGAGGCTATAACGAACGAACAATCTCCTTTATTCTTTCGCCTTTTCTCGAAAGCCAAATGTTTCTCACCTAAAATAGGAAATAAATTTCATTCGTGTAGTTTTTTGGAAGCCTTCTATTCAGCTCGTACGAAGGAACCTGTCCGAAGCGTTCGCCTGACCAAGAGTCCTCCTGGTGGTACAATGTGTTAGTGCGAGCAGAAAAGGTGAACGAGAGAAAACTACCAAGTAGGAAAGGTTATTCTTCCCAGCCGGCGGCTCTTTTCCTCGATTACGCCATGAAATACTTCCACTGTGGTATAAAATGAAAATGTAATGAGCATATAACAAGGTCGAGTGGAGTGGTCCTCCAGCCGGTGGTTTCACCATCAGGTCGCTACGGTTCGGTGCCTTGCTGGTTGCGACTTGGTGGCCATTCGCTCGAGAGTGAGTTTTCTTTTTTTTCTTTTTTTGTTTCGGAGCCCAACAAACTTTACCCATTTTTTACCGGTGCCAAAAGTCACCGGGAAAATCAATATTTCGTTACTAGTTTATGGCACTTTCACGCGACGAAAACTTGTTGGAAGCTTAAAACTGCGGGAAAAATTATTCTCACTTCGAACGACAGCCGAACGGAGCAGTTTTCACGCGGCGGGGGGTGGAGCTTAGTCCGGAAGTTTCGTTTTGGGGAAAACTTAAATCCCCGTCGTTTGTTAATAGTTTAGCGCACTGACAAAGTTTAAACTAGATGATGAATACCGGATGTGGATGGTTATGGTTGGATGGATGTTGCCGCAATAATGCGAAGCGATTTATTTGAAACTTTTTTTTTTCAGATAAGTATTTGACTGCAGTATTCAAAAACGGGTTGTTAATAAATCCGAAAGGCTGCTATTATGTATTAGCACAGAGAATCACTTTTCTTGCAAAAAATCGTCTTTCTATCGAAATCAACTTTGTATCGCAACTTCTGTGTTCCTGTACTTCTTTCCAAATTTTTTTTCAGTATGAACTTCTGTTGAAAAATTCTAAAAAATCTAATTTAATTTATAATATTTCCAACATATACAAGCTTGTAAAAATAAACCTTGAAAGCGAAATCCCAGTACAGAATTACTAAAAATAAAACTAAATCCAATCCTATACAAATCTATTTCAAGTATAATCAATCGATCCGATTCCAATCCAAACTCAATTTGAAACCAAACCCTTTCAAATTTTCCTTGGTACAAAAAACATAAGTTAAATAGAAGCTGAAAGAGCAGGACATCTCTATCAATCCGAATTCAATCCAAATCCAATCCGAATAAATCCCAAATCCAAACCAATCCATATCCGATCAAAGTCATATCCAAGGATGGCAAGATCACTTTGATTCAATTCACATAAATTTGACAGTACCGTCTCAGGATATTTGTAGTATTAGTTATTATCTACAATTTTATGTTCACTTAGCTACTAATGAGCCACTAGCATTGTAGCACTGTAAATACAAAAGATACAGCCCAACTTTATTCAGAAAAGTTGTAGTTAATAAGTAGTTCATCCCATATATAACTTTTTCAAATTCTGCTTGACTGAGACGGTTCTGTCAAATGAATGTGAATTGAGTCAAAGTGATTGTGCCATCCCTGGTGATATCCAAATCCAATCCAGAAACAAATCCACATCCAATCCAAGTCCAATCCAAATCCAATTCACATTCAATCCAAATCTAATTCAAATCCAATTCAAATCCAACCCAATCCAAATTCAATCAAAATCCATTCCCAATTCGATCCAAATCCAATCTAAATCACATCCAAATCCAATTTAAATCATATCCAAATCTAATCCAAACCCAATCCAGAAACAAATCCACATCCAATCCATGTCCAATCCAAATCTAATTCAAACCCAATTCAAATTCAATCCAAATTCAATCCAAATCCAACCCAAATCCAATCCAAATCCAATCCAAATCCAATCCAAATCCAATCCAAATCCAATCCAAATCCAATCCAAATCCAATCCAAATCCAATCCAAATCCAATCCAAATCCAATCCAAATCCAATCAAAATCCAATCCAAATCCAATCCAAATCCAATCCAAATTCAATCCAAATTCAATCCAAATCCAATCCAAATCCAATCCAAATCCAATCCAAATCCAATCCAAATCCAATCCAAATCCAATCCAAATCCAATCCAAATCCAATCCAAATTCAATCCAAATCCAATCCCAATTCGATCCAAATCCAATCCAAATTCAATCTAAATCATATCCGAAGCCAATTTAAATTATATCCAAAACTAATCCAAATCCAATCCAGAAACAAATCCACATTCAATCCAAATCCAATCCAAATCCGATCCAAATCCAATCCAAATCCAATCCAAATCCAATCCAAATCCAATCCAAATTCAATCCAAATTCAATCCAAATCCAATCCAAATCCAATCCAAATCCAATCCAAATCCAATCCAAATCCAATCCAAATCCAATCCAAATCCAATCCAAATCCAATCCAAATCCAATCCAAATCCAATCCAAATCCAATCCAAATCCAATCCAAATCCAATCCAAATCCAATCCAAATCCAATCCAAATCCAATCCAAATCCAATCAAAATCCAATCCAAATCCAATCCAAATTCAATCCAAATTCAATCCAAATCCAATCCAAATCCAATCCAAATCCAATCCAAATCCAATCCAAATCCAATCCAAATCCAATCCAAATCCAATCCAAATCCAATCCAAATCCAATCCAAATCCAATCAAAATCCAATCCAAATCCAATCCAAATCCAATCCAAATTCAATCCAAATTCAATCCAAATCCAATCCAAATCCAATCCAAATCCAATCCAAATCCAATCCAAATCCAATCCAAATCCAATCCAAATCCAATCCAAATCCAATCCAAATCCAATCCAAATTCAATCCAAATTCAATCCAAATCCAATCCAAATCCAATCCAAATCCAATCCAAATCCAATCCAAATCCAATCCAAATCCAATCCAAATCCAATCCAAATCCAATCCAAATCCAATCCAAATCCAATCCAAATCCAATCCAAATCCAATCCAAATCCAATCCAAATCCAATCCAAATTCAATCCAAATTCAATCCAAATCCAATCCAAATCCAATCCAAATCCAATCCAAATCCAATCCAAATCCAATCCAAATCCAATCCAAATCCAATCCAAATCCAATCCAAATCCAATCCAAATCCAATCCAAATCCAATCCAAATCCAATCCAAATCCAATCCAAATCCAATCCAAATTCAATCCAAATCCAATCCAAATCCAATCCAAATCCAATCCAAATCCAATCCAAATCCAATCCAAATCCGATCCAAATCCAATCCAAATCCAATCCAACTCCAATCCAAATCCAATCCAAATCCAATCCAAATTCAATCCAAATCCAATCCCAATTCGATCCAAATCCAATCCAAATTCAATCTAAATCATATCCGAAGCCAATTTAAATTATATCCAAAACTAATCCAAATCCAATCCAGAAACAAATCCACATTCAATCCAAATCCAATCCAAATCCGATCCAAATCCAATCCAAATCCAATCCAAATCCAATCCAAATCCAATCCAAATTCAATCCAAATTCAATCCAAATCCAATCCAAATCCAATCCAAATCCAATCCAAATCCAATCCAAATCCAATCCAAATCCAATCCAAATCCAATCCAAATCCAATCCAAATCCAATCCAAATCCAATCCAAATCCAATCCAAATCCAATCCAAATCCAATCCAAATCCAATCCAAATCCAATCCAAATCCAATCAAAATCCAATCCAAATCCAATCCAAATCCAATCCAAATTCAATCCAAATTCAATCCAAATCCAATCCAAATCCAATCCAAATCCAATCCAAATCCAATCCAAATCCAATCCAAATCCAATCCAAATCCAATCCAAATCCAATCCAAATCCAATCCAAATCCAATCCAAATCCAATCCAAATCCAATCCAAATCCAATCCAAATCCAATCCAAATCCAATCCAAATCCAATCCAAATCCAATCCAAATCCAATCCAAATCCAATCCAAATCCAATCCAAATCCAATCCAAATCCAATCCAAATCCAATCCAAATCCGATCCAAATCCAATCCAAATTCAATCCAAATTCAATCCAAATCCAATCCAAATCCAATCCAAATCCAATCCAAATCCAATCCAAATCCAATCCAAATCCAATCCAAATCCAATCCAAATCCAATCCAAATCCAATCCAAATCCAATCCAAATCCAATCCAAATCCAATCCAAATCCAATCAAAATCCAATCCAAATCCAATCCAAATCCAATCCAAATTCAATCCAAATTCAATCCAAATCCAATCCAAATCCAATCCAAATCCAATCCAAATCCAATCCAAATCCAATCCAAATCCAATCCAAATCCAATCCAAATCCAATCCAAATCCAATCCAAATTCAATCCAAATTCAATCCAAATCCAATCCAAATCCAATCCAAATCCAATCCAAATCCAATCCAAATCCAATCCAAATCCAATCCAAATCCAATCCAAATCCAATCCAAATCCAATCCAAATCCAATCCAAATCCAATCCAAATCCAATCCAAATCCAATCCAAATCCAATCCAAATCCAATCCAAATCCAATCCAAATTCAATCCAAATTCAATCCAAATCCAATCCAAATCCAATCCAAATCCAATCCAAATCCAATCCAAATCCAATCCAAATCCAATCCAAATCCAATCCAAATCCAATCCAAATCCAATCCAAATCCAATCCAAATCCAATCCAAATCCAATCCAAATCCGATCCAAATCCAATCCAAATCCAATCCAACTCCAATCCAAATCCAATCCAAATCCAATCCAAATTCAATCCAAATCCAATCCCAATTCGATCCAAATCCAATCCAAATTCAATCTAAATCATATCCGAAGCCAATTTAAATTATATCCAAAACTAATCCAAATCCAATCCAGAAACAAATCCACATTCAATCCAAATCCAATCCAAATCCGATCCAAATCCAATCCAAATCCAATCCAAATCCAATCCAAATCCAATCCAAATTCAATCCAAATTCAATCCAAATCCAATCCAAATCCAATCCAAATCCAATCCAAATCCAATCCAAATCCAATCCAAATCCAATCCAAATCCAATCCAAATCCAATCCAAATCCAATCCAAATCCAATCCAAATCCAATCCAAATCCAATCCAAATCCAATCCAAATCCAATCCAAATCCAATCCAAATCCAATCAAAATCCAATCCAAATCCAATCCAAATCCAATCCAAATTCAATCCAAATTCAATCCAAATCCAATCCAAATCCAATCCAAATCCAATCCAAATCCAATCCAAATCCAATCCAAATCCAATCCAAATCCAATCCAAATCCAATCCAAATCCAATCCAAATCCAATCCAAATCCAATCCAAATCCAATCCAAATCCAATCCAAATCCAATCCAAATCCAATCCAAATCCAATCCAAATCCAATCCAAATTCAATCCAAATCCAATCCAAATCCAATCCAAATCCGATCCAAATCCAATCCAAATCCAATCCAAATCCAATCCAAATCCAATTCAAATCCAATCCAAATCCAATCCAAATCCAATCCAAATCCAATCCAAATCCAATCCAAATCCAATCCAAATCCAATCCCAATTCGATCCAAATCCAATCCAAATTCAATCTAAATCATATCCGAAGCCAATTTAAATTATATCCAAAACTAATCCAAATCCAATCCAGAAACAAATCCACATTCAATCCAAATCCAATCCAAATCCGATCCAAATCCAATCCAAATCCAATCCAAATCCGATCCAAATCCAATCCAAATCCAATCCAACTCCAATCCAAATCCAATCCAAATCCAATCCAAATTCAATCCAAATCCAATCCAAATCCAATCCAAATCCAATCCAAATCCAATCCAAATCCAATCCAAATCCAATCCAAATCCGATCCAAATCCAATCCAAATCCAATCCAACTCCAATCCAAATCCAATCCAAACCCAATCCAAATTCAATCCAAATCCAATCCCAATTCGATCCAAATCCAATCCAAATTCAATCTAAATCATATCCGAAGCCAATTTAAATTATATCCAAAACTAATCCAAATCCAATCCAGAAACAAATCCACATTCAATCCAAATCCAATCCAAATCCGATCCAAATCCAATCCAAATCCAATCCAAATCCAATCCAAATCCAATCCAAATCCAATCCAAATCCAATCCAAATCCAATCCAAATCCAATCCAAATCCAATCCAAATCCAATCCAAATCCAATCCAAATCCAATCCAAATCCAATCCAAATCCAACCCAAATTCAATCCAAATTCAATCCAAATCCAATCCAAATCCAATCCAAATCCAATCCAAATCCAATCCAAATCCAATCCAAATCCAATCCAAATCCAATCCAAATCCAATCCAAATCCAATCCAAATCCAATCAAAATCCAATCCAAATCCAATCCAAATCCAATCCAAATTCAATCCAAATCCAATCCAAATCCAATCCAAATCCAATCCAAATCCAATCCAAATCCAATCAAAATCCAATCCAAATCCAATCCAAATTCAATCCAAATCCAATCCAAATCCAATCCAAATCCAATCCAAATCCAATCCAAATCCAATCAAAATCCAATCCAAATCCAATCCAAATCCAATCCAAATTCAATCCAAATTCAATCCAAATCCAATCCAAATCCAATCCAAATCCAATCCAAATCCAATCCAAATCCGATCCAAATCCAATCCAAATCCAATCCAAATCCAATCCAAATCCAATCCAAATCCAATCCAAATCCAATCCAAATTCAATCCAAATTCAAGCCAAATCCAATCCAAATCCAATCCAAATCCTATCAAAGTCCAATCCAAATCCAATCCAACTCCAATCCAAATCCAATCCAAATCCAATCCAAATCCGATCCAAATCCAATCCAATCCAAATCCAATCCAAATCCAATTCAAATCCAATCCAAATCCAATCCAAATCCAATCCAAATCCAATCCAAATCCAATCCAAATCCAATCCAAATTCAATCCAAATCCAATCCCAATTCGATCCAAATCCAATCCAAATTCAATCTAAATCATATCCGAAGCCAATTTAAATTATATCCAAAACTAATCCAAATCCAATCCAGAAACAAATCCACATTCTATCCAAATCCAATCCAAATCCGATCCAATTAAAATCGCAATCCTATCTAATTGGAATCATATCAGAATCCATTCGAAATCCAATCCAAATCGAATCTAAATCCAATCCAGTGAAGTGCGTTAGTGGAAAGTTTCTTTTGTCATGTCTCTTGCTGCTTTTATAAGCTAATCTAATCCTATCTCATACTAACGCAACCAATTGTTAAAAGCATCGTGAAAAATTACGATTACTTGAATCAATTATTTTTCTTGGCAACGATCAGGCCAATTGCGCAGCATGTACCGCAGAGAGAATTCCAAGGAGCCAAGTGGAACCAGAAATAATAGCTAATTCTATTAAACTCCTTGAAACCAAGGGGAAGGAAGAAAGCGTGGACCTCCCGTACCAAACGTTTCCCAATACAGATAAGAATTTATTTAGAGTCGTTGGGAGTATCTTTGCTAATAAAAAGGTTAAGTGATAATCCGGACCCTTAGGGATGAACTAATGGCATTTAGATCAGAATCAAGGCTTACGATTAGCAAGTGGAGCGTTTCGTTTTTCACCGGTTATCAGTATTTTAGTTGACACTGATTTTCTACCCTTGAATGCAAGAAGGGAAAAGCACGTTTTATTTCAAATGTGCAGAATCCTACGTAATCAGTCCCATCCTATGTTAGAATCATTTCAACAGTCATCGATAAACTCTCCCATAAAAAGCCAAACTTTCCTCTCGAAATGTACCCGAATATTGGATAGTCTTAACCTACAACTACCTAAAATAAAAATAGAATATCTTGGAGAAACCCCTTCGTGGCTCCTTCCTGAACTTAATATTAATATTGAACAAAGTGCATACCCGAAAAATAGTACAAATCCTAACGTGTACAAATCTTTGTACCGTCGAATGCTTCACAAAAACAAGGATTATCAATTTATTTTTACTGATGGATCCAAATCTAACTCTATTACTTCCTGTGCAACTTATAACGAAAATACAAAAGAAATATTCAAATTTAGACTTCCAGACAACTCCTCAGTTTATAATGCTGAGCTCACTGCGATTTTAAATGCTACTGACCAAATAATATCCAGTAATTTTGACAAATATGCTATAATAACAGATTCTCTAAGTTCCCTGTTAGCTCTCTCTGACCCTTTTTTCAATCACCCCTTAATACAAAACATTTTCGACAATGTTTTCAAATGCCACCAAAAGTCCAAACTAATAAAATTCTATTTTGTACCGAGTCATATCGGCATTCATGGAAATGAAACTGCAGACAATGCGGCAAAAGAAGCATTGCTCCAACCCATTCCAGAGGGCGATATATTGGCAAAAGATTTTAAGAACTACTCGAAATTTATAGTGTCTCAAGTATGGGAAGATAAATGGATTAACACTACAGACAACAAATATCGACAAATTCGGGATTCAACGTCCCCTTGGCCTTGTGTAAATTCACTTGGAAAAAGAGACGCGGTAGTTTTGACTAGATTACGATTAGGCCACACTAACTATACGCATTCCCATCTAATGTCTAAAGATACAAGAGAAGACCCTCCAATTTGTGATTCCTGTAAACAAATAATATCTGTCAAGCATATATTCAACCACTGTTCCAAATATTCAGCCATTAGAAAAAAACTATCTATTCAAGGTGTTGATACTCTTAAAGATAATCTAGCAAATATTAAAAATGTGATTCGATTTATGAAAGAGACTGATTTGTATGATTTTATATAAACATAACCAACTAATTAATTTACTTTAATTCAAAAACAACTATCAAAAAATGTAAATATGTGAAAAATCTTATTATATTATTATTAGGTTAGGTACTTGAAAATTATGTTAGTAGTATTTAGGTATTTATAATATTGTATCTAGTTTTAATCAACAGACGGCCCATATAGCCCTAGCTGTGCTGGCGGCCGGCCAAATGGAAATAAATAAATAAAATAATTTAGATCAGAAGTCAGGCTAATTGGCCAAGGATATAGCGCCTATTTCGCTATCTGAAAATAGATTAAAGACAGCAACTACCAAAAAAATTAGTTTAAGCCTCTAACGGGTAAGGCTGTTTATAGACGGCCTTCATTATTCGACCTCCAGAGCCACATATGTAATAAGCTTTTCAATTGACAATATAAAAAATTTGTTCAGAACAGATTAAGATCACAACATTTTGACCATGCATTCAAAAGTTATCATCTACTAAAACTATAATTCAGCAAAATTCCGAAAAAAAATATTGTTTGAAAAGGGAATATCTCTACTTTTGAAACAAAGGACATCTAGAACAAAATGATTAACCTCAAAATTTTTGTATGTATAATTTGCATGCTTTATTTCAATTTTGTAATATATCTGAATTCCAAAAATATCTGGATAGAGCGCTAGACATGGGGAAATAAAAAGAGAAATTGGTCTTTTTTGACCTGGCGCTCCTCCAGACAATTATTTTTGCACGAAAATCAACACTTGAGCTTGTTTTGAATGTACTTCCATGGAAAAATAGTCATTAGCTTGATTGCATCGTTTTTACGATGTTGCCCGTTAGAGGGTTAAATAATATAACATTTGAAAATAAAGTCGCGTGGTTCACGGGTTGCCTAAAACTACAGTTGTAACGTTAGGAACTGAATACCACACGACCTCGCACCTCCTAGCTTGGCTATTCAGTTATACAAATTGAAGTATTTCCAGGTATGGCCACGTGGAGGCGCTAGGTAGAGGCTTGGGATGGCTAGAGCTATGTTGGGCACTTTTCCCTAGTTGCCTTCCCCATTTCATACCGAGGAAAACGAGAAAGAAAGTGAGGACAAACTGGACAGAAAAGAAGAAAGGAAAAAACGAAAAAAAGAAAAGCAGAAAATACGAAAGCATGTAAATTGACAAACGAGAACAGAAAAACAGGAAAAAGATGAGAAAACATGAAAACGAGTTAAAACGAAAAATATAACGACACAGGAAGGGAGAAACATCAGGCCATAAAAGGAAGGACGGAACAGAGGCAAACAGAAAAAATTGAATATGAGTGAATGGGACCAAAAACCAAAAAAAAACGAGATTGGAACAGACGAAAAACGGACCTAAAAATGGAAGAAAAACAAAATAGAAAAGAAAAAAAACACCCGAGGAAAACCAGATCGGAAAAGGGCGAACAACGGAACAACAGCGCTAAAAAAGAAAAAGCGAGAGCGAAAATAAGCATATGGAGCAGAAAAAAAACGAATAACAAGAAAAAACAAACTGAATAAAAAACAAGAGAAACCTAAAGGGATAAAATGAATAGCAAGAAATAAACTAGAAAACCGACGCATTAATTGAGAAAAACAGAGAAAAGAGGTCAAACGGGACATAAAAGCAGAAAGATGGGTCAAAAAGGGTAATGGGAAATGGAAATCGGGTGGGACAGAAAAAAAAAGAAAAGAAAAACAGATAATATTATCCAGAGAAAAGGGAAAAACTGTAACAAAAAACGGGAGATAAAAAAAGAAAACCAGGGGACAATGAAAAAAAGGGAACCAAATACAGAAAAAAACATTACAAAACATAATACGAAAAGGAGCTTCTGAAAGAGGAAAAACAGTACAGCCGAAAACAAAAAAAAATAGTAAAGAAACTGATGGAGTAGAAAACACAAAACCATACTGGAAAAGAGGAAAAACGGGTCCGAAAATGGTAGAAACAAGACGAAAAACGGAATAGAAAACCAAAAAGAAAACCTGGCCTGAAAAGGGGTGAACAACGGGACAGAAAAAGAAGAGAAACGGGCAGAAAAGTAGGGAAAACGGGACAAATAGAGGGAAGACGGGACAGAAAGATTAAAAACTCAAGACAAGGAAGGGAAAATGGCATAGAAAACTAAAGGAACCAAAAGGGTAAAATTGCGTTGTTCATGCAAAGTAGAATAGAAAATCGATGGAAAAATCGAGGAACACGGTAAAAAGAGGTCAAACGGGATATAAAGAGAAAAAGATGGGACAAACTGGGAACGGGACGGGAATTTGGGACAGAAAAAAGAGAGTAGAAAAACAGGAAGAACAGACCATAGAAAAAGGTAAAACTATAGAGAAAAAGACGTTAAACGGGAAATAAAATAGGCAAAAAAGGCACAACCAAAAACAGAAAAAACATTATAGAAAAGAAGAAGAAACGGTGCATCTGAAAGAGGCAAAACGATACAAATGAAGACGATTAAAAGAGAAGGAGGCTGAAAACTGGAAAGAAACAAAAAGGAAAAATGCTAGAGAAAATGCAACAGAAAATAACAAAAAATGAGTGAAAAACACGTGGGGAAACAGAACTGAAAAAAGGATAAATAGAGCAGGAAACGAAGAAAAACGAAACAATGAAACAAAAAATATGGCACGGACAAAAAAAGAAAAATGAACGCAAATGAGGAAAAACGGAACAGAAAGTGGAAAAACAATTGGAAAAGAGAAAAATGCAATAGAAAAGAGGTATTTAAATATAAAAGTAATATAAAAGCGAACATGAGTGTGCACGTTTCGTCATAACTCCAGAACACCTTGACCGTTCTGCCTTAAACTGTTTGAAATAAGGCAAACCAGTATTAGGAGGTTGGCAAAAGGAGGGGTGGTCACTAACAAGCGGGGAGGGGGGGTCCAAATAAATAAAAGGGTTTGCCTTTCTCTCGCATTTAGACCGATTGCATTTGCACAAGTGGTTGAAAGACAAGAACGCGGGAGGCTGTTATGGGACGGCAAGGTTAACAACGAGGGATATTTGAGAAAAAAGCTCTGTTTATCTTCCATTTCCATTCCATAGGGATTCTCAGAGAGCAAACAGAGGCATAATTGGCTGCGTTACAAAAAGGGGAGGCGGTCTCTAATGAGGGGGGTGAAAGGTTTGAGTGGGTACAGGGCTGCGTTTTTCTTGCACTTGGACCGACAGCTGTTGTACAATTGGATGAAATGAGGTTTCTGAATGGGGATTAGAGTGCCATTGACTAGGGTGAGGTTGAAAAAAGCAAAACAGGCTTTGTCTCGCTTTATAGAGATTATCGAAAAGAAGATAGAAGTACATGTGACTAGGGGACAACAGTGGGGATCTGACAAAGGGTGTAGAGACATTCAAATGACGAAAAAGAGTTTTGTTTCTTGCATTATGAGAATTTTCGTTATATCGCTAGATTTACAAGTAGCTGAGAGACAGACGAGAGCCCAAGTAAGATCGGGCAATCAGCTAGTTTCAAATAAAGCTCCGTGTCTAATTTCGTGCCCATGTTCAAATTCAAGTCTAATCGCTGACCAAAGCACTGAAGAAGGCTGCAAGTAACAGTTTAATAGTAGATGTTTTAAATAGCTATATTATGGTTAGAGTGTAATTCTATTATAGTGACATTTTGAAATTCTTCGCTAAGGTTTAAGCTCAAGTGCCCCACTTTCTGTTTATGTCTGGGCACGCTAGTGCACATTAAAATCTTCCCAGCTAGCACCAACTCGTATATCAATGTACGAAAACTATCGTAAATATCTCCTAACAAACTCGAAATCGTAATTAAAGCTGGATAAAGTGGGATCAAGTTGATTTTTTGTCGTATATAATGATAATGACTGACATACATACGATTTTCAGCACAAAATCGTAGAGTAGTACGGAGCGACTCGCGCTTAATCGGATATTATCGTATATAAATACTTATATAGTCGTAACGCTCAAAATTATTCGTAATCACGTATATCGCCTCCAAAATAGTACGGATATGCCAATTTTGCGCATGAAATACGATTTATTTAGCATGTATATCTGTACGTAATGCTGATTTTTACCTTTTTTATACATATGAAAATGCTAGCTGGGTCAATCCAGAGGGTTCACGACGACTTACGGGCAATAATCGATAAAAAAGGTGTGGACATTCTACCACTACTTAATTTTTCAAAAACTTTCAATCCATTCCTAATCGGAAATTATTGGCGAACCTGGAAACACACATCAATTTGCCCACATTTCCACAGATACGTTTATACTTACAAGGTAGATAACAAGCAGTTTTTTGTGGTGGTTGCTTCTCGAGTATAGTACAAATAACATCTGGTGTGCCTCAAGGCACTATTCTTGGCACTTTGCTGTTCTGTTGCCATGTAAATGACCTTACAAACGCTCTTCAGTATTGCCCTTATCAGATGTTTTCTGACGATGCTCAATGCTATATTGGATGACTCAGCCCATGCTGACAAAGCCATGGGTATAAACGTGATTAGGAAAATTAACCCTTCTTTATCGACAGACTTCACAACAGGTTTCTTAGATTACAGGACAATTACGAGGATAGCGCAACGATCCTACTTATTCTATAGCAGCACCGCCCAGTCGAGATTCGAACATACGACGACTGGCTTATTAGGCCAACATCGTACCTTGGAGCTGACTGAGCGGGCAAGCCCGTGATGCCCAAGGATTTCATTGCCAAGCGTCTTATTTTTACCTATTAACTGTGAAAAAGAAGTGAAAGTTCCTTTTGAAAGGTTCGAAAACAAGACACTGGTGAAGCCTGCAAATCTTAGACGAAATACGTATCTGTCAGTATAGAATAAGTGATAGAAGTTAAAACTAAAAAAAACATCTGTTTTTTAAGCACAGACTTAATACATATTAACCTAAGCTTCTACACCAAAAGGGCAGTGTAGTTAAAAATAGTAAATAAAAATTTGCGATTTGGGATTTTCGGTCTTGCTGGTACTTTATTTTTTTAAATTTATTTTAAATTTTTTTAAATTTTATTACACAGAACATTCAACGAACTGTAAGCAGCCAGAACTAAATACAACATAAAATTTAGTTTCCCACCGTAAATAGGCCAAACAAACATTTCCCGATTTATGGTCTGATTTGTGATGGCGATAAGGATGACCTATAAAAACTACCGAACCGGCAGTCCAGAGTGTATTGAGAGAAAATTTCGCATTCTTGAATCACCCGTATAGAACGTACGGTGCAATCCATTTCCAGCGGAAGCATGAAGTGAATAATCAAATGTTTTATGTACTAGCTACGAAGGCTACGACGACGGTGGCAATGCCTCCGACCGTCGCTCCTGAAAGGTCATCAAGTCATACCGTGGTATCGCAGCAAAACGTGGCTACCGGCCGGGCAGGTTCGCAATCGTGGCTCGATCAATACATTACTCATTCTAAAGTACTGCCAATCCATTAATGGTGGTAGCGCATTGCATCGCCAAGGACACTGGAACACCTATGCGGCTCGCAGCAGCGCTGAAGAGGCTCAAATAATAAGTGGTTCCGATAAAATCATCGTATGGTTCCATGTTCGGCGTATCAGTGGATTTAGGCAGGACGTGAAATCGTCTAAAATTTAGCCACACATTTTCGTGATTCTCTCGCATGTACTACGTTGCTGGTGAACCAGACCAGGATTGGTCAATCACGGTTTGTTCGTAAAGCGTAGAGAGGGAGAGACAGAGATAATGCGAAAAGCAGGAGCAGCGGCAGACTGCAGCCCTGATAACGGAACCCATCCAACATCCAGCACTTTTGTCGACAGGCCAAGCACATCCCAGCTGCGGTAGTAGCGTAGAACAGGAACAACCCGGCACTGGAACGTGACGACAATGCGGTGCGGAAATCTACAGCTGTGGGAATACTTACGCATCATCGACACAAAAGCCGGCCTGCTCGAGGTTACGGCACAGGCACGTTTCGGGATCCATGCAGGCTCGATGGGTAATGATGGCGAAAAACATTTATCCAAACCGTACCGGAATATGTACGTCCACACAATGCAGAAATTTGCGGTTTAAAACTTTCGGCTAGTTTGTTACAGTCAGTGTGTTGGAATAGTTGCAGCATTTTCAGGCGGTTACTTTAATCCATTTTTGAGCGTTTTTTTTTTTCGAAGGATGTGGTAAGGACATTTCAGCAACGATTTTGTACCACTGTCCCCATTACCGATACAATTGATGCCACTGAAATGTATCAGTATGACCTTTAGCTGTTCGGTGGTTGTCCTCCACTTGAGGAACCTTGCGGTACGCAAAGACGTACGAGATTCGTTCCTGTGTCCTTCATAGTGCTCTGGCAGTGTATTACTGTAGGTAGGTAGGGACTATAACTGCCATCAAATCGGAAGGGATGAGGGTCCATTGGGATGGACAAAATGAATCCATTTCCTGCTCGTTGGTCGTTTCGTCATCATAATCATCATCAAACCAAACCCGATAGGCTGCGATGAGGGTCTTCCACGCTCTCGTTTCGCGCAGGTTGACTATTTAGAGATGAACATCGAAGCTGGATAACTTTGATGGCACGGAGAGAAATCATTGAGCAGATAACAACCTGAATGCAGAAAGCTTTTGAAGAAATAATACGTAGAGGCATCGCACATTTTCAAAGGTATCGAAATCGTCATTAAAAATTAACGTTGCAATTAAACTTAAGGTATTTAGTGAAAAAATGAGAAAGCGTGTGGCGCGTATACAGGAAGTGATAATTGGGAGAATAAAACAAAACTAGTGTAAGACGGTATAATTTCGGATCGCACTGATTAAAAGCAAACGCACGGATTGGCTATACAAATTCAACTGACTCCTTAATCTATTTGTTCCCTCACCTTTTATCCAATAATAAGCACAATAGCAATCAATACAAAGGTTTGTTAAAGTTTATTAATATAATAGTAAATGCAAATTAGGGTTGTTCATTAATCAATTTGAAATTCGTATCACTTCTACATCGGACACCACAGCTTTTATTCCGACCCGGCAATAAGCTAATCTTCACTCGAACCATTAGATTGGGTTTCGTCATCGTCACTGTCTTCGACCAACCTGTTGATTAACCATGGCTTCATCCTTTCTGCAGCGAACACTGTCGACGTTCGACGCTGTGTCAACTGTACCCCAGGAACATCGGCTATCAAATAGCGATCATTGCCTAGCGCTTTCTGAACGACGTACGGCCCCTTGTATCGTGGTTCCAATTTCCGACTCTGCCCGGTGGCCTGCAGATCTTTTTCAACGAGCACGAGATCGCCTTCGTAGTATTTCCTGGCCGGCTTCCTCCGCTCATCGAAGTATTTCTTTTGCTTCTGCTGCTCCATTTTTATTCTCGCTTGCACTAACTGTTTTAGTTCATCCGATCGACCTTCAGGGCACTCACTGGCGAACATCATCGTTAGCTGGTTTTCGACAATGTCTCGAGGATTGTAGCTGAAGAGAAGTGTGTTTGGTGACAGCTTGGTTGTGCTGTTGACCATCGAGTTCAACCCCCACTGAATCATTCGCAAATGTTTGTCCCAATTTTTGGTATCCTCCTTCACCATGCACCTTATAGAATCCAAAACACTTCGATTGGCACGCTCTACTTGACCGTTTGCACGCGGGGTCCCAACCGCCACCTTCACGTGTATAATTCCCAATTGTACACAAAAACTCTCGAACTCCTTGGATGTATACGCAGTACCACGATCTGTGATGATGCGTTTCGGTTTCCCAAAGGTTGCAAACACCTCGTTTAGCATTACGATCACTGGGCCAGTTTTTGTATTACGGACTGCCTTCAATATCACATACTTCGTAAAACCATCCACTAATACCACAAGATATTCATTTTGAAGCGATGAGCGAATAAACGGACCTAAATGGTCCAGATGAATAGTATCAAACGGAACTGGATTCTTTTCGATTGGTTGCAGCAGGCCTTCCTTTGCACCTACTTTGCCCTTCACATACGCACAATGAATACACGATCCGATGTACTGTTTCAGGTAGCTTCGCATTCGGCGAAACCAGAAATTTTTCTTTACCGCTTCAATCACTTTATCCACTCCCTTATGACCAAGGTCATCATGGTAACATCGTGCCACTCGCCAACGTGCACGATTTGGTACCACCCACTTCAGTCCGTCACTGCATCTTCGCATCACGCCCTCCTCCTTCAGAGCGTATTCTTTGTAAATTTGTCTGCCCCTGTTATCCACTGGTGGAGCTGATAAAATTTTCATAATCTCGTGCAGCTTTTCGTCCTCACGCTGCAATAGCTTCAGCCACTGATCTTCACGAATGCTCACTTCCATGACATGTGCCACTACTGGTTCCGGTTCTTCGCATTCCGGCTCTTCAACGGCATTACGGCTTAAGCAGTCTACATGTTTCATCTTTTCACCCTTCCGGTGCACTAGTTCATAGTCATATTCCTGTAGTTTTAATAACCATCTTGCCACTACCGGTAACATTTGCTTCTTCTCCACAGTCTTTTTAACGGCTTCACAGTCTGTTACGATCAGAAACTGTCTTCCAAGCAAATATTTTCTATACCTTTCCACTGATTCCACAATCGCTAAAGCCTCAAGCTCATAGCTATATTTTCGATTCTCGGTTTCAGACGTTTTGCGACTGAAATAGCTGATGGCATGAAGACCGTCATCCATCTTTTGCAGCAGAACGCCCGACAGTCCATGCGAGCACGCATCTGTGTGTAGTTCGATGTCTTTCTCGGGATCGTACATAACTACAACCGGTCGACTAATAAGCACTTCCTTAAGGTTCTGAAAAGCTTGCTGCTGTTGTTCGTTCCAGACGAATTCTGCCTCCTTCTTGGTCAGTCTAGTTAATGGCTCCGCTGTAATACTGAACTCCTTCACAAACCGTCTGAAGTAGTTAGCGAGACCGAGAAACTCTCTAACATTTCTCACGTTCGTTGGACTAGGAAATTCCCGGATTGCAACGACTTTCTCAATTCCCGGTCGAATCTCACCTTCACTTATCTCATGACCCAAAAAGTTGATCGATGTTTTGAGAAAATGCGTCTTCTCCAAATTTGCCGTTAACCCGTGTTCGCTCAGCTTCCCCAGAAATATTTCAAGCTTCTTCATAACGTCTTCGATATCGCCGCCTCCGAATGTCACATCGTCTAAATACGCAACAAATCCCAACGACCGCAATGGCGCAATAACTGAATCTATCATCCGTTGAAACACTGCACTTCCGTTCGATAAACCAAACGGCATCTTTAAATATTCAAAATGCCCATGCGGAGTTGAAAATGCGGTAAATTTACGACTGCCTTCCGCGATAGGGATTTGATGATACCCGCGGAATAAATCCATGGCAATAAACAAATGTCCTCCAACCAGTCTGTTTAGACAATCTTCGATTATTGGCATCGGCCACTTGTCTTTCACCGTTCTCGCATTTACGGCCCTGTAGTCGACGACCATTCTCCAATCACCATTCTTTTTTCGTACAAGTACTGTCGGACTATTATATGGTGACTTCGACGGCTGAATTATGTTCGCTTCCATTAACTCCTTCACTGTTGATTCAACTACTTTCTCCCGAGAATATTCCAGGGGATATTGTTTGGTATAAACGGGCTTTTCCGAACCAGACATTTCGATCACCATCTCGCAGTCCTTTGCCGTACCCATTTCATGGTAATTTTTCGCAAAACAATGTCGGTATCGTTGCACTACTTCCAAAATTCTTCCCCGTTCTTCTTCGCCATCTACGTTGATTTCCGTCGCCTCAATGGGTTCAAATGCTCGAACATTAAACACATCTCGCCGGCCACCACTAACAGCTGCATCTTCATCTTTATAGTCACTGGAAACAATTTGTTCTATTCTGGCACTACCCTTTTCTTTGATGAAACGTATGTCTTCACGGTCAAGAATATCTCGACCGATAATTACTGCATTAGCTTGTACGTGATTCGGGACTACGTACACAGCCGATTCCAGATTTAATCCATCGACGATTAGCACTTCAGTGCTTTTTTCCGTAACGTTCACTTTATTCCCGCCGAACCCGATTAACACTAGATCACATCGTTCAATATTATTCAATGCACGGCGGCAATTTTGCTTTATGGTAGTAACTGCCGATCCACAATCGTACAGCGCGTCTAGGTTACAGTCACCAATTTGCACATTTTTAACAAAATTGCTCTGTTGGCTGATCTCTTGCATGATTCTGGCTTTTTCCTTAGAACCAAACTTGCCACAGTTTTTCGCTATGTGGCCCTTTTGGTTACAGCGAAAACATTCAACACTTTGTATTTTTGCACTGGTTTTCTCACTACAGGTTGCAGCAACGTGTCCTACAGTGCCACAACGATAGCATTTCATGTTCATTGTTCCCGTCGGCTTAACAAATCGCGATGGCGTAGCACGAGAATTGTTTTCGGCTGGCTTTAGATCTTTTAGCTCAACCAACCACTTCAGCTGCTTCAACAAATCCGGTAGACTTCCGACCTGCGCGATGGTCCCGTAGCGACCTTCTAGACCCGATACGATATATTTTATAATAGCTTCGTCCGGTAGTTTTCCTTTCTTTCCCATCGCAACATGGCTATAAAAGTACGTTTCTATACTTTCACTAGCCAACTTTTTTCGGCTCATCATCGTCTGATGTATGCTAACCACATCTACCGAACTGGGAAAATCGCGTATCAATTTCGTTTTGAACTCTTGCCATGTCGTTACTTCGACACCACTAAACCACAATTTTGATGCACCTTGCAAGTTGACGATGCCACACTGCAGCTTCCACTCATCGTTTGCCTTATACAGAGCAGCAGCTTTATCAATTGTTTCAACCCATTGTTCCGCCGTTGGGGTGGTGGGGACATCAGGGTCAAAAGCTACAACGATATCTTTAACGTCGCGCACGTCGAATCGTCGTTCAGTATTTCGCACACCCAGAACTTGCAACGCGTCGATTAATTGTTTTAGAGTTTGTTCCGCCATTGAGTCGTCAGCCTTTGTCTTTTGCAATTTAACTTTATATCGTGGGTCCTTTTTTGACAATTGTTCAAAAAAACTGTCTCGCCGTGCTTCTGTGGGTGAACCAAATGTTTCTCCTTCCGAATCGGATGCACTCTCGGGGGCAATCTGGATCTCTTCCGTTAACCCACTAGATACACCACCCGCGCAATCGCTATCTTTGCCGATAACCTTTTCAGCAACTATCCTGGAAATCTCTTCCAATTCACTTTCATGAACACTCATCACAAGTGACCGACATCCGATTATATTTGCCCACAAACAAGCCGCGAAGAAATTTATCGCCCACGATATCAAAATTTTAGAACGTATTCCGTGACACAGTGCCGATCCTGTCTACAGTATTGTAAGACGGTATAATTTCGGATCGCACTGATTAAAAGCAAACGCACGGATTGGCTATACAAATTCAACTGACTCCTTAATCTATTTGTTCCCTCACCTTTTATCCAATAATAAGCACAATAGCAATCAATACAAAGGTTTGTTAAAGTTTATTAATATAATAGTAAATGCAAATTAGGGTTGTTCATTAATCAATTTGAAATTCGTATCACTTCTACACTAGGTATTAGACAACCCTATATAGCGGGCGCCGGTAGTTTAGTTAGTACAACAGTCGGGTACCAACCGAAAGATCGTGGGTGCGAACCCCACCTGCCGTCACCCCAATATATTTTTAGTCTACGTCTAAATTTTTCAGTCCATCCAGTTAATCATTCTTCGCATCAAACACTTCCTCACTTTCGAAAATAGTTCACGTCATGACCGCGTATAGCCATATACAAATAAATAAGAAAGAAAACACACACATGGCGCTAATATTTTTCGAAAAGGATCAAACACACTAAATTTGAATAAAATTAGAGCGCTTTTAAAATTTGCCTTTTTTCTATCAATACTTAAAAAACTCTGGTAAAAGTATCGGTAAAAGTATTCGCATTTTGACTGTGGTACAAAATTGCTGAGTAAAATGGGGCAAATCAAACTCCCAGATGATATTATATTGAAATAAAGTTTATCATATTCCTTTTTCCTAACATTCTTTTACTTTCCTTACATAGAACATCAAATTCATAGAAAGTTTGTACATAATTTTTTCAAAACAATTAGGGAATAGAGGTTATTGGTGCAAAATGAGCTACTTCTCAGCATTTACGCCAGTTGAGACCATAATCATGCGATTTCTTTGAATTTCGTGACTTTGAAATAAGAAGTCACCTTTTACCTCTTAAAAAAAGTGATCAGTCCCGGCGTAGTGGTTAGCATTCACTCCTCTCACGCCGATGACCCGGGTTCAAATCCCAACCCCGCAGAAGTCAAGAATGACCAAAAACTGGTTAAAGTGACTATAATCTAAAAAAACAAACAAACCTCTTAAAAATAGCGGCAACTAAAAGATCCGTTATTTTGCTGGTTATTTATCTGACCGTGCGTCGCTTCACAGACATTTTACTCACCTTGTTGTACCAGCGTATTTTGTTTTCACCACATTGCAACCTTTTGTGCTGCTCTTTACTCTTGTAACAAACAACACCAAGAAAAAAACATGAAGCTTATCATTAGGATCATTTAATTCATTCTACGCTTTTCACTCAGCCGGCTGATGCAAATGTCAAATCCTATTGTGCACATCCATGCTGTCAGAAAACGTTAAAATATTGTTAGACACTGCCACCGAAACGCATTTTCTTAAATTCGACATTCGTGATATGGTGAAAAGAAATTCGACATTCTTGCAATTTTGCGTTGTTTTTAAAATTGTAGTAAATTCTAGAGTTAATGAAAAAAAAAGTTTGCCTCATAGCAAAATTCGTCTGATTCTTTTCATCGAATACTAGAAGAGGAAAAATATGACCAAGCCATCTCATTCATCTGTGAGCTTAGCGAATCATTTCTTTTTATTCGCTATGGTCGCACCGAACCATATACTTCATTCAGCAATGGTCGTACCAAATAATTTTTACAACTTAGTTCATCTATGGTCGTACCGAACCATATACTATATTCAACAATCCCAATACCGTACCCAATCATTTTATAATACAACTCTAGTACTGAAGCTATACTATTACTGATTAACACAACATATGGTGGGTAGTTAACTCACATTTCTTCTTAGGACATTGCAACAATGTAATATGTTACTATCAAATTAAGATGTTTAAAGTTAATGTTCGGTGTAATTTGTTTCATACTAATATTGTAGTTGTTTGTAGGCATGAATAATGTATTCTTAGCAAATTGTAAGCTGTAAATTGTAAAATTGTTATTTGTAAACAGTGTCGAAAGATGATGGGGTTTTTACGCGCACTTGAGGGTCAACCTCGAGTGGGCTTTTCCCCACCCACAAATTTTAAATTTTATTGAGACCTATAAAGATGAAAAATTTAAACAAATAAATAAACAAATGACGTTCGCGCTCGGATGATTGTACTAATGACTGGCCATCACATGGTGGACCAAGAGGACTTTACACTTATTTGCTATTCTGCCAACTTAGGCCTAACCCAGCTAGCACCAACTCGTATATCAATATCCGAAAACTATCGTAAATATCTCCTAACAAACTCAAAATCGTAACTAAAACTGGATAAAGTGGGATCAAGTTGATTTTCTGTCGTATATAATGATAATGACTGCCATACATACGATTTTCAGCACAAAATCGTAGAGTAGTACGGAACGACTCGCGCTTAATCGGATATTATCGTATATAAATACTTATATAGTCGTAACGCTCAAAATTATTCTTAACCACGTATATCGCCTCCAAAATATTACGGATATGCCAATTTTGCGCATGAAATACGATTTATTTAGCATGTATATCTGTACGTAATACTGATTTTTGCCTTTTTATACATATGAAAATGCTAGCTGGGAAGCTTCTAACTGACGGCCAATGTGCCGGAAGGCTAAGGAGTCACTAGATGGGACTGTCATCAAAAGTGACAGCCCTCGAGTCGAAAGACCTTGGGGGTCTCAGTGAATATCCTAGCAAGCCTAAAGTTGGTATAAGAATGCTTGATTTATTTCAAAAAGTCAGCCTATTTAAACTCGACTTCTGTAATTTATTCAACAACAATCGTACCGAATCATTCTACTTATAGTTCATACCGAACTATTCAATGCATCTATGGTCGTACCAAACCATACACTTCATTCAACAATGGTCGTACTAGGTCTGCCTAACCGATTGTACCAGTAGTAACGAAACCAATAATAGCGACCAATTGTTGGATACCGAAATACTACCTTTGGAAAGGCAAAAAAAACGGTATTTGCGGTAGTTTTTTACATTCCTTTAAAATTTTGCTTCGAAAATATGTCTCCGATGTCGAAAAAGAACTAAGTTTAACCGAAGATTGTAAAACTCGTAGGAAATTAAATTGGTGGTAATGCTGAAGAAGATTCTTCGACTACCGGCAATGAAGAGGGTGAAACTGTGTGTCAAATGATTGAAGCTGTTGAACCCGTTTGAGGCACAGTAGGGTAGAGCATCTTTGCTGTAAAAATGTCTAATTGTATGAGCCAGACGTCACGTTTCAATTTATTTTTGAACAACTTGATAATCAAAATCACCAGATTTGTTCGAAATCGTTAAACAACGAATTTAGGAAACAAAATCAGAGTACGGGGATATTTGCGCTTTTTGAGCATTCTTGCCATTAATGGATCTGTCAGGAAAGATTTTGGATTTTTTTTTGCAAGTCTTTCGAGCAGATGAAATCTCCAAGTCGCTATCTGAGAATATCTTCTTTTCCAAGCAACAATGTGAGTTTTATTGTACTCTTACGGCGGTTTTCATGACCAATTTTGATTTTAAATGCCATCATAAGAGTGTAATAAAACTCAAATTGTTACTTGGGCTGTTATCAATCATTAGTTGATGAAAGATCATGATCGCAAGTATCTGCGAACGAAAATAAAGAGGGTGATGCTATACTACACCCTTGCGTTCCGTTTTGGGAATGGAGAAAAAATTCGTAAGGGGGCATCCATAAAGTATGTCACGCTTATAGGGTAGAGGGGGGGCTAACCTAATCGTGACGGCAGGGGGGGTAGCAGTTATGTGACGTCACATGAAAAAGAAATCAAGTGGAAAATTTATTCGGGGAATTATAATTTAGCCTTCAGTTTAAGATACAACTATTGAAGGCTTCTATAAAATAACGTACTAATGGGTTTTAAAACAAATAGTTAAATTTTTTGAATGAAAACTTTTTTTTTAACATATATGTGTGAACAGGACTCATTTATTCTTCTATGTAGTATGAACTCTCCATTAAGGTTTTACAGAATATGCTGTATACCACTGAAGACCTCCTTGAGTACCGTCCTGCCTAAAAGATTTTTGCAACCGCAAATAGCAGTCGTACAAACTCCTGAGGGGCTACCAGAAACCAATGGCAATGTTTTCCCTTGATATTCTCTTGACTCATACCGAAGTTCCATGGCTGTTTTTAAGGGTTTTCGGTATAATTTATACTGCCCTTCACTCAAAAGCTCCCTGAAGGATAGAGTTTATGCCACTTGCGGATTAAATTTCGCATCTAAGGTAGTGTTGAATGATTGCACGATTGAATGAATATACAAAATGACAAAATCCGCAAGAAAAGTTCTTCCAAGGCGTGTTGCTTGCAAGAGACGTCAGCAGGAAATCCTGATTTTTTCAACTAGATCAGACGAATTTGAGTGGATGGATGTAAAGGACGTGGATATACGCGAAACATTAATCGACGACAGATTAGCGAGTTCTGAGGCGTATCCGATCGCAGCAATTGGAGATCACCTTTAAAATCCGTGAATCGTTCACTTATAAGCTCAAAAATTTTCCTTTTTTTATTTGGTGAAATTCATTTGATAGCTTTAAAAGAAAAGGTTGTATATTGGATTAATATGAATTAATGAATTAATAAATGAATTAATATTTTTGTTGTGAAGGGGGGAGGGTCGCCGTGACGTGACGTACTTTCTCAGGGGGGGGGGATCACGAATGTGTGACCAAATGTGACAAAGGGGGGAGGAGGGGTTGATTTTGGCCAAAATTTGCGTGACATACTAAATGGATGTCGCCTAAAGAAACTGTAGGAGATCGGGCATTCGGGTTCGGGTTTTTTCAATGGTTAGAAGCGTTGGCAACAAAATGCATTCTAGCAAGGGAGATAAATCGCTTATTATATCTGCTTCAATTCTACTTTGCTAAGCAATAATACTGAAGCTAAAGTATGAAAAATAAGGACATTTACTGAAACACATCAACATTTCTATTAGACTAATCTCAAGTTTTTAGTCTTGACCTTGAAATGCGGTCCTACATATATATTAATATTTTTTGAAACGATGGTTCTACAATTGATGAAGGGACGGTAGGGGAAAGAAATGAAAATTTTTTGGTGAAGGAGGGGAAGAGCGGAAAGGAAGGGGGGGGGGGGGGTATTGGTAGCTATGCTTGACAAGTAGTCATTTTGACTCCTACCTTTTGTCCAATGCTGGAAGGTGCATGAGTCGAACCAAGCTGTAATCTGAGATTATAACCGGATTCGAACCCACAATGACTACTTGTCAAGCATAGCTACCAATACCCCCCCCCCCCTTCCTTTCCGCTCTTCCCCTCTCTCACCAAAAAATTTTCATTTCTTTCTCCTACCGTCCCTTCATCAATTGTAGAACCATCGTTTCAAAAAATATTAACATTTCTATTGTTTTCTAGACCAATACCGAAATGCTAGTTTTCACCAAAAACGCCCAAAGTTGACCGCCCTAGGTCGTACCGAATCATTTTATTTATAAATCATCTTACTTAACCATTCAATTCATCTATGGTCATACCGAACCATTCAATTTATATTCGAAGTATCGAGGCCTTCCTCCATCAATTATGGTGGTCATGTGGACCAATTGTTTCATCGGAAAGAAAAGGAATGAAAGGAAGCAAGGTAGCAAACAAGCATCGTAAAAAAACATACTCTACAAGTTCAGTTGTTTAAGTTAAAGTTCCTATCCATTCTGTGATAATTAAATATGGATAAAACAACCTTCCTATAATGAATCTATGCATTCAAAACAAATAACGCTTGAAGCAACTAGCAATAATATTCCATATGTGACCACCCTAGCAGCATGATTTTGGAACTTATGGTTGTTGCAACTTATTTATGACTGAAACTAGTTACATATCGATCGCCTCAACTGGTTTGCAACAACTGTGCTAGTAGGGCAATACACTCTAGTCGCTTTTTACGCGAAGGATGCGTCCCGCGTAAGAAAACCGCGTAAATTTCGAAAATTTCGTAAAAAACCGCGTAAATTCCGAAATTCTCGTAAAAAAACCGCGTAAAAAGAACCGCGTAAATTCCGAAATTTGCGTAAAAAAAACCGCGTAAATTCCGAAATTTGCGTAAAAAAACCTCGTAAGTTCCAAAATTCGCGTAAAAAAACCAAAATTTCGTGTAAAAAAAAACTTTGTAGATTTCAACACTGTGCGAAAAAATAGACGTTTTGAGCACATCCGCGTAAATTCCGAAAATGCTGAAAAAGTTCGAATTTCGATGGAAAGATGAGACGTTGAAATGCTGAGAGATGAAGTATTATTCTTTGAGTGCCCTTAAAGTAGCATATTGATACGGTAACAAGGCTGTCTCCACGCTTGTTCACCATTTTCAGCTGCATTAAAAATTCCATAGTGGAAGACGAGGGACCATTTTACATGATTTGATTATTAATGACCGGTCAAAATGTTACTAATGTTAACTGTTGTTTCAAATGTCGTCAATTTAAGCAACGATCAAAAAATAAACTTCTGAAATAACTCTTCTTTTGATCAACGAAAAAAATAATTATAAAACCAAAGTTTCAATCTGGTCAAGACACAGAGTAATCCTATTACATCTCCAGCTGATATTATCCCATTAGCCTTTCCTGCTCCCGCCGCGTAGGTCAGCCGGATCCGTTTTGAACCGGCCCGCTGGAGCTTCCTGTCTGCAACCACACAACAAAATTGATGTCAAATTCAATCAACTCTAGCACCCGACCGACGAGGACCGGTCGAAGTTTGGATTTGATTGAAATGGAACCTGCCGCCGCCGTGGTCGTCATCGTCGTCGTCCTCATCGTTGTCATCGTCATCGTCATCGTCATCGTCATCGGTCAGCAAAAGATAGTAGGGTATCCAAACCGCAGATGTGCTGTATACCCTCTGAGCGATAAGAGCCCGCTGTGCTGTGCTGTCGATCAGCCTTTCATAAATATTGTTTCATACACTCTCGCTGCTACAGCCAGCCTCCGCCAAATCAGGACCCCTCTGCGAGAGGAGGTGATGGAAGAGCGAAAAAAGGGGCCTCCACGCTGAAATCGACCACCTCCAGCCAGTCAGTGGAATCCATTGAGTCCCATTGAGACATCGATTTCGAACCAATGTGACCAGAATATCAAAACACGCCACGAATACCAGTGCCGTGCTACCGCAGGGATTGCGTGTGCTCGTGTGGATGCGCTTCAGCTCGTCGATAATAACCGGAATGTGTTACCCGTGATACCGTGTCGAATCGGTTTGTATACCTTGGTAGCCTATAGGTAGAGAGGATACGCGGAACGGAACGGTGGAGCAGCACCATGTTTGGTTGGTTGTTAGTTTTACCATATTGGCCAACTCATTTGTTTTTTCAACTCAACATAATTCCACTAAACTGTGCGATGGGCTTTGTAGTGCCCAAAAAAATGTGTTGTGGTTTGGAATTGTTTGTTAGATTGCGTGAAATATTGTTGTTCCATCGATATATGAAAAGTAATGCTGTGATGTAATCTGGAAATTTTATTGTATCTACTTGCAATTTTTTTCTATCTCCTGTTGAATAGTATAAATTTTTGCTAACTTGTGCTCATGATAGTTGAGCCCACAGAAAATTACTATTTTTCAGCTAAACAGTTTCTGGCCTTAAAACTACAAAAAAATTTATTGGTTTGTCGTAATCCCTTCCGTCAATTGCTTCCGAAACGATATAGAAATTTGCCGTCCCAGCTATTTTTTAAACGAACTTTCATCGTAGAACAGCATTTTCTGTTCATAAATTATAAAATTAGTATGACCGGGCGGTAAATTGATAATAAAACATAACTCGGCACATCTTCAGTCGAGCTGCATCCGCTCGGCTACTGCAACGAATGTGCAAAACAAGCCTTAAGACGATGTTTACGATAAAATCTTGTTAGGTGCAGTACGGTTTCCTGTAAATCGTAATGTTTTATAACTTTCTCTGATGTTTAGCACAGCTCTGCTGTCGTCAGCGGAAGAGTAATAATTTTAAAAAATGCACTCCGCGGGGGTTGGTTCGCCTTTTACGATCCGCTGCACTATTATCTGCATCGGGGATTTGACAGCGGATTTCGTGCAGTGTTTACTGTTCCGTGCTCTTGTTCAATGTGATTGGCCTATCAAGCAACGTAAACTGGGTTGAAGTGTAGTTAGAACGAAGGTATTTGGTCATTTAACTGAAAAGCTGTGTTCTTTCGTCACGTTATTGTTCAGTTTTACTAAATATTTACCGTTTTGATGATGCACAATTTGTACGAAGTTTCCATAAAACGGAGAGATTGAAGTCTGTTCCAGTTAGTATTTGACTTCTTTCTAGTTTGCGTACCAAAATATTAATGACAGTGCCAGCGTCTCAAATATCCAAAATCTACCGTAAATATCGTGCTCAAACGTTACCGGGAACCATTGACGTTGGAGCGCAAAACAAACCAATCGGTGGAATGCAGTCCGCAATAATCCTGCATCTCCGGACGTGATTTGGCGAAAAGGTTTACTACGGTTTAGAGTACGGTTTGGTAAACCTGTATGTAAGAAGGCTTTCGGTCGTACAATGCCAGCAAAAAGAATCGACGGTTTTCATCACTGGAGCTACCATGGATGGAAAACTTTATGAAGAGAATTGTCTTCAAAAGGTACATGAAGGGTCCGAGAAATTTTGGACCAACTTAGTCAGTCAGCTGTCATTACAACCGAGCTGTCGTAATGTCGTCTCCATTCAACTCGATCTTGGGCCACTTGTCGCTAATTTCCCAGTCGTCCCAGTCACTTTCGACCTGGTCCAGTTTTTTTTTTTTTCCCGTGTTGGGGACTTACCACTGCGACCATTATTTTGATCTATTGTGGTGAACCTGGTCCAGTTAGTCTGCACGTTACGCACCCCCCCCCCCCCCCCCCCACCGTGCCAGTGATGCCGGCTGCATGATTAAAGAGAAGTGTTTTCGTCGCACTATCGTCCGGCATTCTTACGACATGCCCAACCCACCTTTCGCCAGAAGTAGGATAGAAATCTCTCCAAAGCAGGCTTGATTTCCCGCTTGAATGCGCTACTGGATTTCCTCATTAGTATTGTTATCCGCGGTCACCAGCGATCCTAAATGTACGAACTCATCTACCACTTCTAGTTCGTCGCCGTCAACCCAATTCGTTTAGCCGTTTTAGCCCAATCCTCGTAGACACGGCTATCAACCTAGCGTAGATTGCCTCCGCCTTCACACAGTTTCTGGCTATGAAATCAAAGTCATCTGCAATACCTAGGAGTTTGCTACCCTTGATGAAAATCGTGCCTCTCGTGTCGATCTCCTCTCGTCGAATCACCCCCTGAAGAGCAATGGTTTAAGGGAGGACCCTACTCTGGAAAGTCGGAAAAATCAAATTTTATTTTTTTGCATTTTCGAGACGCTTATCCCTTCAGAAATGTCATGCCAACAGGATTTTTTAATATCTGATCTCGTTGAAAACTTACGGCAAATATTGTGGAGTCACCTTAAGCGCGAAGTCCATTGCTCTACGAAACTTTGAACGCGTTTTCCCCGAAACCATGCTTCTTTAGCTGGCGGTACGTGTATCTCAGAATCTAGTGAACCGATTTGGCTGAAATTTTTTTTCAGCATGTAAAAATAATTTATCTAAATTGTTACGTAGCCGTTTTTGATATCTCAATTTTTCAATTTTTTATGAGCTTTTAATTGGCGATTTTTGATGATAAACACCGTTCTTTTTGAAAAATTGCCATCATTTTGGTAATTTTTCGAATCTTCAAAAACCGCTACGTAACAATTTAGGTATTAACCTAAAGCTTCAAAATCATTCTTGAAATCCGTTCTACGATACGCAGTTGGTTCCCGGCACGTACCGCCAGCAAGGAACTATTTTCTAAAGGGCATTCACGCGCCCACCTGCCACCAGCATAATTATCACTATTCTGATAACCAAAAAATACAAAATATATCTTCAAATATACCTTAACCAATAACCAAAATACCCCAACACTTAACGATAATTCTAGCATCTGAAAAAAAATTTACGAAAATCTATTATTTTTCGGTCGCCCAGGGTAGGGTCCCCCCTTAACAGCATGCAGGATAAGCCGCCACCTTTTTTCAATCCGCGCCGCCTTTCGAAGGGACTCGAGAGTTTCCTCGAGATGCGCACGAAACACATCAATCGATCCAATGTAGCTCTGATCACTGGAAAACCGTGTTCATACATTATCTGCCATAGCTGGTCTCGATCGACTGTATCATATGCTGCTTTGAAAACAATAAAGGTGTGACGCGTGGGCAGTGGCCCACTGGGCACGTTGTACTCCTGACATTTCTGCAAGATCTGTCGTATGCTAAATATTTGGTCCGTAGCTGCGCGAGCCCCCGTGGAGCCCGCCTTGTAATTTTAGGTTTCATTTCCGGTTTTTCGCGTAAGATTACGTCTTTCAGGAAGGTAGCTGTTATAGGGGGTCATTCCAAAAAATCCAACCCACTGCTATATTTGACAGCTCCCATAGTGCGGGGCGTAACTCGATTTCCTTTTTATTTTTACTCTTCCCGGCATGTCCATAAGTTGGGTGACCTATAAGTTCTATAGAGGGGGGCTCCGTAGCCGCAAGGTTACCGAGTCTGCCATGACAAGCGAGTGGTCGTGGGTTCGAATCTTAGTAGAATCAAGCCATTCGATGTCAAGTGACTTTAGCATGGGTTTATTCTCAGGCCCCTCCATTTAGCCTTCCTTCGTGCTGAATTCTATATTTACCCTCTGAAGCCTCTTGACAGTGCAAATGTCCCTCCTTAAGTTAAATGTACTGGTCAGAGGTACGAATGAGTGAGTCCTCGCCAGAGACGGCTATAATATGAGATAGTGCTGGCAGCGAGGAATAAGTGGGTAAAGTAGATCAAGCTTTGAAGGAAGGGTAAAACCCCAATACACGCAAGCACGCATAAGAAAAATTCAATAAGCATATCGCTCATTCAATAGCGATTATAGCAAAAAGAAATGCAGTGCAGGTCATACAGCAAAGATCAACTATACTGGTCGCAGTAATGAGTCCACACATGGAAAAAAAAGTTCTATAGAGAAATTTCGATTTGTGAAAACGCGGGAATTGTAATATAGTTCATCAGCAAAAGATTGAAATGCAGTTTTTTTTGCTAATTTACTACTGTATTTTCTATATGTAGAATGATAGTGCTTGATTGACGTCATCTCTGTTGTTTGCACACATACAAACACACAAACTACACAAACAAATAGTACGTTCTTCCACACCTCTACTACTTCACATCGATTCGGCATGCCAGCGTTGTTGATATTGTTCAGGTTTTTGTGTGAGAAAAAACGACATCGAAGTACTTTTGCTTTTTACCTTTGTTTCGTCACGCACAAGTAGATGGTTCGACATGAGATTTTCCGTAAGAGCTCACGAAATCTCTTTTACCTGCCGTCAACGCCTATTCGCGACTACGAAACTAAAAGAGATGTGTGTGTGTGTGTTTACCTTTATCTGGTGTTCGCACTTCTTGAAATCTCGTGCCGATTTGAGTTTGGGCATTTTTACCTAAAGTTTAAACGTGAAAACCAAATCTATTCGTGCTTTTAATAAATACGTTGTTATTTTTCATGCAAAAATCTACGAACAAAAAGACAAAAACGACAGAAAATTTTTTTGGCTGAGTTTTGGAAATTCCACTGTTTGAACTTCCATTTATATTTCGTGCTAGAAGCGTTAACTTAACTCGTACACTAATTTTTGAGTTTTTCAGGCTGTAGAGCCCACAGACGATTGATTTTATAAAAAAAATTTAACTCATATCCTGCAAATAATTTTTTTGCCCCCCAATTTTTCAAGCCAATTTCCAAGGGGGGGGGGTATGTATGTATGTATGTATGGGGGTAGCCACCATCACCTCAAGGGTTTCCCATTGTATGCAAGTAGAATTACTGCAGAATAGAATTTATCTACCTAGCAACTTTCATGTCAATGCTGTTCGTGAAGGACCAAAGGGGTTGGGTGGATCTATAAGCAATGTCGCTTATAGGATTCCACGGGATATAAGACACTCCTTCCAGCATAGACTTCCGGTTTATAGATACATAACTTCGCCGTGCAAACTTATCTTGCGTGATGATTTGTGTGCTAGAAGGGCGCGTCAAAATCCTCTCCGACCTTATATGACTTGGGCTGGTTACCGCATCCCTCATCCAGTCTTCGATTCATTCGATACCCTGATGCTCCTTCCCCTTTACGATGGTGGTGGTATACGGCAATGTAATAAAATATGTGTTATATGAATATACATTATATGAAGATATATAGACAAAAACAGAACAATCTCACCAGCAGTCCTTCGAATGGAATAGAGTTGCATCATTTGAGTTTACATGAGTGCTTCCATTATTAATTTAATTTTTCTTCTGGTATCCATGAGCATTATTTAAACTTTCTTCGGCCCGAGTTTTCACCCATCATCGCACCTCCTAACTTGGCTACTCAATAGAGCATTACCGGGTAAGGCCACGTGGAGGCGCTAGGTAGGGGCTTGGGATGGCTGGAGCTATGTTGGACGCTTCCTCATTTGCCTTCCCCATTTACTACCCGCCAATTTCCAAGGGGGGGGGGGGCTGGGTGTATTGACAAAGACTTTGAAAATGATTTGCAATGGCCTAAGTTCATTTTATATACATCTTTATGCACAAATTACGATAATCAGTATTTGTGTATATCTTATTATCATATGATGTTACGCCGTCTTCGATTGTTGGTCTTGCAACCAGCAACCAACGAAAAATCTAACAGCTCTAGACAATAGATGACACCCGGGTGAAAAAATCTTTCTCGTTTTGAACGTTAATAGCTCCTAATTTCCCAATCGTTTTTCAATATTTTAACACTAATTCATCGGAAAATCTTCTACGCGTCACCCAAATAAAGAACGCTATTAATTCTTGAGGAAAATTGAAAATAATAAAGCACTGTCGAACTAGAAATCCTCGCATCGTGATTGGTTGGAAAAGACGTCATGAAAGTTTTATAGTGTTTTTAGGAAAAAAGTGACAGAACCCTTCGTCCCAACAAGATTTTCACCCATCACGGTCACGGGTAACCTAGACCAATTTGATGTCTCTGTATTAGAGAAGTGTGCCAGAAAAGTGGAAAGACCTCCTCGACTCAACAAGATTTGTTGGTACCGTGATCAACATAGACCAATTTGAGTGGCATTCGACATTTGGTGGATGGACAATGGACATTCTAATATTTTTTGAAAAGATAGACCTTTGCAACCTATATTGATATTTCTAGGTTTATTTGTAAGTTACTAATATAGTAAGTGCAATCGGTTGGGTGTTTAGTGTTACCAGTTCAAAATAATTCATAGAAAGGTTCACCAATGGTTGGTTTACCATATACCCGAATATTAATACTAATATACTTTTTGAATACGGATTGTGATAATTTGTTTGGGAGGTCGTTCGGCTACCAATTTCGACTGTACATCTGAAAACAATGTGTTTGGGTATTTAAAATATGTATAACTTCATTTCCGTAAGTCCTACAGTCGAGGTGTCTCGTGTAACTTTACGTAACTTTACAAAATAAACAACTTTTCCGAAGACACAAAACTTGTAAAGTGGTTATTTAAAAAGTTAGACTTCAACGCCATCTATAGGAATAAAAATAAAACTACTTAAAATTTACGAAAAAATCCGAATTTTTTTTAGCAAACAATATTGTTGAAGACAACAAAGCTCTATGAAGCATATCAGAGAAGTTATGAGGTTTTGTCCGTGCGCCGCCAGAGGAATGGCCATCTATAGGGCCTACTTTCCACGGCTGAGTATTCGGAAATACGCCTGGAGGCATCCGACTGGAGAGTCCACTCTGCCAATACCGGTAATATTTCGAGAACTGGTTTTTCGGTATTGATAAATGCAATACCGGTAAAAGCGGTAAAAAAACCCGGAAAAGTTAATACTTAAAAACGTCATTTACAAATTATATGATTTGAAGAAAATCTCTCTATAATCAATGGTACTCAATTTCTTTTGACATAACTAATTGATTAGTTCTTTAAAAATATATTTAAGAACGCGAAGAGAATTTATTGTCATCTTAAATTTCAAAGAAAAAACTTCCGGAGATAGAGAAGTCGGTGTCCACAGAAAAATGAAGTGCAATTCCCAGCGGTAAATTTGATATATGATGCAGAAAAAGCCTTGCTCAAGAACATTCAATAAGCGGCTTTGATACTGACCGTTATTAATTATTACTGAAAGTTCAGTCATCGCTTAAGTAAAACGTATGCTTGTTTCTTAAATCGGACAGAGACTTTCGAAGCGATGATTAGAGCCTGTATAATTGACGTAGCCCTGCCAACGGGCTATTCTAACTAAGCAAATTTTTATTCCAGTTTGCAATAGCAACCGAATAAATTCTTCTTCTGTGGTGTGTTCTGGCATTTCTCTAGAGTAATCCGTTATTTTCACTGAAGATTTTCTTAACAGCTTCACTGTATATCACACATTGCTTGTATTGCGCAATATTCTTAATTAATTGGCGCATTCAAGCATGAAATCGGACCTACGAAATCGGCTACGATCAAGAAGCATACGCCGCCGTTAGAAGCTGACAATGTACAAAACCCTTATTTAACCGATAGTTATATTTACGGAGTTAAAGCTGTGATGTCGCTCAGCGTGGAAATATGCGCCCTACGAGCTGCATACACTTCTTGGGGAGTTTTCTATCGTAAGCTGGCTAAAGTGAGTAGGCTACGGTGGGTCGGACATATCGTAAGGATGCCGAATAACAGTGCGACAAAAGCGGTTCTCAACAAGCCCTCCGGCACCCGGTGGGATCGAAGTGCAAGATGGCTCGACCAGATCAAAAGCGACTTGTGAATTCTTAGACGTCAGGGAAATTGGCGACAAGTGGCCCATGGAGTGGACCGAGTTGAATGGAGACGATTGCTTAAAAAGCGCAAGGCTCTATGCTGACAGAGTTGGGGTATTTCGGGGCTTTCCCTTTGGAAGAATCGCATAATTGAGTTATTATTCGTAGAACCTTCAATCACGAAATTTAGTTCGCTCTATAATTTAAAAGTTTTACCAGCGATTCAAGATTCATGAGTTGTTATTTGATCACACGAAAATACCTAAAATACCGGTTTTCGATCGTGGAAATACTAGTAATTTGGTACTGGAAAATAGCCGGTAATACCGGTAAAACCGGTAAAGCATCCCTACTGGAGAGTCAGATCGAGCATGTCTTGATAGATGGTCGACACTTTGCGGTCTTTTATAGGACCAAATTTCACTCCAAGTGTTCAACTTGGTGTTGCTGCTGCTCGAATTTAGTCATATTTTTGGTCAGTCAATCTAAGGTTCAAAGCATAGGGCAGGATCCCTAATAGACCAACATCGTGCTTTAGTTTTGACCTTGAAGTGCGGTCATATTAATATTTTTTGAAACGGTGATTCTACTATTGATGTAGGGACGGAAGGGGAAAGTATTGAAATTTTTTTCGGAATTGTGGGGAAAGAGCGGAAAGGTGAGGGGGGAAGGGGGTTATTGGTAGTTACGCTTGACGAGTAGTCGTTGTGACTCCTACTTTTTGTTCAATTCTGGAAGGTACATGGGTCGAACCAAGCTATATTCTGAGACTATAACCGGATTCGAACCCACAACACCCGCCAGGGCATGAGGCTCGCTGGTACTCGTGTACCTTTGAACCACAGAGGCGCTGGACAAAAGGAGACTGCACAACCCTCTTATTAAGGTAGCGACGTATCTGGTTGGGTTATCCTCCGTCTACTGTAGAAACCACGAAAAACACGAGACTCACTTTATACTGAATTCTGTATTTTACCACCAGCATTGCAGCTTCTTGCCTGGGCTAGAATGGTACTGGCTCGAGGTGCGCAATGAAGCCTCTGATTTACGGCAAATTATAACTAGTTTTCGATCACGGAGTTTACGCAATTGATACGTCGCAACATATGGAGAATCCTACTGCTGAGATAATGATGGCTGGTTGACCGTTGAGTAAATGACTTTTTAGTCACGTCCTTAACGGGAAACTAGCAGTCATTAACTTTTCATCGGAAAGCCCAATTTCGGAAGCAGTTTTTCGGCCCAAAAGCGGGATTCTGTTTATAAAAATGTAAATACTGCTTTCTTCTTGCCAATCTGAACACAGCGAATATATTTTCATAATCAGAAGTTTTGTTTCAAACAAAAAAATTGCTTTTGAAATTGGCAGAATCGATGACGACTAATTTCATCTTAACAGGTGTCCTAGCTCTATATAGACGTCGTATCACATATTGTTACTGTTTTGCCCCATTCATTGACTGAGCAGTCTACCCACACCAGCTTGTCTAATCTGTAAGAGCGTTAAACTGGTTGTCGTCTACTCAATCGATCGAGGTTTTTGCTCTACTACACTCCTCAATCTTTCCCCATCCGTGATACACACACCGTGATACGCTTTGCTCTGAGAACACTGCTAACCTTGACTGTGGGCTAGTTTCGATGAAGACGTACTTGATAGCCATCCATTCCTCGCTTACATAGCCACCTTCCGAAATACCATCTGTACGGATTTTAAGAACTCCAGCAAACGGCGTCCTTACATCTAGGTATCCTAGCCGCGCAGTTAGCTTCGAGGTACGATGCTGGTCTAACAAACCAGTCATCGTATGTTCAAATCTCGGCTGGGTGGTGCTGCTAGATAGAGTTAGAAGGATTTTCGCACTAGTCCCGTAACTGTCCTGTACTCTAACAGCTGGCTGGGAAGTCTGTCGATAAAGAAGGGTCAAGTCTTTAAGGACGTTTATACCCATGGCTTTGCTTTGTATCCTAATCGGCCTCAAATGCCCTATTTACAAAAAGAGCCATCGACTTGAATGCAGCAATTATTGGGTTACTACTCTCCTTAATTCTTCATACAAAGTTCTCTTCCACATTTTGTTTCATAGACTGGTTCCGAATTCCGAGAATTCAACTTGCAGATTCGCCATTGGTATATTGACTTCAAGGCAGCGTACGATTTAGTTAAACGAAATAAACCGTGGCAGATTATGCTTAAACGTGATTTTCCAACAAAACTGATTAGGCCGAGAAGTTTTAATTTAACTTGTTTTTACTGGCAGGACGACGACACTATGAAGGCCCTTGCGACTCATAAGGTACTGCGCGTGACGCTGTTTGTCTGTCAGCGTGTTAGTCGCGATTCTCAGCGCGGGTTTTCGAGGAAAGGCTCCGTTCCCATGAAATAGACCAACCTCGTGTTTTTAGTCTTGACCTTGAAATGTGGTCAGCCATATATAATGATATTTTTAAAACGATGGTTCTACGGTGAGTTCGAATACGGTTATAATCTCAGATTATAGCTTGGTTCGACCCATGCACCTTCCAGCATCGGACAAAAGGTAGGAGCCACAACGACTACTTGTTAAGCCTTGGTAATGCAATGGAGGCAATGGCAATGGAGGTGTACTTCTTTTAGATGAAAATAAACGGATGCTTTTGGCAAGAAAAAACTAGAAATATTGCTTTCTTTACCAGAAATATCCATCTCAAAGAAGCGAAGCATATGCAATCCCTTTGCATTGTATGATGAAAGTTGGCATTACGCGCTTCAAATAGAATCGCCCCAACTAAGCGCATTTTTTTTCGGGTAAACATAGTAGATTTTCCAGCTTGCGCGTAACCGTATTGTCAACAAACACGTACACGTACTGCTACGTGCACGAAACGTGCCCGCATTTTGCACCGAATCTCGACGTTCTTTCTATGACCCCAGCCGGGGATGTGTGGAACACATGCTCACACTCCACGATGCCAATTGCCGGTGCGTGACACAAAGCCCGCCAGCCAGAGAGTAGAGAATACACATTGCCACGGGGCACTTTCAACCCGTTCTCGGAATCTTGTCACATTACCACCCAGTTTCACCTTTACACATATACAAAACCACTACAAGCCGCTCGTTTGAATGCCACCGTTCGCACCTCCGTTGCTGCTCATAAAAGATACATTTCCATTTATGTTAAAATTTACAAGCACCCTGTGCAGGGCGGAGCCTGAGAGTGTAGGTACGGTTTTTTTGTAGGTGACAGATGTAAACCTTCCAGCAGAGTACACCCAAAATTGTTATTTCACTAAGGGTTTCGCCAGTAGTTAGTGCCCTCGTTCCGCTGAAGAGTTATATCTGCTCAAAGTCATCTTATCTGGATTCGCTAGGTCCGTGTTTAACTTTCTGTAAAGAATTGTGTTACAATGTTTCGTATATGGAGCTTTTTGCACCAACAGCTTTTATATTTCTTTCATTATAGAGTTTAGTTGAGTTTTAATTACTAGAAACAGAAATTTGCATCATTTTCGTTTACCAATTGTTCTATTTCGTAATACAGCAACATAGTTGTTGCCGCAATTTTAATTCGTTTTTAATGCAAAAACAACCCACAGCACATCCATTCACTGCAAAAGCATCCGATATAAATTGTGTGCGGTTTTTCAATCGACACCCGTTCGATTTAATTTCAGGACCCAGCTTCGTTTCGTCTTTAATTAATGTCACCCGCAAAACTTACCCCCACCATCTAGTTCGGACGTTTGCTGAACGCTCGTTTGAGGGCACTCAGCCAGAAAATGTTTCATCTTCCGTAAAACACAAATCGAGCAAAGCTCTAAGGACGAGCGCGTACGAAGAGCGGAAAGCCTTTCTGCCTTGCGTTGCCGGGAAGTGCTCCGTTTCTTGCTTGACAAGAAGCAGCACAAATCTCAGGCCTTGCGTTTCGGACGCCCGACACCTGACATGCAAATGCTTTCCGTCTAATTTCACCCGAGAGGCCAAGGAGTTTGCCGAAATGGATTCTTCTCGTTAAGAAAAAGCCGGCTCGTTCACATACAACTGCCGGCTGCCATTTACCTGGTAGCATCAAAGGCATTAGTAATTAGTAGACAAAAAGTCAGGCTGACGGAACGGGTAAGACATACTTCGAACATTAGGCCATTAGAATACTATGTCGAGCACGAAGCGTATCCAATGGGAGTTCTAACGATTTAACCGCAAAACTTTTCCCCTTTATCGTTGGGTGGTAATTACGAACGTCCTCCGGCGTTGCTTCGTGTTAAAACGACCTTCGGTATCGATTTTTACCTTCCTCGAAGGACAGTTATTACCAGACCCCGAGTGCTGTGCTGAATTGATATCAATTTTCGCCGATTGGCAGAATCATCTGCGTCGGTTGCAAAACTATCCGGCAAACAACGTCCCTTACGTCGAAATGGAGAAAATCGACGACAGCAAAGTTTGTCTAGGTCTATTTGGAAATCGTACTGTAAGTGAATGACAAGCAAGCAAGCAAGCAGGCATATTCTGGGAAATTACCGCCGAAGGTTACACCGAATACGAGCTCCCGGCGGTGGTGGAAGATTAAATGTGTAATTTTATTTCCCAAAAGTGCCAGTTCGAGTAACTTTTTGAATTCGACATCTGCCTGAGTGTGTATGTTTGCCAGAACAAATCAAACGTGCCTCGGCTTGGTGGTGAAAGGTCACAACAAACACGATAATTTGTTTAGAACTCTACTTTGTTATTTGGCAAACGAATGAACTTAGATTGGAGTTTCTGCGCCACGGAAACGGCTAGTATCGAAGAAGATAATTTCATTTTATTATAGTGTGTAGAATTAGCCGTACGAAAATAAAGGAACAAATACAAGAAAAAATCTATGGTAAAAATCTGTTCCTATTTTTCACCAGCAAATTTTTTTTTTGGTATAGCCTTAATCCATTGAGCGTCCCTTAAAAGTCATCAAACCTAATTATAAATTCCAATTATAGCCCTCCTCATCGGTCACTGTCAACGGTCAGCGCTGGACGGGATTTAACGGAAAATCACCCGTGCAGTGACCTTATCGGACGTCCCACATCTGTGTGGGACATTAATGCCTTGCTTAACGTGGCTCGAGTACATTATCGCACAACGTGTTCCACTGGCGGCGAAATGGAAATCGCGTTAACCGCTCGCCTACAGCACCCCGCCACCCCCCCTCCCCCCCCCCCCCCAGTCCCTGTTGGTAGCGGTTAAAACTTCAACTCATGCAAAACGATCTTTGTTGGTTCACCTTTGTACCCACTTGTCGCCACCCCGGAGGTGGATTTCGGACTCTGGCAATTACAAAGCGCAAAAGAAATAAAAAAGCCCTTGTCGCGGTTCATAATCTTGTAATAATTTTCACAGGCAATCACGCAATGAGCCACTTGCTCAACTAATGGAAATGGGAGTTTTTTTTACGAACCTGTCGGTGGGGTGATTTTGCCTTGATGGGATTTCTTTCTTTTGTGAGTGAGCTATATACTCTAAAGGAATTTTTTTTAAGCTCTTGGAAAAGAACTATCAGCCTACAGGATTTTAGCTATAACTTTTCTCTGCTCAAGTCTGTCACTAAAAAATTAAAAAAAAAATATAATAAAAAAATAAATATGCTTATCTGTGCAAACTAATGCGAAGGTGGCGATCACTATAGCGTTAAAAAACTATGGCTCTATGTTACTGCCTTGCGGAACTCCTAAGGTATTGTTAAACTGCAAAAACTACTAGACATACAGCTCTAAGGGTTGTACTCGTTACATACAATACGAATAATACTGGTTACATCGATAATATGTTTTTCTCGATGAAGTATTACTTTATGTCAGATCATTAGATCAAAGACTAATGCAAACTGCATTTCTGTCATGGATATATTTATCAATTGCCTCCCGCCTGGCTCACTACAACAGTGGCCAAGTGCACTACAGATACCGCGCCCCGCGCGTGAAGTTCAAACCTTCGTTTGATTCTTGTTGATAAGTGAACTAGCCAAAATGCCGTCCCAGAAGGCACATAATTATCATGGCAGATAAGCACCAAGTAATGTTTTAGGCCAAATCTGAATATCATCCTTCAATAGGCCCTTTTAAAGGCCATCATGTAATTACTGCAGATATTTTCTTGAATTGAATGATTTCGTATTTTGACATTTTTTGCATGACTTGTAGCACTAGTCAACTGTAAGTAACTGGCTTGAAACTGCTATACAGTTAACGAAGTTAGCTTACTTAAGGAGCTTGCTTGCAACTACGATTAATCTGAAAGCATAAATAACCATTCTGGGTTATCATTTACAACACTGATTCACATTTGTCAATTTCCATGAAGTTGTTGATAGCACCATTCAGAAGTATTCATTACATTCAGATTGATTTGAAGTATAATTGTCTTACAACTAACATGTGGACAGCCAGTTAAAATATCAATTAACTAACGTCCTCTGCATCTTACTAGTTCCTTTCGACACTCTACTTTACAGCTATTTGCATACTTGTAAATTGAATACAATTCAAACTATGTAAAGAATTGCAGGCAACTAACTGACCCAAAGCAGTAAATGAAACGCTCAAAAACTATTCTCGGATAAGACAGTCGCTGATTTTCCTCGCTTTGAGAATTGCTGCGTCACGTCACATGCACAAATATCCCTTCACCTTTATTTCCTTGCATATCAACAATTGCGAACTAATTCTTGCAGTACCTATATGGACTCAATCTGGCAAAAGAAAAGGATGGCCGCTCACTTGTTTCATGATGTTCTACTTTCAGGACATCAAATTGGACTAGATACAATGTTTAAAAATAAAACCAGTTGAAGAAAAGGGGTGGTTTTAAACTTTAACAAAATCGATTACTTTCAGAACATCAAATTGGACTATGTTAAACGTTCAAACAATAAAATCGGTTGAAGAAAAAGAGTGATTTTGCACTCTGGCGCAAGGTGAGTTAAAATAGGTGATCTAGTTTTCACAGTTTGTAGAACAGAAGTGCGCGGAACGATTGGTTAGCAACCATCGACGTTGTTTATACATTCAACAGTTTCCGCTTTGAAAATTTCGGTGATCGTCAAGGGTTACCCAGCGGGGGTGAAAAACAAATTTGAACATCAGAAAACCTCTCTTGACTAACCTTGCTCTGGCGTACTTCCCAAGCACAGATAACAAATTAATATAGGTTTAAACGTTGTAAAGAATCTTCGACCTGTTTTATTACTTTTTTGTAAAAGGAAACCATACTAAACAAATGGTGTGTTCAATTGTCGTCCCTGCTAGTGAAGCAAGGTAATCATGTAGAAAACGTATAGGGAAATTTGACCATGAAACTTTACATACATTTCCGCTATTAGCGTAAAAAAGATTGTTATAATTAGGCCATTAGAAATATTTTATACAGTTTTTGTCCTTCCGGTGTTAGGCAACTGAAGGAGGGGGCGAAAACTACAAGGTACACAGCCTTAGCAGTTGTATGAAAGGGTGACGTAGGACTATATCAGATCATTAGATCAAAGATTAATGTAAGCTGCTCTTCTGGCAAACGTATGTTTCAAGAATCTGTGAGCGTCATTGTTAAAGTGAATGCTTAAAAGAGAAGAGCGAAATATTCAGATTCAATTCTTCATCGAATGCAATGGTGGTTTTGAAAATACATGGACGGGGGCTCATAAGTACAACGCGTGCAACCATTGAGACATAGTGATTTCTTTTGAAAATGACTTGTGTGCAACATAAAGGTTGAAATAGTAATGAATGTCCGGCCTACAGATTATTCTACTAAATATGATTATGTGTAGCTTGACATGTTTCAATATTCTTACTTTAACTCGCTTGTAAAAGAGACATTGGTTACAAACAATATTGAAGCCAAAACACGTTCATTGCAAATATGACGTGCCATTCGAATGACTCTTTTTGACATGAATGGCAATAGGCACGTAAGTTTGCGGCGTCGATTCATTGTCTCCTGCTCCGAGAAGGTTTCTGGTTTTATTTTCTTTGTAAGAGAGTCCTTATCCTCCTACCATAGGGGGAGGGGTCTCAAACCATTATAAAATAAATTCTTGCTATCAAAAACACCCACATGCCAAATTTGGTTTGCTTAATTATTTCTTAAGCTATGCGGAAACCCTCTTAAAGAGGGGAGGGGTCTCAATTCACTATAGAAAATAATCTTTCCTTCTGAAACCCCCACATGCTAATTTTGGTTCCATTTGCTTGTTTATTGCTCGAGTTATGAGGAAATTTGTATTTCATTTGCATGGGAACCCCCCCCCCCCCTCTTAGAAGGAGAAGGGGTCACATCACGCCATAGAAAAAAATCCTGCCTTCTAAAGCCCCTGCCTGCCAAATTTGGTTCCATTTGCTTAATTAGTTCTCGAGTTGTGAGGAAATTTGATTTCATACATACAAATTAAATACAAGTTTCTTCATAACTGAAGAAATAATCAAGCAAACGGAACAAATTTGGCACGTGAGGCTGTTTGGAGGTAAGGTTTTTTTTCTGTGGTTAATTAAGAACCTTCCCTTTTTTAAGAGGGTGGGCTCATGTATAAATGAAACACAAATGTCATCATAACTCGAGAATTAATCACGTAAATGGAACCATATCCGGCATGTGGGGGTTTCTGAGATCAGATTTTTTTTCTATGGTGGTTTGTGACCCCTATTCCCTCTGAGAGGGGGTGCTCCCATACAAATGGAAAACAAATTCGTGGAAATTGACTCAATCAAGCAAATGGAACCAAATTTGAAATGTGGTGGTTTTTGGGGGCAGGATTTTTTTCTATGGTGAATTGAGACTTCTCTCTCCTCTGAAAGGGGGGGGGGACTCCCATACAAATAAAACAGAAATTTTTGCATAACTCAAAACTGATCGCACTCAAGAAATTTTAGACTCTTCCATAAAACATTAGTCAATAAGGCTATTATAAATATTAAAAAAAGTTTTTGTCCCTCCGGTGAAGGGGGGCGAAAAAAAACAAAGAGAATTTTTTAATCGAGCAAAAAAAATATGGGTTTTAGGCATTTTTACTTAAAGTTTAAACGTGAAAACCAAATCTATCCTTGCTCTTAATAAATACGTCGTTATTTTTCATGCAAAAATTCACGAACTAAAAGACAAAAACGAAAAAACTTTTTTTGCCGAGTTTCGGAAATTCCACTGTTTGAACTTCCATTTCTATTTCGTGTTAGAAGCGTTAACTCAACTCGTGCACTCATTTTTCGAGGTTTTCAGGCTGTAGAGCCCACAGACAATTGATTTTATGAGAAAAAAATAGCTGATATCCTACAAATTATTTTTTTGCCCCCCGATTTTTCGAGTCAATTGCCAAGGGGGGGGGAGAAAAACCTTGAAAATGATTTGCAATGACCTAACAAGACCACAAAAAACACTAAGAACACTAGTTTCCGCGTCATGGTATTCGACGAAATGTTATATAATCCCGGCGATTATTTAAATACTATCAGCTTTATTATATCTGGAGAAGTAATGGTGAGTGTTGAAAATTTCTCTATCAAACTAGCCATAGTTCATAGTTACCTAACTGCTAAAATGAATCGTCTATGGTTGAACTCCTCAGAAACTTGCAAAACTCGAGATCGTGACAAAGGTCATCCGAGATTTACAATTTATATACAGCACAGTTTAAATTGTGACAATATAAAGCTTGCCGGGTCGGCTGATATTACTGTAAAATTGTTGGATATTTTATCTATCCAACGACATATTAATAGTTATGTTTCGTTCAGTTGTGTAGTAGCTAATAGTATTCAAAATCTTTCATTCAAATGTTACACTTCTATTTTCGTTTTCGCAAAGTGCTACCTGGTATAGTATACAAAGACGTAGTCCTACGTCAACATACGGGTCATTCCACGTCAAGTGTCCGAGTGCCATGTAATCGACCTTCTCGGATTTGAACCAAATTTTGTCAGATTGTTCGTTTCAGGTCAGATAGAAAAAATCCTAAGTTTGGTGCCGATTGGACGTCCCCTCGGTAAATGGGAGTACCTCCATTTTTAAAGAGAAGACACGTTTTCGTCAAATCTTCTTATTTTCTTTTGCTTGTAACTCTGGAAATAGGGGGGCCCTGTAGCCGCAAGGTTACCGAGTCTGTCTTGACAAGCGAGTGGTCGTGTGTTCGAATCTTAGTAGAATCAGGCCATTCGATGTTAAGTGACTTTTGCATGGGTTTATTCTCAGGCCCCTCCGCATCCTTCCTACTGCATTCTGCATTTACTAACAATGAAAGCCTCTTGCCAGAGCAAGTTATAAGAGTGGTACTTGCTTGAGGTGCGAATGAAGCCTCTTGTTCAAGGGCAAATTGTAACTAGTCTCCGTACTTTCTGGCTCTAGAGCTAGATTGGTTGAAAAATCAGAGGGGTTGTGTACAAGACACGACCGCATATATAGGTGACGCAGGACTACGTAAGTCTCTTTGTAGTGATAGTAGCATGTATTCATGCTTGTAATCATTCGATTCTTCATGTATACATGCTATATGCAACATATATAAATGCTATATGCAACATATATACATGCTACATGCGTTGTATGTAACATTTATCAAAGTAGTAACATTGCATACGTTCAATTCTCAAAAGATTGTGCATTTGAAAACAATTTAACAAAATCAAGAACACAAACTATTGCTTTCCTGCTACCTTACTGAAATTAAAGATTGTTTTTATTACCCATGGTTCCCCACGTTGAAGGGATTTTACCAATTCAATCCTATTTTATCAACAGCACATCTTTTCAATACACTTCTAATGAAACGGTAAGCATGCGTATCCACGGGAAACTAGCAGTCATTGACTTTTCGTCGGAAAGCCCAATTTCGGAAGCAGCTTTTCGGCCCAAAAGCGGGATTGTGTTTATAAAAATGTATATACTGCATTCTTTTTGCCAATCTGAACACAGCGAATATATTTTCATAAACCGAATTTTTGTTTCAAACAAAAAAACTGCTTTTGAAATTGGCAGCATCGAGTATGACTAATTTCACCTTCATACAGAGTCGTATTATAACCGAACACTACAGCTGTAGCACATTTTTCCAACACAGATATCAAATTCGCCGAGGTTTATTCGTCTCGCAGTAAACAATTTGCGATCTGTTGGGACAACGAATTTGTGTCATTTTTTCTGGCACACTTCCCTAACACAGACATCAAATTGGACTAGGCTTAATCGCGTTCGTAAGAAATCTGTTGGTACGAGGGGGCTTTGTCACTCTTTCTGGCATACTTCCCAAGCAAGGACATCAAAATGGTCTAGGTTTAACTGCGGTGTTAAGAAATCTTGTTGAAATGAGGAAGCTTGGTCACTTGTTTTGGCTTACTTCCCAAGCACAGATATCAAATTGGTATAGGTTTAGATCATCGCAAAGAATCTTTCAACCAATCACGAAGCGAGAATTCTGGTAAAAGATAGGTTCATTATTTTCAATTTTTCAATAGTTCAACATCAAGAACCCATACTTTTCTTCATTTGGGTCAATTCTTAGAAGATTTTCCGATCGATTGGTGTAAGAATATTGAAAATCGATCGGAAAACCGCGGAGCTATTAGCGCTCAAAACCTTTCATTTTTCGTGACGCTCGCATTTTTCGATTTTTTGGAATGACACCCTATCTCAAAACTTGCCGTAAGACGTAGTCCTACGTCAAAAGTAGTAAGAAGCGTAGAGGGAAAAAGGGGTGAAAACACACCGACACTTTAAGCACGGATAATAAGCAGTTCGCTCACTCTAAAGCGATACTGCATTAACAACGAAGTGCGGAACAACACCTGGATAAGCTCACAATAGATCAAAATAGTGGTCGTAGTGATAATATCCACACACACACACACACACACACGCACACACAAACACACACACACACACACACAAACACACACACACACACACACACACACACACACACACACACACACACACACACACACACACACACACACATACACACACACACACACACACACACACATACACACATACACACATACACACACACACGCACACACACACACAAAACTCTGGAAATAATAGGTTTAGAAAGAAAATTATGACATGATTCCTAAAGAAATTGCCCAAGGAATCCGAAAAAAATATTAATTTTCAGGGGCAGTGCTGCCAAGTATTTTTAAATTCGATTTAAAAATTATTTCGCATTTTCCTCTCAATGAGTACAATTTGATTTAAAAAATTTGACCTCCATCGTATTCCTCAGATTTTTTTACATAAAAATCACTCAAAACCACGAGGTGTTCTTTGCCGAATCAGAGATATAGCGATTTGAAGAAAGAAACCAGTGATTTTTCATAAATAAACAATAGTAAAATTACATTCCAGTTAAGCAGTAAATGCATTGTAAAACATTTTATATTATCGTAAAAGCTTGTATATCGCATATAATAAAGCTTTTTTAACAGTGTTGCCAACTTTTTAGTTTTTAGAGGATTTGGCGAAAACGTGTCTTTTCTTTAAAAATGGAGGTACACCCATTTACCGAGGGGACGTCCAATCGGCACCAAACTTAGGATTTTTTCTTGCTGACCTGAAACGACACAATTTAGTTCAAATCGGGGAAGGTCAATTACAAGTTTGTACTTTTTCTCGGTCACTTGGACGTGGAATGACCCATACGTTATTTATATATAGAGTAAGGAGGGGTAAAAGTGCGATGCGGGTAAAAGTATGATTCAATGATTTATCGGTGCATATTACGAGTAAATTTTCTACATTGGCATGGATGAGGACTACTTTGACAGCTTGAATCTAACGTAAACTTTGGTTGCTTACGAAGCATAGTTGCTGAGTTATGTGCAAATGTGTTTTTAGGGTGGTTTTGATGTAATTTTTCGTTACACGGCAAATATGATATCAACAGGAAGATATTATTTGTTGAAAATTTGTAGCAGCGTTTTACATCACTCACATATCTGTTTTGAAAATACGGTGAAAAGAATTTACAAAATATGTTCCGTTTTTCCGTAATTTAATCTAACGCTGTCAAGCGCCTAGCGGGGCAAAAGTGCGATTCATGCACGAGGCAAAAATGTATAGCAAATTATACACAGCTTTAGGCACTATATTACAGATACTAGAACTGGAAGATCTGAAGAAAACTGTGTGCTCCACAGATGTTGGTCGAAGAAAAACAATGTTTTTCCGCTGATGAAACAAAAAACAAACGTTTGGAAAAGTTTCGATCTAACGAAGGCTGCAATACACCAGCACAAAATAGAAAAGGTGCAAGTTGAGAATATTCCTTACCGAAACATAACGCAGATTGGAGATAATATGGTTTTGCTAGATACTGTTGTGCTAATTTCATGGATTCGAGCTTCGAACTTTTGCCCCGCTAGTGGGGTAAAAGTGCGAATCTGCACTTGATCAGAAGAAAGAAGAATTTATTTTGCAAAACACTTTTACCGCAGATGATTTATAGTTGAATGTGAAGACATTGAGTTACTGCATCACTATAAAATATATTATGTTGTTGTCCTTCTTTATATCTCACGAAAATTGATGATAACTTCAAACATCGCACTTATGCCCCGCCCTACTCTATATAAAAGTGAGCGTGAGTATATTTGTATTTATGTTTCACCATAACTCCAGAACGCCTTGACCTTTCTCCGTCAAACTTGGCACACATGTTCCTTGAGATAAGAGAATCAGTACTGAGGGATTGACAAAAAGGTAGCGAGAGTTACTAACAGGGGGGGGAGGCCCTAACTCCGAAACGCCTGGACAGTTCTTCATCAAACTTGGTACTATTCCTTGACATAAGGCAATCAGAGCTGAAGGGGTTGACAAAATAGGCAGGGGGGGTTATAACAAGGGGGAGGCCCTAACTCCGAAACGCTTGGACGGTTCTTCATCAAACTTGGCACGCATATTCCTTGACATAAGGGATTCAGAATTGAAGAGGTTGACAACAGGGGGGAGGGGTTATAACAAGGGGGAGGTCCTAACTCCGAAACGCTTGGATGGTTCTTCATCAAACTTGGCACACTTGACATGAGTGAAGCAGCACTGGGAGGTTGGCAAAAGGGGGGAGCCCCTAACAAGGGGCTAAGTAAAAGGGGATGCGTTCCTCTTGCATTTGAACCGATTGCAGTTGTGCAAATGACTTTGATAAATGATGGGGTTCCATTATAGCGGTTTTTATAGAGCAAACCAATGTGGGAGCTGACTGGAAAAGAATCGACAAGTAGGGGAACGAGGAACGTAAGTATGTTTCGCTATAGCTCCGGAACTTCTGGACTGTGTTTCATTAAACGTCGTTTGTCAAACACATGTATTTTGGCATAAAAGAATCAGCGCAAGTGGGTTGACAAAAGAGGGTTAAGTGGGTAAAGAGGTGCGTTCATCTTGCAATTGGAACGATAGCAGTTGTATAAGTTGCTGGATTTCTGAAAGGTGGGATAGCGAGGGAAGGTTTAACATATTGAATCATATTACAACCGAACACTTTAGCTGTAGCGCACTTTTCCAATACAGATATCAAGTTCGCCTAGGTTTATTCGTCGTAAGTAAACATCTTCGATCTGTTGGGGCCAGGGGGCTCTGTCAGTTTATTTGGCGTACTTTTCAAGCAGAGACATCAAATTGCTCTAAGTTTAATTATCGTAAAGAATCTTCGACCTGTTGGGACGAAGGGATTCTGTTACTTTTTTCTTCTAAAAGCACGTTAAAATCTTGATGCCGTCTTTCCCAACAAGTATGAGTCACGAAGTGAGAATTTTCAGGACCCCCTGTATCAGTACCTTCCTGAAACACCTATCCCTACGCCAAAAAAATTATCAAAGAAGCGTTAATGGGAAGACAAACAAGGAGAGCGCACAACATGATCACACACCACAGCTGATTGCAATTTATCAATCTGAAATGGAAACAAATTTTCTAAATTTACTATCAAACATACGTTCGCACATCACCAGTTGGATTATGTTTAATCCAACGATAAAACCTACTTGAAGTATAACTATTTCCTTCGCCGTAGGCGAAAAATTACCTAACGTTGGGAGTTTCAACCGAGTAGCACAATTTACCTCAACCGTTAGCCTCAACATCACGTTTACATTGTTACTCGTGCTTCAAAGCTCTCGCGCACCGCTTTTGTTACTATATAAACATGATTGCTTGGAAAAGGGAATTAACTATTCCTAACGGTGGGGAGACACGTGCTGTTCGGGCAAATGTTAAGCCTGCTGCTCTCACGAGATATGTTAATGCGATAAAAGAGAAGCGTACAATTTCGCTGGACGGGTATCACGGGGAGGTCAATCGAACCAGGGCCAGGGCCCCCGGGGTCCGTAGTACCGCAGGAAATCGCGTGTCGAAAGCAAAGCGCATTTGATTTTAAATCCGATATACATGGGAAACACGGTGGGTAGGTACCCTAGCCTAGCGTGGGACCTTTATTCATGGGGATTGGGGAAAATTCGTTTATCGCGCCGTCGAATTACTCAGACTCACTAATTGGCGTTTTTGCGCAAATAATATGAGGGATTCGGGCGCGGTTTGGCGCTCTGTTTTAGTTCTTTAATTTGAACTATTTACTATTACATGTTAGAGGAAATCCCCATCCGTGAATAATTACGCGTTACGTGCTTTGCAGAAACAGGAATATATTCAAACCTTGAACTACTTAACATTGAAATGTTCCATGACGATTGAACAAAGTAGGTACCAAGGCTCAAACGGATCAAGTGTACATGTTCAATTTATCAATATGGACAGAAAAAGTGTGAACTGACTACTATGACGCAAAACCGAGGCCACAAGCTTACTTGATTGTTGCAAAATGATGCAGTTGGAAGTCGAAACTTTCTCCTGCGGCGATCGGGGCAACAGTATACGGACGACGGACTGAGAGGGTTGATAAAATGTAATTAAAATTTCATAAAGTCGTTCTGGTTGTCAATGGGGTTTTCCGCTCTCAACCGACCGACGTACGAGTGAAATGTTTTAACTGTCGAAAAATAACAGAACGGCAAACCATACATCCTTTTTGCGCGACGGTCGTTCGCCAGCCAAAGCGGGAACTTTCCCTTCTCGGGTCATGTTTTGATTTATTTGCAACAGTTGTCGACTCTCATGGAACAGTGGCGGCCGCGCGCGTTTCACGTTTTCACGTTTCGAACGATTCCGGCGCAAATGAGTTTCCATTCCGGTAGCCCGGCAGCGAAATCCCCTTCCGCTTTGAATTTCTTAAAAGCAAATAAACAGAAAACTTTTCGGATGGCAGTTTCATTAGCCCCGAAATGAGCGCTCGCAGTTTTTGCAAACGAAACTAACGGTTATCTTTTCTTTCTTTCTTTCTCTCTCCCTCTGTATCGTTACAGGATCGAATATTAAGACTGCAATAGCTATTTTAAATTGTATATTAGCTCGACAACTTTGTTTCGAGGATCCATCATGCTCAGCCATCCTAGAGATCATTCCCCGCGTGTGCGGCCCCGTACCGGGTAAGTATTATTAGTGCCAGGAAAGTAGATTTCAGTTTTATTGCTTCTTCGAGTGTTATTACAAAGTGTTGTTGCTTCCACGTTGAACCTTGTTTGTCGCTGAGCGGCAGGAAAGTTTACCGTCAATTATATGTTAATCGAGCCGTGCCAAAGAAATTAAATATGATTTACAGATGTAATAGCAAGAAAAGGTATTGAGTCACACTCACGAAAAAAAAGCGTAATAAAAATGTTTATTTTGCTCTACACATTACTATTATGTAACCACCAGACGTTGAAAAATTCACAAAATAAATGTATACACCGAGCATCGGTAAACGATTTTATCATGAGAAAACAGGGAAGAGAATGGCTCAATTCGCCTATAACTAATGAGCCACATACATACGCTTCATAGCATCGCTGAATATACGAATATCGTGTGCAACGCAAAAGTACGAAATAACTCCTTCTGTTGCTTCTAAATCAGCCAACGCTACTTTAAACTAGTCTCTTTTCATGGATTGAATATTTTTCAGCATCCCCGGGCCTTTTATACCCACTAAATCAGTCACACTCAATATACAATGTTCACTTTTTGAACGAATTCCGGTATTCACATTGAGGTTATGTTCGCAATAAAGCTCAAAGCCGATGGATGCATTATCGGCGAGGCAGACGAACATTGTATGTTCATGAGACTGATTGTTTGACTTCCCATGTGGTATCGTCGGTTTGGTAACGGGGACTGAACTACGAAAAAGTATGTGCTCTAAACTAAATGGGATGAACCAAAATCGATTCTATGGACTTCTACACACAAAATTTATTAAGTTTTGAAGTTTTGTTTTTTCGAAGCCTTGCTTGGTACAGTCCAATAAGTGCAAAAAAATGTTAAAAATAGGGAAAAATGAGAAAAATTGGGCACTTCCCGATGACAAACCGAAAAGGCGTTGGCACCATGCGATTCTCCGGAAAATTTCACGTCAGATTACCCATATCACGAAGCGAGACTTCTGGTAAAACATAGGTTCATTATTTCCAAGTTTTCAATAGTTCAACATCAAGAATCCATACTTTTCTTTATTTGGGTCGATTCTTAGAAGATTTTCCAATCGATTGGTTTAAGAATATTGAAAATCGATCGGAAAACCGCTAAGCTATTAGAGCTCAAAACCTAGCATTTTTCGTGACGCACGCATTTTTCGATTTTTTGGAATGACACCCTATCTCAAAACTTGCCGTAAGACGTAGTCCTACGTCAAAATCTGTGAAACACGATAAAGTTGGAATTTTTGAGATCAAATTGTTCTCATTGAGAGAAAAATGTAAATTTAGTTTTCAAATCGAGTGAAAATATATTTGGCAGCACTGGTGCTTAAAGATAATATCTTTTTCGAATTGCTTGGGTTATTTCTTTTGAAAATGTGACAACAGCGTCTTTCTAAACCTAATATTTCCGGAGATACAAGCAAAAGAAAATAAGAGGGTTTGACAAAAACGGGTATTTTCCGTCAAAATAGAGGTGCTCCCAGTAATGTACAACCGGCAACCAAATTTTGGATTTTTACTTTCTGACCGAAAACGAACAATCTGGCAAAGTTCATTTCAAATCCGTGAGGGTCGTTTACATAGGACTCGAACACTTGATGTGGAATGACCCATCTGGTTCGGTACGAACATAGATGAGCTAAATCGCTCGGTACGACCATTGATAAGTAAAAAGCTTCGGTACGATCATTGTTAAATGAACTGTATTGTTCGGTACGACCATACATGAATTAAACGATTCGGTGCGATCATTTTTGTATGAAGTATATGGCTCGATACGACCAAAGATTAAATGAAGTACACTGAAGTGCTTTTAACGCGGTTTGTTTTTTGTTATTGTTATTGTTATTGTTTATTGATTACTGCAACATAAGATTAATATCTTTTAACGTTACATTTGAATTTAATGTTGTATATATGAAGTGCGACTGCATTTAATATCCAAAAATATGTAAAATTTCAAAGTTTCAATCCAAACCTTATAATTATATGCTAACTCAAAATAGTTCTAAACATCTTCTCCGAAACTTAACCGTACTATTCTCATGAATGACGTCTTGTGGAAGTTCGTTCCAGGTTTGTTTTTTACGCAAATTTGAAAATTTACGCGAATTTCGGAATTTGCGTGATTTTGGAATATGCAGAGATGTGCTCAAAACGTTTATTTTTACACGTAGATTTGGAATTTACAAGGTTTTTTTACGTGAATTTTAGGATTTACGCGCTTATTTAGGCAATTTTCAGAATTTACCTGGTTTTCAGCGAATTTCGGAATTTATGCGATATTTTACGCGAATTTCGGAACTTACGCGTTTCTTTATACGAATTTCGGAATTTACGGCTATTTTTACACGTAGGTTTGGAATTTACAAGGTATTTTATACGTGAATTTTGGAATTTACGCGGTTTTTTTTATGCGCATTTCGGAATTTATACGGTTTTTTATGCAAATTTAGGAATTTACGCGGTTTTTTACGAGAATTTCGCGACTTGAGTGGATCGATATTGATAAATGAACTACAGGCCGGACTCAATTATCCGGGGTTTTAGACTCGATTACCCGGGTGAAAAAAAAATTTGGTTTTTCGATGATTTATTTTAAACCTTAATGTTATAGTTTTCATGATACATGATGATTCTTACTTGACAAGTATTGGTTCACCTCCCTAAAGCTACAAAATTCCTTTCTTGTATCCCTTTTATCGGCGAACAAAACAAAAATAAATCCTGCGACAATGAAATCAATTTTTTTACCTAAAAATCATCATCACCATCATGATCATCATCATCATCATCGTAATCATTAATTAAAAAATTACAAAAAAGGTATCTTATGACTTAAGGGGAGATTGATCAATAATAAAAAATCATTTATAATACCTAAATATTTAAAATCATAACACCCAAAAAATAATTTTGTACCAAAAAAAGTCATCAGTGGAAAAAATCGCAAGAAAGGAATTTTCTGACTTTTGGAAAGATAGATCAATAATAAATAAAACATTTATGATACCTAAAAGTCAAAAAACTTGACATACCAAAAAAATTTTGTTCCAAAAATAATGATTCGATTATCCGGGTGATTCGATTATCCGGGCTGAAAATAAAAATGAATACCCGGATAATCGAGTCCGGGCTGTATATGGTTCAGTACGACCATAGATGAACTAAATGGTTCGGTACGATCAGGTACGATGAAGTATACCGTTCGGTACGACCATAGATAATTAAAATCGTTTCGTACGACCCTTTGTAGGCGCATTTCTTCGGTGCGATCCTTATTGAATGAAGAGTATTATTTCATGCGACCATAGCTAAATGAAAATTTATGGATCGGTAAGACCATAGACGAATGAAATACGTTATTTAAAAAAATGTACGATTATCGTCGAAAAGATGGCTTTATTTAGTGTGAATCAAGCACCAGATTATGTACATAAGTAGTTATACAGCTTTATCCTATTGATTTATTTGGCTTTTTGACAGATGGCTGCTCCATTTTTTAATCACAGATTTTTAAACCTACATTGAATTCTGAAAAACTGCAAGGTATACAAGTGCCATTTATAATGAATGGCATGGAACTATCTTTATTTTTTTTGGTATCATCACATTCAGTATGCCAGGATGCAAGACAGAAAATTGGCAAAACAGACTATTTGCAAGACAAAAAATTGGTTATACAGAAAAATGGCAAAACAGAAAACTGACAAAACAGAAAATTGGCAAAATAGAAAGTGGGCAAGACGGAAAATTGGAAAACAGAACGTCAGCGAAAAAAAAAATTTGCAAGACAGAAAATTGTCTAGACAGAAAATTAGTGAAACAGAAAATTTGCAAGACGGAAAATTGACTTCACAAAAATTGGCAAGACAGAAATTTTGCAAGACAGAAAATTGGCGAAACAGAAAATTGGCAAAACAGAAAGTTTGCAAAACAGAAAATTTGCAAGACAGAAAGTTTGCAAGACAAAAAGTTTACAAGACAGAAAACTGGAAAAACGGAAAATTTTGCAAGAAAGAAAATTAGGCAAATAGAAAGTTTGCAAGACGGAAAATTGGCAAAACAGAATATTGGTAAGACAGAAAATTTGCTAAACTACAAATTTGCAAAACAGCAAACTGGCAATACAGAAAGATAACAAGACAGAAAATTTGCAAGACGAAAAGATGGCAAAACAGAAAATTGGCAAAGCACAAAATTTGCTAGACAGAAAATTAGTGAAACAAAAAATTTGTAAGAAAGAAAATTGGAAAAATAGAAAGTTAATGTTGGACTAATATTCCTTTCCCATCTCCAGCAGCTGCAAGGACGTGGCCAGGACAGTGACCTTGCTTTGGAGGTATTTGGCTTGTGTTTAAGAGCATGAAATTAAACTCCAAATTTCATGTTGCTGGTAACAAACACAACTTACTTGTTCTTTTGAACAAAGCATTGTTGCTGGCACCAACTACGAGTTTGTGGTTTAAGCTATGCTATGCTAAGAAAATTGGGAAAATAGGAAGTTTGCAAGACAAAAAATAGGCAAGACAGAAAATTGGCTAAACAGAAAGTTGGCAAAACAAACAAATTTGCAAGACAAAAAATTTGCGGAATTCCGCAATTTTTTACGTCAATTTCGGGAATTACGTGGTTTGTGGAATTTAAGCGGATATGCTCAAAGCATCTATTTTTACGGATAAGTTTTGAATTTACAAGGGTTTTTATACGCGAATTTTGGAATTTACGTGATTTTGAGGGCACAAGTAACATTTTGGGTTTTATTACACTCTGTTAATGGTATTTATGACCTATTTTAGTCATAAAACCCATCATAAGAGTGAAATAAAACCTTCATTATTACTTGGGGGGTTCGGTATAACTACTTATAAGTAAAATGATTCGCTACAATCATTGTTAAATGAACTCTATGGTTCGGCATGACCATAGATGAACTAAATGATTCGGTACGACCATCGTTAAATGAAGTATACTGTTCGAAACGACCATAGATAATTAAATCGGTTTCGTACGACCTTTTGTAGGGGCATTTATTCGGTGCGATCCTTATTGAATGAAGAGTACTATTCCATACGAGCATAGCTAAATGAAAAGTTATGGATCGGTAAGACCATAGACGAATGAAACAACTTGATTCAACCATTGATAAATAAAATAATGTGCGGTTATCGTCGAAATGATGGCTCAATTCAGTGCGAATCAAGCACCAGATTTATTTATTTACTATTTGATGGGGCTTTCAACCGTTGGTTGGTTCGCCCCAAGCAGCACCAGATTGTGTACATAAGCATTCATACAGGTTTAAGCTATTGATTTATTCGGATTTTTGACAGATAAAATCGTTGCTCCATTTTGAACTGATTTTTAAAGCTACATTAAATTCTGAAGAACTGCAATAAGTGACATTTAAAATGAATAGCATGGAACCATTTTTTCCTCTTCTGGTACCACCCCATTCAGTATGTCAGGATGCAAGACAGAAAGTTGGCAAGACAGAAAATTGACAAAACAGATAATTGGCAAGACAAAAATTTTGCACGACAGAAAGGTTGCTAAACAGAAAGATGGTAAGACAGAAAATTGGCAAATCAAAAAATTTGCTAGAGAGAAAATTGGCCAAACAGAAAGTTGGCAAGACAGAGAATTGGCCCAACAGAAAATTTGCTGGACAGAAAGATGGTAGGACAGAAAATTTGCAAGTCAGAAATATTGCAAGACAGAAAATTTCCAAGACAGAAAATTGGCAATACAGGAAATTGGCAAGAAGATAGAAAATTTGCACTACAGAAAGGAAGCGAAACAAAAAGATGGCAAGACAGAAAGTTGGTAAGACAAAAAATTTGCAAAAAAGAAAATTGAATAGAAAGGAATATTGGCAAAACAGAAAATTTGCAAGATAAAAAATTTGCAGGTCAAAAAGTTGGTAAAACAGAAAGTTTGCAAAACAGATAATTTGCAAGACAGAAAATTTGCAAGATAAAAAATATGCAAGACAGATAATTGACAAAACAGATATTTGCATAACACAATTTACAAGATAGAAAATTGGGTAAACAGAAAGTTTGCAAACCAGAAAATTTTCAAGACAGCAATAAGTTTTGCAATACAGAAAGAGGGTAAATCAAAAAATTGGTACGACAGAAAAATGGCAAAATAGATAATTTGTAAGACAGAAAATTTGCGCGACGAAAGGTGGCAAGAGAGAAAATTTGCAAAACAGAAAATTGCCAAGACAAAAAGATGGCAAATCAGAAAATTTGCACGACAGAAAATTGACAAAAGTGAAAATTTGCAAGACAGAAAATTGGCAAAACAGACAGAGGGCAAAACAGAAAATCTGTAAGACAAAAAAATAGCAAGACAGAAAATTTGCAATACAGTAAGTTTGCAAGACAGAGAACTGGCAAGATAGAAAATTGGTAAAACAGATAATTTGTAAGACAGAAAATTTGCAAGACAGAAAGGTGGTAGGACAAAAAATTTGCAAAGGAGAAAATTGGCTGAACAGAAAGTTGGCAAAACAGAAAGTTTGCAAAATTTGTAAGACAGTAAATTTGCAAGACAGAAAATTGACTAGACAGAAAATTTTGCAACACAGAAAATTGGCTTTACAGAAAATTTGCAAGACAAAAAACTTGCTGGAAAAAAGTTGGCAAAACAGAAAGTTTTTAAAACTGATAATTTGCAAGACAGAAAATTTGCAAGATAAGAATTTTGCAAGACAGAAAATTGGCAAAACAGAAAGTTTGCGAGACAGAAAATTGGCGATACAGTAAATATGCAAGACAAAAAAAAGTTGGCGCAACAGAAAATGCAAAACAGATAATTTGCAAGACAGAAAATTTGCAAGGTAAAAATTTTTCAAGACAGATAATTGGCCAAACAGAAAGTTTGCGTGACAGATAATTTACAAGATAAAAAAATTGCAAGATAGAAAATTGGCAAAACAGAAAATTTGCAACACAGAAAGATGGTAAATCAGAAAATTGGCAAGACAGAAAAATTGGCAAGACAAAAAAATTGCTAATCAGAAAATTTGCAAAACAGAAAATTTGCAAGACAGAAAATTGACAAGACAATCTTTCTGATGGCAAGACATGTCGGAAATGAAATTAATAGTGGAATTCAATCAGGAGAAAGTTTTGTTTTATTTCAATTCATAAGAATTGATACCCTCGTTTTCTAATAATTGAGATTGAATTAAATTAAAGTTTCAAATCGACACCGCATGCAAATCACTGTATTAGTAATACTAATTTAGTATGCTCTACTCTATCAAGAACTTGTCTTCGGTTTGAAAAAAAAAATCAAATTGAAAGACCATTACTTTCGGAACACAATCGTAAGTCCTCGTCTTCTGCAGAGCAGAGGATTACCCCTGCAAGAACGGCACTGTTCCAATTACCGTTTCGAGCATACACCCCGCCAGCCCTGATTGATTCCACAGCAGGATCCCCCCCGGCTCAGCACTTGACACTCGACTTGAGCGCCCGATGACATTAGCGTATCGCTTTCAATCGAGAAACTGGAACTGGAACTGGAAGAAGTCATAAAAAGCTGGCCCAAATCTTTATGGCGATTTAACGTTATCGCTTGGTTCGGAAGGGAAAACCCTCCTCCCCCCCCCTCCCGGCAAGCCAGTAGCGAACGAGAGAAGAAAGTCCTTCAGCCGTTAACGACTTGCGGTGATTGCGGCTGGTCGTCTTATCGAATCATCATCTTAGCCGGGACGAAGGAAGGGCAAACGTTTTAGATGATGGTAAGTTATAGATCCAAAAATAAGGAATCTTCTTGGTTAGTTTTTGTCCAGTTCGTCGGATATGCGGAAGATTTTGATCAACTAGAGTGGGTGACCTTCTCTTGGAGCCATTCAATTGATATTATATGGGGAATATATTTCCTTTGAATGCGCAGCCCTACGGGATCGATGTACCTCTACCTACTTCACTGTGGTTGTGCCAGCCAGATAGGACGAGAAAGTCGTTTCGACGTGAAACGGATGCTGCTTCGGCGCTGACTGCGGAAGACCGATGCCAACATAATCGACGTTTCGGCAGCACGGAAGTCACGTTACTAATGAGCGAAGGCATTCCGATAAAATGTGTGAGCTCCTGCAGGCGGGGGAAAAGCGTGCTAGGAGGCGATGAAAAGACGGATGATTTGTCGTAATCGTACTTCAAACATACCGAGAAGGTTGAGACTAGGAGGAAGGAAATTTGAAAAGCGATTTGACTTTAACGACGAGAACGACGACGACGAAGACGTCTTCTAGATGCACAAGGAAGGCATGATTATGTTCGGTTTATCTTATAAACACTGTTTACGATATTTTTTTCAACTCAGAGTGAATTAGCGGAGCGATTGGAGATATTCCCCTGGCAAGACTCTATCGGTTGCGAAGGAGAAGATTAGCCCCGTTCGTTAGAATTTTAAATGGGTTGTGCTAAAAATATATTTCGTCGCTCTGCAGTTCGCAAAATGTGTCCCAGCAAAATGCGCCCTCCGGGACGTGACAGCAGAAATGCACCCAACGCCATCAGTTCTCATTAGACCGCACACCGAAGTTATTTATCAGCACCTGCATTTCCTTCCATCGCATCGGTCGGAGCAGCTCCGGCAGGCATTCCACAGAAACCACCGATATGCTGTGGATGCCGACAACCTGCCATCATGCCCGTACAGTATACCGGCAGCGAGCAGCACACGTGCAAAAATGCTTGCATTCCAGCGGAAGGTTACTTACTGGGAAACGAGCACACATACGAAGAAGAAAAAAAAACCTTTCATCGAAAATCACCTCATCAGTGTCGGTAATAAAAGGCTTTCCGACCCGGTTTCCCACGGTAGAACCACCGTCGAAAGCTGATAGTGAAGCTTGCTTTAACTCGGAGTCCGACGTGCACCGTGCTTCTGCATTGACATGTTGCCCCAGTGTCAACCGAATTAATGCCAAACTGTCACTATCGTTGCGAGCGACTCTTACGATTACTTCGCATAAACGCTTTCAGTAAACATTTCGCTTTCTACCCGACAGCCGTGACAGCACAGTAGCACTTGAGACTCTCTTGCATCTAATGAGGCCAAAAGTGCACAGGACGTCATGTGCTTCGAGTTAACTTTCCAGGCACTTGCACTGCACGGCGCTAACGATCTTTACGTTTTGGTTCATGCGGAGAAGAACTGTGCCGCACTCAGGAACGAAAATTTGCGGAACACCTCCAGTGAAACAGTTAAGAATATCCTTGTTACGCTACCGATTGGCGTTAAGCTAACCAACCTCAAGACCGTATTTGCCTTCCTCGTTCGAATCTAGTTTCGCGCATTTTTTCCGCTTTCTCACCGAAACCGTGATCTCATGCACGCTTCTCCGCAACCATATCCGTGTAGTTTTAATGTACGACCAACAGTTTAATTAAACTAGACGCCATAAAGTCTACTTTCTTATGTACCACGGACTGCACACTCGACCAGCAGCGGTTGTGTTCAAGTATCCGTGTACACTCCGAGGGAGCTCCGCCCGCTGAGCCCACTTCTGTACTGTTTTCCGCTCTCAACTCAACTTTAAAACAGTTGCCACGGCATTCAGTTTATCCTTGGAAGCCCAACAAACAACCCACCAGCCGGTGGAGCACGGTGAAAGCTTTCATTATTGATGCTCCCGTCGTCGTCTGCTGCTGCTGCTGCCACCACGTTTAAAACCCAAATTGATACAGTGGGCGCCCGTCAGCGATCCTTGTTGCGGCACGTCACTGAATAATGCTGCATCAGTGAACAACTGCACCTCATTGCATTGGGCTAAATGAATCCGTTTCTCGCCGGAATGCTGCACACCTTAGTAGAAAGCATTCCCCCCTCCATGATTGTTGGCTTTCTGGAGAAAAACGCATGATTGTGTTTGTTGGGAAATGACACAACGTTTTAGGTTTTTGTTTAATAGGCTGTCTTTTAGCTTCAGGGTTTTGTTGCTAACTCCGATTTAGATTTATTAATTCACCAGCTGACCCGACAAACTTCGCACTGGTGCAAATTAAAATGTGTTTTACAAAAATCATGAATCTTGGATGACCTTTGTCACAATCTCGAGTTTTCCAAGCGAGGAGCTCAACCATAGATGATTCATTTTGGCAGTTACGGAACTATGAAAGCATGGTTAGTTTAATGTTCAAATTTGGAATTTTTCCTCACAGTAAAGTAGAAAACAACCCCCCGTTGCTTAGCCAGACAAAATAAAGTGGTTAGCGCTTAAGTTCTTGCCTCCAAAATCCCCCACCTGCCAAATTTTATTCCATTTGCTTGAGTAGTTCTCGAGTTATATATAAAAAAAGGAAATAAGGAAATTTGTATTTAGTTTATATGGGAGCCCCCTCTCTTAAAGGGGAAGGGGTCCTAATTTACCATAGAAAAAATTCCTGCCTCCTAAAACCTCCACATGCCAAATTAGTTCCATTTGCTTGATTTGTTCTCGAGTTATGAGGAAATTTGTATTCCATTTATATGGGAACACCCCTTCTTAAAAAAGGCAGGGGTCCTAATTTACCATAGAAAAAATTCCAGCCTCCTAAAATCCCCACTTGCCAAATTTGCTTCCATTTGCGTGATTAGGTCTTGAGATATGAGGAAATTTATATTTTAATTATAAGGGAGCCCCCCTCTTAAAAGGGTGAGGGGTCATATTTCGCCGTAGAAAAAATTTCTGCTTCCTAAAATTTCCACGTGCCAAATTTACTTGTTTACTTGTTTACTTGTTTATTGTCCAGTAGCGTAAGATTAATATCTTTTTTAAAATTGCTACTTCCGGTTCTAATAAAAGGTACATCATTATAATAATTTAATTAACTAATTAACACTAATTCACGATAATTACATTGTCTTATCATATTTTAGTTCATACGGTTCCAAAAATTTATGCAGCCTCTCTTGAACATTGCCTCCGACGATGAACGTTTTACTTCGGGTGGTAGCGAGTTCCAGCTTACCACACCTCGAACGAACAGTGAAGCAGCGTAACATGCAGTGTTGTTGGCAGGTACCACAAGGTTTTGCAATCGGCGTCCACGAGTTTGGATCAGTTTCTGATGGAGAATACTAGGGGCCTGAGTTTTTAGCAGATTCCACAGAAAGACGCATGATCTATGAGCGTAGAAGTTTTTTATCGGACATCCAATGAGGTTCTGTTGCAGGTGGCTCACGTGATCGTAGCGGCTCAGTCCATACACGTATCTCACACAGCAGTTTAGTGCCACACGTAATCGATCGAAGGAGCTTGCGCTGGGCCGGATGAGGAGGACATCGCCAAATAGAAAATGCGGCAGGATCAAAGATTTAAAAAGCGTCAGCTTAACGGCAGTCGATGCAGAGGAAGTACAACAGTAAAGCGTTCGGTGGCTAGCATAGATTTTACCACATTGTTGTGTTATCAAGCCATCCCACTGCAGATCGCATTGAAAAATAAATCCCAGGTTACTGGCGCTTTCTGACCACGGGATACTCTGACCATCGAGAAGAAGTCCAGGCACTGGTGAAACGATACTTCCAGCTCTGCGACGTCTGCTTGTGATGAATAGTGCTTTGCTCTTAGCAGGATTGACAAAGAGTTTATTCCGTCGTGACCAATCCGCAACACGTTCGAGATCATCATTCATCATTCTGACTAACTCATGTGCACAGGGACCACGTCCGCCGACGTAGAGTTGTACATCATCGGCGTAAATCTGAATAGAGCAGTGCTTCAACACAGTCGGTAGATCATTGATATGACAGCAGAATAGTAGAGGGCCGAGTACTGAGCCTTGAGGTACTCCAGATGGTACTTCCACACTACGGGAGCAGCAACCACCACAAAACACAGTCTGTCTTCTTTCACACAGGTACGATTCTATCAGACTCACGGCAACAGAAGAGAAGTTGAATTGCGTATATAGCTTGGCTAGTAGTTTGCTGTGCGGAATGGTGTCGAAGGCCTTCGAAAAATCGAGCATCAACAGTATACTAGCACCTTTCTTGTCAACAATGGCTCCTAGATCATCGTACACTCTTAGAACTGCGGTTTTGATGCTCTGTCCTTTGCGGAAACCAGCCTGGTAGTCCGTCAGTAAGCCACTGTCTTCCATGTAAGATGTCATTTGCTGCTTGAGAAGCTTCTCAAACACTTTTGACAACGCGCAGAGGATGCTTATTGGTCTTAGATTAGTGATATCGTTCAGGTGCGCTTTTTTCTTCAGCGGTATAACTTTCGCGTGTTTCCAGGAGTCAGGAAAGGTGGACCGTTCGATAAACATATTAAATAAATATGTAATGTGTTGTACAACTAACGGTAAGATGATCTTCACAAAATTAATTGGTAAATCGTCCATCCCAACGGCGTTAGACTTAATGTCCCAGATAGCGTTCACGACTTCCCAGTAATGTACTTGCTGAAAGGAGAAACTGTGCAACGATGCTGGTGCTGAACTCTCTGGTGCTGGTCTGCGATGAGTACTGTTCGTGAAGTTAGCTAAGAAGGTTACTACTTACTTACTTACTTAATCAGCTCCAGGCCGTGGTTTCCTCTGCTGTACGAAGAAGTCGTCTCCATTCTACTCGGTCCATGGCCGCAATTCGCCAGCCACGTAGTCTACGTAGGGTCCGCAGGTCGCCTTCCACTTGATCGATCCATCTTGCTCGCTGCGCGCCCCGCCGTCTCGTTCCAGTCGGATCGTTATTGAGAACTTTTTTAACCGGGCAGTCGTCCGACATCCTCACGACATGCCCAGCCCATCGCAGGCGACCGATTTTTGCGGTGGCAGCGATGGGTGGCTCCCTAAGCAGCTGATGCAATTCATGGTTCATTCGCCTCCTCCACGTTCCGTCTTCCATCTGCACTCCGCCGTAGATGGTGCGCAACACCTTCCGTTCGAAAACACTAAGGGCGCGTTGGTCCTCCATGAGCATAGTCCATGTCTCATGGCCGTAAAGGACTACCGGTCTAATCAGCGTCTTGTAGATTGTTAACTTCGTGCGGTGGCGAATTTTGTTCGATCGCAGCGTCCTACGGAGTCCAAAGTAGGCACGATTTCCTGCCATAATGCGTCTTTGTATTTCTCTGCTGGTGTCGTTGTCTGCGGTAACCAGTGAGCCCAGATACACGAACTCTTCTACCACCTCGATTTCATCACCGTCTAAATGAATCCGGGGAGGGAGGTCAGCATTCACTTCTTTAGAACCTCTTCCTTTCATGTATTTTGTTTTCGATACATTAATGACAAGTCCTATCCGTTTGGCTTCAGCTTTCAGTCCGATGTACGTTTCCGCCATCCTCTCAAAGGTACGTGTAATGATGTCAACGTCGTCAGCGAAACCAAGAAGCTGGACGGACTTCGTGAATATCGTGCCACTCGTGTCTATACCCGCTCTTCTTATCACACCCTCCAAAGCGATGTTAAACAGCAAACATGAAAGCCCATCACCTTGCCGTAACCCTCTTCGAGATCCAAAGGGACTCGAGACTGCCCCTGATACTCGAACAACACACATTACTCGATCCATCGTCGCCTTGACCAATCGCGTTAGTTTATCCGGAAATCCGTAGTAGTGCATAATCTGCCATAGCTGATCTCGATCGATCGTGTCGTACGCCGATTTGAAGTCGATGAATAAATGATGCGTGGGCACGTTGTATTCGCGACATTTCTGCAACACTTGCCGAAGCGCGAAAATCTGGTCCGTGGTGGCACGGGCACCCATGAATCCCGCTTGATATTGCCCCACGAACTCCTTTGCAAATGGTGATAGTCGACGACATAAAAGTTGGGAGAGTACCTTGTAGGCGGCGTTCAACAGTGTGATTGCGCGGTAATTGCAACAATCCAACTTGTCGCCCTTTTTGTAGATCGGACACACGATGCCTTCCGTCCACTCCTCCGGTAGTAGCTCATCCTCCCAAATCTTGACAATGACCCAGTGCAGCGCTCTAGCCAGTGCGTCACCACCGTATTTCAGCAGCTCGCCGGGTAGCTGATCAGCCCCAGCCGCTTTATTGTTCTTCAGCCGACCGATCTCTTCTGCTACCTCCTGGAGGTCAGGGGCTGGTATTCTGTCGTCTTCTGCACGTGCTCCAAGATCTATTGCCATATCGTCACCTCCATGTTCAGCTACATCGCTGTTAAGGTGCTCGTCATAATACTGCTTCCACCTCTCGATCACCTCACGTTCGTTCGTGAGAAGATTACCGTCTGAGTCTCGACACATATCGGCCTGCGGCACATGGCCTTTGCGCGAGCGGTTTAACTTCTCGTAGAACCTCCGTTTATCGTTAGCACGGTACAGTTCTTCCATCGCCTCGCGATCCCGATCTTCCTGTTGGCGCTTTTTCCTCCGGAAGACCGAGTTTTGCCTGTTCCGTGCTTGTTTATATCGATCCACATTCGCCCTCGTACGGTATTGCAGCATCCTCGCACGTGCTGCATTCTTCTCCTGCACTAATTGCTCGCATTCGCCGTCGAACCAATCGTTTCTTCGGTTCGGATTCATTGTACCTAGTGCCGCTAGTGCAGTGCTACCGATGGCGGTCTTAATGCCTTTCCAACCATCTTCAAGAGTTGCTGCGCCAAGTTGCTCTTCCGTTGGTAGCGCTGCTTCCAGCTGCCGCGCGTATTCCTGGGCAACTCCGGTGACTCGTAGCTGCTCGATGTTGGGTCGCGGCGTACGACTTCGACGCGTGTTATGCACCGTCGAGAGTTTTGAGCGCATGCAAACTGCAACTAGGAAATGATCCGAATCTATATTCGCACTGCGGTAGGTGCGAACGTTTATAACATCAGAGAAGAATTTACCGTCGATTAGAATATGGTCAATTTGGTTTTCTATTCGTTGGTCTGGTGATCTCCAGGTGGCCTTGTGGATATCTTTGCGGGGGAAGAAGGTACTTCGGACTACCATTCCGCGGGAAGCTGCAAAATTTACGCATCGTTGGCCGTTGTCGTTCGTTGCGGCATGCAGGCTGTTTGGCCCGATTACCGGTCTATATATAGCTTCCCGTCCTACCTGCGCGTTCATGTCACCGATGACGATTTTCACGTCCCGTCGCGGACAGCCATCATACACCTGCTCCAGCTGCGCGTAGAACGCCTCCTTCTCGTCATCGGGTCTCCCTTCGTGTGGGCAATGCACATTGATGATACTGTAATTGAAGAAACGGCCCTTAATCCTCAACTTGCACATCCTTGCGTTGATCGGTTGCCAACCAATCACACGCTGGCGCATCTTTCCCAGTACTATAAAGCCGGTTCCCAGCTCGTTGGTGGTGCCACAGCTCTGGTAGAAAGTAGCCGCTCGATGCCCGCTTTTCCATACCTTCTGTCCTGTCCAGCAAAGTTCCTGCAGTGCTACGACTTCGAAGTTTCGGGGATGTAATTCATCATATATTATCCTATCGCAACCCGGGAAGCCGAGCGATTTGCAATTCCATGTCCCGAGTTTCCAATCGTAGTCCTTATTTCGTCGCGTGGGTCGACGCCGATTGTTCCGATCCCTATTTTCTTCTTCGTTGTTGGTAACTTTTAGTTTTCCAGGGCGGCTTGTTGGGCCTGCCCCTAACCCCCTGTCTCGCCGGAGGACCATCGTGCACAGCACTGTTTAGAGTCCCTGCTGGCATAAGGACGAGTATAATAATCAGCCGCCCCTAACATGGAGAACAGACGCTGTTTGAGCCGCACCTCCTTGGTGAACAGCCGCTCGTGTTTGACGAAGCATTTCCTCTACCGCCATGCTATGGTTACCGCGCCAGTATTCGCGTCGCACCTCCTCACTTCGCTATTGTCAGATTGACAACATTGCCCAGGCTACGCCGCATTTGGTATCATATGACTCGTGGAGGCGTGAGGCGGGAGCTTGTGAGGACCAGAGCTGTGTTTGACGCTCCTTCCAGGTTGTCAACTCACCATTTGAAGCCCAATTTGAAGCTAAGAAGGTACGATTCACTTCATCTGGATCGAACTCGCAGGGACTATGCTGTTTATCCTTGCCAACTCCAAGACTCTTCACTCGCTGCCATAGGGTTTTCGATGAAGCTCTGCTGTCTAGAAAACGATGCAGATACTGCTGTTTGGCTTGCGCGATTTTCGTGTTAGCACGATTCCTCAGCGCTTTGTATTGCTGCCGCTTCACGTCCTTCAAATGTGTTGGAGCTTGCAACCAGTCCTTGTACGCCAAGTCACGCTCGAGCAAGCTCTGACGAACGCTATCAGAAAACCAAGGGTTGTTCCTACGGCGACTGGTACTGGCACGAAGAGAGATGCATGTTTCATGTACTCTTTTGATTGATATGCGCGTTGAAAAAATCCAGGCAATCGCTCGGGTTTTCCATCGCATAGAACCGGTTCCAGGGGATAGCCAAAATTTCGTTTTCCAGGACATAAGAATCGAAGTGGACGTAGTCTCGGTAAAAACACAGGCTGGAGGGTGGTGAGATGTCAAAGTCCAATGACGCAAAAATTAAATCGTGCTGCGACAGTGCAGGAAAGCTGACTTGTCCGAATCGCAAGACCTTCTCGTTTCTAGTGGTTAGGAAAAGATCGAGCTGCGAGCATCCTCCATCATAGAAAAATGTTGGTTCTTCACTAACGGATGTCAAAGAAAAGGTACTGAGCACCGATTTGAAAAGCGCACGTTTGCTACTAGGCTGAAGCATGTTAGTGTTGAAATCCCCCACCAGAAAGATATTGTCGTAGCGTACAGCAAGATTAGACAACTTTTCCTCCAGGAAAGACGAGCAGTCGTTTTCCGGAGGATTGTAGATGACTATCAGTAGAATTTTCCGACCCGCCACTCGAAACTGCAATGCCAGACATTCAGTTTTATCCGTTGCATCTTCTGCAAGCGTTGTGCCAAAAACTTTAGAACAGGTTAAATACTCCCTGTAGTAAACAGCGATACCTCCACCACGCTTATATGTTCTGTCATTCCTCACAACGCGATAGCCTGTAACACCGATGCTGCGATCGCTTATCTTCGAATTAAGCCAAGATTCAGTGAAACACGCAATTTCAACCTTAGAGTCCCATAAGATGTCTCGAACCTCATCAAGCTTACTACAGTTACGTGCACAAAGGCTTTGCGAATTTCCGTGACAGATGTTCAGCTTCCCAGGTGATAGAACAGCGTTCAGCACTGCTCTAGGAATGTTCGTTGAGGTGTGGTTAAAAGAGGGAGGCATCAAGTATAGTATGGGAAGCAATTTCTAGAGGGCTGCATAATTATGGAGGAACGGGAATTAAAAATGTTAAACATACAATCTTCTAGTCAACTCACAAGAATACAAAAAAATACTACTTAAACATTACTACAAAAATGAACAAATGTACATAGTTACGAATATTTATCCAGCTCATTCTCGGACTGAATGGCTATGGGTGGTCCACCAGCTGCAATCTTGACGAAGACGACACCTTGTTTAGTGTAAACTGATACCAGCTTTCCCGCCTTCTTTCGATGAAGTGCAGCCGATTTGAGTTTACGCGTTTCGATGGAGAGGTTCTCGTTGATGTACACACGACGATCTGAGTCCAGTCCAATGTGTCGTAGCTTAAGGTCTCGTTTCCGCAAGTATGCACTGTAGAACTCGTCCCTTGAGGTCTTCAGCGGAAATTCCACAACGATTAGCCCATCGCTGTCCGATTTGTTGCCGGATTTCATACGCCTGATTTGCGCCAACGTGGTGGCCGTGTCGTTCACTGCTAGATGTCGTCCTATTGCCTGTAACGTCGAATGTAAATTTTCACCGTTTTTAAAAGGAATTCCGCTTACAATGAGCTCGTTTCGATTTTGTAAAGCTCCAAACTGTTGCGTCATATTATCCACCCTTGCGTTAAGCTGATCAAGTGCATTGTCATGTTGCTGAAATTTCACTGCACATTCGTTTTTTACCAATTTAATTTCATCCAATAAAATTTGCTTCTATTTGCTTGATTAGTTCTCGAGTTATGAGGAAATTTGTATTTCATTTATATGGGAACCCCTCTTCCTAAAGTGGGGAGGGTTCATAATTCACCATAGAAAAAATTCCTGCATCCTAAAACCCCCTAATACCAAATTTGGTTCCAGTTGCTTGATTACTTCTCGAGTTATGCAGGAATTTGTGTTTCATTTGTATGGTAGCCCCCCTCTTAGTGGGGGCGGGGTCTCTAACCATCATAAGAACCTTCCCCGGCCCCAAAAACCCCTACATGCAAATTTTCACGCCGATCGGTTCAGTAGTTTTCGATTTTATAAGGAACTAGCTGACCCGACAAACTTCGTATTGCCACAAATTAAACTGTGTTGTACATAAATCATGAATCTAGGATGACCTTTGTCACAATCTCGAGTTTTGCAAGTTTCTGAGGAGTTCATGGGTGTTTTAATATACAAATTTTCCTCACAGTAAAGTAGAAAACAACTCCCCCCATCGCTCAGCCTGATAAAATAAAGCGGATAGCATTTAAATATTCGCCATCATTACAAACCATTTCGCCGAATACCATTTTGTGGAACACCAATTCTCGGTTGACCATATCGCGGAATAGAGAATTTCGCGTAATACCATTACGCGGGATGTACCATGTCACAGAAAATCTTTTCGTAGACAGTACCATTTCGCAGGGGTGACCCAACTGAAAGAAAGTAATAGAGGTCAGTAGATCTAGGAAAATAAATAAACCTAGATAGACGTGATCTCTACGGAGGGCTGCCCCGCCCCGCAGTGGCCGGCGCTTCCGATGGAAGGTCACCGGCTACACTCGCGTCCTGTGGCCGTTTCGCGCTGCATTATCTAATGTTACTGTTCATAGTTTTTGGTGGTCTTGTTATTGACTAATGTTTTATGAAAGAGTCTAAAATTTATCGAGTTTGAAATTTCTGTTTTATTTGTATGAGAGTCCTTATCCCCTACCACAGGGGTAAGGGATCTCAAACCACCATAAAAAAATTCCTGCCTCCAAAACCCCCACATGCCAAATATGGTTCCATTTGCTTGATTAGTTCTCTAGTTATGAGGATATTTGTATTTCATTTGTATAGGAGCCCCCCACTATTGAAGGGGGAAGGAATATAATTCCCCTCCTAAAGTGGGGAGGGGTCCTAATTCACCATAGAAAATATTCTTGCCTACAAAAACACCCACATGCTAAATTTGGTTCCATTTGCTTGATTAGTTCTAGAGTTATGAGGAAATTTGTATTTCCTTTGCATGGGAGCCCCCCCTTCTAAAAAGGTAAGGGGTCCTAATTCATCATAGGAAAAATGGTAGTAGTAAGGTAAGGGGGGAAATCCACCATCATTTCAAGGACTTGCCAGTGTATGTGGGTAGACTTACAGTAGATCCAAATTTGATTATCAAATGAATATCACACTAATGTTGTTATAGAAGGACCAAAAGGGGTTTGGCGGACCCACAAGCAGAGACACTTGTGCGCATTCCGGGGTTTTAAGATTTTCCTTCCAACATTAGGATCCTTTCATGTAATAATCAATTTCGCTGCACCAGCTTTAACCCACGTGATGGCTTGTTTGTGAGAAGAAGAACTTACATAACTGTTCCAGACCTTAAGGACTCCGGTTGGCAATCCACTCCAGCATCCAGCCTTCCACAATTATGCTGTTCATAGCAATGATAATTATAATATGATATATAGTAACGTTATAATAATAATATTCTGGTAAAAGTTCCAGATCATACCTTCATGTTTGAGTTTTACCTACATCCCGTTAAGTAATTTCCCGTTTAGTAGTCCTCTAGGACCAATTCCTCTCATCCTTCCTGTCCTAGCCATAGTTTTCTCCTCTTCACTTCAGCTAGCACTAATCTACAAGAAAAAAAGCCCTTGGGGGTAGGTTTAATTATTTTTGTTTATTCTTTTGTACCTACTTTTCTGTCTTTTTATAATTGTAATTTTCAATTTTTTTTTAATTTTGTAATTTTTAATTTTGAAATATAAAAACGTATACTTGTGATGGAAGGTGAAATAATCTGCTTATACCGACATTTGGTATTTAGTATGTATTTGGTAATTTTGGTAATTTGGTAATTTTCAATAATATAAAAAAATATACATGTGATGGAAGGTGGATTAAATATGGATATTTTGCTCACCAGTACCGCTGATCCAATATGATTATTAAATATTATTATTAGAATAAATACCTGTATGAAACGTGTCAACGATACTGGCAACACTCACCCGCCTTGCTATGCCAGTTACCAATACTTAAATATACTCCCTCACCACTCTGCTATTTAGGGCCGTCTTAGCTGTTAGTGCAGCGTTCTTTCGTTTCGACGCCTACTGTGCGAACGTAATCAACGAAATCGGGGTCCGATACATACGTGCTTTATTTGCAGTTTTGCTGTGCATATGTAAACCAGCCTCTGCACCGGTTATGCAAACCGCACTTCGATGTGTGCGCACAGCCAGTATTCTCTTCACTCTCCCTCTCTCACTATCGCTCAACCAGCGACAAAATTTTCATCCGCGCCGCACTAACACTAGCACCTATATTGACGCAATTACGCCGATGCAATAGCTTGTATCGCTTATATATTGCGCACTGATATATACCCCCACGCTCTTTCACTTCGGCTTTAACGGCTATTTTTCGTAACCGCCAGAAGCCTCCGTATTTAAAGCACCAATTTTTTATACATTCACTTCACTTTTGCACTCTCTTCTTTAATATAGATTTGTACCCCCCGCTCGCTGCTCCTCCTTATATACTTGCTTCCTTCAAGATAGGAGGCAAATATTTCGGTTTCGCGTCCGAAAACGCTCAGAAATGCACTCCTGTGACTTTTCCGCACAACTTTTTCAATTACTTCGGTCTTCCGGGTACCTCCGTCGCCTTTTAGCACTGTATCACTGTAACACTCGCCACTTTCAAGCCTTTGGCTTGACACTTTCGCGCACTTCCTCGGCTAATTTGGATTAACTACCCCTTAGCACACAGCGTCTACTTCTGCGACTGAACCGTTCGGCTGCTCGATTGCGTATGTAATTCATCATAGGAAAAATGGTTGCTCCAAAAACATCCACATGCCAAATTTGGTTCTATTTGCTTGATTAGTTCTCGAGTTATGAGGAAATTTGTAGTTCATTTGTGTAGGAGCTCCCCCCCCCCTAAAGTGGGGAGGGGTCCCAATTCATCATAGAAAAAATTCTTGCCTCCAAAAACACCCACGTGCCAAATTTGGTTCCATTTGCTTGATTAGTTCTCGAGTTATGGAGAAATTTGAATTTTGTTTGTATAGGAGCCCCCCTCTTAAAGTGTGGAGTGGTCCTAATTCACCATAGAAAATATTCTTGCCTTTGAAAACTTTAACATGCCAAATTTTGTTTCATTTGCTTGATTAGTTTTCGAGTTATGAGGAAATTTGTATTTCATTTGTATGGAAGCCCCCCCCCTCTTAAAGGGGAGAGGAGTCACAATTCCCCTTCTAAAGTCGGGAGGGGTCTCAATTTACCATAGAATAAATTCTTGTCACCAAAAACACCCACATGCTAAATTTTGTTCTATTTGCTTGATTAGTTCTCGAGTTATGCAGAAATTTGTGTTTCATTTGTATGGGAGCCCCCCTTCTTAGTGGTGGGAGGGGTCTCTAACCATCACTAAAACCTTTCCTGGCCCCAAAAACCTATACATGCAAATTTTCACGCTGATTGGTTCAGTAGTTTTTGATTCTATAAGGGACATACGGACAGACAGACAGAAATCCTTCTTTATAGGTATAGATTAAGAGCAAAATAATATTTTCTTGAATCTGTGATTCTCTACGCAATGTAAAAATACCTTGACATATCAGGAAAGAAATTATACAGTATATAACAAAATTTTTCTTAACAGTGTTGCTAGCTTTACAGCTTTTCGTTTGATGTATAGCGCTAGATGAGGCAATAATACTTCAAAAAGGCGTAAAATATATGTTAGTTGTTTGTTCATAGCCTTGTAAAATGTTTTTCAGCTCACTAATAGACATGAGTTATTGCCTTCCTTGTTTATTGTTGCTAGGAGACTAATATTCCCTTAATTAATGTAGCTGATTCTGCGGAAAACTGAAATGTTGGCAACACAGTTAAGAAAAACTTTGTTATACATATACTGTATAAATGCTTTTCCGATATGTCAAGGTATTTTTACATTGCGTAGACAATCACTGGTTCAAGAAAAAGTTATTTTGCTCTTAATTTTACATTAAAAATGGGGGATTGCTTGCTTTAAAACACTGTATCTCGGGATCGGTAAAGGGGCGATGAGTAATTCTTATGTAAAAAAATCTGCGAAACACGATGAAATAGGAATTTTTCAGATGAAATTGTTTTCATTGAAAGAAAAATGTATATTTAGTTTTCAAGTTGAATTTAAAAATATTTGGCAGCACTGGTGTTCAAAAATAATATCTTTTTTAAATTCTATGGAAAATTTTCTTTGAAAATGTGAAAATAGTGTCTTTCTATACCTAACTTTTCCGGAGATATAAGCAAAAGAAAATAAGAGGTTTTGACAAAAACGGTTATTTTCCTTAAAACTTGAGGTGCTCCCATTAATCGAGGGAATGTCCGATCGGCACCAAATTTTGGATTTTTACTCTCTGAACGAAAACGAACAATCTGGCAAAATTTGGTTCAAATCCGTGAAGGTCGATTACACGTTTGAACTTTTTCACGGTCACTTGACGTGGAATGACGCATATAGATTAAGTATTGTAAATAACTTACCAATCTGTCTTATATATATATATATATATATATATATATATATATATATATATATATATATATATATATAAGATAGATTGGTAAGTTATTTACAATACTTAATCGATTCTCAAAAGTTAGAAATTTTCAGCTCAAAATTTGTTTTCCTCATTTCATTGAACTCCAAATGGGACGCTAATTTAGTCGCTATCCTAATTAACATAAAAAATTCATAGCTCTTCCCCAGCAGTCACTGTTCCTCCCTCCTTGTCTCCCACTCTTTCACTGGCATATCAGCATCATTATGATCGCTTTCATCTCAGTCACCGCCACCGCCGGCGGGGTCTTCATCTCGCGTCCAAGCTTGTTATCACTTTCCCGAAATGTTTATCATTTTCCCATCGTCGACCGCCACCGGGGACGGACGAGCAGCTGTAAATAACAATTTGTCATCTTGCCGACTGGCGGTGCGTGGCTTTTCAGCACCACCACCAATCTACCGCCAGTCTTACGTCGCCAGAATTCGTCGCCAAGTCACCGTGATTGTTCCCGATATGGTCGATGTTTGCGGTCAAATTGTTATGGACTGACTGCTCGCTTCGTTGGATATGAACAATGAATGGTAATACCATCGTTGCAAATGAATATTTACTTTTTTCAAAAGAAAAAAATATCAACAGCAAACCGGGCGTAACCATTAAAGCCCATTCAAAGGAGGAGCCGCCTGGTTGTTTATCAATATTTCCAGCCGGAAGTCTTCCGAAGCGCAGTGATTCAGCGATGTTTTTCTCCCGTAATTGCACTGTCATGCCCTTTCGATCTGCTGTTAAGCTCTGCTGTAGCGGGAAAGCTACATTCTTCGCCGAAAATATCAAACAGGAAGAGAGGAAAATTTTCTCCGTGCTGCTCGTCATGTTACATACACACCATCAACCTTGGGGAAGAAGAAGCATCCTGCAGGTTTCGTTTTTCATTCCCAATGCTCGTGCCGAGCCAGCCATCCATCGCCATTCCGGAACACTCCTTCCCACAAGAATTATCTTTGACTTTCCCAGCACTCGCCGTGGAAGGTACAAGTAAGAACCGTGTTTTAAAATGATGAAAGGTGTAATAACAACACTGGCAAACGGAGATGATGCGTTCTTCTCGGTGGAAAATTGGAACGGAACACGAAGGAGAGATTTTCGCATGCACGTTCCCAAAGGGAACGCAGCCGACGAAGCCGAAGGACGGGAAACTCACATGCAAGCGAGTCAGAAATATTCTCCTTTTGTAAAACACTGAATTGAGGCATGTTCCTGCGGTTGGTTTGTGCCGCACCGCGGAGCTGGAGGAGCTACTTTCCACGTAACAAGGTAAGTAGCTTTTGTGTGCGAGTAACGAGGCAAATAAAAGTTTTTCGCCTCCCCACCCCAGTCTCTCAACGTACAATCCGGCGCGGGCAGCGGGGAACTGAATGTTAGGACTGCGGAAGAGATTGAATTTGAGGGTAACGCTTCGCTTCGGCACCTCTCCGGTTCGTTATTTTTGCAGATGTAGGCAGGCACCCAAGGCGAATCCCCGTATTTGTCTACTTGATGGAAGACGGGAAGTTTTTCCCGCATTGAATTTGTAAAGCAACTTGTTCGTTTTTTACCTGTTTGCCGGCGAAGCTTCGGCGAGGCTAAAAAGTTCTTGCACAGTTCAAGTTAAATTCTACGGGCTGAATAATGTTTACTGAAACGCACAGTCAAAACCTAATGATTGAATACTGGGAAAATAGGTTTCTCCATTTAAAACGTTTAAAAATTAAAACAAAAAGTTTTTTTTTCTATTCAACCCACAGCACCTAAAAATATTTTTTTAGGTTACACCTTCACGACTAAGCCCGAAAAGTGAAAAAACCTTTTTTTGCAGTGTCTGACTGTCGACGAAGACAAAAGTCAACCTCAGGAGTTTATTTTGTTTCACGACATTAAGACGTGCGCGACCGCCGACGCCGGTGACGTTGATTCTGAGAATTCGTCAAATCAAAATGTTGATTTTCGTGGGTAGAAGTTTTCTACTGCCGAACTGGCGGCGCGGCAGCGGCGGTTGGATGCTCCGACGAAATTGTAACAATATTATCCAAAGCCAATCGTGTTGTTGTCAACCGTAAGTCGATCTCGAGTCTCGTTAGCCGGAGTTAGATCGTCGAAACATGATTTCACAAAAGGGCAACAAACTTTATATGATTCTTCTATGGAGCGTTTGGTTCAGCCTCTTTAGTCTTTTTTAACTTTTTTCAAAATATGTTAAAAACAATTTGAAGTTGCTAAACAACTTATGCCTGTAACCTCTATCATTTTACACAAAATTTTTCTGACTATGTATTACAACTTTTAATAAAAGCAAGATATATCTAAAGTTATTACTAAATAAAAGTTAAGCATGTAAAAAACAATCTTTTACTTAGATTATGTTCCGAAATTCAAAATCGGAATCTCAAAAGCCTAAATTCCAAACCCTAAATGCAACATTCAAAACCCAAATTCATAATCCATAATTCGTTACTACGAAACCATAATCCATACACCCTAAAGCTACTACCAGAGTCCATCGTCACTTCCTTTTTCACGAAACGGAATGGGATTCCTGCTATTATTTATATCCGCTGCGCAAGCGTTTCGGTAGAGCCTCCATGTTGCATATTCAACCGATCATTTGAGCAAAGAAAATTTCCAGCAATCTGGAAACAGTTCTACAGTAGGGTAATTGATCTTGAATGGACCTATTTAGCGCTTTTTAACACCACCACTCGCACTCCTGCTCAATTTACTCGTCATTTATAAATAATATGTGGTGATGTTACTATTTGTTGGAAAGTGCCACCTTTTTTCTACATTATCAGTACTTTAAAAATGTATAATTGATGAAACCTTTATTAAATATATCGTTTTTTGCCAAAGCCTTTTTTGATCTTGAATGGACCCAACATGATCTTGAATTGGACCTATTTTTGATTTTGAAATGGACCTAAATTAGGATTGTCATAGTTTCTTCCATGTAAATGAACAAAATAATAACAAAGAATTTTTTTCTTAATAGTACAACTATACTATTGTTATTTATTAATAGGACACAAGATTGAACAGCTTTTACCTTTCTTATACTCTGTTAGAAAGGTATGAAAGTCGGTTGAAAAATTTGAAGTCAGTCACAGTCACCGAGGGTCTTGTTTTTATGTCAGCCCAACAATTGAACAATGTTTCAGTGACTTGATATGCGTTGTGTATGTATCTGTGTGTGACATTTGCATATTGGGAATTTATTATTACCTGTTGTTCAGATATGGTTGAAACGATTTCCACGTCATAAAAAAATTATGTCGCCTATTAGTTTCAAAAATTTAAACCATTCATTAAAAATATGTAATATAACTTGTATTAAACGTAGTTTATCAAGTACAGTAGGGTTCGAGTTTTTATTTAGTGACTACATATTTCGAAAGGTCAGACTTTTACTGACGTAGGACTACGTCTTACTGCAAAGCATCTAAAGGTTTGCGACAGCCCCTGTCGAACATTTTGAATATAAAATCGTTGCAATCGTGAAAAATTAGTTAATTAGTGGTAATTATTCAATTTTTGACACATTTATATGCAATTTTTTCAGTTGAAAAATGGTCTAGATTTTGCCACGGTTTCAATTTTGGCAACATAGGCGACACGCATTTGTTGTCAAATTCGAAATCATACTGTAAATGGTGCTTGAAAAAATCAAACTTGGTAATTCTACTAGGTTTAAAGGTATACTAGGTTTTAATTTTAAATGATAGTCGATGAAGAACTGTACCAGATAGAAAATAGGAAGTTTCAAAAATGAATATTTTAGATCTCAGGGTCACTAAATTTCGGTGGACAAGGAGGTATTAATTTTGTCACAAGTCAGAGGGGAGAGGTGCTTAAAGAAAACTTTACATCCCCCAAGAAAAAAATCAGAGGGGTTGTGTATAAGATACGACCACGGATGACGTAGTACAACGTTAGTCGGGTTGCATGATTTTGAATATTTTACCAAACTGATTTTTAATCTATCTGTCAATCGACTGAAAGGTGATGTGAAGTCACCCTGCTTACTTATCGGTGGAATATAAGGCCTTTGCAAAATATTTTTTAAGTTTTTGTCACCCCCCCCCCCCTTTGGAAATTGACTTGAAAAATCGAGGGGCTAAAAAAATTTGGAGGATATGAGTATAAAATCAATTGTCCGTGTGCTCTACAGCCTGAAAAACTCGAAAAATGAGTGTACTTAACACTTCTAGCACGAAACAGAAATGGAAATTCGAATTCGGAGTTTCCGAAAATCGTCCAAAAAAAATTCTCTCGTTTTTGTTTTCTTTTCGTACATTTTTGCATGGAAAATAATAACGTATATATTAGAAGCAAGAACAGATTTGGTTTTCACGCTTAAACTTTAAATAAAAATGTTTCAAACCCATGTTTTTTGCTCGATTAAAAATTCACTTTGTCCCCCCCCCTTTTAGAGGCGCAATACAGGAAGGACAAAAACTTTATAAAATATTTGTAATGGCCTAATTTTACTTTATTCTGAGCCTCATAATTATTTTAACTAAACTAGAAAATTATCAAATACAATATTATTTTTTTTAGGCATATCCAGTTCGAAAATGGTCCAGATATTGATCCAAATTTTATATTTTTTGCACCATATCATTATCCAGGCCTTTACCTAATTTCTAAATCCTCCATTGACGCACAGATGATTTTATTGCAAAACCGGGTAATTTTGTAGGGCGGTTGGGCATCACAAAGTTTCACGAGGGTGAGGAAGTTGGCGTTCTTAACCATCAGAAGTGGCTGCTTCTTTTTACTCAGACGAGTCTGATTTTGTGACTACAGGATCCGGTTGAATTTTATTGGCCTTAGGGTTTTCGTCAGCGCGCTAAAGGTGTTTTGAAGCTTTGGTATATGCTTGATTAACGTGTTTAAACTATTTCTCATCTGAGTTTTGTCAAAACTTAAACTTACAGCAAAACTTTTTGCTGGATAACCACTTTAAATAGAGTTTGGAATATTAGCTTCGTAACTCAATTCGAAGTTCCAATATTAGAGTTTCCTATACAATAAAGCTATATATAAATCTTCAGAATTGTATTCTCAAATAACTTTTTTCATTCTTCTGTGCATTACTTTTAATGATACAAGAATTGTCCCGTTTAGCATAATTTGGGAATTTTTTTACATAGGGCGAACAAATTGGGAAAACTTTGCTCTACTTATATAGATTACTTATATAGATTACACTTTTGCTTCGTGCTAAAACAAATACGTAAAATCCAATTGAGAAATTTGAGTGTAACTGGTTTTGTACTAAATGCAAATGAAGCAAAAATAGCTCTTTTTTAAGGGGTATAGTACCTTTTACACCATATTTTTTACCTAATTTCAAATAATTTTTTCTCGATAACGCGAAAGGCAAATTGAATCGGGTTTTTTGCATTCGAAACATTGCATTTTATACTAATATTTGCAATTTTGTTTTCATAAGGGAACCTCTTCCCCTTGCCCCTACGGCTCCTTGAAGATAGTCGTTCAAAAAAACCATGAATTGCGGTACTATGGATTGGCGCTGGGGGGCTTATCCGAATTGAAAAATTCCAAAACGACATGAAAGAACATTAAATTATCTCGTGTTTGATCCATCCTTTTTTAGAATTCGAACACATAACAAAATGGCGGACATTGAAACATAAAAGTATGGTTTTTAAGCGAAAAAATTGACTTTAAACATTTCTAAAAAATTCAAAAACTACAATATCAAGAAAAGGATGGGTCAAACACTAGATAATTTTGTTGGCTTTCAAACAAAAAAAGAATCATAAGAATTGCTTGAGCCGTTCTTGAGATATTTATGGTACCGACTTTCAAAACCTGGTTTCGAGAAAAACGACGTTGAAGTTTTTACTCGTTGTTTAATCGCTCCAGACATGCGCGGTACAAATAGCTGTAACTTTGTCAATATTTGGAATTCATGCAAACGACTTCAAACACATATGGTCAAAATGTTAATCTTTCGTAATAATCAATAAAAAAATTTAGGTTTTAAAAAATTGAAAAGGTACTATGCCCCCTTAACAGAAAAGGCAGTTAGTATCCCTCTTATCTTTCGATCCATCTTATCTTTTAATCAATGATGGTTAAAATTTTTGTACAATACTGAGAATAAATTAAGTTTATATTGTTTTAAGCATAAAATGACATATGTTAGCTAATTAGGAAGACTTTTTAGTTTCAAAACTAGAGGCTACAATGTACAAACACTATGAAGCAACTACGAAAAAGGATGAGTGATAGTTAGTTTTATCAATATAATTAAGTTTTCATTTAGGCTATAAATCAAGCCTACTTTCAATATCCCGTGCTTATAGATTAATTATAAACGGAGATACCATAGTGACAACAAGCAGTTTTATGGAATATACAACGGCGTGTTCGTTAGTGGTACGCAATGATAGCTACCGCCAGTGATGTCTCGGAGCGCAAAACTAGGTCCATTCTAAAATCAATACTAGGTCCATTCAAGATCAAAAAAGGGGGTTAACATTTTTAAGGAATTTGAAGATTTTACTGGTTTTACTGAACTTTTAAATACCTAAATTGAAATTATACATATTTTAGCATCATTTTAAGAGTATTGTTTTATTTTAAACCAGAAGGGTTCCGGGTAGTAACAGTTTGAAAATACTCTATGGTGACTGCCAAAACGCTGAAAAACAGCTACTTTTAAATAAGCGGCAATAAAGTGGTTTTGGCTATAATTTTAATTTAATTTTAGTATATTTACGTTCAGAAATGATTAAAGATAAACATAAAAGCTAAATACAGTACAAAGACTTGATAATTATATCCTAAAATTCTTATTTAAAAATAGGTCCATTCAAGATCAGAATTCGACTAGGTCCATTTCAAAATCATTTACCCTATATGTTTCCGGTTGTGAAAAGCGGTAATCGACAAAATATGAGGAATTATAACGGCATAACTAGCCTTTCAGCGTCGTGCAAACTGTTCGAAATAATAGTACACTCTGTTATTATTTCGCATACAAAAGTTTGTTATCTGTTGCATATCTGTTGATCAATACGGATTTATGCCAAGACGATCCGTTTACCTAATCTTCTGGATTACGGACCTCGACTTGCGTCTTGCATATTGAGCAGAAGACTCAAAAACGAAAACTTTCGAAAAATGTCCAGGCCTGACTCTTTAAAACATTTTATTGAGTGGTTGGGCTCCTATTTATCGGATGTACCACAAGGCAGCAATGTGGGTTCTTTGCTCTTCTTGTTGTATTTCAATGACGTGGATGAAGGTGTAAAAATTACTTGTGGGTGAAGGTGTAAAAATTGCGACATTATATACTAGTATCAAGCTTGAATGATTTTTAAATCTAGAATAAGTATATAGTAGGAACTGTCTGTGCGATACTATCGAAGACTAGTAATAAGAAATAAATAAATAAAATATAATAAAAAATCAGAGGGGTTGCGTACAACACACGACCGTATATAGGTGACGCAGGACTACGTAAGTCTCTTTCTAGTGATAGTAGCAATGAAAGATAGGTGCTAAAAGTATTCAAACAGAACGGGACAAGGCTTGAAGCGGAAAAATCGGAAAATTAGTTTAAGGCCGGGGGGGGGATCATGAAAGCAACACTGACGAGGTTGTGTACCTTTACTGTTTATCAATGCTGGGCGATCTTCAGATCGAAACAAGGTTTAATCGGAGTCAATTATAACCGGGATTGAACCCACTTCTCCTCTCAGGCCCTATATATAGATAAAGGAAAAGGCAAAATTTATGCCAAATTAACCCACCAGTGTTGGTGGAGTTTCAAGTACCTCGCACGCTTATTATGAGGGTTATAGAGTCTCCTTGTTCTCCAGTTTGCTGTGTTTCAAAGGTTCAATGATGGATCTCGGTAAAAGCTTGTTCGATGAACCTGAAAATACTGAGAACCGGAGCAGAGGGTCCAAAGTCCCCAAAAAGGAGCATGATTTTAATAGCTGTTATCCATGGCTAAAAGTAAAAACGTGAGTGGATAAACCTCTAATCCAAGGTGCCGTGCGATCCGTGCCGTGGGATGAATAGTGGGGGGGGGGAGGTTCTATAACCTCAAACGGAGCCTGTGGAGTACCAGAGCGCCCTCCACAGTAATTAGCCCTTACCGCAACCTGAGGGGCTCTGATGCGGCGGACTCTTTCCCCTCAACTCGTGGGATTCTATATGAATATACAAAATAATTCAAAAACAAATTTAACTTCAGTGAGCGTGAAAGGATTAGATAATCTGTTCGCAAGAGGCGGTATCCAGAGATCTTCGCCGATGAATATGAGCAGAAGCGCATGCGTAAGCGGAAAGGGAAGCGACACAGTTATCGCTCTAACTACATCTAAGCCGGACGCAGCGATGAACGGCCCGTCGCTAATAAAAGCAGTAGAAGGAAAGAGAGACATGCTACCAAGAGTGGTAGCGGTGTCTCATCAGCTCGATGCCATTATCGAGTTCGTTGCAGGACGCAGCACCCTGGCGAAGGACCTGAAAGAAAGTCTGCTCATGCTTCGGGGCACCATGCGTGCTGCGACGAAAGAGCACAGCGAACTCGAAGCGCGAGTAAGAGTGACAGAGAAACAGACCGAGAAGGCGTTTGAATCGAGGTCGGCACAAACAGATGCCTGCCCGTCAATGACTGACCACGCCGTGGCCCTCGCGACTACGCTACAGAGCAGTCTAACGACAACAAGGTATCCGCCAAACGTGCAAGGCAGTCCCCAGGGGAAGAGACCCTCTCGGACCCGAAAAAGCGCTTGATCGCAAGGAGTCGCAAGACAACCGAAGAATTCACTGAGTGAGGGTAACGAGACGCAGTTGGCGTCCGACAATCAGTGGGACTTAGTGAAAAAGAAGAAGGTCAGGAAGAAAGAGGAGGATCGAGCTCCACCGAAAGTGGTTAGAAAAAAGAGGAGCAAAGGCGATGCCCTTATCCCCAAAACTGAGGGGCCGAAATATTCGGAAGTTTTGAAGGCCATGAGAGGGGACAATCAGTTGAAGGGTCGAAGCGCGGATGTGCGGAGTATCCGTCGCTCTCGCACGGGCAACATGATCCTTGAGCTCACAAAGAATGCCACTGAGAAGGGCCAGAGATACTGGAGCGGATCATCGAGGGCCTCTTTCCGCTCCACGAGCCAAGGCCGTGGCCTCAGGCCGCTGAGTCGGCCCACGACGGACGTTCCAGTATTTCCGACCATAGCGTACTGTACATCCAAAGTAACGTGGGTGACGGAGGCTTGGAGGTTGGGGAGGAAGTGACGGTTACGAACGAGGAACTCATTGAGATCGCTAAATTCATAAAAATGAGCAAATCACCAGGGCCAGACGGAATCCCGAATATGATCATTAAAGCGGCAATTCTATAGGCTCCCGAATTATTCGGGGCAGCAATGAGTAGATGCCAGGAAGCTGGCCACTTCCCGCCTGGCCATTGCCGAAGCCGGGAAAACCTCCGGGTGCTTCCTCGACATACAGGCCGATCTGTCAGCTCGATACTGCCGGCAAGGTGCTGGAGAGGGTTATTCTTAACAGACTCGTACAGTACACTGAGGGTTCAAACGGTCTGTCAAGGAACCAATTCGGCTTCCGAAAAGGCAAATCTACGATCGATGCCATCTTGTCTGTCACTGTGACAGCCAAAGTGGCGATCCAGCACAAGAGGACAGGCATCCACTATTGCGCAGTTGTCACGCTCGACGTGAGAAATGCGTTTAATAGCGCTGTCTGGGGCTCCATAGCCAACTCAATTTGGAACGTTCAAGTGCCGGTGTCGCTGTACAGGATCCTGGAAAACTATTTCCAGAATCTTGTGCTATGCTACAACACGGATAAGGGTCAGAAGTGCATTCCAATCATCGCAGGGGTTCCGCAAGGTTCGATACTGGGCCCGGTGTTGTGGAACGCCATGTATGCTAAAGTTTCCGGTACGGGTGGTGATTGTCGGCTTTACGAACGACATCATCTTAGAAGTCTACGGCGAATCTATCAGAGAGGTTGAGTTAACGGCTGCTCACTCTATAGGCATTGTTGAAGATTGGATGCGCTCCAGGAAACTGGACCTAGCGCATCATAAAACGGAGGTTATCGTGGTGAACAACCGCAAGTCGGTGCAGCAAGCAAATATCAGCGTCGGGGACTGCACTATTTCGTCAACGCGGTCCTTAAAACTCCTGGCAGTCATGGCCGACGACAAGCTCAAGTTCGGGAGCCACGTCGACTATGCCTGCAAGAAGGCTTCCACAGCTATTTCGGCATTGTCTTGTATGATGTCTAATAGCTTTGCGGTATATGGCATACATCCATATTCAGGTATGGCGGGTCGGTATGGTCATCGGCGTTAGGTACCAAAAGCTATCTAGCCAAGCTGGAATGAGAGTGGCGAGTGCGTATCGCACAGTTTCACATGACGCCATCTGCGCCTTAGCGGGTATGATGCCTATTGGTATCATCATCAGCGAGGACGTAAAGTGCTTCAACCAACGTGGAACTAGACGCATACGGAGTACCACAAGATCGGCCACGATGACCGCATGGCAGCGGGCATGGTCTGATTTCACAAAAGGCCGGTGGACACATCGACTTATCCCGGAATTATCCGGGTGGGTCAACAGGCGCCAGGGCGAAGTCAACTTTCACCTGACACAGATTTTGTCAGGGCAAGGTTGCTTTAGACAGTATCTGCACAAGCTTGGGCATGCCCAGTCCCCCGCGTGTCCCAAATGCGTGGATGTTGAGGAAACTGCAGAACATGCTTTCTTCATATGCCCTCGTTTCGCGGGCGCGAGAAGCAACATGATGGCAGTGAGCGGACAGGACACTACTCCGGATAACTAAGTCCAAAAGATGTGTTCTAGCTCGGACGTCTGGGGAGCGGTCAATGCGGCTGCTACCCAGATTGTACATGAGCTACAAAACCGCTGGAGAGCCTAACTACCATAGTCCAATAGTTATCTAAGAGGGTGCGTTAAGCACAATAGCCCCTCCCTGAAGTAATACCGATAAGATGGTGCCAGGAGGAATTGAGACTGGAGACTCGAGTAGGGTTTTAGTGGGTCTGGATCCTCACGCCCCATTAGGGGGGTTGGCATACCTATACCCCACTCCCTGAGTTGTCTTCTCAGTTGTCTGATAGTACCGTATCTTCTAAGGTGCTCAGCAGATTTCCCTACTCGAAAAAAAAAACAGTGCCTGGGAGGAGATGTGAGCTCGAATCCGGTTATAATTGGCTCCAATTATAGCTGTTTCCATGTTTCTATCCACGGATCCCCCAACATGGGTAGAGAGGGACGGTACACAATCGTTGCTTCATTGACCCTCCTTTTCCTAATTTCCTTTTCTTTCCCTTTCCCCTCCGTCGATTGTGAAAAATTACCGTTATAAAAAATTAATCATATGATGGTCAAGCAGAAATAAAAAATCAAAATTCAAAATTCTCAAGAAGTAAATCAAAAATATGTGCAAAATACAAAATTTAAAAATGATACAACAAAAATGAAATTCGCCCAAAAACAGCAAGAGCTTCCAACGTCCACGCTTCGTTGCCGTCGACTACCACCGGGAGATTTGACATCTAATAGAATGCGAGATTCGTACGGGTTTACAAGCTACGGGCAACTGGCTACGTAATCCGTTAAATGCCCTGTTGGCAGCTTCTATCCGCCATGGTACTTCACGGCTCACATCGTTGTTACACGTCACAAACGTACCAAGTTAAACAGATTCGTCGACCACTGCAAAAGTATCACCGTCTATCATCACCGCGGGTCCAACACCCGAAGGCCTATCACACTCTCCATATACTTCGTTTTGGCAGAGTTTATCCTCGCAGACCTATTCTCGCAGTTTTCTCCTAATAAATCCGTGTACGCCTCTTTCACAGCTCTACTGTTAACACCACTGGTAACGATGTCATCCACGAACCCTAAGAGTATGCGAGATTTCGCGAGGACCGTGGTACCACATCTCTGCTCGCCTATCCTTCAAATGACTTCTTCCAATGCAATGTTATAGCACATTCGATAGCCTGTCCTGGATCCTGCTTCAAACCATCTAACGTTACAAACGAGTCTGAAGTCTTGCCCGTTATTCTGATTCTACCATCAAGGGTATTTAGCATCAGCCTAGTTAATTTTGCTGGTAAGCTATATTAAAGTGTAGTCCGCCACCGTTCGTTCAACTGAATCATACGCCGCCTTGAAGTCTATAAACAAATACAACCTTTATAAGAGTGGAATGAAACTCAAAATGTTACTTGGGATGTCATAAACGGTTTAACATAGGCCACATTACCAAAAAATCAAACTCCTCATCAAAAATCGTTACCTTCTACGCTTAATCCAACCGTTGCGTGGCTGATTTCCTTTAAACTCGCAGTTGACGAAAACATACAGCGATTTTATGAACTTACCCCTTCTTCCATCAGCACCGTGACTTGTGCGCAACCACATCAATTAGCCATGCATTTTAGCTGGAAACTGCCGGCAATGACGACGACAGTAACAATAACAAGGACGACTACAATCTCGTCTAGATGGGCTCGCAAGAGGACGGCCCGGCACTGTCAATGCTGTTCAACATTCATTGCTTGCCAAGCTTACGGAGAGAAACACACGATGACATAGTTTATCTTGTACGGTTCTAAAATTGTGGAAATTTGCATGCTTCGATCCAGCTGCACAGATAGTTAGTGCTTTTAGTATCACTTCCGGCAGTAGCTTCCGTATGTGTTGTGTTCGAAGCTGGGAGCTAAAAATCCGGTTATCTGGTTAGATAGCATACCGCCTTACAGATAGATGTCACTGCAGGATCCGTTGCGCGTGTTACAAAACGTGCACAATGTTTGCAGAAATAGTCTGACTGAAGGTGACAGATTGAGAAATAAAAAAAAAATTGATTCAAGTGATTCAGTATTTCATACAGCCAACGGACTCTGGCCTTGAACGATATGAGGTTTATTCGACGGAGGTAAATAAGAAGAGTGGCGTAATGAAATTTAGTTTTTCGGGATATTTTCGGGAGAGGAATCCGTTTCGGATGAGAAATCCACATGACGCCTTCGAACTTTGTCTCATTCCAGCTAGTAAATTTATTCAAATTTATGCAGCCAGTGTCCTTCTGCCTGCCAGACGAATGGCTCTTTGTAGGCAACCAGCCGAGGTGTGCCGTTTTCTGTGGAATGTTATCATCTGCACCAGCGGTGAGACCAACCAGACGCAAATGATGATGTAGCGGGAGGTGCTACAGGCGGTGGTAGTTGGCATAATGAATCATGAATGAATATTATTGTTCTATTACATAGTGCATGTGTATACGTACATATATATAGAGAGAGAGCAGAATGGCGGCATAATGTTGCCCCTTGCGGTATCAGCGCCGAGCACCCAAAGATGGTTAACGGATGGGACAAAAAAGAATAGAGTCGAATATAGTGAACATTTATCTTCCGAAGAATGAATTAAATTCTCGCTCCTCTGGTGTGGGGAGGGGGGGCATGGTGACGGTAAAAGGTGGCGGAAGGCATCCGAGAGACACGATAGGATGGAGATATTTCATGTTGTTCATGAAATTTTAATGAGGTTTTCCTCCTTTCCGAGTACCCACCACGCTAGTCGTTTTACATTTCCGAAGCACTCAATCTCGCATCTGTAAAAACGACCCTTCGCCGTTGCATCCGTCGCGTTTTTCCCCGTGAATGCAAATTAGTGCCGCACTGTAGTTAGGGGAACTGTGTAGATGGGAAGTATTTCGCAATCTGCATCCGCCTGCCGACTGAATGATACAAGGTGATTTCGTATCGTCACTGACTTGCAGATTCCGTTGGATTATATTTTCATTCCATTATCATATTCAGCACTCGACTAGCCTTGGCCAAATGCTTGCACCCCCCCGCTGAAGAGATCAAAGCGTCAAAGCTACTACATATTGTGCAGATTTGTAACTGAAGCGTAGATTCTTTAGCGTGAAATTTAGATTTTAAAACAATTGCATTAGTATCGATTCGATTTTAAAACAACAGCTGTTGTTGAACACAGAGCACAGAGTAAGGAGTGCTATTTTTCTTCAAAAATTGAATTATTCGGCACTCATATGCTTCCCATCATCGGCATCTAATTCATAAACTATCACAAATCTAGCTAAACATAAATCCAGAAAATTATGTTATTTTAAATCCATCGGGACACGCTCGGCTCGGAGTATCGATTGCAGCAATATAAACGACATGTTTAATAGGTTAATCGAAAACCTGCGAACCGATTGACCTACAAACGGCGGATCCGCAGCAGGAAGTGCAAACTGTCCCGAATATGGCTCCCTATCATCATAATGGGATCGATTTTGTATGCGGCTTCGTTCGGCGTGGATCGCTTGTGGTTGTCGCTTGCCGCCAGTGCCCTTCCGAAACTATTTATCGTGTTTCGCCACGAATGAATAAATTGAGGAAATGCGGCATCGCAAAGCACCCGGCTGCCGGGTCGGTCGAACCGAATGTGGTCGTGCGTGGGTGGGGGCTTCGGTAGGCCCACACCGCGGTTTGATGGCAGACAACTTCTTGCGCCTGGTTTGGAACATCGCTGAGCCTCTGCTGAGGGTGTGGGAGAAAAGTTGCAATTTCTTTAACACTTACGTAAGCAGTCCCGTCATCCATTTTCTCTCCATCTTCCTTGCTGTAGACTGACACACGCCGTTTCATGGCCCCGACCGACCGTAAGTCTTTCGCCACACGTTCTAGACACGGGAGGACTTACGAGAAAGTGGCTCCATAAAACAACCTACCTCGGGAATGTTACGTACGCCAAGTACAAACCCTCCCCGACCATGTCTCCCTGCCTCGCTAAACGGAGGTTGTTTGCTTTCGGCGCTATCTGCTGCTCTGCTTATTCTTACCCACAACAGTAACAAACCATTTGATGCAATGCTTGCAAGTTTGCTCTTTTCTTTATCTACAATCACCGTTATCCCCATGTCTCCGGGAGCCATCCTTGAATATACTAGCATTCCATGCATTCAACTACGTGCAGGCCACTAGTGATAGGATCGTTTTGCTCAATCGGCCAATTCTGCCGGCTGGCTAGCTCACCGACTGCATATACCGGACCCGGACGGACCCGGGCATGTGTTGAGCAAGTTTTGCTAGCGGAATTTGCATATCTGAAAAATTCGTATCCACTCGGGGGCGCCATTCCAAGGCTCGGGGTCATCGCAAGTAAGTTGACTTTTGTTTTGCACTTTTCCATGCTGAGATTTACCGATGATCCGATAGGAAGCCTCGGCCCGTGGAACGGCTCGGCCCTAGCTGACCTCTTGCATTTTCAGTTTTCCACTGTTAAGTCTTCTTGAATTTACGGTATTTCAAGAATTTTTCAAGTTTTCAATTTTTTTCTAATTCAACTTTTTGACTTATCTAATTTTTGCAAATTTTTAACTATGTTACTTTTGACTTATTTAACGTTTTGACCCTAAAACTTATCAACTATTTTAATCTTTAAAATTTAATCTCTTCGACTTTTCAACTTTTAAACTTTTCGACATTTTAATATTTCAACTTTCCAAGTTTTCAACGTGCCAACATTTCGATTTTTCGGTTTTTCAGCTATTTAAATTGTCATCTTTTCAATGTTTCAATGCATCGACTTGTCGACCTTTCGATTTTTCTACTTGTCATCTTTTCAACATGACTACTTTCCAACTTGTTGATTTTTCGACTATTTAAAATGTAGATTTCTCGATTTTTCAACTTGTCGATTTTTTGACTTTTCAACTCGTCGATTTTTCAACTTGATGACTTTTCGACTTGATGACTTTTCGACTTGGTGATTTTTTAACTCTGTGACGTTTTGACTTGGCGATTTTTCGACCCTGCGACTTTTCGACTTGACGACTATTCGACTTGGCAACTTTTCGACTTGGCGACTTTTCGACTTGGCAACTTTTTAACTTGTCGATTTTTCAACTTGTCGATTTTCAACTTGTCGATTTTTCTACTAGTCAACTTTTCAACATGGCTACTTTCCAAATTGTTGATTTTTGAACTTGTTGACTTTTTGACTTGGCAACTTTTCGACTTGGCGACTTTCCAACTTGGCGACTATTCTGCATGGCGACTTTTCGACTTGCGACTTTTCGACTTGGCGACTATTCGACTTGGCACTTTTCAACTTGGCGACTTTTCGAATCGGCGAATGTTCGACTTGGCGACTTTTCGACTTGGCGACTTTTCAACTCTGCGATTTTTTGACTTGGCGATTTTTCGACTCTGTGACTTTTCGACTCTGTGACTTTTCGACTCTGTGACTTTTCGACTCTATGACTTTTCGACTTGGCAACTTTTCTTCTAGTCAACTTTTCAACATGGCTCAAATCCAAATTATTGATTTTTCGACTCTATGACTTTTTGACTTGGCAACTTTTCAGCTTGGCGACTTTTCGACTTTTTGACTTGGCGACTTTTCGACTTGGCGACTATTCGACTTGGCGACTTTTCGACTTGGCGACTTTTCGACTTGCTACTTTTCGACTTGGCGACTATTCGACTTGGGGACTTTTCGACTTTGCAACTTTTCGACTTGGCGACTTTTCAACTCTGTGACTTTTTGACTTGGCGACTTTTCGACTTAGCAACTTTTCGACTTGTCGATTTTTCTACTAGTCAACTTTTCAACATGGCTACTTTCCAACTTGTTGATTTTTCGACTTGTTGACTTTTTGACTTGGCAACTTTTCGGCTTGGCGACTTTTCGACTTTTTCACTTGGCGGCTTGGCGACTATTCGACTTGACGACTTTTAAATTTGTCGGCTTGTCAACTTATCAACTTTCCAGCTTCACGATTTTTCGACTTGTCGATTTTTCGGCTTGGCGACTTTTCGACTTGGCGACTTTTCGGCTTGGTGACTCTTCGACTTGGCGACTTTTCGACTTTTTGACTTGGCGACTTTTCGACTGGGCGACTTTTCGGCTTGGTGACTTTTCGACTTTTTGACTTGGCGACTTTTCGATCTGGCGACTTTTTGACTTGGCGACTTTTGGATTTGGCGACTTCTCGACTTGGGGAATTCTCGACTTGACAACTTCTTGATTTGGCTACTTCTCGACTTGGCGATTTTTGGACGTGTCTTTCCATCAATATTTCGATTTTTCATTCAATTCTTCGATTTATTAATTATACTTAATTTCTACTTACTTTTTATTTTCCGTCACCGTAACAATTTTAATAATATGTTTCATTGATATTTTTCGGTGAAATAAAAAATTTTAATAAATTTTAAAATAAATTTTATTTCACCGAAAAATATCAATGAAACATATTATTAATTTCTACTTCTCGATTTGGATACTTTTCGACTTGACGACTTTTTGACTTCGCGACTTGACAGCTTTTCGACTTGGCGACTTTTCAACTTGGCGACTTTTCGACTTAGCTACTATTCGACTTGGCGACTTTTCGATTTGGCACTTCTTGACTTGGCAATTTTGGGACATGTTGTCTTTTCATCAATATTTACATTTTTCATCTTTCAATTTTCCAATTCTTCGATTTTTTAATTATACTCAACTTCTACTTCTCGATTTGGCGACTTCTCGACTTGACAACTTTTCGACTTGGCGACTTTTCAACTTGGCGACTATTCTGCTTGGCGACTTTTCGACTTGGCGACTATTCTGCTTGGCGAATTTTCGACTTGGCGAGTTTTCGATTTGGCGAGTTTTCGACTTGGCGACTTTTCGACTTGCGACTTTTCGACCTGGCGACTTTTCGACTTGGCGAATTTTCGACCTGGCGACTTTTTGACTTTTCGACTTGCCAACTTCTCGACTTGGGTAATTCTCGATTTGGCTACTTCTCGACTCGGCGATTCTTGGACATGTTGTCTTTCCATCAATATTTCGATTTTTCATCTTTAAATTTTCCAATTCTTCGATTTTTTAATTACTCAACTTTTCGACTTTTCAACGTATTAATGTTTCATCTTTTCGACTAGTCAAGTTTTCGAGTTGACGACTTTTGGTCTTTTTGAAATTTCAACTTTCCATCCCTTTAACATTTCTGTTTGTTGACTTTTTGACTTGATTCTGGCGATTCATCTTTTCAAATTTCCAACTCTTCGGCTTTTCAACTCTCGAACCACAGACAACCAGACATAATTCTTGGAAGAAAAATCAACAAAAATGATCGTTCCACACATTTTGCCTGAGTACTAGCGCCATCTATGATCGATATTCCCAAATATCAAATTTCAACAGGAGTATTCCTCGAACGAGCAAGAATTTTATATGGAGCATTCACCTTCACTCAACAATAAATTTGAAATGAATATTACAACGTGCAAATAATGGGCCAGTGAGTGTTATGTCCGTTTGTCTTTTCAACATATCGATTTGTCAACTTTTCGACGTTTCAACTTTGAAACTTTTTGACAGTCGACTTCGATTTTTCGACCTGGTAACTTTTCAACGTGGTGACTTTTTGACTTAACGACTTTTCGACTTGGCGATTTGTCAACTTGTTGACTTTTCATCAATATTTTGATTTGTAAACTTTTTATCTTTTCAATTTTGCAACTCTTCGATTTTTCAATTACTCAACTTTTCGACTTTTCTACATTTCAATGTTTCAACTTTTGGAAAATCCGAGTTTTCTACCTGTCGACTTTTTGACTTGTCGACATATCAACTTCCCAACTTTTCAATTCTCCATCTTTTCTACGTTTCAACATTTTTATATGTCGACTTTTCGATCCCTTCGATCCCTTTCCATCAATATTTCGATTTTTCATCTTTCAATTTTCCAATTCTTCGATTTTTTAATTATACTTAACTTCTACTTCTCGATTTGGCTACTTCTCGACTTGGCGACTTGACTACTTTTCGACTTAGCGACTTTTCAACTTAGCGACTTTTCGACTTGGCTACTATTCGACTTGGCGACTCTTCGACTTGCCAACTTCTTGACTCGGCGACTTCACGACTTGGCACCTTCTCGACTTTTCAACTTGGCGACTTTTCAACTTGCCGACTTGGCGACTTTTCGAATTGCGACTTTTCGACCTGGCGTCTTTTCGACCCGACGACTTTTCGACCTGGCGACTTTTCGACTTGGCGATATCTCGACTTGGCGACTTCTCGACTTGGCGACTTCTCGGCTTGGTTACTTTTCGACTTGGCGACTTGTCGATTTTGCGTTTTGTTTCGACTTTTCGTCTTTTAATTTTTTCAATTTCCCAACTCGTCGATTTTTCAATTACTCAACTTTCTTTTTTTGTTTCAACTTTTCGTATATCCGAGTTTATGACTTTTTGACTTGCCAACGTATCAAGTTTTCAACTTTTTGACTTGCCAACTTTTCAATTTTCCATCTTTCAACGTTTCGCGTTTTGGCCATCACTGGACTAGTCGACTTGGCGACTTGTTGTCTTTCCATCTTTCCGACGTTTCAGCCTATCAACGTTTCAAAATTTCAACTTTTCGAATATCCGAGCTTTTAACATGTCGACTTTTCAACTTGTCAACTTGTCGACATTTCGACCTGGCGTCTTTTTGACTTGCGGCTTGTTGACAATTTGACTTATCGACTTTTTTGGCAACTTTTTGACATGGCGAATTTTCTGATTTTTAACTTTTCAATTTTCCATCTCTTCAGCGTTTCAAAGTTCCTACTTTTCGAATACCCGAGTTTTCGATTTTTTGAATTGTCGACCTGTCGAACTGTCAACTTTTCCACTTTTCAACTTGCCGAAATTTAAATTTTGCAACCTTTCGACTTTTGGACTAATCAATTCAAAGAGATTCAATCTTGAGATCGTTTCGCTAACTATTTGTTTGAATTTTCGTAGTGGTTTTATTTGGGTAGGTGATCTTACCTGGGGTTACATTAGCGAGTCTCGTGATGGGAATGATATCTTGGCTATAGCGTTCAAAATAACACGCTTTCTAATTCAGACATTCACTCCAGATCAGACGCTGTAGTGAGCCGCTCCTAACATGGAATGCAGACGCTGACTAGAGTTGTTATTTATTGAAATTTAGTTTTTAGCATTTTTATATTAAAAATCTTATAGGTTTAACATTTCAAAAACAATAAGAAAGTAATAAGATTAACACATTAGCTAGACAATTGCAGTTTTCACTGTATAAGTTTCTAAACTTAATAGAGTCAACCGAAAGCTCAACGAACCGGGCACAGCACACTGATCCAGAACCTTTTGCACACCAACATTAGCTTTGAGCGGAAAAACTTGGTTTTAGGTTTATGGAATTTTTGGAAGAGTTTCTTAAAATTAAAAGTTCTATCGTCGAGCTGAATTTGAATTTTGATTGATCCCCCTAAAAATGCAATAAAAAATTTATTTTTCTTCAGTTTCAATATAACGGATTGATGCGTTCTGCAAAGTTTTACAGCATGTTATTACAAGAAATTTTGCTGAAGACAGTAACCTTCTATCTCTTCTGCGAAAATATAAAAATCCTATTAAACATCGTTAAAATCAGTTTATCTATTTCATCTGTTTTTCCTGTTATACAAAGTTGTATAAATAGTAAAAATACACAACATTGCTGTATATAGTTTACCTCTATCTTTGCTTGTTTAGGAACTATAGAACTTTTACTCAATGTTGCAAATTATCGCATCAATGAGCGCTCACGATCCAGTTACCTGCGATAATATCAATGCATTAATTTTCCCGCCAGTCTCTCTGAACAACAAAAAACACAAAGCCACCTAGATATTTTGGTTCGATTCAGTTCATGAGTGGAGTGATCCTGAGAATATTCTTCTTTGACTCGGCATACACTCACTCGGCGAACGAGTTGAGTTGTCGTTTCTAAGCACGGTTATCACTCGGCAACCGATTCAAACTGTGTTGATCGTTATTTTTTTTCATTTTCGGCTTTCTGCGTGTGTGCTACCGTAGCACAGAATACTATGATGTTTCTTCAAATGCGGACCCAAATGCATTGAACGAAGCACGTGGTTAAATTTAAATTTTCCTATGTATACCAAATGCATGTAGAGCTAAAAAGCGCGCGGTTGTTCAGATTACTTAACTATTACGGTTTAATTAATTATAGTTTATCGAATGTGTTTACCATGAATATGGAGAATCTATAGTCGTTTCTGATCGAATAATCTGAGCCTCAGCAAAGCGAACCTTTAGACTTAAACCGTCTAAAGACTTGAACTTTTATTATCGACAGACTTCGTAGCGAACAGTTGGAGTACAAAACACTTACGGCGCTAGTGCAACGATTCGACTGACTTTATCTACCAGCACCGTACCAGACCGAGATACGAACATACGACGACTGCCTTGTTAGACCATCACTGTACCTCAATGCCAACTGGGAGGCTGCTCATACAAAGTGCACATTATACAAAACGCTAATTTGATCGGTTATCATCTAAGGGCAAGAAATTGTACGTTATTCGAAGAGGACTTGCAATCCAAGTTCAGCGAATGCTGAGAACTATCTTTGGCGGTGTGCATGGGAACGTGGAAAGGTGAAAATCAGGTAGAGTAATATTTGGTAACTGGTGTTCTTATAGTCTCTGCACAATAAAAAACGCAAAGCAATCCAGATATTATGACCCGACTTAATTCAGTTTCTAGGCGAGGTTGTTACTCGGCAACCGATCCAAACTGTCTTGAATTGATTTTTTCATTATTAACTCACTGTCAGTGTGATACGTTAGTGCAAGATGTCGAAAAAGCAAACGTCGCTGAAAGATATCGTGTTAACCGTAATACAGAATTCTGTAACAGAGAACGGTACCTTTTACCGCTGCAATGCCGATGTAGACTCATCGAAATGCGGATACGTGCAGAAAAAGTTTGTTGCTGGCAACTTTAAGCGACATCTTTTGGTTCGTCATCCGCTGGTGGCTAAAGGCTTAGGACTGGAAGAGTTTAAGCACGCCAACGAAGAGCCTGCAGAGAAAAAAGCGCGAATTGGGAAGATGATGGTCGAGATGGATAAAAAGACTCTGATTTATGGGACTTTGCAGCTTGTCACAAGCCACAGTCTGCCTCAGCGATTTCCTGAATGGGATGGAATGAAGACAATTCTGCATCCCCTCTATAAGGCTGCTGGAATGCATTTCACACGATCCCACGTTTCAAGCCTTGTAAATGAAGCAGCTATCATTATGCGTAAGGTTATAAGCGATCGTTTAAAAGACAAGATAGTATGCCTGAAAATAGACTCGGCGTCACGCAGAGGGCGTTCCGTTTTTGCGATAAATCTACAGTATATGAATAACGAAGAAGAGATTGAAATTATTCATCTCGGTGAGTAAGCTTATTCTAACCTCTATCTGTAAACTTCAGGGTGGCCAGTTCCGTACAATGGATCTGAGCCCTATCCAGCAGGTGGGAGTTCGCTTCCTTCTACATCTGTCTAAATTTTATTCTATAGCTGAAAAACGATAATAAAATTTCGGCACAAAGTCGCATCCTATCGGGAAAAGTCGGGATTTTTTCCAGGCAATTGTGTGGCCACCCTGAAACTTCTATTTAATAAGACTTCTAATTAAATTTGCATGGCTTTATTAATAGCTACGCATGAAATGAATGAGAGGCAAACAGCGATAAATCTGAAAAACGTAATTGAGGAAGAATTGGCGGGATTCAATATCGATTTGAAGCAGGTATTATCCGTAACTAGTGATAACGGAAACAATATGTTAGCAGCCGCTCGTTATCTCAAAAACATGTTGATGGCAACGAAAGACGAAACAGCAGTATCGCTAGGTTCGCTTATACCAGAGGAACTTGCTGCAATATCCTTAGTTGGAACCCAAGAAACTCACGATGGCGAAAATGACGATGAGGAATTTGGCGAAGCTTCTAATGATGTTGAGTTTGAGGAAGAAAATGACATTGAACCTGAAACTGAAACTGAAATAGAACCTGACTTTTCGTATGATGCCTCCGATTTTGAAAATCCTAACGATGACGATGAGACTGAGCAGATTTTAGAGAGCGTAAGGTGTGGAGCCCACACTGCACAGTTGGCAGTGTGGGATGTTATTAAAAAATACAAAACAACCCTTTCCGATTTAAATAAAAAATGCATTAAAATGCGACATATTGCAACACGTAAGTTATTCATACTGAATAAAACTCCATTGCCACCAAAAGTGAATGAGACGAGGTGGAACATGTGGTTCATTTTGTTAAGGTACCTGCAGGCAATAAAAGATACACAACTTATGGTAATGCTTAAAAATCAGGATAAAGATTTAGGTAAATGCTCTTAATTTTAAATTATAAAAACCAATATTTAATTATATTTTGTTATTTCAGATTTTTCGCAACATTCGGTTTTTATAGAAAATTTTTGCAAAGCGTTTGAACCCGCTTTTAATCTGACATTAAAATTACAAAAGACACACGTTGCTTTATCCCAGTTTTATACGGATTGGCTGGTTTGCCAAGCGCATTTAAATGCCATTGCTGCAGCAGGAAACGACCTGGCTAAGCAGCTATTGAAATCAATGGAAAATAGGTTAAATAAATTATCCAAAAGCTCCGTCTTTAAAGCTTGCTTGTACATTGACCCCCGTTTCAATTTTTTGGGCTCTGTACGGTTAAGTGCGGAAGATAAAAGTGAAGCACAGGTAAATATTTTAAAATAAAGTATGTTGACATCCAAATTGACTGTAACATTTTGTTTATAGTTGTTTCTATTATCACTCGATAAAAAGTTAAAGAAAGCTGATAATTTAGAAGAACCGCAAGAAGCAGAAGGAGTTGACGTTAATGCAAACGATGAGTCGAACGTAGTTGAAAATTATCTCTCCGTATTTTTTAAGGAAGATAAGGTTTCAACGACAGACGATTCCGCGCATTCTGCAACACGGGACATGCTCATGATAGAGTTGGCAAAGCTTGAAACGCGCCCAAAAGAGCGTATTTGCCCAATGTCGAGTGCGGAACCTTTTGACATTCTTACGTACTGGAAGCAAAGGCGTTTCTCGAACCCTTCGGTGTATAAATTGGCAAGAGAGCTACTAGCCATTCCATCCACACAAGTGACTGTTGAGCGGCTGTTTAGCCGTTTTAAATACATTCTGCAAGACAATAGAATGAGGCTAAATCAACAATCATTAAACAATTTAATGATTTTAAAAATTAATCAGTTTCTGTTACAAACAGTAGCTGCTATAATAGACAAACAGAATGAAAACTAAATATATAAGAGTAAATAAATAGCAAACTTAACTTTGTCCCAACTTTTTAACTAATACCCTTTGTTTGATGCAGTGATTCCAATCAAATTTTTGACAATGATCGTTTAGCGAATCTTGTTCGAATTCGAATTCTTGTAGAATACCGGTATTGGTAGATTATTCGGAATCAATAGAAATGTGTTTTTCACTGAATGTCTTTATTTTCAAGCTTTAGCTTCAGTATTGTTGCTTAGCAAAATAAAATTTAAGCATATATGATTATGATACGCTTAGCGATTTATTTTGCTTGCTAGAACGAATTTTTGTTGCCAAAGTTTCCAACAATTGTTTTCATTTTGAGAAGAAGCCATATTGTCAAAAGATATTATTTTGCCAACTCTTTCGGTCAATTAGGGTATTTTGCCTATCATTGAACGATCCTAATGATTGGACAGCGCGCAATAAGACACTAATTCTAGAATACATATGCGCTCAAATCCTATCAAAGTGCACGAATTACTCACTTTGATCAGTTGTGGATAATTTCTTGAAACAATTGCGTTACATAAGGCAAGATATAATAACAAAAATTCAAGTTAAAGATTGTCATATACAATATTGGCTATAACCCTTAATTTTGTTAGCATTTCAGATAAGAAACATGTCTCATTAATTAACGTTTAGGATAATTATATCACTATATCATGCTGTACATAGTTATTGATATTCATCTATGCACTATTTGTCAACATTTTCAAGCAAAATAAAAAATTATTTATAGTTTTTAAAGTACAAGAACTGACATAGCATGAAAAACCGCATTACTTCTCATTATGCATGTGTATTTGATGCCATAAACATGGCACTATTTACAAATGGTTTTCATTTGTACGCAAAAATTGTCCGATCAAAATTTATGTAATGGTATAACTTTTTTGTTTTATGTACATGCTTTTAATTTTTTTTTGTTTTGATACAATTCCACAAAAAATAGTCCTATTGCAAATTAAAACTACTTCAGCAGGGCATCTTTCTGATACAGCACCATGCTGCTTTGTACCGCCCGTTTAGTTTCAGGATTATATTTTAGTTATCCCACTAAGATTATTTTGCTGCGTGAACCTTGTGTTCACTAACTAATGAACATGTTTGCTATTTACACCGGACCTGAATCGAACCGAAGCGCCCCAGTTTTATTAAATGGTGCGAGCAATTGTCATAAATACTATGATGTTTCTTTAAACACTAATCAATGTGCTTTGTATTTATGATTTTGACCAAGCGCATGATTTACGTAGAAAATCCCTGCGAATCTCGTTTCTAGAACAAAACGCGCGCGCGATTTCAATATATAAATTCAATGTATGCTACGATGCTTGTGCTGTAATAAGCCCGCGTTGTTTGAGAAAACTGGCGGTGTTGCAACCAAACCAGGCTCGTTATCTGATCAAAACTAATGCATACTCGCGAGCCACTCACTCACGAGCCGAGAATCATAGTCACCCGAACCACATAGTTTTTTTCGTTGAGTGAATTCGCAGCGCACGAGTAGCAAATTATCCTTTTCAAATCGATGGTAGAGTTGATCGCTCTATAGCATACAACAAATTTTTCTTATGTCTCTTACTCGCTTGCTGATTATTATCGGTGCTGTATCGCGCTATTTTCGAATACTCAGCAACATTGCTTTTACTATAAAAATACCCTAATTTTGACCCCGAATTACTCCCAAGAAGGTATCTTTTCATTCAAAAACTCTTCCTAGAGAATCAGAATACCCAGCAAACATTTTCGTACGTATATCCAAGTAACAAATATGATATATATACCGATATGTATCTAGAAAAATCGCATTCGATGCACGAAAGCAGCATATGCGTATTGTTTTGGAGGCGATACACGTACTTCAAATTATATGAAAACATTTCACATTCCTAAGTATTTGTATACGATGAAATCCGACTCAACATGGTTAATTCCATAATGCTATACAATTCTGTGACGACAATCGTATGTGAATCAGTTACTATCATTTTGTACGAATAAATCTAAACTAGGGTGCACTTTATTAAGCTTTATGTACGATTTAGAGTTTGTTTAGCGATGTTTAAGATGATTTTCACACATTATTATACGATCTGTGGTTTGCTGGGTAGTCTCAAGCAGGCTGAAAAGTTTTATAGCGTAGGGGAGGGTATTTTCAGCAGGTTTCTAAATTCAGCCTATTTGTATTTTGATTAAAGGAGAGGAGCGTTTGGTGCGAAAAATGTAAGACTGAATACTGGGAAAATTTCGATCTGCGGCTAAAAATATTGGGTTAATTTGTGGCAGTGGGACTCCAACCCACAATTTCTCGATTAGTACTCGAGTGCTTTACGCATTTAAACTATACCACACCCATGTATTAATTAGTCTCAGGTCTAGTTTTGTCCCTGCCAGTCCAAGCATTCCTTCTTTCGCACACATACGCTCCCCCGGTGACGGTTATTATTTGTAATATGACTTTCCTTTGCTTCTACCACCGAGTGTGCGAATTACCCTTCTATCACAGTTGTTGCAAAGTAATTTTTGTGTAAAATAGAAATTTAAAATTATGTAATCAGTCTCTTACTTTAAAATACAAGAGCGATTTCAATTTAGATCGGATTTAATTTTGAAATCAGTTCAGAAGCAATACAAAGCAACCAAAGCCTACAATCGATTCTTATAACGATCGTTGGTAATAAACCTTCAACGCAGATGTACTCCACCGGGCTCTGATATGTCAACTACACCACTGACTATCGGGGACAACGCTACCCGATTTCCAGCCCATAAAATATCCATAACTAGTTTAAACAAGTCATTGATTCACTTTATAGCTTTTCAACATCGAGTGGTTGTGCTAATTTTGTCCGGCGCCACTCGGAAAGCGCTCGCTGCTGGAAGGTTCAGCGCTGTTCAACCCGCTTGTTTTCCAATAAAACATTTATGACTTAACTACTCGCCGCACGAAAGAGAGAAAAATCGTTCGTTACACAATCGTGTATGTAAATTTCGCGGAATTCGTTGCCCGCTGGTACTGTTTCTGCCGAGTCATACCTGGTTGGACCTCCTGCCCATTTCCCCCTGTGTCATAAATAGAGTTTTATTTTCCCACGACAGCAAGGAAAGCTCGTCCGTACAGCTTTACTACTAGTGCAAAACACTGAGAGCCGTACTTACCTACTCGCTTCCCTTGCGTTGGTTCGGTCGGTTTAGCGGAGCTTATAAATTATTCAAGGTATTTTATTGATCCATAAAATTTCTTGCACACGGAGAATGATTTTTTTTTTGCCTTATGCCCCCCGCCCCTCCCACCATTCGGTCGCTACATCATCGTCAGCATCGCCCCCATTGGAACGGAAATGAGTGGCAAAATCCGCCACCGCTGCTGCTGCCACCATCATCGCTGTCAGCTCCCGGATGCTGACGAAACTGCCAAACAGATAGCTATCCCATTGCTCCGGGTGAATTACGAACGAAAGAGGAGCACGCTGCTGGGGTAAACGTGCCGGTTAAAGACCGATAGATGACAAAATTTCCAGTATTGTTCATACATTTTTTTTATATTTTGCTTTTCTACATGCATTATATTTCATCAATTTAATTTAAACACATCCACATGAGTGTCTAGATTAGCTCAAAATACATCCAAATGTACTTTCAAGAACTTATCTAGTCATATTCTTTGAGAAAATTGATAATGACCAGTTGTGGGTCCCGGTGGTACGTTAGCGGATGCTTTAGAGTGTCCAACCCCATGCTGCGTTCTACAGGATAGAGTAAGGATCATTCTTATTGAGCGAAAATAATCCAGATAACTTTCACGCAGCCGGTTGAGCAGCTTACCGCTTCTGTTTTGGTGAAGTCACCAGTCAATGGAGAATAATGGCGGCAAACACCAATTCAGCACCACATGACGGAGACCTACAGGAAACCATCCTGCACAGATGACCCAATTTCTTCAGCGATTGGCTGCAACCGATAGCAGACGATCAAAGACGATTCTCATCTCATCTCATGAGTCATTCTCTACTAACACCAGCGAATTTAGATTTGATCCCTAAAACAAAATTACGTTCGAAAAGCGGTTTACTCGTTATTTTGGACCCTTTCAACAATTGTTCTCGAAGTCCCGACGACGCGGGTTCTCCTGCGGAAACTGGATAACTCTACGCGGAGTTATTGCGTGCACTACATCCTTCCCAAGCTTTCGAAGAACATCCCACAAAAAACGAATCAGTGGACATCATCAGCTACAAAGACTAAGTAACTTTACGGATGCTTGTGAGAAGTACGAATTCCAGAAGGTAAAAATCGACCAATTCAAACGCATGCTTTTTGTCTGCGGACTCAAGATCGAACACTACGCAGATATCCGAGCCAGTCTGCTAGATCTGAAGTGCTGCTGGAAGTTGAAAAAGGCTGAACAAGTCCAGAAGACAGATGTTAAGTGATTCTGAATATACATCGAAGTTGATGATTCCAAACTTTATGTTTTCGGCAGGACAGTCAAACGGAAAAGCAAAACGACATTTATTTATTCTATGCCCGACGTTTCGATGTATTTAACATCTTTCTCAAGGAGTTAGAACCACGTATCGTATTTTAGCTGGTGGCTTCTGTAGAAGGTTTCAACTAGTCACATTGATTAGTAATACTAGCATTAATCGAGTGTATTCGAACGAAATTCTTGCGGATTGTTTTAACATACACCCTGGTTGAATCGGAACACTATTTGGCTATGACGCAAGTGTCAGACACCATTTGTCATACCGTTGCACATTACGATCGGCTAACGACCTTCTAAAAGTATATGTATTCGAATCTTGGCTTGCACCGTTGAAAACATCCTCGTCAACAGCGCACATCCAGCGAATTCCTCGAGCTCTCTGCTCGATAGAAGCCTTTGCTGATTGTTCATCCGGCACCCTTGTCACGTGATCAGCCCACTACAATCTGCTGTATTTTAATAACTTCACAAAATCCGCATTTTTACACAACTCATATAAATTGTGATTCATGCGCCAGCGCTGCACTCCTTCTAATTTGCCACCAAAAACTAACCGCTGGATCTTGCGCTCTAAAACAATTAGAACTCGTTGGTTGCTCTACTTCAACATCCATGCTTCTTGGAGTACCACCGAGAGAAATACCATCTTGTGGAGTGTCTTAAACAGCAATTGCTCTAGTCCGTTACCTTTAACTTTCAAACTTTCTAACAACGTAAAGGAGTCCGACATCTCACTCGCTATTCTGACACTTGACTTTGACTTCAAGTGGCACTAATCACCCTTATAACCCTGCTAATCCACCACAACTTACTTGTCTTAATTGAATCGTATGCCGCCTTGAAGCAAGTTGAGTTCTCAAAATTTGTCGACGATATGACGATTGTGGTATGTTCTGAAATGAGATGCGGGAAAGAATTATGAATGCAGAGAAGAGTCATGACACGATAACTACTGCATTCTAGTTGATAATCCTTTTTGTTTTTAGGTCATATAAGACGTTCCAACCAGGTCCTAAATAGTTCCTTCTCAATTCATATCTTTGGTATAACCTGATGGAATGCACAACATAGTCCTTCGCTCCCGACTTTCAAATGTTCAGTGCGATGCTCTCCTTTCTTTGCCTTTTTCAGTTCTTTAGCTACTACTTTCAACTCGCAGAAAAGCTGTCGGATCCACCAGTTGTCCATTACAGGTATACCTCGATAGGACGTACACCCGCGCATCGTTTAGCGTACGTACTATCGAAACGTACGTAATATCGAATCACAATTTTTAATGTAAAGTATTATTTTTATTATGCTAAATATTGTCTAAAATTTCCAAATTTTAAGATATATTGCCATCCGGGGAGAGATTGTGCCACGGGAGTGAGATTGTGCCAATAACCAAAAATGTTTATTTGTGAAAATTTTTTATATCTATAGAAACTGGTGACCTAAATTCAAAATGATGATAAACATAACATATTTATTCATAACTTAGAATGGAACACAGATAATATTAGCAAACTATTTAGCCTAAACAGGGTTTTAAAGTTCGCGATTAAAAATACTCGGAAATAACGGTTGTAAAAAATGTCCCGCATAAACCAACCCAAACAAGAAATCGTATAAACTTGCTATTTTGAAGGTATATAAACTAATCATTTACAATGTATTGAAAGGCTATTATGTGTTGGATAAGTTTTGATTACGAAAATAATATTTTTCGAAACTTTGGACTTTTCGAGCTTCACGGGGGTGAGATTGTGCCAAGCCATAATGATCGATCCAGTTTGTGGATTCCACATATCCAACAAAAATACGTCAGTGTACACCAGTGCACTCACATTATTTAATATATTATTTTGACAGATTAGATTGCATCATCTATTTTGGAGCAAACAGCATAGGTCTGCTAAATAATTTAAACTAATTTTTACTTTTTCTCTGGAAATTTCAGATACTTTGAATAAACACTCTAATATAAGATGAATATATTATACCGTGTATAAGCTGCCAGTTTTAAGGAGGGGGGAGGGGGTGGGATACGCCACATGTTCTGCGGCCGCGGGTTCTCGAACGAAGTAATGGTTACTTTTGTTAAATGATCAAATAGGTATGCCCCCTTAGGATACACCCCTTCATATATCTCTCTCTTGTTAACCCTAGAAACGTTACTGACTATATAAAGGCTGTCCATTGACTACGAACTCATTTCAGACCTCTCCGGGTTATTTTCATTCATACTTTTTGTATGATGCGTTGTTTTTGGGCGACGCCCTGCCCCTAATAGTGCACTTAGTTCATGGACGGCCCCATATGAACTACTTTATACTGATATTTATGTGTATTGTTTATAAACATGCTAATGTTCACTGTTTAGGTGTTTAGCCTAACCTTATGTTTTTAGCACAATGTCTCCCCGTTGAAGGGGTGAGATTGTGACAAAGTTCAAGCACTTCTAGTAAAATTAGGTTTCATTGTAACTAAACCATCTCTACGGTAGTTGTTAATTGAACAATTTAGTATATATTGACAGGTTTGAAATCAACTTAGTACTTAAATTGTGTGTATACTGAGCTAAAAAACACAAATATATATGCTTTTTTGGCACAATCCCGCCCCAGATGACGGTAAATAAAATAAATAATCATCTTGCAAGCGTGTAGGGCGCCATAGCTCTACCTATTTGCGTTGGTAAGAGGACATGCTTATCAACTTAGGGGCCAATTGCTTCAAGAAATGGCTTATTGGTTTCACTGTTCCTGGTTTTTGTTGTCAGATATTGTGACCAGTTAGCAATGTGTGATTATCTACGTCTTTATTAAAATTGCCAAGAATTTGAAATGGTTTCACAATGGTCAATGTTCCGAACTTAATTCTAATGATTATTAAAGCAAATTTTTTTCTCAGTTTTCGTTAATATGGTGGTCAAATTCGGGATATTTTATTGCAAGGGATCAGCACCTTCCCTTACTAACATAAATCCTATCCCGTGATACTTGTGGAGATGCAGTGGTACCAGCGGTCTCTAGCAACAACAAGTATCGGACTAATATTCTTTCCTATTCCCATGTAGTACAGCCTATTGGTCGTGGCCAGCATCGTTATTGGTCAATTATCAAAGTATTGAATCAGTAAAAATTGCAAGAGTATGTCATTCTACTCCCAAGCACGATTCAATTGGTTCTTTGTGCAATCTTATTGGTTCGACCAATCACGGAGTGCAACTACGGGCATTCTACTTAAGCTAAGCTAATTATAAAATAAACAATTATCTTGGTAAAATTATTTTAGAAAAAACACTACAAATGTTAAAAAATAGTTGAAAAGTAAAGCAAAGGAATCCAAGAGCATTTAGTTTTTTGCAAAATTCCAATTACCGAGGGATTGCTTCGCTTTGTGCAGGTGGGAAGCTTTTCGAGCTTATAGTTCTCGAGTTCCTATCGTTTAATTTTTCCGGCTACATCGATAATACTCAACACGGTTTTATGCCCAAGCGATCAACCTGTACCAATTTGGTGTCTTACACATCCTTTATAGCCCACTCGTTGCAAAAACATCTTCAAGTTGACGCAGTCTACACCGATTTTTCAGCAGCTTTTGATAAAATAAATTATCAGATTGCAGTCGCCAAACTTCAGCAACTGGGAGTAAGCGGTAATATGCTTTGTTGGTTTAAGTCTTACCTCACTGAACGTTTCATGTCTGTCAAAGTAGGTAGCATCATCTCTTCGCCATTCCCCGTCACGTCTGGTGTGCCCCAAGGCAGTCATCTAGGCCCGTATATATTCCTCCTCTACTTGAACGATATCAATTTTGCTTTGAAATGCATGAAATCATCGTATGCCGATGATTTTAAACTCTTTGCCGTTATCAGAAATAACACAGACACTGATTTTCTGCAAGCGCAGCTGGATAATTTCGCCGACTGGTGCACAACGAATAGAATGGTACTGAATGCCTCTAAGTGTTAGTGCATTTCTTTTACACGCAAGAAATCAATTGTGTGCTATGATTACAAAGTCTCTGGAACATCCTTGAAAAGGGAAACATGTGTAAAAGACTTGGGAATTCTGCTCGATTCAAAATTATCTTTTAAAGAACATGTGGCCTATATTTCTACCAAAGCCTCGAAGAATCTAGGCTTTTTATTTAGATTTACTAAGAGCTTTAACAATATTCAATGTTTAAAAACACTATATTGTTCTTTAGTGCGGTCAATAGTAGAATACACTGCAGTTGTATGGGCACCGTACTACCATAACAGCATCCAACGGATTGAGTCTATCCAGCGAAAATTTGTTCGATACGCCTTACGCCTTCTCCCTTGGAACGACCCTTCAAATCTTCCTAGTTATGAACACCGCTGTAATCTGATCGGGCTTGACTCTTTAGCTATACGACGAGATATTGCTAGGGCTCTGTTCATCTCTGATATTCTAAACTCTCAAATTGACAGCCCAGATATACTCCAACAACTAAACATCAATACCCGTCGGCGATCCCTCCGATCTCACCCCTTTCTCAATCTTCCTGCTTCACGCACCAATTATGGCCAAAACGAGCCTCTCTCGAGTATGTCTCGCGTCTTCAACCGTTGTTTTAATGTGTTTGATTTCCATTTGTCCCGTTCTGTCCTTAAAAATAATTTTCTGCATGCTTTGAAGTAAATCACGTGCAAAATGTATAGTGTTAGTCATCAACTTATTGATAATAAGGAACTTTGTGTTATAATTTAAGTCCTCATTATGTAACTGCTTATAATTGTATCATTTGGTGTAAACTGTTGGTGCAAAAATGAAGGTTTTGTGCCTACGGAAGAAGGAGCGTCGTACAAAGTTCCACTTCCACGGGCTTTTCCCTTCTTGAAAAGAATGAAATAAATAAATAAATTCGCTCTCAAATTGAAAATTTACATATTTTAATCGTACAAATCTAGGTAAAGGTTTGGTACATAGTTGTCAATATAAGCTGAAATGTTCGAGTCTCGGTTGGGCGGTGCTGCTAGATAGAGTCAATTGGATTGTTACACTAACCCCGTAACAGCCGGCTGCGAAGTCTGCCGATAAAGAAGAATCAAGTCTTAGAAAGATGTTTAAGCCCAAGGCTATGCTTTATGGGACCGAAATTGGTCATGAAAATCGCCATAAGAGTACAATAAAACTCACATTGTTGCTTGGGCAGTATCTGCAAACAAACGAATATAATATTGCCTGCTGTTCCCCCATCGCAGTTGGATAGATTGTGAATCGCAGAAAAGGTTAATTTTCTGAGCAAAAATCTGCAAAATCAGAATGCTAAAACAACTGTTATTTAGAACGTATATTTGATTAATTTACTATTTAGGAACTGTTTTTAATTTTAAAATAATGGTTTTTACATAACAGAAATAACTGATTTTCAAAAATTTAAAACTATTGAATACGTTTTTGCTTGTATTGACTCATCAATATTAATAAAAAAGTTTCTGCTTTATATAGAAAATAAAAAAAATCATTGCTGGAAAATGTACGTACTATCGAGGCAAAATGTACGTATTATGGAGGGTACGTACTAACGAGGGTGCGTACTATGGAGGTATACCTGTATCTTCAATTATTATCTTGTTTCTGTCGACTGACAATTCTCTACGACACTTTGTGCTATCGGTGACAGCCGCCGTAACAGGCTCTAGGAGAGTACCTTGTAGGTGGCGTTCACAAGCTTTATACTGCAAAAGTTGACTGCTGCCGATCACCGTTTTTGTAGATGAAACAAACTGCTTCTTCCATCTATTCCTCCGGTAGCTTCTCATCCTACCAGATCTTGGAAATACCCAGTGAAGAGCCGTTGTCATAATTTCTCAGTCATGTTTGTAAAGCTCTGTTGGTAAGCAATGAAACTTACCGGCGGCTTTGTTGGTCTTCAACGAGCCAATTTCTCGTTTGACTTCTTGAAGGTCAAGGGTAGAGGCATTATTATTTTCCATGGACATTCCTAGGTTAACTTCCCTTCCGGTTTCTGCTGCAACTTTACCACTGAGGTATTTATCGTAAAACTGCTTCCACCTGTCGACCACCAGATTCAGATACAAGTGCTACTGTGAGTTATGAATGAGCTATATAGATTCCACCACTAAGAATGACACATTTCGCTTTAATAACAAAATATGTTACCTGCAAATTACTTTTATAACAAAATATGTTACTTGCAAAACTTATTTTAATTACCATCATCATTTTAAAAGTATATTAAATACGTCACTTCACAGTTACTAATACTTGCTAATATATCTTTATTAGCTGTGTTTTTTTTGGGATATCTTAAAATGTTGACAATTAACCATTAACACAATGTGTTACAATGAAGATAAAATCATTACATGGTTTGTTATGAATCAGGTATCAATTAGAGGCAGTTTAGTTATAATTTTTGATATTTTAACCACTTACGGGGGCTAATTTATACCAACGGTTGTTATAATATGATCAAATATATCCAATTAATAACAACTTTTGTTAGAAAATTTGATAACAAAATAACAAGATCTGTTATAATTTTATAAGGTCCTCCGGATCGGGTAGCCCTTACACGATTGGTTCACCTTCTTGAACTTGCTCGTAGTTCTCGGTAGATTACGGGTCATTTGGTAGTTGTCTTATGTTCAGCCGAGGAGGACGGCTTTGACATGCCTGCTTTACGGTTGACAGTTTTAAGCGCACATATTCTGCTACTAGGTGCCGATCAGAGTTGATATCCGAAGACCGTAGGGAACGTATAATCGTAATGTCTGAGAAGAGCCGACCATCTATGAGAACGTGGTCATTCTGGTCACTAACTCCACATTTGGAAAGATGCTTCACCGGGCCTCGGGAAGCCGCGAAGCTGCGTTGGTGTGCCGAATGTCGGTCTATGTATATATTTCTTCCCCAACAGACCTGGGCCGTTCATATACCGGATGACTATCTTGATAACCTGCGACGGACAGCTGTCATACGTTAGAACTGCCGCACATAGAACGCTTCCTTTTCATCGTCGAGTTTACCTTCGTGTGGGCTGTGCACGTTTATGATGCTATTATTGAAGAAACGATCCTTTATGCTCAATAAACAGGTCTTCTCGTTGATAACTGTGCAGAGTCTAAATTACAGCCACAAAGAATCGCCCAAGTCTTTATTGTTTAGTCAACTGAATACGACTGACTGTGCTTACCAGCCAGGTCTTTGAACGCGGTCGGAATCTAGATGACTCCGATGATTGCCGACACGACGATGCACCGAACTGCTCGTCGCATCGGCGGCACATTCTAGCGCTGCCGAGATGGTATACAGCGCGATGCATGTTGTGATGCTGGGAGACGAGATATTCTGTACCAAGGGCATTCAACCCCCACATCTCACCTCTTCTCACAAGACGAAATTTGAAAAAAAAAACCTAATATAAAAGTATAGAAGAAAAAGTCTAATTTACACGCTACAAAAAAATATTAGTGAATTTGCCATTTATTATATTTATATGGAGATAAAAGACAACTTTCCATGCATTCAACTGGTCCCAAGCAAACGAAATTCTGAAAATAACTCTTTTCAATGAAATTGTAAGTGAGTTTGTGGCAGAGGGTAGTTTCTGTATTTGATCATTCAAAAGGTGCAACAGTTCGGCATCACTACCACCACTTGTACTATTCAAATACTTAGCAATTCAACAATCAATCAAATCTTTAAATCTGATAAGAGAATTCAACAATCAACACCATTAAGAACACTATTTACTGGGACCTGGTTAAGTTACCTGGTGAGAACAGATGGATATCCTAGCACATCCCCCTCCATATCATTGACTTTTCTCTGAGAGGAAACACAAGTTTTCGATTCTTTCAGCATTGAAGATAATTCGACTCGTAGGGTAAGTCTAAGAGCAACTTTGCCTTCACGTAATTGCTGTTTTTGCCTTTTCAGAAATGTGGAAAACTGCCCTTCCTATTCTAATCTGTCAAGTAAATTTTTCATCACCCGCTTTGTTGTGTCCTTCTGGACCCGTAGGATTCTCAGCCTGGTGATTATTTCGAGACGATACTATCGAGTTTTCCAGCCGAAGTACCTTTACTTCTTGTTTATTTCACTTAACTTTCATAACATATCATGACACTATTTTTCTGAGTCGCTCTTTTTAACAAACAGTTTCCATTGACCTCATGGGATCAACCATTTTAACTGCCAAAAATCCAAATAAATCAATAGCTCAAACCTGTATAACAACTTATGCATATAATCTGGTACTTGATTCATACTAAGTAAAGCCATCTTTTCGACAATGATCATATTAAACTATTTTATTTGTCTCTGGTCGTATCAAGCAGTTTGATCCGTCTATGGTCTTACCGGTCCATCTTTTTCTTTTACTTCTTCTTATATCTTTTTCAACAATGATCGTATCAAAACCTTTAGTTCATTTATGGTCGTACCGAACCATATACATCATTCAACAATGATCGTATCGAATCATTTAGTTCATCTATGGTCGTACCAAACCATATACAACATTCAACAATGATCGTACCAAATAATTTAGTTCATTTATGGTCGTACCGAACCATATACATCATTCAACAATGATCATATCGAATCATTTAACTCATCTATGGTCGTACCGAACCATATACATCATTCAACAATGATCGTATCAAAACCTTTAGTTCATTTATGGTCGTACCGAACCATATACATCATTCAACAATGATCGTATCGAATCATTTAGTTCATCTATGGTCGTACCAAACCATATACAACATTCAACAATGATCGTACCAAATAATTTAGTTCATTTATGGTCGTACCGAACCATATACATCATTCAACAATGATCATATCGAATCATTTAACTCATCTATGGTCGTACCGAACCATATACATCATTCAACAATGATCATACCAAATCATTTAGTTCATTTATGGTCGTACCGAACCATATACATCATTCAACAATGATCATATCGAATCATTTAACTCTTCTATGGTCGCACCGAACCATATAAATCATTCAACAATGATCGTACCAAATCATTTAACTCATCTATGGTCGTACCGAACTATATACATCATTCAACAATGATCATATCGAATCATTTAACTCATCTATGGTCGTACCGAACCATATACATCATTCAACAATGATCGTATCAAAACCTTTAGTTCATTTATGGTCGTACCGAACCATATACATCATTCAACAATGATCGTATCGAATCATTTAGTTCATCTATGGTCGTACCAAACCATATACAACATTCAACAATGATCGTACCAAATAATTTAGTTCATTTATGGTCGTTCCGAACCATATACATCATTCAACAATGATCATATCGAATCATTTAACTCATCTATGGTCGTACCGAACCATATACATCATTCAACAATGATCGTATCAAAACCTTTAGTTCATTTATGGTCGTACCGAACCATATACATCATTCAACAATGATCATATCGAATCATTTAACTCATCTATGGTCGGACCGAACCATGTACATACCATATCATTCAACAATGATCGTACCAAATCATTTAGTTCCTTTATGGTCGTACCGAACCATATACATCATTCAACAATAATCGTATCGAATTATTTCACTTATTGATGATTGTACCGAACCATGTACTTCACACAACAATGATCGTACTGAATCATTTTCCAAAACTTGTTCTGAACTCTAATTTTTTTTGTATTAGCCGCCGAATCACTTCACAAAATGGCTGTACTAAGCCGTTTAGAATCAATATTGTCTCCAGGTCATTTGTTCAACGGTCCTACCGAGCTGTTCCATACAAATGGTCATAACGAGCCATTTTCCAACAATTCATCATCGAATTCATCAACGATCCTGTTCACCAAATCATTTTATTTAATAGTAGTACCGAGCAGTTTTGATAAAATGGGTATACCAGACAATTGGATTTTATACTCATTTTCTCCTAATGCTATTAACGCTATTATTAACAAAAACAGAAACAGATAACACTCTGTTCATACACCCTGGTTTCATCGAACACGTTTTTTAATGCATGAAGTAACTTCATTGTATCTAACTGCTCTATGATAAAATAAAGGAAAAATACTCTATAACTAAAAATGGGACAAATCATTCGGTAAATCTCACAGCGTTGAGAAAGAAATAGGCTAAACTACACTTTATATTTCTGTGACGGTGATATTGTGTAAATCTCTACAACTCTTGCCAAACGACACTGCTTCTTCAAATCAAAAATATAGTACTAAATGGCGTAACCATATCGCGAAACGCAAAATAGCATTATTCAACCACATTCATGTGTATTCAAACCATTTTACTTTGTCCAGGAAAAAAAATCTAAAAAGCTTACCTTACAAGTCCAGCCGTACCACCCAAGTAACATTCCTGTTGTTCAGCAGCCCATCAAACACCCGTTCCACGGCCATCAATTGTACAATACTTGAACAAGCTATTCTTAAACAAAAATGTTTATTGGGTATGCAGCAATGTGATGACCAATGTAACGCAACCCCTCTCCATTACAGGGAACAGCGCGACACAATCGCACAAACACAAGAAAGAAAAAAAATGCTCTGACCGGCTTCTGTTCACTGTCTGAATTGTACGCGCATCTAACTTAAGCTTTAAAAAGCAAAAGAAAAACCACCGACAGAAGTAAAATGAAGTTTCCATCATATCTTTTCTGCTTTTGGCGTTTCACAATCACTAAGCGATTTATCCAAGAAAAGAATTCATAAACTGTATTTCACACGCGTACCGAAATTACTTTATTCGGTTATCTTGGGCGATTCTGCTCTGCAACACGTGCCGAAAAAAAAACTAGCATGGCACAATTGTTCGATTAAAACAACCTGCACGGTCGCCATTGTGCAGAGTCTAAATTACAGCCACAAAGAATCGCCCAAGTCTTTATTGTTTAGTCAACTGAATACGACTGACTGTGCTTACCAGCCAGGTCTTTGAACGCGGTCGGAATCTAGATGACTCCGATGATTGCCGACACGACGATGCACCGAACTGCTCGTCGCATCGGCGGCACATTCTAGCGCTGCCGAGATGGTATACAGCGCGATGCATGTTGTGATGCTGGGAGACGAGAGATTCTGTACCAAGGGCATTCAACCCCCACAATAACATCACTTTCCAATTTATTAGACGATCCTGCATTTTGCCCAATACTACAAAGTCCATACTCGGGTTGTTACTGCCCCCTCTCTGGTAATACTGGGTTTTCTGCCACGGATCTTCCAAAACTTCTATCATTCACAACAGATTTCCTGCAGAAATCCGAATTTGCAGGGCTGTTCGGGTAGCACTCATTCCCCATTTAAGAAATTCAGCTATCTGCAGTTCCAAGTTTCCATTCGTCGTGCCTATTTCGTCGCCTAGGTCGATAGCATAGCATAGCATAGAATAGACAACCGTACACATCATGGGTGGCTGATATGATGTACCCGTAAGTATACCATACACCTGGTCATGTCCTTACGATTGTAGAAATGGGTACGTTAGTTGACCATCTATTTTAGGAGGATGCGCAAAAACTCACGCAATCTTCATAGGTGTTCTTGTACCCAGTAATACACGATATGAATAAAATATTAAAAATAAAATGAAATGGAGCATATATAGGAAAAATAGAACAATCTCACCATCAATCCTTCGAATGAAAAATAATTGCATCAGTTTCCATCATTCTAATATCCAATAATTAATTTAATTTTTCCTTACGATATCCATGTGCATTATTTAAGTTTGTTACGGTTAGAGTCTTAATAGTACAATAGGAGGTGCTTGATGAGCTAAAACGAAACAAATAATTAAAATAACATATTATACTTACCTGCTACCAAGGCCGTGTGGCTCAGCCGTCTGCATCTGGGAACCACGCGGCATCGCACCTCCTAGCTTAGCTACTCAATCGAGTATTACTGGGTATGGCCACGTGTAGGCGCTAGGTAGGAGCTTGAGCTGACAAAAGCTATGTTGGTCGCTTTCTCGTTTGCCTTCCCCATTTCATACCACATATTTCGTCGCCTGCTTCGGATGAGATGCTAACGTGAGCCGCTCCTAATCTGCGGGACCGGCAGACAATAGATGGGGGGAATGTAGAGCCGTCAAGAGCCACCGCCCCGGCCATAGGGACAGACACTCATGGCTGGCAAGGCTATTCCTCGAGTTTACTCTGCTAACTTTTTTTTCATGTATACTGTACAACACCAACGAGTGACGCTGACGAGTTGAAAGCAGTCCCTTCTTCTAACAACTTGCAAAACAAAATAAAGCTTTTAACAAGAAGCAAATAAATAGTAGAATTTAACCGGAAAAAGCTTCGGTTTTATTAAATTTTCGGATCCTATTTACCAAGACGCTCTACAAAGAAGCTTTAAGAAGTATGGTGCAGTTTCCTGAAACTGCAAACTTGGCAACTACTGGGAGGCAATTCCTCTCCACTGTACTGGGTCCTGGGCTAATCATCCCAAATTTGTTGATCCTCTCTACACACGCAAGCCGGCTTCAACCTGGTCGAACCATCTAGCACGTTGGGCCCCCTTCATTTCTGGTGCCGGAGGGGTTCTTGAAGAGAACGGATTTAAATGCACATTCGGCTGGCATACTTGCGACGGCACCGTAGTCTCCCAGTTTTCGCCAGGTATACGAAGGGAATCTTGTGCGTCTGCTTTGTGTGGCTTCCTACGCTCCTTGATCAAAGCGTCTTGCGGAGTGAAGAGTAGGCAAGACTTCCACCATAAATGCGTCATTTAATCTCCTTGAACTCATCAAACGCTTCCCGTTCATCGCCGTCAATAGTTACTGTCCGTGGGAGGAGCTACGTTGTTTTCGCTGGAGCCACTTCCTACCATATATTTGATCTCGACGCATTGATTTGTAACCCAATCCTCCTAGCCTTCGTAATTAGTCTCCCGTAAACTGCCTCCGCTGTGCTGTCGGAAGATTTCTAGTAGGGTAAGAAGGTGCAGAATGCACTGCTTAAGCAAAACATCATTTTGCAGAGCAACGGCGTGTTTGTTCCACGTTCTTCAACTTCTAGAAGACTTTGGGATCTTTTTTACACTTACTCCTGGTGAAATTTCCTAACAAAAACCAGTATTTTTTGTTATTTTTGACGATTTTTGGCAAGAGTCAAAATCATTATGTGAGGCAGAACGCCAAAGCCCGTGGACAAAACGCACCTAGTTTGCCCAGGTAGGCGTTAAACGCAACCAAAAAATTTACCATTGAATCACGTGTTGGATAAACTCCTGAAACTAGGCTGCCGAAATGGCGAAAGCGTTCGTTATAGCGTTTGTTGCAAACGCTTGTTTGCTGGGACATAATGGGTTCATATCTCAACATAATTGGCAATAAAATTTAATCATCTACTTTTCTCCAACTGATGTGTTATGAAATATTGTAAGTTAAACAATGTACAATTAGGTTTAAGGCAAATTCTAAGTCCTATACAATACATAATATTGCTACATTTTCAATAAATAATCCGAAACAAAAGATGTACTGCAAATTAAAAATATTTTATAACTGTTCGATCCCGCTGTGATGCATTCTGTCCCTGTTTTGTATTTTGAAGTTTTTTGCAATATATGTGAAAAATATGCATAGTTAATGCCGTTTTTGTGATGAATCATCGAGTATGACAGTATATCAATTAGATAGACTGTATTTATTATGAAATTTGCATACCGACTAGTGGTAAAAGCTTAAGAGAAAACCGTGATTTCTTACATGTAAAATGAGATCGCGGATAATCGCTTGATTTTTTTGAATGTGGCTATGTTTGATGCTTTTACATGCTGCATAATTATGAATTAGCGTGTTTTACACCAAAATAAAATGCGCATTTATAATTTTACCAAATAGTTTGCGCGTTTTTAAGCAATTAATAGCATGGGCCATTCTACCCCCACGGTGCGTTCTGGACAGTCCTCCCCTAATGACGTCGACGTCGTCTGTGAAGGCTAGGAGTTGGCTACAGGCTGAAGATTGTTTGTCTCGTTTCGATGCCCGCCGAATCACACCTTCAATAGCGATGTTGAATAACATACAGTACAGTCCATCCGCTTGCCGCAACGTTCTGCATGATTCACAGGAACTCGAAAATGCCCCGGAAATACGCAAGCTTTGATCATCCGCGTTATTTTTTCCGGGAAACCATTATCCCTCCGTTACTCGCGCTGTTGTACTTTGTACAACGTCTGTGAACCGTTAACTTTATCTCGGTATATCTCGGGATTCCAACAACCAAGAAAATTACTGTTTTCAGTATAATTGATACGCAGACCAAGATCTTTCAAACGGTGGAAAAAGTTTCATAAGTTTTTCACCAAATGGCACTAGTATTGTGAATTCTGTTAGGTTTTAGCCCGCCTATAAGGCTTGTTCGCGACAAAATCTGGACACCTCAATTTTGCAATAAAACAAATTTGCTAGAAGTTTAATCCATGAAACAATTTTATATCATTTATGTGTGTATCGTTAATAATTATCAAACAAATTAACATTACTTATTTGGTCTGCATGAAAAATTGGCGAACTTTGGAGTTTACCCTTGCCATGAGGGTCAGTGCAGACTTGTTGGCAACCAATTTAGCTGTGTTTGTGCAAGATTTTCGAAATTTATCTATAGTTGTTGCTTGTTGTTTGTGCTGGGACAGCTCTCTGTTCACCAAAGCCCAATAGCGCTCGATGGGGCGTAACTTTGGACAGTTGGGTGGATTCGCCTCCTTCGGTACAATGTGGACTCCATTAGCATCATACCATTCCAATACCTCTTTGGCGTAGTTACAGGATGCCAAATCAGGCCAAAACATCGAGGGTGCATCATGGCTGTGTAGGAACGGTAACAATCACGGTATATTTCCTTGTTAACCGTTCCCGTAGTGTTGCTTGCTCGGCTACAGCTGCATATGGCCTGCCATACTAAATATTTTTTGGGGAACTTGGCTTTCTTCTTTGTCCTAAAATGCTCTGCAACGCCATTCCGTTTCATGGCAGTGGAAAAAGACATACCTGGAACCTGTATAAAGTCTTCTAGGACAAGGTTTCATCGTCCATTATATGGCATGGAAACTTCGCTAAATATTCGCGATAAAGCGCATGTTTTGGCCGTCGTATTGTGCTTATCATTACGGTTTGGCACAGTCCTCACCTTGAAAGACTTCATGCCTTGTCGTTACTTAGAAGTGTGCAGGAATGTTGGCGACATTTCTATTTTACGAGCAATGGTACGTACAGAAAGATCTGGTCTCCTCCGTAATATTTGTTTTACCTTCGCATCCTTGTGGTGGTTCCTCGGATCCGTTTTTGTTCCACTTCCCTTCTTCCTAGCTGTTGTCAAGCAAGTATCGAACGATTTTAAAAGTTTGTCTTCCTCCCAAGTCCTTGGGAAATTATCCAGACAAGTGCCGCTGCTAGTGGTTCTTTACCATTTGTGTAACTTGAGTGGTCAAGTATCTGACTAAGACCCGCTGTCAAATTTTGAGCCCATGTCATGCTGTCGCTGTCATTCACTGCAGCTCGATACAGAGATGTTAATGGGGTAGTCTAATGAGAGAACTTTGCAGATCCACCCGAATCCAAAGACACCGAAGACGAACCAAAGATACCGAAGACGCAGTTCCATGATCTCTTTTACTCTCGTGAACTTCCCATATGTATATACATATATACCATATGGTGTATGAGTGCAAATCTTTGCATTTTTATTTCTGTTTTTTGCACACCTTAACAAATTCCTGCCCTTACACTTCACTCAAACTGTAAACTTTCAAATATGGCGGCACAATAACTCCGTCAACGTGAATCAAATTTTGACATGCAAAGATCGCGGCGCAACACGCGACCAGCCAGCGAGATGTGAGCAGTGCTTATTGACTCAAAATGGAGAGATGTGAAGCGTGCAACTACAAAACAAATCGTTTACTGTCGTATTTCCTAGTCAATCAAAGTAAAGCAGAATTTATCTAGTTAGTTCCAATAATCGAACCGTCTACATTGGCTCCGGATCAACTATGCCAGAATTTAACATTGATTGTTTTAACTAGAAGCTTTGATCCATTGTGGCCATTATTTTTAGCTATTGTGGAGAAGTAACAAAACAAGTTTCATAATTTCTAACTGTATTTAGTTAGGCTTTCCCCTATATAGTCATCCCAAATTAGGAAACCCGCTTAAATAAAGTATTCAAATTAAAAGGAACAAAATGGCACCGTTGCCTTTGCAGTTATTATGACAGATTGCTTTCGAAACGAAAGCGTTGTCTCGTGATGCCGAGGTAAATTAAATATTACCTTCGTTCCGCGTTTACGCATTTGAATAGCCAGATTTTTGTATTGTTAATTTATATATAAACAGCAGAATGCTAGTTTAATGGGAACCATCACTGTTCGTTTCTCAAGTCCGTTCGAATCTATCGAAATCATTCGAACCACTTTTATATTGCCACGAGTTTTCCTATTCTCTTACGTTGCATATTTACTCATCGATTAAAAACTCTCAAAGTACCAGGCCAAGCACCAACCGAAACAAAAAAGATTTTCTTCCACTTGACTAACCTCTAAACGAGACCAGTGATGCGTATAATTACAAAAAAAAATCCATTGCATCACAAATCGTAGATTTATTTAAACACTCCATGTTTAATTGAAAATTAATTCTCAAATCACGGCACTCATTCTGTGCGGCCACCTGCAAGCTCAGACATTTCGTTCCGACGACGGCTCAGCAAATTTTATTCAAGCAATAAATATCCTACCGGGTGAAGCTATAATGGAAGCGTGAAAAAATATTAGGGTGACTGGGTAAAACCTGTGACACCGCAGCGCGCGGTAACGTCTTCATAGGCTCAGCAACATGAAGAATAACTTACCATCTACTCTGAACACTGTTGTTAATCAACGTTTTTAATGGTTTTCCCAATCCTCTCTTTCTCTTTCTCATTCCAGTGGCCTGCAGTACGGTGACGGTGACCAAGTGCCAGGCGGCACTGCGGACGCTTCAGGCGTTCCCGTTTTTCCGGCCGACCTGCCTGTGCAAGGAGCCGGGCATCGATCCGGACTGCAACTACTTTCGGGACTTCCTGTTCGATCATCCGTGCGGTTTCGTGTCTAAAAAGGGTAAGTTACCGTTACCGTCAAAAGCCCAAAGGGGACCTTTGAACCGAGAAGGGGTTTCTTTCCCAAGCCCACGTGACAGGAATTTCAAGCATGCATAAACTCGGAAGGGTTCATTCGATCGGCTGCTGCGCGCGAGGCTACGCCGGCAAAGCCGGATTGTCTATTACTTGCAATCAAGTAGATGGTCGTCGTCACCCATCAGGAGCGCCACTTTTGCGGTCCGAATTAATTGGTCATTCCGGGAAAGGTTTTCTAATGGGAAAAGCTTTAACCGTGAGTGGAACCAACAAAACAGACGAATGAAAATAATGCCTTTTTGTGGAATATATTTTTCAGGACACGATTAAAAAGAGAGTTTATCGGAAATGTATTGACATTTGACTTTTCAGAGGAGCATTTTTTCCTAACTTTACTAGTTGAGTTGTGAAAACGAAAAGGAAAAAAATCTAATTGGATATATCGAATTTATGGAAGGATGTAACTTCTAGATGTAACTCGTGATGAGACGGAACGGTAAAATTTTTCCCTTTGTTTAAAGATTAAGAAACAAATCTGAAAAGCGCTTTCTTAGCAAAATAGCTCTAGCTCAAAACAAATTTGAATAGCCTTTTATTTTAGATTTTTAGGCATTTGTTTCTAAATACACACAGTAGGTTACATCGCAAGACGTTTACAAGGGGTTCCCAAGGGTAGTTGTTTAATCTTTTCACGCAATATCTCTGTAAACTTTTCTTGCGCATAATTTCATTCAACCAATCTATGCACTTTATTGCCAACTGATGATGCTAAATGGATACGATTTTCTGATTGCTTTTATCAGATCAGACGTGTCCACATCCCAGAAAACAGTTTTAGCGACAATTGGCTGTGCTACATTAAATGCATCAGACACTAAAACAACATAGCTATCGAAAGGATATCGAACATAGAATAAACACTTTCTATTAACAAAACAATCACTCATTCGATGCTGAGTTCCAGATCTCTCCGAGCCATGCGTTATCCTTTTTCTGTTACCTATTACTTATGCTAAAAATAGCAAATTTCCGACAGTAAAAGGTTGCTTCCCAGTATTAGGCGAATAATAGCTTTGTGTCCCCGTAAATTTATTGACTTGAAGTGCCAATGATTTACACAATAAATAAATGTCACAGATTTCAAAACTCAAATCATACCAAATTGTGAATGTCAAAACTTAGTAGCAGACAGTGTCTGCCATTTTGGTGTTAACAAAAATAAAACAATATTCTTATTCGATTACTTTTTCTAAAAATAAACCACTTCCAGTGTGTGTACGCTGTTTCCATCATTCACAGGATATTATTTCTGCTACCGAAGCAAAGAAAACCCGAAGCGATTTTCCGCCACCTTTCACCGCCGCACTCGGTGAGCGGGCTCACCTTTCGCCATCAGCGCAAAGTGTCACGTTCATTCAAGTTCCGTTCAATCCTAGCCGAAAAATACGTCCTCAATGATGTTGACAGCCCAAACTGAGCAATGGTTCTTCTCTACCTACCCCGCCCGCTGTGGAAGACGGAGAAAAAACAAAAGTTAGTCTCGGCATTCATTCGTCAGGCGGGAGAAAAACTATTGTGTTTCCACTTCATCCAGCCATCCATTGTCGACTTGTAACCGGACCCCCCACAGTTGAAAGTAGTACAAAGGCAAAATAAAAAGGAAATCCTTATGATGTGATACTACCACATGGCTAGCACAAATAGAGAAGGAAAAAGTCATAAATAAATTTTCCGCCTTGCGTTTACGTTTGCGCCCGGCAAAACGGATGCCGGCGGCGGCGGTGGCGGCAACGGTACGTCAACGAGAAGGCATGGACCCACTCTGATGGGAACAAATGTTAGGTTGTCAGCTATTTCCGGTTGCTGGAAATAACGTTCGCAAAAGAGTGGGTTCCTTATATTCTGTTGCTGATAAAGATACATCGTTTCGAGAGTTTCGTTTCCGGAAACTTGACAATATCAAATCTGACTTGATCCGCCCGTAAAAGGTGCACAGTGTCGAGCCGATTCAATTCAACAATTCAATTAAGCTGCGTTTTTTAAATCATAATTGTGAGCGATTAAACCTGGGGAATTTAACACAACGCGAAAGATTATATTTGCAACAAGAAATTTTTACTTCTACTTAGCAGTATAAAACCGGACTTACTCCTGCAGTATCAATTTCTCTCTACAGTACTCGGTTCTGAGCTACTTGTAGTCAATTCGTTGAGCTTCTCGATACACGCAAGTCGGCTTAAACCTTGTTGAGCCATTTAGCACGTTGAACCCGTCTATTCCTGGTGCCTGCGGGATTCTTGAAGAAAACTAATTTCATTGTACAGTCGTCCGGCATCCTTGCGACGTGGCCAGCTCACCATATTCTCCCAACTTTCACCAGGTGTACGATTGGAACCTCTCCAAGTAGTGTCTAGAGTTCGTGGCCTCTGCCACTCTCCGCTTTCTGTCAAAAATAATCAAAAATACTCCGCAGCATCTTTCCAGTTTAAAGGCGTCGTTGAATCTCCTTACTCTCCTTAGTCACTCCTTAGTCCCTGTCCGTGGAATGCGAGCATTGTGTTCTCGGGAGCCTGTTCCTATCATATATTTAATTTTCGCTGCATTGAATTTTAGATTAACCAGTCTTGCCTCCGATTTTAGTCAGGCGTAGGTTGCTTTCGTCACCGTCACAAAGTTTCTGGTAATGATGTCAAACTTGTCCGTGAAGGCTAGCAGTTACTTCTTCTAAAGTTCGTTGTTCTCGTTTTTATGTCCACTCGCTGGAGCATACCTTCAATTGTATACAGGATAGTCTATGCCTTTGCCTCAACCGTTTACCCGATTCGGAAGGACTTGAGAGTGGCCCTACGTGAGAGAGAATGAGACGTAACACATCTCTTACTCTAGGGTAGCATTAATCAACCACGGCAGTCTGTCATACCTCCTTGTGCATGAAATCCACGAAAACATGACGCGTGTGTGTGTTGTACTCCCGACATTCCCGAATATCTTGCTATTCGGCATAGACAACGAACCAAGATCTGGGAGACTACCTTGTAGGCGGCGTTGTTCAGCATTTTGCCGCGATAATTGCAGCAATCGAGCCTGTTGCCCTTTGTTGTAAATGGGACAAACCGAACCTTTCATCCACTCCTCCGATCGTTTCTACGCCTCCTAAATCCTCCACATCGGGAGTACAACGTGCCCACGCATCCTATTTTCGTAGATTTCAGGGCAGCATATGATACAGTCAAGCGCAAACAGCTATGGCAGATTCCGAACAAACTACCCTGAAGCGCAGAGGGTTGCATGAAGTCTTCATGATATAAAATATAATGCAATTCGACAGAAAATACATACAAATTACAAATGTATCATCTACGAGAGAGTCGTCGTTGAAAGTTATTAGCCGTCAAGTGTTTTATGTCCGCACTGAGAACTGGGGACGGCTTGCGGTGGACTGTAAATACCGTAGGTATGGCAACGGAATTGGCAAATGGGACAAAAACTTCACTCTTCAAAACACTTCTTAAAACAACTGGTGGTATTTGCCCTTATTCCGGTCCAAGGAAGTATGATGGAAATGAAAACGCCAGTGGTTTCCTTTACACCTTTTCTCTACTGCTGCTATTTACTTTTATTTGATGTTCACACTACAATGTTTGAAATTAGACTGACTTTTCTCTCGGCTAAAACGCCCGTATTTATACTACTTGCGTGGCCTAGAGCAACTTCGAAAAGGTTCAGCTATATTTACTGGTGGATGTTGCTAGGATGGCATACGTTGCTAGCATATGAAAGCAGCGTGGAGATGTTTCTCGAACGTTCTGGAAGGCTTACTGCTGGAAGCGCTCGTCGTGTACAGATCGAAAACAGTACAGGTCACGAAACTCCTTCGCGATTTGAAAAATAAATCCAAGTTGCTTATTGGCTCTGACGATAACGTCGTTACAGTGTATACAGAAAAGCTAGTGCGCTGTCCAGGATGACACCAAGATCACGAATATAATGAACACTTTGTAACACATGCCCCGCCATGTCGTAAAAAAAAGCTATAGGCTTATTTTTACGGTGAAAAAAGATGTCGAAGCACTTTGAGATGCTGACGGTAAGCATGTTACTCAAGCACCAATTGTCAAATTTGTGCACTTGGCGGTGCAGTTCAATGCAGTCGGAATCCATGCTGCTTTAAAGATTTTTTCTGGTGTCAACATCAGAATAAAATAAAGGATCATCAGTCAAGCTGCAATCGCCGTAGCTAGGCCATCAAAATCAGTTAGGTGGAAGTCTAAACCGTTGCCGTCGATAACATTCTCAAATCCGACGGGAGATGGTAAACTGAATGTAACAACAAGAACGGGGTGATCGGCATCGGTAACCGAGCAAAGTTGTATGGCAGAATCATTGACAAGCAACAGATCTAACAAGCGATTATTCCTGTTCAACGGTGGATTAATTTGTGTCAGATCGTGGAAACATAAACCGTCTAAAATCGCGGTACAAGCTGTGGAAGCGTGAGAGCGTTGGTAGTCGATGCTAGGGAAGCCGTTTACAGATACATTCGAAACTAAGCCAGGCTGGTTGTAATCACCGAACAGCAGCGTTAGGTCGTTCGGTGCTAACTAATTTTCATTTAAACGATTATAGCGATGTTGGACTCTTTTATAGCAATAAAAAAGTCAACGATTTTGGTCCGAAGTCCACACACGTTCAGTAGAGCAGTAGAGCTGAAAACGGGGACTGCGTCATCGGAAGTATTATTACAGCAGTTGTTGCATTTACCTGGTCTAGAATTCTGGGAGCCACGTTCTGTACACCCACACGTAGGACCAGGGCGACTGTTGTTCGCTGGCAGGAAAAGCTTGACTGTGGCAGGAGAAGCAGTAGCCTTCATGATGCTAAAAACGTTGCGTCCCCGCATCCAATCGACCGAGAGTGGAGTGGCGGTGGTGCTCGTGGAGTCAGAAACAGCTACTTTCCCGAAGATCCTGGAGCTATAACTCGATCCGAAGTCGTCGCAGGAGTTAGTGTGATCCGTGGAGTGATAAGCGATGAGACGCGTTCGATGATGCCCAAAAGTTTTTAGAGACGACACTCTTAAACTCTCTAAAGAGAAGACCCTGTGGTCCCCGTATTCAACGCAGAGCCCCGCAGTTTTATATCCATCCGGATTTTAAACGATATAAAATTCATAGCAGACAAGTCTGGATCCTTTTTGGTCAAGGGAATGACCTTTAACGGTACATCGTACTGCAAACATTCCTTTACCAGATCAGGGTGAATTCTTGACAGGTACAGCCAGAATAATTCCTTCGGATGAGGAACAATTATTACGGTTTCAGAAGTCGATGGCTTCGTACCTCGTACCTAGCGGCTCATCACGACGACGTTTCATCGGGGGTTTACCAACGGCAACTCTAGGGGCTAGTGGTGAAGAAACAGTCTCTTGCACTTTCTTAGAAAGTTGTACCATCTGCTTGCCGCTAACCAAAATAGCCTGCTAATGACTTCACCATGGTTGGCAGACATTGGAGACACGGCCTGGCCGTCGGACAATAAAGCCTGTTTGAAGCGAGTCATTTTCATCAATTCGACGTGTTCAGTCGTGTTGACCGGTTTGGCCAACCCATCGACATCTCTATATCGAACTGCAGTAAACGTCAGCGACAGCATGTCCGGGGCTCAAAATTTGACAGCGGGCCCAAATCAGACTGCTGGCAGTTGAGTGAAACGCAGTGCTGATATGCTATCTCATTTTCGCACACGCAAGATGTTGGCGGCGAAAACATGGTTGTCTGCCGATGGGGTGGGTTTGGCGCAATAATCGCAAGCACTCTCCACGGTGATGAACCTTAGGTCAATATACTTTAAACACAGCAGTGACAGTAACGGTAGGCCACCTTAACACGATCTACGTTGGTCGATGTGGTGGAATCGGTAAATTTAAATAATGAGCACAATTATGCGATACTCAACCGACGAAAACAATTAACTATAAGCGAGACGACGAGATATTTCACAAACACAGCTCAAAACTGAATACAACGAAAAGTATAATCAACTCTAAACCGTGCTTAGTGTACCATATCATTGCAAAAAAACGGTGTTGAGTTATAGCGCCGTTAACAACCTCAACATAAACAAACTAATCAGTGATGCCATCTTGAATAGAAAGTGTGATCCGGCGAGCGAGCAACCTTCTAACCCTTCTAACCTTCAAAGAAAGCCTTGACATCATTACACTCAAGGCTTTTTTTACACGGTTTGTCTTTTTCAATTACTCAATAACGGTGCAACTTAGGGACCATCTACAAATTACGCAACGAATGTCGGGTCTCTCCCAAATGTATTGAGAAATAAATGAATGGTACCTAAGTAGCCCCGTTCTTAATGTTCGAAAAAATAAACCATGTAAAAAAAGTACTTGAGTGTACTAGAAATCTTTGGACTGAGGTGGCAATCTATGCCAAACAGAAAACGTAGGTTTGGAGGATTTGGTTACAACGCGTCGAAATATATATATAACTAGCTGACCCGACAAACTTCGTTTTGCCAAAAATGAAACTGTGCTATACATAAATCCTGGCTACCCCACACAGTGACCGGCGCTTCCGACGAATCAACTAGTATTACTATAGGTAGTTTCTGGTGGTCTTGTTGTTGACTAATGTTTTATGGAAAAGTCTAAATTTTCTCGAATTCGAGAACCACCCACATGCCAAATTTAGTTTCATTTGCTTGATTAGCTCTAGACTTATGAGGAAATTTGTATTTCATTTGTATGGGAGCCCCCCCCCCCCCGTAAAAGGGAAGGGGTCCTAATTCATCATAGAAAAGATTTTGCTTTCAAAACCCCCCACATGCCAAATTTGGTTTCATTTGATTGATTAGTTCTCGAGTTATGAGGGAATTTGGGTTTCATTTGTACGGAAGCCCCCCCTTTTATAAGGGGGAGGGGTCATTTTTCCCTTCCTAAAGCGGTTAACGATCTCAATTCACTATGTAAAAAAATCCTGCCTTCAAAAACACCCACATGTCAAATTTGATTCCATTTGCTCGATTAGTTCTCCAATTATGCAGAAATTTGAGTTTCATTTGTATGGCACCCCCGCCACCCCCTCCCCTCCCCCTCTTAGTGGTGCAGGAGTCCCTTACCATCATAAGAACCTTCCCCAGCCCCGAAAACCCCAACATGCAAACTTTCACGCCGATCGGTTCAGTAGTTTTCGATTCTATAAGGAACATACGGACAGACAGACAGAAATGCATTTTTATAGGTGTAGATGAAGAGGCTCCAGAGTAAACCTTCCACAGACAGTGACTATTGGCGGCGATGAACTGGAAGTGGATCGTATATTTGGGATCCCTAGTTACCGTCGACAATAGTACGAGTAAGGAGATTCAACGACGCATTCGCTGGATGTCGAGCAAGTCTTTTCGATTATACGCCATTGAAGGAAGCTGACGATATACAAAACGCTAATCAAACCGGTAGTCCTCGGCGGGCTTGCGGCAGTAACGTTGCTTATGGAAAACATACCTGCACTTGTCGTGTATCAACGAGAGGTGTAACAACACTGGTAAGGAAATTCAGCGACGCATTCAAGCGGGAAGTTGGGCCTATTTTGCCATTCGCAAAGCGCTACGATCAAGAATCACACGCCGTCGCACGAAACTGACAATGTTCAAAACTCTTATTAGACCAGTAGTTCTTTTGGACTTGAAGTCGTGACGATGCTCACGAATGACATACGAGTCCTAGCCGTGTTCGGCCGTAAGGTGCTACGGACGATATTTGCCGGAGTACAATCAGAGAATTTCGGAGCCTTATGAATTACAAGCTACAGTCTGGAGAGATTCCTATCGTATATCTGGAAAAAGTCGGTTAACTACGGTGGGTTGGACACTTCGTAGGGATGCCGGACACCAGTGGAGCGACAGTGAGACGAAAACAGATTTCTTCAACAACCCCACCATGCCCAGGATGACTCAACGAACAAAACATAGCACGACAAGATCAAAATTGATTTACGACTTCTGAGACGACTGGGAAATTGACGTCGAATGGCTCGAGTTCGAGGTTAATTGAGACAACTACTTGAAACAACACGAGTCACCCCGGTTCTAGATTGCTGACGATAACGATCGTCATCCGGGTATACTTGAAACACTTTTGAACTTTAAGTTGGTATAACTTTCGAAGTATGTTAATGACTATGACTTAATGACTTAATGAGTTAATGACTATGAGAAAAATAACAGCTAAACGAATCTGTAGGAGAACCCTGTCAGTGGTACAGGAGATAACTAGAAACTTTTTTTTGCTTCTCCTCCACATTGGAAGTAACCAAATGAATTCGTCGTTTTTCCATCAAGTTCAAAACATAAGCAGAGCTCAAAGTTAGTATTTGTTAGCTTTTATGATGCACTTATTGTGTACAGGAGCTAAATGAAAACAAAATGATTTCTTCTAAATGAACTGCACACAACTTTGCACACTAACATAGTTGTTATAAAATAGTTGTGGCAACCGATATATGACTAATCGGCCATTTTTTTCTATTCTGTAAGTGAAACTATTTACCGTTCGTAAAAAAAACAAGCAAAACAATGCTGTCCCTTCCAGGTTTGCCATTTTCACTCATTGTGCAAAAAGTGCAACTTTTTTCATTCAGCACAATGAGCAAAACGGCTGCCACAAATGAGAAATACATCCACGCAATGAAAAACAGCTAAAACAAGTGACAAAATTCCCTCATTTCAACAAGATTTCTTAACACCGCGGTTAAACCTAGACCATTTTGATGTCCTTGCTTGGGAAGTACGCCAGAAAAAGTGACAAAGCTCCCTCGTGCCAACAAATTTCTTATGAACGCGACGCGATTCAACCTAGTCCAATTTGATGTCTGTGTTAGGAAAGTGTGCCAGAAAAAATGACACAAGTTCGTTGTCCTAACAGATCGCAAATTCTTTACTGCAAGACGATTAAACCTCGGCGAATTTGATATCTGTGTTGGAAAAATGTGCTACAGCTGTAGTGATCGGTTATAATACGACTCTGTATGAATACGCATGCTTGCCGTTTCATTAGAAGTGTAGTGAAAAGATGTGCTGTTGATAAAATAGGGTTGAATTGGTAAAATCCCTTCAACGTGGGGAACCATGGGTAATAAACACAATCTTTAATTTCAGTAAGGTAGCAGCAAAGCAATAGTTTGTGTTCTTTATTTTGTTAAATTGTTGTCAAATGCACAATATTTGGAGAATTGAACGTATGCAATGTTACTACTTTGATAAATGTTACATACAATACATGTAGCATGTATATATGTTGCATATAGCATGTATACATGAAGAATCGAATGATTACAAGCATGAATAAATGCTACTATCACTACAAACAGACTTAGGTAGTCCTGCGTCACCTATATATGCGGTCGTGTCTTGTACACAACCCCTCTGATTTTTTGTGCCATATCATGGGCAGCCAAAAAGTGTATAGGGTAAACTGGTGCAGAATGCACCGCTTAAGCAAAACATCATTTTGCAGAGCAACGGCGTGTTTGTTCCACGTTTTTAAACTTCTAGAAGACTTTGGGATCTTTTTTACACTTACTCCTGGTGAAATTTCCTAACAAAAACCAGTATTTTTTGTTATTTTTGACGATTTTTGGCAAGAGTCAAAATCATTATGTGAGGCAGAACGCCAAAGCCCGTGGACAAAACGCACTAAGTTTGCCCAGCTAGGCGTTAAACGCAAGCAAAAAATTTACATCCAATTACGTGTTGTATAAACTCCTAAAACTAGGCTGCCAAAATGGCGGAAGCGTTCGTTATAGCGTTCGTTATAGCGTTTGTTACATACGCTTGTTTGCTGGGATACAATGGGTTCATATTTCAACATAATTGGCAATAAAATTTAATCATCTACTTTTCTCGAACTGATGTGTGATGAAATATTGTAAGTTAAACAATGTACAAGTAGGTTTAAGGCAAATTCTAAGTCCTATACAATACATAATATTGCTGCATTTTTAATAAATAATCCGAAACAAAAGATGTGCTGCAAATTAAAAATATTTTATGACTGTTCGATCCCGCTGTGATGCATTCTACCGCTGTTTTGTAATTTGAAGTTTTTTGCGATATATGTGAAAAACATGCCTAGTTAATGCCGTTTTTGTAATGAATCATCGAGTATGACAGTATATCAATTAGATAGACTGTATTTATTGTGAAATTTGCATGCCGACTAGTGGTAAAAGCTTAAGAGAAAACCATGATTTCTTACATGTGGAATGAGATCGCGGATAATCGCTTGATTTTATTGGATGTGGCTATGTTTGATGCTTTTACATTCTACACAATTATGAATTAGCGTGTTTTACACCAAAATAAAATGCACATTCATAATTTTACCAAATAGTTTCCGCATTTTTAAGCAATTAATAGCATGGCCCATTCTACCCCCCCTGTGCGTTCTGGACAGTCTTACCCTACTTTGTTGCTCAGTTTATTCCTCAATGAGAAGAACAATGAGCAGGTTGCTGAGCAATCGCGACATCAGTAAAAAAGAGAAAACGGAGCAACATAAATCGCGACTGAGTAAAGTGTGAATTTTTCTCTTCTCTTTTTTTATTCTGAGGAGGAATTATCCCTGGTCCCTTCTTTAAAATGGCATTGGCGACAAATGGTTATGTAAACAAGCAAATACTTTAGAGCTGTCAAAAACGCGTTGTGTAAAAGTGTTGCAAGTATCCCCGGATGATGCTATTTCATGTTGTTCGCTGGTTTATTCACAAATGACTATTCCCTATTGACTTTAAAAAAATTGTATATTTCAGGGAATTCCATTGTAAAACCAGTTTATTTCAATTTGAGATTTTTTATGCATAAATTAATAGGGAAAAATCTTTCCCAACCAGCAATTCAGCTTCAAAAAAAAAACGTTCCTTGGCAAAGCCTGTCTGCTGGACCTAGCGGAATTGAAATCATCTTCCGCCTGGTTTGAAAAGCTATTGTTTTTGGCACAAGCCAAACCAAACCAAACCAAACACAATCACTTTGTTCACCATGCCGACATCCTCCGGGAGCATCCTGTACCTTGCTGCACAGCATCCCGTCCCGAAGCGACGGGGAAAACCAATAATGATGCTTGTATAGAAGAAATAAAAGCACGCCCGAAGAGCAGTGGGGAAAAAAAAGAACCTGAAACGAGTCAGCATGTCAGCAGGGCAAATCCACCGGAGGTCGTCAATAGTTCCGAAGAAACGGTCCACAGCGAAACGTGTCTCGTCTTTTATGTCCCCTTTCTTTTGTTTGTGCAGTTGATTCTCGCTCACCAGGCGACCTCTATCTATCAATACCCCATGCTGGAAAGGGAAGGGGACACTTTCCACTCGAACGATTTGCACTTTATTCAATTCAATGAAAACTATTCTCCATTTCATGGCTTGGGCACGCGGACGATGGAGCCAACTAAGGAGCAAACACAATAGCGTTTCCGCTTCCTCCGTTTGCTTACTTCGCGTACGCCCTTGGACGATTTTCAGTTCCGCCCCCATACAGCCAAAACTACCAAACAAACGATCTCACCCCTCTCAACAGTCGCACAGTTTCCAAGAAAGTAGTAGCAACTTGAAACGCTGTTATTTGCAATAAATTTCTGCATGAAGTAATTTACTATGCAATCTGTTTTTCCTTCTGCCTGAGTGGAAAGAGTGCCGGATTGCTTCCAGCCGGTGAAAAGCAAAGGCGACTGCAGGAAGTGTCGATGAAGGGGTGTCCCTTTCTTGTCCAGCTCTGAGGAGAAGGAAAAAAACAATAGCACCCATAGGGGATGGGATGGCTGGCCAGGACCCGAAGCATTCTGCGAATGTTTTTCAACTTTCCGCTGTCAACCGACACAATCGGATGGATGAAATGTGCGCTCAGGGAAAAGAATAGGACTCAAGTGAGTGGAAATGGTATAAAAATAATCGTATAATGAATAGAATTTGTTCAAGCACGATTAAACTTGCAAGAGAGTAGCGGAAACGGGCTTCTGCTGGCAGCATGTGTTGTTTTTTTTTCTTTGCATCTTTGCTGCCCGGAGTGACGGTCGAGAAATGAAATGCACCGCCAGGCGATCATGGAAATAATGGCCATTGTTGGTTTTAGATCTGAACGGGTTACTGTTTCCGCTTGCACGAGGTTGGCTGCACTGCGCCCTGCTCTCCATGCCTTCCACGGCTTTCACCGGATGCTAAGTGGGTGCACTTTTCCGCCAGAAGAGATAATTACGCTGTTTCCGGCTTCCGTCCCCGTCAGTTGCTTGTCTGTTTGAAATGCTTCGATGGCCGAGAGCATCGTTAAATCGCGTGCTTTCTGCTTCTGGCTCGATGTTTGTGTTTTTAATCGGAGTCATGGTACGATTTGTTGTAAAAATTTTCGACTATCTTATTGTGATTTAAAAATGGTTTTTCTTACAAACACATTTAGTAAACATTATTGAAACAATTCGCAATCTCAACCTTTTTACTCTTCATTTAATAAACAATTCCGATCAATTTGTCAATGCACACATAAGCTCACTGGATAAAACATAAACTCCGGTCGATTCTCATACGATATTCTCCTCCTCGGGCTCGACCCGAAACTCCTGGCTGCAGCCGCCGAATTCCCACAAAATATAACTCATCAACATCGGATTTCAGGCAATTTTCTCTTCATGGTAAATATTTCCATATTCCTTAGCCTGCCTCATCTGACGCTCTCAGGTCGGCTCTTTTCACTCGAAGTAAAGCGTTCAAGCTAAACGGTCAGAAGGCATATACATTTGCATTAAATTTTCATATTGCAAATATAACGAAACAACACAAGCTAGCTAAACGTCTCCGCCACGTGGCCCCAAACACACGAGTCAGTGCCACAACCGTCAGAACTTCTTCCTGCCCGAAATCGTTACGCGATTGCGAGCAGCATCACAGCATCAGCACCGTCTTGCAGCAGCTCAAAAAGCCCGAACCATACAATATGAGATGGCTTATGCTCTCAAACTATTTACTGGTGACGGAAGCCCTCGGCAAGCCTTTCACATTTTGCCGACCGTTGCAGCCAAGTTTGAGGAAATTTGCCAATAAAATTTCATATGACTTTTTATACATGCATTATGTTTGCAAATTTCTCCAGAAGCACGCCACCACATGCTCGAGCGATTCGATCTGCTTATCTGGCTGCTGGCCGCTAGCGAAAAGAGAAGGGGAAAAACAAATCTTTTCATCCTTAAGACGAAAGCCAAACGGAGCACCAGCAGCAGCTGAAGCAAACTTTGCTAAAATATAGTTCGATATTTGAACAATATGGAAATTCGAGTGCTCTCCCAAGCTCCTCCGCCGGTGGCTTCCGCTGCTGGCACTGGAAAGCTGGGCTGGAAAGCGTTTCGAGCGACCGGGGCCAAGAATCTGCTGCGGTACCCACCACGTAGACAAGACCCAGCAACGAACTGCCGGCTCCCGGTCGGATGCTATAAAGTGCTAAACATCTTTAATATCAATAGGATTCCGGTGATCGGATTGCCTTTCATGCTACGTTTTGCTCCCCTACTGGCTGGTACCGGTGAAAACCGGAAGCTGGCAGCCAGCACTAGGAAAACAGTTTGTGGAGAGCAAGAAAAAAAATCTGGCAGGGTTGTACTAGGAAGAGAAGGAACCCTAATTGAGACAATCTGGAATCTGAGACAATTGTATTTTGGGGGCTATTTAGGTAGTAGTTTATTATTAGCTTCAGATTGAATACACTGATTGTTTTCTGAAGTGGAATTTTACTGGAATCAAGTAATTTTTAGATGAAATTTCTAGGTTCCATCATAGTAGAACTATTTCTCCAGGAGAAGGAGCGAAGAGCAAAATAATAACAAAATGTGTTATGGTAATCGAATACCTATCAAAATATCAAAATTTGGTCTTGTTTTGGCTGACATAGTTGGTAAAATAACAAAAAATAATATCAAAATTTTGCTCCTTCAAGGCTAAAAGAATGACTACTTGTGTTATTTGAATAACAAAGCGATAACATGACTGTATTCAGAGTTTAGAATAACATATTTTAGTATTATTAAGGTATTGAATAACAAATGCAGTAGCATATGAGATATTAATATCATTTTAATGACTGTTTAATGACTTTTTAGAAACATGAAAAAAAGAGCAAAATAAAAGTTGGTTTTCACTTGGAAGGAAAGTGCACTATATGAGTAATTCCAACTCAACTAGTAAAACGGTTTGTCTCGAATAATTTTTATTGGAATGAAATTTTGCTGATATGTTGGATGCCATGCAAGGATTCGTTTTGCATGAAACAATTATTTTCGTCGAAGGTACCTTTTCAAAAAGGTGTACTTATTAAATCAGATTTTTTTTTTAAAATATCTTATGTCGAAAACTACTTATTTGTTAAAAATCACATCAGTGGAAAAGTTGTAGGAAATTAGGTGTATTTTTGGAAAAAAAAACTTTGCAAAATCAAGACAAAAATCATAAAACGTGAATTATCGCAACACATGTCAAATATTTTATCATAAAACGTGAATTATTGCAACACATGACAAATATTTTATGAAGTTTTCCTCCTTCCGGTGTGGGGTCACTGAAGAGGGGGGGGGGGGGGGGGGGGGCTGGAGGAAAATAAACAAAGAGGTTTCTTTAATCAAGCAAGACACCGTTTTAGAGGTTACATACAGTTTAAATTCTAGATAAATCGACGTCTAACAACGGTTTCGTTTTAGAAAAAAGCAATTTCTTAGATTACTGAGATCGTGAGCTATAACCCAGGCAACATTGTGAGTTTTATCATTCTCTTATGGCGGTTTTAATGATCAATTTTGGTCTTAAATGCCATCATAAGATTGTAATAAAACCCAAATTGTTACTTGGGAAGGCAACTACAAGAAGGAGATATTTAAAAATTATGAACTATTTTCTAAATCATGTTAAAAATTCAAGATACAGCCCACACAAATATTCTACATGCTGGCGTCACGTAGTGAGGTAATTCTATACTATTTTCCATACTATCTACAAAGCTGCTAGTCTGGTTACTTGTATCATAATATATAACATATACGCATATACGCTAGCGCCGACCGATGAGAAAATTCTTAACTATTTTCCAGTCACACTACTTTCTAAGCAATCAGTAGCGTAAGCAGCAGCCTATACAGTAATATTGCCTATACGGTAACGTCACGTAGTGAGACAATTCTGCTCTATTTTCTATACCATCTGCAAGGGTGCTATTACTCAAACAACTTTCCCTAAGAAAATAATATCTTATATTGCACGGATTATGAGCTATAGCAAATAAAACAAGGTAGTATATACACTAGCGCCGCACGTTGAGAATATTCTTAACTATTTTCAGTGCCATCTTCGAGATGACAGTCATTTGAACAAGCTTTCCGAAGACTGCAACTTTCTAAATAGTCAGTAGCGTAAGGTACAGCCTGTACAAACATATTACATATGCACTAGCGCCACGTAGCGAGAAAATCCTGACCTATTACCGCCTGCCCGCTAACTTACCTTTCAATGAAGATGATGGTAATATGATTCCAAGATAAGCACTTGCACCCGTTTTACTCCAAGTAGTAATTCCTTATAATCGCTTGGAATGAAAGGGGTACAAGTGCATAACTTAGAAGGGAAGAGGTGTAAGTGCAAATAACATTTTCAAAAATGTCTTCACAATGCTTTTCCAAGATTTCAATAGAACTGAAAAAAGTGAAGTTAACAGAACCATACACGCTATGTCCGAAGGCAATTATTATTTAACTTTCATGCACCTCAAATTTTTCTTCACAGGATGTTAGTATTGGTCAAAACAATTAATTTAGAGAAGGTCTCAAAATATTCTATCTTGGGTTTTTTATGAAAATTCAATTTTCAAGGTTATATAGGGGTCATTCCCTCTCAAGTGATCATATCCGTTGTAATCGACCACCTTCGATTTCAACCAAATTTGGTATAATTAGTCATTCCGACCTTGCATTCAATTTCCCAAAGATTTGCAGGGATTGATCAATCCCCCTTGCAGCGACATGCAATGAAAAATGAGTTTTTTCGAACATCTAAGAAAAATAGAGAAGCGTCGTCCAAAAGGGCGAGAAGTAGAACTTTTTTCCTAGTGTCTTTTGCTTTCATTTTATCATTTATGGTCTTCAGCGCTTTTCTTCATATAAATATCCCCCTTAATCTAAAATTGTCAAAAGTTAGTCATCGCTTACTATAGTGAAAATAAAAAAATTACTTTTTACCTTTGGTATAGTATATAACAAAGGTTTAGAAATTGGTCGAAAAACACGAAACTGATCCGAGGCCCGGAGGGCCGAATCACATATACCAATCGATAGAGCTCGACGAACTGAGCAATGTCTGTGTGTGTGTATGTGTGTGTGTGTGTGTGTGTATGTGTGTGTGTGCAGCTCATTTTCTATCGCCTGTTTCTCGGATATGGCTTAACCGATTTATGCGTTATTAGTCTCATTTGAAAGGTACTATTGCCTAGTATGTCACTATTGAATTGCTTCGTGGTCCGATGTTTCGTTTAAAAGTTATAAGCAAAATTGTGAAAACTATGTGACACGGTTTTCTCCGGAACCACACAACCGATTTCAATGATCTTAGTACCAAATGAAAGCTCTTGCTAAATTATAAAAATTTTCGGGAAATTTTATTGAAAACAAATAAGTAGTTTAAAAGTTATGCTTAAAAACGTGTTTTGACAAGGTAATAATTATCGCCTGTTTCTCAGAGATGGCCAAGCCGATTTATGCGCTATTAGTCTCATTTGAAAGGTAATATAGCCGGATAGATCACTATTGAATGGTTTTTTGATTGGACTTTTAGTTTGAAAGTTATGAGCAATTGAAATTACACGTTAAAATTTACAATACTTTATAGCGATTTTAACCAAGATAATTTATCTAGTTTCAATTGTTTTAGTATTAAACGAGAGTTCTTAACACTGTAAATGTATTTACCAAATTTCATAAGGATTGGTTCTACTGGTCAAAAGATATTTAAAAATGATTGATGAAATTTATTCAAGAAAACCTTAATGACCAAACCTTTAATTGGACTAAACCTTTAAAACAGAATAATATAGTAAAAATGTGTAATTTTTCAACGGATGTTTGCAGTTAATTAATAAAATATAGCACATTTTCTTACACTTTTAGGGTGACTGTGAATCCACATAATAGGGTGACACAAATTTTTGTTTTTTACATGCGTCCAAAAAAATAGCGTCTTCACAAAAATTCTAGAACACTAAAATAAGCAACTTTGCTGCATATAGTAACTATCTATCTCTTACTGGTTGCGAAATTTAAGGATTTGTTTGAAGAAACCACTTTAAAATCAAGCAAAGCAAAGCCATGGGTGTAAACGTCCTTCAGAACTTGACCCTTCTTTATCGACAGACTTCGCAGCCGGTTATTAGAGTACAGGAAAATTACGGGGCTAGGGCAAAGATCCTATTAACTCTGTAGCGACACCGATCAGTCGAGATTCGAACATACAATGACTGGCTTGTTAGGCTAGCATTGTACCCCGAAGCTAACAGCCACTTTAAAATCAGTTCTGCTCAAAAATTCTGTACACGATGTTTTCATTGCTTTCCTATATTCTATTAAGTAATTTAGTAGGTTAAAATACACTCTGAAAATTGTTTATCGCTAGGATGCATATGGATGATAACTAGCACAGCGTTAACAAACAGTTGAATTAAATTCCGAAGACATGTCGATTTCTTTATGATCATTTCCAGCTCAAAACGCTAAAAACAGCCAGTTTTTACTCGACTATTTTCGATTGGAATTGGAATTTGAATGTGAAAATAGTTTCTTTCTAAACCTAATATTTGACGAGCAGCATTCCAAAAGGTCCAATGTGCAAATGAAAGATTCTCTTTGCGACTCGTCTCTTACGGTTATTACGGCGGCATAAATGCACTTGAATGCATCTATTTTGCATGAAACGGTTACTAGTGTTATTGGAAAGCTTATCCTTTAGAATAATTGGGTTGAAATGTATTTATGCCGCCGTAATAAGCATAAGAGAAGAAACGCAAAGAGAATCTCTCATTTGCACATTAGACCTTTTGACATGTTGGTCGAGATTTCCAGGTTTATCTGTAAGTAAAAAATAAAAAGGTTTGACAAAACGGGTCTTTTTTTAAAAAGAAGGTACTACCACTAATCGTACCACTAATGGAGGTATCAATCGGCACCAAATTTAAGATTTTTGCTTTCTGATCTAAAATGAACAATCTGACAAAATTTGGTTCAAATCCGTGAAAGTCGATTACACGGTTATCGGATACTTTGCATGTGTTGACTCCAATAGATAATTTTGAGATTTCACATCTTAATAACTTGAGAACGGCTGGGCCTAAGAAACAGTTTATATAACAGTTTATATCGCTTCTCGGCCTAAAGGCTAAGATCAAAGTGGAAAAAAAACTTGAGAACGGCTGGGCCTAAGAAACAGTTTATATAAGAATTTAGTTCAAAGTGATGCGAATATAATTTGACTCTGTCAGTTTTATGAAAATTACAAATTCAAATACAAATAAAAAATAATATTTCAACTGAAAATGCCTATGTCAAATGACATAAGATAGTATAACAAAGGTTCCTTTCACCACTAGGTGGATTAAATCGGGTTTTTACCTTTGTTATACTATAACAAAGGTTTAGGAATTGGTCGAAAAACACGAAATTGATCCGAGGCCCGGAGGGCCGAGCCACATATACCAATCGACAGGGTTCGACGAACTGAGCAATGTCTGTGTGTGTGTGTGTGTGTGTGTATGTGTGTATGTATGTGCGGGGCGCAACTTTTCTATCGCCTGTTTCTCGGAGATGGCTGAACCGATTTGTTCGCTATTACTTTTGTTTGAAAGGTATTATTGCCTAGTATATCACTATTGAATTGTTTCAAGGTCCTACATTTCGTTTAAAAGTTATAAGTAAAAAAGTAAAAATTACGTGACATGATTTTCTCCGGACCCAAATGACCGATTTCAACGATCTTGGTATCGAATGAAAGCTCTTATTAACACTAAATTTTTCGGATAAATTTTATTGAAAACAAACAATCAGTTTAAAAGTTATGCTTAAAAACCCTGTTTTGACAAGGTAATAATTATCGCCTGTTTCTTAGAAATGACTAAACCGATTTAGACGCTATTAGTCTCATTTGACAGCTAACATAACCTAATAGATCACTATTGATTTGTTTTTTTGATTGGACGTTTAATTTGAAAGTTATGATCAATTGAATACAACACATTAAAATTTACAATAAGTTATAACGATTTCATCAAACATGATTTATCTAGTTTGAATTATTTTGGCATCAAATTAGAGATTTTAATGCTACAAATATATCTGCAAAATTTCAGAAGAATCGGTTTTGCCGATCAAAAGATATTAACCCTCCAACACTCGCGCCAACTTTTGTAATACGGGTTATTCGCGCGCACAATGGCCCAAAGCCAAAGAGACATGCGCACTAGAGTTTTGACTGGGAAAACTTGGTTTTAGGTTTATGGAACCTTTGGAAGAATTTCTTAAAATTGAAAGTTCTATCGTCTGGTGCAATTTAAATTTTGATTAATCCCCCTAAAAGTGGAAAAAAAAAATTATTTTTCTTCAGTTTCAATATAACACATTGATGTATTTTGCAAAGTTTCAGAGTATATTATTACAAGAAATTTTGCTGAAGACAGTAACCCCCTATCTCTTCAGCGAAGATAGAAAAATATTATTTATTGTACATGAATTAGTGAAATCAGTTTTTTATTTTAGCTCTTTTCGTAATTGTTGTATGACTTTTTCATGTATTACAAAGTTGCACAAATAGGAAAAATACACAACTTTGCTGAATATAGTATACCTCTATGTTTGCTTGTTTAGGAACTGTAGAACTTTGATTATAAAAAGTACCCTAATTTTGACTCCGGATTACTCGACTACCAACAGACGGATACATTTTAAATATTTTACATTATTGCTGATTGTTTTGATGCATACAGACACCATTTTTCCATATGAAGAAACGAGAGAAAATTCCAGGCCAATTCCGGTACACCTCATATGCTGATTGCTTCATTTCTGTGATGTCAGTTTATGCTGATCAATTTTCCCAACAATTTAAAATATTAATGCATTGAATAATTATGACATTTTGCTCATAACAAGTTTATTGAAGAATATACGTTAGTTACACAACAATTTGTAACTTTATAACAATATGGCGTTCAAAAACCTACACGTGTTATATAAAATACAACAGCGTGAGTAACCGAAGGTTAATAAAAATTGATGAAATTTATTCTAGAAAACTTTATTGGTGTGAATCAAATAGGCATTACAGGAAATTATGCATAGTTCAAAAATCTATAAACTAGACCTTTACTACGCAATGTATATGTTAAAGAATAATATTTGCTCTTACAACCTACTTTTACTTGCACTTACTCAAATTATTAACAACTTACTTATCCTTATTCAGCAATTTCATGAAAAAAGGATCTATCAAAATTTATAAGTGGTCATATTTTGTTCAAATTTTGTAAACGTATTCAATTTTCAAAAATTTTATGTAAGCCAACGCACTACGCAACGTTAACCAATAGATGGATTATACTCCGAAGACGTGTCGGTTTCTATCTCAAATAGCAAGTAAGACCGTATAACAAAGGTTCCTTTCACCACTAGGTGGATTAAATCGGGTTTTTGTATTAGGAAATATAGACATAGTTTCTTCGGCAAAGTATGAAAACAAGCAACTTTGCTGAAGAAATAGTGTTGAGCTAAAGCGCATATTCTTTAAAACTTCTTCAAAAAATGGGTTTTCATACTTAGCTGTTGTTAGTTGCATTTTACAAGAATATAATGTTCTAGGCTATTATTGAAGCTCTCAAAATTCACGTTTTTGCAGAAGACCGCAAATCTCTTGGACCTTTACTTGCTGAGTTATCGCATATTCAAGTTTTAAATTTCCATAGCTTCACGAGCCCATGGGGTAAAATGGGGCAAGCGGATTTATGAAATCAGCACTTTATCTTAAAGCCTAAATCGAGTACTATAAATTTGTATGGGTTCCGCTTGTCACCAACTACCCAAATGAGAGTACGGAAAGCATACGTGTTATGTGTTTCGCGTTCGCTGAAGGCTCGATAGATGTCCATTCTTTTGTGTTAGTAGATAGACACATGGTTTCTTCGGCAAAGTTATAGAAAATATAAAGGCAAACAACTTTGCTAAAGAAATGACATTTCTAACACCATCGAGCGCAGAGCTATAGAGCATTTTCTAAATTTGAAAACTAGTTTTTCATACTTAGCGTATGTTGGTTGCATTTTATAAGAGTACCAAGCTGACCCGACAAACTTCATATTGCCACAAATTAACCTGTGTTGTACATAAATCATGAGTCTCGGATGATCTTTGTCACAATCTCGAGTTTTGCAAGTTTCTGAGGAGTTCAACCTTAGATGATTCATTTTGGCAGTTACGTAACTATGAAAGCATCCCAGGTATCCAAAAAGCATCACCAATGCTATTTAAATATAGGCCAATAAGCATTTAAGTCGCCTTAAATGCTACCTAAATGCTATTTTGGCAAAATATACAGCTACTTTACTGATAACCTTCTTATAGTGCTGACAATGCTAATTTACAGCTAATTACCGACACGAAGAATTTGAATACAATTTTGGATGCCAATTTACAACACCTATGCAGTCAAAAAGCTAACATACAATAACGTGCAGTTATTGTATGTACGCTGATTTGCTGTTTACGTTAAGGCTTTTTAGTTATCTGGAATGGGTAGTTTAATATACAAATTTGCAATTTTTCCTCACAGTAAAGTAGAAAACAACTCCCCTGTCCCCTCATTGCATAGCCAGAAAGCGTATAGTAATATTCGCCATGATTGTACAACATTTCGCCGAATATCATTTTGCGAAAAACCTCAAGCGGAATGTACCATTTCACGGAAAACTTTTTTGTGGAAAGTACCATTTCGCGATCCTCCCCTTACTCGCTGTCGCTCGTTCCAGGAAACCCAGATAGACCTAGGAAAATAAATAAACCTAGACAGTAGTGATTTCTGCGGGGAGTTGCCTCCCCACAGTGGGCGGCGCTTCTGACGGCGGGTCGCCGGCAACACTCGCGGCCGTCTCGTCCTGAATGATCTAGTGTTACTACATATAGATAGTTTTTGTGGTCTGGTTATTGATTAATGTTTTATGTAAGAGTCTCGAATTTCTCGAATTCGAGTAGTTTTTGAGTTTCGCAAAAATTTCTGTTTTATTTGTATGAGAGTCCATATCCCCCTACCACAGGGGTGAGAGGTTTCTATCATAAAATAAGTTCAAGACTCAAAAATCTCCTACATGCTAAATTTGGTTCCATTGGCTTGATTAGTACTCAAATTATAAGGAAATTTGTATTTCATTTGTATGGGAGCCCCCCTCTTGAAAGGAGAAGGGGTCGTAATACACCACAGAAAAAAATTCTGCCATCTAAAACTCCCACATGTCAAATTTGGTTCCATCGGCTTGATTAGTACTCAAATTAGGCCATTACAAATATTTAGGAAAGCTTTTGTCCCTCCGGTGTTGGGCCACGGAAGGCGGGGGGCGAAAGAAACAAAGAGAATTTTTTAATCGAGCAACAAAATATGGATTTTAGACATGTTTACTTAAAGTTTAAACGTGAAAACCAAATCTATTCTTGCTTTTAATAAATACGTTGTTATTTTTCATGCAAAAATCTACGAACAAAAAGACAAAAGCAAAAGAAAATTTTTTTGGTCGAGTTTCGGAAATTCCACTGTTTGAACTTCCATTTCTATTTCGTGTTAGAAGCGTTAACTCAACTCGTACACTCATTTTTCGAGTTTTTCAGTCTGTAGAGCCCACAGACAATTGGCTTTATAAAAAAAATTTACTCAAATCCTACAAATTATTTTTTTGCCCCCCGATTTTTCAAGCCAATTTTCAAGGGGGGGGGGGGGGGGTGACAAAAACTTTTAATATGATTTGCAATGGCCTTATAAGGAAATTTGCATTTCATTTGTATGGGAGCCCCCCCTCTTAAAAGGACAAGGGGTCGTAATTCACCATAGAAAAAATTTCTGCCATCTAAACCTCCCACATGCCAAATTTGCTTCCAATTGCTTGCTTAGTTCTCGAGATAAGAGGAAATTTGCATTTCATTTGTATGGAAGCCCGAGCAAGGATTGACAACAAAAGCTTATCAAAATTATTACATATTCTGCTGTTGATATCAACTAGAAAACATGTTTTGTTACCAACTCAAAATGGCACTTATGTATCAGACTTTGCTATCATTTTGCTTTCATTTTTATTGAAAGAAAATGTGTTGGCAGATTCTATATATGATGTAAATAAACCTTCAATATTTAAATTAATCTATTTTCACTTAATTTTTTTTCTAGTAAAATGGTTGGTTCAAATTATATGATGATAGCAAAATGATGATGATATGATAGTAAAATGATAACTAATTCTGCTTCCCTATTAACATTGTGTGACAGCAAGATTAGTATTCCGTTTGATATTTTTGATAGCAAAAGTAGTATTCAATTTAATTTCACGGCGTGGAATTTTTGCAATCAATTTTGATATTTTAACCGCTAAGTCGACCAAATGAAATCACACCGAGTATTCAAAATCCGTTACATCAAGATATCAAATTTTGTTTTCAATTTGCTCTAAAACCCTGCTCGGGAGGCCCACCCTCTTAACCTTCCTAGTGCATTGGGGTCGTTTTCGACCCATCGGCATACTTACAAAGCTTTATGCTCAGTAACGGTACGAGCTAGAGACTTGAAATTTTCTGACTTTTCCTAACTTTGGAAAATTAGCATTGTGGGGGAGTTTCAGCTTTCAGCGACATCTAGAAGAGCCACAGCAAAAAAAGTTACATATTATGCATTAAGGGTCGAAAACGACCCAAGTTTTGAAATTGCTCTCATTCATCCATTTTCAATCCGAATTTCGTTTTCTTTACCTCGTTTGAAAGATATGGCCAAAAACTAGCACCCAAGGCATGTTGGGGAATATTTGTTGACTGATGGCCACTTCTGCGTCGGTTCCGGAACACCCACTACCAGGTCCCGGGGAACATGTTTATATTTTGAGATAATTCACCATGCGGCACCTCAAATCACATCGCGTTGATAAAATAACAACAATGGAAGTATAATGGGGCGTCAGTCGCATATAATCCGGTACCCGGTATTTATAATGAACCGTAAAACGGGGTAACTCGGGGCAGATGAATTACCCTGTAATCCAAAAATGTCCCCAAAACCCGGATACCGGATAGCCCGGAACCGATGGTGAAATGGTAATTTTGACTCCAAAATTTTTCAATTGTACTTCCATTGGTGTTATTTCATCAAGCCAATGTGATTTGATGTGGCGCATGATGAATTATCCTATCCAAAAATGTTCTCATAAACCGTGCACCCGATGTTCCGGAACCGATGATGAAATGGCCATTTGTCTTCAAATGGTCCCCATAGCTCTTGTAACTGTTTTATTTGATCAAGGCGTTGTGATTTGATGTGCCGCAAGATGAATTATTTCATAATCCAAAAATATCCCGCGGAACCGGATGTTCCGGAACCGATGGTAAAATGGCCATTTGGCTTCTAAATGACCTTATTTTATTTTCATCAGTCTTATTTAATCAAGCCGATGTGATTTGATGTGTCGCAAGATGGGTTATCCTAAAATACAAAAATGGCCCCAAAACTCGGGTACCGGATGTTCCGGGACCAATGCTGATGTAGCCATTTGCCTTCAAAATGTCTTTATTATACTTTCAATAGTCTTACGTTATCAAGCTGATGTAATTTGACGTGTCGCAAGATAAATCATCCTAAAATTTAAAATTGTCCTCAAAAACCGGGTACCGGATGTTCCAGAACCAATGAGGAAATGGCCGCTTGGGTCCAAAATGTTCCCATTGCACTTCCATTGATCTTATTTTGTCAAGCCAATGTGATTTGATGTGCCGCAAAATGAATTATCTCAAAATATAAAAATGTCCCCCGGGACCTGGTAGTGAGTGTTCTGGAACCGACGCAGAAGTGGCCATCAGTCTACAAATATTCCCCAACATACCTTGGGTGCTAGTTTTTGGCCATAGCTTTCAAACGAGGTAAAGAAAACGAAATTCGGATTGAAAATGGATGAATGAGAGCAATTTCAAACTTGGGTCGTTTTCGACCCTTAATGCATAATATGTAACTTTTTTCTAATGCATTAGGAAGGTTAAAGGGAAGATGGGTCATAACTCGCTTTCTAAAGAGGAGAGGGGTCAATTCACCATAGAAAAAAACTTGCCTCCAAAACCACTTACATGTCAAATTTGGTTCCATTTGCTTGTTTAGTTCACGAGTTATGAGGAAATTTGTTTTTCATTTGTATAGGAGCCCCTCTTCCTAAAGTGGGGAGGGGTCCTAATTCACCTTAGAAAATTTTCTTGCCCTCGAAAACCTTCACATGCCAAATTTGGTTCCATTTGCTTGATTAGTTCTCGAGTTATGAAGAAATTTGTATGGAAGCCCCCCCCTCTTAAAGGGGAGAGGAGTTATAATTCCCCTTATAAAGAGGGGTCTCCATTTACCATAGAATAAATTCTTGTCACTGAAAACACCCACATGCCAAATTTTGTTCTATTTGCTTGATTAGTTATCGAGTTATGCAGAAATTTGTGATTCATTTGTATGGGAGCCCCTCCTCTTAGTGGGGGGAGGGGTCTGTAACCATCACTAAAACCTTTCCTGACCCCAAAACCCTCTACATGCAAATTTTCACGCAAATTTTCAAAATCAATTGTCTGTGGGCTCTATAACCTGAAAAAGTCGAAAAATGAGTGTACGAGTTGAGTTAACGCTTCTAACGAAATAGAAATGGGAATTCGAAGAGTGAAGTTTCCGAAAATCGGCCAAAAAAGTTTTCTTTCGTTTTTTGTCTTTTTTCATAGATTTTTGCATAGAAAATAATAACGTACAAGAATAGAATTTTAAATTGCACACAAGAATAGATTTGGTTTTCACGTTTTTAAACCCCCCCCCCCTTCCCCCCAGGGGGCCCAACACTGGAGAGACAACAATTTTTTTTAAATATTTGTAATGGCCTAACTACCAGCATTAATTGGAACCATACTATAACTATAAATATTATCATCTATCTTCCAATCTAAAACCATTAGTGAAATGGTTGGGCACCGTATCTAAACTGTTGGGTCGTTAAGAATGTTCACCTTACGAAATTCAGCGATTTTCCATACATATTTTTGAAGTGTAGGATATAATGAACGTAATGATAATGGTTGAACCATAATATAAATGGTAACGCCGTTGAAAAACTTTGGGTTTGGAATGTATTGTAACCTTTGATCTTATGGTGAGTATAGAGGTTATAATTGCGTTATGATTATGACCATTTACGCAATTGTTTTCATTTATGCGGGTAGTTCCCACGTAGCACAGTATTAGCACTTCTTGTTACAGTAACTTATTTATAACTGAAACTAGTCAGATATCAGTTGCCATAACTGGTTTCTAACAACTGTGCTAGTAGGATTTGTATATTCATGTGTCGTCTGTATTTAGTAAGTTGAGAAATCCTGGATAAAATGTATGGAGATTTACAAGGTAGAGAAGTAAAACTAGCGCAAAGGACTTAACGTCGTTGATGCGACACTATACACTATACACAAGACGAGTATGTCTCATGGGGCCGAGCACCTACCCTCACGTTTGTACGTATGCCTCAAGGCAGAATCGTATTCTCGTTTGTTTTTAGCTGGGGCTAAATACACAAAATGTTGCACGATGTCAAATTGTCTTCTAGTGTGCGAATGTTCTGAATCTTACTAACAATCCTTTCCTTCTCTAACGACTACAAGGACATGGCTGATGCCGTTATTGATTTTTCGAATAGGTAGCTTCTCTGTGCAACTTCATGTGCTCAGATCAATCACGGAGGTACATCTACGACTGTGTGGTCTTTCATGATCATGGTCATGCTCTATCTTAACACTCTATCTTATTTCATTCAATATCAACTTTAACGGTCCTTGATTGTTTGAGTACGGCTTAAATATCATTTCGAGTTAATTTGATTAACCAAACTACAGCACTGACTGGTGCCGACCATATGGCTTGAGCACTCCCAACGCCAACGACGACGATTTGGCCTCTGCAGCGATCGGTCACGGTAAAAAAGTTATACAAATCTCAGTTCGGTTTTTTATGCAGATATTGCGCATACATTCGAACAAGGAGATTTTCCTACGTAGAACAGCGCCGTTCGATTGGTTCTGCATTGTTCTTTCCGTTGCATCGAGCAGCGGCATAAGTTGAACCGTAGAAAAACTTGCATAGACTGGAGAGCAGTTTTTCCCGTGCAACTGCAACTAAAGTGTACTCAAAGTTGTCATAGAGCGATCGGAACTAGTGCTATTCAGCCAGCTTAAATAGATATATGCAGATAAGATGTACGGAATCTGCTGCTGACCCGAACCGGCTGCTCTTGAGCGCTAGGTTCGATATTCTTTACCGAGCAATAAACATGAAACTTCAAACAGCAAACGGCATGGACAGCTTCTAACGTGTGTACTTTTTTTCTATTTTCTTCCTTTCAGAGAAAGACCCATACCCGGTGGATGCTCTGCCCACGTGCAATCACGCGCTGTCCGTCTGCCAGCAGGAGCGAAAGTGCATCAAACTATTCGAGGACTTTAAGACGCACTGTAAGGTGCGGGAAAACAAGTGCCGCATGGAGGATAGGTACGGAAACACAAATGAACCCAGCTGAGCTGAGTATCACGTGACGTGTAGTGTCTGTTTCCCCGGGCAGGATGATTCTGGTGAATTATGGTTGGCTCACGGTGGGGGCTCGTCGATCTCCGGTAGGCGCTGGGCAGGAAATGCTGCATCGATTGTTGTTTTTGTTTGGAACAAAAAACCGCTGCAAACACGGAATTCTTGGGATTTTCAGCAACCAGAATTTCTAATCTTTGGACGGAGTCTACGGTTTCTTCGAATTTGTTCTCCGTCTAGCTTTGAAAAATCGATTAAATTTTAATTATAAAATATCTAACAGCTTGCTCCGCAAGCAGAGGCATCTTGACGGTTATAATTACTGGTATTGCGGAAAAGACTAAAGCCGTTATCGGGTTTGGAGCTAGCACCTGGCGCTTCACACTCACCTGGTTCAATTTGCTTGTTCGTGCTGCGTTCTTTCCCCGGCCGGAGACCCTTAAACAGCGCGTGCCGCGTAAAACCGTGGATGGATCAATAACGGTTTTCTGCGTAAATTATTTTCCTTTTCGTGGGTGCTACCGTTGCCAGTGCTAAGTATATACATTCGAAGCCGACACAAGCTGATAGCTCGCTCCGGTAGGCAAAAGCACGCATCACTGAACCACGCTGCTTATCGTTTATCACCTTGAGCCAGCAATGTGACGCCAATCAGACCGTGAACAGCTCCGGCGGAATTTCGACACGTGGCACAGGCGAAGATGAAAGCCGAACTGTGCAGTTTGGCTGAAATAATCCCTAATTATTATCGATTTTGAATTTAATCCTTTAATGAGAGCTCGATCGTCGCGGGAAGCGGTAATAAATTACTGGTCTGGTGTGCGGTTTGCCTACGATGTTGCGGTAGAACGATAAAGCTATAGTAGAGTAAGTAAATGAAGTAAACGAGGCGCTATCTTAAAGCAGCTTTGATGAAAAATATTTCGCTGTCTCTAAGAAGACGAATGCGAAACTTGCTTTATGATACAGGTGTTTTGTAATGATTCATTATATTAAGCCAACCAACCAGCAAAAAATGTTTATTCAGCTGAAAATAATTAACATTCTAGTCCGTCTTGCCTTCGTTCTGTACAATTTGATGTTGTGCATTATAATACCCTTTCCAAGTAATACAAAACGCAATTGCTTCGGATTCAGTATTTTCACTGGCTAACGATTGAAATTGATAAATCGAACAATCCCAAAATTCAGGAGGTTCTTGACAATCGAGCCCTCTTCGGTGACTATGCTGAACTGTGGGGAAACCCCTTTTTTTCTTGAAATATTCTAACGAGCTGTTACAAAACAGTTGTAGCAGCCGATATATGACTAATTCCAGTTATCAATTAGTTGCTGCAACTAGAAGTGCCAAAATTGTGCTGCTAATAGTACGCTAACGCCGAGCAGCATTAATTTAATCCTCTATTTAGTATCACATAAGTTTCAAATTACAATGATTTTAAAAGGTTTATCTCCAGACCGTTCGGAAAACGGATCGATACAGTCTGATACCTCCTGCAGCCACCACCGCCCGACGAGCCCCACACCGCGTTGACCACCGGAGCCAATCGGGAGCGAACAGAAAGCGCTAACAAAACATCGTAAAACCAATCGAAGCAAAGCAAAAAAAAACCCGAATGTGAACTCTTGAGCGGACAGACGATCGGAAGCAAAAATGTCCCCTTAGGATTATGCTACTAGCACCAGCACCCGCAATACCATCCACCCACCGCACCGGCGGCGGCAGCGAAAAAGCACTCACAGAATTTCGTCTTATTGTTTCTTCCTTTCATGGCACACCCCGCGCTGCTCGACCGAAACGCATCCTGCGAACGACGGTGACGACGACGGCGACGGCGACGATGACGACGATGGAATTCTGGACCACCTCAACAGGGAATTGTGCTACGAAGCATGGACTAATCTCCGATTATCGCCGATGTTTGGCTGTATCTGTCCGAACAACCACATGAAGCGCAGATGTGATAAAATATTTAGCGTTGTAAACCATAATCCCTGCGTTGGTAAGTGTTCTCGCTTGTACGAATAACCGTAGCGTAATGCCATTTCCACTTCAGTCGAGTACATATTTGTAGAGTGCAGGTTTTCCCTTACGGAAATAAATATGAGCTTCCTGCTGCTTGAAATTTCAGTGCACCGGGTATTGGCTTTTTCTTTTCCATGGTCAAGAGAAAGCGCTTAGGTACACGTTGTGCTACCATTCCGATAAGTAGCTACGGGTCTCGTGTGCGGTTTTTTGTTTCGTTGTTTAGCCCTCGGTTTCCTCAAATCCATCCGGTTGATGGGAACCGAAGGTAGTACAGGATTTCGAGCAACTGTAAAAGTGAGCCGGGAAAAGTTTCCGGCTGCAACCTTCACCGGTGGCGGCTGTATTTCATTTCATTGCCATCCCACCCAGCTTCATTAATCCATCGACCGGACGTATTTTCGTTTTCGTTCCTTCCATCCACCGTTTTCCCGCATTCCCATAGTCATAATTTCACTCTGCCGTTTGAGTTTTTTTAAGTTCCCCTAAATATGAGCTGGCAAAAAGCCTACGCCTCCGAAGTGAACCGGAGACCACAGTTTACGAAGTTGGAAAAACGTGAGGCAGCGGGAGCACGTGAAAACTCCGCCGTAGGCCGTCCACGTGTCAGCGAAAGAATAAACTCGGCGAATAAAGATTTTAAGTTTATTAACAAGGCACGGTACCGACCGATTTTGGCTACCCGGTTGGACGGTTGGGTTAACCGAGGGAAGCGGGCAAATCGCTTGGGCCTGCTGACCGTGGAGCGGCTGCGTTTCGTTAGCGTGGTTCACTGGCGTAGGAAGTTGGGTAGAAGTTTCGGTTGTGTATGAACTTTTTTTTTTTGCTTGTTATTTTATTGGTCGCTTGCTCAGAAGTGTTCTTTTGCACTTCGATAACGAAATTCAAATTCTAACTGATGGATCTTCATCAAGTTTGTTTCATGTGCTGTTAAAAAAGATTATAAAATAACGGTTTATTTGCGAAAAATGCCGGTGCAATTCAAATGATATGTTGTATTTTTACTACACGTTGTATATCTTATATGATTTCTGATAAGGTTGCCTCTCAAGAGTCAAAATTTTAACCTCTGAAATACGGATTCAATAAAAACTAAGTCTACCAGAGACAAATTGGACACAGTAGAAGTTTGTTAAATTATGAGAAGTCACTGTGATGAAGTTCCTAGGAATACGCGCGCAAGTTTGACGTAGGACTATGAATATAAGTACAATTATTAGTGTTAGAACTAGGAATCTATGGATTTCTTGGAGCAATACTTAGTTTGAGCATCAGTTAGACGAATTGTGTGCTAAAGAAAAAAAAATTTCAACAAATCTAGTTAACAGTAATTTTAATAGCAGTTCATGCTCTAGTCAAAATCACCTCGATATTATCTACTACTACTAGCGCCTTTTTTGTATGCCAGAAGGGTACTGAGTTCAAAAATGCCACTGCGACAGTCATGGGCGAATTATTTCATCTGTAACCAAAACCAAACACCTAACAGGTCGCCATTATTGTGGTAAAAATCGCATTTAGCGAAGACTCAAAACAATTATGCCGGAATTCAGTCAAGACCAGAATCAGTAACATAGTTTTAGGCGTTTTGTTCATATATTCCGATTATCTCCATTACAGTGGAGCTAGATTACTTACTTACTTTTGGGTCCATGTCCACCGGTCCGGCAGAACAAAAGGGATGAAATCAGAGATCTCCACTGCTGACGGTTAGCCGCCATGGCCGCCAGGACAGGTTCTCGTCTACAGCCCGGATGTCGTTGGCTAAGCTGCGTCGCCATGAGCCTCTGGGCTTCTGCGAGCTAGATTAGCACAGCAAAAAAGTATTTTCGCCTAAATTGTAGAAAATTCCAACTCTTAATTTTAAACTGACTTATTCTGATTTTTTTTTCTCGTCTTCTGATTCTCGAATTTCGACTTGGGACCTTTCGAATTTTCGACCTATCGATCATTCTACTTTCATTTATTTTTCAGCTTTGAGATTCGATTTTGAATTTCCACTTTCAATTATCGATGTTCAGTTTTCTTCTTTTCACTCTACGTTTGACATTGCACTACTGACTCTTAGCTTTCGGGCTTTCGAGCATTCGTCTTACAATTTTATACTTCCGATTTTATGACTTCTCGATCTTTTCTTTCACCGGTTTCAAATTTGTCGGCACTTTGCTTTCTGGTTCCCAATTGTTGATTTTTGACTACCGATCTTACGATGTGTGACTTCCGTCCTTTCACTTTGGATTTTTCATTTTAGATTTTAGATGTTAAACTATAAGCATTCTGGTTTCAATTTTTTTTTGATTACAGTCGCTTTAATAACTTTGATCATTCGTGACTTCTGTGGGGATAGGATTTTAACTCGGGCCTTCTCGTTGTGAAAGGCGTGAATGCTAACCACTAACTGGGATCACTTTCGAATTTCAATTTTTGACCTTTCGAGTTACGACCTTCAGATGTCCATTTTCCATTTTCTACTTGCAAACATCGACTTTGGACTTTAGAAATTCGTGTTTCATCTTTTATCATTTGACGTTAAGTTTTTATCTCTCGTCTTTCGACTTTCGACTTGGGAACTCGGATTTCCAACTGTCAACTTTCGACCTATAAATTTTGGTTTTAGGCTTGCAACTTTTGAATCACTTTCAAGTTTCAAATTTCGAATTTCGACAATGGACTTTACAATACGCACTTTACACTATACACTGTAAACTAAACACTTTACACTTTTCACTACACTTCACACTTCACAATTTTGACTGTTGACTATTGACTGTTGATTTTTGACTGCTGACTGTTGACTGTTGACTATTGACTGTTAACTGTTGCGTTTTGCTTCTGAATTTTTAATTTGACTGTTAAGTGTTGATTGTTGACTTTTGACTGCTGGGTTATGACTGTCGACTCTTAACTGTTGACTGCTGACTGTTGTTGACCGTTGACTGCTGACTGTTGACCGTTGACTGCTGACTGCTGACTGTTGACTGTTGACTTTTGATTGTTGACTTTTGACTGTTGACCGTTGATTTTTGACTGTTAACTGATGACTGTCAACTGTCGACTGTTAACTGTTGACTGTTTTAATTCTTGACTGTGGACCGTTGACTGTCGACTGTTGACAGTAAACTGTCGGCTGTCAACTGTTGACTGTCAACTGTTAACTGTTGACTGTTAACTGTCGACTGTTTATTGTTGACTGTTTACTATTGATTGTTGACCGCTGACTGCTGATTGTTGACTGTTGACTGTCGACTGTTGATTGTTGACTGTTTTGTCTATTGACTGTTTTAATTCTTGACTGTTACTGTTGACTGTTAACTGTTTACTGTTGGCTGCTGACTGTTGACTGTTGACTGTTGACTGTTGGCTGTCGACTGTTGACAATAAACTTAAAATTGAATAAAAAAATTAAAAAAATTAAAAAGATAATATACACTCAACCCCCGCTAATATGAAAAACACCCCGTTCAGATCAGGTGAATTCATTTTTAATCTGAATATTTGGTAACTCTATTCATTTTCAAATACGCGCCAGGCGCGCACCCTATGACTTTGTTGTTTTGATTTGACGAAAACAAACGTTTTGAAAACATGTCGAATATGCGCGAATTCTGAGCATCCAGATTGTAGAAGAGGAAATTTGCTTGACAGTATCAACTAAAACGGTCTATTTTGAGAGTTGGAGAGAGAAAAGTTGCATATGAGCTATATTGCCAAAACTGCTGAGCAAGACGAAACGTATTAAGGTTCTTTGCTGTTTTTCAATTTGCCCGGTCAACTTAACCGTTAATTGTGTATGACGCTTGATCAGTTTTTAATGTGAACGCATTCATACAATATATTATATATTATATATAATATATAATTATATACATAGTAGAATTAAATTGGATAAGTTTTCCTTAGACAATAAACTGTCGGCTGTCAACTATTGACTGTTGTCTGTTGACTGTTGACTGTTGACTGATGACTGTTAGCTATCGACTGTTGACAGTAAACTGTTGGTTGTCAACTATTGATTGCCCAGTTAACACAAGATCGTAATAGAAAGTTCACATTAAATCGTTCTCATGTCAATTTAACATTGGAGTTGCATAATGATTAGAGTATGTCAAAACAAAGTGAACAATAAGTTGTTTTGCAGTCGTGCGTGTCCTCATATACAACTCATGACTGTGAATTATAAAGCAGTATAGATGATTGTAATATTTAGTTATATGTCAATCATATATTCAGGAGTATTAAGTTGCGTGTTATAAAAACCGCTGTATAAAATGCAAAATAGAATTAATAATCATCGTCAGAATTTGCGCACGTATATTGCCTCCACTTTGGTACATATATGCTCTTATCTGACCTGAAATATAACTTTTTCGTTCACATATGATGTCGTATTTCTCAGTTACAATCGAAATATGCAAGCCAAATGGTTTGCTGGGTGTTGACTGTTGACAGTTGACTGTTGACTGTCGGCTGTTGACTGTTGACTGTTTTAATACTTGACTGTGGACTGTTAATTGTTTACTGTTGACTGCTGAATGTTGACTGTTGACTGTACTGCTGAAGTTAACTGCTGACTGTTGACTATTGACCGTTGACTGTTGACAGTTGACTACTGAGTGTTGACTGTTGACTGTCGACTATTGACTATTGACTGCAGATCGTTGACTACTGACTGTAGACTGCTGACTTTTGACTGTCGACTGTCTTTGACTTTTGATTTGCTAGAGATTTTTAGATCTAAACTTAGACTTCTTAATATATAACACTTGACTTTTGCCTTTGACCTTCTACTTCTCGACTTTCGATTTTTGAGTCTATTTCTTGGTTTCAACTTCTATTTTCAACTATCGACTTTGGATTTTTTAAAAGTCGACTTTTGACCTTCGCCTTGTGAATCTCATTTTTGAGTCCAAATTTTCATCTTTCGATTTCCGATCTTTGTCTTTAGTGTATTGCAATGGCGTCTTTGGATTTTTGTCTTTCACATGCAGCTTTCAGTTTTGAACCTTCGATTTTCGAATTTGGACTTTCATGTGTCGATATTCGATCTTTAGATTTTCGACTTTTGACTTCTGGCTTGTTGGTTTTAATCTTTGACTTTTGACTCTCGCTTTTCAACTTTTGACCTATGGCCTTTGTCTTTTAGTGTTTAGCTTTTGAAATCGATTTTTGATTTTTCAGTTTATTTTAGATCTTTGTTTTGTTTTTTGATTTCGGATATTGGATTTCTGATTTTTTATTGACTTTTGAGTTTTGATTTTTAGCGTCAGATTTTTGATTTTTTATACTTGAGTTTTGCTTTCCAAATTTTAATTTTCAAACTTTGAATTTTGGTTTTAAGAATTTTGATTTTTGGTTTTCGATTTTTGGTTTTAGATTGTTGATTTTTGATTTTTAATTTTGCTTTCTTAATTTTGATTTTGAGTTTTGATTTTTAGCGTCAGATTCTTGATTTTTTATACTTGAGTTTTGCTTTCCAAATTTTAATTTTCAAACTTTGAATTTTGGTTTTAAGAATTTTGATTTTTGGTTTTCGATTTTTGGTTTTAGATTGTTGATTTTTGATTTTTAATTTTGCTTTCTTAATTTTGGATCTCTGCCTTTTTTGTTATTCTACATTTGAGAGATTTTCAGGCTGCGGCTGGTTCGCCTGTTTCTTTTTGATATTCGATTTTTAATTTTGGACTTAAAAGTGTGGATTTTTGACTTTTCATTTTATATACTTTGCCTTTCACTTTTTACTTCTCGAGTTTCTATTTATTTCATAGCAAATAGCAAATTTCGTCTTCAGACTTCTGTCTTTCACATGCGGCTCTCAGTTTTTGGCTTTCGATTTTCGGTTTTCAACTATCACGTTTCGACTTTTGAATTTTTCAGATTGGTTTGTCTACACATTTTCCAGCTACGTCATTCGATATTTAATTATCGACTTCCAGTTTTCGTCTTTTGACTCTTAACTATCGTCTTCTGATTGTCAGTTTTCGGTTACTGAACCTTTCGAACTTTCCATTTTAGCTTTCTCTTTCTCAACCTTTGGTTCGTCGACTTTTCCACTGTCGACTCTCTATTGTCTAATTTTGACTTTCGACTAGCCTATTTCCACCTTCGATTCTTGACGATATCTGATTGTTAAATTTTGACTTTCGATTTTGTTACCTTTTGACTCAGCCTCAAGATCTTACGACGACCCTTTGACATTGCGAATGTCGACTCTTCGATTTTCAGTTTTGAATTTCTGTTTTATGTACTTTCGATTTCTGATTTTTGAATCTCCATATCCTTGCTTTGGCTTTAGATTTTAGATTTCTGATTTTCAGTTTTTGACCTTCCGACATTTCGGCCTTTCTATTTTTGATTCTGTATTTTCGAAATTTCGGCTGTTGATTTTTGACTTCTGACTGACTCCTTAACTACTGGAGTTTTTTTTTGTTTACGGGGCTTTAACCGCTGAACGGTCATTTGCCCAACTAAACTACTGAAGTGTTTGACCACTTAACTTTAATTTTTAAAGTTTGACTGCTTGATTTTTGACTGCACGAATTTTGGCTTTTTGATTGTTTAATTTCAGCTTTCCGATGCTCGGTTGTTTGACGTTATACTTTTTACTTTTTACTTTTTACTTTTTACTTTTTACTTTTTACTTTTTACTTTTTACTTTTTACTTTTTACTTTTTACTTTTTACTTTTTACTTTTTACTTTTTACTTTTTACTTTTTACTTTTTACTTTTTACTTTTTACTTTTTACTTTTTACTTTTTACTTTTTACTTTTTACTTTTTACTTTTTACTTTTTACTTTTTACTTTTTACTCATTGCATTTAACATTTGACATCGTCACTTCCTTACTTTTTACTTTTTTATTTGACTCTTGACTATTCGGTTGTAACTGTTTGACTGTTTGACCCTTGGACTAGTGATGCTGAATTTCTCGAAAGACTTTAAAAGAGATATAATCAGGAAAAATAAGAAAATTGCGTGAAACAAGTCACGAAAAAGATTTTTTACCTTTGTTATACTATAACAAAGGTTTAAAAATTGGTCGAAAAATACGAAATTGATCCGAGGCCCGGAGGGCTAAGTCACATATACCAATCGATAGGGTTCGTCGATTTGAGCAATGTCTGTGTGTGTGTGTGTGTGTGTGTGTGTGTGTGTGTGTGTGTGTGTGTGTGTGTGTGTGTGTGTGTGTGTGTGTGTGTGTGTGTGTGTGTGTGTGTGTGTGTGTGTGTGTGTGTGTGTGTGTGTGTGTGTGTGTGTGTGTGTGTGTGTGTGTGTGTGTGTGTGTGTGTGTGTGTGTGTGTGTGTGTGTGTGTGTGTGTGTGTGTGTGTGTGTGTGTGTGTGTGTGTGTGTGTATGTAATGATTTTTTCTATCGCCTGTTTCTCAGAAATGGCTGAACCGAATCGTTCGCTATTACTTTTGTTTGAAAGGTGTTATTGTCTAGTAGATCACTATTGAGTTGCTTCGTGACACGACGTTTCGTTTAAAAGTTATAAGCAAAAATGTGAAAAATACGTGACACGGGTTACTCTAGAACTACATGACCGATTTCAGCAATCTTAGTATCAAATGAAAGCTCTTATTAAAGCTAAGTTATTCAGGAATTTTTAATTGAAAACAAACAAGTAGTTTAAAAGTTATGCTTAAAAAACCTGTTTTGACAAGGTAATAATTATCGCCTGTTTCTTAGAGATGGCCGAACCGATTTATGCGCTTTTAGTCTCATTTGAAAGATAATATATCCTAATAGATCACTATTGAATGATTTTTTGATTGGACGTTTAATTTGAAAGTTATGAGCAACCGTATACACCACACCAAAATTAACAAAAATTTATAATGATTTTAACCAAGATAATTTACCTAATTTCAATTATTTTAATATCAAACGAGAGGTTTTGACACTATGAATATATATGCAAAATTTTATAAGAATTGGTTGTAGCGGTCAAAAGATATTAACCCTCGAACACTCGCACCAACTTTTGCAACACAGTTACTCGCGCGCACAATAGCCTCAAACCAAAGAAAATGTGCGTACTAGAGTTTTGACTGGGAAAACTTGGTTTTAGGTTTATCGAACCTTTAGAATAGTTTCTTGAAATTAAAAGCTCTATCGTCTGGTGGAATCTAAATTTTAATTAATCCTCCTAAAAGTGAAACAAAAAAAAAATATTTTTCTTCAGTGTCAATATAACACATTGATGTGTTCTGCAAAATTATAGAGCATATTATTACAAGAAATTTTGCTAAAGACGGTAACCTTCCATCTCTAAAGCTGAGATAGAAATATCTTATTTATTGTATATGAATTTGTAAAATCAGGTTTTATATTTTTGCTCTTTTTGTAATTGTAGTATGACTTTTTCATGTATTACAAAGTTGTACAAATGATAAAAATACACAACTTTGCTGAATATAGTATACCTCTATATTTGCTTGTTTAGGAACTGTAGACCTTTGGTTATAAAAAATACCCTAATTTTGACTACGAATTACTCGATTCCCAGCAGACGGATGCATTTTAAACATTTTACATTGGGTAGTTTTGCTGCATACAGACACCCTTTTTCCATATGGAGAAACGAGAGAAAATTCCACTTGGTGTCAATTGCGGTACACCTCGCTTGCTGATTGCTTCGTTTCTGTGATGGCGGTTTATGCTGATCTATTTTCCCAACAATTTAAATTATTAATGCATTGAATAATTATGACATTTTGCTCAGAATAAGTTTATTGAAGAATATACGTTAGTTAAACAACGATTTGTAACTTTATAACAATATGGCGTTCAAAAACCTACACGTGTTGTGCAAAATACAACAGCGTGAGTAACCGAAGGTTAATAAAAATTGATGAAAATTATTCTAGAAAACTCTATTGATGTGAATCAAATAGAATGACATTACAGGAAATTATGCATAGTTCAAAAACCTATAAACTAGAGCTTTACTAGGCAATGTATATGTTAAAGAATAAGATTACCTCTTACAACTTACTTTTATTTGCACTTACTCAAATTAATAACAACTTACTTATCCTTACTCAGCAATTTCATGAAAAAAGGATGTATCAAAATTTAAAAGTGTTCCTATTTTGTTCAAAATTTGTAAACTTATTCAATTTTCAAAAATTTTATGTAAACCAACGCATTACGCAACGTTGACCAATAGATTAATTATGTTGCGACGATTTCTATCTCAAATAGCAAGTAAGACCTATAACAAAGGTTCCTTTCACCACTAGGTGGATTAAATCGGGTTTTTATCTTAAACGATGCGTGTTAATCACTATAAAGGAGAAACCTTTTTTAATTTGTACCATTCAAAATTAAAACGAAAATCGTTCACTTCTACTAAGAAACTCTCCAAAATTAACATAAGTCAATGCACCTTAAACCATCATGCTCATGGGCAGCGTCCAATGAAACGAGCGAAAAACTTTTCTGCAATCCACTAGTTTAGATTGCATTACTATCTAAATAATATTGACGCCACCTTTCGTGAGCTTGCTAAACCTAATTGAGCTTCCTTTGGTCGCAAAATCGAGTAAAACTCACCGCCCGGCTAAGAATAACTTCCGATTTAGGAAAACTTTTCTGCCTGTTTGCGCAGTGTAACTCAGCGGAACTCTCGTTTTCCCAGCTCAACCAAACCTACGTCTCTCGGTTCTCCGGCACGGACTGCTAGACGATTGGCAAGCTTTACCCGTTTCCGGTGTGGATTCTCCGCTAAGCAAGGGGGAAACGTTGACTTTTCTTTTTGCTTTGTTTCCCGAAAGCACGATAGAGAGAGAAAAAAACTCCCACAAACCAAACCTGGCGGTTGCTGACAGTTTAAAAAAATGACTTTCAATGCCACGTGTATAGTCTCGAATGCGGACCACTTGCAACGGGAAACAGCTACCATGCTTTTCTTTTCGTTTCATTTTTCATCTTTAGCTTCGTTCCGTCAGCAGTAGTTTGCTAGCGCAAAGTTGCACTGATCCTTTACCGACACCGTTTCCGGCTTCGCAACGGCAATGCCAGCGGAACCACGATTCGCGTACTTTAAAACTGCTTCGGATGAAGAGTGATTGCCATGTAATACCGAAAAAGCCACATTTCAACATATTTATGTCATACATTCTGTACGGTGTACGGTTCACCCAGCTGGCAGTCAGCGTCCATTATGTTCTCGGATGCATTTGGATTCTTTTTTTTTTTTCGAATACTAACTGTACACCTACCCTAGCGAGCGGTATCAGACAAAATAGCGGTAGTTGTTGGTACAAAAGTTGAATAATAAATCTCATTCGTTCAGTTTAGTGTCCTGTATGTTATTCCGCACAACCATGAGCACGCGCGTTTGTATTGTGTGAGTGTATTCGGTGTATGTGCGATATTACAGCATTACGTGATTGTAAATCCAACTTGAAGGATATCATTTCAGAGGTATTTCTGTGTTGCTTTTTGCGACTCCTGCTAGGAGCGCTGTTGAACGGAAGAATGGATGAACGGAGTGAAATAAGAATCTGTTTTGGTACATTAAATATAAACATGAGTGTATGGCATTACGTTTGTAAGGTACCAGCTGGAATGAGGCTTCGGTTCGCTCTCGCACACTAACGACGCTGTAACATGACGACGATGACATTTACCAGCGAATCGGATACGATTTCTGACATCTGCTTTCTAGAGTTTTAGCACAGCAGTGATGCATAGCAGTTTATAAATTAGCAAAATTTATTTAAACGATTACAAGTTTTGTATAACCAAGCGACTCCACCGTAGATTCTAGCCGGTGGAGACGCTCTGTATTCCGTACAGTATTAATTGAATTTAGCCTGAAACAAATTGGCTACAGGAATGAAACAACAACCCCAAGCATTAGTTCCGATCGATGCAGACTATGTATGTCAGTAAATTGTTTCAATGTCGCAAACTGTAAACTCACCGAGAAAAACTTACAAAAATAAACAAACAAACAAAAAAAAAACACTTCCTCTATCGTACCATTCTCCGGATGCTGCTTGCATTATCTGAATCATTTAATACCAGCCAATTTTCATTGTTTGTGTGGCCTACCAGCAGGCGTTTGGCCTTTTGGTTCCCACCTTGTTCGCCAGCCGACAGTAGTGCAGCTCAAGTGCCAGTGTCTCCGGATACAAAAGAAATGAATCTGCCCTCGAAGACTTTACGCCTTGTCCCGGGACAGTATTGTCATTTCTTTGACTCTACTTTTCCGTCCTTTTGCTTGGGGGCGAGGAGCGAGCAAAAGCAAAAAAAAAAGAGAAAAATAACAACGAAACGCGACTGGTAGCGAAACGATGCCAGCCAAGATTGACATCTATGGGAGTGAGTTTTTCACGCCCTCGAGGTACGGCACTGCAGCTTGCTGCCTTCATCCGGTGCCGGACTAGAACCATGCGGAAGGAAAGGGACACAATGAAATCGCTTCCAGCTTTTTAATCGTCCCACTCCCGCCCTGGCATCGCCTCGATTCTTTTCAGGGATATTTAATAACACAATATTTTCATCTTTTTATTGCACTTTGGACTTTCGTCGTCTTGTTGCCCTTTCGGACTATCAACACGAACCACTTTCGACTGAGTGGGAAGTGTCGTTTGCGAAATTGCTACATCCGAAAGCAACGGAACAGCAGTAGCTATTCATTTGTCTCCGCTTTCAATTGTACAGTATGTACTTGTACGGCCAGCCGTTTGTTGTGTCTCGTGACCTCCCTCCCTCCATCGCTTCCTGGCGGGAAAGACAATCCAAGATACCCAGCGAACAATACAATGATGGCCAAGTGGGTCATACGGAATTTCGCAGAATTGTAGAAGACGGCTGCTAGCGCGTTGCTGTCGCAGCGGAGTGATGATCCTGCACGTAGGTCGCAGTAGTGCTGTCCCCTAGGTTCGTGACGAAGACAAGATGAAATTGGAACCAGCAGCAGCCAGCCAGTCACCGAGAAGACTGCAAATGGCGTTGGGATAGCCGGCCGGACGTGAGCTGTCGCGGTGCCACCCCCTCCGTTAGAGCGATGTCTCAGAAGTAACCAACACCGACCACCACCACCGATTCTGTTCTCGATTCGTTCGATGATTCAAAACGTAATTCTTCAGGTTGGCATGACTCATGCGACAATGATCTAGTTGGTAGCTTCTCATTGGTACCATTTTTCTCAGCAAAGTTGGTTGTCTTTACATTTTATACAACTTTGCCGAAGAAACCATGTCTCTATTTACTAACATAAAAAAGTGGACGTGTATTGAGCCTTTGGTGAACGCAAAACGCATAAAACGTATGCTTGTTATACTTTCATATGGGTCGGTGGCACAAGTGGCACCTATGCAAGTTTGTAGTACTTGACCTAAGCTTCAAGGTGCAGTACTGATTTGGTTTGTCCACTTGCCCATTTTATCCTATAGATTTGTGAAGCTAAGAAAAAATATAGTTTGAATATGCGAAAACTTGGCAGTGTCCTAGAGATTTGCCATCTTCTGTAAAAACGTGTGTTTTGTGTACTTCGATAATTGACTAGAACAATGTGTTCTTGTAAAATGCAACCAACAAAAGTTAAGTATGAAACACTGTTTTTAAGAAAATGCTCTATAGTTCTGCTTTGGATAGAAATAGAAATGTTATTTCTTCAGCTTTTTTCTTGTTTTTACATTTTCTACAACTTTGCTGAAGAAACCATGTTTCTAATTACTAACACAAAAAAGATATTTTTGACGTAGGACTACGTCTTACGGGAAGGTTTGATATAGGGTGTCATTCCCAAAAATCAAAAAATGCTAGCGTCACGAAAATATGAAAGATTTTGAACGCTAATAGCTCTGCCAATTATGAATAGATTTTCATGGTTTAGATACCGATCGATTCATAAAAGGTGTAGCAATTATGTGATTTCTATTATAATTTCCTTTTTCAACCACTAAAGTGAAAATTGACGAAAAGTTTCAAGGTCAAATATCTCCATACATTTTCTTCGTGATCGTTTTGCTCCACAGGCAGGGACGACAGTAAAATACACCTACTGTTTACTGTGATTTCGATAACTTTAGTTGTAGAAAAAAAAGCAACAAAACCGCCTCGTCCCAAAAGGTCGTAGATTCTTTTCGACGTTCAGACTTATAATAATTTTATATCTGTGCTTGGGAAGTACGCCAGAAAGAATAATAAAGTTCTCTCGTCTTAACAAGATTTCTTAAGACCGCGATAAACCAAGTCCAATTTGATGTCCTGAAAGTGAACAGTTATAAAAAAGTGAGCGACCTACCCTATCTTTCGGCCGATTGTACCCACTTACTGTAAGAATTTATTATATTTCCAACCAACCTGTCTTTGTATGCTAAACATTTGCAAAACGTCAAGCTTTGTCGGATTGAACATACATTCGTAGTCCTACGTGAGACCCTCGTTCGTGCAGCTAGGGACAGACCTTCATACTTTTTTATTTCTATCAAAGTAAGCCATAATTAACTTTTGGTTAGCATTCACGCCTCTCACTCCGAGGACCCGGGTTCAAATCCCAAAATCCCGCAGAAGTCACAAATGACCAATGTTAAAGTAACTATAAGGCCCTTGCAAATCATTGTCAAAGTTTTTGTCACCCCCCCCCCCCTTGGAAATTGGCTTGAAAAATCGGGGGGCAAAAAAATAAATTGTAAGATATGAGTTAAATGTTTTTATAAAATCAATTGTCTGTAGGCTCTATAGCCTGAAAAACTCGAAAAATGAGTGTACGAGTTGAGTCAACGCTTCTAGCACGAAATGGAAATGGAAGTTCAAACAGTGAAATTTCCGAAACTCGGTCAAAAAAATTTTCTTTCGTTTTTGTCTTTTTGTTCGTAGATTTTTGCATGGAAAATAACAACGTATTTATTAAAAGCAAGAATAGATTCGGTTTTCACGCTTAAACTTTAAGTAAAAATGCCTAAAATTCATATTTTTTTGCTCGATTAAAAAATTCTCTTCGTTTTTTTTTCGCCCCCCCCCCTTCAGTGGCCCAACACCGGAGGGACAAAAACTTTTTTAAATATTTGTAATAGCCTAATCAAAACAAAAAAAAAAAAATTTTGGCACTCTCAAATTATAGGCGGTATTAATACGAATAAAAGTGCTGACTATAGTGACTGATTACACATTTTTGAATCTATACCTATAAAAATGGATTTCTGTCTGTCTGTCTGTCCGTATGTTCCTTATAGAATCGAAAAGTACTGAACCGATCGGCGTGAAAATTTGCATATAGAGGTTTTTGGGGCCAGGAAAGGTTCTTATGATGGTTAGAGACACCTTTCCCTACTAAGAGGGGAGGGGGGGGGCGGGGGTCCCATACAAATGAAACACAAATTTCTGCATAACTCGAGAACTAATCAAGCAAATGCAATAAAATTTGACATGTGGGTGTTTTTGGAGACAAGAATTTTTTCTATGGTGAATTGAAACCTCTCCTTACTTTAGGAGGGAGGGCTCCTATACAAATGAAATACAAATTTCCTCATAACTCGAGAATTAATTAAATGGAACCATATTTGGCATGTGGATGTTTTTGGAGGCAATTTTTTTCTATAATGGCTCTGGCTCTGGCTCTGGCTCTGGCTCTGGCTCTGGCTCTGGCTCTGGCTCTGGCTCTGGCTCTGGCTCTGGCTCTGGCTCTGGCTCTGGCTCTGGCTCTGGTTCTGGCTCTGGCTCTGGCTCTGGCTCTGGCTCTGGCTCTGGCTCTGGCTCTGGCTCTGGCTCTGGCTCTGGCTCTGGCTCTGGCTCTGGCTCTGGCTCTGGCTCTGGCTCTGGCTCTGGCTCTGGCTCTGGCTCTGGCTCTGGCTCTGGCTCTGGCTCTGGCTCTGGCTCTGGCTCTGGCTCTGGCTCTGGCTCTGGCTCTGGCTCTGGCTCTGGCTCTGGCTCTGGCTCTGGCTCTGGCTCTGGCTCTGGCTCTGGCTCTGGCTCTGGCTCTGGCTCTGGCTCTGGCTCTGGCTCTGGCTCTGGCTCTGGCTCTGGCTCTGGCTCTGGCTCTGGCTCTGGCTCTGGCTCTGGCTCTGGCTCTGGCTCTGGCTCTGGCTCTGGCTCTGGCTCTGGCTCTGGCTCTGGCTCTGGCTCTGGCTCTGGCTCTGGCTCTGGCTCTGGCTCTGGCTCTGGCTCTGGCTCTGGCTCTGGCTCTGGCTCTGGCTCTGGCTCTGGCTCTGGCTCTGGCTCTGGCTCTGGCTCTGGCTCTGGCTCTGGCTCTGGCTCTGGCTCTGGCTCTGGCTCTGGCTCTGGCTCTGGCTCTGGCTCTGGCTCTGGCTCTGGCTCTGGCTCTGGCTCTGGCTCTGGCTCTGGCTCTGGCTCTGGCTCTGGCTCTGGCTCTGGCTCTGGCTCTGGCTCTGGCTCTGGCTCTGGCTCTGGCTCTGGCTCTGGCTCTGGCTCTGGCTCTGGCTCTGGCTCTGGCTCTGGCTCTGGCTCTGGCTCTGGCTCTGGCTCTGGCTCTGGCTCTGGCTCTGGCTCTGGCTCTGGCTCTGGCTCTGGCTCTGGCTCTGGCTCTGGCTCTGGCTCTGGCTCTGGCTCTGGCTCTGGCTCTGGCTCTGGCTCTGGCTCTGGCTCTGGCTCTGGCTCTGGCTCTGGCTCTGGCTCTGGCTCTGGCTCTGGCTCTGGCTCTGGCTCTGGCTCTGGCTCTGGCTCTGGCTCTGGCTCTGGCTCTGGCTCTGGCTCTGGCTCTGGCTCTGGCTCTGGCTCTGGCTCTGGCTCTGGCTCTGGCTCTGGCTCTGGCTCTGGCTCTGGCTCTGGCTCTGGCTCTGGCTCTGGCTCTGGCTCTGGCTCTGGCTCTGGCTCTGGCTCTGGCTCTGGCTCTGGCTCTGGCTCTGGCTCTGGCTCTGGCTCTGGCTCTGGCTCTGGCTCTGGCTCTGGCTCTGGCTCTGGCTCTGGCTCTGGCTCTGGCTCTGGCTCTGGCTCTGGCTCTGGCTCTGGCTCTGGCTCTGGCTCTGGCTCTGGCTCTGGCTCTGGCTCTGGCTCTGGCTCTGGCTCTGGCTCTGGCTCTGGCTCTGGCTCTGGCTCTGGCTCTGGCTCTGGCTCTGGCTCTGGCTCTGGCTCTGGCTCTGGCTCTGGCTCTGGCTCTGGCTCTGGCTCTGGCTCTGGCTCTGGCTCTGGCTCTGGCTCTGGCTCTGGCTCTGGCTCTGGCTCTGGCTCTGGCTCTGGCTCTGGCTCTGGCTCTGGCTCTGGCTCTGGCTCTGGCTCTGGCTCTGGCTCTGGCTCTGGCTCTGGCTCTGGCTCTGGCTCTGGCTCTGGCTCTGGCTCTGGCTCTGGCTCTGGCTCTGGCTCTGGCTCTGGCTCTGGCTCTAGTCGGCAACTGTACTGACAATGTTAAAACTGATGTCTGTGGTTGTAAAACACCTGGTTATCTTAGCTACTGTACAAAAAATGGCAAAAATAAGACATGGCAAACTGGCAATTTGGACATTTTGGTCATTTTGGACATGGCTAAATTGCCAGTCAAAATTCAAATAAAACCAAGCGGTCTTGGAATTGTTACTTGGGGTGTACGCGTTATGACAGATTTCAGAGTCTTCATGCTAAGGTAAGAAGTTTTGCACGGTTGTGTCCAAATTGAATATTCCAAAGGACCGGACTGCTAGAAGATGGTCACAAATCAGAACTTCATGTTTTCTATCAACCACCGTTGAGTCCAATTTGCCGTATGACGTGGCGCTCTATTCTGTTGTGAGGCACCTGTGAGGGAACCTGTAGACTTTTTGTTGAAATAAACTATGGCCAAATGGCATCCGGACACCGAGGCAATCAAAAGCGTAATCATTTCTTTGGTATACATTTTCACAAATTAGCAATAAGATAAATCCAATTTTCTTACGCAGCAGTTGAAAGGAAACGTAAACAAATGCATAGTTAACAGCAATAAGCCATTAGTTATACAAATTAACTAAGTTTCAAAATTTTTGCAGTTGTTCCTGTCAATACATAGGTCTTACTCGTAAAAAAAATACTCCTATTCAAGGTTTTACAGCAAAAACCTGCTTAACGTAGTCCTATGTTAACTATGCGGTCCTGTCTATAACACAACTCTTTTAATTTTTTCTTGATATTTGAGATTCTACAAAAACTTTCAGAAATAATTTCGACAATTGGCATTAGAACAATACGCCAATAAAAATATTGTAAAATTAAAAAAAAACATAAAAATCAATTTTTTTCAAAAGACGTTAACAATATTACCCCTCGAAAAAGACACCAACAAAGTAACGAATCGTCGGAAAAACATCACACCTTTGTTTTGATAACTCTTCCTGAAAACTGCCAAATATTAATATTAATAAAAATAAAAATATTATACTTAATACTTAACAACATTGCGACATCACATATCAAACGGAAAAGAGTAATTCCTTTTCAAACCGCAGCGAGTATTCCTATTAGTGTGCGGATACGTTCCGATCGATACATAGTGATGCAACCCGCATAAGTATGTGTGACAAAACGCGTAAAAAAGAGCTTGAAAACCCCCTTTTAATTAATATTTTTATTACCAACACTTCACTTGCCAATTAGTTCGTTTCATACTATGGGCATTAAGCTATATAGATGTCCGTACACCCTTTTAATGGAAATTTACTACCATCGCGGACACGCATCGACTATTAAAAAGGCCAAGTTGTCGCCAGTTTTTATCAAATACGCTGATGGTGGTCATTATTCGCACTCATGTTGCAGCTATATGTAATTTTATCAAACTATAACAAGGAACTGAACGACTCTCGTCATTGGCTGATAGCAGAATTCACAAGGACAAATTTCTTGAAGAGAGAGAACACTACCCAAGCGGTCTTAGCTCATGAGAAGTTGTAAGTAGGTTGCCGATGAAAAATATTGATTGTTGAAAGGTTGAAATCTTTATACTATAAATTTTGAAGAAGACAGCGTCTGGCTTAGCACGCTCATTTTGCTTTTGCATTTTGCTGATTTGACTGCTCAGGTATAATAAGCATGTAAAAATACCAAAGCCGTACAATAAGCATTACCAATGCTGGAATAGCAAGCCCATAAGAATTTAAGTCTACTTAAATGCTACTTAAAAACTACTTTGACAAAATATACAGCTACTTAACTGCTAATCCTCTTATAGTGCTGACAATGCTTATTTGCAGCTGATTTGACAAGAAGAATTTGAACAGAATTTTGGATGTCAAATTAATGCGAAAACCCAGGTAACAATTTGGGTTTTAATCCACTTTTATAATGGCATTTAAGGCAAAAATTGGTCATGAAAACCACCATAAGAGTACAATAAAACTCACATTGTTGCTTGGGTAGGCTGTCAAAAAGCTAATAAACTACAATGAGCAGTATAAAATGCCAGATATGCCAATAAGCAGCTGATTTACTGCTTAAGTTAATGCTTATTATTGGTTACCGCTTCAGCCGTTCAAACCATTCTAACCACTGTGTTGTGGCTTGAAAACCAAAATTTTCATTTCTCGACCGCGACTGCCCATCAGAAAATTTACGAAAACGAGTGTATGGGCAATATCTGCTTCCTTTCATGAAGTTAGAAGATTGCTCCTTGCTATTTTGGCCGGATTTAGCATTCTACCGGCAACAACGTGCAGGTGGAGCCCAAAGACAAGTAAACATTGTAACCTGAAAAAAGTCCAAAAAACTTCTGGAAGTGAGAAGCATTTTAAAGCAAACTGACGTTCTGTAGTAAACAAAGTGGACGAGGTGGCTGTACAGAATCTGATGACAGCATGACATTTTTCTTGTGTTTTATTACAGACAAGCAGACATAGTTAACACTGGTTTTCCATTTTTCGCATCGATTAAACATTTCAAAGTTTGGCTTAGTTGGGAATGTCTCCGTTTTGGTCAATGTGGCAGTTTTTAACAAAAGAAAGGGATTGCTTCATAAAGAATACTTGCTAGTTCGAGGGATACTCATGTTGCTATTTGATATTTGGGAATGTCGATCATAGATGGTACTAGTGTTTGTCTGTGGTCTGTGGAACATTGAAAAGCAAAATAATTTAATTTTTAACAGAGTCGTTTTAGTCGTTTTACAAGCCTGTGACCAAATTTTGATCGCAACACCCTTTATGTTGCAGTCAAATACCAACGGTTATTATAACAATTAAATCTTGATAACGTGGAATGTTTCTAGTAAAAATAATGCTTTATAATGGCATGCGAAGCTGGAACGAACGATGAGCAATTTCAGTACCCATTTGAGAAATAATTTGAAATGCAATCACAGCATAAGGTACTTCTATAGAAGCCTTGCTAGGGTGACTGGTAATAAAGCCATAAAACTGTAGTAATGACATACTAAATGCTTGGTTTTTATGCCGATATAAAAATTAATTTCTGCAGCTAAATTATTATGATTTAAATACTACATCATTACATCAATGACTAAGCAAATAAGTTTTTGTTCAGAAATAGTTGGAATGTTTCTGTTATTCGTAAACTACTACTTTTGCTCTACTAGTAGATGTGAGTTGATCACAAGTAGTTCCGGTTCAAATAGGTTCAAATGATGTTCTCTAAGTACTTCAAAAGAAAAATTACTTACGGCAGCTGCTACCCTAGCGTAGTGGCGAACAGCAAACTGACACAAGACAGATCCTAATTAGATCCCGTGTCCAAGTGGACAACAGCACGGAACCACATACTCGCACTGCAGCCGTACGGCTAACAGGAAGCGAAATGACTCCGACAAAGGTTCGCCCTCTTGTAGCCTATCTATGATGGTGGTGGTGATGGTATGCCCGAACCCGTCGTCCGGACCCGGCGCCAAAGAGGCTCACATTATCAAGATCCAAGGAACATCTTAGGAACAGAGAACCGGCGGTATTGTGTTGTTGCAGCTTTCTAGCCATGTTGCCGTTCCCATGTAGCCGAGCGAAACAATGCGCAAGGATGACGAGTGTGAAGTGTTTGTATACGGTTTGTTAAAAGGCTGATGACACGTATGCGTGAGTGTGGGTTTGCATGGGGGCAAACGTGTATCCGTCACTGGGTTGAAAGTACACACATTGTAAAGATAGATGAACGTAAGGGCTAGGGCAGACAGACCGTGCGGAAAGCTGGGATCAGAGGTGCGGTTTTATAATTACGGTGCTCTATGAATGGCTCGTCTTGTATTAATTATGAGTCTGGAATAATTGTTTCTTCCTAAACGGGCTGAGGACAATTGAGAAATTGCTTTATCATGAAGTGTTGAAATTAATTGGGTTCAACGGTCGGCTGCCCCACAACACAACGGACGGACATGTTGGGAACTATGCTGAATTATGCAAGAATGGAAGCGAATTTGTAGGTCTAACTTCTAAGCGAAGATTCCGTTTCGAAGCTTGCCATTGTTTTTGTCTTCACTAAAAAGAGTTACGTTCCAAAACTATTGTCATCAGAGTATTTAGCCAAATTTTAGTAGATTTAATTTACCATATTTTTTGTTAATGTTGCAAAATTCGAGAGTAATAACTCAATGCAAAATAATCTTGCCCGTAGCCATTTGCGCTGTAAAAGTTTTCATATAATTGTCAAAAGTTTCGCAAACAACTTACCTCAAACAACATTCGCAGAGTCTGCATAAACACACGCAATAACTCTTAGCATCACACTCAACATTCTGGTTTGTTAATTTTGTCACTTCCGGTGGCAAACCAGAATTTACAGTGCAATTCATAACAGTTTTCCTTCGTGAGTAGACCACTAGCATGTGCAACAAAAGAGCGCGCGCGGTTGCATTTATTTAATTTGAAATTAAAAGCATCTTCAAAGAGGGTTTTCAAAACACACACTTAGACGACGACATAAAAAAGCCGACTGAATTGAGAACAAAAGCATAGTTGATAGTTTGAAACAAAGCCCCGACAACACTCGTTACTCCTCTAGTGATGTATTTTTTTCAGCGTTGAAAAGAGCTCACCACAAATAGCGGCTGTACATTGAAAGGTGAAAATCTGTAAAGTAACTTAGCTTCAAAGTAAAACACTCATCTATTTAACAGCTCCTGGGACGCAGGAGCATGCAAGCACGCTGTCATAAAACTTAATTTATTTAGCTTTGGATGATAGAAAATGCTTCGCTAGAAAATACTGGTAGGTTACGGGAGGGTATTTTCAACCTACTTCTAAATTCAACATATTTCTTTTGCTTTTCTTTCACTAAATAAATATTTTGCCGATATACTACTTTAATATGTTAACACAATTATCTCAAGAATGCAACCAATCTGCTCTTTTTATTAAAATAACGTCAATAAGCTGAAAATAGACTCCCGTACCCTATCGCAAGTAACCAGTTTGATTTTATTTTAACTGTAGAGTAGGTTTCAGAACTAAATTTTAAAACCCACTATGACGTCCTCACTGTTATAACAACCATCTGAGGACCGACATACGACCACGTTATGATAATTTGGCCCAGTTTGAATGCAATCATTAAAACTCGATATGCTAACCATCTTTGCAGTACAGACACTGACGAACTGACATGACACTTAGAAGAAAATCCTTTAAAAACCATCGTCCAACACATTTTGCTTGTACACTAGCACCCTCTCTTATGCATGTTGCGGAGTAGCTTGCATTTGCAGGGTTTTGTACTGTAAATTTTTTACATTTGTATGGTTTTATACTGAAAGCTCGAAGCAAAACTCGAGCGCCGCGGTGTGACCATGTTGCGAAACATGCTTTTTTGAAAAATAAGTGATTTTTGAATGGAAGATAGAATTAACGCGAGTATCTCTTTTGTTTGTCCGTGGTACAGATGTTATTCGAGATTCATGCTAGACCTATATATGACAGAGAACTATAAACTACCAGCTGACCCGACAAACTTCGTATTGCCACAAATTAACCTGTGTTGTACATAAATCATGAATCTCGGATGATCTTTGTCACAATCTCGAGTTTTGCAAGCCCCCCAGTGGGCGGCGCTTCCGACGGCGGGTCACCGGCAACACTCGCGGCCGTCTCGTCCTGAATGATCTAGTGTTACTATAGATAGTTTTTATGGTCTTGTATTGACTAATGTTTTATGGAAGAGTCTCGAATTTCTCGAGTTCGATTAGTTTTTGAGTTTCGCAAAAATTTCTGTTTTATTTGTATGAGAGTCCATATCCCCCTACCACAGGGGTGAGAGGTCTCTAACTATCGTAAAATAAATTCAAGACTCCAAAATCTCCCACATGCCAAATTTGGTTCCATTTGATTAATTAGTTCTCGAGATAAGAGGAAATTTGCATTTCATTTGTATGGAAGCCCACCCTCTTAAAGTGGAGATAGGCCATAACTCGCTTTCTAAAGAAGAGAGGAGGGGTCTCCATAGAAAAAAATCTTGCGTCCAAAACCACTTACATGTCAAATTTGGTTCCATTTGCTTGATTAGTTCTCGAGTTATGAGGAAATTTGTTTTTCATTTGTATAGGAGCCCCCCCCCCTCTTAAAGTGGGGAAATCCATAGAAAATATTCTTGCCTACAAAAACACCCACATGATAAATTTGGTTCCATTTGCTTGATTAGTTCTGGAGTTATGAGGAAATTTGTATTTCGTTTGTATGAGAGCCCCCCCCCCCCTCTTAAAAAGGTAAGGGGTCCTAATTCATCATAGAAAAAATGGTTGTCTCCAAAAACACCCACATGCCAAATATGGTTCCATTTGCTTGATTAGTTCTCGAATTATGAGGAAATTTGTATTTCATTTGTGTAGAAGCACCCCCTCTTAAAGTTGGGAGGGGTCGTAATTCACCATAGAAAATATTTTTGCCTCCAGAAACCTCCACATGCCAAATTTGGTTCTATTTGCTTGATTAGTTCTCGAGTTATGAGGAAATTTGAATTTCATTTGTATAGGAGCCCCCCCTCCTAAAGTGGGTAGGGGTTCCAATTCATCATATAAAAAATTTTTGTCTTCAAAAACACCCACGTGCCAAATTTGGTTCCATTTGCTTCATTAGTTCTCGAGTTATGAGGAAATTTGTATTTCGTTTGTATGGGAGCCCCTCCTCTTAAAGTTGGGAGGGGTCCTAATTCACAATAGAAAATATTCTTGCCCTCGAAAACTTTCACATGCCAAATTTGGTTTCATTTGCTTGATTAGCTCTCGAGTTATGAGGAAATTTGTATTTTATTTGTATAGGAGCCCCCCCTCCTAAAGTGAGGAGGGTCCCAGTTCATCATAGAAAACATTTTTGTCTCCAAAAACACCCACATGTCAAATTTGGTTCCATTTGCTTGATTAGTTCTCGAGTTATGAGGAAATTTGTATTTCGTTTGTATAGGAGCCCCCCCTCTTAAAGTAGGGAGGGGTTCTAATTCACCATAGAAAATATTCTTGCCCTAGAAAACTTTCACATGCCAAATTTGGTTCCATTTGCTTGATTAATTCTCGAGTTATGAGGAAATTTGCATTTCATTTGTATAGGAGCCCCCCTTCCTAAAGTGGGGAGGGGTCCCAATTCATCATAGAAAAAAATTTTGTCTCCAAAAACACCCACGTGCCAAATTTTGTGCCATTTGCTTGATTAGTTCTCGAGTTATGAGGAAATTTGAATTTCGTTTGTGCAGGAGCCCCCCTCTTAAAGTGGGGAGGGGTCCTTATTCATCATAGAAAATATTCTTGCCCTCGAAAACTTTCACATGCCAAATTTTGTTCCATTTGCTTGATTAGTTCTTCAGTTATGAGGAAATTTGTATTTCATGTGTATAGGATCCCCCCTCCTAAAACGGGGAGGGGTCCCAATTCATCATAGAAAAAATTGTTGTCTCCAAAAACACCCACATGCCAAATTTGGTTCCATTTGCTTAATTACTTCTCGAGTTATGAGGAAAATTGTGTTTCTTTGGTACAGGAGCCCCCCCTCTTAAAGTGGGGAAGGGTCCTAATTTTCTATAGAAAATATTCTTGCCCTCGAAAACCTTCACATGCCAAATTTGGTTCCATTTGCTTGATTAGTTCTCGAGTTATGAGGAAATTTGTATGGAAGCCCCCCCTTTTAAGGGGGAGAGGAGTTATAATTCCCCTTATAAAGAGGGAAGGGGTCTCAATTTACCATAGAATAAATTCTTGTCACCGAAAACACCCACATGCCAAATTTTGTTCTATTTGCTTGATTAGTTGTCGAGTTATGCAGAAATTTGTGTTTCATTTGTATGGGAGCCCCCCCCCCTCTTAGTGGGGGGAGGGGTTTCTAACCATCACTAAAACCTTTCCTGGCCCCAAAAAACCTCTACATGCATACTTTCATGCCGATTGGCTCAGTAGTTTTCGATTCTATAAGGAACATACGGACAGACAGACAGACAGACAGAAATCCTTCTTTATAGGTATAGATTTGTTCCGTTCGACAAAGCTTCACATGAAACTTGCTGCGCTAAAAAGCTAGAACGCTTCGACGGACGGTGCGTTGTCCAAGACGTCCCTGAATTGAAATTATAGTGTACCAAAACGAACACTTCTGAATTTGTGGATTTGAACCGACGATCAGAAAATCAACAACTATACTCCTGCCGGGCTGTTGTTGCTACACAATTAGCGAAGATGAATGTTCGCGAGTACTTCCGGAGAATACATTTTTAAATTGCAGCCGTCCCAGAAAGACCCGAAAAGTCTGATTCGTTATTGTTTTCCATATACATCAGACCGTGTCCATCGCACGCGGTGATCTAGCGTGCTATGCGTGGTGTATGAGTATGTGAAGTTTCGAGGTACTAATTCAGCACCCAATACCATACGTTTAAAATGAAATTCAATGAAACTAAACGAGTTAAGCGTTTCTCGTCAAAGAACGAATTGTAGAACAGTACCAGAGCTTCAAATAGGTAAATAAAAGTAATCAGTTTTATCACACCTTTTCCAGGAAAAATATGATAAAAATGGCTTCAGAAACACTTCTTTCAAAGCTTTTTACTTTTAAAAAGTTCTAAGTTTCATGAGGCAGGAGGTTTAGGAACAATTTTCAATACAAAAATTGCCTAATATCAAGCATTTTTCAGTTCATCCAATTTTTCTCATCAAGCGTTTACTCTGCGCCAAAAAAGACAAGTTAAACCTCAGCAAAAATAATTGAAAAATAAAGTTTGGAAAGTTCAAATCAAAAACAAAAAGTACAAGGGTCCATGCCTAATGGCACGGGCGCAGGCTTGATGTAGGTCTAGGAATGTAGAGCAGTTCGTCTCCCAATGCTAAAGCCGGTGATTTTTGTATGAATTTCATATATAGATGCCCAAGTTGTGCATTAAAGGATTGTGCTCTTACATGTGAGAAATTCATAATTTGAATTCTTCAGCTAATTTAAATAGTGGACCTGAAAAGGTCCGTGTGTTAATCTCACATTCTCAAACTTCTGACTCGTGGTGTCCATTGTCTACTTTTGCCCATCAGATAGGTTATTGGTGTGAGGATTAATGGTGGGAATACTCACCTCGATTCTACATTCCGATCGGGCTCGTTCCGATCAGATACGTCCCGATCGACGTGTGTTATGGTATACGTTGTATTTCGATCGAAGTGCAATTTCTGATCAGATCCGGCTCCGATCGGTATGTAGAATAGAGGCGACTATTTACCGGACAAACGCTACTGGTAGGATCTGTAATCAAGATAGACTTTTATATTTATGATGTTATGTTATGATGATGTTATGTGTCGCAACCTAGCTGCTTGCCGATGTGTCGCCAACCAAAACCGCTGACCGAATGACGATGCGCACCGAAAGGCACGCAATATGTTTCCAATAAAACGTTTAAAATGATACCACGGATGTGACTCGAAAGCTGCCTGCCGATGTGTCACCTACCAACCCAAGCAACACAGCTTGTTATAGAACAGTATAATATTACATATATCAGAACTTCTCTATTACCTGAAAAGCGCAAAAAATTGAAGTCTAATGAAACAAGTATTGAAAGAAGTATGTATCAGGTTATTTCATACCAATTTAAAACGTTATTATAGCATAAGCTACAACTTGTTCCTCCAGTAGTTTAAATTTAGTAATGGAGACATAATAAAAACTTCGTGTTGACATGTTGACAAAACAAACATCATTCATTTGATATGAGCTGTCAAAAAAATTCATGTTATCACAAAACATCTCAAAACCTTAATAATAACGGCATATGTTTTCAAAGTACGTTTATAGTACTCTTAAGCCACTACTTTCCACGAATATTATTTTCTAACTTGTTTTGTGTGTTACTTGGGAAAGCCGCTGACCGAATGACGATGCGCAGCGAAAGGCAGGCGATAGTTTCAAATAAATTGCAGCCAAAACCATATCGTTCGCTAGCGGATGAGTCAATGGATCGGTTTGTTGGCGTCTCGTTTGGTGAATTTGGATGACTTCGTTGGCAGCAGCAGCTGAAGCTCAACAATTTTCGATCAGATTCTATAGGGCGTCAATTAAATTCAATCATAAGGGAGCTTAACCCATAGTTCATCTCGTATGTATTTCTGTCATCCGTGCTAGGGAAGCATTGACGCGGGAAGGCAAAAAAATTAAAATAATGAAATAATGAATAATCGTCTAATATTTTCTCAATGATTAAACGTCTGTTAGGGAAACATGTAATCTACTGTATTGTAATGGATTTTTTGAAAAATTTCCAATCGATTATTACCAATATCTCTAGACTCTATTGACGAATGACTCAGTTAAAAACGTGCAAACTATAACCACTTTTCGTTACATGTTCCCTTTTCGTTTTCCTAAAGTGCACACCCATATAGATAGAATAGAAATACAAAGACGTAGTCCTACGTCAAAACAAACCGAAAATCATCTGGAAGTCGAAACATAGAAAGTTGATCATTTCGAATGTCCAAGTGTTAGAAATGGGAAAGCCATAGAGTCGTAAAGTCAAAATCGTAAAATAAACATTTTAAAGAGTATAAAAATAGATATGACAAAAGTATAGGAATGGGCAAGTCGTTAAAAAATTGTGAAAAAAGAATATGGAACATCGAAAGAAACAAGAGTCGAAAATTACAAGCGTCAAAAAATCGTAGAATCAAAGAGTATACAACTGGAAAGTTAAAGAGTCTTAAATTCAAAAAATGAAAAAAAAAATTGTAACGTTCAAAAATTAGAAGTTGGAAGTCGAAAGGGTGCTAATTGGAAAGTTAAAAAAGCTTAAAAGTCAGAATTAAAATAATTCAAAACAAGCTACAAAGCTATAATTCAAACAAGCTCAAAATTCTAGATAAAAATATTTTGAAAATTTGACCAAATAAAACAGCGAAAAGTAAAACAATCGTAAAATCAAGTCTGACAGCAGTCTGAAAACGGGAAAAGAGATCATATTAGGAGACAAAGAAAATCAAGTCACTTAACTAAACTTAAGTCGGAATAAACATAGTTCAATAATAATAAACATAGAATAATAAAGTCCAAACCAGAAACCAACAATCGCAAAATTGTAAACAAACTCTTAAGAAACCAGAAAGTAACAAGTCGAAAAATTCAAGAATAGCGACGATAGAAAAATAAGAAATTTGCGAGCCAGAAAATAGCATTCAAGAAATAGCAAAATTTCGAAAACTTCGCAAAATAAAAAGAGTTTAGCAAAAAATCGGCAAAAAATGCAACTAGTCATAAAGTATGAAAATTGAACAGAAGAAAATCCTAAAGCGGATAAATCGAAAACGAGAAATCCAAGAGAAGTAGAAAACTCAGAGAGTACAAAATTTGCAAGAGAAAAATAGAAAGATAAAAATCAAACAATCAAAAGGCAAAGCAAAGTCTTGGGTATAAACGTCCTGTTGAGAACTTGACCCTTCTTTATCGACAGATCTTTATCAGACAGATTCTTTATCTTCAGCGCCGCCGGTTGTTAGAGTACAGGATAATTACGGGGCTAGTGCAACGATCCTATTGACTCTATAGCAGTAGCTCCCAGCCGAGATTCGAACAAACGACGACTGGTTTGTTAGACCAGCATCGTACCTTGAAGCTAACTGGGCAGTCGAAAGGCAATTTGCATATTAAACCGTGGAAAAGTGGAAAACTGAAAAGTTGAGCAGTGAAAATTTTACAAACAACGAAAAGCTAGCAAACTGAAAAGTCTACGGACCGAGGAGTCGGCAATTTTGAACTTCAAAATACGAAGAGCCGAAAAGGCTGACAGTTACATATTCAAGAAATATAAAATTTTAAATGCCAAATGTTTCCCAAGCACAGATATCAAATTAGTATAAGTCTGAACGTAGTAAAGAATCTTCATCCCTGTCTGTGAAGCAAGGCGATCACGAAGAAAATGTATAGGGATATTTGACCTACAAACGTTTCGTTAATTTCGATTCACTTGTGATGGAAAAGGAAAGTTCTGAAAGAAATCACATAAATTGCTACATCTTTTATGAGTCGATCGGTATCCAAGTCATGAAAAGCCATTAATAATTTACAAAGCTATTAGCGTTCAAAATCTGTCATATTTTCGTGACGCTCGCATTTTTTTATTTTTTGGAATGAAACCCTACCACAAACCTTGCCGTAAGACGTAGTCCTGCGTCAAAATTGAAAAATTGAAGAGTCAAAAGTAAAGAATCAAAAAGTGAAAGTAGAAAAAATTAAAGGAAAAAACGTAGAATCGAAAAATATGAAAAAAGAAAAAGTGGAACAAAGAATTTGATTATCTGAATGTCGAAAAGCTGCAAACTCGAAAATCGGGTAGTCAAACGAAGCGTGAAGTGGAAGCGGAAAGTTGAAGAGTCAAAAAGCCAGACAGTTTGAAATTCAAGATGCGGAAAAAATTTTAAACCAAAATTCAGAAGCCCAAAAAGATGAAAACTCGAGAAAATATAAGCATAAAAAGTAACAGTATCGTGAAATCAAACAGTCAAAATCTTCGAAGGCAGACAAAAGAGATGCTGGCTTGCAGTAGACCAGCTAAAACAGCACTTCGATTATAACTCGTTCGTTTTCAGTTGACACATTACAGAGACTTCGTCGTAGAACTGCCAGTTCGTGGAAAGATGTTTCCGTTAGAATGTGAAAACGACAACTTCGTATTCGTGAGTCGTGACCTCCTAGTAGCAACCGTAATTGAGCGATTTTAAAACGCCAACCTCTCACGTTCGGGTAATAAACCAAAAACTAATGATCTAATGCTTTATTCATCGCCAATTGACGACTGCAAAAAGCAGCTGTGCAGTAGAGGTATTAAACTTTCGATGCGATGCGAGTGCTTTTCTGCAAAAACGGGTTGAAATACCAAGATGAATACAAGGTGCTGTACTCACGGGAACAACTCGAATACTCCTAGTGGACCAGAGGTATCCAAAATGATTGCAGGCTTAACAATTTATTGGCCCTGAGCCGTTTCTGGGCACCTACACACTCGCCGTTATAGGCGAATTACTGACAAGGAAAATCTAGAAAGAGTATCCCTCTGTTGTTGATAAAAAACTACCGTTATATGAAAAATACTCTGTTAGACGTTCTTTGAATTTAATTGATACACGCAAACACACATTTTGTTATTTCATTTATAGTACATACACTTCTAGCCGCATGCAAACGATTATAACTGAATTCTTTATTGTCTCATAAATAAAAACAGAAATTTTTCGCATAAAAAAGTTATTAGATCGTAATTTTTTTTTAACCATTAGAAAATATTTCGATTGCACGATTACGACAAAACAGCACAGAACTTATTCACTACTTTAACCTAAAAGAAAATGTTGCTTTAAGCAAAGTACACAACCGATTCTCCCAACTACACTTTAACGATTAGCTGTGGAACGGCGAACCATGCGACTCTCAGAATAATTATAAATTAGGTAATTTTACTCAGCAATCAAACAACGCCAGAAACTGGTTAATCACGTTCTTTTCCATAATGTTTTCTTGTCCTTTTGTGTGTAAATACAGTAGCCCATGTTCTGGTTGCCGGCTCCGGTAGTGAGGCTGCTTACAGGAGTTACAAATTACTCCAATAGATCACGCTTCTTACGAATTGTACCCTCTCGAGAATTGTCTACATTCTTTTCTGCTGATACTAGAGGTCTTCGTAATAGTTAAATGTTTTCTTCCTTCCGTTGGTTTAAGATTTTTAGTTTGGGTCTGTTTAGTCAGCAAAAAGAAACAAAATTTCGATAAACGAATGTTGCACGGAACAAAAAACAAACTCCTAAAGAGAGCTAAACCTGTCGTAACCTCTATGTACAACCCAATAAACGAGCAGAAAACTGTTTCAGTTCTTTGCCCCCCGCCATATTACGAAACTTCAAGCTGTAAACCCACAGTGCGCTCAACCCTGTGTAGCCATTTTATGGGGCACGATCTAACCATTTTTTAGAGCCACGGCCGTTTCCCATCCGTGCAGCTCAATGTCAACGTTCCCTGTGAAAACTATATCACTGATTGCAGCCCCCGACGCCTGACTTCTTGCTAAGGTACGGCACGTTGTGCAGTTTACTGTTGCGCTTGTCCACTTGCAACCGGCTCCGGATCGGTCGGGGCGGGGTTCGTCTTCTAGGACTTCTACGGTAGCAAGCAACCCCCGCGTGCTTTAATAAATAACCCAAAATACATATATCCAGACACAAGTAGAACCCGCTTGCCCGTGTTCGACTAACAGGCAGGGCTGCAAATGCATCGAAATGACTTCAAAATATGTGCATAGAACACGCGCTCAGAATACCTACCGCCTCCTGTGCGCTTGTCGACCTCCTTCGTTTGGTTCCCAGAATCGGTTGGGGTTGACATTGTATTTACAAAGCAGCTCCGTTCACAGCAGTGCAGTGAGGAGGGAGTCGACCAAGACCGATAAACGGTACCGTGTCGGTGTGTTGTGCCTTCCTTAGTGATGTACCAGTTTTTGAAACTGCACAATTAATGCCTGTACAGCAGTTAGCCGCAGAAAAGTGCGCAAAGCTCCGAAACAACTTCTGGCCAGATTTGGATCCGCATTTATTCGCCATTTGTAACCAAGTTTTCACCTCCGATTTAATACGGAAGAGTGGTTGTTTCATTTTGTTACGGTACATTTTGTGACAACCCTCTTTTTTGGTGGCAGACTCGACGACAAGCTCTGCTAGCTTTGGTTGGTTCAAGGATTTTCCGAGCTCCAATTTGCATTACACAGCATTTCGTGCAGCCACCCTTTCGGGAAGTTTCCCTTCGTGGTCGACACATTTCTTCAAATTATTGTTACGGGTATGGAGTGATTTTTAGTGTGAGTAAGACTGTAACTCACTCCAGTAATCGATTACAAAAAAAAACTACTGGTCACATCAGTCGAAAATTTAGTTTCAACTTTCAGTTCTAGTTCATCATCATAATGGGGCTAACCTCCTGAGCACTTATCGTCTTATCGGAATGATTTTCCAGCCTTCTGCACGATATTTTGCAATTAGAAGCACGAGACTTGCCAGCTGCTGGGTATTTAATGAAGGGACCCTTCATTATAAACAATTATTAATTGAGTGGCAAATCAATTAAATCAAGAGCTTGACTCTCCGCTCCATTTGCGTCACTTAATTTGTTATGCATCATCAGTGCAGAGACCGTATCGACAGCAGAAATCGATTTCGAAGCGAAAAGTTAGTAAGCTCTAATTGTTAGTTACGACGTTGTTCGCGTGCGTGCCTGGATGTGTGAACGAGAGCGTGACAAATTTACGTCTTGCATGATGAACCTTACATTTACTGATAGTCTCTGCACCTTTTTCAGCAGCAACCTTCACTCGAACTAAATGCACCTCGTACTAAACGGATCACCTTTCATTGCAGATGTTCTACCTTCCGCACTAGACACTTCTTCTGGCACCGCCACCAACTCCATCTATCCTAACTTCTACCCCTCGGATGTAATCGAAGATCCCCCTCCCACTAGCACGTATCCGTACTTTCTGTTTCCCTCCAAAAAGTATCCACCGTCGGCCTTTCAGCCGGAAATCTACAGCCGAGCCGACTACATAGACGTCTCGGTCGGCAGCACTAACCACTCCCACCATCGGTCCTCCTTCCACCCATCCTCATCCGACCCCCATCGTGGGGATGGCACTGCACCGCATCAAGCACCATCACCACCAGCACAACAGCACCACTTTAGTTCCGCTAAGCACAATGAGCACAATTTTGACAGCACCGCTAGCAGTAGCAATTCGCAACAGCACGGTAAGCACCAGCACCCGGCAGCACCGAACGTAAATGTAACGACGGGCGACGAGCACCACCGGCACCGCCAGCACCAGCAGCAGCCGCCCGGCAGCAATGACTCCTCGAGTCAAACATCCTCGGCGGCGGCTGCACCCGGCGGTGGTGCTGGCACGTCCTGGAACGGAGTCCAGCTGGCACCCGATCTCAGGCAGCGGCTGGAAATCGGTGAGATTGTAGCCCTAAGGTAGAGTAGAATCTTGCACAATATTTCAGGATGTGTGTCACTTTTGGCGAAGAAATGAGAAACCGACCGACGGACCGAAACGATAGCATTTGGGCACGAATGCCTTTTGTGTGTGTTTTCCCTTCTAGTAGAATGGAAAAGTGGTAAAGGTCCTGGAAGAAAAGAATGATGACAGATCACTATAATAAAAAAACTCTAATTATGGTTAGAGACGATTTGCGTAATGAATTTATTGTTCGAGCAAAATAGGAGGAAGTCCTCTATGGTCACACACTTTAGGGTTTCAGATAAAACTTAACAAATACTGGCTTTATTACATCTATTTTTTCTTTAAAAATTGATAGCATGAAAAATTTTATTCACACTGCAAACATCATTAGAATTGCATTTTATACAGTTACACCTTTTCTTATTCAAAATGGGTCATAGTTAAATAAAAAAACTCTTGATTATAAATTCCCTATAAGCTGTTATTTCTAACATGTGTTTATCAATAATAAAGTTTCAATATTGCTCTGGAAATTTTATTGCCACAAAAACACCATTGAAGACAATATAATAGAAAACTGACTGATTTTCTTGAAACTTACTCTAGTTTTAGTTATTTATTTTGAAATTTATTAAACACGAAATGGTCCTGGTGAACACCATTACTAATATAAGTAGGCACCCTTATTTCGTCTGTAAAAAAAAACCAGACCCCTGACAGAACGTTATGGTTTCGTGACAAGAATAGCAGCTCCCTAAACTCTTTACTCAAAGTTGATACTAATGCATGTGCCCCTAAACTACAGCAGCTCACGAACACTGTCTTAACCGGGCCAGGGTTTACTGTGGTCTCGAAATAGAAGTGGTTGAAAATTAGTGTTACAAACATAACAATATTCGTGATACTACGATGTAGAAAAAAGCGCCAGAAGCAGGACGAGATCGTGTGGAGTTGAAACAACTATTCCGGGCTGTATGACACGCGCAAGTTTTATGAGAAGGTGAAGCAAACACACCTAACCCTGACATGTGTAGGGACGAGGGAGGGGATCTAATCGCAAAAGAGCGCGAGGCGATCGACAGGTTCCTTCGATGAGCATCTCAACTGCGATATAATAGAAGGAAACGCAACGGAAGTCAATCTAGGAGGGCCTGCAAACCACAATAAACACATTCCAGCGTTACGGGACACAATTAGCACCCATTGCTACCGTATGAATCGCCTCCTGTTTCACCAATTTTTTGGCAAATACCTTGTAACATATTTGTTAAAAGAGTACTTTATTTTCCACTAAAATGTCTGGGATTTGTTGAAATAGGAACCAATCTGCATAGTAAGGATAGTGTCCCGTAACGCTGGAATGTGTCAATAGAGTGCCGACTGCCGATCTCGAAGAGTTCCGGCGAGAGAACGGTTAGCTGAAGAATAATAGAGCCGCCGAAAACGACTAACTCCCGGTAGAACTCTACAAAAATGACCAAGAACCGCTAGCAACGGCACTTCACTGGATATTTTCAAGGGTTTGAGAGGAGGAGACAGTACCGGAGGCGTGGATGGAAGGTGTGGTCTGTCCCATCCACAAAAAAGGCGATCGATTAGATTTCTGTAATTACCGCGGCATTGCGCTGGTCAACGCCGCCTACAAGGTGCTCTCCCAGATTTTGTTACGTCGTCTATCCCCAATAGCAAGAGGCTTTAGGGGGCCCCGTGCTACTACGGATCAAATTTTTACACACCGACAAATCCTTTAGAAACATCGAGAGTATAAAATACCCACGCATCGTATGCTCGTGGATTTCAGGGCAGCATACGATACAGTTGAACGCGAACAACTATGGTAGATAGTGCACGAGTACGGGTTACCGGATAAAATGACGCAGCTGATCAAAGCTACCATGAAGAGAGTGATATATACCATGGAGCGAGGACACTCTCGAGTTCTTTTGAATTGCGCAGAGGGTTACGACGAGGGGATGGACTGTCCTGTATGTTATTTAACATCCTTTCCTGAGACCGTTAATGGAGTCCCTCGTCCGCAAGTACCAGGCAGATTCTCGCGAGGATTGCTGCACAATGGATCAGATGTCTACCCTGCGCGGGTTGCTAGACAAGTTCTGGTAGTATAACTAGCAGATTCGTCAATTGTTTGTTGGCTTTACGACGGCGTATGATTCAGTCAAACGAAATGAGCTGTGGCAGAACATGGTTTTCCGACGAAACTAGTTGAGCTGATTCGTACAACGCTGGTGAAAGTTCGACCAATTTCGTGACGTTACTTGAACCGAATGTAGGGGGTGTACTCTCTAACCAGTTATTCAAGTAAGCTGTAAGCTGTAATAGGAAGAGCAAATGTGAAAAGTAACGGAAACAAATGAAGTGTGGCACAGGCGCACAAACCACCAACTCTGTGAAGTAAACAAATATACTGGTTAAAGGATTGCTACCTTCGATGTGGCAGGCTGCGACACCACGCCACACTACCTAAAGAAAGACTCTGGGGCAAAACCTGCACTGTCGTTCACCTGTTGTTTGAAGAGAACGGCAAAGTTGCAGCCCAGGCCTGACAGAACGGAAATTATCCACAAGACCACCTGGAGGTCACGTGACACCAGCGAACACTGAACAAAATTGATCATATTCTGATCGATGGCCAGTTTTTCTTGATCATCACCAACAAACGTTCCCTACGGGATGCGGATATCGCCTCGAATCATTATCTACTTCTCACCACAAAGCCGTCCTCCTTGGTCAAACAATTGCCGCTTAGACAACCTACAGATTGTCGAAAGCTACGTGCGCCCGCTGGATGAAGCTCGAACTTCCCCTGTGAAGCTAGGTGCCCCGACTCTCGAAGACGCATGGGGTAGAATACGCTCGGCCACCAATGAGATGCTAGATGGACAAATCCTGAATGCCGCGGAATGACTGGTTGAACGGAGAATGCCAGCAAGTGATGGAGAGGAAAAAAAGAACTGGAAAAAATTTTCAAAGTATTGCCACGAAGCAGAGTTCAACCAGGTATCGGAATTGAGTTAACTCTGATCTTGAGGTGGAAAACCGCCATAAGGAGGATACAGATCGTGAAGAACAAGCACAACTAACGGCACTCCCAAGTTCTATGAGAAGGTGATCTAATCGTGTGAAGGATACCCAGCTTGATATGTGCAGAGACGCGGAGGGAAACCTGATCGCAAGGTGATCGACAATTGGAAGCAGTTCATCGACACCCCAATGGCGATACAACAGAAGAATATGGAACGGTAGTTAACCTTGGAATACTCACAAACGATAATTGCGTCCCGGCTTCCGATCTTAAAGGCATTCAGCGAGAAATCGGACAGCTGAAGACTAGTAGAGCCGTCGGAAAGAACTGACTCCCGACAGTACTCTACAAAAATGGTAAGGAACCACTAGCAACAGTATTTTATAGTGTTGGTGAATGACCATTGGTTAAAACCACTTTAAATAGTAATAAAAAAACCATTTCATAGGATAGTTTTCTAGAAAACCTACCGGATAAGTGGAAGGAAGATGTGGTTGGTCCCATCTGTAAAAAAAAGAAAAAAATGATCAACGCCGCCTACGGGGTGCTCTTCCTAAGCTTTTTATGCCGTCCATCCCAACAGCAAGAGATTTCGCAGGGCAATAGGGGAACTGTGGGTAAAAACGACACCCTACCAATTTTCACACAAATTCCATATTTATACGTCAAGCAAACCTCCCAGAATCTTAGTTTAACTCTAAATCCTTCATTCCACGAGGATTGATGCATATTTTGAATGTTTTTGATATATAATAAAAAAGAAAATTCTGTATCTTTAGGCGTAACAAGTAGCAGTGCGGGTAAACTCGACACCCTGTTAGAGTAAAATCGACTCGTCATAAATTTCAATGAAATCTTTTTTTTTAAATATGATTCTCAGGGAAGGTGCCTATAGTACGCCTAGCGACAGCGAAGAAGAATAAACCCCCTCCCCTCTTCCCCCTCCCCCTCCCCGATTTTTCAGTTATCCTGGAATTCGTCTTTTTTAATTCAACGATCAATGGCACAATTGATATTTTTCACTTGTTTTTCGGCCCACACTCTCAGTTTATACCAAAACAAAAATAAATGCATTAAACTTAAAAGACATATTATCTAGAAGTACAAACTCTACGTCGTTTTTACCCTGAGTAAAAGTGTCGATTTTATCCCGAATTGACTCAAAATTTCAGAACAATGGTTTAGATCAGCAATAAAAGTAAATGTGAATTTTACAAATTGTTCCTACTAAAACGCTTAAATTCCACTTGCGAAATTTTACAAGGACTGTTTCTTCACTGCTTACCGGCCTTGTTTTGCTGTTTGTTTTGACAGTTACGGAACTTCGGCGGTGTTAAAATGACTCGAAACGTAAGAAATAACAAGTGTAAAAACTACAAGGTATACAGCCCTAAAGGTTGTACGAATGGGTGACGTAGGACTATATCAGATCATTAGATCGAAGATTAATGTAAACTGCATTTCTGGAATATGAATGTTTATAAGAATCTGTGAGTGCCATTGTTTAGTGAATATTTAAAAGAGAGCGAAATATTCATATTCAATTCTTCATTAAATGCAATGGTGGCTTTGAAAATACGTGGACGGGGGTTCATAAGTACAACTCCTGCAACCATTGAGACATAATCACTTGTATGGGATCCCCGCTTCTTAAAGAAGGCTTCTTCTTCTTAAAATGTCATGGAAAAACCAACAGCAACAGCAACAAATCGCGTGTACGTATACGCGGCATAGGGTGCGTACGAAAGCTGTCAGCAATCTCAATATAGAATGCCAGTGTTGCTCACGGATCTGTTTTGCTACTATTTTACTTGACTCATAGCAAATATACGCTGTGTTCGCGGGAGCTCAAAATTGGAGAAAAGTTTAAATGAGCGACGTTCCCTTGATTAATTCGTACCCCTGAAAATAACTAACGTAAACTCAAGCGTAAACTTTATTTTCCAAGTGACAGTAGTATCACAGACAAACAGACGAAACACTCGCGTTAATTCCATCGTCCAATTAAAAACCACTCATTTTTCAAAAAATCATGTTTTGCAACATGACCACACTGCGGCGCGCGAGTCGAGTTTTCAGTATAAAACCATACAAATGTAAAAACCCTACAGCATAAAACCCTGCAAATGCAAGCTACTCCGCAACATGCATGACAGAGGGTGCTAGTGTGCAAGCAAAATGTTTAGGACGATAGTTTTTAAAGAATTTTCTTCTATGTGTCATGTCAGTTCGTCAGTGGTAGAAAGCATTGCATCTTTCTTTGTTAAACTAGAGTGTTATTTGTGCATTTTTTTTACAGGTTTAAGGCAATAATAAAAACTTAACTTACAAAAAACCGCTTGATATTCGTATTAACTGGATAATAGGCATATACGCTATAAACGAATAAAACGGTATAGTATTGCGGAGTTTCCACCTATTTCGAGTCCCATATATGGTAGAAATTATCATCATGATTTTTTCTGTCTACTTAGCAGAAACCCGTCATTATTTGTTTGGTTTGGTCGCCAAATGAAGTTAGAATTCCAAAAGGCGAATGGCGCAAGCGTAAACAAATCGAGTGAGGGTAGATTTTCCTATGCTGGTCCAGCAAAAAATAACTCTCACCCGTTTCGTTTTCATTTGCGACATTCGCCCTTTTGTTAATTCTATCTAGAAATGCAAAATCCGGCAAAAAATCCCGGATAGGAAACCGGTTTTTTAAATTTTTTAAAAACAGTTTGGCAGCTCTGAAATCGGGTCAGGTTGAAAAATCTCTTGGCAAATTTCTCTTCTGGCACAGAACAGAAGTGGAAGTTCTAACAATCGTTCGAGCAAAACCTGGCATCTACGCTCTGGTCTAAAACTCTACCAATAAGTAAGAACTTTGACTACTTTTTGTTTTGAGTGCACTTGTCATTCAAAATCTCGTCTAATTCCTAATTCACTGTAGAAAAAATTCCTGCCTCTAAAACTCCCACACACCAAGTATGATTTCTTTTGATTGATTAGTTATCGAGTTATGAAGATATTTGTAGATTATTTGTATGCCCCCCCCCCTTCTAAAGAGGGGAAGGGTTTCAATTCACCATCGAAAAAATTCTTGCCTTCTGAAACCCCCACATGCCAAATTTGGTTCCATTTGCGTGATTAGTTCTCGAGTTTTGAGGAAATTTGTGTTTCATTTGTATGGGAGCCCCCCCCCCCTGTTACACCCTCCTTAAAATTGCTCTCTTATCCCATCCATAAAATTGCTGATTATTTTATCTTTCCAACGACATATAAATTGTTCAGTTTCGTTCAGTAGTTTAGTAGTTATTAGCATTTGAAATCTTTCATTCCAACGTTATACTACTTTTTTCGTTTTCACAAAGTGATACCCAGTCCCAGATAGCAAACAAAAACGTAGTCCTACGTAAAAATAATGCATTAGACGATTTACAAGAAAACAGCCCGTAACTTAAAAATTCGAGGGGTGTCGGTTTTACCCACAGTGTCGGTTATACCCGGATTACCCCTACCAAGTGGGCTTTATGAGGGTCTGGGCTAAAAATTTTAAACTCCAACAAATCCTCCAGAAATGTCGGAAGTACAACGTGCCCACGCATCATATGCTTGTGGATTTCAGGACAACATACGATACAGTTGAATGCGAACAGGTCTGGCAGGAAATCACGAGTTCGGTTTTCCGAACAAACTCACGCTACCTACGCTACGAAAGCTACCCTGGAGCGAGTGATATCATGCTACGTGTGCCTTTCGGGGGTATTGTCGACTCCTTCCGAATTGCGTGGAGGGTTGCGGCAAGGGGATGGACTGTTATCCGGGATGTTATTCAATATCGTTATTAAAGATGTGATCCGGCGAGCCGGTATCGAAACGAGAAGATTTTCAGTAAGAGTAGTCAACTCCTGAACTTCGACGATGACCTCGACATCACTATTAGAAACTCAGTCTGGAGGTCAGTTGCCAGATGCCAGACTGCAATCAAAGGCTAGAAGGATTGTGTTACAAATCGATGCGTGGTAAGAAGAGGCTCCAGGGAAAGCAACATTTGCCTCCTATGGACAGTGATTATTAACGGCGATGTACTGGAAGTTGTTAATGAGTTCGTATATTAGGGATCTCTGGTCACCACCGACAATAATACGAGTAAGGAGTTTCAACAACGCATTCAAGCTGGAAGCTGAGCCTACTTTGCCCTCCACAAGACGCTTTAATCAAGAAGCATACACCGCCAAACAAATCTGACGACGTACAAAACGTTAATCAGACCGGTAGTCCTCTACGGACTTGAGACAGTAATTTTGCTTACGGAAGACATACGTGCACTTGCAGTATTTGAGCGAAAGATGTTACGGACTATTTTAGGCGGAGTTCAAACGAAAAACGGAGAGTGTCGCAGACGTATGAGCCACGAGCTGCAGGAACTACTTGAAGAGATTCTCATCGTACATCTGGCGAAAGACGAGAGGCTACGATGTGTTGGCCACGTCGCAAGGATGCCGGATGTACGAGGATGTGCAGTAACATCTGTTCTCTTTAAGGACCCAGCTGGCAACAGAAGTAGAAGGGCTCAATATACTACATGGCTCGACCAGGCTTGTATGTGTCGCTCACCGCTCAATGAATTGATGATGAGTAGCCCATGCCCAAGTACAGTCGAGAGCAGTTCTTGATACTGCACAAGCCAACCTGGCTCTAAGCTGAAGAGAAGATAGAAAAAGAACTATTGAACATCATTCAAATATTGAGCGTACTAGAGCGCGATAAAGCGGACAGAGGCTCTATGGTCTATTGGCTCTCCTTAAATTTCAAACAAAAGGTTAGCGCACAGTCTAGATTTGCTCTTGGCTCATGATCAGCCCGTTGCAGTGCATGACCAAATTGAGTAATTAAATAACAGGATTGATTTTGCCGTGAAACATGGCTTGGTGGAGCATGTTGCATTTGAGAACAGTCATTCCCAAGCAGCAATTTAAGTTTTATTACGACACTAGCCCCGTATTGGGTTAGTTTTTGTGGCAATGGGACTCCAACCACAAATAATAACCGTCACCGGGGGAGCGTATGTGTGCGTAAGATGGAATGCTTGGACTGGTAGGAACAAAACTAGATCTGAGACTAATTAATACATGGGTGTGGTATAGTTTAAATGCGTAAAGCACTCGAGTACTAATCGAGAAATTGTGGGTTGGAGTCCCACTGCCACAAAAACTAACCCAATATATTTTTAGCCGCAGATCGAAACTTGCCCAATATTCAGTCTAACATTTTTCACACCAAACGCTCCTCTGCTTTAATCAAAATAGAGTTTTATTATGGTTTTATTGCTAGTTATAAGTAGTGTTTAACTAGTATCTTCTTGGTATTGCGCAGAGGGGTTGGTAAAAGTCGGTCTCTTACAAGGGGAGAGGAAGGTTCAAATGGGTAAAGGGGTGCGTTTCTTTTGCGTTTAGAACGATAGCAGTTGTACAAGTTGCTGGGTTTCTGAAAGGGGGAATCGGATGGCCATTAACGAGGGGGAGGTTCAAAAACGTTAAAAAAGCTTTGTGTCCATTTTTACGGATTACCGAAAAGAAGACAGATTTACAAGTGGCTGGGAGACAACATAGTAGACAGATTCAAATGAAAAAAGGGTTTTGTTTCTTGCATTATGAGAATTTTCGTTACAATAACAGATGTACTAGGGCAAAGGAGTCCGAGTAAGATCGGGCAATCAGCTAGTACCGCAATAAAACCTTAATAAAATTCAAATGAAACCAGGTGGCTTTACAATTGTATTCTTCAAATACATTTGATCAATTGCTATATTGTCGACAGTCAAGTCTGAATTTTATAAGCATAAGTCAGTATAAAATAAAACATCTTTCATGTGCGCGATAAATATTATTAAAAGTAAGGAGTCTAGGTTACTTCCATGAGGGACCCCCAATAGATTATAAAACAAATCCGCAAAACCGGCGCGATTTTAGCACTCAAACTGCAACCGATAAGGTAAGGCCTCATTTATCTTGTGAAGGAAAGGGAAATTCCATGTTACTTCATCGGATTCAATAATATATTGTGGCCGACAAGTCGAAGGCGACCTTCAATTTTTTTTGTATCGCATTTACTTGCGCACCTATTTCCAATTTAAATGGAATAAAAAAAAAGTCTAAAACTCGCGGCAACAGATCTTCTAAGGAAACATACATACTGATCAGTGCACCTAAAACTAAACGCTTTAAAAAGTTTGGTCACGAGACTTTTCTTTTTAATTCCATTGTCTATTTATTATTTATTTGTATATGTATTTCACCTTAATCAGTGTCTTTTTCAAACTTTCGAATTTATAAATAATGGAATTTCCTAACAGGAATGGTTTTATATTTCTCAATTTGTAAATTGTAATAAGATCAAAGGAACATTAGTCATCGGAACAAGAAACAACAAGCCCATTTGAAGGAACACTAATCAACTTATAAATTGACTAATCCATTCATTATATGCTACGGTCGTTTCTCATTTCTTCGCAAATTTTGTAACGCAACTAAGTGTCACTGCACATTTCCTCTATCAGCACCACCTTCAGCACAAGTAACGGCACAATGGCACACTAAAAGCAAATGTAATATCACAGCTAACTAACCTGCAAGTATTTGTTTCCACGCAAGAAAACAACCGAAAGAAACAACGGCACAACAACTTTGAGCAAACTCTTTCGCTAGAGCACATCTCATGTCTCATCAATTTAAGTGAAATTATTTCATTTCATTTGTCACCGGGGTTTTCTCGTTTTCATTTCCCGCTGCACCACATTCATTATGGCGACAAGCAGAAAAAGGCGATCCGCGCAGATCCGCAGCATCCACAGCACGGGCGACGAAATTACATTCCGATTGTTTTGGCCGTAGATAAAACCATCTCGCCCCCTCGGTTTTACCGTAAATCGAATGCTTCCGGCTTTCTTCCCCTTCGAGCAGTAACTTGATTATAAATTGTCTGGCTGTAAACTATTAAAAACTAAAAATACATCCCATTTCTCCCGACTCCGTTTCGGCCGTTTGTTTTCCTTTTCGAATTCGTAAACTCGAGTAACAACTTACTGTCACCAGCCGGCAGCGGCCGGGCCCGTCGGAAGCCGGGAACGGCGCCAACCCGAAAGCTCATTTCGAATTCCCGCACGCGCTCTCGTTTACTCAATCTCCTCTAGTGCTCGCTGAATATCTTTCTTTTAGGGAAATTGTCGACAAAGAAAACCCCCTTCACTTTTACCCCCAGCTGCCATCGAAGCCGAAGCAAAAAAAAAGGAACACAGTGTACCATTTATTTTATTTATCTTTTAATTAAACGAATAGAAATTAGAGAACATTGCTCGAGTGGAAATGCTGCTTTTCGCCGGTCGGTCGGGTTTGTAAGATAAACCGCCATCATCAACTGCTTCCAAGGCAGCCGTCACGGGCTTTTCGCGTTTGCATCCAGCGACAGCGTTCGGTCGGTCATTTTGAGTTAAAAGACAGTCAATATCTTCGGAGTCATTTTGCTAATGAAACTCTCTGTTGACTGTCTGTTATTTACTGATTACTGATTACTGAAAACACGTTCCTGTTTGAGGTTTCCTACAAAAGTTTATCTGTTCTGTTACAACTTGAACTATTCAGTTGACGGTCAAGACTATAACATAGTTACAATCACCAAGAAATTCAGCCAAAAAGGGGTTAAACTCTTCCGTTGTTGCTACAGGAGCCTTTCAGCCATTTTAGTCATTGATCAAGTGCCCCAAGCAGCTCTATACTCTAGACAAACTCCAAGCGAGTCACACCAAAGGGCTCTGTGTTTCTTCACCTAGATTCGAAAACAGCCAGACCACACCGAACACAAGTTCTGCCTGCACCGGGTAGAGACTCCGTTCGTTGCTAGCATACCCTAATTTTCGAAACTCGCCACAAATGTCAGTCATGTTGTGGGATAACAAATTTCCCATCTAAATAATAAACCTCTTTGCGTCCGGAAGGACTCTGCTGATGGAGGCGCTGATTCAGTCTTTGGCGGGCGAGTGTTTGCACGAGAATTAACTCACATTAAATTTAACGGCAACAAATAACAATGGCAATAATGATAATCACAGGCACACGCTTACTTACACACAGGCACGCACACACACAGACAATTGTAAATACATCCTCCACCCTTTCGACCATACACATAAACGACGTAGGCATATTTGGCAGAGGTCTGGTCCGGGGGCGTAGAGTCAACATGGATTAAACAGACGGAGTGGGACTGTTCGCTTGATAATGTAGGCACCGATGAAGACGACGACGGTGATAATAATGGTGATGATTATGATGATGATTATGACTATTATTATGGCGATGATGGCAATGTTTTATAATTATGACACTTCTATGGAGCGCGCTTCCTGCTTCCCACGCAGTATGGTCGCTATTGGAATTTAATTCGACCTCGAAACATCCGGCCCGTGTTTCTGATGATGAACGGTGTAAAGGGTTCTGATTGGGGTTTCTCTAGCATTCTCTAGAGATAAGAAAAGTGCTTAGTTTGGTATTGGCATTGAGGATTTGCCCGATTAACTAATAGCTGCTGTAAACTTGCTTTTTGAATTACGCACGGATCCTTCGAAACTTTGGAATCTCTCGGTTTAACGTGTGACTTTTAGGGTTAAACGAATTTTACTCATTATTTTCTATTATGCCACACCATCATTTCATTGATATGTTAATTAAATCATATGCAAAAGTAATGTCTGAGGTGATTTAAACTTTATTGATGTACCATTAATATGACATTTTAAATCGATTGGGAATCACAGACGCTCTCAGAATCAGCATTGAAACGAAAATGTAATTCAATTTCAGCAGCCAGTAAACAATATCGAAAATTAAATAACAGTTCTGAATATTTTCCACATTGATACAACAACTAATTGTCGACAATGGAAATGATGTGATAACTTTTAATTCCGCATAGTATAATCGGGAGGTTCGAAGTTTTCAACCCAACCGCTCGGTTATTCAGCAATAAGGATATTTATGGGCTTAAAATAGATCAATCATCACACGATTAACAAGTTTTGTTACCCGATTTAACATTGCTTTAGGGTGAACAGGCCATTTTTCGGGTGCCAGTGCCAGTGATGTCGGTTACGCACCAAATATATGGGAGATGACAACCTTGCCATCCCGTTGAGGTCTACCGACCCTAATTAATTTTCATCCGTATATGCCTATTAACATCCGTATGCCTATTGTGCATTAGACCCCTCCCCTCTGTATTGAAAAGCACGAAAAAATTGAAAATATCCAAGATTTAGAATATTTTTTTTCGGACTTTTCATCAAAGTTTTTGGCAGGCTAATTCGGTGCGCGGAAAATATTCTCAATTCTCAGCAAAGTGCGGAAGAGGAATGGAGGAATGGAGAAATGGAATCGCGTTCTCTCTCTCTCTCTCTCTCTCTCTCTCTCTCTCTCTCTCTCTTCTCTCTCTCTCTCTCTCTCTCTCTCTCTCTCTCTCTCTCTCTTGATACCAGTAAGTAAGTTTTCGTGAGTATTCATTTGTCATAACCTTTATAAACAAAATTTCACTTAGAGGAATAATGCAGGCAAATTTTCTCTAGTTTTAGTAGTGCCCTCACAGAAAACATTTAAATTTTGAAGGTTTATGGTTTTTTTTTTCATAGGAATGCATAACTGTTTGCCTTCGTTCCTTGCTCGTTGCAAAAATCTTTAAAAACAAGCTTCCTTTTCTCTTTGACGGTTGCCTTAAACCATTGTCTTCGCGCTTAATGAATCCTTCCCCCTTCAAGCGACATGCGCTTACAAGTCCGGACTTACATTAAAGTGTTCCTTCGTAACACTACATTTATGGGTTCATTTTTGACATATATCTTTAGCTTTGGTGCTCATTTGAGGTCTAGCAAAACTACTAATGTTTCTTTGAGCGTCTTAGTAGAATACCTGAAACAATAAAAGGAAGAAAAACAAAAAGTTATTTATATCCTTTAATTCTACTACTGTGCCTACTGAGTTGTCGGTAAAAATGTTTGATATCTCGTTGATAACAACGACTACGATTGAGAAAAGTGACCAGCACAAAAACGTCGGATTTTCGTCAAACTTTCAGGGAATTAATTACCACATTCAGCATTGATTGCCTTCGTGCCTTGCTCGTTGCAAACATCTTTGAAACCAATCTGCTTTTTCTCTTTGACAGTAGTTTTCAGTGCTATCAGCATACCTTAAACTTCCGCTAATATGACCTTTAAATGCGTTTTCATAAAAAAATGTCTGGACCACCGAAAAAAATCAACAAAATCCAAACACACAATTGAATGGTGATTCAAATATTCGAATAGTCAGTCATAGATCCAGACTAATACATCGCTCTTTTACCGCCGGGTAAAAGTAATAGGAATATTCTCAATTGGGAGACGTTAGGCACGCGGACTTTAGGCATGCGGATATTAGGCATAATGGACGTTAGGTATAATGGATGATAGGCATTGTGGACGGTAGGCATGTTGAACGATAAGCATATTTTACAAAACTTTGATTTTCTAAGAATACGCACTTGAGCCAATTATTTCTTCTTCACAATACAGTGGGAACCGAGGCCACTCATTTCACATAAATTCACATAATCCCGTTTAACATAACGTTGTTTATCATAAAAACATTGGCCTTTTCATAAGGGACCATTTGGAAGAAAAACATTTAGCATAACGACTTTTTGGTATAATTCGGTAAAAAAAACAATAAGGTATACAGCCCTAAGGGTTGTACAAAATGGTGACGTAGGACTACATCAATATTCCAATTCAATTCTTTATTGAATGTAATGGTCGCTTTGAAAATACATGGATAAGGGTTCATAAGTACAAGGCCTGCAACCAATGAGACATAGAGATTTCTTTTAAAAATCACTTGTGTGCATCATAAAGGTTGAAATGGTAATGAATGATCAGCCCACATATTATTGTATTGAATATGATTATGCGTAGTTTGACAAGCTTCAATGATCTTATTTTAACTCGCTTGTGGCCTTTAAAGGGGCATTGGTTACAAATAATATTAAAGCCAAACGTTCATCGCAAATATGTTCGAATGTCCTTCTCTTTTGACATGAATGGCAACAGGCACGTAAGTTGGCGACGTCGACAATAACCCCCCCATGCCAAATTTGGTTCCATTTGCTCGATTAGTTCTAGAGTTATGTGTAAATTTGTATTTCATTTGTTTGGGAGCCCCCCCCCCTCTTAGAAAAGGGATGGGTCTCAGTACACTATAAAAAATTCTGCCTTCTGAAACCTCCACATGCCAAATTTGGTTCAATTTGCTGGATTAGTTCACGAGTTTTGTGGAAATTTGTCTTTCATTTGTATTGGAGCCCCCCCTCCTACGCCCTCCTTAAAATTGGTCATTAAAATTGGCCCCCATAAAATTGCTGGTCATTTTATCTATCCAACGACATATTAATTGTTCAGTTTCGTACAGTAGCTTAGTAGTTATTAGCATTTGAAATCTTTCATTCAAACGGTACACTTCTAATTTCATTTTCACAAAGTGCTACCCAGTCCCAGTATAGTAAACGAAGACATAGTCCTACGTCAAAATTTTATTGATTTCAAAGTACGCACCTTTGAAAAAATGAAAATAATGAAGCATTGTCCAACTGGAATTCCTCGCTTCAGGATTGGTTGGAAAAGACGCCATTATAGTTTTAACGTGTTTTTAGAAAAAAAAAACCCGATTTAATCCACCTATTGGTGAAAGGAACCTTTGTTATACCATCTCATTTGTCATTTGAGTTAGAATTCGACACGCCTTCGCAACTCAACTTTTTGATAACACTATGATAGTTATCATCAATACATATGCATGTCTATGTAATATATTGATAAATTTGTATAATATTCCAAAGCAATCAAAAAATGTCTTCCTTTTATTTGTATAATTCGTTATTTTGACTCAATAGCGGGGTGACATTCTGGGGTTTGGTTTAAGTGAGCAACTGTCCGTTTTCCTGGATGTATTCGGAACGTTCCTAGAATGTGTCCAGCTGTGGCCAATGTAACCCTGGACACTTTATATATCAACTAATGAGCTACTTTTGCAATTTTGAGTACTTAAAGATGTCATATGTTGTACTTTAGCTGAATTCAGAAACTGAAGGGGGACCCTCACTGGAAAATCGAAAAACTTGTTTGTTTTGCATTTTCAGAAGGCTTTTATCTTTAGAAATGTCGAGCCCATAGTATTTTTCGGTACGTGGTCTCGTTGAGTATTTACAGTGAAACTGTTGGATCACTTGAAGGGAAGTGCAGTGCTGTACAATAGTTTAAACGCGCTCTCCTTGAAATCATATGTTTTCAGCGACTGTGCGTGTATCGCACTATCTTAGAGGATCGATTTGAGTGAATTTTTTTTGACGTGTAAAAATTACATATCTAAATAAATTGTGACGTAACCGCTTTTCGATATCTCAACTTTTTAATTTTCGCTGCATTTTTAAAAAAATCGTTACACTTCGCAACCAGTAAGAGATAGATAGTTACTATGTACAGCAAACTTGCTTATTTTACTGTGTTCTATAACTTTTGTGGAGACACTGTACTTTTTTGGACGCATTTAAAAAAACAAAAATTTGTATTACCCTAATAGGTAGATTTACGGTCACCCAAATAGTGTAAAAAGTTGCGCCAGATTTTTTAAATAAACTTTTCCAAAGACACACCACTTGGAAAGTTAAGCATTTTTACGCTAGAGCACATGATCGCGTTTTTTTCTGTTTGGTTCATATCAGTGAAGTTTGCTTAAATAATTTCATCAATGTTTTTCCAATAACTTTTGACTGGTAAGGCCAATTCTAATAATATTTAGCAGATATCTTCACAGCGTTAAGGTCTCTCGTTTGATACCTAAATAATTGAAATCTGATTAATTATCTGGTTAAAATCGTTAAAAATAATTCTAAATTTTATTATGCCGTACACGACTGCTCATAACTTTCAAATTAAACATCCAATCAAAAAACAAATCAATAGTGATCTATGAGGCTATATTACCTACCAAATGAGACTAATAGCACATAAATCGGTTTGGCCATCTCTGAGAAACGTTCGACTAATTGACACCTTGAAAAAGCACATTTTTAAGCATAACTTTTGAACCGCTTGATTGTTTTCGATAAAACTTTCCACAAAAAAATTGCAGTAGCAAGAGCCTTCATTTGATACTAAAATTGTTGAAATCGGTTGAGCGGTTTCGGAGAAAATCATGTCACGTAATTTTTACATTTTTGCTTATAACTTTTAAACAAAATGTCCGACCGCAAAACGATTCAATGGTGATCTACAAGGTGATAATACCTTTCAAATAAGCGTAATAGCAAACGAATCGGTTTAGCCATCTCCGAGAAACAGACGACTAAAGTCAAGCGTCACACACACATACACACACTCACACACAGACATTGCTCAATTCGTCGAACCTTATCAATTGGTATATGTGACTCGGCCCTCCGGGCCTCGGATCAACTTCGTGTTTTTCGACCAATTTTTAAACCTTTGTTATATTTGTTCGATTTAATCGACGTTTTTCGGCGAAATAAGTATGAAGATTTTTAATTACCAGTTAGTCCGGACGTTTCGAGCTACTACTGGTCTTCGCTCATCATCTGCGGACACTAAAACACTATATTAGGCACATTTACAACATAAAACATATTACAAATTCTTAACTTACACTTTTTCGTCCATTAGGTTCTACTTTAGTAAAAACAATGCTACATAAAAATCACTATCCCAGCTATTTCGTAGAAAAGGTAATAAAACAAAGACTACATAGGATGTACAATACGTTAGAAGTACCAAGCAAAGAAACAACTCAACAATTCGTGACAATTCCCTATGTTGCCGGTTTAGATGAAAAGTTAGGCAGATATTTAAGATAATTTAAGATTAATGTTGCTTACAGACCGACCGACAAAGTAAAAAACGTATTATTTACAAAAATCAAAGACAAAATTATAAAAGATAAAAACACAAACGTCGTTTATGAAGTAAATTGTGGTCAGTGTCAAAAGTCGTACGTAGGAGAAACAAGCCAATTTTTACATAAACGAATGGAACAACATAAATATAGCATCAAAGCAAAAACAGTTGGCGGTACAGGTTTAACCCAACACACCATTGAAACAGGTCATGTTTTCAAATTTGACGAAGCCAAAATCATAGAGAGAATAACTAAACATAACACTAGACTAATAGGGGAAACATTTTACATTAAAATTAAAGGTGAGAACAATATTGTGAATAGACAAGTAGATTCCGCAACGTTCAAAGCTGCATATGACCCTGTAATCAAAAAACTTGCGATAAAGAGAAATAGAAAGTAAGACATAGTAAAGAGAAAGATAAACCAAGTAGAACCTAATGGACGAAAAAGTGTAAGTTAAGAATTTGTAATATGTTTTATGTTGTAAATGTGCCTAATATAGTGTTTTAGTGTCCGCAGATGATGAGCGAAGACCAGTAGTAGCTCGAAACGTCCGGACTAGCTGGTAATTAAAAATCTTCATACTTATTTCGCCGAAAAACGTCGATTAAATCGAACAAACATTGCGGTGGCGGCGATTATCTGAAATCAACCTTTGTTATAGTATAACAAAGGTAAAAAGTGACAGAATCTTCCCGTCCTAATAGGTCGAAGATTCTTTGCGACGGCAAAGGCATACAGCATTTTCATATTATGGTTAACTTTTCTCACGTGTAGGCATAGCGTAGAGTAGCAGTTTCTACCTAAGAGTAACATTTACGTAAAATCAATCATTAGCCTTCGGGAAGCGTACGGTTATATAAACGAATTTCCCATAGTATCGTCTACATAGGGTTTATTTCTAATTCCCGTCGTAGTAAGTAAAGCCATTCTAATTTTCATCATTTGTTGGATGGATTTATTGAATACTCCAAAATTTCTTGTGCTGATTTGACTAGAACACACTTACCTTCCGATCCGTGCAATTTGAAATCACTGAACAGCTATTATTAAAGCATACTATTGAAATTACGCAACTGACTTTATTTCTTAAATTCGTCGTACCGTTTTAAAATCCGTCCATCAAAATTTTTCATCGTCCAAACTAAAAATCACAACAATATTTACGAAGCTGACGCGCATGTATTTGTGTGGGACGGCATGACAAATGTTATTCTGCAAAATTTCTGCAGGTCTGGCAAGTTTTCCTGGCTCTAGAATAACGACAATACTTTGCGTGAGTTATTTTCATTTATGAATGACGGAAATCAAAATGATTAGTCGACATTTTCTTCTTCGTCGCACGAAAAAACGTAGGAAATTCGGCTGGTAGGACTTCTTTAATGATAAAAGCATTTAAATAGATCTCAGCTCACTTTGATTGAACGCGTATGATAGACTACAAACTAAAATATTAAGGAATAACTAGTTTTCCATTGTGTGTCATAAAAATGCTGATATTTTTGATAATTTGTGTTGGATAGGACGGGAATAGGCAATTATGACGAAGCAGCAACATACCCTACTTATGATGGTGTATATGGTTGACTTCTCTGAAAGAATGTGTGGCAAATATCTCTACTTCTAGAAAAAAGCTTTTGAAAGTTTTCCTTTTATTTAGTAATTTTTCCAAATACAAGTAATTTTGCAGTCGTAAATATGATAATATTTACTAATAAATAAGACCATTGCAAATATTTTTTAAAGTTTTTGTCCCCCCCCCCCTGTGAAATTGGCTTGAAAAATCGAGGGGCAACAAAATAATTTGTGGGATATAAATTAATTTTTTTTATAAAATCCATTGTCTGTTGGCTTTACAGCCAAAAGAACTCGGAAAATGAGTATATGAGCGAAGTTAACGCTTCTAGCACGAAACTGAAATGGAAATTCGAACAATGGAATTTCCGAAAACCGACAAAAAATTTGCATTCGTTTTTAACGTTCTTTTCATAGATTTTTGCATGGAAAATAATAACGTAAATATGAAAAGCAAGAATAGATTTGGTTTTCACGTTTAAATTTAGTTTCAACTTTACATAAAAATCTCTGTATTTTTTCCACCCCCCCTTCCTGTAGTAGTCCAACACCGGAAGGACAAAACCTTAATAAAATATTTGTAATGGCCTAATTAATAGAATAATTAATAAACCCGTGTAATCGGCCGGAACACCATTTCCTGCATGAAATTTAACTTTATTGTTCGCAGCAGCCAGCAAATATGTAGGGGAGTGTCGTCGTGGTTGGGCCACGTTTTGGAATTCGCCCATAACTTTCGTTTCAAATTTCGTTTCGAATTTTGGAAATCTAAATACATCGTTGCAGAGGTCTAAGAATAGGTATATTTCCGGAAAGTTTCGAACTGATTGCTTGAAAAATAAAAAAGTTTTAGGCATTTACGTGAAGGCAGAAAATGTAAGGCATACGTATTGAAATTCTATATAGAGACATGAAAAGAATGAATTCCGTGAACAACGGCTCATATAGGAACAAATACCCTATTTTTAATTGCATTTTTGCGAAATTTTGACGATCTTGTAAAATCAAAATTACTACAATCACCTTTTCCGAAGTGTATAACTACAATGAAAAAAAAACAACGAAATTGTAGGTTTTTGTCGTATTAATGTTGCTTTATTTTATTACATTTTACGTGACTGACATTCTCTAGCGATTATTGCGCTTCTGCGCTTAAAATTATGGTGGCCTAACCATGACTACTCAAGTGGCCCGACCTTTACAAATAGCGCTTTTCTAGTATTTAACCTTAGCCTTCCCAAACACCTTACTGGAGGGGCTTTTTCTATAGTCTACGTGTGCAGCACAACACACTTTAAACATTTTCAAAATTTATCTCGATAATTGCATTTTATGGATGAAAAGTTCATTGCGCCTGGAAATCTTTTTTTGTAAGATTTAATCACTAAATTCAGTACGAGTGTTTTGAATACACGATTGAAACTCACAATATTGTGCAAAGTTAGCTATCACAGTAAGAAGTTTTACAATGGTTGTATCATAGATATCATGAGTTATTAAAACTGTAAAATCGAGATGGGACGACTATAACAGTGGCCTGACGATAACAACAATACCCTACATATTTATGGTGACCGTCATGTTCTTCTTGACGGCTTGAAAAAGGCAATGCTACATGCCACTTCGTAAATAACAATTTGAATTGTGTTACATTTTCAAGTTTTAATAACCAACATGAGTTATAACAACAGCATAAGTGTGCAATAAAACTAACCTTGTTGCATGGGCCGGCTAGGATAGCGAAGTTTAAGGTAGGGCACAGTTGGTAAGCAGGAAGCTTGCTTGATTGCGAACGGTCAAAAAACATCGTATTTTAAAAGGTTGAAATATTGTTGGTAATAACTTCGTTATTGCTTATTTAGCTTTTTGCGATGTCTGTTAGGATTTATTCTGCATTACAATGTTCTACCAAGACACTCCGTCCATGGCTGCTTGTTTCCAATTCCTTGAAAATCCCACACTTCTTAGATCTTGGTTCACTTGTTCTAACCATCTAGTTCGCTACGCAACTCTACGGCTAGTAGCAACCACAATCGAAGCCATTTTGTGCCACCATTTTTGTTGGATTGTTGTCCGGCATTCTCACAACACGTCCCTTCCTGTTTTAGCGACTTTCTGGATATGGGGTTCGCCGAAGATTTACACCAGCTCGTTGTGATATATTCTTCTCCTCCACACACACCCTCCAACCAAAATGGTCCTGAACGCATGACGTTCGAAAACGGCCAGTGCTTGCCAATCCTCGTCAAACATTGTCCACATCTCCTGCCCGTAGAGAGCTAACGGTCATATTAGCGTTCGGTACATGATACTCTTAGTGCGGCGGTGAAGCTTTTCAGATCTTAAATTCTTGTGAAGTCCTTAGTAAGCACTAGTTCCGGGAATAGTGCGTGTGTCGATTTCTCTGCTGCAGGTGTTATCCCACATCAGCAGCGACCCGAGCTTTTCAAATTCGTCTACCACCTCGAACTCTTCCCCTATCGCAGTCGGTTACTTTTGCTAACAGATATTAGGTTGTCGACGTATTCGCCACCAATCCATTCATCTCTGCTTTATGTGTCAGCTTAGCATACTGCTTAGCAACCGCCTGGAACGATCTTCCGACAATGTTGACGTCCATAGTGAAGCAGATAAATCAACTGGATTTATTGAAGATCATGCCCCGTGTGTTAAATTCGGCGCGTTTTAGTGGCATATTGCACAGGAAGCAAGAAATACCATCGCCATCACCTTGTCGAAATCCCTCGCATGTTTTAAACGGGCTTGATAACGCACTGAACCGGTCTTGTTAGCTTTCTGAGAAAACCGTTGTCGTCCATTACTCTCCCCCAGCTCTTTACGGTCTATGTAATCATATGTTGCCTTCAAATCGATGGAAAGTTGAAGCGTAGTGACTTGATTTGTGTGACATTTCTGGATGACTTGCTGCAACACAAGCTTTTGTCCTTTAACTAATAACAGTTTTGGATATGAACATTTATTTATTAACAGTGTCATTTTGAATTTTTCATATAACTTTTTTATTTTATTATTTTAAAGCAGGTTGACTGCGTAAAGCTGTCAATCAATACAATTAATGTTCTCGGGAGAAAAATTGGAAAGACCTGATATTATTCGTGGCTATACGAAGTTTGAATTCATTTTCAAATCTTTAGAGGAAGGAGAAATTACTGCCCTGGAAGAAGAATTTCAGCTGTCATGAAAATGCGCGTTTCACCGTCGAATCAATTCTAATCTGCGGGTTGTCCTTATTATTATTTTCTTGCTTTTCATTTTGCTATTTCGAAACTCAGCCAATGGCACTTTTAAAACGTTAAATCGATTAAAGAGATTTTCATATTACATATGTTACAATAATTTCTGATTTTAATAATCAGTTTAAATCAATAAAAATAAGAAGAATAAATAAAGTTCCGGTCAGTTCTAACTCGTATGGCATATTTTGATACAATTATGCATCATTGCCAATCCCTTCAACAATGTTTTATCGTATTTTATATTTTTAAATTCAGATTGTCCGAGACAGAAATTATTAATAAACCGCTGTTGGTTTATACTGCAAAAATAACTCATAATTATCATTTCGTATGATTGAAACATGATCAGTAAATCCAACTTGCACCATGACAATCTGAAACTCGAAACCACGCTCTACTGAATACGACCATAATTCCCAACCGCTGAAGATCATCCTGTACACTCACTAACTCGCTATTACATCGTTCTTCGCATATATACAATCATGCATAGTAATCACTGTTATTACTATTTTGTCGCATTTTCGTCAATTATAATTAATTTTATTATCTGACAAAAAAAAACCTATTAGCGAATAATTAAATTCTTCCTAGCAGGGTTCATTAATCAACGCAAAATTTATGTACTTCAAAGACCCCGAAAAACTCCCCACCTCCCGATCCACACTGCTCCTCCGGAGTGCCTTCTGGTGACACTGCGGTTTCGTCTACATCGACACGAATCCTATTATCCCCCCGCGGCACATGCGACTCCGATAGCGAATAATTTCGGTTCGAAGACACAAATCCTGACAAGCCCGGAAAAAAGACATTTTGTACAATATGGCCAAAAGCTGCGCTTTTTTGCCCATTATTTGACGCGTAAGGGTGAAAATCTCCCCCACCTTATGCACAACGTCAAGCATCGAAGCCAGTAATTTACAATTTATGGCGCAGCTTAATTATTTTATTGCTCGTACACACGCCCATCCGAAGAATGAAACAATTAGTGTGCATTTTATTTTCACCGAAGCTGTATTTCAGCCGGCGCAATTCCGATGCCATCCGGCATTTGAACAAGGCTTTATAGAATTTGGTTTAGTGTTGAAAAATTTGACACCCCCCTCAAAAAAAAAACCTACAATAAACAATCGCACAATACCCAACAAAACAAAACTGCAGCCGTCTCTTTCCCTCTCTTTCTCTCTTCTCTCTATCCATACTTTTGCGTCGTTGCAGTGCGAGCGATGGGCATGGACGATAATTATCATCGCTTGCTGGACCAAAACATGGCGTTGATCGACACCCCACTGGTAGCGCCCGCCCACGCGTACTTCCCGCAGCACTACAAGACGGCCCTGTATCCGTACAACATCTCCGGTTACCACCACCAGCACCAGCACGGGCTGCACGGTGGCCACTTCGGTACGGTTCACAACGGTAATGGCAACAACAACAACAACAACAACAACAACCACTACAACTATAACAATCATAATGGTGGTTACCACGGAAACGGAAACGGCGACTATCTGGCCGCTTCGGTATCGTCGCCCGTCGACAACATTCTGATCAGCATGAATGGCGACGGAAACGGGGCGGACGCGGCGATCGAGTACGGAGGCTTCTACGACAATGCGGTCGAACGTCAAAGTAGGTACCACCCCAACCCACAACACTACACACCACAATGTGCCCGCTAGAACCCGTTCAATCCCCCGCGCTGAAACAGGGAACGGGGAAAGGCTGTGCCAATTTGTTAGTAGAGAACCGCCCACTGGTTACCGCGATCGCTCGGTTTACTATTCCTTCCCTCCTCAAAATGTGCACCCTCGCCTAGTCTAGTCTGATTACCGCAGTTCCACGCCACCAGTAGTTTGCTAGGGCTCCGAAAGTTGCTCCCACCAAAAAAAAAATTGTATTACGTGTAGATCCAAATTTTGCTTTCGGTTCAGTATGCTGACTTTAGTGATTGGTTTTTCCTTTGGGTTTTTCCGTTTCTGTTTTTGTGTTCCGTAGTTTGTGGGCAGCTCGCTGCCGATTTTATTGTTTCTCTTCTACCGTATTTGTTTTTGTGTGCCGCCTTGGTTATCACTGCCACCATGCAAATCGCCTATCATGTGTACACTTGCATTACCGCGAAATTTTTTCCCAGACAGCATCATACACTTTTATATCACAGTTCACAGCATTTTCACTCGGCATTGCATCCACATCACAAGACACCAGCATCAGCAGCAGCAAACAGCGCCACTGCATCATAATGCTAATGTTGAACAGCTCTGGCGCGAAGCAAATCCGAAATGGTTTGATCTTTCGCAGAGTCACGGCGGCGCCATTCTGGGTTGGGTTGTGTTGAAGGCAGCGTATGTGTGCTGCAAGCAGATAACGAACGCCACAACCGTGGATTGTTTTTCTATCAATGCGTTCGGTAAACGTTGGGATTGTTTTAACGTGGGTGTGGAAAAATCAAACAATATAGATTTTGAAAGCGTTTTCAGGAAATGGAAAAACAGTTAAAGCTTTGGTAAGCCTTAATTTGCTGGAACTGTAGCTTTCAGTGGTTCTTGCAATAAGGGGGGAGGGATTAACAAATTCTTGGTATACAATTGGAAAACTATTTTTTTGCTGCCTGTTGAGCCATATTAATGGCATAAATTGAAACAATTTCCTGTTAAAGTAAAATGCGCCAAATCGGCTGTTTGGCAGAAAGAAACTTTGAAATGTTAATATAATGGTAAATATTTTAAAATATTTGCAATTATCATCAGTTCATAATTTTACTTATAGATTACCCTCTATGAAAATAAGTTCCAAAACGTGTCCATACTTCTTTTACTCAGTTTCAGTTTGGATTTTTTGCTCAGTAGATGCTCATTTGACTACTGCGCCTCAACGACACAGAATTCGAAAATGTAGTGTAGAAGACAATTGTAGAGTTGATTATTATTTACAATATTGTTGAAGAAACTATAATTTTATCTTTTTACGGCGCTATGGGGCTGCTACTCCGTTGGTAGTAAAAAGAGCGCTCATTTGGCTACCAACGGGGTAGTAACCCTATAACGCCGTAAATACAAAAGTTAAAAGTTATTCAACTATATTGTAGATAAAAAATGACCTTTACAATTATCCTTTACACTACTTGTTCGAATTGTGTTTCACTGACGTGCTGTAGTCAAATGAGCATCTACTGTGCAAAAAACCGAAAATGAAGCCTGGTATAATACCAGCCAACTCAGTAATAATTGTCCGTCAAACGTCAGGCCACGAGTCGAATACTTTAGTCAAGCCGCCGTCTGACAGACAATTTGTATTGATTGATTTTTTATAAGACACCCTTCGCACTAGACGAAGGAAATGGTAGAAGAAAGTAAATGGAATTAAAACTATAAATAGCATCCGTAGGGTAGGACAAGACGTGAAGAGGAAAGAGCGCAAAATTAGATGATAGCAGGGTCATTTGAGCCGCTCCGAATTGTAGTGGTCTATTGACCATTTAGTTAATTTTATAAGACACGCAATTGTCTAAAAAACTCTATAATAAATTCTATACAATTATTTTCTCCAAACCAAGTGTTCTAATGTGTAGTGTATAAAGTGATTCAACATGAGAATACATAAAAATCCTAACTTTTGTCAAAATATACGATTTATTCACACCAATGTACATAGACCACTATGATTTCATATATATTTTCACCGTAATCCCCAAAACGTTCCGCATCATAGTGGTCTATATCCATGGGATTTGTAAATGGCTGTATCTTGCGCTGCTGACCGTCTAACAAGTTGCGGTCTTCGGGAAGGTTATTCAAATGACTTCCCAGGGTTGTATGGAAAATAGCGCAGAATTGTCTCACTACGTGGCGTTAGTGTATACGTAATATTCTTATACAGGATGTATCTTGCGCTGCTGAATATCTACAAAGTTGCGGTCTTCGGGAAGGTTATTCCAATGACTACCAGCTTTAAGATAATAATATCAAAGTAGTACAGAATTGTCTTGCTACTACAAGACTGTGAGAAATAGTTAACTTCAACACACTTTTTTGCCTTTCTACTATATAAATATATAGTATAAAGGTATAGAAATCACTCGGAAAACCGGAAATAGAAAGAAGGTCCTGCGGGCCGAATGTCATATACCATTCGACTCAGTTTCGAAAACTGAGCATTTTCTGTGTGTGTGTATGTATGTGTGTGTGTGTCTATGTGTGTGTGTGTGTGTATGTGACGCTTTTAATCTCACTCACTTTTCTCGGAGATGGCTGGACCGATTTTAATGTTCTTAGTGTCAAATGAAAGGTCTAGGTGTCCCATTGGTCGCTATTGAATTTCATACTGATCGGACTTTTAGTTCAAAAGTTATGTATAAAAATACGAAAAATATGGGACTTCATTATCTCATAGGTCCCTTAACTGATTTGAACAAAATTGATTGCATATGAGAGGGGAGCCTTGCAAACCCTTAACTTCCAAATTTCATGACGATTGGACTTGTAGTTTGAAAGTTACATAAAGAAATGTGAAAAAATAGTATTTAAAACATATTTTTGTAACATATAACCATCAATTCAATGAAAAACATCACACATTTTATTATTATTTGAAAATTACTGCTGAGATCTATCAAACGAAACCAAGTTATTTAAAATCGGACGGTTCATTCAAAAGTTATTCAAACTTTAACACTTAAGCACCGTATATTAAACCGTTAAAACGTGTGAAATTAAAACATATCAATCAAATGTTGATTGTATCCAATGTGTATAATGTATGTATGTATGTATGTATGTATGTATATATGTATGTATGTATGTATGTATGTATGTAGGTATGTATATACGTGTGTATGTGATGACAATTTGCAATTTTTAAATTTGCATTGAAATTCAAGCAAAGTGAGAATTATGTCAATTGTCTGAAGTTATTGAAGCCTCTTAGTGGAATACGAACTCTGAAATTAGAGGAAAGAAAAAACTTTTACCGACTAAATTCCACTATTTCAAATTTATTCGCGACAGATACGTATACGCTTTGAAATAAGACACTGATGAAGCCTGCACGTCGTAGGTGAACTACGTATCTGTCGCAAATAAATATTAAATAGTGAGATTCAATCGAAAAGTTTTTTCTTTTCTTTGATTTCAGAATTCAATTGTCATTTTCTTCACTTGCTGTTGCTCACAATTGTACAAGAAAAGCAAAACGCGAAGAATAGCAGTTAATTTAACCTTCCTAGTGCATTGGGGTCGTTTTCGACCCATCGGCATACTTACAAAGCTTGATACTCAGTAACGGTACGAGTTAGAGACTTGAAATTTTCTGACTTTTCCTAACTTTGGAAAATTAGCATTGTGGCGAAGTTTCAGCTTTCAGCGACATCTAGAAGAGCCACAGCAAAAAAAGTTACATATTATGCATTAGGGTCGAAAACGACCCAGGTTTTGAGATTGCTCTCATTCATCCATTTTCAATCCGAATTTCGTTTTCTTTACCTCGTTTGAAAGATATGGCCAAAAACTAGCACCCAAGGTATATTGGGGAATATTTGTTGACTGATGGCCACTTCTGCGTCGGTTCCGGAACACCCACTACCAGGTCCCGGGGAACATTTTTATATTTTGAGATAATTCATTTTGCGGCACATCAAATCACATTGGCTTGATAAAATAAGACTAGTGGAAGTACAATGGGGACATTTTGGACCCGAATGGCCACTTCCCAATCGGTTACGGAACATCCCGTACCTGGTTTTTGAGGCCATTTTTGAATTTTAGGATGATTTCTATTGCGGCACGTCAAATTTCATCACATTGATAAAATAAGACTATTGAAAGTATGATAAACACATGTTGAAGGCAAATGGCTACATCAGCATCGGTCCTGGAACATCCGGTACCCGGTTTTTGGGGACATTTTTGTATTTTAGGATAACTCATAATGCGACATATCAAATCACATCGGCTTGATAAAATAAGACTGATGGAAGTAAAACAATGTCATTTAGAAGCCAAATGGCCACTTTACCATCGGTACTGGGTCATCCGGTACCAGTTTCGGGGGACATTTTTGGTTTTTGATATAATTCACCACGCGGCACCTCAAATCACATCGGGTTGATAAAATAACAACAATGGAAGTATAATGGGGCGTCAGTCGCATATAATCCGGTACCCGGTATTTATACCGGGGCAGATGAATTACCTTGTAATCCAAAAATGTCCCCAAAACCCGGATAACGGATAGTCCGGAACCGATGGTGAAATGGTAATTTTGGCTCCAAAATTTTTACATTGTACTTCCATTAGTGTTATTTGATCAAGCCAATGTGATTTAATGTGGCGCATGATGAATTATCCTATCCAAAAATGTTCTCATATACCGTGCACCCGATGTTCCGGAACCGATGATGAAATGGCCATTTGTCTTTATTTATTTGCTCAAGGCGTTGTGATTTGATGTGCCGCAAGATGAATTATTTCATAATCCAAAAATATCCCGCGGAACCAGGTACCGGATGTTCCGGAACCGATGGTAAAATGGCCATTTGGCTTCTAAATGACCTTATTTTATTTTCATCAGTCTTATTTAATCAAGCCGATGTGATTTGATGTGTCGCAAGATGGGTTATCCTAAAATACAAAAATGGCCCCAAAACCCGGGTACCGGATGTTCCGAGACCAATGCTGATGTAGCCATTTGCCTTCAAAATGTCTTTATTATACTTTCAATAGTCTTACGTTATCAAGCTGATGTAATTTGACGTGTCGCAAGATAAATCATCCTAAAATTCAAAATTGTCCTCAAAAACCGGGTACCGGATGTTCCAGAACCAATAAGGAAATGGCCGCTTGGGTCCAAAATGCTCCCATTGCACTTCCATTAATCTTATTTTATCAAGCCAATGTGATTTGATGTGCCGCAAAATGAATTATCTCAAAATATAAAAATGTCCCCCGGGACCTGGTAGTGGGTGTTCCGGAACCGACGCAGAAGTGGCCATCAGTCAACAAATATTCCCCAATATACCTTGGGTGCTTGTTTTTGCCCATATCTTTCAAACGATGTAAAGAAAACGAAATTCGGATTGAAAATGGATGAATGAGAGCAATTTCAAAACTTGGGTCGTTTTCGACCCTTAATGCATAATATGTAACTTTTTTCTAATGCATTAGTGGTGATAGGATTAAAAATACTAGTAAATTGATTTTTACAAATAAATTTATACAAATTTCAAACAAATTTTCCGCATCAATAGATGCTCTTTTCAATCAATAGATACTAGAACTTAGAAATGTTATATGAAAAATAGGAAGTAAACGTTGCACGGTAGTAATTTTGTAAGATTTATTTTCGTTAGTGACATTTTAAAGGACAGATGTGTTATGTCATGAATCATGTTTTAATAAATAAATAAAAAATGACAAGCACTGGAAATCATATCGATCATATTTCCCATTCTCAAGCATGTTTATGGCGCAGCTTTTGCACTATTTTTCGACCTCATCTTGTTTTCCTAGCCCTATAACATTGGATACATTGGAAAAACGATGCGATCAAGCTAATGACTATCTTTTCATGAATTACATTCAAAAGAACCTTAAGTTTTGATTTTCATGCAAAAATAATTATCTGAAGGAGCGCCAGCTAAGAAAAAGTTCAATTTTTCTTTTTCATATCTAATGCTTTAATCAGTTATTTTTTCTAATTCAGATATATTGCAAAATTCAAGCCAAGCAAACTAATAGCAAAATTTTGAGATTATTCATTTTGTTGTAGAATTCGTTTTTCTTCAAAAGCGAAGCATCATAATAATTTTTCTGAACTTTTGTTTTTCAAAGATGCTAATTTTTGAACGCATGGTATTAATATCAAAATATCAAAATATCAAAAAATCTGCTATAAACACATATTTCATATTGTCAATTCAAAACAAGTTTCGTATGTGGCTCTAAAGCCCGAAAGTTAAGGCCGTCTGTAGACCCGTTAGAGGGTTAATTTCTAATTTTCTATATATATTCATTGAAGTCTGCAAAAATTATCTTTTGTGTCTACATTATTTTTCTATAAATCACGTAAATATTATAAAACTAAATAAGGTGTTCATCAAGTAACATAAATGACGCTTACAAGTATTTACGCACCCAAGGAAAGAAAATATAATTGCTCTACGCAATACGTTGTGAATTTTACTGGCAAATGAGTATTTTGAGGAATACGGAAAGGATATTTAAGAATATAGTCAAGTTAATTATAGATGTACCTGGGAAATTAAATAATGATTATTGCGGCAGTAGAAAGGCTAGGTCACGCCGCTAGGTGGATTAATTCGGGTTTTTTCTCTAGCTACGGTAACTGCCTGTAAAAAAATCCATCTACCATCTATTAATGGTACTTCTAAGAAGGCCAGAAAAATCCCACCAACTCACTTAATCTATTGGTCTCAGTCACGTGAACACATTCCCAGTTACTTTCTAAACATTTTGCACGATTCATGAAAAATTGTATAGAGTAAGGAGGGGTAAAAGTACGATGCGGGTAAAAGTGCGATTCAATGATTTATCAGTGCGGATTCCGAGTAAATTGACTACATTGGCATGGATGGGTGAGTACTTTGACAGCTTAAATCCATCATAAACATTTGTTGTTTACGAATCATAGTTGCTGAGTTATGGGTAAAAGTTATTTTAGAACGGTTTTGATGTAATATTTCGTTGTACGGCAAATACGATATCAACAGGAGGATATTACTTATTCACAAATTGTAGCAGCGTTTTACATCACTCAGATATCTCTCTTGAAATTGCGGTGAGAAGAATTTACACAATATATGTTGCTTTTACATAATTTAATCAAACCCCGTCAAGCGCCTAGCGGGGCAAAAGTTCGATTTATTGACGGGGTAAAAGTTCGATTTATGGATCGAGAATCTAACTCATTTTACTGACGGGACGACGACACTATGCAAGTCCTTGCGACTTGTAAGGTACTGCGGGCGACGCTGTTCGTCCGTCAGCGTTATAGCCGCGATTCTCAACGGGATTGTTCGGGGAAAGGAATTCTAGTTCTATCACGGAGCGAAAAAATTCGTTTGTTTCAAACGAAATTTTTATAACAACCTAAAAATATTTTTGTTTCGAAACGAAATTCTATTTGAATCAAGAAAATAACAGTTTCACTTTTCCATCATTTAATCAAACCCCGTCAAGCGCCTAGCGAAGTAAAGGTGCGATTCACGGACGGGGCAAAAATGTATAGCTTATATACAGCTTTTGGCACTATATTACAGATACTAGAAATGGAAGATCTGCAGAAAACTGTGTTCTACAGATGTTGGTCGAAGGAAAACAATGTTTTTCCGCTGATGAAACATAAAACAAACGTTTGGGAAAGTTTCGATCTGTCGGAGGCTGCAATACACCAGCGAAAAATAGGAAAGGTGTAAATTGAGAATATTCCTTACCGAAACATACCGCAGATTGACGATAATATGGTTTTGTTAGCTACTGCTGTGCTAATTTCATGGATTCGAGCTTCGCACTTTTGCCCCGCGGTAATCGAACTTTTACCCCGCTAGTGGGGTAAAAGTGCGAATCGGCACTTGTTCAGAAGAATGAAGAATTTATTTTCAATAACACTATTATTCTAGATGATTTATAGTTGAATGTAAAGACATTGAGTTGCTGCATCACTGTAAAATATATTTTGTTGTCGTTCTTCTTTATATCTCGCGAAAATTGATGACAACTTCAAACATCGCACTTATGCCCCGCCCTACTCTACATATTAATGCTTCGTCAATTTGCGAGGAAGGAGCTGAAGCCGTACAAAACACGCTTGATAATTGTCTAGCAAACATGTCGCAAGTGGTTTGAATATTGTCAGACACCGTATCACCGAAAAACATACTAGATGGAAGACCATTTTGCTTACGGTTATCGTTGACAAACGACCAAAATCGCTTTGGATTTTTCCTCAAATCATCCTGGGTACGCTTAACAAAGCATGAATACAGATGGCGGTTGTAAGCCCTGTACTCACTACTAACTTGGTTAAAAGCACGCTTCGTTTCGGGATTACGCCTGTTGGTATACCTTCTCAATGCAGCTGATCTTCGCCGTTTCAAAATATCGAAGCCTGCAATTGGACCACGGTGGCTTCATACATGGCCGAGGTGCAGGAACATGCAGGTAAAACAAACTTTTTAACGTTTCGTTAAAGTAGTCAACGGTCCACGTTATCAATATCGTAAAATTCTGCCCAATTCGCATTCTTTAACGAACATTTTGCAGATTGGCCCTTTTGAAAAGTTCGTACCGAATTTTCTTTGATTAGAGTAGGGCGGGGCATAAGTGCGATGTTTGAAGTTGTCATCAATTTTCGCGAGATATAAAGAAGAACGACAACAAAATATATTTTACAGTGATGCAGCAACTCAATGTCTTTACATTCAACTATAAATCATCTGGAATAATAGTGTTATTGAAAATAAATTCTTCATTCTTCTGAACAAGTGCCGATTCGCACTTTTACCCCACTAGCGGGGTAAAAGTTCGATTACCGCGGGGCAAAAGTGCGAAGCTCGAATCCATGAAATTAGCACAGCAGTAGCTAACAAAACCATATTATCGTCAATCTGCGGTATGTTTCGGTAAGGAATATTCTCAATTTACACCTTTCCTATTTTTCGCTGGTGTATTGCAGCCTCCGACAGATCGAAACTTTCCCAAACGTTTGTTTTATGTTTCATCAGCGGAAAAACATTGTTTTCCTTCGACCAACATCTGTAGAACACAGTTTTCTGCAGATCTTCCATTTCTAGTATCTGTAATATAGTGCCAAAAGCTGTATATAAGCTATACATTTTTGCCCCGTCCGTGAATCGCACCTTTACTTCGCTAGGCGCTTGACGGGGTTTGATTAAATGATGGAAAAGTGAAACTGTTATTTTCTTGATTCAAATAGAATTTCGTTTCGAAACAAAAATATTTTTAGGTTGTTATAAAAATTTCGTTTGAAACAAACGAATTTTTTCGCTCCGTGATAGAACTTGAATTCTTTTCCCCGAACAATCCCGTTGAGAATCGCGGCTATAACGCTGACGGACGAACAGCGTCGCCCGCAGTACCTTACAAGTCGCAAGGACTTGCATAGTGTCGTCGTCCCGTCAGTAAAATGAGTTAGATTCTCGATCCATGAATCGAACTTTTACCCCGTCAATAAATCGAACTTTTGCCCCGCTAGGCGCTTGACGGGGTTTGATTAAATTATGTAAAAGCAACATATATTTTGTAAATTCTTCTCACCGCAATTTCAAGAGAGATATCTGAGTGATGTAAAACGCTGCTACAATTTGTGAATAAGTAATATCCTCCTGTTGATATCGTATTTGCCGTACAACGAAATATTACATCAAAACCGTTCTAAAATAACTTTTACCCATAACTCAGCAACTATGATTCGTAAACAACAAATGTTTATGATGGATTTAAGCTGTCAAAGTACTCACCCATCCATGCCAATGTAGTCAATTTACTCGGAATCCGCACTGATAAATCATTGAATCGCACTTTTACCCGCATCGTACTTTTACCCCTCCTTACTCTAATGTTCCTGAAAATATTTTTGACTTTGGCCCTCTCCAGTTTTCTATAGCTGATATTAAAACTGGCCTCTCGAAATTAAAAACATGCTTTAGTGTAGGTCCTGACGGAATTCCATCAGCTGTACTCAAAAAATGTGCTGAAGCATTATGCAAGCCATTGGAGAAGATCTGCAATATGTCACTTGAACAAAACAAGTTTCCGGCATCCTGGAAAAGGTTCTATGTTTTTCCAATTTACAAAAAAGGGGATAAGCACGACATAACAAACTACCGAGGTATCACTTCTTTATGTGCAGGATCGTAACTGTTGGAGATTCTCGTTGGAGAGGTGTTGTTCAGTAAAGTTAAGTCTTACATCTCGACAGAGCAACATGGCTTTTTCCCAAAAGGTCAATTAATACAAACCTACTGCAATTTTGTTCATTTTGCCTTCGCCTGTTAGAAGACGCAGCTCAAGTAGACACAATTTATACAGATCTTAAGGCTGCTTTTGATTACCAAATATTGCTTCGAAAACTGAACCGTTTAGGGGCTTCTAATGGCTTCGTCAGCTGGCTTCAGACTTACCTGACAAATAGACAACTCTCAGTTAAACTAGGTCCCACTGAGTCGTACTGCTTTTCAAATCAGTCTGGAGTCCCACAAGGAAGCAACCTAGGGTCATTATTGTTCATTATATTCTTTAATGACGTTTATTCTGTGATCCCACCGGGCTGCAAGCTACTATATGCTGATGATCTAAAGATATTTCTCTCTGTACGATCTGTTGTGGACTGTAGGCTCTTGCAAGGCTTTATTGACCAATTTACAAAATGGTGTCGCTTGAACAACCTGACCATCAGTACTTCCAAATGCTCAGTCATCACTTTTACTCGAAGCAAATCACCCATTGTGTATAATTATAAAATCGAAGAGTCTTGTCTTGAACGGGTCAGAGTTGCTAAGGACCTAGGAATCGAGCTGGATACAAGAATGACCTTCAACAATCATTACTCAAACATAATTTCAAAAGCGAATCGTAATCTGGGTTTTATTATACACATGGCTAAAGATTTCCGTGACCCATATTGTTTGCGTGCTCTTTACTATTCGCTAGTACGCTCCGTTCTGGAGACGGCTTCTATTGTATGGAGTCCTTTCACTAATATTTGGTCCACAAGAATCGAAGCAGTGCAACGGAGATTTATCAGATATGCATTAAGACATCTCCCGTGGTTGGACCATCAAAATCTCCCACCCTATGAAGACCGTTGTAAACTACTGAATGTCGAAACTTGAAGCAAAAGGAGAAACGTTTTCAGAGCCGTCTTCGTAGCCCAACTTTTGAAATGGGAGATCGATGCTCCTGGACTTCTTGGTGTGATAGATGTAAATGTTATGCCACGGCCACTTAGATCCCGAGGATTTCTTCGACCTTCGGCCTTTCATCGCACACATTATGGACAACACGAACCAATCCAGGCGATGTGCCGCTTATTTAATGATGTATATCAACAATTTGACTTCTCCATATCGACGTATACATTTAAGAATAGAATTAGGAAAAATGATTATTCATGATTATAACTATTTATGTAACCTTTGTTATACTGTGAATGAAAAGATGATGGGTTTTTGTGCCAGTTTGAGAATGACGTCAATGTTGTCATCTCAAATCGGCTTTTCCCATACCTACACTTCAAGAAGACTCTGTCAGTTGAAGTTAAATAGAAAAAAAAAATAAATATTAAATAAATTGGAGGTCGCAAGCTTCAAAACGTTGTCTCTGGAACGGCAAGGAATGCTTCGTGACGATAAGTGATTATAATATAAAAAAAAATGTGGAATACGATGGAGTCGCAACTTTTGAGATTAAAATGTATTCATTGAGAGAAAAATAGAACTTTAGTTTTCAAATCGAATTAAAAAATATTTGGCAGCCCTGGTGTTACAAAATACCACTTTTTTCGAATTTCTTGGGCAATTTTCTTTGAAAATGTGAAAAAAATATCATCTTTCTAGACTTAATATTTCTGGAGATATAAGCAAAAGAAAATTCGCGGATTTGACGAAAACAAGGCTTTTGCTGATAAGGAGGAGGGCTCTCATAGAGAGAGGGGGAGTACAATCGGCACAAATAAAAACAATAGTCGACTTACGCTTATCAACTACTTTCACCTAATGCCCTAATTATGGGAGTTTTATTTCAATCTCTGTCACAAGTAAGTCCCATGCACATAGACCACTATAATGCGGAACAGAATGGTCATTCTGTTCCGGACCAAAAATTGACCAACATGAAAAAAAGCAGGTTGGAAACCTACTATTTTGTAATTTTTAGTGTTTATATAGTACATCTATCCAAAAAGATGCGATTTATGCAAAAATCTCATTTTTGACAAAAATGGTCAATAGACCACTATAATTCGGAACGGCTCATTTGTAACACGCTTGTTAACTTTGTAGTTCGTTTGATTTTAAACAAGCTAGGAAATCCCCAAGTTAGAACCGGGTTATAATTCGAGTTAATTATTATCGTGTTAAAACCACAATACCTCTAAATGCTGGTCGCAGTGGTCTAGTCTCCTATAAACAAAAAAAAATCGAGTTAAAACCTTTCTTTGTCTATTGTAATAAAATTAATAATAAAATTAAACATATATGTAACATTTCGATTTCGGAGTTCTTACAAAAACTATATTTATCCTTTTAAGCTGGGATATCGAAAATTTGTAAAATCCCAAGACCCTAACGTCACATCTCTTGAATGAAATACAGCAGTTTACTGTTACCATGTTATTAACCGTTAAAAAAAAATTAGTAGGTAATTCAAAAGTCTGATTTCATTAAACAATCAACAGCGGTTAAATTAAATTGCTGTCACTTGTGGAACAAACTCTACGCAACAAGACCTCTACATCATGTTTTAAACTTTATGTAGGTACTTGGTATCACGGAAGTCCCTACAGTACAGACGACGACCAACACAATATCCACATGTAGGGCACGGGAGGGCATTTTCAGCCCATTAAGCGATTGCATCTATTTTTTCGGCCTATGGTCTAATTCTAGTGAAAAACAGGTTCTTTGAATAAAAAATAGTAGATTACTTACAGTTTTGAGAAAATAGTTACTTACTTACTCACTCAATCAGCTCCAGGCCGTAGTTTTCTCCGCAGTACGAAGAAGTTGTCTCCATTCCACTCGGTCCATGGCCGCAATTCGCCAGTCACATAATCTACGTAGGGTCCGCAGGTCGCCTTCCACTTGATCGATCCATCTTGCTCGCTGCGCGTCCCGCCGTCTCGTTCCAGTCGGATCGTTATTGATAATTTTTTTAACCGGGCTGTCGTCCGACATCCTCACGACGTGCCCAGCCCATCGCAGGCGACCGATTTTTGCGGTGTGAGCGATGAGTGGTTCCCTAAGCAGCTGATGCAATTCATGGTTCGTTCGCCTCCTCCATGTTTCGTCTTCCATCTGCACTCTGCCGTAGATAGTGCGTAACACCTTCCGTTCGAAAACACTAAGGGCGCGTTGGTCCTCCACAAGCATAGTCTATGCCTCATGGCCGTAAAGGACTACCGGTCTAACCAGCGTCTTGTAGATTGTAACTTCGTGCGGTAGCGAATTTTGTTCGATCGCAGCGTCCTACGGAGTCCAAAGTAGACACGATTTCCTGCCATAATGCGTCTTTGTATTTCTGTGCTGGTGTCGTTGTCTGCGGTAACCAGTGAGCCCAGATACACGAACTCTTCTACCACCTCGATTTCATCACCGTCCAAATGAATCCGGGGAGGGAGGTCAGCATTCACTTCTCTAGAACCTCTTCCTGCCATGTATTTTGTTTTCGATACATTAATGACAAGTCCAATCCGTTTGGCTTCAGCTTTCAGTCCGATGTACGTTTCCGCCATCCTCTCAAAGGTACGTGTAATGATGTCAACGTCGTCAGCGAAACCAAGAAGCTGGACAGACTTCGTGAATATCTTGCCACTCGTGTCTATCCCCGCTCTTCTTATCACACCCTTCAAAGCGATGTTGAACAGCAAACATGAAAGCCATCACCTTGCCGTAACCCTCTTCGAGATTCAAAGGGACTCGAGACTGCCCCTGATACTCGAACAACACACATTACTCGATCCATCGTCGCCTTGACCAATCGCGTTAGTTTATCCGGAAATCCGTAGTAGTATATAATCTGCCATAGCTGATCTCGATCGAACGTGTGATACGCTGATTTAAAGTCGATGAAGTCGTGGGCACGTTGTATACGCGACATTTCTGCAACACTTGCCGAAGCGCGAAAATCTGGTCCGTGGTGGCACGGGCACCCATGAATCCCGCTTGATATTGCCCCACGAACTCCTTTGCAGATGGTGATAGTCGACGACATAAAAATTGGGAGAGTACCTGGTAGGCGGCGTTCAACAGTGTGATTGCGCGGTAATTACAACAATCCAACTTGTCGCCCTTTTTGTTGATCGGACACCCGATGCTTTCCGTCCACTCCTCCAGTAGTAGCTCCTCCTCCCAAATTTTGACAATGACCCAGCGCAGCGCTCTAGCCAGTCCGTCACCATCGTATTTCAGCAGCTCGCCGGGTAACTGATCAGCCCCAGCCGCTTTATTGTTTTTCAGCCGATCGATCTCTTCTGCTACCTCCGGGAGGTCGGTGGCTGGTATTCTGTCGTCGTCTATTGCCATATCGTCACCTCCATGTTCAGCTACATCGCTGTTAAGGTGCTCGTCATAATACTGCTTCCACCTCTCGATCACCTCACGTTCGTTCGTGAGAAGATTACCGTCTGAGTCTCGACACATATCGGCCTGCGGCACATGGCCTTTGCGCGAACGGTTTAACTTTTCGTAGAACTTCCGTTTATCGTTAGCACGGTACAGTTCTTCCATCGCCTCGCGATCTCGTTCTTCCTGTTGGCGCTTTTTCCTCCGGAAGACCGAATTTTGCTTGTTCCGTGTTTGTTTATATCGCTTTACATTCGCCCTCGTACGGTGTTGCAGCATTCTCGCATGTGCTGCATTCTTCTCCTGCACTAGTTGCACGCATTCTTCGTCCAACCAATCGTTTTTTGGTTCGGATTCATTGTACCTAGTGCCGCTAGAGCAGTACTACCGATGACGGTCTTAATACCTTCCCAACCATCTTCAAGAGTTGCTGCGCCAAGTTGCTCTTCCGTTGGTAGCGTTGCTTCCAGCTGCCGCGCGTATTCCTGGGCAACTCCGGTGTCTCGTAGCTGCTCGATGTTGGGTCGGCTGCGAGGCCGACCATCCTACGCATAGGTCTGAGATACTGGAACGTCGGCCGCGGGACGTCTCAGCGACCTGGGGCCAGGGCCTCGGCTCCAGCATCTCTGGCGATTGCTCTAAGGGCGCCATCACTCCCTTGGTCTTTGCCATTACGACCCTGTAGGCATCATCCCACGGGTTTGCATTGGCACTAGCACAGAACCTTTCAAAGCAGGCTCGTTTACTAGCATTTATCCAACTCTTAAGCGCTGAGCGTGCAGCAGCAAGTGCTACTCGACATTCAGCCCTGCCTTCGTCTGAACGAGCTCTTTGCATAATTCTCCTCGCACGAAAGCACGCTCCGCGGAGTTCCGCAATTTCATCTGTCCACCAGTAAGCCGGTGACCTGCCATACCTAGGTCGGCATTTCCTAGGCATGGCAGCGTCAGACGCTCGCGACAGTACCTCAACCAAATGATCAGCGTTCGGATCGGGCATACCACGATCACCGCACTCTCTTCGGATTGCTTCCACAAATACTTCGGGATCGAAGTATGATGTCTTCCATCCACGGGTGGTTGGAGTGTCGACTCTATTCGCCGCCTGCCACCTCGTTATCTGACCGACACCATAGCGGACCGCCTGATGGTCACTGTGAGTGTAGCCATTGTCTACCCTCCAGTCTCCTATCAGACCAGGACTGCCGAATGTCACGTCGATTATAGACTCCGCAGCGTTCCTACTGAAGGTACTTGTGGTGCCAACGTTGACCAGATCTACGTTGAGTTTTGCCAGAACTTCAAGCAGAATCCGGCCCCTATGGTTCTTGCGACGACTTCCCCACTCTATCGCCCAAGCGTTAAAGTCGCCCGCCACAACCAATGGCCTTAAACTGCTCGATAGACCAAGTCGGCGGAGCATAACAGCAGCAGTAGAACACTCCACCCACTTTGGCAACCGCAAATCCCTCGTCTGCAGTTGACACAACATCTTGAACCGGGAACCTGCTTATCGTCCATATAGCCACCGTCCCGGACCTATCCGTCACCCAGTTATCGTTTCTGGCAGGGATGCGGTATGGGTGCGAGATGATTGCAATGTCCGTCAACGACTCAGTAACTGCTTTATACAACAGCTGCTGGACCGCGTAGCAGTGGTTCAAGTTCAGTTGCGTTACCTGCACTACGCCCGTGTTTTAGTCGCCGGCGCGCCTGCGGGGCACTGTGGGCCTCCTGTTGTGTGCTTAGCGTCCCATTGGCCGGTACATATCAGGCACATGGGTGACGCAGTACAGTCCCTCGCTATATGGCCCGTATCACCACATCTCCTACACAAGTGACTTCGGTTCGGTTCCCCTTACTGCTCCAGGACCAGTGCCCTCTCTCAAAGCACCGGAAGCAAGCCTCCGGCTGCTGGAGCACGTTCAGTGGGCATACGGACCATCCCAGCCACTTTCAGAGCTGCATTTCCGTCTACCAGTGGAAGTCTTGGAGCTCGTGCTAGTTCGCCCGCTTGGGTGATCTCGTTCAGGTTTTTAAGCTGGAGAGTCATCTCGGGCGTAAGTACGCGGATCTGCACGCTATCGCCAAGGACCTTTTCTGCCAGCACTTTGTAAGCAGAACCCTTTTCAGTGGCATTCTTTTTGAGTTCAAGGATCATGTCGCCTGTGCGAGAGCAGCGGATACTCCGCACATCCACGCCAAGACCCTTCAACTGATTATGGCCTTTAGAACTTCCGAATACTTCGGTCACTCAGTTTTGAGGATAAGGGTATCGCCTTTGCTCCTCTTTTTCCTGGCCACTTTCGGTGGAGCTCGATCCTCCTCTTTCTTCCTGGCCTTCTTCTTTTTGACCAACTCCCACTGGTTGTCGGACGCTAACAGCCTCAGTGGGTTCTTCGGTTGGCTTACGACCCTCTGCTATCAGGCGCTTCTTCGGGCCCGTGGGGGTTTCTTCCCCTGGGGACTGCCTTGCGCGTTTGGCGGATGCCTTGTTGTCGTTAGACTGCTCCGTAGTAGCGAGGGCCACGGAATGGTCAGCCATTGACGGGCAGGCATCCGTTTGTGCAGACCTCGATACAGGAGTCTTCTCGGTCTTTCTCTGCCACTTTTACTCGCGTTTCGAGTTCGCTGTGCTCCTTCGTCGCAGCACGCATGGTGCTCCGAAGCATGAGCAGACTTTGTTTCAGGTCCTTCGCTAAGGTGCTGCGACCTGCCACGAACTCGATAATGGCATTGAGCTGATGAGACGCCGCTACCACTCTTGTTAGCATGTCTCTTGCCTCCCACTGCTTCTATTAATAACGGGCCGTTCATTGCTGCGTCCGGCGGAGATGCAGTTGGAGCGACAGGTGTGCCGTTTCCCTTTCCGCTTACGCTGGCGCTTCTACTGGTATCCATCGGCGGAGACCTCTGGATACCACCTCTTGCGAACGGATTATCTAATCCGTCCGTGCTCACTGAAGTTAATGTTTTATTTTGATTGTTCATACAGAATCCCACGCGTTGAAGGGAAAGAAGAGTCCGCTGCATCAGAGCCCCTCATGATGCGGTAAGAGCTGATTACTGTTGAGGGCGCTCTGGTACTCCACATTGCTCTACTGTGCCTTAAACGGGTTCAAGAGCTATAATTATTTGACTCCCAGTTTCACTCTCTTCATTGCTAGTAGTCGAAGAATCTCGTCAGCATTAACATCAAGTTGTTTTTCTATAAGTTTAACAATCTTTTATCACACTTAGTCCTTCTTCGAAACTAGGATATAAGAAAATATCGTAAATACCGGTTTCTTTCCTTTCCAAAACCGGTATTTCGGTGTCCAAAAATTGATCGGTATTACCGGTACTACCGGTTAGACGGCCCTAGTCGGCAGTCTCTGGAAATCTCTGATTTCATCCCTTTATTCTGTCGGACCGGCGAACATAAGATCCATCAACTTTCGTGATATCTTGGTATGACGGACCGAGGTCAAGTCCGGCCAAAAGTTCAGATTCTATTTCGCTTGATACTTCTTGGTGAAGGTGGCAGCTTCTGTACTATATATTTCCCCGTTCATTCAATGATTGTTAGCCACAGAAGAACCTTTTTCGGAAACTTGGTGTGGCAGATATATTCATTGCTATCGTTTACCTCCTTCGTGGAGAACGTAGAGTACCCGGTCCCCTGCCAGTTATTACCGTCCACCGTCAAGTAGGTTTCGTTTTCCATTATTACCACGACGTCGCGTTTCGCCGGAAGGATGTTTTCACACCAGTTGCTGTTTGACACGGCTGGTTTTGATTGACGCTTCTGCCTTAAAATGTCTTTCTCTTTAGCTTAAGTTGCACTCTACGCCGGCCAAAACCAGGTTTCCGTGCGACGCTCGCGCCTTTCTCTAGAAGGGAGAGGATGTTGTAAATGCCGGATAGCCTATACCTGGCGAACGCGAAGTGCTTCACGATATTCAGCTGCACCGCTCCGGGATGGAGCTGGTAGTACGAACAAAGCATCGAGCGTAGTTGCTTGACTGTTTTCGGTATGGATATTGCAAATCAGCTGATATCTGTACACATCAGGGTTGCTACGATTGCCGATGCATAGGTGAATTCACCACCAGGTGCCAGTGTAATCGTATGAAAAATCTCAAGAATCATTTCATTTTTTTTATTGCAAACCTACTTTATGACGAAAAAAACAATTTGCAATCTGCGACTACCAAGTTACTGGTTCTACGCGCGCCTTTAGCAAAGATTCTGCATTTTATTCCTAGAAACGATTGTTTCAATTCTGACATAGTAACAGCTCTTTTTTCTAACAGATAGCAAATTTTTTTAACATTTCGGGAACCATTGGTGTTACAGATATCCGCTAATCGTTCGATTGATTCAACTACATTCAACAACAAAAGAAATATTCGAATAATTTTTAAACGAATACTGCCAGCACGAGTAGTTGAAATAATCGATTAGTACGGACAATTTTCACCCATTAATAGATAATCTACTACTTGAAAATTTTGGACATCACTAGTTGTTTGTGAAAAGCGGAGTTTCTCGAAGTTGAAGTCTGACCATGAAACTTTATCAAATCAAATGTGCCAAGCATGTATCAAAGATTCAATCAGTGATTTGGCAAATATTAAAATTCCCTGTTGCTTTGACAATTTTTTCCTAGTTTGCCATAAAAATTATGAAAACTGTACTGTTAAAATAATCACACTCATTCTTTGACTTTATTTTATGTTATTACTGAAAAAAAACTTATTGTCAACTTATTACAACTCGTGACTGAATTGCCCAAGCAACAATTTTGTTGTATAATAGCTTATTAAGCACTTGTTTCACGGAAGTTAGCTGTACAATAGTTGAATAAGCTATTCCTAAACAAAAATGTTTGTTAAGTGTTAAGGAGCTGTCGCACGAATTTGCATGAACTAAAAAGCGCTTCCGGCCCTTAATTAATTCACCATAATTAACAAATGCATTGATAATGGTGGGTATGAGAGCGATTTTCCTTATTTAGAATTTTCAGCATCAATTGTGTTGTTCCCGGCTTTTTAGCGCTATTAACGCCAACGGTACAAAGCATTTCGAAGTAGCAAAAAAAAATGAGCCGTCAAAGGTCAAACGAATAAAATCAGAAAATGCAGCCACACGAGCACGAATGCTAACTAATTGGCGCACCAGACCCGGTTTCAATTTGCAGCATCGCGCACCGGGACCCCGCCGAGTTGATTACGTATTAATCGACCTACTTTTTGCGGTTGGTTTGCTGCACAGCACCAGCCGACCAAAAATGGGTCCATAATATCGGACGGTACGTTTTTCATACGTGGCAAGAGAGCAAGTTGAAAAAAAATGTAATCCAGAACATAACTGATTGAAAATTATAATTTTTTACCCAATCATTGTTTTCGTCAGTTAATGTACATACTCGATTGCGTTTTTTTTTCTTCTCGTTTTTGAATTGCCACCGCTTGTCACCACCCGAAAACGGACGGAAGGGTAGGAAAATGGCAACGATTTACGAAACAAAAACACATCCAATGCGGTTCCCATTCGTTTGATCGTTTCGAATTTCGATTAATCTGAAACCGATGTCCTTTGAATGCCTCTCCGTTCTGCCCCGGACTCCGGGCGGTCAAGCTGCTGCTGTAGCGGCATTTAAATTCTCCAGTTATGAAAAAGCATTGTACGAGCGGGATTGAAAAAGGATTTGTTTTGAGTTTAAAAGAAAAGTTGAAAACAATTTTACAAAATCTAGCCTGACTGTAATGAATGACTAAACTTGATAACTGATTCCGTATTAGCTGCTATCGTGCTATGAGTATTTAGTTCTCAAGATAGCTTCATGGTTCATCTATCAACTTAAACTTTTAATTTATTAAATTACGAAATCAAAATATTCGCGAATTTTACACAATTTTCACTGATTGAGTAAAGCTGAAAGTGGGATGTACGTACAGACTGAACTAAACACGCCTAATCCTCGGTAGCAACACACAGCCCAGCAGCCGCGGAAGGCAATCAGTAAACACACTGACCGAGCACGCCCCATCCGTGCCGCGATTCGGGTTGTTGGGCTTCCGAGATGATTATTTATGGCTTCCCGGGCTCGTAAATCCAACGCACCGAAATCCGCCTGCCTCTCGAAATAAAAACCGACGAACCGTGCTGCTCGACGTTCATGCCGCCGCCGCCGCTGCTGCCAGCGCGAGCCGAAAGTCAAGGAATTAGCATTAAATCACCTAGATGAAAATTGAAAATCCTCACCTCTAGGTCGGCACCGGCGGAATGACTTAATCACGGCCAGAGCAGGGGCAAACTAAAGCCAACCGAAAAAACCGATTTAAGAAAAACGAAAAGGATTTTCCTTCTTAATGTTCCCCGCCCAGCACATTCTGCTCCCAGTAGGGGTTAAGACAAATTACTCTCACTTGGGTGCAGTTTATTTCGACACGAAACAAAGTTAACCCCAGGACAGCGGAATCAAATCCCATTTTTGCGCTGCTTTTCTTCTCCGCGTCGTTCCGACAGTGCCTGCACGTGGGAAAGTGAAATACTGTGTGCTGAACGGACAGTGATACTATAAATTCTCCCTCGTCTCGTTACCAACTTCTGCTAAAAAACCTGAAATCGTTGGTCGTATTTTACTAACGGATTGGAATTTTCTTTCCCATCTCTCCCTCGGTTTTTCTGCGACTGGCCTTTCACCTGCCGCCGGGTGATGCTGATGCTGGATGGATCGTCAATCAACCGAAAATGTGCGGACCTTTTGCAACACCCACACAATCCGATTTGCTCGCTAAAACACGTGCTTCCACGTGCGAACGATTGCCGTGTTCAATCAACCACCAGTCGGTTCTGATGATATCGAAGAAAAGGAAGCCGAGATGAGCTTCATCCATTTTCAGGTAAGAATCGTGCCATCGGTACAAATGGACAGGTTATGTTGAAAACAATGAGACTGGATTTAGGTGCAATTTTTGGGGTGATTAATTTGTTGCAATTTTGATTCACAGAGTACCTGCCACTTAGCCCTCGATGCATGCCGGGACGATCAGGTTTGTTCCAGTGCGTTGAAAACAGTGTTGATGCACTGCGAACTTCATCGCTGTAACCGGAATGCTTGCATGGAGTCACTGCAAAGCTTCTACAAGGGTATTCACGACGATCTGAGCTTAGATATTGCCTTCTGTTTGTGCAGGTCTGCTGAAGTTAACAGTTGTAACGATACAAATATTAAAGTTTTCTTTTATACACCAATAGAAAAACACCCAATCGTCATGACAGCTGCATGATAGCTCAGGAGAAACTGCATCCAGCCTGTGCTCAGCGGCCGCCGGAAAATATTGGACCGCAGAGTACGAACGGTTTGGTCTATGGTCCCCCACCATCCTGTCATACGGTTGCCGAATTGTGTCGCGAAGACGAGGACTGCCGTGCTCGGCTGGAAGTATTCGAGCAGTCCTGCGCGGTGGATAGCGTTACAAAAAAGTGTGCTGGAAAAACTAGCGCTTGCAGGCAAGCTATGCTAGGCATTCTCGGTACTCCACTGCGAACGAACTGCGCTTGTCAAGGTTCAGATCTACAGCAGCTGTACGATTGTCTCGGATGGCAGCGTTTGCTCTGGCTTAATCCTTGCGTCGGTAAGTTTCCTTTGCTTCAAATCGAGGAAATATTGTCAAAGTAACATTTTTTTATTACAGTCGAATCGCAGAAAGACTTTCACCTGAAAAGGTTGGCAGAGCTGGGTCTACTAACGACAACTACCACTACGACGATGGCGACGACAACTACAGTGCGAACTACACGTGCAACGCACCCTCCAACATTGCCGCCAACCAAACCCAAACCTATCGTAAGTATTTAAAAACTACAAAAGTGCCAAACCCAGTAAAGTTTCATCTCTTTCAATCTGAACGCAGCACCGTCCCAAGCCAACCGAAATGCAGCCATTCGTGACGAACTACATCGACACACCGGACACCCAGCCGAAGACGTTGATACACAAAGGAAACGAACTGATCGTGCGGACCGATCTGGATCCGCACCCGGACGAGTACGATACCAACGGAAAGCACCACCTGCTACCGGAGGAGGACGATCATGACGAGCTGCCGCTGCCGAACGGTGGAAACAACCGAATCAACCAACGACCGGACGAGCAGGTCCTGCTAATGCTGACGACAGAACTGGTGGAACCGGAGACGTTTCCACCGACAACTACCACCACGACAACCACGGAACCGACCACAACACCGGTGCCGATTCGTGAGTAACCTGTTCCTTCATCTCCCAAGTAACAGTCCAATTCATCTGTGCCCTTTGTATTAACCTTCTCGTAGGATACTGCGTGGTTCAGCGCTCGCATCAATCGGACCAGCTGATCGCCGAAGGCAAGAGTCGTCGGGTAAGAATATCAAATTCACTCTTTCACTGACTTCCTCCTACTGATGTACTTTAATTTTGCTTCATCAGCTCTACATGCTAGACGATGCAGAATGCAGTGAGCTGTGCACCTGTGGTGGCGGTGATTCGCTCGCTCTGACCTGCCATGCGTTGTGCGTTCCGCTGGCACCTTGCCGAACGTCACTGGCATACTACAGTCACGCGGCGCCAGCTTACCAAGCTTTCCGGGGTCGCTGCCTGTGCTATTCGGGTCGTTTTATCTGCATGCGTCCACCGCCGGGAGAATACTCATTGCCAGGTTCGTCCCAAATCACCTTTGGCACTTACAAAACGTTTAAAACAATGCGCTTTTGCTTCTTCTTCTTCTTTTTCAGGTGGAATATTTCTGTTGCTAGGTTATAGTTCTACGGACGAAGCACTGTTAAGACCTCACACTAATCTAGGCATTCAGGATGCGGTCCGAGCATTGCAGCAGTACGTGCTGCAGCACATCAACAATGAGGTCAGTAGCACTGGTGCCATTAGAATGTTTTTATTTTTACTTTTTGTGCTAGGACTAGTGAGTTTGATCGTAAGCTACAGCTTTCGACGCTTTCTTTACAGACTTCTTGTACATTAACACTGTTCAATATCACTGAAGAAAACATCATCCTATCGATAAGGCTACCCCATGATCCTAAACTTAGCAGTATGGAGTTGCTGAGGCTGGAGAAGGTAAGTTACGAACTTAAAACTATACTTCTACATATTTGCGTAGATTATGGATTATGTAGATGGATTATGTGGATTATGTAGACTGTGGAATATAATTTTTAAGGTTTGTTATAACGAACCAAACTTTTGAGTTTGACGGATATGTCAATGGTATTTACCAAGACTTTTGAATAAATCTCTGATAAATTAAGCTGCGAGATTATCGGTGTCATCAATATACTGACTTTATAAGATTTTCACACGGTGGCCGAAGAAAACAGATTTCCTTGCACTATTGTCCAGCATCCTCGTGACGTGGCCGGCCAACCGTAACCTCCCGATTTTCACTAGGAGCATGATGTCCCCAGGAAGTGTCTGAAGCTCGTAGACCAAGCGCCTACGTCAAGCTACGCTTTTCGTTTGTATGTACTCTGCCAAAAACCATTCGAAGCTACTTTCGTTCGGGAGTGACAGGCTCACGTATGTCTTTCGCAAGCAAAGTTACAGTCCCAAGTTCATAAAGGACTAGCGACTATAAGAGATGGTGACATAATATCCCAAATAAACGAACTCAAAAGATTCTCGCCGTCCGAGAGAAGCGAAAGTTGTCTTCCCGAACGTGAAAACGTTCGCGAAGCCTAGAATTTAACTACTCTTGCTGAAAATCGTACCTCTTGTTTCGATACTCGCTTGCCGGAACATCCCTTCAATAGTTGGATTTAACCACATACGTAATAGCACTTTGCCGCAACCTTCGGCACGATTCATAGGGACTCGAGAGTGCTACCGAAACACGCATTCGTTCCAGGATTTGATCAGCCGCGTCAGTTAATACGGAAATCTGTACTCCCGACATTTCTGAAAGATTTGTCGGAAAGTGAAAATCTGATCTATAGCAGCGCATGTCTCCTTAAATATCGTCTGGTACGGTCATACGAATTCTCTTGGTATTGACGATAGGCAACGTAACAAGATCTGAAAGAGCATCTTGTCTGTGGCGTTAATCAGCGTAACGGCGCAGTAATTACAGCAATCAAGTTGATTGGCCCTTTTGCAGAATCAGTCCTCCGGTAGTCCCCCCTCCTCCTAAATTCTACAAGTTATCCAATGAAGTGCCATTACTACAGCTTTTTACAAAGTTTGAAGAGTTCTACCGCTCTATTGATTATAGGTTGTCCGACGTTTGTGGTTGCATTCTGGTTAACTTCCCTTGCATCATTCGCTGTATCGTATCGATATAATTATTTATATACGATAATATCAGATTAAGCGCGGTTCGCTTTGTACTGTTATACAATTACTTACGATTCTGAATCAGTGTTGCGAAACCTACACTCGCGTGGTCTAATTTTCTCACACACGCGTACTCATTTCTAACGAACACGCCGGCATAAGCATCCCCTTAAAACTCCTGCTCTTATTTCTTCATGCACTGCAACGAGTTTTTGCGAGTATGTGTTTAGCTAACAGCTACAATCGTCGTTGCAGCCCGCTACCGATCACTCGCGACGGCTCGCACTCCCGCCCGTGAGTAGAATCGAGGGCAAAGATGAAAAAGAAAACAAAAAGTAATGCAAAATTTATGTCCCAGTTCCCCACCAGCCTCACGGGTAGCTGATTCCCCACGAGTTTTTTGAAACTCGCTCAAATTGCCCAAGGTGGTCAGTTTGGTTGCTGTTTGGTCAGAACAGGTGACCAAGGTGACCTTTTGGAAAGATAGTGCTTCTGATCACTCAGACCCGGTATCTACGCAGAAGAAGCAAACTTAATATTTTCTTCTGTTTGCTTAGGATTTTCAAGCGTGTTATAAAACTTGTGTACTCTAGCTTTTAGTATTTTTCGAATGAACCACTCGGGATAATGATTAATTTTTAAATCTTCTACGAGATTCGAATTGGTCCGACAATGCTCCCTAAGTTCTCACACAGCACTGGATCCCATCCATCGTAGCCATGATTAGTATTGTAAGCTCACTCGGAAAGCCGTTTTCGTCCAGAATTTTACATAGGTCTTGTCGGCTTACACTATCATATGCGGCTTTGAAATCAATGAACGGGTGATGCGTGGGGACTCGGAATTCGCAGCACTTCTGGAAAATTTGCCGCAGGGTAAAGATTTGGTCCGTTGTAGACCGACCCTCCATGAAACCGGCCAAATAAGGGGGGTGTCCCGCATCAAATTGTATCACGAAAGAAACGAAATTCAACTTCAATGCCATAACCATATGCTCGCACCTTACGCTTAACTCCACTCAAAAAGCTTTGTGCGACATTTCGCTGCAGCTTCCTCTGAGAGAGAGTTGAGAATTTTCCAGGTGCTTGCGCAAAATAAATTCGCGACGTTGCTTTTCGGGTGACGTCATTTTTTCCAATTTTCGAAAAACTGACCGCGATAAAAATATAGTGGAAACAATACACTCTAAACTACTTCTACCCTAATTTTCAAGAGAAAATACCCAATGACTAATTTTCTACAGCGTTTCTTCCGTGATGCAATATGATGTAGGACACCTTTTAACTTCCCACGAATCCATTGGCTATTGGCGACAGTCGATGTTAGATAACGTGGGAAAGTACTTTGTAGGCGGCATTCAGGATAGTGATCGTTCGGAAATTTTCACAGACTGTGAATCACAGTCCAATTATTGGAAAACACTGGACCGGAACTTATGAAAATGGACTCGGACAAGTTGGGCAGCCGCATCAACTGATTGTCAAGATTTGGGACACGGAACAACCACCGGAGCAGTGGACTGACGAGCCATTCCGCGTCGCACGAATCGGCGTAATTAGTTTCGGAAAACCATGCTCTAGCCAAGGGGTCGGACACTCAGCACATAGTGCCCCGGCACTGCAGAGATATCAAACGGCACACCTCTAAAGCCTTATAAAAATAACATTTATAGGGCTTTACACACCTCCGGTTCAATTTTACATATGAAATGGGAGCACTGCCAGTTGTCAAAATCATCTCTCACGGTTGCCAGATCTATCAGATTTTATCGAATTTAACAAATCTTGCAGTTCGGCACTTTCGGTACAGCATCGGCACAGTTCGGCTCGTTTCAAGTCGCCTAACATAAAAACGGCTGTGCCGAGTGACCGACCCCTTGGCTCTAGCATTATTTACCACAGCTCATATCGTTTGACTGAATCGTACGCCGCCTTAAAGTCTACAAACAGATAATAAGTCTGCAAGTTGTACTCCTGGAACTTGTCTACTAACTGACGCAGAGGAAACATCTGATCCGTCGTGGAGAGACCCTCGCGAAAACCAACTTGGCGCTAGGCCGACGAGGCACTCCGTTAACGGTCTCAGTTTATCAGATCAGGGTACTTGAAAGCACTTTATAGGTGAAATTGAGCAATGTAATCCCTCGATAGATTGTAAACTCAAGTGGATGTCCTTTTTCGAAAATAGGGCAAATGAGCTCATCCAACCACTCCTCTGGTATTTGTTCTTCCTCTCAGATCCTGACAATGATCCGGTGGATAGTTTGGTACAGTCGCTCGTTTCCCGCTTTTAGAAGTTCAATCGGGATACCGTTCTTCCCAAGTAACAATTTGGGTTTTATTACACTCTTATGATGGCGTTTAAGACCAAAATTGGTCTTGAAGTCCATCATAAGAGTACAATAAAACTTACATTGTTGCTTGGGTTCCCAGCCACCTTACCGTTTTTCAGCACACTGAATGTCTTCTTAACGTCTTTCCGTGTTGGTGGCCTCACAGCTTGGCCATCACTTACAACTCTTATCCTGTTTCTGCTGATCTCCGTGTTTATCTCTCCATTCAATAACATCTGGAAGTGCTCCTTCCACCTGGATGCTACCACCGTTTTGTCAGTAAGTAGGTTACCAACGCTGTCATTGCACATCATAGGCATGGAACAGAAACTCCGTTTGTCATTACTGGCGAATCTCTCCTGTGCGCCCGGCGAGCATATGTTCCACGTACACGCGTTTTTTTAGACGGTGGTTTCTTTTTTCCGCAGGTCTAGTCTCTCTCTGTACCATTTTTTTTCCTGTATGGATTCATCACTGCGACCGGTATCGTTGATCTATTATGATGTCGCCGGTGTTTGCTGTATAACCCGCACTACATTTATTTTTGCTATAATCGCTATTGATTGAGCGATATGCTTGTTGAATTTTATGCGTACTTGTGTGTAATCGGTACCCTTCCTTCAAAACTTTTTTCTACTTTACCCACCTCGTTCCACATGACAGCGCGCAGTCCCTAATTATAGCCATCCCTGGCGTGGATAAACCAGTGCATTTTACTGTAAGAGTCATTTTTACACTGTCAATAGGCCATATCGGGATCATATGAAATTTAGCATGAAGGAAGGTGATGAGGGGCCTGAGAATAAACCCATGCTAAAGTCACTTTGACATCGAATGGCCTAATTCTACTGCGATTCGAATCCATGACCATTCGTTTGTCAAAGCACACTCGGTAACCTTGCGGCTACAGAGCCCCCCGCTCTCTATACCTTTCTGCGCATGCGACTCCTGGCCTGATTCTTCTCATCTGTCATTCGGAGTTAAACCAGCTGTTATACTGTCTTCCACGCATCGTGCCTACCACCTGTCTCCCGGTTGTTTCAATGCCACCATGGAAGTTCCATTTATATCTTCCATTTTTGCCTGCTGTTCTGCAATTCGTTGATCAAACTTTTCCGGCATATTTCGTTGCCACGCCATCTGCTGTCGACCGCTGGATGTTGAAACGTAGTATCCTGACAGTGCAAGCATTCGCCGCCTTCGACAAACTTGTGCGAAACTAATACACGACGAGATAGTGGTCAGACCCCGGAAAGACCGTACAAGTTCCCATTTGTATGCCTCCAGATGTGTTTCCGAATATTCAGACTGGAAAGAAGGTGCTATAGATGGTCATTCCTCTGGCCACGGCGAAATTTATGAGCTTCAGAGCATCTTTCAATGGCAGGACGGAAGAATTGCTCCTTTCCGATCTGCGCATTTGCATCTTCGATAAAGATTTTCACGTCATGTTTTGGAGAATCTCCATTGGTCTTCGTGAATCTGTCATAGAACTCGTCCTTAGCGTAATCGGATTTATCATTTATCGGTACGCATACGTTGATTAGGATGTAGTTGAAGCATTTGCGCTTAATAATCAACACGCATTTCCGGTCATCTACGGGCCTCCATCGGATAACTCGTTGCTTTGCTTTCCCAACATTATGAAACCGATTCCATATTCTACCATTCTACCGTCACTGTAGCAATAAACAAATAGTGTAGAGTGTTGCATTAGTATCAGAAAACTGCACGAATCCATACATCACGCATAGCGCACTAAATTACCGCGTGCGACGAATACAGTCTGATACGAATGAAAAACATCAACAGCAACAACAATGTATTTCATAAATTTAGGGCTTGCCTCCACTTTTGCTTGCAAAATCCTGCCAAACTCAAACTGCTTTGGCTTATCCGTCGGTAGCAGCTCTTGAACCTGTAGTGTGGAAAGAATGCATTTTTAGCCGGTTCAGTACGCTCCACCGGCTGGTAAACGGCTTGGTAATGCGTACCATCGGTGCCTTGTGCACTGGGCATAAAATAGACCCCACAGTGGTTCACAGCCTCTTACCTAGCAACTCCTACCCCAACCGCCTCGTGGTACCAGCCGGGATACGAGCAACCTCGGGTGGAGATCGGGTAACCAACCCCGGTGGAAACCAAGGTTGTATGCTGACAGGGGAGGAGGGCTCCTTCAAGCTACGTTGGCCCTCCGGCGATACTGTGGGGTTGGTTGCGGGCTTTGCAAGCCTGAACCAATAAAAAAAAAACCAAAGCAATGGACTCCGTAAGTAATAATAATAACTCTAATCGGAACAATCGGCAAAGACCCAGGCGACGAAAACGGACTAACGATTGGAAATTAGGAACATGGAACTGTCGGTCTCTAAATTTCCTCGGAAGTACCCACGTGCTTTCTAAAGAAGTGAAGAGCCGCAAGTTCGACATCGTAGCGCTGCAGGAGATATGCTGGAAAGGAACGATGTTACGTACGTATAGAGATGGTCATACCATCTACCAGAGCTGCGGCAATACACACGAGCTGGGCACAGCTTTTATAGTGATGGGCGAGATGCAGAAGCGGGTGATCGGGTGGTGGCCGATCAACCCCCCAATGTGCAGATTAAGAATCAAGGGCCGATTCTTCAATATAAGCATAATTAACGTGCACAGCCCTCACCTCGGAAGTACCGATGATGACAAAGACGAATTCTACGCGCAGCTGGAGCGTGAATACGACCGCTGCCCAAGACATGATGTCAAAATTATCATCGGGGACTGTAATGCTCAGGTTGGTCAGGAGGAGGAATTCAAACCGGTGATTGGACGGTTCAGCGCTCACCCGCAAACGAACGAAAACGGCCTAAGACTTGTCGACTTCGCTGCCTCCAAGAACATGGCCATACGTAGTACCTTCTTCCAGCATAACCTCTACCATCGGTACACCTGGAGACCCAACCCAACCAGACAGAATCACAAATCGACCACGTTCTGATAGATGGTCGGCACTTTTCAGACATTATCGACGTCAGAACCTATCCGGGCGCTAACATTGATTCGGATCACTACCTAGTGATGGTAAGGATACGTCAAAAACTATCTGTTGTGAACAACATACGATACCGCCGCCCGCCACGGTATAATCTAGCGCGATTGAAGCAACCGGAGGTCGCCGAAAACTACGCGTTATCTCTCGAAACCGCGCTGCCGGAAGAGGGTGAGTTGGATGAAGCCCCTCTTGAAGACTGTTGGAATGCCGTGAAAACAGCCATTAACAGCGTAGCGGAGAACGTCCTAGGCAGTGTGGCACCGAATCGACGTAACGAATGGTTTGACGAGGAATGCCAGCAGATATTGGATGAGAAGAACGCAGCGCGGGTACAAATGCTGCGTAGAGCCACCCGTCAGAATGTGGAGCGATACAAACAGAAGCGGAGGCAGCAAACCCGACTCTTCAAGGAAAAGAAGCGCCACCAAGAGGAGAAGGAGTGCGAAGAACTCGAACAGCTGTACCGCTTTCACGACACACGGAAGTTCTATCAGAAACTCAACGGATCTCGCAAAGGCTTCGTGCCGCGGGCCGAAATGTGCAGAGATAAAGATGGAGGTATCTTGACTGATGACCGTGCGGTGATCGAAAGGTGGAAGCAGCACTACGATGAACACCTGAATGGCGTGCAGGCGGAAGACCATGATAGCGGAGGAAGTGACCACATTGGTGCAGCAAGCGACGAAGATGTGCCACCCCCATCGATAAGGTAAGTTAAAGAAGCCATCCAGCGGCTGAAGAACAACAAAGCAGCGGGAAAGGATGGCATTGGAGCGGAACTTATTAAAATGGGCCCGGACAAGTTGGCCGGCTGTCTGCATCAACTGATTGTCAAGATTTGGAATACGGAACGACTACCGGAGGAGTGGAAAGACGGGGTTATCTGCCCTATCTACAAGAAAGGTGATAAGCTGGATTGTGAGAACTACCGAGCCATCACTATCCTGAATGCCGCCTACAAAGTGCTGTCCCAAGTCCTCTTTCATCGACTATCGCCAATAGCCAATAGATTTGTGGAAAGTTACCAGGCCGGTTTCCTGGAGGGTCGGTCTACAACAGACCAAATCTTCACCCTGCGGCAGATCCTCCAGAAGTGCCGCGAATTCCGAGTCCCCACGCACCACCTGTTCATCGATTTCAAAGCCACATATGATAGCGTAAACCGACAAGAGCTATGGAAAATTTTGGACAAAAACGGCTTTCCGGGTAAGCTTACTAGACTTATCATGGCTACGATGGATGGGATCCAGTGCTGTGTGAGAATCTCGGGTGGATTGTCGGACCCATTCTAATCTCGCAGGGGACTTCGACAAGGAGATGGTCTTTCCTGCCTGCTATTCAACATTGCGCTTGAAGGTGTTATAAGGCGAGCGGCGATCGAAATGCGGGGCACGAATTTCAATAAATCCAGTCAATTTATTTGCTTTGCTGACGACGTGGATGCTGTCGGCAGAACATTTGAGGCGGTGAAAGATTAGTACACCAGACTGAAACGCGAAGCAAAGAAGATTGGATTGCAGATAAATACGTCTAAAACGAAGTATATGCTGGCGGGCGGGACCGAGCGCGACAGGGCTCGCTTGGGCAGTACCGTGGTAATCGACGGTAATGAGTTCGAGGTAGTCGACGAGTTCGTATACCTTGGCTCGCTGGCAACAGAGGACAACAATACCAGCCGTGAGATTAAAAGACGTATTATCAGCGGAAGTCGGACCTACTACGGACTCCACAAACACTCCCGTATAAAGTGCACAGTGTACAAAACGCTAATTAGACCGGTTGTCCTCTACGGGCACGAAACGTGGACACTGCTAGAAGAGGACCTACGAGCACTCGGAGTTTTCGAACGGCGGGTGCTAAGAACCATCTTTGGCGGAGTGCAAGAGAACGGTGTATGGAGGCGAAGAATGAACCACGAGCTCGCGCGTCTCTACGGCGAACCAAGTATTCAGAAAGTGGTTAAAGCTGGACGGATACGTTGGGCAGGACATGTTGCTAGAATGCCGGACAACTATCCTGCAAAAATGGTTTTCGCATCAAATCCGGTAGGAACAAGACGAAGAGGGGCACAGCGAGCGAGGTGGCAAGACTAGGTGGAGCGAGATCTGGCGAGCACTGGGTGCCCGCGGAACTGGAGATCAGTTGCCATGGACCGAAACAGATGGAGAAATTATACTGCGCAGGCCTTGTCATAAGACGTTAGGCCAATTAAATAAGTAAGTAAGTACGCTCCACACCTCCAGGGTGGCATGGGGTTGTGCCGCAATTTGCCTTGTGCTTGTCTTGAGATTTTCCACGTTTTCCACGGCCCGCAAACTTTTATGGTCAATCACGGACGCTGATGATGCACTCCTCGAAACCTCGTTTAAAACAACGTTCCTTCTCGGAAGCGACGGTTCGTTGTCGTAAACGTCCCTGAATAGAAATCATTGTGTAATAAAACAAACACTTCTAGATTTGTGTTCAGTTACTTCCATTTAGCAGCCGACAATCAGAAGATCTACAGTTGGCGATGTCAGAGCAATGGTGAATGTCCGCAAGTTCTTCCGAAGAATACATTTTAATACTAATCGTTTTCGGAAATGTCCTAGAGAAACCCGAGAAGCCTGATACGTTGTTGTTTTCCTTACGCGTCAGACCATGTCCGTCGCACGCGGTGATATAGTATGCTCTGCGTGATGCATGAATTCGTGCAGTTTTCGAATACTTATTCAACACTCAACACGATAGCATTAAAATTAAATTGCAACGAAACTAAATGAGATAAGCATTTTACACCAAAGATCGAACTGTAGAACAGTACCAGAACTTTAAATTGGTAGATAAAGCCAATCAACTTTATCACGCTTTTTAGGAGAAATTTGATGAAAACAGCTCGACAAATACTTATATCAAAGCTTTTTTCTTCTGAATAGATATTAAATTTCATGAAGTAGAAAGTTTAAGGGCAATTTTTAGTACAAAATTTTCTAAACTTTCGAATGGAAGCAATAGATTTGAGCTAGCTAACTATGCTATTTAGTACTAGAGCTGCTTTAAGGCAAACAGAGCCGAAAACTAAGATTGTTAAAAAACTCTGTAATATAATTATTTTCCTCAAATGTGATCCTCTATCATCCCCTGGAATATTTGTAATAAGCTAGCTGATATTCTGTTCTGAGTATATCGCGTTCGCAGAATTAGACTAACTGATAGTAAACAAACCATGGATGGATGTCAAATGGGTGAATCGTGTTGATTCGTGACGTCAGTGTGCAAAACCTTGTTGGAATCATTGTACATCCAATAGTTCTTGGTAAACACACGAGTTGCGTACTTCATCTACAGTGCTTATCAAACTTATCTATCTTATTGATTCACTCTTCCTGAGTCGAAATTAACTGCATTCACACAAGCAAATAATTTATTCTGTTAGCGCTCTAGTGAAGGAAGCTCTGTTAAGTAACATACGATAATCCCTTTTTTCTGTGCTTTTCTAAACACCTCTTCCGCAGGACCACTGTACAAAAATCCTCGAAACCATCAGTCACCAGATCAACACCCAGCACGTCGAGATGTCCGCCCACCGTCTGCTGAGCATTTTCAAGATGGCCGAAGTGCAGGTGGTCTGGCCGGAGGTGAGCCGCGCCGGACTCCGGTGCCACGGTCACCACCGGTACAATCTGCTCGCTCTGATACTACCGCTGGCTGCCGTTCCGTTCGTGCGGTGGCGACAGCAGCTGTCACGGGGCCCGATTACGTGACGTTAAGCCCGGCAACACCAACCACACAGCTTCATCCGCATCGTAATCATCATCAGCATCAGCATCATCATCCTGTCCACCGGGAATGCATACGATATCGTCCAATATCTCCAAATACGCTTCGTTTTCGGCTTCACCATTACCTGCATATGGCAGCAGTGTAGTTCAGCAAACAGCCCTCATTCTTCCCTGCTGCAGGGTACTCATTGTAAATGAAAGGTTTGTAAAAATTAACTCCTACTCGATGACGATGTTAAGCCACTGTTACACTATATCCATTATGTATATCTATTGTACTGTGAATGATGGACACAGAGTAAATTGGGAAAAAAAGTTACGTTTTTCACTGACATAAGACAAAAGCGTTAAAGTTTGTATAAAAGCAGACAGTTTTTAGGTTATTTTTCGATTATCGACTTATTTTTACTAATGTAAGTAGGAAAAATATGGTCGGAACCAATAGCAAACGGGTGGATGTGACCGCGTGAGTTTTATCGTGCTGAAGGCTTCTACATCAGTGAGCATAAAGGCTTCAAGGCAAGCAAGCAAACAAATAATACCTACATAGCCGTGTATATTGTAGTTGCAAATGAATACATTTGATTTGTGTTCGACGTTAGTTGTGAGTAGTTAGAATATTTCCCTCCATACTTCGATGAGCGCCCACACAGAAACGCCAATGTACGCGACGTTACTCGAAACAGACTGACAGACAACGTGGCAACGTCAACTTGGTCTGACCACGGAAAAAGGCTCCTCTGTTGTCCTCATGATGAGGAAAGATGTGCGTTTTAATGTGTGCTTGCTAGGGAGTGTTAGGAGAATACCGGCTGATATATTTGTTGCTATTATTACTATTGACGAATATATCGAAATAAAACCGCTTAATTCCTGTAGGAATGTGTCGAATGAAAGTGACAGAACCTAAGTAGCGTGAGCGAATTGGATTGTAGAATGCTGTAAACAGATATGAATGAGCTAACATTATAAAAGCGTAGAGTCGAAGTGTGCAACTATCGGAAAACTGAACTCACAAACACCGTTTAGGTAGTATTTAGATGTGTTGATTACGTTTGGAGGGACGGCTGATGTGAGATTTTACCTATAATGAAGCTCTAATGAATTATAATTTTGCGTAGTTTATTGCATATGATCCGAAAAAAAATCAGAACCTTTAAAAGTGCTTACTAAACTACCTTGAATTTTAATTTGAATTAAATAGTTGGTCAGAAAACGAATCTCTAGTAAAAATTGGAGTTTTATTGCACTCCTATTTCGTTTTTTATGACTAATTTTGGTCAAAACTGTATCTTGAAGCGTTTAAAATATGTTCTTATAACACAAGGATAACACATCACTGTCCCGTCGAACGTGAAAAATCAACATTCGCTGACTATGGCTTTTGTGTGATTCTATCCAAGCATATTAGATGCAGTGCATTGTGGTGTGACCAACAAAAAAAAAGCAAGATAAGATCACAATCGTAAAAATATGTCTTCCTGAAAATATAAATAAAAAAGTGTTTAAAATAGTAAAAATATAAACTTAAGAAATAGTTTGTATGTTGAAGGTATTCGACAGAAGGAATGAAAACCGGCGACGTCGTTACAGGACGGCGGCATGCAAACGATAAAGTAGAGAGAAAAAATAAAACCATTTAGATAATGATGTTAAATATGAGAAGTAAACTGTTAGAGAGCAACAAAATGAAACTAAAACTATTCTATGAAACCGAAATGATGTTAGCAATAAACACAGAAAAAACAACATCCAACAATATAGTGACAAAATTCTAGGATTTAAATACCCTACCAAATAGGAATATTGTAAATATTGATTGATCGTAGCGATAAAAAGAAAACTAGGTGAAACCAAGCGAAATCTTTGAGGAGAATGAAGCACCGCACATTATATGCGTGTAACCCATTTGGGGGACACAATTATGATTAAAATAAGTGTGGCTGATTAGTTCCAACAACTAACGTATTTATTGCGCATTTTATCATCCAAACACATTGTATATTATTGCATCATGGATAAATTGTAAGAATTTTACGAGACCATAGCGCATTTAATTTTCAACATATCGAATAATGTGAATATTTTTAAAATAGCCACAACAGAACAAGTCAACAACAAATGAAACGAAACACAAACACACACATTTGCAACACTGATACATATCAATTTACAATGATATAGTTGTATTGACACTCTTCGACACGTTTACTCTAATAGGGCAAAGACATTCACACAAAAATTCACACACATTACACACCAACAAACCCAAGACACGATTTTCGCGCTAGTTTCTTATTTTACCAGCAAAAAAAACCTATTTACTCTTTGTTTTACTAGTTTGGCTGATTGCTATCAAGTCGCTGAAGAAGAAAAGCAAATCACAAAAACGAAAACATCCCTAGCGATGAACGAACAAAACCAATGAACACAATAAGCATGGAAAGCAACTCTATACAAAATAATCCATAGAAAATCAACCATTTTATATCGAAACTCGAAAGAGAACAGAATTAAACATTGTGCTTAAAAAAGAAAAAAGTCTTAGGAGAAAAAAAAAACAAAACCAGAGCGATAATTGCGACCCATTGAACAATAACCAAACATACTATACTACATACTATATACTACGGGCTCTTTCCGGTACTTTCCGGTCGAAAGTTGCAGTAATAACCTTACCTGGCCATAGGTTCGAGAGCCTGCGAAAATTAGCAGAGAAAATAGCATCAGAAATGTTTCTAAAACAAATCTTTCCACCATCTCTAGTTTCCGTTTTCCGTCAACTTTCGCTCGTTTATTCCGTTTTACTCGAAACCAAATGAACCGAGCGAGTGCGCCAGTTTGAAGCCAGGCAAACAGACTGGCTGCGGGCCAGGCTCGATGAAATTCAGACATTCAGGCGCGGGGAGCGAATCTTTTTTGTGCGCAACCCGATGCGAGAGGATAATAAAGCACCAGAAACACGATCGAGCGAAGAAAAAAAAAGTATGCATAAAAATAAAACGGATGAAAACTTTAAGCAGAACTGGTTTTTCTTACGAGTGAAAGAAAATCCACCCGCGCCCGCATCCGCGAGAAGGGAGGATCAAAGGAAGAGAAAGCTATTTGCCACTGCTGTTTGCCACTGATGAGTGGGTGGGGAAGATGAAGGTTGTGTTATTGTTTATGCAAAAAGTGACGCACCTTAATAATCCATGACATCACAGCTTTCATGATAGCGTCGCACTTGATGGCATCTCATAAGGATTACTTCTATATCCATCAAGCATATTGCTATTTCCGCTTGTGATTGTTATAGAAATGTATTCAGATATGCTCGCAGCGCACTTGAAACAAGTCGTACGCTGCCAATGCTTTATGAAATTGTGTTACGGACGCTACTGAAGACAAGCACTGGAAACAACATCGTAACGATTTCACGAAATTATGCTCTGGATTAGCTGGATGAAATTTTACAGCTGAATTCCGTCTTCCTTCAGTGTCAAAGAATACTGCTTAATATAGCTTCGCCCATAACTGAAATACATCAAGACATGACGAACTATCATTGCCTATGTTAATTGTATTGATTTACTTCACGAGAGAAGGTTTTAATTGGTAGCAAACGGTAAAAAAGGGCAAAACCGTCTCTGAGTTAAAAGCCGACACAGAAAGACGACACAAACAGATTAAACTAGGGACTAGAACAGCGTCTAGAATTGTGGATATAGATAGTGACTAGAATTGTAAGTGTTTTACATGCGAGTTACGTATAGTTAACTAATAGCCTAAAACGAAATGTATGCTCTAGATTAGTGTCGGAAGAAAGTTTTCTGTAATTGGTTGCTTGAACTCGTGCAAGAGGTGAAGACAAACTATCAATTTGTGAGTAAAACTTATTGGTGTAATGATATTAACTTAATATTATTAAGTAATTAAATTAATTAAACTCTGCAGTTTAAGCCTCAATAATGCTGCTACAAAAGCAGCGGTGCATTTTTTCCACAGCTCCTGAACCTTTTAAAAAATTTGAGCCGAGATAAAGGAATAAGCTCAAAACGATGCCGGAAGATAAAGACCTTACGCAAACAGCTAGCGGAGCCTGTGGATGGGTGTCCGAGGAACATGAAGCTGTGTTATGTTGCGACAAATGTAACGGATGCTACCTTTACTTATGTGTAGGAGTTACGGAAGATGTCGAAAATAAAGCAAAGTGGTACTGTCCAGAGGAAGACTGACAAAGTCAGAAGAAACTGGATAAAGAAGACTACGAGGCAGGAACAAAAAAGGAGAAGAAGACCATCGACGATAACGCGGACAAAAAAAGCAAAGCCTTGGGCTTAAACGTCTTTCAAAGACTTGACTCTTCCGTTATCGACAGACTTCACAGCCGGCTATTAGAGTACAGGACAGTTACGGGGTTAGTGCAACAATTCTACTGACTCTATCAAGCGGCCTAGCCGAGATAACGCGGACAATTCAAGCTTGAAATCCTATGCAAGGCCAGTGATATCGATGGAGCGGGTTATCTTAAAAAGGAACGCAAAAAATGGAATAGGAATTGCTGAACGAATGCTATCTGAGGGAAAAGCAGGTGGAGATAGATCGAACACTTCGAGAGCAGCGAATCCAGATGGAGCTTGAGCTTCGAGCCAAGGAATTAGAGCAGAAGGGACAGTTGCTGCAGAAAGGGTTGCAGGAAAAGGAAGACCATTTGAACCGTATGAAGAAGATGCGTGATCCTACTATTACAAAATAGATCAGGTTGAGCAGGAGCTAAAGAAATTGAAGGCTAGTAAAATAGAAGCATCGGTGGAAAAGGGAACTTCAAAGATAGCAAAGCAGTCGCTTTTAGGAACACCAATAAAGAATCCAGACATTTCTATCCAGAAGTGACTGAAGAGAAGCAAGAAAGCAGTTTCAGAAGATAAGAAAGAAGAAAATGAGGATTCGGAGAAAGAAACGGAAAAATCTGAACTTACTTAATCAACTCCAGGCCGTGGTTTCCTCTGCTGTACGAAGAAGTCGTCTCCATTCCACTCGGTCCATGGCCGCAATCCGCCAGCCAGGTAGTCTGCGTAGGGTCCGCCGGTCGCCTTCCACTTGATCGATCCATCTTGCACGCTGCGCGCCCCGCCATCCCGTTCGAGTCGGATCATTATTGAGAACTTTTTTAACCGGGCTGTCGTCCGACAACCTCACGACATGCCAGCCCATCGCAGGCGACCGATTTTTACGGTGTGAGCGATGGGTGGTTCCATAAGCAGCTGATGCAATTCATGGTTCGTTCGCCTTATCCATGTTCCGTCTTCCATCTGCACTCCGCCGTAGATGGTGCGCAACACCTTCCGTTCGAAAACACTAAGGGCGCGTTGGTCCTCCACGAGCATATTCCATGTCTCATGGCCGTAAAGGATAACCGTTCTAATCAGCGTCAAATAGATTGTTAACTTCGTGTGATGGCGACTTTCTTTCGTTCGCAGCATCCTACGGAGTCCAAAGTAGGCACGATTTTCTACCGTAATGCGTCTTTGTATTTCTCTACTGGTGTCGTTGTCTGTGGTAACTGCGGAAAAATCTGAATGTGAGTCTAATTCGGAGGAGTCTATCGGTGAATAAAAAGCACCGAAAGGAAAGTCGAGGACGAAGTTATACAGGCTGTGGCAGGCTATTGAAACATCTAAAGTGCAATTAGCTGCTCGGGGTGGAATCCAATAATATATTGTCTATATTCAGTTGTATGAAAGTCCGGAACAGCTTTTGCAGTGTCATGTTGATAAGGTGCGCCAACTTGAATTTCCCAAATCGGATAAACTAGCCACGAATATACTTTCGGAAATGTTGTGGAGCAGCACTAGGAACACTTGGAAGCAGCGAATCTAAAACAACACGAGGTAATTCTATTGTAATCCAAGATCTAGTCAACAAGCTTCCGGCTTACAACAAGCGTGAATCGATGGTAAGCAAGCGAAATCGGAAAAGCATGCTTAACCGTCGTACTTACACCGATTTTGTGTCGAAGCTTGTGAAGCCAACGTAAAGATGGATTTCAGCCCAGAATCGAAACCTGTGATTCATGAGTATACTATCCAAGTAACAATTCTAAAACCAGTTGGTGGCGTCAGTCATGGCGTAGTGGTTAGCATTCACTCCTCTCAGGCCGAGGATCAGGGTTCAAATCCCATCTCCACAGAAGTCACGAATGACCGAAATCTGGTTAAAGTGACTATAATCTAAACAGAAAAGCCAGTTGGTTTTGCTTGAATTTTATAAAGGTTTTATTGCGGTATTAATCATTACCTCTGGTTTTATTGTGGTATTACGCAATACCAACAGGATACGAATCCAAACACACTTATAGCTAGCTAGACGACCATAATAAAACTGTTAGTAAAGCAAATTTGTTGTAGTTGCTTATATTACCACGTTAAAACTTGTTGGCTGCAGCACGTTTCTTATAAACTTACCGTAAGTATAGCGCAGCGATACAAAATGGCGCACCAATCAAAATTGATCTTATCGCGGTTGCCAAAACTAAACCGCAAGAAATCTGTTAGTTTTAAAGAGTGATTAAAGTGGTTACACCCAGTTTTTTGCTGCTATTATGAAGAATACTAAAGTTTGACACCAAAATAGTTTTTTTTATGCAAGGCCATATTGCCATATTCTAGTATTTTGTTGTAGCTCGCAAACAAAAATTCATCATAGCAAAGTGTTTTGCAGAAAGAAAGTTATTATCAATCGGTTTTCCTGTCACAACTAGAAATTGAAATTGACTAACTGAATATAACTATTTTGTTAAAACAACCAGTTTTTCGAAAAGTGCAAAATTTCAGTGGCACGTTGATTTTATCCACCTGTCATATCAATATGCACAATAAAATTTAATGCGCATGTGCTGCAAATAAACTTAAACTGTTCAAAATTCATTATTCATTCTATGGGATATTTTTTTATGGTCGCTATACTGCCCATGGATGCATAGTCGACGTAACGACCAGCTCCATGATTGTTGAGAAAACGCATTTTTCTCGTGAAAACGTTTAAAGCCATATAATCTTTGCTATAAACTTTTTCAATCGAATAATCAGTCAATTTAGTAGAGTTTATTAATCAAAACAGGACTGATGGGGTTTTATAATTAATTCCTCAATTATTGTGTTTAAAAAATGCGATCGTCAGTTTATGTGAATAAACAGACTTTTTTTTGAACGATTATTCCCATAACTTGGCGTAGAGCTACAAAAACAAATAGGTTACTATGCTGATTGATTATACGGGGAATTACGTCAACCATTAGCATTACGTGAAACCAATAGCAGAATAACTCAATTTTCCTAAATTTCTCGAATATTTTCGAACAAACATATGTTGTTTGAGTATTGGGCATGTGAACAACATAGTTAAGAGCGCGTAGGACCGAAAAAGTACATTTTGGTCATTTTGATTTTTACGTCAGCTATGCATCTATGGGCAGTATAAACCAAATCGTTCAGAATGATCTGACAGTAAAACTTCAACTTTTCTGCTCCCAGATGTATTTCCAAGTTAACAAAGCAGGTGAGCTGATTTAGCTTTTAGCAGAGCGAAAAGCGAAAAGCTTCATTAAATTATGGCTGTGGCTGTCAAGCAGCGAAAGTTTACCCGTTTTTTTGCTGCTTTCAGCAGAGCGTAATACGACTACTTGAGCTTATAACCTGATTCTTATAGCGGCTATGAAATTATTCTGAGGAGTGGGCCACTTGGTCAGAAATCAGTTTTATGGTTTTATGAAATTGGTCATGAAAACCGCTATACGAACGTAATAAAACATGGAATTGTTACTTGGGTTGAGACGCCTGAAATACAAATTTCCTCATAACTCGAGAACTAACTAAACAAAAGGAACTAAATTTGACATGTTAGAGTTTTCAGAGGTGAAGATTTTTTCTATGGTGTACTGAGACCCTTCTTCTTCTAAGAGGGGGGGGGGCTCCCATACAAATGAAATATAAATTGCCTCATAACTCTAGAACTAATCAAACAAATGGGCTAATCTCAAGTTTTTAGTCTTGACCTTGAAATGCGGTCATACATATATTAATATTTTTTTGAAACGATGGTTCTACAATTGATGAAGGGACGGTAGGGAAAGAAATGAAATTTTTTTGGTGAAGGTGGGGAAGAGCGGAAAGGAAGGGGGGGGGGTATTGGTAGCTATGCTTGACAAGTAGTCATTTTGACTCCTACCTTTTGTCCAATACTGGAAGGTGCATGAGACGAACCAAGCTGTAATCTAAGCTGGGTTCGAATCCGGTTGTAATCTTAGATTACAGTTTTGGCTTTAATGTTATTTATAACCAATGGCCCTTTTAAAGGCCACAAGCGAGTTAAAGTAAGATTATTGAAACATGTCAAGTTACGCATAATCGTATTTAACACAATCTGTGGACTGGTCATTCATTACTATTTCAACCTTTATGATGCACACAAGTGATTTTTAAAAGAAATCTCTATGTATCAATGGTTGGAGGCGTTGTAGGGGAATTGTGCCTCCCCTAAGAATAAATGGATATATCTCTGTTACGCTTTCCCAAATTAACGTTACAACTACGAGTAGGTATATGTTGATATTTAAGCTGAAAACCGATTGCAGTTGTTTATTTCATTTAGTATTGTGGAATAATTATGCTCGGAATTATTTAATAAAAGCACCTAAATGTTGTGTTTCTCGTCTGCGCTGGGTAAAATGCCCCACCTGCGGTATAATATGCCCAATACGGTAATTTGAGTATATCTACCAGTGACAGACCAACTCTATTTTGTAGAAAGTAAAACTAGTTCCGGTGTTTTCAAAATATCGGTTTTTGTGTATAAAATAAACCTAGTTTCTGCCTTTTTCTTTTCTGCATGGGGCACATTATACTACAACTGTGGCATTTTGCACCGCGTAGTTGAGTTGCCTGGAATTTGGACGTTGGTAATAAATTATTCCCACCACGGTTACCCTACAATACTAATTGAATTAAATAATGGCAATTGACTTCAACTTAGATCTGTTCTATGTTTATAGCCACATTTATAAGGGGGGCAAATTGCACCACCGCAAGTGGGGCATATTGGCTTGCTTTTACTTATTTGAAAAAATATTAAATTCTAAAGCAAATCAAGCGTTTCACACCGTCATTTTTGGCAGGGATGTCCTTTTGAAGTTCACTTCACGCAATCGAATCGCAAGAACCGGTTATTTACAGATTTTGACAAGAAATAGCTTATGGAAACGATGCCAAATATTACATCGGAAGCTGCTCAAAAACAAATTTATTTTTGTTTTGTTTTTACAGCATGTGACAATTGTCATACTTGCATAGTAGGCTAGTTCCATCAAATACTATGGTTTCTGGGTGGTTTTGCACTTTAATTTCGCTTGTTTAGGGAAAAACGAAAGGGGGGCACATTGGCCAGGGGGCACGTTATACACAATTCCCCTATTTATGAACCCCCGTCCACGTATTTTAAAACCCACCATTGCATTCAATGAAGAATTGAATCTGACTATTTCGCTCTTCCCTTTTAAACATTCACTTAAACAATGTCACTCACAGATTCTTATAAACACACATATGCTAGAAATGCAGTTTACATTAGTCTTTGATTTAATGAGCTGATATAGTCCTACGTCACCCTTTCGTACAACCCTTAGGGCTGTATACCTTGTAGGTTAAATATTACTTCACGTTCCCGACATCAAAAATGGTGGTACTTGCAGTTACACTTTTGACTCTATCTCCACTTATTTGCATTCGATTTTTATGCAATTAGTCTTAAAAGAACCACATTAGATTGGCCTTTGACGAAAAAATAAGTTGAAAAGTTAGGGTTCCATTTTCCAGATATTCCAGATCGAAGCGGGATTTTTTTGACGTCCACGTCATAAGTAGCATATGAAATAAAACTAGAAATATGCTTAACAGAGTGTGCAAAAGTTATCCATTTCATTTCTGGTCAATAAGAATGAATCTTACACTATCATGTAGAGCGCAAGTTCATGTCCCACACTCCGGAACATCCGGTATCGGTTCTACCGGAACTGAAAATTGGCCGTTTTGAATTCTCTTTAGTAATATGGCAAATGGGGTATCAATTCAAAGGATTTTTCAACGCGAGTTCTTGGGTGGACTTTTGGATGTATTTTGACCCGATCTGGATATTCCTGGATTCTGGATATTCTACCGGAACTCAAAATTGGTCATTTTGAGTTTTCATCAGAAATATGGCAAATGGGGTATCAAATCATAGAAACCACCCGATAATTCGTGTTGAAAATTCTGCGATTTAATATTCCAAAGACAATTTAAACTGGCCAATTTTGAGTTCCGGTAGAACCGACAATCAAATGTGGTTCTTTTATGACTAATTGCATAAAAATCGAATGAAAATAAGTGGAGATAGAGCCAAAAGTGGAACTGCAAGTACCATCATTTTTGATGACGAGGACGTAAAGGTTGACTCTGCTGATGCACTACTGAAATGGGGACATGGTCCTCCATTGGATTCAGAAGGAGCATGATTTAAAGGATCACAATTTCTGTATCAACCGGAACTAAATATAAACGAATTATTTTTGACATACTGCAAAGTACATTTACAATAATTGCATGACTTTACAAATTTGCCTCCCTGCGGTAGGAATAGATATACATGAACTGTCGGTAGATTTTGTATTAAAGTGCCCCTTTCTGAGTTAGATGGTCCAAAAAATCATCTTTTTTATGTTTAATTCAGAGAAAGAAAGCCGCAATGGAGCTGTAAAGCTAGCGTTTTACACTTACCTGCTCTGGATAATGGATATGATTGGAAAACAGTTTCAACATTTTTAACTTTATTTAGCATGGAAAATAGCAAAAGAACTAATTTTCTTATGAATTTACTTACGAGCACACTCAATCTGTTTCGGTTTTTGTTTATCTTTTCCTCCACTGACGTTTAAGCTCGATTCCGACGCACACCAGTGTTACGTCATGCACCCCATGTGAACAAAAGTGATACACGAAAGTTGCATACTATCGCTGTAGCTGGATGTGTTGATACGATGTGCGATTTTGACCAACAAAGTTCTAAATAGTTGCATAAATTTACAGTACGCTTCTCTAATCAAATGTCAGATTGGATCATATCCCCAAATAAATCAGAACAATCAATATTCATACTGAAATTATTTGTACTACAGGCAACATCATTACTTATTTAATACCGAACCACCATCTGCGCGTGCCAATTTCGGTCCTTTTCCGACAGGATAAGCTTTATGCAAATGTGAAGGATAGACACTGCCACAAATTTTACTGCGTTATTAGTATCGATGGCTTTGCGCAATAACAGCGGGCATTCGCGCTGCCAACTGGCAGCAAACGGAATCTAATTGTTTAACCTCAGCATGCCCATCAGTCACAAACAGCTCGTATCACTCATGTTCGGATGTCGCGTTCCGTGGCATCCTATACATATGTAGGTAGGTACCGTGCGTCCATATATCGTAACATTTGACTGACATGATATTATAACAACGAACATCAGCGAACGACAGCGGTTTTATGCTAATGAATTTTATCTTCACTAAATCAGCATTCGGCAGAACGAAACGTGGCTTTGTTGGAAAATAGTCCACCGATTCCCAAAGAGCCAGTCTGAAGTGGGAGGATGGGGCGTGGAAATAGATTTATTTCATTTTATCTCATTTTGATTTAGTACACCGGATGACATACGGGCCCGTACTAGAAACCAATAAAACTATAATGAGCTGCTATTCATGTGTCAAGAAGTGGCTTCTCGATGGCATATATATTTAATTTAGCATTGGGTTTTGCGGTTTCTGCCACGCCGCTGGAACTATTACCCGCAGCGTTTCATTCCAGGAAATATTTAAAGCGATGCGCTGTCATTCAAACAGCCGCAAAAATGCGTTTATGGAGCTTTCAAACGGTTTTCAAACTACACGGTGTTGTCGGGGCCGTTTTTTCCCACCAAACGAGATATTTTACGACTTCATTAATCCTGCTCTCGCATATTTTGGCCCACTCTCCCCATTCTTGCTCACCGATCCAATAAACATAAACACGTAGGTAGGAAGAGCCAACTTTCGGCACTAAATCATAATTCATTTTCGCGGGAGGTGAAACGGCTCCCGTTAACTGCCCATCAGCGCAGCTGCCTGCGTCCGTCAGGATAGGAAAAAAATTCGATGGAACAAAGCTGCGATTGCCATTCAGGTATGTTTCCGGTTTTTTGCTTCTTTAGCGGTAAAATTATTGGTTTTAAGTAGCTTTTGTTTTGTTAACATTTATCGCGGCAGTTACACGCGGCTTCCATCAGCATCATCAACATCATCACCATAAAACATGGAACAATTTGTATAGTAAAAAACTGCGTGTTGCCTATGTGATTATTTTATCAAATGGAAATGTGAAAACTTTTTCTCTTTTTCGTTTTAATATATTTTCAATACAGTAAATAACAATGAAGGTAAAACTTTTACTTGTAATTCTGCTTCTATACTACATTCTGTTAGCTGCGAATTGCTCTTCTGGTTTGCAGGCTTCTTTGTAACTTCTAACTGCAGGTAGATCAAAGCCAATCACAAACGCAATCTGGAAAGCCTTGATGAAACTTAATCTGGACACATAAAACCACCTATAATTGGAGATTGGAGTGTCGCGAAGAAACCCATAAATGACTGAATTGCAGTATTTTTATTTAGCTTCACAGTATTACATCATTGCATTTCTCTGTTTCTGATAAAATCTCGAACTTTCTTCTCAATAGTACTCATCACAGTCTGCACAGTTGAAGATGCGACTGAATCAGCATGTGCCTTCCACTTTGAACATATTTGTTTAGCACTGTTGACTATCCCCCCGTTTCATCGGACTCGTTGTTTGACAATTGTTCAACATTTTTAAATGCAAAATCCGTTTCTTCAAGCATTCTTCCAAGTATTCCAAGTGTTTATGTCATTGTTGAGAAAGTGATGAAAGACTCAGTCTTCAGTCCATAGCTATATATTGCTTGACGGACTATGACCTTCTTTGAGAATTTATTAGCAAAAACGACTGGTACATTGCCACGCCCAGTGGCAATGTAAAATTTCTGACCGGGAAGTTGCTTCAAATCCATTTTCATGTACATTTTGTTGTCCATTAAAATGCATTCATTGAATTTCGTCACACCTTGCCTTTGTACGAACAAATGCCCAGCATGCTTTTTGGCTGCCGAATTCTGCTTCGGATGTGTTGACGCATCCACTGTGCAGTTTATGTAGATAAGTGCCGGTTTCCCCCTTTTGCGCATTCGATCACGACTGTCAATCTGACAGTGCTGGCTCGTCTCAGACGTAAACAACAAGGAAGGAAAGAAAGTTTAGCAGAAAGAAAAAGTGTAACTTTTGAGTCGAAATAAATAAGCTAATAATTGAAGTTAAGTTAATAGTGGTTAAAGTTAAAGTTAAATAGAGGTTAAAAGCCAGAAGAAGTAGTAAAATTACAAAGTTTATCAAGCGGGAAGTGATTGAACGTTTACTTACTTACTTAATTGGCCTAACATCTTATGACAAGGCCTGCGCAGTATAATTTCTCCATCTGTTTCGGTCCATGGCAACTGATCTCCAGTTCCGCGGGCACCCAGTGCTCACCAGATCTCGCTCCATATGGTCTTGCCACCTCGCTCGCTGTGCCCCTCTTCGTCTTGTTCCTACCGGATTTGATGCGAAAACCATTTTTTACAGGATAGTTGTCCGGCATTCTAGCAACATGTCCTGCCCAGCGTATCCGTCCAGCTTTAACCACTTTCTGAATACTTGGTTCGCCGTAGAGACGTGCGAGCTCGTGGTTCATTCTTCGCCTCCATACACCGTTCTCTTGCACTCCGCCAAAGATGGTTCTTAGCACCCGCCGTTCGAAAACTCCGAGTGCTCGTAGGTCCTCTTCTAGCAATGCCCACGTTTCGTGCCCGTAGAGGACAACCGGTCTAATTAGCGTTTTGTACAGTGTGCACTTTGTACGGGGGCTCAAATTGTTCGACCGCAAGTGTTTGTGGAGTCCGTAGTAGACCCGACTTCCGCTGATAATACGTCTTTTAATCTCACGGCTGGTATTGTTATCCTCTGTTTCCAGCGAGCCAAGGTATACGAACTCGTCGACTACCTCGAACTCATCCCCGTCCATTACCACGGGCCCTGTCGCGCTCGGTCCCGCCCGCCAGCATATACTTCGTTTTAGACGTATTTATCTGCAATCCATTCTTCTCTGCTTCGCGTTTCAGTCTGGTGTACTGATCTTCCACCGCCTCAAATGTTCTGCCGACAGCATCTACGTCGTCAGCAAAGCAGATAAATTGACTGGATTTATTGAAAATCGTGCCCCGCATTTCGATCGCCGCTCGCCTTATAACACCTTCCAGTGCAATGTTGAATAGCAGGCAGGAAATACCATCTCCTTGTCGAAGTCCCTTGCGAGATTCGAATGGGTCCGACAATCCACCCGAGATTCTCACACAGCACTGGATCCCATCCATCGTAGCCATGATAAGTCTAATAAGCTTACCCGGAAAGCCGTTTTCGTCCAAAATTTTCCATAGCTCTTGTCGGTTTAAGCTATCATATGTGGCTTTGAAATCGATGAACAGGTGATGCGTGGGAACTCGGAATTCGCGGCATTTCTGGAGGATCTGCCGCAGGGTGAAGATTTGGTCCGTTGTAGACCGACCCTCCATGAAGCCGGCCTGGTAACTTCCCAAAAATCTATCGGCTATTGGCGATAGTCAATGTCACTTTGTAGTCGGCATTCAGGATTATGATCGCTCGGTAGCCTTTCTTGTAGATATGGCAGATAACCCCGCCTTTCCACTCCTCCGGTAGTCGTTCCGTATCCCAAATCTTGACAATCAGTTGATGCAGACAGCCGACCAACTTGTCCGGGCCCATTTTGATAAATTCCGCTCCAATGCCATCCTTTCCCGCTGCTACTTTAACTTCCCTTATCGATGGGGGTGGCACATCTTCGTGGCTTGCTGCACCAATGTGGTCACTTCCTCCGCTATCATGGTCTTCCGCCTGCACGCCATTCAGGTGTTCATCGTAGTGCTGCTTCCACCTTTCGATCACCGCACGGTCGTCAGTCAAGATACCTCTATCTTTATCTCTGCACATTTCGGCCCGCGGCACGAAGCCTTTGCGAGATCCGTTGAGTCTCTGATAAAACTTCCGTGTGTCGTGAAAGCGGTACAGCTGTTCGAGTTCTTCGCACTCCTTCTCCTCTTGGTGGCGCTTCTTTTCCTTGAAGAGTCGGGTTTGTTGCCTCCGCTTCAGTTTGTATCGCTCCACATTCTAACGGGTGGCTCTACGCAGCATTTGTACCCGCGCTGCGTTCTTCTCATCCAATATCTGCTGGCATTCCTCGTTAAACCATTCGTTACGTCGATTCGGTGCCACACTGCCTAGGACGTTCTCCGCTACGCTGTTAATCGCTGTTTTCACGGCATTCCAACAGTCTTCAAGAGGGGCTTCATCCAGCTCACCCTCTTCCGGCAGCGCGGTTTCGAGAGATAACGCGTAGTTTTCAGCGACCTCCTGTTGCTTCAATCGCGCTAGATTATACCGTGGCGGGCGGCGGTATCGTATGTTGTTCACAACAGATAGTTTTTGACGTATCCTTACCATCACTAGGTAGTGATCCGAATCAATGTTAGCGCCCGGATAGGTTCTGACGTCGATAATGTCTGAAAAGTGCCGACCATCTATCAGAACGTGGTCGATTTGTGATTCTGTCTGGTTGGGTGATATCCAGGTGTACCGATGGTAGAGGTTATGCTAGAAGAAGGTACTACGTATGGCCATGTTCTTGGAGGCGGCGAAGTCGACAAGTCTTAGGCCGTTTTCGTTCGTTTGCGGGTGGGCGCTGAACCGTCCAACCACCGGTTTGAATTCCTCCTCCTGACCAACCTGAGCATTACAGTCCCCGATGATAATTTTGACATCATGTCTTGGGCAGCGGTCGTATTCACGCTCCAACTGCGCGTAGAATTCGTCTTTGTCATCATCGGTACTTCCGAGGTGAGGGCTGTGCACGTTAATTATGCTTTTATTTATTACATTATATTTATATTATTATATTATTACTTACGGAGTCCATTGCTTTGGTTTTTTTAGTGGTTCAGGCTTGCAAAGCCCGCAACCAACCCCAAAGTATCGCCAGAGGGCCAACGTAGCTCGAAGGAGCCCTCCTCCCCTGTCAGCATACGACCTTGGTTTCCACCGGGGTTGGTTACCCGATCTACACCGAGGTTGCTCGTATCCCGGCTGGTACCACGAGGAGGTAGGGGTAGGAGTTGCTAGGTAAGAGGCTGTGAACCACTGTGGGGTCTATTTTATGCCCAGTGCACAAGGCACCGAAGGTACGCATTACCAAGCCGTTTACCAGCCGAACGTTTAGTGATAGCAAAGATAGGAAGACTAATAAAATTATATAAATAATTGAAATAAACAATTTAAAATTCTGGGACTATAGGACAGAGAAGAGATCTGAAGAGATGTCTAAAACATGACCTTATGAAGGAGAGAGGTCTCTTCCTGGCCATTTACAGTAAATTGAACATTAAAATTTTGGAATGCCATCACCTCCATCAAAAACTGGCGCAAGAATACCCCTACAGTTTCCCACTGTTCTAACAAAAGTACTAATCGCCGTGAAATGTGAATCCGAGAGAAAGAGGAAGATAGGTTAGAGGAAATTTCAACAACTACTCCAACGTAACAACAACACACGACAAGAAAAGCACAAGGCTCACCTAATAGACAACTTGGTAGTCAACAAGTCATCACAACAATTTAACGACGAACAGATCAACACCCTAAACATGGGACTAAACTACGCAGTAACAACGACTCCAAGCATCGAGAATACTATCATCGACATGAAAAATACAGTTAGCATCTGTGATCTTCAACCCTCCCAAAAACACCCACGCCAGTACATCGGCCGCCGAGGTCATCAAGGAGAATCATCATCAAAAGAAGAGGACCGCTGAAGTCCGCATCGTCAAGAAACTGAAAGAAAAACCAGTATACTACGTGAAGGCAGACAAAGGAAACAAGGTGGTTATAATGGACAAGGAGGACTACGATAATCAGATGCTAGATAAAATCAACATCGGCCCATATAGACCCACTACTCGAAATAGTTAACCAAGTTAATCGTACAATTAAAGAATGCCAACCAGCGCTAGGAGCTGCATCGGAAAACTACGGACATCAAACCCTACATTACCTAGAATTAAAAGACAACCCAAAATACACAAACCAGGAACGGGAATGCGGGAAATAATCTCGGCAAATCAAACTGATTAAATCTACGATGGATGGTACACAGTGCTGTGTTCGGATTTCTGGTGGATTGGCAAGTTCATTCGAATCACACAGAGGGCTTCGTCAAGGTGATAGTCTTTCATGCCTGCTGTTCAACATAGCGCTACCAGCGGAACCGAGGCCGAACGACACCGCTTGGGCAGTAGTATATTGATCGACGGCGATGAGTTTGAGGTAGTCGATGAATTTGTCTACCTTGGCTCACTGGTAACGGCGGACAATGATACCAGCCGTGAGATTCGGAGGCGTATTATCAGCGGAAGTCGTGCTTACTATGGGCTCTACAAGCAATTGCGGTCGAGCAGACTAAGTCCCCGTACAAAGTGCACCCTGTATAAGATGCTTATTAGGCCGGTTGTTCTCTACGGGCATGAAACATGGACAATGCTCGAGGAGGACCTGCGAGTGTTCGGAGTTTTCGAACGACGAGTGCTAAGAACGATCTTCGGCGACGTACAGGAGAACGGAGTATGGAGGCGGAGGATGAACCATGAAGTCGCACAGCTCTATGGCGAATCCAGTATTCAGAAGGTGGCTAAAGCTGGACGGATATGATGAGCAGGGCATGTTGCAAGAATGCCGCACAACTACCATGCAAAGATGGTGTTTGCCTCAAATCCGGTAGGAACAAGACGACCAGGAGCGCAGCGAGCAAGATGGTTAGACCAGGTGGAGCGAGATCTGGCGGAGAGTACTCGGTGTCCGAGGAATTGGAGAGCGGTAGCCCTCAACCGAGTTACATGGAGAAACTTTGTTCAACAGGCTTTGTAAGTAAGTAAGTAAGTAAGTAATCACGGCAAACGGATCACCCATGGAAAAGATTGCCAAGTGGTTGGTAACCGAATTCCAATGAATGCCAACAAAATTTCCGAGCCGTTCTGTCAGTAGCACACGAGAATTCGTCGAGCACCTAAAAATATCTGGATAACTAGCAAAAGACGACATCATGGTCTCGTTCGATGTTACGGCCTTATTTCCAAGCGTCCCCGTGAAAAAATCGATAAACCTCTTGGAAGACTGGCTATAGAAACAACATGAGAACAACGATTGGAGAAAAAAGATGGGAGGCTATTTAACACTGACAAGTTTGTGTATGGAGGAGAACTACTTCACATTCAGAAACAATTATTACAAACAGTTGAAAGGTGCACCGATGGGCAATCCATTATCACCATTCCTGTGTGAGCTGTTTATGGCCAACAATGAAACCTCTTTCTTCTGAACTCTCGGTCCCTAGTTCCGGTTTTTTAAAGTTTTTTGACGCTTTTTCACACCTAGGTTCTCCTTATAACAGTTTAGAATATTACAAACTATTGATTTTGGCATTTTTAGCACTTTAACCAACTTTGACCCAGGTGAGTTCCATTCTGTACTACTGTTCAGTACTGTACTGTTCTATGCATCGTGATGAAACATGTAAACAAAGCTATGTCAAATTGTTCCAGTTCCTACCACAAGAAGCAGGCCGGGCGTCGCACGAGAGGCGTCCAGATTTACTTTTAGTCAGACTTTATCCGAAGATGGTAAATAAATAAAAATAATGCCCATCACCTCAAGCAAGTTGTAAAGTTTCTTGCTTGACACTAAACATTTTGCGCTATACTAGACCGTTCGAAAATAGTGGGTATCCTCCGGAAGGAGCAGCCAAACCTGTCACACACAACTGAACAGCTTCAGATAGTCAGCTAGCTAGCTGATATGAAAATTAATTACTTTGCTACTTTTCGGTTTGCAAACAGCATCACCAGCACGATAATCATCATCATCATCATCATCATCTTCGGGTTGTGCGAACGTAATGACTTTGAAGATGGGATGGATGGTGGAAAATATTCTATCCAGGGAAATTGTTTCCTCATTACACGTTGCACGGTGTTGTCGACACACCGCCCGGCGGCGGCATCATGGTTGCCACCCACTACGACCAGCGGATAGCGCAGTGGGCGCACCTTTAGTGAAGCATTTAAGTTTGTATTCACAGCCTACGGCATTACTTATTAACGCTTACGCTGTTGGTGGTGAGATGCAAGAGCTCCATCGTTGGCTAATATCGTGCTGGATCCTTAATTATAAACAATGGAAGCCAGTATCGCGTACTTATTTCAGAATTACTAGAGCAATCTGTTCTACCCTAATCGATGGATTCCCTTCGAAGGTCCATTCCTGTCTAACTTATCAGAGAATTTTGCTTCCAACGGCGATAGTGAACGAACAGTTGAAAGTCCCCAATATCCTACATCATCGAGAATCGGCCAACACGTGCGGCAATATAAAGCCAGATTATCCATCAAATTTTACGATCCAATCGATCGACTTGCTAACTTCCCAAGACGAAGCATCCGGCTGCTGCTGCTATCTGAATTGTGACGAACCGTTTTTCGAAAACGAATTCGATTTGAGCCAGCTTATCGTTATCATTAGCATCGTTACGATCAACATCGTTAAACTCAACTCAGCTCCCTCTAGCGGTAAACTCTTACGTGCACTTGACTTCAACTTTCCACGCTAAGACTTGGCTTTCACATCCGCCAGACGCCGCCAGCCTGTCAGCGCGTAGAGTCATCAACAATTTCTCTCATCGAAATCTCTACCGTACGGCTATAATTACTGTTCTAATCGAATCAATTCTGCCTGCCATCCCATTGTTATCGCATCATCATCATCAGTTGATACTGTCATCATCGTCGCCGGGTTAGTTTTGATTAACGTCTGACTTCCACACCGTAATTAAAACACGCCAAGGTGAACGAGCTGGAATGGGTAATTTACGGGGAATCATTTTACGACGAGTTTCTATGGTAACATCGAGCTCAGAGTTCGGATGTTCCGTTTCTTAATGTAGAAAAGTTTTTGCCGAAAAATGTTTGATGTTCGTTGTCTACATCCCTGATTTCTGCCTGTCAGCTGCATCTCCGGTGATACATCCCCCAACTTTCAGAATAAAAGTTTATGAGAAATTTATAGTTTTGTTCAAATGAAATAAAACTATCTGAAAAATAAAAATTGAACTATGGTGGGCCTTTTCAGAGTGCAATAAGTAGTTAATGCTTTATCGGCCGTAAGGCCGTCTGTAGACGCTTTTAGAGCCTCAGAGCCACATGTAAAATTCGTTTTGAATGGAAACATAAAACAAATGTCTTCAGAACAGATTTCTTGACTGAAGTTATTGAAACACTACTAAGAGAATACGAAACCTGGATATTAAATAAAAAGAAAACTTATCCAATTTAATTCTACTATGTATATTTTATTCTTGACAGATACGTATTTCGTCTACGACTTGCAGGCTTCCTCAGTGTCCGTTTTCGAGCTTCGCAAGTTCGAAAACAGACACTGAGGAAGTCTGCAAGTCGTAGGCCAAATATGTATCTGCCAAGAATGAAATAGACATATGTAGTAGATATGAATTGGATAAGTTTTCTTTTTATTTAATTTTCAGATTTCTTAACATTTTGCATCAATATTACAACATTCAGACCATGCATTCAAATGTTATCAGGTTTCAAAAACAAGAATTCAGGTTATTTGCGAAAATAATTATTTCGCTAATCTTAGCCATTCTTACAAATGAAGAAAAATGACATCTAGAATAAAATGATTGACCGCAAAAATTTTCGGCGACTCATAATTCATTTGCTTTATTTGAATTTTGCAAAAAAAAAATATAATTCAACAGTACAGTTAGCTTCGCAGTACGATGCTGGTCTAGCAAGCCAATCCTCGTATGTTCGAATCTTGATAGGGCAGTGCTGTTAGAGCCAGTAGGATCGTTGCCGCTACCACCGTAATTGTCCTTTACTCTACTAACCGCCTGCAAAGTCTGTCGATAAAGAAGAGTCAAGCCTTGAAGACGTTGATAGCCAAGTCTTTACTTTTTTATGATTCGGAAAGATAACTGGGCAGGGTAGATGATCCAATAGTTGTGGTAGCACCAATAGTTGCGCTACTATTCATTTTTAAAGCATATTTTCGTCACCGTAGCATTTTAAATAAAACAATTACATTCATTATATAAAACAAGTTCTTAGGAGTATTGGTAGTTAGACTACACCATTTAAAATTACCGCTAAATTACCGATTTTCTAAAATCTAGCACAACTGGAAAACGCTCATTCCTAGGTATAGCTGCGCTTCAATGTTTTTTCACCTAGCAATCTAGCAACATATATGGAATACCACAGTTAAAGGAACATTAGCGCAACTATTGGTATGGTACATGCTCCAGTGTTCCAGTTCCACCACCAGTAGTGGTGGAAACTCGAATAATTCCGTTATTTTTGCATATTTTGGTACAAGTTTCATAAGTATCGAACTACCAGTACCAGTAGCATTTTGTAAGCAACAACTATGCAAAAATAATGGAATAATTCGAGTTTCCACCACTACAGGTACTACTACAACTACTGGAGCATCTACCCTACTATATAATTGAAACGAAAATTAATTTTTCTTTATAGAGCTTCTCGTACAACGAATGCAATTGTTTTGCCTTGTGACAAATACCTTGTGTTTGATTAATTAATATCCCACAAGCATTAACTGAAGCATATAGCTCAATGAACAAGAAAAAGCAATTACATTGTGCTTTGCTGCGCGACTTATGGAGCGTCTACCCTAAGCGTTGGACATAAAAAACGATTTTTTTACAGTATTTCTTACCTGACGCTCGTCCAAATGATAATTTTTGCAAATAATCATCAGTTTGATTGCATCGTTTTTACGCTGTATCCATGCATTTGAGTTTAGTTCGTTTACACTCCATGTCAGGAGCGGCTCACGACAACGTCTGACCCTAGCTAGGCAACCTACCTACGAACTACCAAAAAAAATTCTGCTCAGAACATTCCATATTAACTCTGATCATCACTTAGTAGTTATAGGGTACGAAAACTATTTTATGCAGTCTAAGCGGACCTTTATAATAAGTCAGGCATTTAAGTTATTTTTTATAACGATAATTTTTACAATCCACGATGGGAATGGGTAATGGAGGGCCTTTGAAACGACGCTTATTAAATACTAGCTGATTGCCCGATCTCACTCGGGGACTCTTCGTCACTCAGTCACTTTTACATCTGTTTTTGTGACGAAAACTCCAATAATGCAAGAAACAAAACCCTGAATATGTCTACTCCCTTTGTCAGTTCCTCTCACGTTATCCCCCAACCACTTGTGAATTTGTCGTCTTCTCGATAGTCCCTATTAATGAACACAAAGCCTTTTTTACGTTTTTGAACCTCCCACTTCTTAAGACATAAAACAACTTGCACAACTGCTATCGTTCAAAATGCAAGAGAAACGCACCCCTTTACTCATATGAACTTTTCTCTCTCCTTGTAAGAGACCGTCTCCTTCTTTTGTCAACACCCGGTGTTCTTTTATGTCAAAAACATGTGTTCGACAAACGACGTTTGATGAAGAACAGTTCACAAGCTCCGGAGCTATGGCGGAACATACATTCATACTTGCGTTTCTCGTCCCCCTACATGTCAGTTCCCCTTCTGTTACATAGCTAATTATGCATCGGTTTACTCAATGGAAATCGCTATAATGGAAATGAAACAAAGGTTAATTTACCCATATATTCCTCCTCGGTGGAAACCTCCACTTTTCTCAAAGTCAGTTACATAACTGCAATCGGCTTAAATGCAAGAGAAACGTAACCCCTTTTACTTAATTAGATCTTCCCCCCTCCCTTATTAGGGATTACCCCTTGTTGTCAACTTCCCACTGCTGATTACCTAATGTCAAGGAACATTTGTGCTAAGATTGATGAAGAATTGTCCAGGCATTTCGGAGTCATGGCCTCCCCCTGTTATGAACCCAACTCCCCTGTTATGATACCCCCCCCCCCCCCCCCCTTCCTGTTATGACTCCCGCCCCCTCTTTTGTCAACTCCCTGAGTTCTGATTCCTTTATTTCATGGAGCATGTGTGCCAAGTTTGAAGAAGAACCGTTCAGGTGTTTCGCAGTTATGACCTCCTCTACTGTTATTACCCATCCCCCATCCTCTTCTTGGCAACCCTTCAGTGCTGATTCCCTTATGTTAAGTAATAAGTATGCCAAGTTTGGTGAAGAACCACCTAGCTAGCATTTTTATATGTATATAGAAGATAAAAATCAGCATTACGTACCCAGTAAACCATTTGGTTTTTATATCTCGATTGCAACTGAGGTATACGAAATCATATCTGAACGAAAAAGTTATATTTCACGCCATATAAGAGCATATATGTACCAAAGTGAAGGCGATATACGTGCGAAAATTTTAACAACTATTTGTAATACTATTTTGCGCAGTTTTTATAACACGCAACTAAATATTCCTAAATATATGATATAGATATAATCAAGTATTGCAATTGTCTATCCTGCTTTATAATTCACAGTCATGAATTGTATATGAAGACACGCACGATTGCAAAACAACTTATTGTTCACTTCGATTTGACATACTGTAATCATTATACAATTCCAATGTGAAATTGACATGAAAACGATTTAATGTGAACTTTCTATTACGATTTTATGTTATCTGGGTACATGTATACATGCTTATAAATCGTATTAGATACGAAAAACTGACATATCCGTGGTATTTCGGTGGCGATATACGTGATGAGGAATAAACATAAACGCGTTTCATCAATATAAGTAATTATATACGATAATATCCGATTTTGACTGACCTGCTTCCTCCTGCTATACGTTTCTGTGCTGAATATCGTATGTATGTCAGCTGTCATCATTATATACGACTGAAAATCAACTTAGGCGGACTTTAGTAGGTTTTAGTTACGATTCCGAATTTGTTAAGAGTTATTGGCGATAATTTTCGGTTATTGAAGTACGATTTGGTGCTAGCTGAGCGTCCAGGTATTTCGGAGTTATGGCCCTCCCCCCCTGTTACGACCCCCCTCTTATCAACCCCGCAATGCTGATTCCCTTATATTATATTATATTGCAAAACAATGTATTGTACACTCCGCTTTGACATGCTCTAATCATGATGCAATTCCAATGTAAAATTGACATGCACTCTGTGGACTTTCTTTTACGATCTTTTGTTATCTGGGGAGTCAGCTGCTGAATATTTCTTAACTATCGAAGATATTAAGTGGTCCGAAAAAGTTTTTTTTTTCTATCTATGGTATTACCCCCTTAAGACCTAATTTTCCAATCGTAATAGAAAGGTATTATAAAGCAAAGCAATTTCTCAGAAGACACGCCAAGACACTACGGTGCAGAAGGCGATTTTAGACGGACAAAAATGATTGCGGTCAATCAAAATGTACCAGCTTAATGAAGTCTTCGGAAATTTTTTGTACGAAAAAATGATGCATCTTTTGAAGGGATCGTCCAGCATTCAGATACCGTAACAACAACTTAAATAATATTTTTTTGAGTAAGTTTATTTTCGATTTTGATTTTTCAAAACATTAAAGATACCGTCATCCGGGGCGAAATTGTGCCAAAAAGCATATGTTTTTGTTTTTTAGCTCAGTATACACACGATTTAAGAACTAAGTTGATTTCAAACCTGTCAATATATACTAAATTGTTCAATTAACAACTACCGTTTAACAAAAGTAACCATTACTTCGTTCGAGAGCCCGCGGCCGCAGAACATGTGGCTTATTCTACCCGCTCCCCCTCCCACAAAACTGTCAGTTTATACACGGTATAATATATTCGTCTTATATTAGAGTGTTTATTTAAAGCATCTGAAATTTCCAGAGAAAAAGTAAAAATTAGTTTAAAATCTTTAGCAGACCTATGATGCTGTTTGCTTCAAAATGGATCTAATCTGTTAAAATATTATGCTCAATAGTAAAGAATGTGAGTGTACTGGTGTATACTGACGTTTTTTGTTGTGTATGTGAAATCCACAAATAGGATCGATCATTATGGCTTGGCACAATCTCACCCCCGTGAAGCTCGAAAAGTACAAAGTTTCGAAAAATATTATTTTCGAAATCAAAACTCATCCAACGCATAATAACGTTTCAATACATTGTAAATGATTAATTTATATGCCTTCAAAATAGCAAGTTGATGCGATTTCTTGTTTGGCTTGGTTTATGGGGAACATTTTTTACAAGTGTTATTTCCAAGTATTTTTGATCGCGAACTTTGAAACCCTGTTTAGGATCATCATTTTGAATTTAGGTCACCAGTTTCTATAGATTGCTAATTCTTACATATTTTCAGCAGCGGACCTTTGTTTATGGACGACCCTTAAAATCATATTTCCTCTTATAACTCATTTATCTCAACAGGTAGCTCAATATAATGTTTTATAAATTATTTTGGACGTACGAGAGGAGTATTTTTTTTTGTTTTACTTTATCTCTATGAGTTAATGAGTTGCTATAAAATAACTCAGAAAGCTGCTAACAAATCTTAATGAAACTTCGGCATATATACATATGCATAAAGGTTTCAGCAAAAATAGTGGAGGTGTTATTTTTTGAAGGAAGATAAAATTCTTTAAATTTTTTGATTTACTGTAGGTAAAGTTGTCATTTTTTCTCCAAACTCATGGCCAGGGATGGCACAATCACTTTGACTCAATTCACATTCATTTGACAGTTCCGTCTCAATCATGCAGAATTTGAAAAAGTTATATGTGGAACGATTAAAGAACTAGTTATTATCTACAACTTTTCTGAATAAAGTATTGCTGTATCTTTTGTATTTAGGGTGCTACAATGCTAGTACCTCTTTAGTGACTAAGTGAACGTTCATTTAGTCACTAATGAGTTACTAGCATTGTAGCGCCGTAACTACAAAAAATACAGCAAAACTTTATTCAGCAAGAATAAGAAGCCCTAATGAACATCCAAATCCGGGTCGAAACGTTGGCGTAAAAAAGACAAAGATAACGTCTACTAAAATTTAATGACTGAACGGCCAAAATCCCAATCATTTGATGATAATAACCAATTCTACAAATGTTCCATATAAAACTGTGTCAAATTTTGCTTGGCTGAGACGGTACTGTCAAATGAATGTGAATTGAGTCAAAGTGATCGTGCCATCCCTGCTCATGGCCTTAACTGCCCAGGCATATATAACATGGTTTTTGGCTCATTTTCACAGCGTTATAACACAATTTCGCTTTACTATTTTTTTAGGAAATATATTTCGGTTAGAACCATTTGCTTCCCATCGTCAAAAAAAACTTCAAGAATGCACCATACTGCTTCTAACAAAATTCTGCACCGTCTCACCAGGCGAAAGCTACACAGACTTGGTGTGAGGATAATTTTCCGAGTTTTATTTCTTCGAAAGACTGGCCTGCCGCTTCGCCTGATTTGAATCCTCTTGACTTCTATGCATGCGGCTACATGCTAGGTAAACTAGGGAGCACCAAAGGATTGACGGTGAATACTTTCAAGCAACGTTTGGAGAATGTTTGGGATGTAATGCTTCAGGATATCGTGCGTGCCAGCTGTAACGCTTCTCAATTTCAACAACGATTGCGACTGGTAATTAAAAGAAAGGTAATTAAACCATGCAGCTACAGAATTGTGCTTCGTGCGTAAATAATAATAAGATTGCTAATGAAACGGCTAATAAGTAGACAGCTTAATGGTGTAATTGGTTAAACAACACGCTCAACTGGAAATTGAGAGCTGTGAGTTCGACTCTCGCTAAGTTCATAGTTTTGGCCTAATATCAAGAACTTTTCAGTTTGCCTGAATCTACATTTTTCGCATTAAACGTTTATTCTTCCCCAACAGAAAAAAGTAAGCCGACTGCTATACGTCGTTAAATGGAGAAAAGAAAATTCCTAATAAAAGTTTCTATAACCGGGACGATTTTAATTACAATGCAAATAAATCGAATTAAGAAGTAAAGTGGTAAAACAGCAATTCCTTTTTACTTACTTATATATGTCTCTATACACGGTCATATGCAAGTAAGTAAAAAATAAAAACACCCGGTGATGGTTATTCACACGAGGACTTGCCGGTGCGACTGTCGGCAACGCATTGCTTGTTTCTATCGCACTGATCGAGTAGATAATAGTCTATATTCACGGTGGTGCGAACAACGAGCAGTCATACAAAAATTATATCATCGCAAGAAGAATGTGGTGGGAATGTACAATGATAAAATTAGAGATTGGATTTGGGTGTCATTCACTACATCTTGGCTTGGTTAACTCTTTTAGTCGTAATGTGGCGTATATGCGTAGCTACAAATCGGAGTTATAATTTATATTCTGTTTTGTTCAAGTAGGCTTATTAAAGGTATGTCGCATATATAAGTGTATTCTTTTACGTTCTAATCTTAGTCGTTATGTAGTATACATCTGGTGTTACTCTGTTTATTGTAGTCAGAACTTACTGTAGATAACTGTCAGACAGTTTCAACTGAGTTGAAACGGATTGAGAAATCATAAAAGCATCAGCATCATCAGAAAGGCATCAAATATCTTAGTCTAATAAAATATAACAGTAGATTGTGTACTTTAAATAATGTCTGGAATTTTTTATGATTATTGAAAACCAACCCCGAACTGGAACATGCCCTCTGAAAATCTCCTACAACTCATCTGAACCAAGAAGTGGTTGCAACGTTTTCCTAATATAGATTCTAAAACCACAAACTCGATTTTAAGGATAGCCCCGACCCGATTAGAGTGGACCTTTTGAAATAAGATTACTCAGATTTGACCGAGTTTCAGATTCAGTTATCATCTCGGGGCAACGGAAAACGAAAACCGCTGGTTCCTTTCTTCTTGTTTGGTAGATCATGAACAAGAAAACCTTTATCAGACAATTCCGATGCAGTAAAACAAATCATTTAACATTCATTAATCTCGTTTCAAACCGGTGGGGGTTTGCGGTCATGCCTCTTTGATGCCTCAGTCAAGCAAAGCAACAGGGAGGAAAAATAATTGGGTAAATATATTTTTCAACCAAATGAAGTGATAGAAAATTATTGGGGTAACCTTTCCTCAAGTCTTTGTTTTTCAAATCGGTTTCGAGGCTTATTATCAGAATTTCAGCAAACTAATTTCATTCGTCTAAGAATCTCACTTTTATGTGAATCCACTCTCGTGGCAAACTAAGAGCTAAAAGCCAAAATCAGCAACCACCAGCAGCTCATCGGCATGCAGTAGCCGTTATACTTTTTTCCGTTGCAGGATAGAACACGTGCTTGATAAACGAGGTGTCATTTATCTTGCTCGATTCTAGCCGGAATTCCGTCATGGTGGCATCAAACTCAAGCATCGTTCATCTCAGGGCTTCCAGCAGCAGTGGTCTCGTTAGGTTTCCCAGATTCGCTGGGTGTCACTTGAAGTGCATCAATCAAGCCGAATCTCGTTTTAGCAAGCAGCGATTATCACCGGTGTTATACTCGGCTTTATTCCAGCCAGCAGCCGTAATGAGCTTCGCCGGCGTCGTGGTTCTCGATTACCGTCGTCGGTCACCCGGCAGGAGCGCACAAATGCTCGTAATGTAAAGTCAAAAACTTTCCAAACATTCATACCGGACAGGAAAGTGAAGGCCATTTGGTCAACAGATGGTGTCGCCCTCGCCGTCCGGTTCCTCCCACTGACTGTCGGAGCTCAACAAGTTTTTGTTTTTTTTCCGGAGTTTTTTTTTCACCGGTAGCTGGCTAAATTGAAATGAAATTTTCCACCGAATCGAAAACGCTTTTCCGGCAGCTACCGGTACCTACTGTTATTGGGATCTTTTTTATTTTCTTTTAATTATTTGCCGTTTTTCGGGCCGGCTTCCGCAATTTGCCTTGGTTTTGCCGGACTGCAGGAAGGCCAATTTTTTGTTCTAATTGTTTCTTAATTGTGTGTCCGGCTTCCGGGTGGCAATTTTTGTGTCTATTTCAGTCTAAAGAGACCTTGGATATTAATTCCATCAAGATTTATAAATTGAATTTACGATATTCAAGCTATCGTTTGTTATATTAACAAGGGTACGCGATGCATAGTGTAAAACTATGTACAACTGTATAACAGAATCATTCTCCCCTTTATGAAAAAGGGGATTTCTATTACTCAAACCACAATTTATAATGTTATTATAAAAACTTTTACTTTTACATTAATTCCTGCTAAATTAAATTGATCCAAAAGAGTAAATTTTTCACAGAAAGGAGTAAATTTTGCAGAACACACACTAGATTTTGCAGAGCAAACAGTAAATTTTACAAAACAAAGAATAAATTTCGCAGAGCAAAGAGTAAATTTTTCAGAACTAGTAAATTTGGCAGACGAAAAATTAAATTTTACAGGGCAAAAAGTAAACTTTGCAGATCAAAACGTAAGTTTTATAACGCAAAGCGTAAATTTTGCAGAAATAAAGACTGTTTCAATTAGAATTTGGTCGCATAAAGTCGGACGCACAAAACGTAACATGTTGAATCATTTTTACTCGTAGATCCCGCCCATCATAAGAGCGTAATAAAACCCAAATTGTTATTTGGGCGGTCATATGTTCCACCTCTATGCCTGATTGGTTTCGCCCGATCCAACGTAAGGGTCTTCCGGTAACGTTTGTGTACAGTATATTTACAGTCGTTTTTGGAAGTTTCAGCAATTTTGCAATCTTTCCTCCTAACCACGTTGGGTTCTCAACGTGAATGTGCAGAATTTGTTCCCGCCTTTCGCGTTCCATCGAAAATCCATAACGTTTAAATTTGCCCTTCAATCTTGATGAAATTTTCACTACTGAATAAACAAACCATTCGAAATCAAAACGCTGTCAAAAGTTTCTCAATGTGATAACTAGGGGCGCTGCAGTGAATCAAAACAAGAGACCAAATTCTGACTGAAACATACTTTAAGTGTGAATACTATAGAACGAAGAGTAAATTTCGCTAATAAAAAGCAAATTTAGTATAGAAAAGAGTAATATTTATAAAGTAAAAGCAAATTTTGCAAGGTAAAAAGTAAATTTTACAGAAAAAGAAATAAATTTTGTAGAGTAAAGAGTTGATTTTACAAGATAATGTGTAAATTCGGCAGGAAAAAAAATAAATCTTGTTGAGCAAAGATTTAAATTTTGTAGACAAGAAGCAAATTTAGAAGAGAGTGAACTTTGGAGAGCAAACAGTAAAATTTGCAGAGCAAAAAGTAAATTTAGAAGAAAACAAGCAAATTTTGCTTAGCAAAAGTAAACTTTTTTGTAGTGAAAAGAGTCAATATTGCAGCAAAGAGTAAATTTAGTAGAACAAATAGTAAATTTAACGGGTGGCAACTAAAATTTTGGATTTTTTTTCTCAAGCTGTCAAAAAAAGACAAAGATACATGAAGAAGATCTGATTTACCGAAATTAAAGATACATTATCCATTGTTGAAAAAAAATTAGTGTACATTTGAAAACGGTCCGTAATCGGCTGTTCGGCGAAGCTTTCGTTTGACGTCGAAACAGGAGCGTAGTACGGCCGTCATGTCAACTTTGCCAATGCATCTCTTGATACTACCAATCAACTGTTTGCAATTCGAGGTTCCCCAATTATTTTTGTACACCAAGGAACCCAAAATCCCGAAGAAATTTTCGATTGGGCGCACTGAGACAGATATTTCGGGTCGTGGTTTTCGGGTAAAAATGGGATCAAATGGGTATTCAAAAACGATTGTGTTTTTTCGGTATAATGCGATGATGCTCTATCCGGCCAAAACACGTATTGTCCATCTGCATGATATTTTTGTAGAAACGGGATCAAAATTTCCTTCAAACATTCGTCTGGTGCATCTTAATTAATAGCCAAACCAGAGGGCTTGTTGTTGAAGAAACGATAAAGAGAACGATGTCCTCCTGCCTCCATAATTTTGGCTGGTCTTCCACTACCGTGCTTGCGAATAGTTGTTGGGCATCTTAGGATATGGTAAACAGTCGAAGTCGCAACATATTTGCTTTTTAAATGTTGTATCGTATACATTTTGCCGAGATTTCTGTTGCAGTTCGTAGAAGTGTACAACGCGCTCCCGAAATGCTTTTTGTTTCGACACCATTTTTAGCAAAACTGGGCAAGCATAAACAAAACAAAAAATATTAACGAAAAGAGAAGAGAGAGAGAGAGCTAACACATACATACTCTCATATCTGTCTGAGCTCGTTTGTTGTTGAGCATAACGACCGCGAAAAAATTCCAAAATTTTAGTTGCCACCCGTTAGTAGAGAAAAGAGTAAACTTTAGACGGCAAGTAGTAAATTTTCCAGAGTAAAATGTAGATTTTGTAATGATGAATAAATTATGTAGAGCAAACAGAACAATAAATTGCGAGAAAAATGTGTGTGTGTGTGTGTGTGTGTGTGTGTGTGTGTGTGTGTGTGTGTGTGTGTGTGTGTGTGTGTGTGTGTGTGTGTGTGTGTGTGTGTGTGTGTGTGTGTGTGTGTGTGTGTGTGTGTGTGTGTGTGTGTGTGTGTGTGTGTGTGTGTGTGTGTGTGTGTGTGTGTGTGTGTGTGTGTGTGTGTGTGTGTGTGTGTGTGTGTGTGTGTGTGTGTGTGTGTGTGTGTGTGTGTGTGTGTGTGTGTGTGTGTGTGTGTGTGTGTGTGTGTGTGTGTGTGTGTGTGTGTGTGTGTGTGTGTGTGTGTGTGTGTGTGTGTGTGTGTGTGTGTGTGTGTGTGTGTGTGTGTGTGTGTGTGTGTGACACTACTGATGTATGTGGCACAGTGTGGGACTCTAACCTAAACTAAAAACTACTAAAAACCTCACGGCGTCTGTCCTCAACCCCCCCGTGCTGCTTGAGCCAAAAATGCTGATACCTGATAACCCTCCCTGGAACTACCGTTAAGTGTTACTTCGGGGGGAGGTTGTGTCTGTACACACCGATGTGGAGATGGCGACGGTCATAACGTCTACTCCTTCAAAGGCACCCTTGCAGGGTTCTGCCAGCCTTGATGCTACTACATGCTGCTTCACCGTCCACTTTCCTTGCACCTGTCGAAACGTGTACCGATCCAGAGATGGCGACCGTCATGACTCCCATCTCCTGACGGCCACCCTCGCAGGATTTCTTGTTGGCCTCAACTCTGCTTCGACGAGTTCGCCGCTGCACTTCCACTTCATCTATTGAGACGTGAACCGATCCAAGGATAGCGACCAACATTACATCCATCGTAGTGTTTCTGTTCAAGCTTGTTTTGCTCCGTCGCGCAGGTCACTCTACCGATGCGTCTGTCGAGACAATGCTAATCGGGATTGGTTGTTCGCTGGTCGTTTCTCCACTGTCGTTGCAGTTGCAACATAATCTGTGCTACAACGCCGGTGACGGCATTCCACACGCTCTCCTTCCGACACATTTCGCCCACTATGTTCTCCACCGTCAGGGGCGGCATCTCCGTTCGCATCGCGGCAAATCGAGGACATTCAAAAACCACATGCTGTGGTGTTTCTACCGTCTCTCTGCATTCCGGACAGACTGGTGTTGCAGCGTGCCCTAACCGGAGCCGGTATTGCCTGAAGCAACCATGATCCGAGAGAAAGTTGCGTCAAGTGGAACCCGACTTCTCCATGTTTCCTGTTCAACCAGGTTGACAGAACCGAACCGGTATGAGTCGGTAGATTCACGCGATTCCGTTTCAATCGTAGTGCTACGATCCAGGCTGGACCTACTTGCTCCGCTTGCTATTGCTCGGCCCGTGATTATTCGGCATGATTCTGGCTATCGCATAGATATCCTTTGCCGCCTTCTCGCAAGCGTAGTCGACGTGGCAGTTGAAGTTTAACCGGTCGTCTATCATTACTCCCAGATGCTTGACCACGTGCGTTGAAGTAATAATGTGCTCTCCGACGGTGACGACTACATGTTGTACGGCTTCACAGTTGCTAACCAGCAGAACCTCCGTTTTATGGTGGGCGATTTGTAGCTTTGCACCATGCTTCCAATTCTCGATATTTCTTATCGCCTCTGTCACCAGCATTACTACCTCCTCCAGTGACTCGCCTGTCACCGATAGCACGATGTCATCTGCAAAGCCGACGACCATCGCGCCTCTAGGCAGCTTCAAAGACAGTACATCGTTGTACATCCCGTCCCAGAGCGTTGGGCCAAGGATGGAGCCTTGTGGAACTCCAGACGTAATGTTCATCGTCTTGCGCCCCTCAGCGGACTCGTAAACAAGCGTCCGATTCCTGAAATAACTCCTCAGTATTCTGCATAGACATCCCGGGACAAGCATTCTAGGCAGCGAGTCGGCGATGGCCTCCCAACTGGCACTGTTAAAGGCGTTGCTTACGTTAATTGTTATTACGGCGCAAAAACGATCTCCTCTTCGCCTTTGTTTGGACGACTTCTGGGCTCGCTCGATCACTGCCCGAATAGGCGTGGACTTCCCTTTCCCAAAACGCAAACTGCATGTTTGACAGACCGTGTTCACCTTCTGTTTGCCTCGTAAGCCTATTCAGGATTATCCTCTCCAGGAGTTTTCCGCATGTATCCAGCAGTCATATCGTCCTGTATGACGCTGGATCCCTCGCAGGCTTTCCTGGCTTCGGCAACAGCACTAGCTTCTGGATCTTCCATCTGTCCAGCAAGCTATCATCTTCCAAGCATTTCTGCAGCACGGTCCTGAATAAATCTGGGAACGCTTGTATTGCTGCTTTAAGAGCCACGTTAGGAATCCCATTTGGACCTGGGGCCTTCTTCATCTTTAGCTGTCTTGCCACTGCCACTATTTCATCGATGGAGACTTGCAGACCGTCAGCGCTGGTCCTCTCTTCTGAACCGTACGGTGTTGGTGGCCATATCGTAGGTTCGTGCGTCGGAAAAAGTTCCTCCTCGTTACCTTTCAGCTTATTCGGACCCAATGCCATAATTGTCACACTACGTTTTAATTTCGCCATAACGATTCGGTAGGCGTCACCCGAGGGGTTGGCGTCAGCTTTTCGGCACAGCTCCTTGAAGCAGTTGCGTTTGCTTTGTTTTATCTCCCGTTTCAATGTAGCCCTGGCTACTCTAAACGCCGCGCTACGCTCTGCCCGATCTGCTACAGTTCTGGCTCTTTGGACGCGTCTTCTGGCTGAGGCAACTAGCACGAAGGTTGGTAATTGTTGCATTCCACCAATCAGCCCGTTCGCCACTCTTTCCTCGGTTCCTGTTTTCTGGGCATGGTAACATCACATGCCTTGACCAATATTTCCGTTAACTCATTCGTATTCAAGATCAATCTTCCACCATCCACCCGGAGTGCCTCAACGAAAAGATCCCTCCCAAGAGTCCCAAGTAACAATTTGGGTTTTACTACACTCTTATGATGGCATTTAAGACTACATTTGGTCATAAAAACCGTCATAAAAGTATAATAAAACTCACATTTTTTTCTAGGACTGTCAAAGGCCGTCGTGTGAGTGTGTGTGTGTGTGTGTGTGTGTGTGTGTGTGTGTGTGTGTGTGTGTGTGTGTGTGTGTGTGTGTGTGTGTGTGTGTGTGTGTGTGTGTGTGTGTGTGTGTGTGTGTGTGTGTGTGTGTGTGTGTGTGTGTGTGTGTGTGTGTGTGTGTGTGTGTGTGTGTGTGTGTGTGTGTGTGTGTGTGTGTGTGTGTGTGTGTGTGTGTGTGTGTGTGTGTGTGTGTGTGTGTGTGTGTGTGTGTGTGACAATCGCCCGCTGACCGTCGCTTTTATGTAAAAAAATGTCTGCATCTATTAGCTAGAAAATTTGTTTCTGTAAATCTATTACCACAAACTATACAGACACCACGCGTGGAACAAAAAGTATAAAATTTTGGGGACCAGATTCATTTCAAGTGAGTGAACCTCGTCCCTTGCATATCTCATGATTTCATGCGGCGCTCAGTACTCAATACTCGCGCATCAATCTCAGTAGCCCAATCACCTAGTTATGTTTTCCTGTCAGTTCACATGCGCAGTTTTTTTTATTTGTGTTGCACTGAGACGGCTAATGTGCAAAGTTTATTCAGCTAAACCAATATGAAATGTAGAAGTAAGTAAATGATATTAAATTGGGAGTACCTATTTTTCATATAATTTTCTTTAGTCGCTGCCCTGGCTTGGATTTCTATACACCCTGCTGAGTATTGACAGTAGACCAATGACATGGTTGAAGAACAACTTGCTAGTCGGTTTGCATAAGGTTTACGTCCGTGATATTGTGGAGGTTCATGATGGGAATTCCTAATTCAACCTACAAATGGGAGTTCCTAATTTAACCCCGCAAAGGAATTACGACTAGGGATGATCAGTTGCAGGCTCTATTTCTCCTGTACAGAATTCTTGAGGAGTTCGGAGTAATCGCCACAATGGACCTGAAATCTCTGACAGTGCCAAAGTGATGTGTGAGGACAATGTAATTGTGGATCAGGTCCCCGAAAACAACATTCACAAACAACATGAAACAAGATGATAGTTTCCTAAATTTCCAGCTGTGATTCCGTGAGCGTGCGGCATTTATTTCAGTTGCGCAAATGTCCAATTTGTTCAGTTTTCAATGTCCTCAGATATGTTAAAAAATGTTATACTTTTGATAAAATAAAGATAAAATGATAAAATAAATTAACTCACTGTTATTATTATCAGGAGCAACGTCGGCAGGAGTGAATTGTATTTGTATACTTTTCATACCATCGATAATGAGAGTTTCTCTCTTTAACCAAAATGGCCAACGTATCAATCACAAGTAAAAAACCTAAATTCGAGAAGTATGTTCCTGCATTTTTAGTTAATGCTTCTTCTATTTTAAACTGTAGCAATTATCCGTCGAATAGATAACGACCATGAGCTATCGTTTTCGCTACTTATCACCAGCGGCTACTACAAGGGACTATTGATGCTTCAATCGATGTGAGGGAAAATGACGAATTTTGGAAAATGCAGTTAAGAATGTTTGGAAGTTTACGTTCACAAGAGCATAATGGATGAAAGAGCATCGCTCAAAATTATTAGTCAGCTGGTGTAGTTTGACCGCCGGCTACTGATAACGGAAAATCTATTCGAGGATTTCAGTTACAACTGCTAGAATTCACTAGACGGTAACCACAAATCAATCCTATTAACACAAGTTTGTCAGCTGCTTAGATATTACGATCAGGCAACATCGATGATATGTTTTGAGAAGCTGAGTAAAGAATACTGTTCGCGCCGATTAGTAATTAAATTATAAATCTGTTCTAATTAGCCCACTGCGTAATCATCAACGCAGTTATTTCGGATGCAAGAGCTTTAAGCTCCATTTGCTCTCTATACGATACTCATTATCAGTCGACATACGATGATATTACCAACGATCGCTTCACGATCGCACTATATAGCCGAAGATGATTTAGATATTAGGTGTATCAGCAGTATCAAATTCAATTTAGATCAGTTCGTAATAAACCGTCCACTAGACCAGTCGAGTTTATATTTATAAACCGCTTGTACTACTTTGATTCAAATACAGTCCACAATATAACTTCTCAAGTTTAAGTGTCCGCGTAGTTCCTGACGAGAAAGTCCCAGCACCGTGGAACAGAACTTTTTCTTTCGTGTGATATCGAACAAATACTGTTTCTCTTTATACGAATGTTTAAGCGGACGTAAATGACAAATGATTCTTTATGGTTGTAAAATTGTGTATGAACTCTACTAGATTTTTTAGTCGACTTTTATATAATTTCTATAGATTAAAGGAAACAATTTGATTAAATCAATAATTTAAATTTGTAGCTATCTTTTTCGCACACTAACCCTTCCGTCCGTGCAAGCGTATTGAATATATCTCTAAACTCACATTGGCATTAGTGATAGTGATCATCTGCAAATCCTTATATCAACTACTAATGGTTATGCACCCATGAATTCAATAAATTTTGCATATGACCACACACGCAATATCGATTGGCCGCTATGCGACCGTAATCCCACAAAACATCACATCGCGCGAAAAGCTTCCTCCGGAGGAAGAATGCTACTTTATCACTGGCTTGATCCTCGACGCTGCGTACTCAAGCTTAGATGAAACCGATACCCGGGAAAACGTTCAATCGGCTGTCTTCTACCATCTGGTGGGACAAAGAGTGCTCGGAACTGTAAGCGTTCTTGGCGTAAGAGGACTTTCGGAATCATGGTTTAATAGATCTGCTCTGTAAATATGAGGTACTTGAGAAACAGTTGAAGAGCTTGATGAAACCGAAAAACGTGGATATTGGCGCCGGCTTATGAACGAAACTACGATGAGTACACTTTGAAACACCGCTAGTCGCATGCGAAATCGTAACAATACGAACGAAGGTGCAAAGTATTCTAGCCGATGGATTGTCGATTTCGTTAAAAATCCGGTTCTGCCAATTCAATGGCTTCTGTTTTATGTAAGCTGCTCCGGACCTGCCATTGGACATGTCTTTACTAAAGCCGGCCTTGGCATCATTCGCTGTGACTTGGAATCCGCCGCCTATAATTTTTTAAAGATCTCCAACGAAGATTAGCACCAAATCCATTATGTCGCCATGTTTTGTAACAAAAATAATATTACCTTCCGTTGCTATTGCCCATAGCTCTGGGTTGGCAAGGCAATGTTGTTATTTTGCATGGTAACTGTTTGTTTTGTGTTGCTATAAAAGTTGTTGATGAACTAACGAGTGAGAAAAATGAGTGCTTGTGAAGGGACTGTGAGTGACTTTCTCACGTCCCTTCTGGTACCTGGAAAAATCGTTCGCGTGTTGTCTGTATAGTTTGTGCTATTACCACAGATAGTTTGATTTGCGCAAAAATGAGTCGCAACAGCAATACACGAATGAAAACAGAATACTTATCCTTATCTGTCGTAACACTTTTATAGAATGATTAGGCTTATTCCAAAAAACTTTATAATTTATGGATAGACCTGAATATACTATTCGCATTATTCGCAACACCGTCGCTGATATTCAAACAACAAATTGCAAGAAAAGTGTATTCAAATGCAAATGAAAACTCGCTTACTATAATTTTTGAATCAACAAAAAAGTTATGTAATTTCTCCCGAACGTTTCTTACCACAATATTGTTGTAATGTACTAATTATTCCTTCTATTATACAACAAGACAGAAATTCTCTACGATTTAGAAGTAATAAATTTAATCTTCCATCGGGGAAAATTTATCCTCGCAAAAACATTCATTCGGTTGACAGTTTTTGGACTCGCTCGAGTTTTACCACAGAGCAGAGAGAGCTGCTATTCAGCGAGGCAAAAACCAAAGCAGCATGGCGAAACCCCCGACCGAATAGTCATCTTCAAGTGGAACTTTTTTTTTTCAATTTTCATCTCGAAACCACACCAACAAGAAATTGTCATCAAGCGAGGATTTGAATTTGAATTTTAAGGTTGATTTACGGCACCTCATATCTCCCTCTCTGTCTCGCACACGCTCCAACCAGCTGAGGCAAAACCGTCCTTCGAATAAGAGCCGCAACCGATGGTGCCGAACGCATCGGCAGCCCTGCAAACAAGAAGCGCACGGAAGAGAAAAGCGCATTAGCATTGATCCCTTCGATTCGCCACAGACCCTCGAATTTTCCACCCGCTGAAGCAGAGAGTTTCATTCATATACATTCTACTTTCACCGCATTCCTCTGTCGCAGTTTCGGGAGCAGATTTGCAATATTGATGCAGTACCAGAAAATTGCATCCAGAAATGCATTATTACTGCTTGTATTATTGGCATTTCACAAATGGCGAATTTTCCAAACGGGCGATCGCCAAGCTATGCCAGCCAAAGATCCAGGACAGGCCAGGCCAGGAGTTTTCCATTTTCCGGGCTTGAAAAGTGATTTAGACTGATTTACAGTCGAATTTTCTTCGCCTGGCGTCTCCGTGGTGGTAAGGAACGAATTGCAGCATAACGCCGGTAACCGTCGTCGGGTGCAAAACCTACCGGACACCCGGTGGTGTGAGAACCGCTGCTGCACTCCGAACGAAGGCGGGAAGTGGCCGGACTGCAGCGGGGGGAAACTCGTTAAGAATCCCACCAATTTGCGGAGGAGACGTGCCCGGCTGGGCGAGAGTGTGAATTCCCATTTTATCGAAGACGGAAGATTTATGCCCGACGTGCATTCCGGCCATTAAAAATCCAGCCTTTTCCTATTGACGAGGTGTTCAATCAACCGATCGTGATGCGAGTTTCTAAGCGAGTTCTGCTTCCGGTTGCAGCCATGGTAGTGCATCAACGTCCAGTAGAACGCCACCGCCAGCGGTGGTGGTGGCTGTGCACCGGTTGGTCAATTCGGGTATAGCCAGTTGGATTGAATTTGGCGTACGATGAGCAGGTTTTCCGCCCTAAAGGAAAGATAATCTTTATTTAATGTAAATATGACATATTTTTGGAGAGCTGCTAGCGTTCCCTAAAAAAACTGCCAAACATGTTTTATTCTATATTCCAATGAAATATTGGATAAAATCAAAATTTATTTATTTATAGCTTACTAGCTGACCCGACAAACTTCGTATTGCCACAAATTAACCTGTGTTGTACATAAATCATGAATCTCGGATGATCTTTGTCACAATCTCGAGTTTTGCAAGCCCCCCAGTGGGCGGCGCTTCCGACGGCGGGTCACCAGCACCACTCGCGACCGTCTCGTCCTGAATGATCTAGTGTTACTATAGATAGTTTTTGTGGTCTTGTATTGACTAATGTTTTATGGAAGAGTCTCGAATTTCTCGAGTTCGATTAGTTTTTGAGTTTCGCAAAAATTTCTGTTTTATTTGTATGAAAGTCCATATCCCCCTACCACAGGGGCGAGAGGTCTCTAACTATCGTAAAATAAATTCAAGACTCCAAAATCTCCCACATGCCAAATTTGGTTCCATTTGCTTGATAAGTTCTCAAGTTATAAGGAAATTTGAATTTCATTTGTATGGGAGCTCCCCTCTTAAAAGGGGAAGGGGTCGTAATTCACCATAGAAAAAATTTCTGCCATCTAAAACTCCCACATGCCAAATTTGGTTCCATTTGATTGATTGGTTCTCGAGATAAGAGGAAATTTGCATTTCATTTGTATGGCAGCCCACCCTCTTAAAGGGGAGATGGGCCATAACTCGCTTTCTAAAGAAGAGAGGGGTCTCAATTCACCATAGAAAAAAATCTTGCGTCCAAAACCACTTACATGTCAAATTTGGTACCATTTGCTTGATTAGTTGTCGAGTTATGCAGAAATTTGTGTTTCATTTGTATGGGAGCCCCCCCTCTTAGTTGGGGGGAAGGGTTTCTAACCATCACTAAAACCTTTCCTGGCCCCAAAAAACCTCTACATGCATATTTTCATGCCGATTGGTTCAGTAGTTTTCGATTCTATAAGGAACATACGGACACAGACAGACAGACAGACAGACAGACAGACAGACAGACAGACAGACAGACAGACAGACAGACAGACAGACAGACAGACAGACAGACAGACAGACAGACAGACAGACAGACAGACAGACAGACAGACAGACAGACAGACAGACAGACAGACAGACAGACAGACAGACAGACAGACAGACAGACAGACAGACAGACAGACAGACAGACAGACAGACAGACAGACAGACAGACAGACAGACAGACAGACAGACAGACAGACAGACAGACAGACAGACAGACAGACAGACAGACAGACAGACAGACAGACAGACAGACAGACAGACAGACAGACAGACAGACAGACAGACAGACAGACAGACAGACAGACAGACAGACAGACAGACAGACAGACAGACAGACAGACAGACAGACAGACAGACAGACAGACAGACAGACAGACAGACAGACAGACAGACAGACAGACAGACAGACAGACAGACAGACAGACAGACAGACAGACAGACAGACAGACAGACAGACAGACAGACAGACAGACAGACAGACAGACAGACAGACAGACAGACAGACAGACAGACAGACAGACAGACAGACAGACAGACAGACAGACAGACAGACAGACAGACAGACAGACAGACAGACAGACAGACAGACAGACAGACAGACAGACAGACAGACAGACAGACAGACAGACAGACAGACAGACAGACAGACAGACAGACAGACAGACAGACAGACAGACAGACAGACAGACAGACAGACAGACAGACAGACAGACAGACAGACAGACAGACAGACAGACAGACAGACAGACAGACAGACAGACAGACAGACAGACAGACAGACAGACAGACAGACAGACAGACAGACAGACAGACAGACAGACAGACAGACAGACAGACAGACAGACAGACAGACAGACAGACAGACAGACAGACAGACAGACAGACAGACAGACAGACAGACAGACAGACAGACAGACAGACAGACAGACAGACAGACAGACAGACAGACAGACAGACAGACAGACAGACAGACAGACAGACAGACAGACAGACAGACAGACAGACAGACAGACAGACAGACAGACAGACAGACAGACAGACAGACAGACAGACAGACAGACAGACAGACAGACAGACAGACAGACAGACAGACAGACAGACAGACAGACAGACAGACAGACAGACAGACAGACAGACAGACAGACAGACAGACAGACAGACAGACAGACAGACAGACAGACAGACAGACAGACAGACAGACAGACAGACAGACAGACAGACAGACAGACAGACAGACAGACAGACAGACAGACAGACAGACAGACAGACAGACAGACAGACAGACAGACAGACAGACAGACAGACAGACAGACAGACAGACAGACAGACAGACAGACAGACAGACAGACAGACAGACAGACAGACAGACAGACAGACAGACAGACAGACAGACAGACAGACAGACAGACAGACAGACAGACAGACAGACAGACAGACAGACAGACAGACAGACAGACAGACAGACAGACAGACAGACAGACAGACAGACAGACAGACAGACAGACAGACAGACAGACAGACAGACAGACAGACAGACAGACAGACAGACAGACAGACAGACAGACAGACAGACAGACAGACAGACAGACAGACAGACAGACAGACAGACAGACAGACAGACAGACAGACAGACAGACAGACAGACAGACAGACAGACAGACAGACAGACAGACAGACAGACAGACAGACAGACAGACAGACAGACAGACAGACAGACAGACAGACAGACAGACAGACAGACAGACAGACAGACAGACAGACAGACAGACAGACAGACAGACAGACAGACAGACAGACAGACAGACAGACAGACAGACAGACAGACAGACAGACAGACAGACAGACAGACAGACAGACAGACAGACAGACAGACAGACAGACAGACAGACAGACAGACAGACAGACAGACAGACAGACAGACAGACAGACAGACAGACAGACAGACAGACAGACAGACAGACAGACAGACAGACAGACAGACAGACAGACAGACAGACAGACAGACAGACAGACAGACAGACAGACAGACAGACAGACAGACAGACAGACAGACAGACAGACAGACAGACAGACAGACAGACAGACAGACAGACAGACAGACAGACAGACAGACAGACAGACAGACAGACAGACAGACAGACAGACAGACAGACAGACAGACAGACAGACAGACAGACAGACAGACAGACAGACAGACAGACAGACAGACAGACAGACAGACAGACAGACAGACAGACAGACAGACAGACAGACAGACAGACAGACAGACAGACAGACAGACAGACAGACAGACAGACAGACAGACAGACAGACAGACAGACAGACAGACAGACAGACAGACAGACAGACAGACAGACAGACAGACAGACAGACAGACAGACAGACAGACAGACAGACAGACAGACAGACAGACAGACAGACAGACAGACAGACAGACAGACAGACAAGTATGCAAAGATGTTTATTTACATGAACTCTTTACGCACACAAAGTTTCATTGAATTCTGAATGGGTCATGCCAACCTGTGGTCGAGTTGGCGTGAAATCCGTCAGTGTAAACAATGCATCTACAACAGCTTTTATTGCAGACATTGAAACTTATGGTAAATTTTAAGTGTCTCAAATTCAATTTTTTTCATATTATTGTTTTTAATTTTATGCATTAGAATTGGCTATATTTCATCTTAAAATTACTGCTTTTCTTAATAATGTTTTATTTTTTAGCTTAAAAAAATTACCATAAAAGGACTATAACTTTCACTGTAAATGAAAATTTTTGTTCGCGAAAAAATAGATTTTTTTGTTGCTAAGATACTTAACAACCCGTCATTTTTATGATAGAATCTCTATCATAAAAATGGTGGACTACAATAAGTTTGATGGTTTGGTTATCGTTTCTGACGATAAGTTTTATTGTTTTTACTGTATTTTGTATCCAACTGTCACCATAATTTTTATCTTCGTGCTATGGTTATTTTTTGCCGGGTTGCTAGCAGATCGAAACGCACTCTTTGATTCTGCGAACGGAAACGCCGAAGTCGACGCTGAAGGGCATTTAGCACTCGTTTTAATCTTCCCTATTCAACGGTGCTCCAAGCGGGTGAACGGGACTTTTCCTACGTTCGATGATAACCATTCGCAAAGGTGTAAAAAAAACTTTCTGTCATATCGTCTACAACACTAAAATCCAGTATTGCGCACCAATTCAAACTTGACAAGTAATCGATCAGTGCATTAAAATCAATTTTCCGGAAGTTGAGACTGCGTTCAGTGCTGGTGTCAATATTTCTGGTAGTTGCATCAGCAGAAAAAGATATTGAAACCATTAGCGGAGGGTGATGGGTGTCAACTCGAAGCAGTGGAACGGCACAAGACTAGGTCAAGAATTCTGTTAAGCTGATTGTGCATTGGATTGTATTGGCGAAGGTTTAAAAAATTCCTTCCATCGATAAGTGTACTGTTAGCCGGTGTAAACAAACTAGTATTGCTGCAAGTGACCATTGCAAGTGTGGGTGATTGTAGTCGCCACATACTAACGCGGTTTCAGTTGGTGCTGTTTTATCGCATATCTCACGGATCGATGAAATGTGTTGTTCGAAAGCTGCAACATCACGACTTTTGTCCGGTGGCAAATATACAGCGCATAACGAAAGTTTCTTTCCACGAATTATTGTTGTAACACATACCTGCTCAATTGTTGAGCCGTTGCGCGTCTCTATGAGTGAGCTAACATACTTTGCAGGAACTGCAATTAGGGCTCCACCAAAGCTAGTCTTATGGCTATTACGAGGAGAGCGGTCATAGCGGTAGATATTGAAAGCGGAGCCAAATAGTTGCACAGAGTTGATAGAGTCATTCAGGCCGGATTCTGTTAAAATAATGACGTCATAGCCGCAGTCGATTGATGCTAGGAACAAATCGTCGATTTTTGTCCCCTCGCATTCTGATAATAGATCCGTACCTCGTCAGTGCGAAATTCATGCTGCAATGTACAACAACTAGATGCCGGATTGTTTATAATAACAGAAGAATACTCGCCTTTGGCAGAAACCCGAGGGTTTCAACCGTCCACATCCAATCTCATTATAAAATCAGAGGGGTTGTGTACAAGACACGACCGCATATATAGGTGACGCAGGACTACGTAAGTCTCTTTGTAGTGATAGTAGCATGTATTCTTGCTTGTAATCATTCGATTCTTCATGTATACATGCTATATGCAACATATATACATGCTACAAGCGTTGTATGTAACATTTATCAAAGTAGTAACATTGAATACGTTCAATTCTCAAAAGATTGTGCATTTGAAAACAATTTAATAAAATCAAGAACACAAACTATTGATTTGCTGCTACCTTACTGAAATTAAAGATTGTTTTTATTATCCATGGTTTCCCACGTTGAAGGGATTTTACCAATTCAATCCTATTTTATCAACAGCACATCTTTTCACTACACTCCTAATGAAACGGCAAGCATGTGTATTCATACAGAGACGTATTATAACCGAACACTACAGCTGTAGCACATTTTTCCAGCACAGATATCAAATTCGCCGAGGTTTAATCGTCACGCAGTAAAGAATTTGCGATCTGTTGGGACAACGAACTTGTGTCATTTTATCTGGCACACTTCCCTAACACAGACATCATATTGGACTAGGTTTAATCGCGTTCGTAAGAAATCTGTTGGCACGAGGGGGCTTTGTCGCTCTCTCTGGCGTACTTCCCAAGCAAGGACATCAAAATGGTCTAGGTTGAACCGCGGTGTTAAGAAATCTTGTTGAAATGAGGAAACTTTGTCACTTGTTTTGGCTTACTTCCCAAGCACAGATATCAAATTGGTATAGGTTTAGATCATCGTAAAGAATCTTCCAACCAATCACGAAGCGAGAATTCTGGTAAAACATAGGTTCATTATTTTTAATTTTTCAATAGTTCAGTATCAAGAATCCATACTATTTTTCATTTGGGTCAATTCTTAGAAGATTTACCGATCGATTGGTGTAAGAATACTGAAAATCGATCGGAAAACCGCTGAGCTATTAGCGCTCAAAACCTTTCATTTTTCGTGACGCTCGCATTTTTTCATTTTTTGGAATGACACCCTATCTCAAAACTTGCCGTAAGACGTAGTCCTACGTCAAAAGTCCTAAACAAATTAATATTTAGTGGTGTATAGTTTGACAAACAGTACATTACGCTGATTTCTTCAGAGTTAACTATGCACTCGAAAGCAAAAAGCAGCCAAAATAAAAGATACGCTCCAAAAATGTCAAATAAAAAAAACATAAATACAAATAGGTTATTTGAATCAGTATTAAAAGTGCCCCCAGACATGGTTATAAAATCAATTTTCCTACACAGTTTTTGAAACTATTAGGCCACCACACATGACTTTTTATCACCAATCATCCACCCTTCGGTCCTCCAAATATGGGATGGGTCATCCGCGGGTACGCTAACACATAAGCCAAATGTAAAACGTCTCCTTCCGAACGATGACCGATCCCGAGCGTACCTCAGTGTAATTCCAACAGGAACGAAACGTGTGCCGCTGAAATGTAACGAACCTGGCCATGCGTATCGGTTCGCCATACGCTGGGAAACAAGTGTCGCCGGTGATTGTTATTTGTACTTCACTGATTCGGCAGCTGTACTTCGCTGACAACGTCAATGTTTTGATTTCAATTTATTGCCCTCCCGCATCCTCGCGCAAATAATGACCGTGATGTCATGTTCACCGTGAGTACCTGCTGTCGTAACAGTCAGACACAGTTTCACCTGGCTTATCATCGTCATCATCAGCATCATCGGGCCGCGTATCGTCGTCACAATTGTTGGCGCGGAACGAACGCTGGCATAATTTGAATTTCCAATTTTCCGCCCTTCCTTTGTGTTCGAGAACAAACGTTTTACCTCTTTTTTCGGCTTCGTTAGGAGTAGCGACAACCACAATGTCCTAACCCCTAATACACCCTCCCTTCCCCCCAATCAGGCCACCACAAGTTCATGCGAATTTCATTGTGGACATTTTATACCAGATTTGCACGCGTAACGGCTATTGGACATGTGGTAAATTTTACGCTCTTCCATCACCGAGGATTTATACAGGAGCTAAACTGACTACAGTCAATACACACAGCCAGGTTGCGGCTGGATAAAATCGGTCCAACGTTGAACGACTTGATATCGACAATTATGTGGATTGAAAGACATTCAGGGGTAAGGTTAAAACGGACGACCACAAATCGATGGATGCCGTCTGTTGGCTTGCTTGCCATTCCGAGAATGTTAAACATTTGCTCATTTCAAAAGCACAACAGGATGCCATTTCTGAACAATGAAGACAATGCAAATGAATTAAATACCACCGGTTAAACAAGACTACTGGCACCAGAGCCAAGTTGGAAGAAATTAAAAAAGATATGAAGTTAAAAAATTGTCATGCTTCATGTTCCATAGTCAAATAACTTTTTGAACAAAACCATAAATTTATAGCTCAGTACCTTGCAAGTTTTTTTTGAATAATTAACATCAATCCAGAATGTTTTGGAATGTTTTTAGTTCTCAGAAAGTTGTCACTTCTGTATGTTTCGGAAAACTTTTGAAAGAAATAATCCTCGAATTTTCTCGAAAACAACTATATAGTTTGCAATTTAAATCATAGGTACGTACAATAATGCTCAGCTCGCAAAGATGCTCCCAAGATGTTCCTCCGCCCAGCGGATGCATCATTTCCGCTGCTGTCCAATTGCATTGACAGCTCTAACAAAGCTTCCACACTGACACTGTGACAAATGATCGGATCCCCATCGGAGTACGAATTTCCACAAAAAGCTCGTTTATATCTCCGCCAAATGACATTTGTGAAAAATTGCACGGCTCTGATTTTTCACAGCACAGTAATCCCCGACCAACCAGCCAGCGGGGCTCCCGCTTCCCGCGCTTCCTCAATTCTAATTTTGAGCTTCGTCGATTATTTGGCTTTTTGCGCTCCGGCAATCAGATCAAAGCGGCAAGCCAAACCATTATTCACCCGCTGGTTTTTTTTACTTGCCCACATTTCAAGCGGGACCGGTGGTTCCGGTACCGTGGTCCTGGTGGCGACCGTTCGCAAACAGTTCAATCTCGATCCGTTCACTCATCGATACCGACCACACCGGCACCGTCGACCAAAGTCGACCAGCAAGAACTGGCAGGAGGATATCTTTGCGAAAGTAAAGAAAAATGACGTCACGTTCCGGACACTCCCCTCGCTTCACGGCGGATCGGTATAGTGGCTCACCGCAAATTCATTCTCTTTTGTGACGAGCCACATTCGCCGTTATGCAAATGATTTGATTTATGGACTCTTCATTAATCAAATAAGGAAAGTATCTATCCGACCGTTAGTTTCGGCAGCATTGTCGACTGCAATTTTGACTCGTTCGAGTGGCTGTGGCTTCGCCGCTCCACCACGATCAGTGCATATGCATTTGCATCAAATTTATTGAATTCAACGGCTGTGAAGGTTTAAGTTGAGACACTCCGAAAGTATAAGGAAGAGATAAAAAATAAGGATTGAAAAGAAAAAATTCAACACGTTTTAAATAAATACAAAAAAGCAGAGCAAAGCGTTAGCCTATAACCGTCCTTAAGACTTGATCCTCTTTATTGACAGACTTCGTAGCCGGTATTAAAGTGCAGGACATTTACTGAGCTAGTGCAACGCTCCTACTGACTCTAGCAGCACCTACCAACCAAAATTCGAACATACGACATTTTTGTATAAACGACTGTAAACGAAAAAATGCAACACTTTTTTTTATATAAACTTTTATTGTATGGGTAAAAGTTGATGAAATTTTGGGTAAAACTAGTTTAGACTGTAATGTTTATATGTGCAAAATTTCTTTACAATCTGTCAAGTGATTACCGAGATGATTTCTAAGCAGTCCCACAGATGGATCGAGAAACAATTGGGAATCGACCATTCGACCGTGTTCCGTATGGTAAAATCGTTCAAAGAGACCCAGCTGTGTGCTGGCAACCAAAGAAAAGCAAAGTCGATTGACCTCGTGAAAGCGAAGAAGGTGAGGTGTTATTTCAAGCACAATCTGAACCTTTCGATTCGAAACATGGCCAAGAAGGTCAATTTTCCGTCTGATTCGTCCAGCAGACATTGAAGCGGGCGGGACTTCATGTTTTCAAGGTAAGGAAGGCGTTCCGCCTGTTCCGCAAGTGATTTGTGCAGCCGAAATGTATCGTAATGGACAACGAGACGTACATTAAAGCGGACACCAAGCAGATCCCCGGTCTGAGTCGGCAAGTTCCGACTGGCTGTTCCAGAGAAGTTCCGGAAAAAGAAGATTTCCAAATTTACTAAGAAGTACTTGATACGGCAGGCGATCTGTGGGTGCGATAAATTCAGCAAGCTGTACATAGCGACCGGCGCCATCGACGGCCAAAAATATAAAGAAGAATGCCACCAAAAGCGCCTGCTGCCCTTCCTCCGGTCCCATGAAGGTGACACTCTGCTTTGGTCGGTTCTGACATCGTGCCATTACGCGAAACCGGTCATGGAGTGGTACAGAACCAACGATGTTGTTTTGTGCAAATCCACCAAACTCGCCAGAACCTCGCCCAATAGACAAATTCAGGGCGATTATGCTGTGTGAGCTGAAAATAAGTCAGGTAGAGGTGAACCAGCCACAGGCTGAAAACCTCTCAAATATAGAATAAAAAAATAAGTCAGGTCTTCAAAAGCGACCAGGATTTGAAAAAAGAGTAGATGAAAGTGTGTAAGAAAGATGGCACAAGTGTTGCACTAGATTTGATACACTGAGAAAACTTTTCGTATAGTTTCTATGTGTCCCACATATAGATTTTTGCAATGTGCCCAGTAAATGATCTTTATGTGCGAAACAGTTATCATTTATGTGCTAGCGAAAAATTAGCACATGCTATTCATATGCGTATAATTTTTATATGTATAATTGCACATACTATTCACTCGCATATAATTTTTATGTGTATTTCTGGAAGGATTGTGTTTAGATGTGGCTCATGATAATCAAATGGAATTTCATATGGAAATTTACTATTAGTTATGTGCAGAATATTTTGAGTGTAGGTAGTCAAAGGTGCGAGCATTTAGCCTAAGAGAGACGGTTGAATAAATAAACCTTGCAAAGCAAATATATTTTAAAAATATCCGATTTAATATGAATTTTTGGTGATCATTTTTGCATGTTTTTCGAGTACAATGGAGTCCAAGTGGGCTTTAGGCTGAGTAGACATATGGCCGATAAGACCCCAGTTCGAACGGAGACCAACTACTCACTTCTCACTAGTCAATACTTACCACTCACTGCTCTATGCTCACTACTCACTGTTTACTATTCACTAGGCACTCACCACTCACTATTCATAACTCATTACTCATTACTCACCACTCATTCACTACCCCCTACTTGATATTCATTACTTGATACTCACTACTTGCTACTTACTACTTGCTCCGCACTAAAGGGTGTCCCACATCAAATTGCACCACGAAAGAAACGCTGTAGAAAATTACTTAATTGACCGATCCTTTTCAAATTTTCAGATAACAAAATATAACCCATTAGTAAGCTTTTGGCACATTTCTTCATCTCTTCCTCAGGCTTGACCTCCTTGGGATGCCTGCTTCATAATAGCCTAGTATTTTTCGATGGGCCTTAGTTTCGGTGCGTTGGAGGCATTCATGTCCTTTGGTACGAAAGTGAAGCGAATGAGGAAGCAGATGCTTCTGGGGACACTCTTTGAGGTAGATTTGCCCGTTTACAGTCCCGGTAGTCACGAACGGCGCACTCCGTTTGCCATATGATGTATTTCTTGGCCAAATCAAGTATTTCTTGGAGAACCATGAAAATTTCTGCATCCTTACTTCCTCCGGAACATCAAACTTGTGCTGGGCGGTGAAGTTCAGTAGCCCCGAAAGCTTCCGGAAGTCCGCCTTGACGTAAGTCTCATCATTCATGATGAGAGAGTTCGGATTTTCCAGGTGCTTGCGCAAAATAAATTCGTGACGTTGCTTTTCGGGTGACGCCATTTTTTCCAATTTTCGAAAAACTGACCGCGATAAAAATAGAGTGTAAACAATACACTCTAATCTACTTCTACTCAAATATTCAAGAGAAAATACCCAATGGGTAATTTTCTACAGCACTTCTTCTCTGGTGCAATTTGATGCGGGACACCCTTTACTTGCTACTTAGGGGAATTGTGTATAACGTGCCCCCCCTGGCAAATGTGCCCCCCCCTTCGTTTTCTCCTAAGCAAGCGAGATTAAAATGCAAAACCACCCAGAAACCATAGTATTTGATGGAACTAGCCTACTATGCAAGTATGACAGTTGTCACGAGCTCTAAAAACAAAACAAAACTAAATTTGTTTTTGAGCAGCTTCCGATGTAACGTTTGGCATCATTTCCATAAGCTATTTTTTGTCAAAATCTGTAAATAACCGGTTGTTGCGATTTGGTTGCGTAAAGTGAATTTCAAAAAGACATCCCTGCCAAAAATAACGGTTTGAAACGCTTGAATTGCTTTAGCATTTAATATTTTTTCAAATAAGTAAAAGCAGGCCAATATGCCCCACTTGCGGTGATACAATTTGCCCCCTTGCAAATGTGGCTATAAACATAGGTAAACAGATCTAAGTTGAAGTCAACTGCCATTATTTAATTCAATTAGTATTGTAGAGTAACCGTGGTGGGAATAATTTATTACCAACGTCCAAATTCCAGGTAACTCAACTACGCGGTTCAAAATGCCACAGCTGCAGTATAATGTGCCCCATGCAGAAAAGAAAAAGTGCACCAGAAGGCCAAAACTAGCTTTATTCTATATAAAAATACGGTATTTTGAAAACAAAGGAAATAGTTTCACTTTATACAAAATACAGTTGGTCTGTCACTGTTAGAAATACTCAAATTACCGCAATGGGCATATTATACCGCACGTGGGGCATTTTACCCCGCGCAGACGAGAAACACAAGATTTAGGTGCTTTTATTAAATAATTCCTAGCATATTTATTCCACAATCCTAAATGAAATAAACAATTGCAATTGGTTGTCAGCTTAAATACCAACATATACTCGTAGTTGTCACGTTAATTTGGGGAAGCATAACAGAGATATATCCATTTATTCTTAGGGGGGGCACATTATACACAATTCCCCTACTACTTATTATTCAGTACTCGCTATTCACTACTTGCTATTCACTCTTACTACTTACTTTTCGCTACTCATTGATTGCTATTGACTTCTCACTTCTTATTTCTCATTACCTCAAGGATACAAGCGGCCCACGTCATTAGGGCCGCATGTACCCTTTGGCCCTCTCTCTCTCTCTCTCTCTCTCTCTCTCTCTCTCTCTCTCTCTCTCTCTCTCTCTCTCTCTCTCTCTCTCTCTCTCTCTCTCTCTCTCTCTCTCTCTCTCTCTCTCTCTCTCTCTCTCTCTCTCTCTCTCTCTCTCTCTCTCTCTATCTCTATCTCTCTCTATCTCTCTCTCTATCTCTCTCTCTATCTCTATCTCTATCTCTATCTCTATCTCTATCTCTATCTCTATCTCTATCTCTATCTCTATCTCTATCTCTATCTCTATCTCTATCTCTATCTCTATCTCTATCTCTATCTCTATCTCTATCTCTATCTCTATCTCTATCTCTATCTCTATCTCTATCTCTATCTCTATCTCTATCTCTATCTCTATCTCTATCTCTATCTCTATCTCTATCTCTATCTCTATCTCTATCTCTATCTCTATCTCTATCTCTATCTCTATCTCTATCTCTATCTCTATCTCTATCTCTATCTCTATCTCTATCTCTATCTCTATCTCTATCTCTATCTCTATCTCTATCTCTATCTCTATCTCTATCTCTATCTCTATCTCTATCTCTATCTCTATCTCTATCTCTATCTCTATCTCTATCTCTATCTCTATCTCTATCTCTATCTCTATCTCTATCTCTATCTCTATCTCTATCTCTATCTCTATCTCTATTTCTATCTCTACAAAACTTGCCCCGATGGTGTCTTGTGTTCACCAGTATCCGACCTACGAACCTCATACAGCCTCAGAATTTCATACTTTAGGCGGCTAGCTTTCCTTATAACTTGAACCACCTTACACCGCTGGCCAAGAGCTGGTTGGAAATGATCCCAAGACAAGCATAAGCCAAGTTTCACCACAGCCCCGTGTTACACTGGAAGATGTGGGAGCGTGCTGAACAGAGTAAAATGCATCTTTTCCACACTACAGGTTCAAGAGCTGCTGACTGCGGATAAGCTGATTAAAGTCTAGATGTTCCAGACTTTGTGATGTCTAGCTAGACAAAAAACATGTTTCCCAAGAATTGTCTGTTACAGCCCCAAATGACTGCTAGATTTTTTCAAACATGTTTATTCTAATTTTCTAGTTCCTCATAGAGACCGGTTGGCAACGCTGGAGTTAGTGGACAGTAATCGATTTATAGTCCCACAGGGAAGTAATCATGCACCACTGCTTTTTCTCTGCTTTTCAATAATGTAAACGAAGTGTTACTTCGAGAATAAGGAGACTTCTGTATACAGACGATTTGAAGATCTTCCTAACTGTCAAGTCCATTGGAGACTGTCGTGAACTCCAATGTGTCCACAGTATCTTTTTCGACTAAACAGAACTATCTCATCGTCATTCGACGTAAATGATCGATCAGCTCTTTCAACCGCCAAAAAAATCACGTTATATGGACGTCCAACATCGCTGGTGGGTACCCAGCTAGCATTTTCATATGTATAAAAAAGGTAAAAATCAGCATTACGTACAGATATACATGCTAAATAAATCGTATTTCATGCGCAAAATTGGCATATCCGTACTATTTTGGAGGCGATATACGTGATTACGAATAATTTTGAGCGTTACGACTATATAAGTATTTATATACGATAATATCCGATTAAGCGCGAGTCGCTCCGTACTACTCTACGATTTTGTACTGAAAATCGTATGTATGTCAGTCATTATCATTATATACGACAGAAAATCAACTTGATTCCACTTTATCCAGCTTTAGTTACGATTTCGAGTTTGTTAGGAGATATTTACGATAGTTTTCGTACATTGATATACGAGTTGGTGCTAGCTGGGTAAGAAAGATACTACTACTCGCAGGTCTGTTCGTTAAACTGCTATTTGGTCGCTCTGATTGGAAGCAATTCAACCTAAGTTTATTCACTGCTACCGTAAAGATACAGTTGCGAACTGCCTCCATACTAAGACCACTGTCATGTATCAGCTATGGTCACACTGTAAAGAAGACGAAAATTTGAAAACGTTCTCTTGGAAAGTGTTAATCAACGAATTGATCTTTGTCAACATCTCGGCTCAAATCAATATCGGTGCCATCCTTCGTTCTCTATCAAGTATAGTATTTCTTTGGCTGGACTTCAGAAGCATTATGGTTCATCACTTGATTACTTACTTAGTTGGCTTGCCGTCCTAAGATATAACTTAATGAACAAAGTTTCTCCAATTTACTCGGTTGTGGGCTTCCTTGGACATCGCGTTCTCCGCCAGAATTTGAAACGGACTTGCAACGAAGACCGTCTTTGCACGGTAGTTGTCCGGCACTCTTGGAACATGTCCTGCCTATCGTATCCGTCCAGCTTTACCCACTTTTTGAATACTGGGTTTGCCTTAGAGCTGTGCGAGTTCACGGTTCATCCTCCACCTCCATAGTCCGTTTTCCTGTACGCCGCCGAAGATCGTTCTTAGCACTCGTCTTTCGAAAACTCCGAGCACTCGCATGTCACCCAGCCGATCTAATTAGTGTATTATACAGGGTGCAGTGTACGGGGGCTTAGTCTGTTCGACCGCAATTGTTTATGAAGCCCATAGTAAGCACGACTTCCGCTGATAATACACCTCCGAATCTCACAGCTGATGTCATTGTCCGCCATTACCAGCGAGCCAAGACAGACGAATTCATCGACAACCTCTATCTCTTTGCCGTTGATCGTTACATTACTGCCCAAGCAGCGTCGTTCGGCCTCGGTTCCACTGGCCAGCATGCACTTTGTTTTAGACGTTTTTAGTCTGGTGCTACCGTCAAAGTACCCCGCGTATTAATATCCGCTCGGTTCATAACACCTTGTAGCGCTATGTTGAACAGCAAGCAAGAGAAACCTTGACGAAGGCATCTATGTAATTTGAATGAACACGACAATCCACGCAAAATCCGAACAGAGCACTGTGTGTCATTCATCGTAGATTGAATCCGAACTGATGAGCTTCCTGAGAAAACTGTTCTCGTTCATGATTTTCCATAGCTTTTTGACGTAGGACTACGTCTTTGTTTACTATTATACTGGGACTGGGATGCATTTTGTGATAAAGAAAATAGAACTGTAACATTTGAATGAAAGATTTCAAATGCTAATAAATACTAAACTACTGAACGAAACCGAACAATTTATACGTCGTTGGATAGATAAAATGATTTGTTTTTTCAACATGTAGTCGAATTGGTTACTCTAGAATTGTCGTAATCTGGTAGGGTAAAGAACCGGTTTTAAGCAGTCTAAGCGGGTCACTGATTGTTTTACCTTATTACAAGCGATGGGTTGACTAAGTGGGGGATATCAGCATGCCAATCTTCTTGCTATCTTTAGTTCTTCAAGCTGTTACCATTGGAAGACACTATTGTTCACCTAAACTTTTGATTTTTCGCTTTAAAAGTTCGAGCGGTGGAACTAATTTTGATCAGCCTGAACATATTTTCACCCTCAAGGTGCTTTGTTAAGCAATCCTGAAATCTGAATTTTTTTACGTCCCCATAAAAAATCTCTCGAACTATTCCCCCTATTCAGTAAGTTCGCGTTCCTATCCGCGACCTACTAATCGGCATCTGATGCGTAATCGGCATTGCGTATCGGCATAGATGCGTGAAATGCTATCTGTCTAAATTGTTTTTCGGGGCATACACTCACCGCACCGTTCGGCAAACGGTATTCGTCGTCTCTTTTATTCTCTAGTGTTCTTATGGGAAACTGCGAGTTTGACGTCTCACTCGCTTTTCATAAGGATGGTGGGAGAACAAAAGAGGTAAACATAGCAGTACGCCCGGTCCGACTCAGAACAGTGTTGTCAAAGCAAATAACATTGAAACACATCGTTGCTTCATTAAATCGCTGAGAAAATCTTCGAAAATTATTGAAAAAGCTGTCTTTTCTGTTGTTTTTAATAAAGAAAAATTAATTATGAACATACATTTCTCTTGAAAGTGTTGAACCACGTTTTCACCATTGGAGGTTTCAGTTAATTTCAAACCTATAATTCTTATTTCCAGAACCGAAACAGTGTCTTGGCAACACGATAGTTTATCAGTTTTGCTGCAGCTGCTGCTACTGGTGAACAAGTCCGTCAATTTGTTTTCAGTTTTGTTATAAAATAATAAAACTTTCGGCTAGTGGCAAAGCCTTAGATAATAGAAAAAAAGAGAGTGAATAATATGGTATGTGACAATTGAGTGCTTGACTTTTAGAGTGGTTGTAATCAGTGCAGCAAAATGTGTCGTTAGTAGCGAGGTGGCGATTGCCTTCAGCAGCTGAAAAATTTACGTTTTTGGACAACAATTTTTAATTCATCAAATATCTTGTCGGAAACCCAGTAAATTGTGTTTGTGTGAATCAAATGTATGGTTAAGTGATGTGTGAAGATGATCCTATCAAAAGATTTTGAAAATATGAATAAAAAAGTGCATTTTCGGCTCATTTATTTTCAACTGATTAAAATAGGTGACACTGCTTAACTCGTTCCTTACCCTATGTATGTTTAGTCCGCAAATTTTTGAAATCAATTCAACAGAATATAATTAAAATATTCTGCATGAGGAGGGTTTTACAAAATTATAAAAACGTCGGTCGCATTCCATCATTGTAGGTCCAGCCTTTGGTAACTAATATTTTGATGCAATTCGACCCCTCCGATATGTTCAGGAATGTCATTTCCGATCATAATCCCATCATCGCTGTCGTTCCATAATAAAGTTACGAGTGATAAAGTCATTTCGATGAACAATCTATGACAAGACAATCATGATGCCACATTTCTCATTCCCGATTTCCGCTACCAGATTTTCCCGCGCTGGCGGTTACTTGCTGGAAAAGAATTTCGACTCGGAGCAAAAGAAAAACGATCCTTATCTAAATTCTACTCGCCATCCATCGGCAGCTCTTTGGTGCCCAAATTCGTCAAGCATCTAACGAAAAAGATAGAAACCGAACAATTCCAATCACTCATTATTAAGGGAAAGAATTTCATCAAACTGCTTAAAATGAAGCGGCTCTGCTACTGGGAAAAGGAACGCTTTTCGACCCCAAAATGGAGGCTATTATGGTCGCAATATGTTGCCGTCGTCATCGCGCTGATTGCCGGAGCAATCACCAGTGGAGCAATGCCTGTCTTGGGAAAAGGGAAGAAGAATATGAGCTCCCACTTTCGGGTAGCGCGCGGCGGCGGCGTGCTGTTTTGCAAAAGGGAGCTGTAACAGCACAGCACCATCACCGAAGAAAGGCTCACGGGCAATCACACCGTTTATGGCTGAGGTATTGTAATGGCGTATATATCAACCACCGACAAGCGGGCGGAGGCAGGGTACAACGTTTGGAATACGAGTCATATTAGCAACCACTGAGTAGGTACTTGCCTACCTTCCTGCTTGCTTGCATCGCACACATTTGGAGCATATCTTTCAGCCATAAAAAGAATACTTTGACGCTTCAGCAGTCGTACGGCTGATAGAGGAAAAAGATACTGCGTATTTTCCAGACTGGTCTAGAAATAAAAAACAAAAAAAAATTCCATTGGAATTCTTCCTAGATCACACAATCAACCTAAAATTTAAGTATCAATTATAAATTTTTAACAAATCTCAAGAAGGGCGTAAATTTTTTTTTTTCGTGCCAGCCTCACATATATGACGAAAATAAAATAGGAAACTGAAACAGTGAAATGCTGATGTCAAACAGTAACGATCACTATCATCAACCCACGGGTGGGTGAAATGGAGACTGCATGTGACATACACAACTGTTGTTACTGTTATCATTGTGCTGGATAGCACAAAGAGAGCATCACACGCTTTAACTATTTTCTTCCTTGCCTGAGGAGTTCTAGCGCAACAGAGTTGTACTCGGCTATGAAGTACTCTACAGCATTTTACGTAAATATTCCACATTTAACCCCAAGCACGACAATCCTGAATTCGGCCTCTCTACCGTGGCTTGGCACTAGGTTTCCAGCGCTATAATGGGCAAACCCGACCGACGAATGGAGACATTTATCAAGCGAACCGAGTTCTGCTCGCATCCCCGTTGCCAAACAACCACCAGGACCAGCACCAGCGCGCGCGGGTGACTTTGCAGCAGGAGGCAATTGTCTTCGCTGAGACGACGAGAACAACCGGCCTGTCTAGTTCATTATTGAACCGTGTGCGTACGGTTAGCATCCGCCGTAGTAGTATCAGCACAGAGGGCACTTTATCGCGGCCGGAGCTTTCCCGCGACTTTCGGGGCGACTCTATTACCGTCGTCGAAAACCGACCACACACACCATTAGGTGCGGTTCGCTTCGGGGTGATGCGTTCGCAAGCTGCGGGAAATAAATGGCATTATAAGTATGTAATTTAAAATGAAATAGAATTTCTGCCGGGCTGCTGTTGGTAGGCAGAACGTTCAAGTTCGCTGCAAGTGGACGGAAATTTTTGCTGATGATTGGAGAAGCATAGGATTCGAAATACTAGCTTATAAACAAACCAGTATTATACTTAATTCGCCAGGCCAAAACGACGACAGAAAGATTGAATAGTGGGAAAATGAAAACGGAGACAAGGAGGATAGGGTTACAAATCAATCGTATTGTTCTATACGATCGTTCCAGTACTACGGGCCCCAAATAACGCAAATAGTTTCTAGGATAGGTCTTACCAAAGTGCAACACAACGATCGAAAGCACAATGGAGCACTGAACTCGTTACCAACCTTTTTGATAAATCCTAGTTGGCAGTTGGCTTTTTGTACGATGATCGATCGATGCGTGTCGAAAGTTAATTTACTATCCAGTGTAACGCCTAGGTCTTTTACTTCATGAACTCTTGCCAAACAACTTCCTTCGATGTAATAGTTGTGAAGTATTGGATTTTTGCTACGCGCGAATGATACAATACAGCATTTCTCGACACTTATGATGATACGGTTCCACTTCCACCACTGAATAAAAAGATGAAGAGTTTTCTGGAGCTCACGGCAATCTTCAGTGTTTCTAACAACCAAGAAAATTTTCAGGTCGTCAGCATACAGCAAGCGGCATCCATCGGGAAACAGAAAGCATATATGGTTCACGTATGACAAAAATATCAAAGGACCAAGGTAACTGCCTTGCGGAACTCTAGATAAGTTCATGAAGGCCCGGGATTCAAAACTTCCGAGCTTAACTCGCAGTGTTCGATCAAACAAGAATAAAGAATCAAACAAGAAATCAAAAGAATAAATCGCGATCAATTCTATCAAATGCTGCTTTTAAATCCGTGTAGAAAGTGTCAATTAGTTGGTGGTACTCCATGGCGTTAAGGCATTTTGAGGTAAACTGTAGTAGATTTGTGTTAACCGAGCGACTGGCGTAGAAACCAAGCTGATCAACCGAGATATATCGCTTGCACTTTAAAAAAACAGGTAGTCATTGACAATCAGCTCTAACAATTTGGAAGCACCACATAGTGACGTAATTCCTCGGTAAATTGTCATGTTTCGTTTTTCGCCTTTTTTGAATACAGGGAACATGAAAGATTGTTTGCAAAGAGTGCGAAAAAGTCTACTGAACACCGACTTGTTGAAAATAACGGAAAGCGGTTTCGATAACTCGGAACAACACTTTTTCAAGATTACGGATGGTATGCAATCTGGGCCTGCTGCAAACAACGATTTAAGTTTCTTCATTGATGCCACGACAATGTCCTCAGTTATAGTGAAAATTCCTAAATCCACGAAGGCTTCCGGTACAAGCATCGTTGCTATTGCTGTATCCAGCTGAGAGGGAGGTACAGCTGAATCAAACACACTTTCGAAATGAGTGGCGAAGAGATTGACTATGTCCACCGGAGTGGATGCAACATTGTCACGCAAATACATGGATAAAGGAAAACCGTAGCTTTTCCGTAGGTTTTCTTCCACCCGTGCCACGTATCTATGATAGCAAACTTTGTTATATTGTTGATATCTCCTACTAGCATCAACAAAGCTACGTTGGTTAATACGATTTCGAGTGCGCCAATGTTTGCGTAAAGCTGAGTTTTTCTTTCATTTCAGTAATTTCAGTCATTCAGTTCTATAATCTATTTCTAGGATCGACGTTTCCAAGTATTCAATAGCAACAGGAATATCCCTCGAACTAGCAAGTATTTTTTATGGGGCATTCCTCTCCGTTCACAAGTAAGCACTAAAGGTCCAAACACAATGCATACGGATTTTACTACGTTGCGGATATTTGACAGAAAACCCATAGAAAAACTGTCAAATTGCCGCAACGTAGTAAAATCCGTATGCATTGTGTCTGGGCCTTAAGCGGGAAATTTCCAACGGTCCGGAACCCGGAATAGCTTTCCCCAGGACCGATTAGTTCATCGGAGACTACGGAGCGCTTAACCAGATTGATTGGACTACCAGTATCGAAGAGGGAGGGGTGGTTTGATGAGTGCACTGTTTACTCAGAATGAAATGCAACACTTACCAGATTCACCTCGGAAATAGCTCGGTTCCAGTTGGTCCTTCCGGAAGTCGTCAATTAGGGCCACTTGGTTTTGGTTGCGTGGTGCCGGATGAGGGCAGTACTTAGAGATGTGTTCTGATGAGCCACACCAGAAACAGGATCCTGGCTCACGACGGCGTTCGGTACAGCGGGCGGAAATATATCCTTTTCCGGAACAGTTATAGCAGCGTAATTCGTTGTTGGGTTCGTACTTTATCTTCTCCTTCGGCGGGCCCGATGCTGAAGCGAATGGTGTAGTGCGAGCTGAACTGGATCGTGTTTCACGGTGTTGTGCGTATCTTTACGCCAGTTGTTTCAATTTCGTCAAGTTGTCGGCGGAATATAACACGGAAATGTCTGTCGAATGATCCTGAAAACCGTCGATGATCATCTGGACAGTCTGTGCCTCGTCAATATTGAAACGCGAGGCAATTTCCTTCATTTTGAGAATGTATCCCATAACGGAAGTTTTGCAACTGCTGAACGTAGTCCTCTTCATTTTGTCGATGATTTCGGACGCAGTGACAGGGTGACCGAAGCACGGAAAGTGTCAATCGGAAAGTGGCAACTGAGCCCTGTACAAAGCGCGTAGATGCCGGACTGTGGCTGATGCCGGGAAATCGATGTTCCGCTCTTGTAGCCAATCTATCAATTCGGCTTTGCTCAACTGACGCGCCATTATGGGATCCCACTTCCGATGTTGTAGTGGAGAATAAAACACACGGCCAGGCACAATAAACGTTTTCTTACGTCCTACTTGGTCGGAGGTTATATAACAATGAGCTCAACGAGCGAATTCTCGCACTTCATTTTTCACATTTTGAAAGCGTTGCCAGAAGACGGAATTCTCGTACACGCTAATCATAACTTATACATATCGGAAGGCTGGTTCACATAAAGCGTAACGTAACGTAACGTGGAGATTACTACAAAATGTAACCAAACAAATACAATAAATGTAATATAACATTCCGCCATATTTTATATGATGAAATGTTACTCAACGAAGAAACATTTTTATTTTAACTTACTTATTGTACATGAAAATTCATGAAGATCGCATTGCATTTACTAAAATATCAAATAATTACAGTTTCTAGTTTGATTTTACAACGCATTTTTCCATCGTAAACAAAATCCTTATTTGGCTGGTTTAATTCTTTGAATTTGGAAATTAACAGATAAACAAATTTCACATGGCGCTTGAAAAAATACGAAGCAAAATTATATTTTGCACGATAAATTTTGAATGGCATGAAGATTAGTATAATTTAATAGTCCCATCTTTTATCTTTTATCTTTTTGTCTTGGAGATCAGAGAGTAATTTTTTTCCGCTAAATACAATTCGTGATTACGAAGTTGCTCATAATTATTTTGTTTTTGTGCGAGAAAAAAAGAGAAGGAAGTATTTTTGTTTATGTTTTCCCGCAAGTTTTGACTATAGTTACTATATATATAGTTCGGCGGATAGAAAATCGGGAGCCAAATAAACGTCAAAAGCGGAACCAAAAGCTTTTCAAAATCCAAAATGCAGGAGTAATGTTAAAAAAACACACTTTATTTTCATAGAACTAGTCATTTTCAACACCCGCCAGTGATTATTTTTCGTAAAAACCTGCACATTTCACCATAATTTCAAATTTAATTTCAAAAATCAGGGATGCCAATTCGCCTGGTTTTCTATCCGCCGAACTATATATATAGTAACTATAGTTTTGACAACGCGACATAGGATTTCGTGTGAGTGCGAACAGTCTTTTTTTCCATGTGTGGACTCATTACTGCGACCAGTATAGTTGATCTATTGTAATATCACCAGGATGTTTGCTGTATTATCTGCACTGCATTCATTTTTGCTATAATCATTATTGAGTGAGCGATATGCTTATTAAATTTTATGCGTGCTTGTGTGTATTGGGGTTTACCCTTCCTTCAAAGCTTGATCTACTTTACCCACTTATTCCTCGCTGCCAGCACTATCCCATATTATAGCCGTCCCTGGCGAGGACTCATTCGTATCTCTGACCAGTACACTTAGCTATAGGAGGGACTTTTGCACTGTCAAGAGGCTTCAGTAGGTAAATATATAGAATTCAGCATGAAGGAAGGGTAAATGAGGAGCCTGAGAATAAACCCATGCTAAAATCATTTGACATCGAATGGCTTGATTCTACTAAGATTCGAACCCACGACCACTCACTTGTCAAAGCAGACTCGGTAACCTTGCGGCTACGGAGCAAACAGTCTTAAAGTCTCTTTTAGTATCGTAGTCGCGAATAGCCGCTTGTGTTTAGATAACGCGCATAGATGTTCCATGAAACATCTGTATAACAATTGGTTGCCATGCGCTTTTTCAGTCACATACCAGTTCAATAAAAGTAACGGATACGAATTTCTACCATATATTCAATTGTAGTTGCGTAACCCTTTAGCGTATGCAGAATATTTTGTTATCGCAGCAAAAAGAAAACAAGCCCATTTAATTCAGTGTAGATTATTAAGTGGACTATCCCCGCAAACCGAAGCAACTCATCGAATTCTACTTTGAAAACAAACACAACCAAGCGATTTTCTTGCAAACAACGCACAGTGAAACGTCAAACGGCAGTTCCGCTAGCTCAGATCGCAGTCAGAAGAAAAGCGAAAATCACATGTCGCGGACGTGATCCGCTCGATCAGCAGACATCAGCCAAAACCCGCCAGAATTGCCATTGGAAATAGGCAAAAGTAGTGCTAGTGTGTCGTGCAGTGAGCTAGTCCGCTCAGTCAAGAGATTTTCCTGTGTTCACGTGTAGGCCCGCCTCGGAACCTTTCTCCCGGGTCACATCGACGATAAAAGCTGTAAGTGATCGGTAATGTGAAGCAAAATCACATCTAACTTATAATCGTTACCACAGCAGCAGAATCAGCGGCCCGCGTTTGATAGCGCCAGGACATCGTGCAGTGCATCACTGCGCTCGGCTGAAAGTCGGTACCCGTGTTCACGTACAAGCCAACGTCGGAATACTCATCTTCCGGGTCATAACGACGACAGACGCTGTAAGTCAAGCAAAGTCACATTGATGGCAATGTTGAGCAAAATCACATCTAACATGTAATTGTCACCACAGCAGTTAAATCAGCGGACCTCAGTTCGACGACACCAGTGCAGTGCACTTTGGCTCGGCCAGAGGTTGATACACGTGTACACGTGCAAGACTCACCTTCAGGGTCAGAGCGACGATATACGATCAGGAAACGACACCTGTTCAGATTTGACATTCTGCAGCAGCACGAAAACGGACCCCTTCAAGGGTGAGTGGCACAGCACTTAGGCACGACTGGTTAAGCTGACCTACGACATCGTAGGGTCGTTTTCCCTATCTTTAATTCAAGGTACCGATCCCGGAAGGGCGTGCATGATCGACAACAGCAAGCGGATAGAAAGTGTCCCTAGAGATCATCCAGAGATCATCCAGTGTGTCTGCGAGAGCTAGGTCACAGCCAGCACACGAACCGTGCCACGAAAGCCACGTGGAACGAGCATCAGTCGGTGCCACATAAAGGTCATCGATCAACAGCGTGGCGCGAAGGTTTGCGGGAACCATGTCCCATACTCAAGTAAGCTAGTTTAAGACAAAGTGAAATGAGGGCCAAGTAAAGCGTAGGGCCGTTAGGAGTTGGCTCAAGGAGCCGTCATTGATTCGTATAATATACACAATTAGTATTAATATTTTTTTTGAAACGATGATTCTACAATTGATGAAGGGACGGTAAGGGAAAGTAATGAAGGATTTTTTTTTCGGGAATGAAGGGGAAGGGTGGAAAGGAAGGGGGGGTAATAGGTAGCTATGCTTAACAAGTTGTCGTGGTGACTCCTATCTTTTGTATAATGCTGGAAGGTGCATGGGTCGAACCAAGCTGTAATCAGAGATTATAACCGGATTTGAACCCACAACACCTGCCAGGGCGTGTCGCTCACTGGTACCCGTGTACCTTTGAATCACAGAGGCGCTGGACCCCCCCCCTTCCTTTCCACCCTTCCCCTTCATTCCCGAAAAAAAATCCTTCATTACTTTCCCTTACCGTCCCTTCATCAATTGTAGAATCATCGTTTCAAAAAAAATATTAATATATGCCTGACCGCATTTCAAGGTCATGACTAAACCCAAGGAACAATTTTTGCTTATTAAACGTTTAACCAACAGCTTTTATTCAGCACATGCTGTATAGTTGCTTTTCAAGTATGTCTAAACACCTCTGTTCAATGCTTATACAGTTGGTTTTGAAGAATTTAAGCAGCACAGTGCTGAATATGGGCGTGGAAGATGCGTTTGTATGACTGTTAAGCAACGTATAGTAAAATGTTTATTCAGTACGTATAGATATGTTTATTATACTTCTGCTGATGACACTGAAGCTACGTTTATTCCACAGCAGTTTAACTTTTAGACAAGCAAAAAGAAAAAAATCTGCAGGAAGTATTTTTATTTTAAGTATTTTTATTTTATGGGTTGCGCTATTTTCATGGCCATTTTTGTATGCATATATTATAATTTAATAAGAGACTTTTAGTAGGAAATCATTGGTTGACTCAAAATTGATCAAGCCTGCCATATACTTTTTTTATTCACCCGGGTTCGAACTTACATCCTGTCGGTCGGAAGCCGTCAACGAACACATCTGAGATAATCTGACATATGACAGGCGCCGAGTTTTCAGCCGATGTAGATTTACCAGCTTAAGTTTGTCAAGTGTGGAACAAAAATGGGCCAAAATACATTTAAGCGCTGAAGAGTAGTTTCTTAAATCATGTTTGGCATCTGCTGTACAAGATTACTTTAGAAGTATTTATTCCGCACATGTTAGATATTTAATAAACTATTTGTACTAAAATAAAGCATTTCGCTTGTACCACCAGCAACATAACACAGTCGCAACGCAGAGAACTTTTTTCTTTTGAATATTGACGACGGTGAGCGGTGCTACTGAATAAAATTAACTGGAAACTAGAAATCCAGAATGTTCGGCTAGTGATTGTTCATTTAGTTAGCAGTGATGTGACTAGTAGCAGCAGTGATTAGTTAACAGCAGGAGTGATTCGTGTTAGTACCGCAGAGGAGGAGTCCTTTTGTCACCCCGTCATTAGTTTACGCAGATAGTCCTGAGCTTCCAGAAAACAAAAAAGGGCAGCGGATGGCACGAGAAGCAGTGGTGTTTTCGCGCACCGGCAGCGGGAGCTGGTCACACGATTACGGCGCTTCCAGCAGTGGTGGTATCGCCACTATGCCACCCGATCATAACAATTCTGGCGGCTTTAGCCCGACGAAATTCATCTCACTGAGCAAATCCATTGTAACTCGCAAACCGTCAACCAGCCGGCTGTCTTTGGATATAAGTTTGTTAAAGTTAAATTTCTGTACGACGAGGGACAACGACACGCCGAGGGAAAGGATACACACCGTACAGGCAACAACACTTAAAAGGATTTCCACGACCAGCAAAGATTTGCGGCGGCTTATGGTTTGAAAATGTTTTCTATTATTAATGTACCAAAAAAAAAATAAAGTGTACCTAATATAAATTTAAAGCATAAATTATAAAGTGTAAAGTATAAAGTGTCATTCAACTTATTGGTGTTATTGGCTGCCATCAGGCACCTTTTATTCCACACCTGCTCTTGGTGGTGCTACTGATACGTTTGTACGACGATTATTCGACACATATTCCACAATTCCTTTTAGCAATGCAGCGGATGCGTTTGGGCAACTTTCATTCCACTCTTGTTCCACACCCGCTTTCAGCAATGCTGCTGATACGTTTGCGCAACACTCATTCCACACTTATTCCACACTTGATCTCCGTAATGCTGCTAATACGTTTGCGCAATGCTCATTCCACTCTTATTCCACTTTTACTCCACAATTGCTCTTGACTAACACGTTTGCACAACGTCTATTCGACATGCATTTTCATGGTAGCTTTTAAGCGACCATTATTCCACACCTGCTCTTGCCCGTACTGCCGATACGTTTGCATAACGTTTATTCGACTCTTATTCCGCATTTATATAACAACGTATAGATGTTGATTAGAAGCTTGACAAAATATAGGATATGACGTTTAAACAACAGACAATTCAGCAAATTCGCTTATTCAGCACCGAATGCTATCACACAACTCTTATTCCACACCTGCTTGTTTAGGTGCTGCCGTTTTGTTCCTTGGGAAGTCACGAGTTTGGTCAATTTTCATAGGAACGGAGCCTTTCTCCGAAGAATCGCGCTGAGAAACGCGGACTAACACGCTTTCGGACGAACAGCGTCACACACAGTACCTTGCAAGTCGTAAGGGCCTGCATAGTGTCGTCGTCCTGAAAGTAAAAACACGTTAGATTAAAACTTCTCGGTCGGTGGTTTCTACAGTAGGTGGAGGAAGAGGCACAATTTGCGTCTAAAAATAGACCATCCCATGTCGCTATGGCTATGGTTTCCACCCTTCCCCTTCATTCCCGAAAAAAAAATCCTTATTCATTAATATTTTTTTGAAACGATCATTCTACAATTGATGAAGGGACGGAAAAAGAAAGTAATGAAGAAGGATTTTTTTGACGTAGGACTACGTCTTACGGCAAGTTTTGAGATAGGGTGTCATTCCAAAAAATCGAAAAAGGCGAGCGTCACGAAAAATGAAAGGTTTTGAGCGCTAATAGCTCAGCGGTTTTCCTATCGATTTTCAATATTCTTGCACCAATCGATCGGAAAATCTTCTAAGAATTGACCCAAATTAAGAAAAGAATGGATTCTTGATGTTGAACTATTGAAAAATTGAAAATAATGCACCTATGTTTTACCAGAATTCTTACTTCGTGATTGGTTGGAAGATTCTTTACGATGATCTAAACCTATACCAATTTGATATCTGTGCTTGGGAAGTAAGCCAAAACAAGTGACAGTTTCCTCATTTCAACAAGATTTCTTAACACCGCGGTTAAACCTAGACCATTTTGATGTCCTTGCTTGGGAAGTACGCCAGAGAGAGTGACAAAGCCCCCTCGTGCCAACAGGTTTCTTACGAACGCTATTAAACCTAGTCCAATCTGATGTCTGTGTTAGGGAAGTGTGCCAGAAAAAATGACACAAGTTCGTTGTCCCAACAGATCGCAAATTCTTTACTGCGAGACGATTAAACCTCGACGAATTTGATATCTGTGTTGGAAAAATGTGCTACAGCTGTAGTGTTCGGTTATAATACAGCTCTGTATGAATACGCATGCTTGCCGTTTCATTAGAAGTGTAGTATAAAGATGTGCTGTTGATAAAATAGGATTGAATTGGTAAAATCCCTTCAACTTGGGAAACCATGGATAATAAAAACAATCTTTAATTTCAGTAAGGTAGCAGGAAAGTAATAGTTTGTGTTCTTGATTTTGTTAAATTGTTTCCAAATGTACATAGAAATAATTCTGAAATCTTTTGAGGCTTGAACGTATGCAATGTTACTACTTTGATAAATGTTACATACAACGCATGTAGCATGTATATATGTTGCATATAGCATGTATACATGAAGAATCGAATGATTACAAGCATGAATACATGCTACTATCACAACAAAGAGACTTACGTAGTCCTGCGTCACCTATATATGCGGTCGTGTCTTATACACAACCCCTCTGATTTTTCTCCGGGAATGAAGGGGAAGGGTGGAAAGGAAGGGGGGGTAATAGGTAGCTATGCTTAACAAGTTGTCGTTGTGACTCCTATCTTTTGTCCAATGCTGGAAGGTGCATGGGTCGAACCAAGCTGTAATCAGAGATAACAAATCCGGTTATAATCTCTGATGACAGCTTGGTTCGACCCATGCACCTTCCAGCATTGGACAAAAGATAGGAGTCACAACGACAACTTGTTAAGCATAGCTACCTGTTACCCCCCCCCCCCCCTTCCTTTCCACCCGTCCCCTTCATTCCCGGAGAAAAAAAAATCCTTCTTCATTACTTTCCCTTACCGTCCCTTCATCAATTGTAGAATCATCGTTTCAAAAAAATATTAATATATGCCTGACCGCATTTCAAGGTCATGACTAAAGTCACGAGTTTGGTCAACAATTAGTATGTAAAATTGCTTTCAATCATTCTGAGCTAGTTGGCATACCCTTCATAACAAACCCTCGTAACAACCGTAGCCTCGGTTGTTACCCTCGTAACAGCCCTTCATGCAACAAACCGTGCTGCATTGGGTGACGCATTCAAGCTGGAAATCAAGCTTACCTTTCCTTCCGCAAGACGCTTCAATCAAGGAGCATTCGCTGCCGCAAAAAGCTGACGATGTGCAAAGCTCAAATCAGATCGGTAGTCCTTTACGGACTTGAGACAGTGCACCACGGGAAAAAACGCTGTGGAAAATTACCCATTAGGTATTTTATCTTGAAAATCTGGGTAGAAGTAGTTTAGAGTGATTGTTTACACTGTATTTTTATCGTTGTCAGTTTTTCGAATATTGGAAAAATAGCATCACCCAAATAGCTTGGGAAAATCCTCAACTCCCTAATCGGGATATCGGAAGACTACTTGGAATCGTGCAGTCAACAATGAGTCGTGTGATTAAACGTTACTACGAAACTCTGAGCATCAAATGGAAGGAGAAATGCGGTCAGAATGGATGTTCTATTAAAGTTCAGGATCAGAAGCGTGTCGTGAAAGAATTTTAGCGGAATTCTAATGCTTCGGTCAGGGCTGTGGCCAAAAATTTGAATCTGTCCAAGTTTTTCGTTCAGCGAGCCAAGGACCGGGAGGGACTGCATACGTACAATGTTCAGAAAACTCCAAATCGTGACGAACGGCAAAATACGATGGAAAAGTCACAAGCCCGGAAACTACATCCTGAGGAAGCTTCATTGTCTTATCATGGATGATGAGAATTATGTCAAGGCGGACTTCCGGCAGCTTTCGGGGTTACTGTTCTTCACCGTCCAGGAGAAGTTTAATGTTCCAGAGAAAGAAAGGAAGCAGAAACTTTTAAAGTTTGCTAAGAAATACATGACTGGGCAAGGGATCTGCTCATGTGACAAACGAAGTGCGTCGATCGTAACTGTAAAGGGCAGATCTACCACAAGAAGTGTCTACAGAAGTGTCTGCTTCCTCTGTTGAAGCAACACGAGGGTGCTCTGTTGAAGAAACTCGAAAAAAATCGGTTCGAAGTTTTTAAATAAGCGGTTTTGAAATAAGTGAAATTAGTGACCTCGGATTTTTTAATTTTTGTTTTTGTCTACAAGTCCATGAACTATGCCCGGGATTTTTTTGTTTTAATTCTAAGACTCTTCGGCCCAAACTATACAATAATTTTAATAATTAGCTTGTAATAATTAGTGATCAGTTCGTCGACTTTGAAAAAAGTTAAGCCGAGATTAAAGGGATATATTTTAGTTTAAAAGGACTTAACATATGAAGAGAGGTGTGATTTAATTGCTAATATGAAAAACTATTTGATGAACAAAATAATCGTCCGATTAATACTCATAGACTCGTAATAAGCACCAACAAGATTTAAGAAATAAAGCAAATCCCTTTTTGACAAGCGTGTTGAAGCCAATAAGACATCAAATATCACACCTAGTAAAGGTAACGTAGCCATCAATCAAACTTTTCAAGCATCCGCACAAGTTCTAGTTCGAACTGCTTTCTTACCCGTTCGCTACGTTCGGTACGAAAGCAGTCCTGGTGAATCGGTCACTTTTTGTTTCGATGCTCGCCAATGCGCTGCCTCCTGGTGAGGAGGCTAGCGAGAGATTAGGATGATAGACGGGACCTAAATTGAATTTCGAAATGCAGAGCAAATATTTTTTACCACCTCGTAAGCTGACTGTGGTCGGTCGTATCGCCGCTCCAGCTGAAGTGCTCAAGTAGGATCTTTCCGCTTCGGTGGTTACCTTCGGATCATCGCTGGTTTCACACCGCTTCCTCGAAAGCAAACGACAAAGCAAACGGAAGGAAGAACGTCTTGATGATGTCTATAAATATATTGAAGATTTATTTCATTCACATTTGCTGCTATTTTTATTTCTTTCAAAAGAGCTGCACGAGAAGAAAAATACCATTAGTGTACTGCAATAAGACTGATGAAGTTTCGTCAAACAGCACCCCAGGACACATTTATAATCCGGATACTACATCCAACTACCCCTTTTTAATGACGTGGCGCCCACGGTCATCTGAATGGTTTGCTAGTATCGTAAGTAGGTGGGTTTGACATTCATTCGTCGATCTCTCCACTCCATTTGGCTCAGTTGAAGGGAGATGAAAAAGCGTCTGCACATAATGTTACAACTATGTAGGTGTAGCAAAGATGATTAATTTACTCGTTTCAATTGGGTATTTACTAGTCAGCATGACTGGGTAAATTGTTGAACCTAATAAGCAGCGAATTAAAGGTTCGAAAATCAATGAGTCAATTCAATGTGGATTTCTTTGTGTGTATAGTACACAGGTTTGAGGGTTAAAGCCTTTTCGTAAAAAAACGCACTCCAAGATTGTTCCTCGTTTTAGAGCTCACGAATAGCACCCTTTAGATAATTGAATAAGGTCACTAACGAACGTAGCCCACAATATTGGCCATCCGCCTCGGTCCATGTTGCAAATAAATTACGCATGACGAAGCATGCACCTTTCACACCTTCCGGAGCAAAGCGACAGGACACGGGACACGGGACACATCACTCCCGCCGAGCACGCGGGACAGTGAATGGCACCACAAATGAGGCACGAAATCATAAAACAGGCCAGGAACGGAGTAAATTTCATTTATGCAAAAATGAGTGAAATTTATATTTCTGTGCCCTTGCCCGAAGTGCCACAGCATCGTCCTCGTGCTGGCGAGAAGGAATAATAAAATGTGAATATTCCAGGGGATGGAAAATATTAGCGGCACGAGCTGGTGGGGCTGAAGATCGCTGAAATGGTGAAGAAGAAAAAAAACTAAGAACAAGGAATGCCTTCTCGAAACGCTTCTTCTTCAAAGAGTCTGTCATAAATTGCAATCACTTTGAAGCCTTCAAGCTACGTTCCGAGTGCCACACTCACTGGCAGGGCGCGGTAACCCCAATCGGCACTTGCCATAAATCATACTCTCGTTGCGGAAAACATCCAAGACAGTCGCGCGTTTTCCGCTTTCACTCATCAATGGTTGAAGAAAGCGGAATTTTCAAATACTGACTTAATTTACACTCTATTAACTCATCTCTTATCTTCTCGACACTTGGCGCAGTGCTTTTGAGCAGAGAAGAATGTCGGCAAAGCTTCAGCTTCAAAAAGCACAAAGATTTTACGGAATATTTCTCGACGTTCTGTTTTTGTCGGCGTCGTTGCCGGGCCTACGGCAGTAAGCAAAGTCTTCTAAACTACCGAAAATAGTGAACTTTACAAAATTAATAAAAAGTTAACTAACTCAGTTCTCTGCAGACTTTAGCTTGCTTGGTGTTTTCACCCCTGCACTTTCGTTCCACGATGCCAGACATCAGTGCATCACCCGAAGCCAAACGACAGCACTTTCTCCGGCGGCGGGTGTAAACAAAACACCCCCATCAATTTGGAAGTCGTATGAATTTTTATCACGTTTTATTTTCCGCCCTCTAGACCGCAGCCAGCCGGGGACGTTCGATCAGAGCGATCGGAGCGGATTTGTTGGAGGGGTGAATGAATGCCTTTACCAGCTGCAAATAAAAAAAAACGGAAAATGTCGGAAAATGATTGTCACGCTCTTTTCAATATTGCACGTCTCGGCTGCTTTATCGTGGCGAAATATAAGTTTGTTTTTTTTTGGGGTTGTTGTTGTTTTTATTCCCAAGCAAGATGGTGTTTATTCGCATCAATAGGAGGACAGGAGGAGGGTCAAGTATTCTCACTTAATGTTGGTAAAATTTGACCTCTCATGTTCAATTTTTATTCAATGTTTAGCCAGCGTGCCGCTAAGCCGCATTTCACATCAGTAAGTGACTTATTAGGCATTTGATTTTGTGCAATATTTGCGTAATAATAATTTTTGAATAATATTATAATACAGTAATGTTCCGATTTTGTCAGCCCCATGTTGAATTTTGGGCTGATAAAATGGGGAAACTGACAAAATCGGGAATTTTATTTCAAAATTTAAGACTTAAGACCATGCAATATCGAAGACTTCTACTAAAAATTAAATTTTAACCCTCAATTGGTCAATCGAAAGCTCAATGAACCGGGCACAGCACACTGGTCCAGAACCCTTTTTGGTGCGCATTAGCTTTAGCAGGAAAAATTGGTTTTAGGTTTATGGAACCTTTGGAAGAGTTTCTTAAAATTAAAAGTTCTATCGGCCAGCGGAATTCAAATTTCGATTAATCTCCCTAAAAGTGCAATAAAAAATTTATTTTTCTTCAATTTCAATATAACACATTGATGTGTTCTGCAAAGTTTTACAGCATATTATTACAATAAATTTTGCTGAAGACAGTAACCTTCTATCTCTTCAGCAAAGATAGAAAAATCCTGTTTCTCATGAATGAAAAATCGTTAAAATCCATTTTTCATTTCTAGCTGCTTTTGTAGTTGTTGTGTGACTTTTTCTTGTTTAACAAAGTTGTATAAATAGTAAAAATACACAACATTGCTGAATGTAGTATACCTCTATCTTTGCTTGTTTCGGAGCTGTAGAACTTTTACTATAAAAATACCCTAATTTTGACCCCTAATTACTCGCAAGAAGGCATCATTTTATTCAAAAACTCTTCCCAGAGAACCAGAATAGTTTTAAGCAGGATGAAAAGTTTTAGAAAACATGTTTAAAAGCACAAAGGTTAATTAAAATTTATAGGCTGACAAAATCGGGATAAAAAGCTGATGAAATCGGGGGTAGACCAAATTGGGGGTAGACAAAATCTTTAGCTGACAAAATCGGAACATTACTGTAATATAATCATGATAATCGTATCTGTAAGTGGAAAAATAATGCTTTCTTACTTCGTGTAATTCCATCAATTACGTTCAGGGCTGGTAATGGTCAGTTTTGTCATTAATATTTGGCGATAACAAAAAATAAATAATCAAATTAGAAGTTAATATTGGAAATCCACTAGAATAAATACCAAATGTAATCAAATCGAACGTGATGTTTCGGAGGTGATGAGGGTAAAGCAGATTGTTGTGACGAACCTCGACTCATTTTATTTAACTTTAGAAAACTTTATTTTCACACTCGCTCGAGTCAGTGATCAGTAATACAATAACACACAGGCTACAAATTTTCGGACTGGTATCAAATGGGCGAAACACAAACGACCGAATGACGAATATCCGAAATCCAAATGGCCGAAGAGATCAACTACAGTCACAGAAGGCCGGAATTTCGTTTGGCCGAATCATAAATGGGCCGAATCATGAAAGGCCGAAATTTTTTCGGAATATCTAAAAAACAACAAATTAGTAATCAGTTAAGAAATAACTTTAATCAAACATAAAACAAAATAAGCAACACAACTCTATAAAATAAAAAACATGCTTCAAGAACGCTTTTGTTTAACGCTTAAGGCCCAGACACAATGCATACGGATTTGACTACGTTGCGGATATTTGACAGAAAACCAATGGAAAAACTGTCAAATTGCCGCAACGTAGTAAAATCCGTACGCGTTGTGCCTGGGCCTTTAAAAGAAGCGCAACTGCGTCTACAAAATGTTTGTTACTCATTTGGTGAGCATTTACACATTTTGAATAAATTTTTTGATCTATTTCTCCACGAATTTGGAACATGCCGCTGAAGAACCCTTAAAATTTTCCCCTCTGTTGCCTTTTGTTCCACCCGCAGCGCAGCGTAAATGATTTACCACAGGCAGGCTTGGCATACACTTTTCGCTTCGATTTTGCTCTTTTGATTACTGCATCTCAGCCAAGCAAAATTTGAAAAAGTGATGTATGGGGCGTTTGTAGAATTTGTTATTATCTACAATATTGCTGAAGTAAGCGTTACTGTGCATTTTGTATTTATGGCGCTATAAGGCTGCTACCCTCTTGGTAGCAAAAAGAGCGCTCTTTTTACTACCAACGGCTTTGCTGCGCTACTGCGCCATGAATAATAAAGATAAAGCTTCATTCTCTTCAGCAATATGATAGATTATTACTAGCTCTACAAATGCCCTATACTCCACTTTTTCAAATTCTGTTTGGCTGAGGAGCAGTAATCTAAAGAGCAAAATCAAAGCGAAAAGTGTATGCCAAGCCTGACCACAGGACAAACAGACGAGACACTCGTGTTAATTCTATCGTCCAATCAAAAACCACTTATTTTTTCAAAAAAAGCATGTTTCGCAATATGGTCACACTGCAGCGCTCGAGTGTTGCTTCGAGTTTTCAGTACGAAACCGTACAAATGTAAAAACTCTACAGTATAAAACCCTACAAATATAAGTTACTCCGCAATATGCATAACAGAGGGTGCTAGTGTCCAAGCAAAATGTGCAGGACGATGGTTTTTAAAGGATTTTCTTCTATGTATCATGTCAGTACGGTCAGTGGACTTACGTTCATTATAAGGAACGAGACATATTTACCGTGTCAGAGCAAATGTTTCCTAGATGATTCAGGGCTAGACGGTCGCAGGCTACGAGTGTGCGTCGGTAACCCCTGGTTGGAAACGACGGCCACTGAGGGAGGGGGGGGGGGGGGGTGGCAGTTAGTGATGTCCGTTAATCGTTCGATTAATTCAACTAATCGAATATCTATAAAAATATTCGAATAATTTTTAATCAAATACTGCCAGCACGAGTGGTTGAATTAATCGAACAGTTCAAAGGAAATAATATGAATGCGAATAATCCCCGAATAATGGCCGTTAATCGTTCATAATCGTTCGATTAATCGAATTTATGAAAAAAGTATTCGAATATTTCTAATCGAATACCACTAGTACGAATAATTGAATTAATCGATTAGTGCAGACAACGCTCGCCAATTAATCGATAATCGAATAATTGAAAATTTTGGACATCACTAGGGGCAGTCTCCGGACAGAAACCACTTCAGTTTAGGTGCATGCATTTTCCTAGGTTTACTGACTAGTAGGGATCCCTTAGTGAAGTTCGAACCAGCGGTAGCAAGTAAGGACAGCATGTACCCAACGTTTGTGCAGGTTGAAGGCCATGAATATTTTTGGCCGAATATGGCGTTCGGGCATTCGTGATTCGCCATTTGTTATTCCGACCATTTGTGTTTCGGCTATTCGTGATTCGGACATTTGTGCTTCGACCATTTGTAGGTAATCCAAATTTTTCGAAACTAAGCTGACCCTAACTTCACCTAACCATTCAGATACACTGAGTGTGAAGTTGTGTTAGTAATCTGCCTTATTGACCAAAATTATATTAAGCAAATTCATCAAAATCTATGGTCACCACTGTTATGACGTAAAATAATTATTTCATATTTCGATTAAAAACCTTACAATAAAGAATTCTATGAAAAATTACAATACTTTTGTTTACCCCGAATAATCGAATCTTTTTTTTTGGCAATTTTTGTGTATTTCATTCAATGTTTTTATATAAAGTGTGCCCCACGTCAAATTGCATCACGGAAGAAATGCTGTAGAAAATTACCTAATTGACCGATCCTTTTTAAACTTCCAGACAATAAAATATAACCCATTAGTAAGCTTTTGGTATATTTATTTCATTCAACTTCAATACCCTAACCGTATGCTCGCGCCTTACGCTTCTGTACGGAAACCCACTTTTTCTTCATATCTTCCTCAGATTTGACCTCCTTAGGATGCTTCCTGCTTAGGATGCAGGCACTACTGCTTCATAATAGGCCAATATTTTTCATTGGGCCTTTTTTTTGTTCGATTGTAGTCACTTTAACAGCTTATGTCATTCGTGACTTCTGCGGGGTTAGGATTTGAACCTGGGTCCTCGGCGTGAGAGGTGTGAATGCTGACCACTGCGCCGGGACTGACCCCATTGGGCCTTAATTCCGGTGCGTTGGGGGGGGGGGGGGCTCATGTTCTTGGGTACTAAAATAACCCTCGTGTTGCTTCAACAGAGGAAGCTTCTGTAGACACTCCATGAAGTAGATCTGCCCGTTTACAGTCCCGTTAGTCACGAACGGCGTACTCTGTTTGCCACATGAGCAGATAGTTTGCCAAATCAAGTATTTCTCGGCAAACTTTGAAAGTTTCTGCATCCTTACTTCCTCTAGAACATTAAACTTGTGCTGGGCGGTGAGGTATAGTAGCCCCGAAAGCTGCCGGTAGTCCGCCTTGAGGTTGGTCTCATCATTCATGATGAGAGAGTAGCGGATTTTCTGCGCAAAAAAAATCGCGGCGTTGCTTTTCGGGTGAACCCATTTTTTTTTCAATTTTCGAAAAACTGACCGCGATAAAGTTACAGTGTAAATAATACACTCTAATCTGCTTATACCCAAAGTTTCAAGAGAAAATTGATGAAAATTGAAGTGGGACACCCTTTATTTTAGAAAATCGATTTTTCGAGAAGTCTAGACTTTTGGAAAAATTTACATGAAATCTTTACACCTCTGATCGAGTTGTCGTGAAAACCTTAAGTTGTGCTTCATTTCTGTCTGTAATAAGTGTTTTTTGGACAGTGTCAGTGTTTTTAACATGTGTCAACATATCAACACAGCTTGCAAGTTTATTTTGAATTTTCATCCGTTTAAGAATCGTGGTAATCATGGACGCAAAAAGGAAACTTGTGATAATTGTGTCTTTGAAAAAATTTCGTCGGAAAAATTACTCGGAATAAACAAAAATTAAAGAAAGTAAGGACACCGGAAGCCCTCAACGTGTGAGAAAGCGAATTCGACGGAAACCAGATTGGAGTGGACGTAATATGGCCAAGGAACTGTAAATTTCGCAGTCAACCATGAAGAATATTTTGAAAGATGATCTTCGATTGATTCCATACAAAAAACAACGGGTGTACGGTTTGACGGAAAAACAGATGGTTGCGCGAGTCGAAAGTAGTCGGCACCTACTCAAGCGGTGATTGTGATCACCACAATCAATGTATGCAGCACATCTTCATGAAATTGCTCGGAACAAACTGGCTGTCCAAAGTTCCAGAATGTTTCCAGGGTGAAAAATTTGAAATCTTCATTGTTGTTCATTAAATCTGATGTTAAAATCAACACTAAATATGCTACGATAATATTTTCAAGAACCATCGTTAAAAACACTACAAGAATGTATCATACTGCTTCCAACAAGATTCTGCACCATCTCACCAGGCGAAAGTTGCACAGGCGCAGTGTGAGTATGAGGGTGACAATTTTGCTCCTTCGCCTGATTAGAATCTTCTCGACTTCTATGCATGAGGTTACATGCTAAACAAGTTAGGGAACACCAAAGAATTGACTGTAAATGCTTTCAAGCAACATATGGAGAAGATTTTGAGCTGAAATGCCTCGGAAGTAACGCTTTCCAACAACGATTGCGACTGGAAACTGAAGCGAAGAGCGAGAGATTTGAGTAGGACTAATTTAAAACAAATGTTATGGATATACTTTACTGTGACTTACAAATTCTATAGGGTAAATGTATTATATTTCGCCCCCTAGAACACAATTTCCGGTGAAATTTGAGAGTTTAACTAGCTTAATTTGGATTTTTTCAAAATTTATGGTACTATTTATGGTCAATCAACTTTTTCTCTATAAGAATTTATGATTTTTATCATTACTATTGGGGGGAATCTTAGTAGAATTAGGCCATTCGATGTTAAGTGACTTTAGCATGGGTTTATTCTCAGGCCCCTCCACATCCTTCCTATTGCATTTTGCATTTACTAACAATGAAAGCCTCTTGCCAGGGCAAGTTATAAGAGTGGTACTTGCTTGAGGTGCGAATGAAGCCTCTTGTTCAAGGGCAAATTATAGCTTGTTCCGCTTCCTGGTTCTAGGAACGAGATTGGTAATGCATAAGTAGTAAGGAACACATACATACACACATACACACCCTCACTCTGTGCTGAACTCTGCTTTACCGACCATGAAGCCTTCAGCCGGGGCTGGTTATAAGAATGATACTTGCTCGAGGTGCGAATGAAGCCTCTTGTCCAAGGATAAATTATAACTAGTCTCCGCACTTCTTGGTTTTAGAGCTAGATTGGTTGAAAAGTAGTAAGAAGCGTAGAGGGAAAAAGGGATGAAAACACACCGACACTTTAAGCACGGATAATAAGCAGTTCGCTCCCTCTATAGCGATACTGCAATAACAACGAGGTGCGGAACAAAACCTGGATAAGATCACAATAGATCAAAATGCTGGTCGTAGTGATAATATCCACACACACACAAAAAAAAACCATTACTATTAGAATTTGGCATTTAAAATCTTCAGAAATAATTTAATCTTCGCCCCACCGTATTCAATCTTGGTCCCCCGTATGTACTACATTTTCACCCCCATGCGGAAAGACGCATTGTTAACCATTTCTACATAGAAATATTCAAATTTAATTATGTTGAGGATTTCAAGACTATAATATGAATGAACAAAAATCGCCTTTTCTTTTTTTTCGCGATATTATAAGATTTTTAAACAGCAATTGACTTAGTGCTACCATACATTTTCAAGGATTGTGGTTATCACAGAATCAGGTTGCATATTTTCTGCGTCATTTGTAATGGAATGACCCATATGATTTTGTGAAATTATACTCACAATAATTCGAATATTTTGCATATTTACTTGCGTATTACTAACGAATAATATAGGCAATAAAGCATAAAATCCAACTTATTATACGCAGCCACTAATGTTTTATTATGATTTAAACAGTAGTTGCTACGGAGACGAAAAACTGAAACATCGAGTTTTTGTGTGCTATTTTTTGCCCCCTTTAAAAGCAATACAATCTCTCTAAAATTCACCATACTTACGAGTTTATACATTTCAAAATGTTTTTTGTGCTGTTTTTAAAATATGTCAGTTAAAACCTGTCATACATAACATTATTTTATACTTTTTCCCAACATTTCATAATAAGCTCAGTTTTCCACATCCGAAGAAAATAGTGTTTGATTTTAATGGAGGCATTTTAAAGTTCAAAACTTCATCATAAATAAGTTACGAAATTATACGCAATTGATGTAAAATGAAAATAGATTTGATGTTTTGTTTTCATTTTTTTACTGTGCCTAAAGGTTGAGATACTTTGACCAGGGGGGCGAAGATTGGAGAGGGGGTGAAGGCTAATGCATCTTCCCTACTAAATTAAGAATCAATACTAAACTCAACAACAGTAATCCTTTTAAAAATTAAATAGGTATATATTAGTACCAGAATAAAATAAAATCGCGATAAATAGTTTAAGACACAAAAAATGTCGTAACGCTTTTGAAAACAACTCTATATGACAATACATTTTTTAAATTTTAATTGCTTTGTTGGAATAGGATGCAAGGTTAACTGATCTGATAGCTGCCTTCGATCGCATCTTCTGCTTGTAATATATTGGTTAAGTGAAGTCTTGCTTCAAAGATATCGTCTGTTAATACAAATAAATCAGATGAACCGCAAGGCGGTAGTATGGGGCCTCTTTTGTTTGTCCTGACACTGGCTCTGCTCTGTATTTGCTAATGATTTTATTGTCTACTTGACAATTCGTTGTACCGGAGGCTCATCGTCAACTTCATATTCTTTTGGACATAGGGTTTATTTCTAATGCCCGTCGTAGTAAGTAGAGCCATTCTAATTTTCATCATTGGTTGGATGGATCTAATGAATACTCCAAAAGTTCTTGATCTGATTTGACTCAAACACACTTACCTTCCGATCCGTGAACTTTGAAATCACTGAAAAGCGATTATTAAAGCATATTATAGAAATTACGCAACTGACTTTATTTCTTAAATTCGTCGTACCGTTTTAAAATCCGTTCATCAAAATTTTTCATCGTATGAACTAAAAATCACAACAATGTTTACGAAGCTCACGCGCATGTATTTGTGTAGGACGGCATGACAAATGTTATTCTGCAAAATTTCTGCAGGTCAGGTAAGGTTTCCTGGCTGTAGAATAATGACAATGCCTTGCGTGAGTTATTTTCATTTATGAATGACGGAAATTAAAACGATTAGTGGACAGTTTCTTCTTCGTTGCACGAAAAAACGTCGGAAATTTAGCTGGTAGGACTTCTTTAATGATAAAAAGCATTTAAATAGATCTCAGCTCACTTTGATTGATCGCGTATGATAGACAACAAACTAAAATATTAGGAAATAACTAGTTTTACATTGTGTGTCATAAAAATGCTGATATTTTTAATAATTTGTGTTGGATAGGACGGGAGTAGGCAATTACGACGAAGCAGCAACATACTCCTATTTGTAAATTGGTGCAAACTGAACTGTTCGGTTTTCAATATTGCTAAATTCAACATATTTATATTTCACAGCCTCAAATTATTTTTTGCAATTATTTATGCATCGTGCATAATATTTATGAGATGAAATTCCATTGATTTTTAACCCATTTTAAATCATCGAAATAAAATTTGAAAATCAAGCTTATTGCCTGATTGCGTCGATCAATGAAAAATAACTGTTATATAATATTTTTCCATTCATGATATTGTTTTTGGATATAGAATGCATTCCAATATATATATTTAATGATAATTATGCTAACCAGCTAGCACGTGTTTTATAACAACATAAAGGACGATGGTGCTAACAAATTGATATTGATTTCAATTCTGTCGAAATCAATGTTTTACTACTTTGACGGCCCTCCCAATGACAAAAAAAACTTTGCGAATAATCTATGAATCCACATATAAACGAATGTAGAATTACGCTTAGTCCATAATTGATACTAACTCCACTCTGGCGCACCAATCTATCACTTCATTAAAAGTCATCGTCGCTGTTCATTTATCACACGGGGTAAACATCCGTACTGTCAACGCGTTGCACTCCAAACGACAATACTGGCACTATTTTATTTGCACAAAATTTAATTGGATTATGGAAATTGCAACATATATCAACTCCAGGGGGAAAAAAATAACTCCGCCAGCCACAACCAATCACGAAACTGGACCGGCAATATCCTCTCCAGAGGTGCCTTCCTGGTTTATTCTGTGCGGCGCCCATTCTATCTCTATCGCTTAGTTCCCCTTTCCAGCGGTTTCTCCAGAGCTTCCAGGTTTTCGCCATCGGCTTGCGGTCATTTATCATATCACTGTGGCGGCAGGTTTTGCGAAACGAACATCGAAGAACAAAGCACTGCGAACCGCAGGCCGGAGTCACCGGGTGGTGCACCCGGCACCGCAGAATAACATATTCGATGAAACCGCACACTGATGGCATCGAGTGAACAGTGACGGGCTAGCCAGCCAGCACAATCCACGGGAATGGTGACCTTCGGGGTTCCCCTGCGTTCCTGTATGTGAGCACGCAGGATGCGATCCCCTCCTGTAATCAAAATCAACGCAAATCGGAAATTTCCTGTCTGTAAAAATGTAGTTTTCGCAGATAGTTTATCCATTCGGAAGTGTAAAAATTTATGTCCTTTTTTTGTCACACAATCCAGCCTGATATCGGATTCATGCAGTGCGACGCAGCAAATGAAATTTAATATTTTCATGCGTGAACATCAGTATTTTGCTTCTGGTGGATCATCCCGAAAGTAAGCTGATTAAACGTGTTGGTTATATGTAAATGTGCTTAATAGATTGGCGTTCCGGCAGGACACATTTCAGTGTAAACAGGTGTAATGCACCATAAACACTAAATGGATATGTCAAAACGCCAACGGCAAACAACGGAGCACGGAGTGATTGATTAAAAAATCACGGATTTCACGGAAATCGATTCAATCGCAATAATCGAGCTTAACGGTCCATGTTTTAAATATTCACTCGATTACCGACAATGGGAAACGGAGCTCTATTGATCTGACAATTGGATATTGACCATTCGCGGTAAACAGCAGTTAAAATTGCCCTAAATTGAAAATGTACGGAAGTTTTGTTCACTGTGTTGTAGCTGTGGGGTATCATCACCAGTAGCAATGGTTAATTCAACACTTGCTACGAACACTCACTGTTTACTTTTTTAGGTCGTGATAATAATGCAGGAATAAAATTTTAAAAATATTAAAATAATTTATGAAGTTTACGACAGTATGATAGACAGAATTTTGTGTGTAGACTCGGCGATCGTTTGATTTTGAATACATTTGCTTTTCACACTGCACCTTCAAGATCAATCGTGAAAGATTAGTTTAAAAACGCATCTGCTGAGGGCTCACGCGCTTGTCGTACACATAATAATTTTGATCCCTCAAACTAATGTCATTCAAATCAGCATTCAGTCGAGGGGTAAGACGAAGTGTCTTACCCCTCGCATTCAGTCACTTTCGGCGGAACGGTCACGCATTATCTACCACAGCTCATTTCGCTTAGCTAAATCGCATGCCAACTTAAAATCTATAAACACATAACGAGTCTGTAGATTTCACTCCCGCAAACAAAAAGTTCCTTGGACAAAAAGTTTCGTTATGCACCTCGAAGCTCGAACCAGTACCATTCTTATAATAAATCCTGAATAGATCCTTCATCGTCGGTAAAACAGAGTTCTTCAAAAAAGGGGGAGGGTGTGTTTTGTGTTTTTTCCTTACCACGTTGTATCTGAACAATAAAAAATTGCGTTCAGACCTAAATAAGCTTTTTCCAGCTATCGTTTTGTAACTTTTACCGGTCTTGGTCAGTAACGGATTAGCAGCATTCGAGCGGTATCCTATACTTATGCTTACTACTTTGCATCGCCAATCTCGTTCTTGTTGAAGTTGTCCTTGTCCTGTGATCACGTACCACTCTTTTAACTTGCCCTTGCAAGAGGCTTTATTTGTAATTATTATTGTTGGTTATTATTATTATTGTAATTAAATCAACAGGCCAGTATAGCCCCAATGATTGTCCAACACACAAAATAGAAAAATACAGTCAAGTGATTAATAAAATGTTAACAAAAGCGATCTAAAACTAAAACTAAATTTAGATCTAAGTTCACTTTACTCGCGGTTTACCGCTCCCGAATAAAGTAGGCAAATCTTCTGCATAATATCCGTCGTGGCAGATGGAAATCGAATGAAGACGAAACTTAATTAAAGGCACGTTGCAAACCACCGATGGCACCGTTCATGCTGTAGTTAGTGCGACGAAGTGGTAATCTCAGCATTGTATGATTGCGTAGAGCTCGCGGTTGCATGTTCAAGTTGATCTGCTCCAGAAGCACGCGGCAGTCTATTCTACCCTGCAGGCTATCAGCAATAAACAAAGCTCTGGACGTAGCTCTACGAACACGAAGAGGATCTAAATCGATCAGCCGACAGCGGTTTTCAAAAAAATCTGACATAACCTAAACTTGAGGGAGAGACTAGGATTGAGTCCATTCGAGGCACGAAATCGAAACGAGAGACTCAATTTTCAGCGAAGGTAGAAAACTTCTTGGCTACGCAGATGACTTTGATATTGTAGGCCGAAGCTTCGCAACGGCGGAGGTCATCTGCACTAGAAACTGAAAGTGGAGGCTAGTAGGGTTGGGAATAAATGGGTTGCAGATCAAATACATGATTGGTAAAGGCTCAAAGAGACGCTCGTGCACTTCTCGTGGTCGATAATCGTTGACGGTGACAAACCAGAAGTCGAAGATGAGTTTGTATATCTGGGATCGCTGGTGACCGCGGATAACACAAATAAGGATATCTTGCCGCGCATTCAAGCACGAAATCGACTCTACTTTACCTTTCGCAAAACGCTACCATCCGCTAGCAAACGATAGCCACCGAACGATACTGACAAAGTACACAGCCCTTATTAGACCGGTAGTTTTTATGGATTTAACAAAGCTCACGGAGGACATGCCCGCTCTTGCGAACGATATTTGACGGAGCAAAAGCTGAAAGCGAAGAGCGGCGGAGGTACACAAGAATCTCTTTTTACGTCCATTCATTTTACGTGATTTCCATTTGCTTCTACGTCCGAAATTTAAATTATCGTCATCTCGTTTTACGTCTAAAATTTAAATTAACGTCCTGCTTTTTTTACGACCGCTTTTTTTACGTCCTCCGATAGTGGTTTAAGCCCCCTGGGAATTTTCGCTTCGTGATTGGTTGAAAAGGACGCCATCATAGTTTTAACGTGATTTTACAAAGAAAAGTGACAAAATCTCCTCGTCCCACCAGGTGGAAGATTCTGTGCGACGATTGAACCTTGACCAATTTGATATGTGAGCGTGGAAAGTAAACCAGAACAAATGACAAAGTCTTAACACCGCGATTAAACCTAGACGATTCTGATGTCTTTGCTTGGAAAGTACGCCAGAAAGAGTGACAAGACCCCTTCGTTCCAACAAAAATTTTTCCGAATGCGATTCAACCTGGTCCAATTTGATGTCTGTGTTAAGGAAGTGTGCCAAAAAAATGACAAAAGTTCCTTGTCACAACAGATCGCAAATGCTTTACAACGAGACAATTAAACCTAGGCGAATTAGATATCTGCGTTCGAAAAGTGCGTTATAATTCTGATGTATGAATGCGAATATTTGCTGTTTTATTGGAAGTGTATTGAAAAGATGTGCTGTTGATAAAATGGGATGAATTGGTAAAAAAACCCTTCAACGTGGGGGAACGATTGGTAATAAAAACAATCTTTAATTTCTGCAAGATAACAGGAAAGCAATCGTTTGTGTTCTTGATTTTGTTAAATTGTTTCCAAATGCACTTAGAATTAACTTTGAAATAACATGTTTGAAATGACATGTTGTCATGTTGAAATGTTTTGACGATTGTAACGTATGCAATGCTATTACTTTGATATATGTTACATACAACGCATGTAACGCATATTCGAGAAAACCTCTATTTTTGATTTTGATGATTGATAATTAAAATATATTTCACCAAAAGTAAATCCTTTTTGTACCACCAATACGCTGCAAAGCTAAATGACATAAAATTTGACCTCAAAATATAGTTTCGTACAGTCCCATCACGAGAGCTAAACAAAACTCAATTTCAAAGCAATAAACCGTCATAATAGGGTGCCATTTATCCGGCATAATCAAGCTTGCAACTGGATTTGCTGTGTTGCATCAAATTATTCTACAATTAAACCACATTCTAATGGCTATGCAGCTATGGTGGTGGCTTGGTATATACTATCGCATGCTCGGTTGATGGTACCTAGACGCATTGCTTTTGCGTCCTCCAATATGTGTGTTTGTGCGCGCTAGGACGATTGGTTCGTACGTTCACATTCACCGCAACGATACTGATTCTCAGTTCATCATGTGCCACTTTCACACCCTCGGCTAACGATTAACACTTACCATGTCGCCACGATTCTGATCGGCTCGCATGCCTAACCCGCAAACCGTGACCAGGGATCCTGGAACGAAATGCCATACGGTCGGCTATGAGTGAGCTATTTGTCGCTTATTGCCGGTGCAACTCGATGAAACTGGAAGGTGAAAGGTTGGGATATGGCGAACTTGATTATACAGTATTACAGGATACATTTCAAAAAGGGTGGTGGCTGAATTATAATCTAAATGATTAAATGATTCAGGGCTGAGTCGATGTTTAGAGTTCAAAGTCATTTGTATTATTCCAAATTATTTATATTCTACCGTGATTGTTCAGAACAAAATCAACTCATCCCTCGTAGATTTGATTGGTTTTATTAAAGACCTAATATTTCCGGGTATCCGCTATACACACGAAGCGGTGTTGCAACCTTCAACAGTTCGTTCTATTTGTGAAGCAGAACAGGAACTTGTTAAAAATCTTTTTGTCAGTTGCTTACTTAGCAGCTACAATGCTAGAATATATTTTAATTTAAATTTCACCTAGTTGGGTTTAACAGGTAAATATCTCATCTATCCCTACATTTGTAATGTTTTTTCTATTTCCAGGAGCTTACTTACTTACTTAGGTGGCTTGCCGTCCTAAGACAAAGCCTGTTGAACAAAGCTTCTCTATGTAACTCGGTTGAGGGCTACCGCTCTCCAATTCCTCGGACACCGGGTACTCTCCGCCAGATCTCGCTCCACCTGCTCTAACCATCTAGCTCGCTGCGCTCCAGGTCGTCTTGTTCCTACCGGATTTGAGGTGGCCACCATCTTTGCAGGGTACTTGTCCGGCATTCTTGCAACATGCGCTGTCCACCGTATCCGTCCAGCTTTAGCCACCTTCTGGATACTGGGTTGGCCATAGAGCTGTGCGAGTTCATGATTCATCCTCCGCCTCCATACTCCGTTCTCCTGTACGCCACCGAAGATCGTTCTTGGCACTCGTCGTTCGAAAACTCCGAGCACTCACAAGTCCTCCTCGAGCATTGTCCATGTTTCATGCCCGTAGAGAACAACCGGTCTAATAAGCGTTTTGTACAGGGTGCACTTTGTACGGGGACTTAGTCTGCTCGACCGCAATTGCTTGTGGAGCCCATAGTAAGCACGACTTCCGCTGATAATACGCCTCCGAATCTTACGGCTGGTATCATTGTCCGCCGTTACCAGTTAGCCAAGGTAGACAAATTCGTCGACTACCTCAAACTCATCGCTGTCGATCAATATACTACTGCCCAAGCGGCGTCGTTCGGCTTCGGTTCCGCTGGCTAGCATGTACTTTGTTTCAGACCTTTTCTGTTTCGCGCTTTAATCTAGTGTACTGCTTAGCCACCGCCACAGATATTCTGCCAATAATATCCATGTCTTTGGGAAAGCAGACGAATTGACAAGATTTGTTGTGCCCCGCGTATTGATATCCGCGCGGTTCCTAACACCTTGTAGCACTATGTTGAACAGCAGGTATGAAAGACCATCACCTTGACAAAGCCCTCTGTGTGATTCGAAAGAACTTGACAATCCACCCGAAATCCAAACACAGCACTGTGTACCATCCATCGTAGATTAAATCGGTTTGATGAGCTTCCTGGGGAAGCTGTTCTCGTCCATGATTTTCTATAGCTCTTTCCGGTCGATGATATCATATGCAGCTTTGAAGCCAACGGACAAATGATGCGTGGGAACTCTGTATTCACGGGCCTTTAGGAGAATGTGCCGCAGTGTAAATATTTGATCCGTTGTAGACCGACCTTCGACGAAGCCGGCTTGATAAGTTCCCACAAATCTGTTCGCAATTGGTGATAGTCGGCGAAAATGATTTGGGACAGCACTTTAAAGGCGGAATTGAGAACGGTAATTGCTCAATAGTTCTAACAATCCAACTTGTCGCCCTTTTTATAGATCGGGCAGATAACCCCATCTTTCCACCCCTCCGGTAGCTGTTCCGTATCCCAAATTTTAACAATTAACCGGTGTATATAAACGGCCAGCTTTTCTGGTCCTATTTTAATAAGCTCCGCTCCGACGCCATCTTTCCCAGCTGACTTGTTGTTCTTTAGCTGCATGATGGCCTATCGTTGGGGCTGGCACCTCTTCCCCGTTTGTTGAAACGTCGAAATCGTTTTTCCCGCCACCATGGTTCATCGCCTGGGCGCCATTGAGGTGTTCGTCGAAGTGCTGCTGCCACCTATCGGTCACCTCACGATCGTCCATCAGAATACTGCCAGCCTTATCCCGACACATTTCGGCTCGCGGCACAAAGCCTTTGCGGGATCCGTTCAGTTTCTGGTAGAATTTTCGCGTTTCCTGAGAACGATGCAGCCGCTCCAATTCTGCATATTCCTGCTCTTCCAGGTATTTGTTTATTTGTTTATTGTATAAAAATCATCTGACTACATGTGGTCTTAATGAACTGAAGTTACATATATAAAATATCACAAGCTACTACAAATACGTTGCCGAAAGGTTTTTGTGGACACGTTGAAGTCGAACAAGTGATATGTCTCTTGGAATCGTCCGCTCACACTAATCATAGGATCATTGTTACCGTAAACAGTGTTTCTAGGAGGTTGTTGTAACCATCGTCTCGGTCTTAGAATACGTTGCGGTGCGTAGATATGTAGTTGACCAAGCAGGTAACGCTTTTTCTCCTGAAAGATGTTTGTGTTCTGTTTGCGTCTTTCCACGTTCTGACGTGTGGCACTGCGCAACTTGGCCGCCCGCGCAGCGTTCTTCTCATCAATCACCCTCCTACATTCATCGTCAAACCAATCATTCCGCTGATTGCGGCCACATGCCCGATGGAGCTCTCCGCTACACTGCTGATGGCTGTTTTGATAGTGTTCCAACAGTCCTCGAGAGGGGCTTCATCCAGCTCGTTCTTTTCCAGCAGCACAGCTTCGAGTGAATGCGTGTAGTTTGCGGCAACGTCTGGCTGCTTCAGCCGCGCGAGATCTAACCGAGGATGGTGTCGGTACCGAATGTTGTTCACAACGGAGAGTATTGGGCGCATCTTAACCATCACTAGGTAGTAGTCCGAGTCAATGTTACCGCTTCGATAGGATCTGATGTCGATAATGTCTGAGAAGTGCCGACTGTTGATCAAAACGTGGTCGATCTGTGATTCTGTCTGATTTGATGACCTCCAGGAGTATTTGTGAAGGATTCTGTGCTGGAAAAAGGTACTACGTACGACTATGTTCTTGGAGGCGGCAAAGTCGATAAGTCTTAGGCCCATTTTATTGGTCCGCTGGTGTGCACTGAACCTTCCAATCACCGGTTTGTATTCCTCCTCCTGGCCGACCTGAACATTGAAATCCCCGATGACGATCTTGATATTATGTTTTGGGCAGCGGTCGTATTAAGTCTCCAACTGCACGTGGAATTCATCCTTGTCGTCGGTACTTCTGAGGTGAGGGCTATGCACGTTGATAATGCTTATATTGAAGACATCTATCTATAGACTCCCAAGCAACCAAAAGTTCGAATTTCACTTAAGGAACAAACTTGAAAGTTCATATTTGGTTCAAATTTAGTTCTGCAGAACTTTCTTGCTGAACAATCAGACACTACATTTGTAAACCAAACTACATTCTCATTAAAGTACCGTTAATATCTGTAGCAACTTGAAAGTCCAACACGCAGCTTGAAAGTTCCACGTGCGACCTGAAAGCAACTTAAAGTTCGGATAATGGTGTCTAAGGAAGGTTTACAAGCTTTATGTCTATGGAGGTATAGCCTGCTAAGCAGCTTTACTTGTAATTAACCAAACTTCAAAGTTGCCTTGAGTTCGCTGCATAGAGCGCTAAGCAGCTTCTGAAGAAACTTTGACGAAAGTTTATAAAACAGCACTTGTAGTTCTATTTTTATACTTTTCCATTTTCTTCCTATCTTTTGTAAAGTCGGTTCATGCGATTACGATAGACCATTTAAAAAACGCCTAACTAACACCGACCGCTACTGGATTTGAACCCGAGCGTTCCTCGTTGCATGCCTATCCTGATGCATTGCGACATCTCTGACGCCACTAGTGACATGAATTTTGCCGATGAGTTGTTCTTAAGTGTAAGTTCGTTTCGGGGCTGTGATAAATGAGAAATTAGCACATCGAGTAAAAACGATGCAAATCGCATATTCCAGCAACGGAGCAGTGATATGCGTCTAAGTTACCGAAAAGAAGTACTCGAGTTCAAATCCCCGAGGTTTATGTTGGTGGTGTGTGGTAAGTTACAATAAATTAATATTTATAAAAAACCAGCCGATTATTAAACAAAATTAAATACCTTAGTTAATGAGAAATGTCATGAATCTGCAAAACAGGAAGAAGTGGGAAAATATTCCCCCAATCTTTTTTATTTTGAAAATTATTGGAGTTTCTTTTTGGGCTGAACAGTGTTCTATATAGCGACTTAAGTGAACTTTTTGCGAACTTTCTAGTTCTGTTAGAAGTTACTTTGTATTCCCTTCGAAGTTTAAACATCAAATACGAACTTGAAAGTAAGTTAATTACTTAAAAATGAAGTTGAATAGAGTTCTATTCATGATCATTTCGTTGGCTGATTAAGCCAAAAATCCCCTTTTATCGGAACTTTTGATTACTTGGGCTCTTACTGCTTTCTCATTATTAGTAGATATTTTATGGGGAAATTTCACTTTACTGCTACCTAACTTAAGCACACTATTTTTACTATTGCTGACTAACGCTGCTCGGTTTGTTTACTTGCATACGCAGTGAACTGTCATTCGGTTTGCTCGGCTTGTTTTCGCCGCGACTTTTTTTTCGCTGCGACGAGGGGCTCATGTACACATTTCCTTGCACAAATTTTCACGAGCAGTCCATATCGGTAACAATTAGGGTTTACAAGAGATCGTTTTATGTGCTATGTGCGAATTGTTTCAATAACGATGCAAGATGACAGTTCAAGACCAACAATTGAAAACAGTTCAAGTCCAAAATGCAGACAAACCGAAACTATAGACAAACAGACATGACTCTTGGAAGAATAATCAACAAAAATATCGTACCGCACATTTAGCCTGAACACTAGCACCACAGACAAACAGACATGACACTCGTTTTCCATTCTTCGTACCGATTAAACCGTCATTTCAAATTTGAACTTAGTTGGGAATGTCTCCGTTTTGGTCAAAGTGGCGCTTTTTGACGAAAGAATGGGAATTCCCCATAAAAAATACTTGCTACTTCGAAGGATACTCCTGTTGCTACTTGATATTTGGGAATTTCGAACATAGATTACCAAAATGGAGACATTCCCAACTAAGCCCAAATTTGAAATGACGCACAGTGCATTGAACGTGGGACTGCGGGACAAAAATCAAAACTGCTAGTTTTAGACATTTTATCAAGCTAGTTTAATGAAAAAAGTAGTTTATGATAATCGAAGCTAGTATTTGCTTAAATGTCTCAAATTATTTACATAATGGCAAAAATGTCCAACGCCAAATTTTTATGCAAGCATTGTAAAAGTTTTTCATCATTGCCGTCGGCTATATAACTACCAAAGTTGTTTGTGAAAGCGGCATTTGTACTAGAAATACTTTCGTAAATTCAGCAATGCCATCTAGTGTTAGATTAAGCCGCACTCGAAGATCAACCTTGGCTGCAATTTCGGTAATCGAGAAGTTTTTCTTCAGTGCATGAAAACTCGGAAAGCTATGTTTATGGGAGACGTTTAAGCATTTCTAAGCATTTCTAACAAATCTATATCTGTGAACAGAGCTAGTGTTTAAGTAATACTTAAGCCTTTTTTACCATTCTCAGCCGTAACGGAAAAGTAAATAATAATTTTCCGTGGCATAATTTGAAACAAAGTCTGCAGCTCGACGGCAACGATCCACGAAACGAATTTCCAGCAGAAAAACCGTTATCATTGATTATTCGTCATTATTATCAACCCGAGAAAATGAAAAAAACGGCAGCCGGTATTAAGTTTATTAATTTTTTTAAAGAAATATTTACTTGGTATATGAAATAAATTCGATTTGAGTTTAATTTTGAACAGTAATAGCACAAAGCTTCATAAACAGAGGTTTTTTTTAACAGGGATAACATAATATAGTAGAATCAACGGAAATCTGACGGTTTATCAGTGCTTGACGTTGATCTACAAATATTGAAATATCTTGCAGCTGTTGCAGCTAAAACCTGTTTGATCTTGTAGAGGACACTTTGAACAATTATTCTGTGTATATTTTAACTTTGAAGTCGGTGGAACATTTTTTAAATCAGTAATCAAAGTTGGAGTTCTGTTTTTTAAAGGACAATAAATATGTCGTTTCTATGGGGCGATTTTTTAGGAGTGAAGTCAAAATGAATTCCTTCTATAACCAAAACTTATTCTACTAACCTTGATTGTTATTCTCCATTTTAAAGATTTTGATTACACAAACTATGAAACTTTTACGAGCGTGATGAATAACCTTCAAAAATGAAAGCAAAATTTGTAAGTAAAATCTACTCTGCAACTTGACAGTTTGAACGCTTGTAATAGTAGTTGTGGCGCTTACCCAAGCAAACTAATACTTGTTTATATAGCAGAAGGCATCTACATATAAACAATTCTAAATACTTAGTATACCCGATTTAAAAAAGTGAAAAACGATTTTTGTCTATGGCTCAACGCACTGTGTGACGGTTTAATCGGTACGAAGAATGGAAAACGAGTGTTATGTCTGTTTGTCTGTGCCGAAAGTTTGCTTGGATAGTACAGCAAAATAAGCTCTCTCACGGTTTGTTAACATTTGAAACATAGGTCCTTTTGATAACCGAATATAGTCAGCACAGTTACACAATGCCGACGACGATGATACTATAATAATGTTTACGGTTGCGGAAGATTCAGCACACTTTCACTGGCCAATTTTAGGAACAGATGCAAGCACTCCAAGCATGGTTACTGCCTTTAGAGGATCGTCATTTTGGTGACCACATCTGTTGAACGCAACAGTAACCCCGATCGGAGTTGCTGATTTGAATACTAACTGTGCGTTCAAAGTCGGCTTTTGAAATAATGTTCTGACCTTCAACCTGCAGCACTTTTTCTTCCCGTCCATAAAAAGAAATCATTCATGTTTAATACCTAATTCTTAAACAAACGAAGGAAATAATTACAGAAGAGATTCTAGACTTTACGGTTGTTTGATGGCTGGTGTTTTCATATTTCTCTAGATTTATTGTAGTCAGCAAAGTGTTAGTGAATATATTTCAATCCTCTTTCGAGCAATTTAAATAAACTGTATCATACGGTGCTACGATCCGCTGATTACCAAGCCAACTACAACAGTGGAAAGTCGACAGGAAAGACGTCGGTAGATGGATAAAAGACGAGGGAAAATTTAAATTCGCTCGAATCGGATCCGGTCGATACACTCCAGTCGAAACAAGCACAGGCGGAAAACAATAAAATAAATAAACATGTCCTCTGGAGTCGGTTAGTCTGATCTAGCACCGGAATCCTTCCAACCCCGCCACATTTTGCTCGGCTGGCAGCATATTTTATCATTCCTGGGGGATGTTCCGCCATCTGGCTAACAGGAACCGGTTAGTTAGATAAATGCTGCCGGTCGAATGTTTGCCGATGGATCCGAAACTAGTTGTTGTTGTCTTGAAACCGACACCAAGTGCCAATAATGCGACGGGAAAACTAAAAGCTGGCGGATTCCTGCTGCTTAGCATCGTAATAAAGCTCAAGCTTATCGTTGTGGAAGTTCCGGGGAAATGAATCCGTAAACGGTTTTTCACGATTGTTACGGATTCCGGAAGGCTTAATGCGGAGTTAGCGCGCGCCAACAGCAATCCACCGATGAGATAAAAACTTTCGTGTATATGAAAATATTGTTCTTCTCTTTATTTCGAATCTTACTGCGAGTTAGCACAGCGGATGCAACTGTTAATGAAAGAACTTTTCCGTGCTTTTTTTTTTTTTGCTATTTTCCTTTCGCAGTCGAATAGTAAATGTAACCGGCACAGCTTATGGTGGTGAAATCATTAGAAGTGAGTGCTGCTTCCGGCGTGGCGAGGTGGGAGGTATTTGGACTAAGTGTTGAAATTGGATATTTTATATCCGAGCTGGATTGCACCACTGATTTGGGTCAGGCAACATTGTTGGTTTGCGGATGGAATGGATAATTATTTCCTCATTTTCTGTGGATGATATTTCCGCTTGATACATATCACAAATGGGACCATATTCGAACAATCCTGTTTCGCCATGAATGATTTAATCAACTGGCATTCGACCCTAGACAGGCCATTCCTTACAGCGCTGGTTTCTTGAATTAGTCGTTGTACATTTTATTTTCAGCTAGAAAAGATATTAGCCTTGTGCGAATCCCGCAGAATATTTTCTGTTTTTAATTTATTTCAAAATGAACAATTGTTCAAAACCAACAACTCTAGTAATTGAAAACCCCGAACAAAACGGTCAAAATGAGACACACACTAGATAATATGCTTAAAATCAAACTCTATTTTTCGTAATCATCCTCATTTACTCCAAACAAATTGAACAAACACGGGTTCTCGCCACACCAATTTACACAAAGGCCTAATATTGACTCCCATCGACGGCCGACACAAGCCGATATGGTACTGCTAATTAATTAGTTATTCAGAACATTTTGAATTGTTTGTCAATAGCGAGTTGCGCCCCCATACCGATTCACATGAAGTTCATTTGGAGCCTATCTAAATGGTGGTCTACTGCTGCGGTTGCCATTCAGCATTTCAATGAATGGTTTCAACCCGTTCCTAGGCAATCAAATGCCAGGAGGATACGTTGCAGTTCCAACAAAAGCTTCCCTTTCAATTTGGAATCGCCCAATATTTGTCGACCAGCCAACACCCAAAAGGCGAGGTTCTGCGCAAATATTTTAATCCAATGTGAATAATTGCATTCGTTACACGGGGTTTCGCATATGCTCTTAAACTGATTCAATTAGTTAGGCACACAGCCCCTAACACGCCCCTAACTCGCTGCACAGAGTGCAACTAGAGCCGATTGCGACCGCCTCTGTGCTTCAAATTTGGTGGCAAACGCGGTAAGCGGAAATTCAAACAAAAGTTTCACTTTCAAGTTCTACCGAATCCGAACGATAATGTCTACGATGTCGCGTACGTCAGGCGGTGATATACGACATCCTCGCTACGCTAACCTGGGAAACGAGGAGCCGTCCGATCATCGTTCTTTTGCGGCCAGTACAATATTTTGCACCAAGAAATCGCCAAAACTGTTTGCTCAATCGTAGCTTAAAGTCGGGGATGTAGAGTTTGATTTATGGCGATAATAAAATAAAAAAAAATATATTAGCTTCTACCGCCGTTCGGAGAAAAGCGTTCTATCCTTTCGGTTTGCTGTTGGGGGTTTTCTATTCCTGAACTCCTGCTCTGATGGTGTACGAAACTGACCGTGAGGTAATTCTCGTGAAGGTGACCCCTTGATATATGGTAGCGCTACGATTGGAGCTTCAATTAAGTAATACTTGAATCAATTGAGCACTCTTTCAATCCGTTGACTAGTTGTTGATAACTTCGACGTTTTTCACAACATTAAAAATCGTCGAAAAAGAAGATGAAGTTTGCTGAAAAACGTTACCACTACGTTCCCGTTATAGAGGCGACTAAACAGTAATAGGATCAACTTCGGTACGAATTACAGAAACTATCACTGAGCCTCAATATATATGGTTTGTCCCTTCATCAACAAAAGAAAACGTAACACTGTTTTACTACTTTAAAAAAAATCTTGACTTTCCTAGCTACTTTGCATACAACGAAGAGAATCTGTTAACCACTCGAAGTAAGTGTGATTCAGCCCTGCTGTCAGAGGTTTTGAGTATTGCTGTTAATTTTTGGTTTGAAGTGCATCGAATTGTCACAAACCGGTAAACATTGTTTTGATATTCGCACAGTTTTCAAAAAGTTTCAAGCATGGATGCAAATCGTGAAGTAATCAGTGCTTAGAAAATTTAGAAATTTAATTTATGCAATACGCCTGAATTGATGCAATATAGTGCTCATTCATTGCTGTTTCTGGTGCAGGTGAAATGACCTCAGCATTGCCAAAGTGAAACCAACGAGTCGAGCGAATCTCTTTCGTGTTCGTGTTGTTCTCTACATGAATCCATTCCCGAGAAATAGTGAATGAAATCATATGTGAATCATTCATTCACTATTATAAAATGTATTCATTTTAAATTACAATAAACGTAAACATTGCTCCGAAGTTTTAATGAATTTCCTTCAGCCAAGTTTTGGTTGATTTTAAAAAGCAGGCAATTTAAAAAACTAAACTTTGAGATCTAAAATATCAGTCAAGAGCAAGAAAGTTGACCGACAGGTTACTAGACAATCATTCAGCACTGCAATTCATGAATGAATTGTTTTGAATGATAGAAAACTGAGAAAGACAAACACTGTCTGCAGTTTAGTAGTCAGTTCCATGGGCTGACAGATAAAAGAGTACTACCAGGGGTAAAACTGTATGCGCTGAATGCGTTTTATGTTTGCCTTCATTTTCGAGCACTGGAAATAATAGTTGAATTGTTCTTAAAAATTTACCGATCATGTCAGATTTTTCGAAGGCTAATGCAGCAAACCAAAATGACTGGTATGCGACTGTAAGGACAAAAGAGATGATTAAGCGAGTGAGAGAACTTGTGGGCGAAATTCAGGGCAATCAGCACAGTCGACAGTACTAAACAGCTCTATACTTCGCCATCGTCTAATCTTCCACTACTCGAGCGTATAAAAAACAATAAGTTTATGGATTGACGGCTGAGCAAAAGAAAGCAGGAATGGTTCGAAACAGAATCTGCTTGAAGGGCACGCTGGTTGTGAATTTTTGCTTTCTAACGAAAAAATGTGCCTGCTGTAAACCTCTCACAACCAGGAAAATGATCGCTTGAGTGCAGTGAAATTATCTAACATCCTTAGCCCTACGAAAACCTAGCTGTTCAAAGATTGAAAAACATGACAAAAGTATAGAAATAAAAACCTAATTCCATTAAACTTTTTAAAATCAAGGGGAAGGAAGAAAGCGTGGACCTCTCATATCAGACGCTTCCCATTTAGATAATGATTTATTTACAGTCGTTGCGTTGAGAGTATCTTTGCTAATAAAGTTGCTAACCCTTGGGGATGAAATAATGCAATTTAGACCAGAAGCCAGGGTGCATTTGGCCAAAGATATAGCGTTAAATTTCACTATCTAAAAATAGACTATTCTGCCAAAAATATTAGTTTAAATAACATACTTACTTACTTTAGTGGCAACGGTTCGTTACCGATCCTGCGCCGAGCGAATTATGGTCCTCCAGTACTGTCGGTCGTGGGCTGCCGTTCTCTAATCCCCACGAACACCAGCTGAAGGTGCATCGTCTTGGATAGCGCACACTCATCGGGTGTGGGGTCTGCCTCAGAGTCTACAGCCTGTTCCTGGCTCTCTGCTGAAAATAATTTTGGCTACTCTTTCGTCGGACATTCTGGCCACGTGCCCAGCAGCCTGCCCCATTGTACTACCTTCACTATATCAGCATATTTCGTACTTACTTGGCACAACTCGTGATTCATGCGACTCCATCGTCCATTTTGCCACCAGGTATCTTCTTCTTCTTCTTGAGCATAGAGCCGGGGTGGCTCGTGCTGTTTCAAGCACTCGTCTCCATTCAACTCGGTCTTGGGCCACTCGTCACCAATTTCCTAGTCGTCTCAGAAGTCGCAAATCGCTTTCGACCTGGTCGAGCCATCGTGCACGTTGTACCCCCCTGTTCATGGTGCCAGTGTGATTGTTGAAGAGGACTATTTTCGTCGCACTGTCATCCGGCATCCTTACGACGTCACCGTAGCCTGCTAACTTTCGCTAGATGTACGATGGGAGTCTCCCCAAGCAGTGCCTGTAGCTCGTGATTCATACGCTTCCGCCACTCTCCGCTTTCAGTTTGTACTCCGCCAAATATCGTCCGCAGCACCGCTCGAACCGTTCTGTACGTCCTTCGTAAGCAGCGTCACGGCTTTAAGTTCATAAATAACTACCGGTCTAATAAGGGCTTTGTACATTGTTAGCTTCGTGCGGCGACGTATGCTTCCTAATCGTAGCGTTTTACGAAGAGCAAAGTCGGCCCGAATTCCCGCTTGGATGCGCCGCTGGATCTCCTTACTAGTGTTGTTGTCCGCGGTCACCAGCGAACCCAAATACACGAGCTCCTCTACCACTTCTAGTTCGTCGCCGTCAACGGTTACCGTCCGTGGGAGGCGCACGTTTGTTTCCTTTGAGCCTCTTCCTTTCATGTATTTGTCTTCGAAGCATTTATTTTTAGCCCAATTCTCCTAGACTCCGCTGTCAGTCTGGCGTTGATTGCCTCCGCCGTCGCAAAGTTCCTGGCTATGATATCGAAGTCATCTCCAAAGCCTACCCTTGGTAAAAATTGTGCCTCTCGTTTCGATGCCCGCTCGTCGGATCACTCCCTCAAGAGCGATGTTGAACAGCAAGCAGGATAAACCGTCTCGAAGGGACTCGAGAGTGTCCCAGAGATGCGTACGAAACACATCACTCGATCCAATGTAGCTCTGATCAGTTGCGTCAGTTTGTCCGGAAAACCGTGTTCGTGCATCATCTGCCATAGCTTGTCTCGATCGACTGTATCGTATGCTGCTTTGAAATCATTAAAGATGCATGGGCACGTTGTACTCCCGACATTTCTGCAAGTTCTGTCGGATAGTAAAAATTTGGTCCGTAGTTGCGCGGGGGCTCGCCTGATAATTCCCTTCGAAACCTTGTGCTATCGGTGACAACCGGCGTAACAGGATCTGGGAGAGTACCTTGTACGCGGCGTTTACTAGCATAATACCGCGATAGTTGCAGCAGTCTAGCCGATCACCCTTTCTGTAGATGGGACAAACCACTCCTTCCATCCATTCCTTCGGTAGCTTTTCCTTCTCCCAAATCCTCGAAATAACCCAGTAACCAAGTATGGATCACAGAACTTTACGCTCAAAAGCCCTAGCACCCGTCGATCAGGTTCCCTTAGCGTTCATGATTCATGTCCATAAAGAGCCACCGGGAAGATTATTGTTCTGTAGAGCGCCAGTTTTGTGTGAATTTGCAAACTACGGGACTTCAGCTGGCTATGTACGTAATTCGTAGAAAGCTCGATTCGCGGCTCTAATTCGTCGTTTCACTTCGCGGCTTACATCGTTGTCGAATGTCATGAGTGTACCAAGGTATATAAATTCCTCCACTACTTCATATTGTTCCCCATCTAATTCCACCTCGGCACCAATACCACTTGGTCTCCCACGTTCGCTGCCAGCAATCATGTACTTCGTTTTGGCGGTGTTAATGGTAAGCTCTAATCTCGCCGCTTCCCTTTTAAAAGACCTGGAGGCGTCTTCCATTACTCTACAGTTGATTCCGATGAGTTGATTCGACGTCATCCGCAAAACCAAGAAGCATGTGAGATTTCGTGATGATAGTTCCATTCCTTTCGACATTTGCTTTTCATATTGCACCTTTCAAGGCGATGTTGAATAGCTGGTTAGACAGTGCATTGCTTCAGTCCATCTAACGTCACGAAAGCGGCTGAGGTCTGACACGCTATTCTAACGCATGATTAGGACCCATCCAGCGTCACAGGAATCAAAGTAACTAGTTTCGTCAGAAAACCATGTTCTAGCATTGTCTGCCACAGCTCGTTTCGTTTGACTGATTCGTGCGCCGCCGTAAAGTCCACAAACAAATGACGTATATGCTAGTTGTACTCCCGGAACTAGTAACTGACGGAGGGTAAGCATCTGATCCGTCGTAGAACGACCTCACGAAAACCAGCTCGGTACTCGCCGATCAAGGACTCCGCTAACTCCGACTCCGCAGAATTGAACAAAGTAATTCCTCGATAGTTTTTACACTCGAGTCGATGCCCCTTTTTAAAAGTTGGGCAAATGAGGCCATCCAACCACTCCCTGACTTCTTCCTCCCTGATCCTGACAATAATCAAATGGATTGCTTCGTACAGCTGCTCGCTCCCCACTTTTAGGAGTTCAGCCGGGATACCGTCCTTCCCAGCAGCCTTGTCATTTTTCAGCTCAGTGAATGCTTTCTTAATCTCCTCCAGTGTTGGTGGCGCCCCAGCTTAGCCAACGCTTACAATTCTTATCCTGTCCTTGCTGATCTCCGCGTGTACCTCCACAGTGTCTGGAAGTGCTCCTTCCACCTGGCTGCTACCGCCATTTTGTCAATAAGCAGATTGCCAGCACTATAATTGCACATCACAGGCTTGGCAAAATTCCTGCCTCTCACCGTTTTGTAGAAACTCCGTGTGGCATTGCTGGCGTATCGCTCGTCTGTGCCGGCGAGCACATGCTCCTTGTACTCGCATTTTTTTAGACGATGGGTTATTTTTCTGCAGCTCTAGTCTCTCTGTATCTCTCTCTCTGTTTTGCCGTGTTGCCGCTGTGAGCATGCGAATCCTGGCCTAGTTTTTTCATCTGTCACTCTATGGCATTACGAATCAAACCAGCTGTTACGCTGTCTTCCACGCATCGTGCCTACCACCTTCTTCGCAGCTTTTTCGAAGATACCTTGGATGTTCCTACACAGCCCATTTATATCTTCTCCTTCTACCTGCTGTTCTGCGATTCGTTGATCGACATTCTTGGGGCACTCCACTGGTACGCCATCTGCCGTCAACCACGACAAGACATGATCGATCTGAGAGCTAGAGTCTCCATTTGGATGCCTCCAGATGTGTTTCCGAATATTCAAACATAGTATCACATAGTGTCACATAGTATCAAATGAAAACAGCATAAACAACGGCACAGATAACCAAGGGTTAAGTATTATATAGGGAGGAGTATTACACACACTAAGAAATGTAAACAAACAGAGATCAGAGTAACGCTATACCGTCACCACACAGTAGTCAAATCTCAAACAGTCAGTACAAACAAAGTGACCAACAGCAAAAACAGACGGCACATCAACCGTTGCTAGAGATACTAACAGACATTTGCCGCAAAAGCTCATTTTACCGGACTACTATAACAGAAAAAACTGACACTAATTGTGTCAACAAATTATTATATTAAATGTAGTAAGTAAAAAACAGATAAAATTAAGACCAAGCAATCACTATCAGTATTCACACAGCAATATAAAGAGGAAGCCAATTGTAAATTACATGGCCGATCACAAAGTAGATACACATCTACACCAGACAACAAAACGTACAGCCTCTGTAAGTTAAAAATATGTCATTCTTCTAAGACGGAAAAAACGAATTTATATGTAATAAAATTTTAGATTCCTTATAAAAGGTGGAATGAAACCACCGAAACGTCGGATATAGAAGCAAAACATCGTTATAGCTTCTGAATACAGACTGCATAACCTGAAAGTTTACAATAATTAAATAACGAATATTCCAATAAGAGTGTATACTGTCTAAATGAAATTCCTGCGTTGGTGCAAGCGCAATTATAAACGAGTTACGAAAATATTTTTATCCGGCTGAATTTTGGTACCTGCCTTATTACAGATTTGACGTTGAACATGCGGATGAGTCGCCACTGGGTCTGGGCACGCCAGTGGTTTTAGGTATCCATTTTTGTTTTGAAAACTCTGGGTATTTTGGAAGCATGAATCGAATTTCAAGTTGACCCGATTGTAAATAAACCCGTATATGGTGAGAGCATGGAATGAATTAATAGATTCATACTTTTCATAAATGTGATTCGTAATCCTTTGCAAAATTCTCGCGCAAAAATATAAAAATCTAACAATAGCTAAAACCTTACCACAGACAAACAGACATAACTCTTGGAAGAAAAATCAACAAAAATTATCGTACGTCACATTTAACCTGAACACTAGCACTATCTATGATCGACATTCCCAAATATCAAATAGCAACATGGGTATCCCTCGAAGTAGTAAGTATTTTTTATGGAGAATTCCCCTTCTTTCGTCAAAAAGCGCCACTTTGACCAAAACGGAGACATTCCCAACTAAGCTCAAATTTGAAATGACGGTTTAATCGGTACGATGAATGGAAAACGAGTGTTATGTCTGTTTGTCTGTGACCTTACTATACTCATCGAGTTTCGCGTGGTAAATCGAAATAGTTCTCCTGCAATTGTAACGACACTATCTTCCCTTGTGTACTGTGTGAACCGCAATTGGATCCGTAGTCCTTTTACACAAATCACCACCATCGTTTTCCCGGTATAGTTCCCAATAGAAAAGCTATACAGCCTAGGCATGGTACAACCGCCCAACCCGCATTCGTGTTGCATTTTTTTTTTCAACTGCGCGCTAACACTTGGGCGACTTCATTATCGTCGTCACGTACCACCGCGTCACAAGGCTTAAATATTCCATTTGAATTCACAGCATAATTCCAGCGAGGGAAAATATCGGTTTTTACTCTCGACAGATCGTTGGTCCACATTTGACGAGTCACACGAATCGCTCTGGATGTGCACCCAAAGTTTGTTCTGGGTAAGAAATTAGTACCAAAATGAGCTTGTGTTGTCCCTCAAACGGCACTGCCACCTATTCGGAGTGCAACGTCTGCCTTTGTTTAGGTCGATGATGATACGCAGATGTTGGTAGGACCGTATAACTCCGTTTTGAAATAGGATAGTTCACGCTGCTTTGATATACAACTGCACTAGCGGCAGCAGACCTCAAACACAGGGAGGATACACGCTGGTCTCTATGATATTCAAATTTGAAAAAACACTGATTACGCCAGTGTTTGCCAGGAACTCACATGCCACGGATAGTCACGTGCGACACATGTGAACGGTAACCGCTGCGCTCTGGGTCCTTCGAGTCGTTCGGTTCGCTCCGAATTCCCTGTCGTGAATGGTATTTACTGGATTTGTACTGCCGGAAAGTGACGGCGCGGCGTTCTCCTCGTATGTTCTCCGTTCCCGGGTGAATACACTATGGAGGCATATGTTTATCTTTACATTTACACCGCGCTGAACTTGAAAGAGATTGTTCCAGTGTGAGTGGGTTAGAAGGTTATCGAGAAAGTGGCATTTGAATGCGAAAGGTTATTTCGAATGAGAACATGTTGTCGTTGTCGTCGTCGTCGTCGTAATGCTTCCAGGTGGTACGGTACGGTCAGGTGGGAAAACTGCCTCCCTACTTACGACTGCGGAAATGGAGCTTAATTAGTGGATTGAAGTTATGGTTTGCCTAAGTAGTGAAAATTATGTCTTTTCATTTTGTGCGTTTCACTGTACGTTAGGTTCTTGGAAATGGCATCCTTGCCGTTTTCAGTGCGTCTTCGGAGACAAGCTGCAAGTAAGTTTGATATAAAATTGAGCAAAATTTTCAGTTACCAAAATCACCAAAATAAGTCTTTACTCAGTTTTCAATAACGTTCAAGCTTCATATCAACATTAAATCGAATGGCCGCTTCCGCCTTCCGTAGCCCTCTCTGTATTGCATGCATCATCGATTCCGAGCAACGCCGAAACCGATCATTGGTTTGGCATTTTGGTATGGTATTTGAGCATCTATTTGAAGTGTGCAAATGTGCGAGAAATAAAAACCGCTATCGCCTCGTCAGCGTAAGGCTCATCACCATCATCACTGCCGTCGCCGCGCCGCCACTATTGCCACCCCCCACGGGAGTGGAATTAATTTGGCTGAAAGCTGTATCAATCGGCAGTAACGATTCGGGCGTTGATTTTTTTTTTTTTTTTGCTACCACCATTGCTGGTGGTGGAGATTGTTCGAGCTATCGTTACCAGTCAGCCTGCTAGCCTTCCGACCAACCGCAGTATGGATCGTATGCACACCCCTGGTGTTGGGATGTTTGGTTGGAAAATGTTGATTCAAGTCGGAATTTTCAAATGCAAATGGAACGGTGCGGTCTCTGGTCTTGTTTTTGTTTTGTGTTGTCTAACGGAACGTAGAACAACAGCGGGCATGATTACCAGGGGATGAAGGATCAGTAAACTATCATTCTCAAAGCTGATCGTTTGGTTTTATGGGGCATTTTCTGTGATGCCGGAAAAATCTTTCAAAGAATTGTTCCCGGCGATAGCCTTGGGCGGTGGCGGTGAGGTGAAGCTCGATGTTAATTAGTAAAATGGCATGAATTTTACTGCTCAGATCCGATTTGCCGGGTGATAAATTATACCGCATTTACGGAGCGGTTCGGAATTGTGCTTTAATGTGCTGCCAGTTTTTGTTGAGCCTGTGTCTAATATCCTAATGGAAAGCCCGGCTCAAGAATGGGAAACTTTTAATTAACAATGATTAAATTTCGCAGTTCAGTGGGCTTTTATCGGTGGACATACTTGCACTAAGGAATGTAATCTACTGGCTTTTTTCTCAGTTCCGCTCTGGAACTGATGATTGAAGTGGCAAGTCATTAGTTTAAAAAGCTTTTTTGGGCACGCTGGCGGACAAAAGCATCGCATCACCCCGCTGCTAATCTCTGGCATAATGCTAAAAGATGGAAATAGCAAAGCCTAAAATTATTGTGTTCCCGTAGTGGTCAGCAAAGAATGGTGCGACGAATTTTGGTTTATATACAAGTTCTTACTCATTCCAGAACGACTTTGACTAATTCTATTATATCTAGTCAGGACGTTATGTTGTATTATTATTTTTCGTTTCGCTTAAATGACACAATCATTATTTCACTTTTACATTATTGAGTTTTCCTATTTTCTACACTAAACTTAAAATAACCGTTAGTAATCTAAAATACTCTTCTGATCCAAACTTCGAATACTTCAGAATATGATAAAATTTATGCTTATTGTATACCTCCGTGTTTGTTAGAATGTCCTCTATCCGATGAGGTATGACACTGACTCCCTAGGACCTTTAGGACTCCTTATAAGCAATCAGTAGGCGCTGGAAAAAAGTGAGAACTCAGATTATAACTTGGTTCCCATATTCTTAGCGTTTCGTGCAAAAGTAACTGTTTTCCCGTTTGCATTATTTTACCAATTTCCAATTTTACCAAAAATGCTTCTTAAGCTGATGGAGAAAATCACGGATAACTTTATCCGCAATGAGTTTTTAAAAGACTCTCCGTTACATGTAAATCAACATGCATACCAACACGGTAAATCTACGGAAACCGCACTGCACTGCTTAGTGACGTTAATAGAGAAATCGCTCAAATATCAAGAGACAGCACTTTGTGCTTTTCTTGATATTGAAGGCGCTTTCGATAACACCTCCCTCACGTCAATTAATACGGCTCTCTGTCAAAAGAGAATCGACCACACTACAATGAGCTGGACTCAAGCAATGCTCTCGAGCAGAGAAATTACAGCATCATTGGGAGATACGTCGGTCACGATTTCGGTGATCAAAGGATGCCCACAGGGAGAGTTCTCTCCCCTCTGCTCTGGTCACTGGTGGCCGACGCACTCCTTCACAAGCTATCACAGCTTGGTTATGAGACCATTGCTTACGCCGACGACGTTGTACTTATCGTCAGAGGAAAGTTTAACGCAGTATTGTCAAGTCGCTTGCAAGGAGCTCTAAACACCACCATGTTATGGTGCTCACAAGAGGGACTTAATGTTAACCCCACCAAAACAGTCGTTATACCATTCACTAGGCGAAGGAAACATACCGTTGCTCCCCCTATACTGAATGGTGTCAGACTGGGCTTCAGTAATGAAGTCAAACACCTCGGAATAATTCTCGTAAAAAAACTGAACTGGGCTGCCCACCTAGATTATGCTGTTAAGAAAGCAACTTCGGCTATCTGAGCATGCAGCTCACTGTTTGGCAAAACCTGGAGATTGAAACCTCAACTAGCCTTTTGGTCATATACTACTATTGCATGGCCTAGGATAAACTATGCTGCAGTCGTATGGTGGCCAATGATGAATGAGGTGACAGCCCAAGCCAAACTAAACAAAGTTCAGCGCCTGGCCTGTCTTACAGTTACCAGTGCCATGCGTATAACGCCTACTGCAGCCATGGAGGCAATGCTATGCTTACTGCCTTTGCATCTTCCTGTGAAGAAGGAAGCAGAGCTCGGCGCACTACGGTTGCAAATGAGTAAAACTATACTTAAAGGTGACCAAATCGGTCATCCTCGCATCCTTCGGGAGTTCAATCTGGCACCCTTAGTAACTTCAGTCTCTGACTGCATGGAAGCCAGGCCCAATGTGGACGTTCCATATGAGGTGATTGAAACAGATCGCTCAATGTGGAATAATGGAGGGCCCGATCTTCCATCTGGAACTATCTGCTTTTTTACAGATGGTTCAAAAATGGGGGTCTGCACAGGCTCCGGAGTCTACGGACCCGGCAACAGGGAAACTATCTCATTAGGAAAGTGGCCCACCGTTTTTCAAGCAGAAGTATATGCAATATACATCTGTGCAACAATATGCTTGAAACGAAAGTACAGGCATGCGAAAATCGGTATCTTCACGGACAGCCAAGCAGCACTACTGGCACTCAAGTCCGCCAAATGCGTGTCCAAATTAGTTTGGGAGTACAGCACAGCATTGAGGGGGCTCTCCCGCCAAAACAAAGTTTTATTACTTTGGGTGCCCGGTTACAGCGGAATCGAGGGCAATGAATTAGCTGACAACCTAGCAAGACAAGGATCAGCTCAGCAATTTATTGGTCCTGAACCGTTTCTGGGCACCTTCACATCCGTCGAATATCGAATCTCGAATAAATAATATCGGCAAGGTATCATCCGACACCTGCCGCTTTTGTAACTCTGAATCTGAAAGTTCAGCGCATCTGCTCTGCTATTGCGGAGCTCTTGCATTTATCAAGGCACTTCTTGGGAAGTTTCCTTCTTACTCCATATCAGGTATGGAACCTAAATCCCAAGACGGCCATTGGCTTTATGAGCCATGTAGTACCGAATTGGGGCACAGGATTACAACTATCCCGCTCAACTCCATCAACGGGTATGAGCGGTCCGTAAACTGTGTACAGCAATCGGGGCCTGCTACAAAAGACGATCATTAAGACTGTCGCAGTGACCTTTTAACCCAATGCCTTTCTGGAAAAAAGGAAAAAAGGATATAATTTGATCAGTTAAGTTAAAAATTTTAACTGGTTTGGTACGATCATTGTTGATGATGTATATGGTCGGTTCGGTACGACCATAGATGAATTAAATGATTCGGTACGATCATAGGTAACTGATGTATATGGTTCTTTATCTGACTATAAATTGTCTACATGAATTAAAACATGATTACAGACTATAATAAATTAGATCTTCTTACCTTCTGTGCGAATAAGTGCGAAGGCACACCGAAGCCAACAGTTCTGCGACGTTTGAGAACTTCTTGATGCATTGTGAGATTGGTCCATTAGCGCCAATGAAACGGTATTTGCAGCAAACCAGTTAAGCGCAATTTCCGCTGCGATACCCGGAAGTTAAGCATAGATAGCAACCTTGGAGAATCTTTTTCGCCGTTGATGACTTTAACCACGAATATAGCCTGATGCATTTTGCGTCTGTGCTCGAGTGATATCGAGGTCAAGTAGACAATATCTGTTCGGGTAAGGTGGCAGGTTATCAAGATGCTGCCATGGGAGATGTCCTAAAGCCAGTTCGTTGCACACGTTAAATCCGTAGGTTCCGAGTAAGATGTCAGGGGAACTACACCAAATTACAGTTCACCAGTAGAGGACGAAGTAAAGCGCAATATTATGATTTAAGGCAGTGAACATCTCTAAAGTTACGTCCAATCTTAGCAGTAAATCCAAGTTGTCGAGTCGCCTAAGAAATAATTGATTCGCGATATAAATTGAACATCAATTTAGTGTTCAGTAAGCCACCCAGGTCGCTAGCTTGATCCACTCTGCGTAGTGCAATTTCGTTGATAGTATAATTGAAGCTAATTGGATTTTTAATCCTGTAAAAGCTCATAACTTCACACTTTGCTATACTTGTAATAAACGCGTTCTGTCTGCACCATTCAGGGAATAGATTGAGCAAATCTTGCAAGCGGTGGCAGTTCGCTTCATTATCTATCCTGGCAAATAGTTCCAGGTTATCGGCGTAAACTAACTTGCAGCCGAGTTCCAGCAGAATCGCAACATCAGTGAGAACATTGAGAAAAGCAAAGGCCCCAAGTTGCTACCTTGAGGAACTCCAGATTTGTTACTAAACATTGATGCTATACACTAAAGTATGTTTTTACTCGGTTTGTTTTTTGACGTAGGACAACGTCTTTGTTTACTATACTGGGACTGAGTAGCACTTTATGAAAACGAAAATAGAAGTGTAACGTTTGAATGAAAGATTTCAAATGCTAATGCTAAACTACTGAACGAAACTGAACAATTTATGTGTCGTTGGATAGATTAAAAGACCAGTAATTTTATGGAGGGCGCAAGAGAGCAATTTTATGGGGAGCGTAAGAGGAGGGGCTCCTAATTTCCTCAAATTTCAAATTTCAAAAGCAAATGGAACCAAATTTGGGATGTGGGAGTTTTAAAAGGCAGCATTTTTTTCTATGGTATACTGAGACCCCTTCCCCTTGTGAGAGGGGGGGCTCCCATACAAATGAAATACAAATTTCCTCATAACTCGAGAACTAATCAAGCAAAAGGAACCAAATTTGGCATGTGGGGGTTTTAGAAGGCAAGAATTTTTTCTACGGTATACTGAGACCCCTTTCCCTTCTAAGAGGGGGGGGGGGGCTCCTATACAGATGAAACACAAATTTTCTCTAAATTCGAGAACTAATCAAGCAAATGGAACCTAATTTGGAATTTGGGGCTTTTGGAAGGCAGGATTTTTTTCTGTGGTGTACTGAGACCCATCCACTTTTTAACAGGGGGGGACTCCTATACAAGTGAAACACAGATTTCCTCAGGATTCGAGAGCTAATCACGTAAATGGCACCGAATTTGGAACGAGGGGGTCTTAGAGGGCAAGAATTTTTTCTATGGTGTACTGAAACTCATCCGTCTTTTAACTGGGGGGCAAATTGAACCAAATATGGCATGTGGGGGGTTCAGAAAGCCAGAATTTTTTCTATGCTGAATTAAGAGTCTTCCCTCTTCAAGAGGGGGGGGGGGCCGGGGGTTCCTATACAAATATAACAAAAATTTCTTCATAACTCGAGAACTAATCAAGCAAATGGAACCAAATTTGGCATGTGAGGGTTTTTGGAAGCATGTATTTTTTTGTTTATTATGTAGATTATAGTCACTTTAACCAGTTTTGGGTCATTCGTGACTTCTGCGGGGTTGGGATTTGAACCCAGGTCCTCGGCGTGAGAGGCGTGAATGCTAACCACTACGCCGGGCTGACTCCAGGCATGAATTTATTGTATGATGGTTTGAGACCCCTCACCCCCGTCGTAGAAGGATAAGGACTCTCATACACGTAAAACAGAAATTTTTGCGTGCGTGCCATATTTTCTGCTGTGTAACAAGTGGTGAGCTGTGAAAGTAAACTAGTAAAACCTTCTCGTAGCAAGAGACAGTGAATCGACGCCACTAACTTACGTGCCTGTTGCCGTTCATGTCAAAAGAGAAGGACATTCGAATGGCACGTCATATTTGCTATGAACGTGCTTTGGCTTTAATATTATTTGTAACCAATGGCCCTTTTAAAGACCACAATCGAGTTAAAGTAAGATTACTTTAACTTATAACAAAACTAATTGTCTTTGACCACCGGCCGGTTCTGGTCGGTGGGACAATGTAAACTCCGTGTTTTATTTCACGCTTTCCCCGGTTAGTAGTGTCGGGTAGAAGGGGGTGGGGGTGGGGACTAAGGCCCCTTCACTACTATTGTAAAGAGACATCGACAGTACAAGCGGAGGATGGTGCGGATAGGCGGGAAGCAGTGGGGTAATACAACTATCAACCGTAAGCAAGCAATCTGAAAAACATAACACTAGGTCCAGGGGGCGCCCGAGATGGTTTCGCTGCGTGATTACTTCAGAAACGATCATTTATCATTTATAACCATATAGTTGAATGATGTATATGGTTCGGTACGACCATAGATGAATTAAATCATTCGATTCGATGAATGAATGAATTGTGAGTATCCTGTTCAACCGTTCGATCACAAAGAGGTAGTTTCCAACCATTTGGAAATCCGCCTCAATCACACCGATTCGCAAGTCTGGTTCTCTCAACGAGGTGGAGAACTATCGTGGGATTTCAATTCTTAAGTGTCTACCTAAAATATTTTAAAGTATGGTGCACGATGAACTCTACCAACCTGTTAAATCGATAATTACTACAGATCAGCACGGTTTTATAAAAAAAAACGTTCGACCACAGCAAACTTACCAAGCTACGTTTCGACTTTGGTGGACAAAATGGAAAAACGAGAACAAATCGACGCTGTGTATATCGATTTCGCCAAAGCTTTTGACAAGGTCCCACACGTTCTAGCGGTCGAGAAGTTCAAAAGAATAGGGTTACCAGAATGGATAACTCAATGGATGCTGTCTTATCTTACGGGTCGCAGCTCAACGGGGAAAGTTTGTGGTATCTGCTCTACCCCATTCCAAATTCAGTCCGGCGTACCTCAGGGCAGCGTCCTGGGACCATAGCTATTCATTTTATTTATCAACGATCTATGTTGGAAATTAAAGTCGCCAAAATTATTATTCGCTGACGACCTCAAATTTTACCGAGTAATCACGACGTTGAAAGATTATTGCGCACTTCAAACGGATATCACACTCATGGTTTGTTGCAATTTGAACGGAATGGAATCAAACGTAAATAAATGCTGCATAACATCATTTACCAGGTTACGTGCATCAATTGCGTTTGATTACATCATGGCAGCAACCAGTTTGGAACGAAAGACAACTGTGAAGGACTTGGGAAATCAGATTGATAGCAACATCTAGATTCGTAGAACATATCTCTGCTGTTACCGCTAATCATACGCAATGTTGGGGTTCCTGAAAAGAAATACGAAGTTTTTTGCAGATATCTACAGTTTGAAGACCCTGTACTGCTCGCTCGAGCGGAGTGTTCTAGAGTACGGAGTGCAAGTGTGGACACCATATCATGTAGTTCAAATCAACCGAATCGAACGTTTACAAAGGCAGTTTATTCGATACGCTCTTCAGAATCTTGGCTGGAGGGATAGGACAAACCTACCACCGTATGAAAGTCGCTGCATGCTGATCGGCCTACCAACGTTGTCAAGTAGCCGAGTATTCTCCTTCAACGCATGATTATTTTCGACATTCTAGCAAGCAACATCGACTGTGCGGATATATTGAGCAAACTACGCTTCAACACGCCATCACGGGTGTTGCGCCAAACTGACTTTTTTCGGCAATTGCCTCATCGCACTGCTTACGGAATGAATAACCCGCTGGTAGTTTGCTTCAGTCGTTTCAATGAAATTTACTATTTATTCGACTTTGGTTTGTCAAAAAATGTATTTAGGTTAAGAATTAGTAGTATTTAGTTAGTTAGATAAGTTTTATGTTTGTGCGATGTTTCTTTATGTCAAAGATAAATTAAATTAAAATACAAATTAAAAATATAAATACGAATTATATGGTTCAGTACGACAATTGATGAATTAAATGATTTGATACGATCATAGTTGAATGATGTATATGGTTCAGTATGACCATAGATGAATTAAATGATTTGACACGGTCATTGCTGAATTATGTTTAGGTTCGTTACGACCATAGATGAACTAAATGATTTGGTACGACCATTGTTGATGAATTATATGGTTCGTTACGTTGATTGTCGAAAAGATTGCTTTATTCAGTGTGAATCAAGTACGCCAACCAAGATTAAGATGACAGTCCCTTAATGCCAGACGTAGAAACCTTTTCTGCACATGCTCGATTTGCAAGTTTCATGTGCGCTGGTGTGGAAGCTGGTTGAAAGACGGTGAAACGTAATCACTTAGCACTTCTCAGTGCTTATTACCAAAGAATCTAGTTTACACCACGTCACGAATTTATCTAATAAAATATGGATTTGATAATAATTCTCGATGTAATGAATCGTCAGATAGATCTCATTGGTGTAAACTGAAAAAAATGATGAAAAGGAGAGGTCCAAGCGTGGTACCTTGCGGTACACTTGAATTATTTGTGATTGTGTAGGTGATAAGTTCGATCTTAACTTAACTTGTAAAATTCTATCACACAAGAATAATTTAATAATGAATTCGTTCGAATGCAGTTTTTAGGTCCGTATAAACTACATCAACCTGCGTTTCATGTTCAATATCCCGAATGCAGCTTCACTTAAAATCGAGGTGGTTAGATGTCACGGAACATCCAGAGACAAATCAATGCTGATCGGAACGGAATGTCCAGAGACAAATCAATGTCACGGAACGTCCAGAGACAAATCAATGCTGATCGAAGGATACTTAACAGTGCTTACAATTATTTCGGACAACTTGGATACAGCTGATAAACTAATAAGACCATGTGGTCAATGGAGATTGTTATATAGAAAACAGAGATTCAGAAAACTAGTCTTATGTATTGTTATGAATGTTATGTGAAATGAAAAAGTAGACGAGCTTCGGCTGGAAAATTCAATAGCATCGTCTCGGCAAAGTCCCCAGGCAGAGAATCCAGCAAACCCAGAACGACACCATAACGCATGTGAAGAAATATATACTGGACAGACTAGAAGAAAGGGTAATTTCCGCATTGTTGAAAAGACAAAAACAGCAGTTACGTGAATCCAAAGTTGCTTTTACGCTTAGCCTACGAGTCGAATCATCCCTAATGCCGAAAGACCCGGAAACTAGTGTTTCTTCTCTGAAAAAAGTCACCCAGTAAACCATTTGGTTTGTATATCTCGACTGCGACTGAGGTATACGAAATCATATCTGAACGAAAAAGTTATATTTCACGCCATATAAGAACATATATGTACCAAAGTGGAGGCGATATACGTGCGAAAATTTTGACAACTATTTGTAATTCTATTTTGCGCAGTTTTTATATCACGCAACTAAATACTCCTGAATATATGATATAGATATAATCAAATATTGTAATTGTCTATTCTGCTTTATAATTCACAGTCATGAATTGTATATGAAGACACGCACGACTGCAAAACAACTTATTGTTCACTTCGATTTGACATGCCTAATCATTATACAATTCCAATGTGAAATTGACATGAAAACGATTTAAGGTGAACTTTCTATTACGATTTTGTGTTATCTGGGCAATTTCGTTAGAAATAGTTATCTTCAGGATTTCGTTCGCTTTGGAGATATCCGCTAAATGCATGACAAAGTCAGCTTTATTTGCAAATTAATGTAATAAATGATAAATTCGTCAAAGAAAAATAAATATTAAGCGTCTAAGCTAGACATTTTTTCTATGCTTTTATATTAAGCAGTTATCAGCTTAGCCTTTTTATCATATTTTATCTTATGAGAAGAGGAGAGATGTGGGGGTTGAATGCCCCTGGTACAGAATATACTATCTCGGCAGCGATACACTGTGCTGCCGTTGCGACGAACGGTATGAACAGTTCGGTGCATCATCATTCCGGCATGGCGTTTCGGGGTCGTCATTTTGGCGTTTGCTTGGCTTGGGTACTGTCAAATGAATCGAAACAGAGTCAAAGTAATCGTACCATATTGGTTGATTTAAACTGTTTATTCTGCAAGTTTTTGATAACCTTAAAGGAGAAAACATCAATCATCTTCATAACCCTCATCATTATTAATGCAGAGTTTTCAACTAACACAAGGTAATCGATGTTTCAAATTTAATACGCACAATCCTTTATTATACAAATTTAATAAAGCGAGTTACAATCCCTATTATCACGCTGTATTTCGTAAATGTGCGATGGCACACCCACTGTCGGTAAAGAGTCATTAAGCTTTGCGAACATAGACAGTTCTCGTAAATATTATGGTCCGCCTCAGAACAATTGACCCCCAAGATATTAACTACAGATTAAAGAGCTACGGTTACGATTTAATTAAAGCAAACACACTTGAACAGACTCTAAGACCGTGAATACTAAAATCTCAAATCAGATGTTCAGTAGCAGGCGTATTTCCTCAATTTCTTCAAATTTAATTTTCAAGTGCGAACCATTAATTCTGTCTGCAAAGGGTCCATTTTCCCCTCGAAGTACCCGAAAAATAAGCAAACGCAGAGTCGTACATCTTGTTGCTTCACGTGCCACTCTGAATAAACAATTCCATCGGACGGCATCGAATGTGGTATAAAAAAAGGAATGGGAAAAAGAGGGAAGTAATTAATATTTTCATCTTCAGCTCTTTAATTTAGCGCGAAATTGCTGACTGGATCACGGCATTATAGAAAGGGCAAGAAGACCGAATGGGAAAATTCCAAGAATTAAATTGCAAAGGGAAAAGTTTTCTCCCCCTCGCTTGTCGATGGATGGCGGTAATAACATCCAGCGAGGGTTTGACCCGAGCAGATTTTTTGTTTGTTTTTTCAAGCACTCAACGGTTCTGAAAAAGGTCAGAAATATTTTGTTTCGCAAAAAAATCCAAAAAAAAGTTTTTAATGGACGTATCAAAGTCTTATTATCATTTCAACTCACTACTCAAACCACATTAGAGATCACTAGCAAATTTGTGACATTGTATTAATTATCATCAATAAACTAATAAAAAGCTCTGCTGTGGAAAATAATAATATTTTCCTCTAAATTGAGCCATTTATTGGCGCTACAGCAAACACCAATTAGCTCTCGGCACCCAATTACTAAGTTCGAACGGTGTAAATAATTAATTAGCCACACGTCAATTGCGCTCTAATTCAACAACGGTTGCACCGGGAATATTTTGATATTTGGTGTCTACCGCGACTCAGCAAATAGTTTCATCATTTACGTGATTATTTTCCAATCACAGATACCGAATCGGGATCCGGACCGCGCACGAGTTGCAGCTCTTCAGTAATGCCAAGTGGTCGTTAGTGCCCATTGAAAATTGTTCACCAAAACAATAATCGCAAAATTGCTTCCTTGTTTGTGCCGAGTGGTTAGGGAACGGAGAGCAGGCTGTAATTATTCAGCGCAAAGTTTTCCAATAATTCCATGTTGAATACGTACAGCTACTCGAATCTCGAAAGCTGCCAATCAAGCCTGTGCAATTTCGATCAACACTGAAAATTTTAGATTTTTCAATTAAACTTTAAATAAACTATTTATAGAACAGAGAAACATATTGCATTCAAATGTGAGCTTAAAAGACTTAAAATTCAATTTTTATGTTTTCGGTTTTCAACCCCCACACTGCAACACCCATTCAAATTCTTTTGTATCTTCCCACTCAATGCTGATGACACTGTTGGATACATTTTCCATTTTATGGCTGTTGTACTGAAAAACAACAATAACGGCCAGCGACATTGTTATTTCGACGGTAAACTTCTACAATGGCCGTTTCGCATTAGTGCATCGCTATTGCATTCTCCCATAGTACCAGCATAGGTAGGTGCACTGACGTGCTGCGGTTTTGAGCTTGCAGGAAAACATTTTTCTTTTCAAGCGTGGGAAATCCAAGACTTTTCTGGCCAGGACGCTGGCACTGCTGGCGCTGGCTGGATGCTGCTAAAATTGTGCTTACAATTGAAACAGATGGATGGCTCAACACCAATTCGCAACGCGTCGGAAAACAAACTTTTCGTCATTTTATTGCGCATCTAAATTTGCGACATGAAGTAGGTACTTGCGATAAAGTGACCAGATTATTTTTAGACTACGGCTGGCAACAAAAGACATATCGGATGGCAGCAAAAGGGAAAATAGTTCTATAGGATATGACTTGTTTATTTAACCTTTAAATGCGCACGCTGAAAAAATTCATTTATAAAGAAAACTTACTTATCTAAAGGCGGTAAACATAATTTACTCTGGTGATGTTTTTCACTATGTTTATTTAAAGCAACATTGCGCATTTAAGGGTTAAAGGCAACTCAACACAAAATTACAGGTATCTTTCAGCTAAACTTACTTGACCAAACTCGTGACTTTAGTCATGACCTTGAAATGCGGTCAGGCATATATTAATATTTATTTTGAAACGATGATTCTACAATTGATGAAGGGACGGTAAGGGAAAGTAATGAAGAAGGATTTTTTCGGGAATGAAGGGGAAGGGTGGAAAGGAAGGGGGGGGTAATAGGTAGCTATGGTTAACAAGTTGTCGTTGTGACTCCTATCTTTTGTCCAATGCTGGAAGGTGCATGGGTCGAACCAAGTTGTAATCAGAGATTATAACCGGATTTGAACCCACAACACCTGCCAGGGCGTGTCGCTCACTGGTACCCGTGTACCTTTGAACCACAGAGGCGCTGGACAAAAGAAGTCTGCACAACCCCCCTTATTTACCATAGCTCGACATGGGTTGTTCTATTTTTAGACACACAACTATTACCCCCCCCCCCCTTCCTTTCCACCCTTCCCCTTCATTCCCGAAAAAATCCTTCTTCATTACTTTCCCTTACCGTCCCTTCATCAATTGTAGAATCATCGTTTCAAAATAAATATTAATATATGCCTGACCGCATTTCAAGGTCATGACTAAAGTCACGAGTTTGGTCAATTTTCATAGGAACGGAGCCTTTCTCCGAAGAACCGCGCTGAGAAACGCGGACTAACACGCTTTCGGACGAACAGCGTCACACGCAGTACCTTGCAAGTCGTAAGGGCCTGCATAGTGTCGTCGTCCTGAAAGTAAAAAGACGTTAGACTAAAACTTCTCGGTCGGTGGTTTCTACAGTAGGTGTAGGAAGAGGCACATTGTGTGTCTAAAAATAGAACAACCCATGTCGAGCTATGGTTAATAAGGGGGGTTGTGCAGACTTCTTTTGTCCAGCGCCTCTGTGGTTCAAAGGTACACGGGTACCAGTGAGCGACACGCCCTGGCAGGTGTTGTGGGTTCAAATCCGGTTATAATCTCTGATTACAACTTGGTTCGACCCATGCACCTTCCAGCATTGGACAAAAGATAGGAGTCACAACGACAACTTGTTAACCATAGCTACCTATTACCCCCCCCCTTCCTTTCCACCCTTCCCCTTCATTCCCGAAAAAATCCTTCTTCATTACTTTCCCTTACCGTCCCTTCATCAATTGTAGAATCATCGTTTCAAAATAAATATTAATAAACTTACTTGTTTTAACAATTCTTCCTGACTAGAGAAGTTCGTGAAAAAAATTTCGCAAATTTTTAGAAAAATTCTGCGTCACCCGTAGCATTTGTCAAAGGGGTCAACATTCAACTGACACGATAGCGAAATTCAATCAATGTGGGACACTTGTTCATCTGGGACAAGTCATATGGCTGTCGTGCAAAATGCGGGACATCTGGTCAACTTAACTTACGAATATGTTTCATCCGTGTGCTTTAAGTTGAGCGCAGAAATGCAGCCATATTAGTGGTAATAAACAATTTATGTAAATGTTATATTTAAAATACTACAGATTTCCTGTGGAGTAGGTAGGTTAAACTTTGATTTTCCGTTCATCCCATTGTCATCTTTTTGTCTCAAACATCCTATCGCACGGTGTATGGATATAATTCACTAAAAACCTCACGGGCGCTTGTCCTGAGTCCCCCGGAACGACCGTTAAGTCTTATTTCGGTGGAGGCTGTGTTTTCAGACTGATTCGAGATGTGTACCGATCCAAAAATAGCGACCCCCATGACTTCCCTCCTTTCACGGCCACCTTCATAAGATTTCTGACCAAACACGATGTGGCTGCTGCGTGCTTACCTCTCGGTTTCCAAGACGTTACTCTAGGTGTCCTAGTTATTTGTTTGTTCGTTGATTGTCTCATCACATTCGTTGCAGCTGCACCATAATTATACAGTTGACTGCATTCCAAATACCCTCCTCCCGACACATTTGGCTTATTACGCTATCCACGGTGAAAGGTGGCAGCTTGCTTCACATCGCGGCAAATCTTGAGCATTCGAAGACACCGTGCGCCGCTATTTCTTCTACCTCTCTGCATTTTGGACAGACAGGTGACGCAGTGTGTTCAAACCAATACAGGCATTGCCTGAAACAACCGTGCCCCGCCAGAAACTGCGTCTAGTGAAAGCTGACTTGCCCATGAATCCTGTTCAACCTGGTAGACAGAACCGGTATGAACCTGTACGTCTATCTACCGTTCTTGGCCCTGACCCCATCCTGCTGCCATTTAGCAAACTATTTCTCTCTCACTAGTATCCGAATACCCCTGATGTGTCTTCGTCTTCAGTATTCGTTATTTTCCTCCAGGATGATGCAGATGGCGATACAAATACTGCCTTCAATGATATGGTTCTGCACGCACTGGCTACTTTCACGGCCATAAACCGGTAGGTTCCATTTAGCCTTGCACGATCCCGCTAGGTTTGCAGCGCTGCGAACCCCGGCGAGGGCTTCTTATCGTAGTACCGACGATGATACGTTGGCTCCGTACCTATTCAACATAATTCTAGATAGACTGCTGAGAATTGGTGGGGAAACACACAAATCTTGTAATAGTTGTAGGTACATCTCATTCAAAAGGCCTAGGATGAAGCCTTGCGGAACTCTCGCCGTGATGTTTATCGTCTTCCGTCCTTCGCCGGACTCGTGAACAAGCAGCCGGTTTTGGAAGTAACTCTTCAAAATTCTACAGATATCCATGATCCATTCTGTGCAGTGACTCGGTGGTGTCCTCCCTGCTGCACAGTGGGACCATTCTGAAAAAAAAGACGGTCAAAAATATTTTCTCGCATTTCCTGATGTTTTTCAGCTTAAGTATCTTCGGAGAAATTACTTAAAATACTCTTTTACATCTTTTCTTTTTTTCTTACAATTTGATATTAAGGGAATATCACATTTGAAAAATCTAATTTTTTGTAGGAACTAGATAGCAAGTTCATGTGTTTAGCAAAATTGTAGACCTATAAACAAACTTTGACGAAAATACTAGGTGTGTACATCGTATAGTTTGCGAGATATAATTGTCTTTCTGTCTTGACCCCTTAAAATCAGTTTATTGAGCCAGGGACTCTCATTTTGTGCAGTGACACGGCGATGGTCTCCTAGCTGGCGCTATTGAAGGCATTTTTGACATCGATCGTTATCACAGCGCAATATCGATCGCCCCTTCGTTTCTGTTTGGCCGATTCTTCGGCCTTCTTCACTACAGTACGAAAGGCATCAACCGTTGATCTGCCTTTCCGAAAACTAAATTGCATCTTAGACAGACCGTGTGCGCTGTCCGTAAATTTCGTCAGCCTATTGAGGATAATCTAACAGTTTCCCAAGTGTATCCAGCAGACAGATTCGTCGGTACGATGCTGGATCTTCAAGAGGCTTTCCCGGCTTCGGTAATAAAACTAACCTCTGCGTCTTCCACATGTCCGGAAAGCAACCCTCCTTCAGACATTTCTGTAGCATCGTCTTGAATACGTCCGGGAATGCTTGGATCGCGGCATTTAGAGCTACACTGGGAATCTCGTCAGGGCCTGGCGCTATTTACCTTTAGTCCTCTTGCCACAGCTACAAGTTCCTCGTTGGAGACCTCTACCCTCTCGGCGTCTTCGTCGTCCAAGTATGGTGTAGGTGGCCACAGCGTTGGGTTGTGCCTCGGAAAAAATCTCTCTACGATAGCATCAGCGTCACGGCACAGCTCTTTGTAGCAGTTCTTTTTCCTTGCCAAGGGGTTTCCAACAGCAGTGATTACTACGCACCTTAGAAAAAAGTTACTTTTGATTACTGTACTGATTACCTCTGATTACCAGTAATCAATCTCTTATGATTACTAAAAATTAGTCATGATTACAAATGATTGCTTAAGATTATCATTGATTACTATACTGATTACCTTTGATTATCTAATTAATTCATAAATGATTACAAAAGTAATCTCTGATTACTACGCACTGATACGCCTTGCTGGAAACCCCCTGACGCAGTTCTCGCTCTCTGTACTCGTCTTCTGACTCTGAGGCAACTACTGCGGAGGTTGCTTAGTTTCTCATTCCACCAATACACTGGTCGACGATGGTTCTTGGGTTCCAGCTTCCATGGCATGGTCGCGTCACATGCCGTTACCAACATGTTCGTTACCCCTTCCGCACTTCGACTCACAGGCTCACTGCCCGTTCTAAGTGCCTGGACGAAAAGATCCTTGTCGAAATTTTTCGTTTTCCATTTCCGCCTATCTCTTTTTGCCCTCCTTACTGCTACGACCTCTATTGCCCTACGCTGTACCGGATCGCCTGATGATCGCTGTGGGTATACTCCTCGCACACCCTCCAGTTTGCTACTAGCGACGGACTGCAGAAAGTAACGTCGATGATAGATTCATGACCGTCTTTACGGAAAGTACTAATCGTACCTACATTCAACAGCACTACATCCAACTTTGCGAGGGCTTCTAACAGGCTATACCCTCTGGCATTAGTCCATCTACTAGCCCACTTTAATGCCCAAGCATTAAAATCCCCTCCGATGATTACAGGCCTTCTTCCGATGAGCTTCTCCGTAATTGTGTCCAGCATGCGATGGAACTGCTCCGTTATTCACCTAGGAGGCGCGTAACAACTGCATATGTAGATCCCGTTGATTTTGGCGATCACGAAACCCTCTTGCAATGTGCCCCTTTTCGCCGCATTTCCTACACAGATTAGTTCTGTCAGGGACTTTACAGTATCTCGCCAAATGACCGAAGCCCATGCATTTGAAGCATCTCTCCATTTGCTTCGTAACTCGAGGGGTGGCTCTCAGGGAGCACACTGACCAGCCGACTTTTATTCTGCCTACCTCCAACACCTTGTTTGCAACAGCCGACGACAATCGTATCGATGCAGTCTGCATACCATTATGCGTTCTACGCATCCGGATGGTCATTGGGACGTCTTCCAACCCGCATTGGATTATAAGCGCGCACTGTAGCTCCCCATGCGTGGTGATCTTGTCCAAGTTTCTACATTCGATCACTGACTCTTGAGATAGAGCTCGCACATTTGCCTCGTTCACCAAGTACTTTTCGATGAGCTCCTTAAAGGCTGAACTCTTAACTAGCGAGTCTCTCTTCAGCTCGAAGAGCATCTCTCCTTTTTGTGTGCGCCTGGTCCTCACTACGCTCTCCCCTAGTTCCCGCAGTTTCGGGTCTTCCGTTACTTTCCGGAGTATTTCTGCGTACGTAGTTTTGTCCGTAGCTTCGACAATCAGGGCATCGCCTTTATATTTCTCCCGACGACGCTTTGGTTTTTCCTTCGCTTTGTCATTCTCATTTGTTCTCTCCTCTTGCTGCTCCGTTTTTCTATTCTGGCTTCCGACAGTACGCCACCCGCTGCTTTCGCCAACCTCTTCGGGATCTGCGGTGACATCCTCATTATCTCTAGGTGTTTCCCTTTTCCATTTCTCTGACATTGGATTTGGGGGTCTCCTTGGCGTCTCGTTTTCGACCGCTACTTTTTCGGAGGCCTCACTCAGGGCTTTCTCAGCATTGTCGGCTCTTCTCCTTAACTCACTCTGCTCTCGCTCTGCAGCGATTACCGCGGATTTGATGGCCGTTACAAGATGCCTAATTTTTAAATGGACGGTACTCCTGTCCTTAATGGACTCATAGATTTCATTCGCGTTTCGTTTTACGTCCAGTATAGCGCATCCCATAAACTGCAGACCAATTTGGGAACCCCCGCTAGCCTTCGGAGTAGCCAGCTATCTTGTCCTAGGGCCGACCCCTCCTTGAGCTTCTTGCTGCTCTTGTTGAGATTCTACCAAATTGGTGCCTGCTGTGGCCACTAAGTTAGAAACCGGCGACCGCATCAGCTTCCTACTCCTAGCGAACGCACTCGCTGGTTCGTCGTCCTGCACCAGCATGCAGTCATCGTCGCTTGGGTGTTGAATTGTTTCTGTATTCTCCATGTTCTTGGGTCCCCCCTTCGAGCCGCTATCTCGACTCATTGTAGATAATCGCCTTCCGTGATCTCATGATTATCTTTGCAAGCAGGGAGACCATGCTAGGGTTGACACGATCCCTCATGAGGACCATATTCAGAGCCAGATCGGCGTAAGTCAGGAATGGTCCATCAGCTTTGGTGACGAACGTACTCGGAGGCCTGCCAAGGTTTTAACGGGACAGAGGCAGTCGGAGTATTAGCCCGCTACCGTTTCTAGAAAGTGTCACCCTTCCATACTCAGGAAGCTGAATAGGACGACCACCAGCTCTGTTGCGCCATATCCCATCATTGAGCTATCTCGTGTCCTTGTCATGCCATTTTACCAATAAACCTTAATTAGGATTTTACTGGAGTCGATCCCGATGTGCAGTTTACACTCCTTCTGGGCTAAAATGCTTTAAGCGGCATATGTTCGCTTTGACGGAGTTGCCTTCGGATCAACATGGCATCTTACATAAATTCAACAGAGCCCACTGTCAAACCCCACCACCTCCTAGGCAGACTCCCCAACTCGCAGAACGGCCGGGGGAGGGTCGTCAAGCCCCTGGACGATTGCCCCTGCTGGCCCATGCGTGTGTGTGTGTGTCTGTTAACCTTAGTCGTCTATTTCTCGAAGACGGCCGAACCGATTTATGTGCAATTACTCTCGTAGGTAACTATTTAATTGTTACGCAGTCCGACGTCTCGTTAAAAGTTGTTATTAAAAATGTGAAATCAATATGACACGATTATCTCCGGAAGCGCTAAACCGATTTGAATTATTTAAGTACCAAAGTTGAGGTGGAAGGTCGTATTGAGAGTTAGAGATCCGCCAACTTTGAGCAAAGTAATAGCATGGTCCAACACTAAATCGTACATAACTCTTAACAAATTCGAAATTGTAACTAAATGTTATTAAATGCACCCAAGTTGATTTTCAATCGTGTATAATGATAATAACTGACACACATACGATTTTCAATACAGAGTTGTATAGCAGTACGGAGCGAATCGCTATACCGGATATTATCGTATATAAGTACTTATACAAATGAAATGCGTATAATTATTTCTCAATGCTGATTTTTAGCTTTTATATACATAGATAAATGCTAGATGGAAACCAGTGCTAAACTGGTTGGAAGGTCTCACATGCCCGATCTACAAGAAGGGCCATCGAAATGATTGCAACTATTGTCAATGTGTAGTCCTCCATATCGTATATTGCATATATTGGCGACTAAACTGCTTGCTGCAGATCTTCGAAAATTTAATTTTTGCTTCAATTGTTCTGGTCACCGTATTCCTTTGTATTTTCTTTCGAATTGATGTATAGGGGAGAGACGTCTACAGTGAGACACTTTTTTTCCAAAAAATTTAAAATTTTTTTGGTGATAGTTACCAACGAGGTCTTCAATCCATTTGAAAGGTATATCCTTCTAGTTGTCTGAAAAAAAGTTTCAGCCCTTTTGATTAAAAGATAAAATAGTTACAAACGCAAATGTGAAGGTGTCTTTTTGGCTCACTGTTCCCCAGTAGGTGGGAAGAGTGAGACAACGAGTATTGAATACTGAGACACATATTAAAATTAAACCTAAACCATATTTTTTGTTTACAAAGAATAGTTTAGAGGTCGTACTGTTTATTTTGTGCATAAAGGATACATTATTGTTGTGCATTATTGAAAATTCCGATTTTTCTCACATCTACATTTATATTCATATAAAGGTCAAATCCTGGTTATCTGACCTTCAACTTACACTTCAGAACTCATTTACAATCAATTTATATGGATTGAGTTACAATTCAACACAAATTTTTTTTTTTTTGAAAATTACCCACATCTGTTTGTCTCACTGTTCCCAATAGGAATGTTTTATGAGAAATAGTGAAATAGTGGTGTTAGCAAACAATATGATGGTCTTATATTTTTTATTTTTATCTCTCATTCCTATGAGATGCCATGTAGTAAATTAAATTTGGATTAGTTATGCGATTTGCCGTTAAAAATCATCTGAAAATGATCGCAATATAATTTACTTTGACCCCCCCAAAAACGACTTTTGTTGAAAAATATACTAAAAAATTAACAAATTTTTCTCTACCTGTATTATGTGATATAGATTCACAAACTTTGCTTTGCAGGAAAATATCATGGATCTTGTATGTTTTATGGCGAAGCTATTCCCGATGTCTCACTGTTCCTGTTGTCTCACTGTTGACTACTCTCCCCTATCGGTGAAACTTTTAAACTTTCCTCTACTTTTATTACGTTTCGGCTTACTTTTTTATATCTGTTCAGCCATCATCAGATTTCTTAAAATAAACAATCTTTAAATTTACATGTTTAAACAAAACACACATAACTTACATATAAACAAACTAAGAAAGTTTGAACAGAGCAGAAGACAACCACAAACGGCACGAGCAGCGTCGCCGTAAGGAATAACAGCGGGCAACAAAAGTGTTCTACTTTTTTATAAGAATTGTTTATATGTAAGTTATTTGTGTTTTAATTTAATTTTTATACTCATCATCTGCTTCTTAATTTTAAGACAGCGTACGATTGAGTAAAGCGAAATTCGTTCTGTTCGATTTTTACAGAACATGACTTTTCAACGAAACTGAGTGGCCATATCAATCATATGCTCATTAATTTTGCAGACTATACCGATACCGACAGCATTAACCGTAGAATAGCGGAAGAGCCTCTCCCGCCTCGAGAAACGGGCTTGTTTTAAGCTGTGCAAAAATGAATTTTATAGTGACGTGCAAGTGGTTTTGTAGCCTCTTGTATTAAATAGGTTCTAATCTGATAAGCATTTTCTTTCGTAAATGCAAATTTCCAGGGATTGGATATATTACTTTGAACCACTCATAGAGTATAATCTAGTTTGGCATGGAATACGAATTACGTTAGCTTTTGTCCCATTTCGGGGTGTATATTTTACTTCATTTCACCTAGTCCGGCTTGTGAGGATATATCCTCCTTGCATCAGTTAACTGTAATGGCGCGAAGACTACGGCAAACCAGTTCGCAGCATAGAAAGAGAAAGAAAATGCCAGAAAGCGCACGTGCGTGGCAATTGCATGCCAGTTATAAATATCCTTAGTGGGGCCTACAATAGTTAGCAACTTGTGAATTAGGACCAAACTTTCCGGAGAAATTCTGCTTTTGCGGATGGAGTACTGCGAACGCAAAGCCAATTAATTTATAATTTGCATGAGCTGTGCGAAGCAGTCGTTAGTTTATTTTATACAAATGCGGTTCTTACATTCGTGTTTCGATTTAAAATTTATACGATTTTGTTGAAAATTTTACGATGAAGGATCAATGTTAAAATGTGTTCATCTGAGTTTTCAATGTACATGGAAGACTAATGGAGCAATGGATTATCTATAAAAAGCAATTTTTTTTATTGTAGCCACACTTCCAAACCATTCTAAATGTTTTAATCCTATAACTGAATACTTCTGAATACTTTAATCCCTGCATGTTGTAAGCACCTTATGGTGCATTCAGTAACTGGAAACAACTTTCGAATAAATTTCCGAAAGCTAGATTTGTTTTCCATTAACGTGCATTCTTGCTGCACCCGGTCTGCGATACAGCTATGTTAAGTACCTATCTGCCTCTGAGCTATGCGGTAAATCCCCACCGGAAATTGTAAAATCTCAGCGTTTAAATACCATTTATGAATTATTTATTTAAACCCCCTTCCCACTGTGCCTCGTGTGCTGGACGCTGCTTGGTCGGTGTTTTGAGTTTTGAGAATTTTTTCTCCTTCTGGTTAGAAAATGCGGGAAAAGCTGATGGAAAGCACATCAGCTGCGATGGACAAGGTTGGTTTGAACATCTCCATTATCATCATCATCATCATCATCAGCAGCAGCAGCAGCAGGCAAAACTGGCGCTCTCACTCGGTATACAGCATCGGAAAGTTTGCAATGAATTGCTAATGAAATTTACTGTTTGTTGAACCTTGCTCGGTTTTGCATTTCTTTTCAAGGGTAATTGGCGCTAAAGTTGTATCTAAAGTACGAAAGTGCAATCAAATTTTATTTTGACAAAGAATTGCAAGTGGGCCCCGTGATGGTGGAATTAACAACTGAACGAGAATAAGGTCAAACTATCCAGAGATAGGTCAACATGCTCCAGATTGAAGCCCGTAGACGGGTGTTAAATAACGGTTTATACGGTAACGGTAAAAAGCAAAATGAGTAAAAACTAACTTAACACCGCTGGTTTAAAGAATTAACTCATGGTTGATTATTAAGCAGATTTATTTCCCGTTACACTATAACTTTGAAAAAATAATATTATATTCAATCAATACTCGAATGTATGTCTACATTTTCTGAGAGAAAACTTTGTCAGCTCTAAACTCTAGTTTCTTTCTATAATTTACACATTTTTTAATTTAGTAAAAAGTGTTATAAAATATAAAATGACGATGAATTTCACATTTCTCGCTATTAGATATACACCCATTTAGCAAATAAAATATTTCGAAACTTACAGTTTTCAGTGAAAATAATTTTCATATTCAAGCCTGGGGCTTCGATGTACAGAAACCTTACTTCATATGCATATAGACAGGGAGCAATTGTTTACAAAAATCTGCTCACTAATATCAACAAATTATACTTTATCTAACGCTTACATATTTAAGTTTACGAGAGACCAGACTATTCAATTCTCAATGTCAGGGGCGGTTTTTGACGGTTTAAAAATTTACTCGCAGCATTCGGCAAAGACGACGACAAAAGGACATAGAATAGACGCTTGGTATTTGCAACCAGGGACGTAAAAGGTACTGGTTGGTGATAAAAATTTTAAGACATTCACCTTTTTTTTTGCTACCAGTCTTGCGAACGCAAGAAAACATCTTTTGTTCTACGTGTCGTACACTCTTTGGTATCGGAGAAAAATGTCACTAGTCTTGGAGACATTTTTTGTATTCTCTTTTGCTGTAGCGCACGTAAACCAAACATACAACATTCCCTCAAACAACACGCTTTTAAATCAGACCTTCCCCAATACACTTATTCTCTATTACTTCTCCATACTATTCCAACTACCTACAACTGTAAGCAGAAAGCGGCAAATGCATGTCATTTCTACACGACATTTTGTATGAATGGTCAGCTGACGTACGAAAAAGTTTGCTTATTATCCTGTACGTATTCGGGCTAGCCTCGACACTTACAAGAGATGGGCACTGTCGAAACAGAAACAGTACAGAGCGATGGTATTGGTAAAGAGTCTGACATGGCATTGCGTGCTGGTATAGACAAAGTGTAACCGTTTCGGTCCCTGCTTGCAACTTTAGATTGCTAAATTTCATGAATGACGATAAGGTGCTGCTCGAGCAGCTAGAGCCTCGAAGGTTCAGTATCGTTGCACAGAAGGAGATCTGTCGCAAGGGCAAGTAGAGTGTACCCCATTAGATATACAGACAATAAGCATACGGACGTTAGGCATATTAACGTTAAACATAATGAACATTAGGTATAAATACATTATGGGCTTTGGACATAATGCACGATAGGCATAGTGGACGATTGTCACAACATGTGGAAGGTATAATGTATGGTAGGCAGAGGTTGGAGAATTCGCAAATTGAATATATACACCAAGCATCGGCAAGCAACTTTATCACGAGTATTGACCAAAATGGTTCAATTCGCCGCATCGAATAAGCCGCATACATTCACGCTTCATAGCATCGCTGAATATACGATTATCGTATGCAACGCAAAAGTACGAAATCAAACGTTTTGTTGCTTCATAGGCCCCTAACACTACTTTAAACTATTCTCTATTCACGGTAGTACTATTTAGGACACTTTCTGGCATTCCGGGTATATTATTGTATTTTTGAATGTTCCAACATAACTCCAGAACGCCTAATAGGTAGGGGAGGGTCCCTAATAGGGGAGAGGCCATAACTCCGAAACGGCTTGACCGTTCTTCATCAAACCTGGCATACATATTCCTTGGCATAAGAGATTCAGCACTGGGTGGTTAACAAAAAGGGGTGGAGGTTCCGTAATAGGTGGGGGAGGGTCCCTAATAGGGGAGGCCATAACTCTGAAACGCCTTGACCGTTCTTCATCAAACTTGGTACACATGTTCCTTGACATAAGAGAATCAGAACTGAGGGTTCAACAAAAATGGAGGGTGAGAGGTTCCTTAATAGGTGGGGGAGGGTCCCTAATAGGGGGGAGGCCATAACTCCGAAACGGCTTGACCGTTCTTCATCAAACTTGGCACACATGTTCTTTGACATAAGAGAATCAGCACTGAAGGGGTTGACAACAGGGGGACCGAAATGACGGTTGTCCCATAAGAACAGGACAAAAGGAGGATGACCGGAGGTTGCTGAGGAGAAGGGGGAGTAACGCTCACATGACTGTAACAATTTATACAACAAGAAACAAGTACAACAGAAATAATCAAAATGCGAAACACTAGACTACAATGCTCGCAGCTGAAGATTTGTCAAGTGTAATTATGCACCGAATCAAAGTGACCTGTATAAAAAGTGTTCGATCATTAGTGCTAATTGTTGTTGGCCGACTCTGTTTGAGTCCCAGGGGCAATCATTCAAACAGCGTGGAGTTCATCTAAGAACACCATGTTTTTCCCTTAGTAAACTTTATGTGGCATGCTGCAGAGTGGGCTCATCCATCTAATTTGTGCATACTTGCTCCTGGTGGTGACACTAAAAACATTGTTTACAAACAAGTTTTGTCTTGAAGTGAGATGAAAGGAATGACAGGTTTGTTGTATCCATGGAAGAAACACTATTGCGCCTTCTCCTTTTTTTTATTAGGATAGCATGTAATACTAAACTTATAATAAATAAAAACTGTGTTTAGAAAAGAACAATAACAAAACTATTCATTTCCTATGGGTGGGGTGGCCATTGTTAAAAGCGGAAGAAGCAAATAGGAAAAATGGCTTTGTTTTTCTTTCTTTATAGGATTTTATAGGGATTTCCGTACAGAAAACAGGTGTGCAGGTAGCCGGGTAGATAAAAGAGGGGGTGCTGACAAATGGGGAGGAACGTCCGAAAGAGAAACAAGCGTTGTATTTTTACATTATAAGCATTTCGGTTACAATAACTTATGTACAAGCGGCTGTGAGACAAAGGCTCCCCGATTAAAATCGGGCACTCAGCTAGTAAATCGGTCGCGTTCAATGTTCAATATTCAATTTTTGAACGAACTTGCGATGTTCATGATGAGCTACACTCGTGATAAAGTCAAATGCCGATAAATGCATCATCGGAAACAGAAGCGAATAGTGAATGTTCATGAGGCACGTTCATCGACTCAGATGTTCATTTTTCCGTGAATTCTCTATCCACTGATGGTAGGCATAATGGACGTTAGGCAATATTCCATTAGCTTGCAAAAATTCGAATCGACTCAGTTTAAAAAAGCATAACTGAGTCGGATTACCTGCAAATGATCGAAACTCAAATTGATGAAATGACAAATGACATTGTAGATGGTCGAAACGGCGATTGTCATAAAAACGGTAAATCCAACGGTAGATCAAACACTGTAACCTAAACCAGAAATAATAAACATTAATACATACGGTACAGCACGGCTGGCTGGCTCTGGTCTCGCTGTATGAAGCTATCATATGACGAGCCCTGTCACGGTCGCCATGTATTCATTGGATATATAAACGTAACATCAACGGTTGCTTACACGATTGTCGCAGCGGAGCAGACTGTACTCGATTAGACCGGCGGACTGCACCTAATTATCACTCGTTAATTCTTACGGTTGAAGGGAGAGCTTGACGATTGCGTTCGACCCCTGATCATCATTTAACTTCGAGTAAAAGAAACTTGGACTGCCGATTATGCATAAAGGACAGAAAGGGTTTTGGAGATGGGTATAAATACCCAAGTATAGAATAATAAACTTCAATCATTGGACTGTATTAACTGCAACGCGACCCGACCGAATTTCTTCAGAAGGCTACCGTCTACTCCAATAAAACTATTCAGTCCTAGTTTCTTTTACTCGAAGTTAAATAATGACCAGGGACCGAACGCCATGCTCTCTTGTCATTTTTGTCGTTTTGGTCATTTTGTCATTTTTGTCATTTTTGTCATTTTTGTCATTTTTGTCATTTTTGTCATTTTTGTCATTTTTGTCATTTTTGTCATTTTTGTCATTTTTGTCATTTTTGTCATTTTTGTCATTTTTGTCATTTTTGTCATTTTTGTCATTTTTGTCATTTTTGTCATTTTTGTCATTTTTGTCATTTTTGTCATTTTTGTCATTTTTGTCATTTTTGTCATTTTTGTCATTTTTGTCATTTTTGTCATTTTTGTCATTTTTGTCATTATTGTCATTTGTCATTTTTGTCATTTTTGTCATTTTTGTCATTTTTGTCATTTTTGTCATTTTTGTCATTTTTGTCATTTTTGTCATTTTTGTCATTTTTGTCATTTTTGTCATTTTTGTCATTTTTGTCATTTTTGTCATTTTTGTCATTTTTGTCATTTTTGTCATTTTTGTCATTTTTGTCATTTTTGTCATTTTTGTCATTTTTGTCATTTTTGTCATTTTTGTCATTTTTGTCATTTTTGTCATTTTTGTCATTTTTGTCATTTTTGTTATTTTTGTCATTTTTGTCATTTTTGTCATTTTTATCATTTTTATCATTTTTGTCATTTTTGTCATTTTTGTCATTTTTGTCATTTTTGTCATTTTTGTCATTTTTGTCATTTTTGTCATTTTTGTCATTTTTGTCATTTTTGTCATTTTTGTCATTTTTGTCATTTTTGTCAATTTTGTCATTTTTGTCATTTTTGTCATTTTTGTCATTTTTGTCATTTTTGTCATATTTGTCATTTTCGTCATTTTTGTCATTTTTGTCATTTTCGACATTTCATCATTTCGGTCTGCACTTGATAACATCGAGAATTGTTCTACTGTAGCAAGTAACCTACGAATCAATTGTCTCTTCCAGCTGTTATGGACAGAAAATCTAAACAAAACATTTCGTTCCTCCAGTCGTTCGTAATGGAAATTCCGGTAACAATATCGTGGTGGTGAATGGCACAGATACAACCGGCACCGACCCTAGGCACGGCGCTGGGACGAATAGCTCCGAACAACTGCGCACTAGCTTATTCAGAAAGGCCCAGTATAAGAGCGCACTCAGTATATTCACGTATTCCATCCTGACCTGTTTGTGCAAATGGCATGTCCGGGTGCTTTACGAAAAACGTGTCAATGAACGGTTTTGGTTTTCTCTCCATGCATGGCACACAAACACAAAATCCACCCACCCGACGTCAGTTCCGAAGCTCTGGTTTTCTATATGTTTGGCTCGTCCGGCAGGGCCAAGTTTTTTGAGGTTATGTGAGCATGCGGCTGGCCAAGCTAGGTGTGAAACTAACGAAAGTAAACATGAATCCTTTCCAGTTCGCAGATCACAAGAGTTTTGCAGATTGTTTGGTGTTTGACATGATGCTTTTCTATGCAACTTATTCCATGGCAGCTGTTATCAACAGCAGAGCGTGAGGCGTCCAGTTCGCAACACAGCCAGGTCAGTCGTGTAAATATTAAAAGTGCCACAGTTTAAAATAAACTGAAACCAAAGAAGTAATTCACTATATACTGAAACGAGTCATTCTTCTGAGTAAGTGCTATGAGAAGGAAGATTAATTAGCAAATAGTGAAAAAGTTTATGTGCCGTTAGTTTCGAATTGGCCTATCACGGTTTACCAGGAACAGCATCCACCACGCACTAGAATCACTATCGCCTACGATAGCAGTAGCAGCCGGGCAACTAAATCCAAAATTACCACCATTAATCTCGCTGAAATTTCCGGCGCTGCCGGAAAATTAATCCGCAAAAGGATTACGTGTCACGACCAGAACTGCTGACAGCGCTAAGCTTCCGGCAAACATCCACGGGCCTTGCCATTGCACTATCCCCACTTTTCCATGGCCCTCAATAGGGACCGCAACCGAAGGGAAGATCAAGTTTATTTTTATTTTTATATATTTCGCGATATTATCGCTGTTCCGGTTTCTGCGCGAAACTGACTGCACAGTCCATATATAATTCTATCCAAGCAAGGCACACCACTCATCACCACGCCGCACTGCAGGCTGCTGGAATCCGGAATGAAAATGCATCGGCACCCACTGGAAGCGCAACGAAACCGGATGCTTCTGGCAGGGAAATCCTGCCCCAGAAACTAGCAGAGAGAGCTCCTAAATCCTCGATAATTATTTAATCTCCTGTGCAAATGGAACTTAACATTGTCACAGTTTAATTTTTTTTTTTTTTGATTCATTTCCTTTTGGCCTACTCCAAGGGGGAGAATGCGACGAGCCGCCATAGTTGATCAATGGCATGGAGCTGGCTGTTTTAGGGCTGTTTTAGGCTGTGCTGCTGCTTTGACTTCCAAATTTGTTCTAATTTTAATATCTGATGAAGAGCGTGGGAATTATTCAATTTAGCAGTTGAACATCCTTCCAGTTGACCTCGAGGTACAATGCTGCCAGTCGTCGTATGTTCGAATCTTGGCTGGGAGAGCCTGTTAGAGTCAAGCTGGCTGCGAAGTTTGTCGAATATAAAACAGAAGGTTAAGTTTCGATGTAGCACCTAGGCTTTGCTGTGCTAGTTGAAAATCCTTTTGCCGATGCAAAAACGCTGACCCTATAAGTTCAGTTATGACAAAAATGTGTTGAAGGTAGCTCGTTTTATAATAACAACCACTTGTGTTTGGCGCTAATGTGTATGGACTATTTAATGTACACTAGCGCCGAAAGAAAGTTGTCACTCCAAAACTAACTATCCTTCAATGATCCATTGAAACACACTGCCGATGTAAATGATTCCCGCGGCAACACATGCTGCCTCCGACAATATTGTTCCGTACTCACTCTAATGGCCATGAGTGCTATTCAGTTTCATGCTAGTTATTCCGCTCTTGGATTGTAGCACTACATTCCATCCTTGTATGATTGTAGCTACCGCACTGATAGCTTCCACCGCCTGCTCACAACGCTAGGGTTGTTGAAGACTGTTGAAGATATGATTGTTGAAGTGCTGATGATTCTTGAGCACATGTATTGAAGCAATATGGTCCCAAGTAACATTTTGGATTGATTACACTCTTACGATGGCTTTTATGACCAAAATTCGTCAAAGAAACTGAAATAAGAGTACAATAAAACACATATCTTTACTTGGGGTGTGCCCCGATGCTGATTTCTGCATACAATACGGTTTTGCAAATATCCCACCACAACATGGACTTCCATGTTGTGGTGGGCTATTTGCAACTTTGCCTTTGAAATAAATCCTCCTAATTCGGTACAGATATCCCGGGGCTCGCATTTTAAGCAGCGGTTCGGCGATGACTTCCCAGCAGGCACTGATCGAGTTGAGATTCCACACAAACTAGATGTCTTCTTAGCTTTCAACCGTCTGGATACTGCCACTAGTCCGTCTTTGGAAATTTGCAGCTCGTCAGCATTATCAGCAGTTCTGTTTTGCGCCATACAGTGTAGACGCCCACGTCGTTGTATCATGTGTTGGGTAAAATCCTTCCATGATACTCTTCAACTATCCGCCCGAAGTATCTCAACAAAGAGGTCCTTATCGCCGTCCAATTTCGCTGGTATACTATACCTGGTTTGGCTTGGCTATCGGCTGACGGTTACGTACTCGCGTTCTGCCTCAGTGACGGACTGCCAAAGTGCCAAACGTGACGTTAATATCACCTTCGTAAACAGCGCAACTTTCAACTAAGCCAGGGATTCCAAACCACTATACTCTCTCGTGTAAATACAGCTGTTACCCTAGTCCAGAACCCAAGAGTTGAAATTTTTTCCAATGACGATAGGGCTTTGCCCGCTAAGCTTCTTGGACAGTGCATACAACAAGTGGTGGAACAAGTGGTGGAATATGAAGTTCCCGTTGATTTGGATAATCATGCAATCTTCATGCAAAACCACTTCTTCGATGAGGAACTTCCTCCTCCTCTCCGGTTCTATCCAACTATGCGCCTGACATTCTGCTTCTACCGGAAGCTGCTGATTCGATGATGGAATTCCGCAATGAAGATCCAAATGTGAGCCAATTATGTCCGAAAGATGGAGGCTCCGCAGCCACAAGGTTAGATAATCTGCATTGACGAGCGAATTATTGGCGGTTCAATATTGGTAGAATTAAGGCTATTTAAAGACAAGTGTCCTAATCGAGGATTAATTCCCAGGCCCCCCAATTACCCTTCCTTCATGTTGAATTTCAACTTACCCCACTGTACTGTACCCCCTGGTCAGAAGTGGGAAGTTAGCTCTCGCCAAGGACAGCTGCAACTCGAGATAGTATTGGCTACAGGAACGAGAGGGTGTAGTAGTGCAAGCTGGGAAAGAAGCGCAATGCCAAATAAATGCACACACACGAGTAAAATTTTATAGCATATCGTTTACTCAACAGTAAAAAGAAAAGCAAAGCAGAATACAACGCACACCCGGACGATATCACAATAGATATAAGTACAAATCGCGGTGATGAGTCGATACATAATAAAAGCCCGAATAATGTAACACAAACAACGGTTAACGAAATCCTGCGGTTTACACGTTGTCTCACCCGATGCGCACCACGTCTTGCAGACAGATTGTAACAGATTTAACGACTGAACTTTAAATTCGTGTTTCGTTCGTTAAGCTGGACTAATTTGAGCAGCATATATTTCGAAGGGTTATAAAGGCACTCCTGGCTTTTTTGAGGCGTGTATCTAGATTAGTCGTGATACCACCGTCTGGAGTTGTCTAGTTGCCACGATATTGAACAACCTACCTTTCACTTTCACGTGTTTTGCGCTGCTGTGAAGTTAGAGGGATGGTTAGTGTTCACTCCCATTCAGTCTTTGTGACGTTGATTATGAGACCTGCTGTTATTATGGACATTTGTGTTAAAAATTGACGATTAATCCCAAATAGAAACTTCTGTCTTCATTATGTTTCTGCTCCTTTAGTCACCATCATAACGTATGATTCATAAGAGTGGTGTCGTCAGAATTTACCCAGTTTCATGTCTTCACAAGAATGATTTACTTCCTCACCTGATCTCAATCCCTTGGATAGCTTAGCATATTCGGACAAACGAAAAAGATTCGAACAGAGTCTCTGGAATTCCTTGCATTCCAGTGTGAAGTAATCGTGCAGAGGATTCGCACAGAATACCTTGCTTATAGAACCAGGATTCTGATATGAAAATCCAAGAGTTGAGTCCCCGGGATACCTATAACTCGGTAATCGCCTGCACTATGAAACAAGAATTCTAAAAGCAGGAACTCTGGTGTCTTATTTAGGGTAACTAGTACCACAGACTAACAGACGTAACACTGAAGCCTCATTCCATCGTCAATAAAAACGATCATTTAAAATTTTCGTTTAAGCAAAGACTCAAACAACAATCGCTGCGCGAGAACGCCGCTCGACTGCACTAGCGCTGTTGTCAGAATATACAAGTAAATTTATACGCGAAGACTGCACCAGGTGATGTAAGTGTTTTTTTTTTGTCAAGTTTTAGGGGTGTCATTGAAAAGATGTTTTGTTAGAAAATTTGTTCGAAGTGTTACGTCTGTTAGTCTGTGCTAGTACCAGTGAAAGCCTAAAAGGCCACATTTTGAAGAAATTCAAGCATGTTTTGTTTACTATATAGGATGGCATGCCTCAAGAAACCGTACATGCCAGCAGCGACGCTTTTCATAAACGTCTTCGAACGGTAAATGAATATTCTGAAAGGAGAGAGATTCGAATTGAGTGACAAACAAGCCTAATTTGCACAAAAAAGTAGCTAGAAAGCCATGCTTTTTCCACGAAGATTGCACTCTAAAGCCAAAACCAAAGACGGATCATAAAATCTATAGTTAGTGCAGTGCGAGTCGACGCAAAGAAACTGTTGGTTTCGTTAAGGCCGAAGAGGGCAGTGTAACTGAAGCTGCGACATAACAGCAGTACAATCAAGAGCACCCAACAGAATCATATGAGCAGTCTTGACGATGTTAAGCTTTCGTCACTGCTCAAATGGTGGAATCCCAACTAGCAGACAAAGTTCCTCATAAGGCGGAAGACCATAAAGGGTCTCTCCAGGGTAGCATGCCGCAGATCTGACGTATGAAGCATTTTAGTATCCGTTCTACATGAAGTATCCAATAATCATAATAAGGATCCCAAACAGCATCACAGCTAGCCTCAAAAACGGAATGAACTAATGAGCAGTAGATGAATACTAGAAAAATCTCTACTGATTCGAAATATAGTGCCAAGCAGACGATACGCTTATTAATAACGCAGGTATAGTGTTGTCTGAAGGACATTTAGCTGTCCAGTACAAAGCCTAGATCCATTACGTTGTTGTTACTCTGCTGTAATGACATTCCGTTAATTACTAATCAAACATCAGAGGCTATTCCTACGTTGTTACCTGATAACAGTACATTTCTGAATCCTAATAAGCATACGATTAGAGTTACACCATTCCACAAACAAATCGATCAATTTCTGAAGCTGCAGACAATCAGTGATGGTTTCAATTGGCATATAAATTTTTACAATATCAGCAGAGCACAGCCTTGTTTCAGGTGGCAACAGTCGAGTGACGTCGTTCACAAACAGCGAGAATAGTAAAGGTCCCGAAGGTGCTACCTTGTGGAACTCCAGAACTCCATAACCATTCTGGAAGCATCTCGATTAACTGGAACCCAATTTAACGGCGAATTTTCTTACTCACTTAGTTGGCTTGCCGTTTTGTTTTAAGACTAAGCCTGACGAATAAATTTTCTCCAATTTACTTGAATGTGGGCTACCGCTGTCCAATTACTTGGACACCGTGTACTATCTTCCAAATCTCGCTCCACATGTTCTAACCCTGGTCGTCTTGTTCCTACCGGATTTGAAGCAATACAATCTTTTCGGGATAGTTGCTCGCCTTGAAAGAAGCCTAGTTAATACTCCGAATTAGTCGAGTTGTCGAGTTTAGGTAGCAAATAGCATGATTTTTAAAACCAATTTAAAAGCAATTTATATTCATTTCCAACTTTATGTTCATTTTTATGTGGAAGACTAACCTCCCAGTTAGCTTCAAGGTACGATGTTGGTGTATCAAGACAATCGTCGTATGTTCGAATCTCGGTTCGGCAGTGCTACTAGAGTCAGTAGGATCGTTGTACTAGCTGCGTAATTGTCCTGTACTCTAATAACCGGCCGTGGAGTATACAGAAGGGTCAAGTCTTGAAGACGTTTATAACCCAAGCCTTTTTTAAGGGAAAAACTCTTAAGAAAAGCCAGAAAGTCATGGTCTGGCACACGGAGATTTTTTGAAATATTTTACTCTTGTTTATCAGAGTAATCTTTTAATGATAAAATTTTTGCATAATATGATCTCGACTCATCATTATTTATAACTTTAAAATTTTTAAATAACAGTTATTGTTATTCCTTAGTTATGACAGGAGAACTCGGTTTTCCTGGATATTTGAAAATTGATATCTCGTGAGCCAAACAGCGTAGAGAATGGAAAATGTAAGTGAATTTGCTTAGCATATTCACAGATGGATTACCGATGAATCTAGAGGTAGTCCGTCTCCTACTGCATCTGGAGAAAAAATGCTAAAGAGCACGGAGGAATATGTAACCAAAACCAGACCTATCTCGTTTGTGGAAAATGCTAGAGAGACAACGAAGAAAAACTGACATGAAAAAAAGAAAAACGTAGAACAAGAAAAGATTGAAAAGTTGAAAGCGGAGAAAAAAAAGAAAACCAGGTAAAAACAGAAGAGACCGGACAAAAAAGAAAGAGAACGGAATAAAAAAGAAGAAAAATGAGTGAAAAGAAGGAAACGCGAGCAAAACGAGAAAAAAGAACGAGAACGTCTAAATATGGAAGCAGCAAAATTGAAATACCTGACCGGAAAAAGACAAAAATGGAGGTAAAACTTTCGTCCACAATATAATAAGGATATAATTAGAGAAAGAACAGAACAAATTGAAACGAAAAATTATAAAAGGAGTTAACAGGACATTATATAAATAAAAGAAAAACGAGAAACGGCAGAAAAAAATACGAAAAATGGAACAGAGAAGAGAGAAATAAGAGGAAATTCTGAACTGAATAGGGCAAAAATTGAACAGGAAAAGAGAGAAAATGGAAAAGGGTCGATGGAGAAATTACGGAAAACGGGAAAAAAGGTGAAGCGGGATGTAAAAGGAGCAAGATGGGACAAAATAGGAAATGGGATTGGGTTGGAAAAATGAGACAGAAAAAGACGAAAAGCAAAATAGAACAACGGGCGAAAGAAAAAGGGAAAACGAGAATTCTCTCCCGAAAAGTGGAGAGCAAAGTGATTAAAAGGAGCCAAAACATAATGAACGAGATAGAAAAAACGATAAAGTGGGGCATCTAGAAGAGGATAAACGGAACAAACGAAAACGAAAAACGAGAAAGAAAGGAGATCAAGAGTTCGCTAAAGACTAAAACAAAAAAATAAAAACCGAAAAATGGCCAGAAAATTACAAAAAAATAAGTGTAAAACAAGAGAAAAAACAGGACGGAAAACGGTACTGAAAGTAGATAAAAATGGGACAGCAAACGAAGAAACACGGAGCAATAAAATAGAAAACACGGGCCAGAAAAAAAACAAAAACCAAGGGAAAAAGAAAAAAAATTAAACAAAAACCACAAAATATATGCAGAAAAGAAGAAAAATCAGAAAATAAATTGAAAACCGGGTTCAAGACCCAAGAAAAGGAACAGAATAGAGGTAAAACGTGTAAGAGAGTAAGACGAAAAATGACGAAGAAAACTGTCAATCCGATTTTCAACTTAAACCTCTTGTCCATGTCCAAAATCAAGTCTATTTCAATGTCCAATGTTAAATTCAATTCCAAGTTCAATTGTATGTCCGACTTTAGCCCCTTTCTCAAGTTTAATTTAATCCTAATTTAGTTTACGTTCGATTTCAATCCCAATTTTATAGTGAAACGGTACTGAATCCCAACATGGCCGGATCGATGGCACCCATATCCTCACATGGACGCCATGTTTAGGATTCAGTACCGTTTCACCTTAAGTTCAATTTCGAGCTCAATTTCCAATCCAATGCTGCTTTCAATTTCAATCTCACAGGCAATTTCAAGTCCAATTTCTAGTCTAATTCAATTCCGATTTCAAATAAAATTTCAAGTCCGAATAAAAAAAAAACTATTTTAGTTCCGGTTTCATATCTAATTCACTGAAAAACTTCCAGTAAAAATTAATTCAAATTTAGCTTCAATTTCAAGTCCAAATTCAAGTCTAATTAAATGTCCTATATCAAATTGGATTATAAGTCCAATTTCATCTTTAATTTTAAACCCAATTGCACCCGAAAGTCCGAAGTTTTCTACTTAATCGACCAGTGTTTTTTGTGATAAGTATTAATAGATTCGTCATCCTACCGTTACTTGATTTTCCTGGCCAAACCATTCTACTGAAAAGTCGTAAGCTCCACCTTGCGTTTAGCCCCCCGTTGCTACAATTTTGTAAACTATTAACCCCTCTAAGGTCTACATCATTTTTAGCGCCGCAAAATTCACTAAAATGGCCATAACTTTTTTATTTTTCAATATTTTTTCACCAAATTCGGGAATTTTGCCGAAAATATTTTCTATTTTCATAATATCTATAGATAATGGCCATATGCCATATGGTCCCGGAGTTATTCCGGAGTTCCTTGGGGGACCGAGATATGGCTTTTTTAGATAAAGTTGCCAAATATCTAAAATTTGTTTGAAATCTGTTGATTTTTGAAAACATATCATCGACTGTGGACATATCAGTTACTTTGCCGCAGTTATGAACCATGGTGCGTGCCATCCGGATCCGGGGGGACACTATAAATCAAGAACCGGTTCCCGTAACGGGGCATTTCAGCATCAGTAAAGCATGTCGTGTCGCATATCAAAAAACATCAGCATTCGATAAAATAGCGATTGGCGATCATCTCATGTCTTTCAGAGCCCATATGGCCGATTCCAGGTCCCGGACAAGTTCCTCCGAAATCCGTTCTGTGCTTGAATCAGAAAAGAAACCCTCCCCGGACCCGGAACCGGTCATACGGCCTCTGAGAGACATGAGATGATCACCAATCGCTATTTTGTCGAATGCTGATGTTTTTTGATATGCGACACGACATGCTTTACTGACGCTGAAATGTCCCGTTACGGGAACCGGTTCCGGATTCATAGTGTCCCCCCGGATCCGGATGGCGCGCACCATGGCTCATAACTGCGGCAAAGTAGCTGATATGTCCACAGTTAATGATATATTTTCAAAAATCAACAGATTTCAAACAAATTTGAGATATTTGGCAACTTTATCTAAAAAAGCCATATCTCGGTCCCCCAAGGAACTCCGGAATAACTCCGGGACCATATAACATATGACCATTATCTATAGATATTATGAAAATAGAAAATATTTTCGGCAAAATTCCCAAATTTGGTGAAAAAATATTGAAAAATAAAAAAGTTATGGCCATTTTAGTGAATTTTGCGGCGCTAAAAATGATGTAGACCTTAGAGGGGTTAATGTACATAAGCAATAGTTCAGGCAATAACCGTTGACAAAACACTTTCCATCAGAATTCACAGTGTATATTTAGTACAAACCTAACCCACCGTCGGTCGAATCATTTTTAGCTTTTCATCCACAGCATCCTAGAGAGCTAAAGATAAAACACACTCACAGTGCTAAAATCAATGCTCTCGTTTTCTTGCTCTCTAGCTTTCCATCCCTCCGCTCCAGTTGCATGCTTTGACGACGGAGCTTTCGACGGAAATTACACGACAGCATCCCCTCGGCAGAGTTCGGTACATCAACAACCGGCGCTCTCGGTAGCAAACAGAGAACTGCTGATGGCTGATGGAGATCTCAGCTGATGAAGTACGCATCCCCCACAGCATCCTTGTTTTCCACTTCGGCGGCAGAGTATGATAGGATCGAGCGCTAGTGGAAAATAAATAGTGGAAATGTTTTGAGTAGCCTTCTCGACCGTTTCTGCTGTGACATTTTGTTTACCTGTTTGCGGTGAAGTATCAGGTCTATAATAACAATAATTAAAAAAGTGTGTCTTGTATTTTCAATCAATTAGTTTGATTGGTTCATTCCGTAGCATGGATGTAATATGTTGAAATTTTAATTCGTCGCTTACACTTTACTAAAAATTAAAATTAAAACTACTGTAATGCGATATTTTCGCCAAATAAGCACCGAAGTGGCTGGGGTGGGTTTCTAGTTACTCGACACCGAGGCACTGCAATTGCTAGTTGCTTCTCACGTAAAATTCTGCATCGCAAAAGTCGCACTTGAGGAGAGAGAAAAAGCATGATAGGGAATAAACCTTGTATACAGCCTGACAGACCGTGTAGTGTCAAGGACAGCTCAAAAGCAAACCCGAAACGGGAAGTGATTTCGAAACGAAATTGGAGCATCTTTCGAGTCGACCATCAAACGAAAAATCCGAAGCTCGAGATTCGCAGTCCTGCAAATCGCAACCTGTTTTGAATGGTTCTCGGTGAGAGTACTTTTACAGAAAAAAAAGCCCAATCAGAGTTTCCTTACAAAAGCTTGTTTTTCTTATTACTTTTTTAACTCTGCTGAATATTACTGTGCAATTGTAAAAATGAAAACAAATGTGTGTTAGAGTGTCACATTCGTGTTTTACAATCTGACGAAGTCTATACGGGACAAGCGTAAAACTTTAAAACTATGGTAAAGACAAGAAGAACGCCATTGATATCAGTGCCCCGAAACCCCCCCAAAAAAAAAGGTTAGATGAACCAGTAGTTCAAACTAGTCGATTTCCCACATGCTCACAGTAGTACGGACCGGGCGTTTAGTTTGCCATAAATTATCCAGTCGTTTTTGCTGCAAATTGGTGTCACTACAACCGTTCGTCGTTGGCCTTTTTCCCTCCGTTCCAGCTAGCTATAGTCTGCGGAGGAAAAACGTAAATCACAGTTGCAGAACCGTTGTTAGTCGATGAATACTTCGGGGAGTTGATCTTTCTCTTTCGATTGAGTTTTATTCTCGGAATCGATGCTTAGGGCAGAAAGAAAAACCCAAAAGGTACGGAAAAACATGCGAGCGCCGGTGATTTTTATTTCGTTCGAATGCCACCACTTTGTCACCTTTCGTGAAACGATTTGTCTCGCTGTGTTTGTTACCCCGGTTAGTTGGGCTCAGCTGGACAATGACACTCGAGGGAATTCCGTCGAATCCGGATTATCACATGCGATCCGGACAGGAATTAAGCAATCCAACAAACCACCTATCTCTCTCGACGGGTTCGAAATCGAATCCACCAAACTTTAATACCGTCTATCGACGTCAGCGCAAACAAGACAGATTGGTGTTTCTCGACCTTACCTAATTTATATTCGTAAGACAGTCGAGGAACCTTCCTTGCTGCTGTGGAAAACGATGATATAAACCAGCCGAGAACGAATCTTCTTCAAGTCTTCGCCTTTGGATGCGAAACAAGAAACAGACGGTCGAGATTTACTCCGGAAAAAGCCACCCGTAAGCATGCACCATGTGGGGAATTACATTTACATTTCAGTGCCCAGCCCACCCGACGACGCTCCTCAACATTGCACCCCAACAAAATCGAAAGAACAAACGAGCACAGGAGGTGTGATGAGCTGCAAAACTTCGTAGTCGTTCGTAGGTATCCACTGCGTCCTCGTGAGCTCCCGCTTTTGTTTTGCGAAAGGGCATTTTATGACGAGCTTCCAACCGGCACATGGCAGGAGACAAAACCACTCAATTATTCATATGGTTCTTTGTACTTCAATACTGTGTCAGTAGCCTAAACCGTTGTTGGCTCTTGTGAATAGCAGAGCCAGAATGACACATTTCATTCAAGGACAGGCTGGCTGACCGACTAAATTTCATCTGCTGGCTGGGAGCGCATAGAACGATAGTAATCAAACTTAAGAGGAATGTGTTTTTTTTTCTGTTGTTATTTATATGATATAATCAAATAGATTCGTTGCCGTCTGCTTAGAACTAGAACTATTGCATAATGCAAGGATAGACATCAAAGAAGCACACAACTAATCAACAAAAGTTTGAGGTGTCCATCACGAAACTTTAATAGGGATTATTGAAAATGTTAATTTCACTCTAACAAATGAGCTTGTGGATGCTTTTCAATTAAGCAAAAAGGATACAGATTGGTATACCACAATAATATCTGTGAGGAGAAAAGTTGAATTTGTATACTATGAAATATTCAAGGGACTCAGAAAGCAAGATTAAATCATCAAGGCTTAAAAAAATTAATTTATATCATGTTGCATAGATCAAGAGTTGGTAAACACTGGTAAACGGCTGAATAATGCGTACCGTCGGTGCCTTGTGCACGTGTAGCAATAAAATAGACTCTACAGTGGTTCATAGCCTCTTATTCAGCAACTCCTATTCCTACCACCTCGTGGTACCAGCCGGGATATGAGCAACTTTGGTGGAGATCGGGTAACCAACCCCGGTGGAAGCCAAGGTCTTATGCTGACAGGAAAGGAGGGCTCTTTCGAGCTTCGTTGGCCCTCCGGCGAAACAGGGTTGGTGGTGGCCAATCAATCCTCGAATGTGCAGGTTGAGAATTACGGGCCGATTCTTCAATATAAGCATCATCAACGTACACAGCCCTCACCTCAGAAGTACCGATGACGACAAGGATGAATTCTACGCGCAGTTGGAGAGTGAATACGACCGCTGTCCAAAACATGATATCAAGATCATCATCGGGGATTGCAATGCTCAGGTCGGCCAGGAGGAGGAATACAAACCGGTGATTGGAAGGTTCAGTGCACACCAGCGGACCAATGAAATAGGACTAAGACTTATCGACTTTGCCGCCTCCAAGAATATGGCCGTACGTAGTACCTTTTTCCAGCGCAGAATCCATCACAAGTACACCTGGAGGTCACCAAATCAGACAGAATCACAGATCGACCACGTTTTGATCGACAGTCGGCACTTCTCAGACATTATCGACGTCAGATTCTATCGAAGCGCTAACGTTGACTCGGACCACTACCTAGTGATGGTTAAGATGCGTCCAAGACTCTCCGTTGTGAACAACATTCAGTACCGACGCCACCCTAGTAGCACAGTTGTTACAAACTGGTTGTGGCAACCGTTGTGTGACTGATTTTAGTCATAAATGAGTTGCTGCAGCTAAAAGTGCCAAATATGTGCTGCTTGGGCAGCCTCGGTTAGATCTCGCGCGGCTGAAACAGCCAGACGTCGCCGCAAACTACGCGCATTCACTCGAAGCTGCGCTGCCGAAAGAGGACGGGCTGGACGAAATCTCTTTTGACTGTTGGAACACTATCAAAACAGCCATCAGCAGTGTAGCGGAGAGCTCCATCGGGCATGAAGCCCGGAATCAGTGGAACGATTGGTTTGACGATGAATCTGGGAGGGTGATGGATGAGGAGAACGCTGCGCGGGCGGCCAAGATACGCAGTGCCACACGTCAGAACGTGGAAAGACTCAAACAGAAGAAGATGCAGCGAAACCAAATCTTTCGGGAGAAAAAGCGCTACCTGGAAAAGCAGGAATATGCAGAGTTGGAGCGGCTGCATCGTTCTCAGGAAACGCGAAAGTTCTTCCAGAAACTGAACGGATCCCGCAAAGGCTTTGTGCCGCGAGCCGAAATGTATCGGGATAAGAATGGTAGTATTTTGGCGGACGATCATGAGGTGACCGATAGGTGGAAGCAGCACTTCGACGAACACCTGAATGGCGTCCAGGCGCAGAAGCATGGCGGCGGGGAAAGCAATTTCGACGGTGCAACAAACGGGGAAGAGGTGCCAGCCCCAACGACAAGCGAAGTTAAGGAGGCCATCATGCAGCTAAAGAACGACAAGTCAGCTGGAAAAGAAGGCATCGAAGCGGAGCTTATTAAAATGGGACCAGAAAAGCTGGCCGTTTATCTACACCGACTAATTGTTAGAATTTGGGATACGGAACAGCTACCGGAGGAGTGTAAAGATGGGGTTATCTGCCCGATCTATAAAAAGGGCGACAAGTTGGACTGTGAGAACTATCGAGCGATTACCGTTCTCAATAGCGCCTATAAAGTGCTGTCCCAAATCATTTTCCGCCGTCTATCACCAATTGCGAATAGATTTGTGGGAACTTATCAAGCCGGCTTCGTCGAAGGTCGGTCTACAACGGATCAAATATTTACACTGCGGCAAATCCTCCAAAAGGGCCGTGAATACAGAGTTCCCATGCATCATTTATTCGTTGACTTCAAAGCCGCATATGATACCATCGACCGGAAAGAGCTATGGAAAATCATGGACGAGAACAGCTTCTCCAGGAAGCTCATCAAACTGATTAAATCCACGATGGATGGTACACAGTGCTGTGTTCGGATTTCGGGTGGATTGTCAAGTTTAGTCGAATCACACAAAGGGCTTCGTCAAGGTGATGTCAAGGTCTTTCATGCCTGCTGTTCAACATAGCGCTACAAGGTGTTATGAACCGAGCGGATATCAACACACGGGGCACGATATTCAACAAATCTAGTCAATTCGTCTGCTTAGCCGACGACATAGATATTATCGGCAGAACATCTGTGGCGGTGGCTGAACAGTACACCAGACTCAAGCGCCAAGCAGAAAAGATTGGGCTAAAGGTAAATACGTCTAAAACAAAGTACATGCTGGTCAGTGGAACAGAGGCTGAACGACACCACTTGGGCAGCAGTATATTGATCGACGGCGATGAGTTTGAGATAGTCGATGAATTTGTCTACCTTGGCTCACTGGTAACGGCGGACAATGATACCAGCAGTGAGATTCGGAGGCGTATCATCAGCGGAAGTCGTGCTTACTATGAGCTCCACAAGCAATTGCGGTCGAGAAGACTAAGTCCCCGTACAAAGTGCACCCTGTATAAGATGCTTATTAGACCGGTTGTTCTCTACGGGCATGAAACATGGACAATGCTTGAGGAGGACCTGCAAGTGCTCGGAGTTTTCGAACGACGAGTGCTAAGAACGATCTTCGGCGGCGTACAAGAGAACGGAGTATGGAGGCAGAGGATGAACCATGAACTCGCACAGCTCTATGGCGAACCCAGTATCCAAAAGGTGGCTAAAGCTGAACGGATACGATGGACAGGGTTTTTTTTTTATTTTATTAAAGACGCTTTAATGGACAGGGCCTGTTGCAAGAATGCCGGACAACTATCACATTATCGAAAATATAATACAAAACCTGGAAAATAAATAAAAAGAAAACTTATCCAATTTAATTCTACTATGAATATGTTATCGCTGACAGATACGTATTTCGCTTACGACTTGCAGGCTTCCTCAGTGTCCTCAGTGGAAATCAACGAACAAATCGTGCGTGGGAATTCTGTATTCACGGCCCTTTTGGATCTGCCGCAGTGTAAGTATTTGATCCGCTGTAGACCGACCTTCGACGAAGTCGGCTTGATAAGTTCCCAAAAATCTGTTCGCAATTGATGATAATTGGGGGAAAATGATTCGATGTTGAATACCATACAGGACAGGCCGACCTATCGTGTAATTTAAAAGAACTTGAGAATGCTTTTGAGCCAACAAAGTTTTATCGTGAACGCGCCTAATTCTACACATGGTTCCTGATTCTGCGCACTGCACTAGTGTCCAAATTGGAGTCCGGGTTCCGATCCGGTTAAAAATCGGAACGAACTTTTTAGGTCCGCTTCCGTTCCGGTCCGATTTTGTTCTGTTCCGGTCCGGAAGTCCGAAATTGTTGGGATGCAAAATTTACCAATTTTAAAAAAGTAGGTCAAAACTTTGAATGTGTGGAACTAGTAATTTGTAGCTTCTAAAGTGTAAGCTTCCTCGCCCTCCCTTACGGCTCTCTGGCTCTTTGAAACTGATCATTTAAAAAAATTGAGAAATGCGGCACCTTTGACCGGTGCTCGATAGTTTACCCGTAATGGAAAATGCCTAATTGATGTGAAAGCATATTAAACTATTTTTTGCTTGACCTACCCTTTTTTGGAAATTCCAGCGCATTTCAAAATGGTGCACGGTCAAACACAAAAGTCAGTTTTTCAATTAAAAAATTGTCTTTCACCGTCTCTGAACATTCAAAAATTACAATATCGAAAAAATATTGGTAAAAAAGAAAAACATTTCAACTGCTATATAGAAAAATAGCAGAAAGTTGTCCAAAGGATTTGTGAAATAATAGTGTAACGAATCTAAAAGTATAATTTCGGTTTAACATAATTAAAATCTTTATGCGCTCAGCCCAGGTTTGATACAAACAGCTGTAACTTTAGAAGTAACCAACAAAAATTTTTCCGTTCAATTTTGCTATGAACATTTTTCAATATTATCGCACAAAATGGACCGAAGGATCTCAGAATGTCATGAAGTTTTGCATACGTGCATAATTTGTGAACTTACCAATAAAAATTAATTTAAACTAGGGTTGACGCACCATTAGTGGTGGTAGTACCAGTAGTGGTGGAAACTTGAATTATTCTATGACTCCAAAATATTCTATATTCCGTAAACGACCATAGTGTGAATTAGTACCCTAAACTCTTAACCCTCCGTTACTCGCGCTATTGTATTTTGTACAACGTCTGTGAACCGTTAACTTTCATCCTTATTCTGCGAGTCACGTGACTCAATACGACAATTATCACTCGCCGTGACTCGCTACGGCAAGTCGAGTCACCTAGGTGACAACCGTGTCACCTAGGTAACAAACCCCTGTCACCTAAGTGACAAACCGTGTCACCTAGGTGACAAAGCGAGTCACCTGATTCGCGGCGAATCCAAAATAGTCACGTCACTCGCCTCGCAGAATAAGGGTGTTTATATCGGGATATCTCGGAATTCCAACAACAAAGAAAATTATTGTTCTCAGTAAAGTTGATACGCAGATCAAGATCTTTCAAACGATGGAAAAAGTTTCATAAGTTTTTCCCCAAGTGGCATTAGTATTCGAGTGATTCTGTTAGGTTCGAAAACAGACACTAAGGAAACCTGCAAGTCGTAGACGAAATACGTATCTGTCAAGAATAAAATACACATAGTAGAATTAAATTGGACAGTTTTCTTATTATTTAAGTGAGTGAGGTAAAACGCTGCTACAATTTTTCAACTAATAATGTTGCTATCGTACAGCATTCGTTCGCTAATATGTAAATATGTAAATTTCAGACGCCAATTATGAGTAGATTTTGATGGTTTGGATACCAATCGATCCATAATAGATGTAGCAATTATGTGGTTTTCATTATAATTTTCTTTTTATTTAACGAAATAGTAAAAATTAACGAAAAGTCCCAAAGTCAAATTTCACCATACATTCTCCCCGTGGTCGTCGTGGTTGCTTCACGGGCAGGGACAACAATTACACACACCATCTGTTTACTGTAATTTGCGTTTACTTTCCTTCTAGAAAAAAAAGTATCTTCTTCTCGTCCTAATAGGTCGAAGATTCTTAACGGCTATTAAACCTTAACTAATTTGATTTTGAACCATCAAGGGTAGCAAGTATCAGCCTAATCAGTTTGGTCGGAAAACCATGTTCAACTGAATCGAACGCCGCCTTGAAGTCTATAAATAAATGGTGGGGCTGCAAGTTGAGTTCACGGAATTTATCGAAGTTTTGCCGTTAAAATGAGTATTTAGTCCGACGTGGAGCGTCCCTCTCGAAAACCGCACTGGTATTCGCCAACAAAGAATTCCTGCAACGGCCTTAATATATAAAACAGGATGCGGGAAAGAATTTTGTACGCAGAATTGAGTATAGTAATTGCTGCTTTCGAGTCGGTGGCCCTTTTTGCTAATAGGCCATATGGGACCTTTCAAACAACCGGTTCAATTAGAGTTCTGACATTCCATTAAATATTACAGTTAAACATCACATCAAAAATCAATTCAATACCGATCTATGAGGCTATAATAAGGTACGGGAGGGTATTTCCACCCCAATGAGCGGTAGCCTAACCAATATTCAGGAATTACGTTGAAACTATATTTATTCGAGACAAGATTTTTATACCAGTTGATAAAATATTATTTACTGAATATTAGCGTGTATGTTGGTCTTAATGAAACGCTACTGAATTTGAGTTATAGTCCCGAGAAATGATGAAGTCGCTGCGGCTTAATTGGGCCCATTGTCTATAGTGGTGTCTGTGTTTTGAATCCGACCGGCCGAAATAGCCTGCACACGGATTAGATGCTTTGCAAAAACAGATCAAAAGAGAGACCGATGGATAATGTGTCGCTATTGCCTACATTTCGGGCTCATTGAAGATAATTAGTTTTTATTTATTTATTTATTTATTGGTAATTCATCTGACACAAAAAATAGTCTACATGAATAAAAATCTTAAAGTAAGCTTCATCTTTTTAATCTTCTTGCAAACACGCGCGATGGTTCGCCGAAGTCAAACAACTCTTCCACTTTTATAAACGTTCTTATACATTCAGTCATTGGCTCGCAAGATCCAAATGCCGTCCGATGGAACTGTGTCTGCAGCAGTCCCGTTGAGCGTAAAGTTCGTTGCGATGCCCGGAAGTTTAGCATGGATAACAGTTGTGGACAATCAATTTCCCCGTTGAGCATTTTAGCTACAAATATCGCCTGTTGCATTTTACTTCTGTGTTCCAGTGTGTCGAGATCAAGTAGACGACATCTATCTCCATAAGGTGGCAAATTTTCTGGATTTCGCCAAGGGAGATGACGCAAAGCTAGTCTAATAAATCGTCTTTGTACGCGTTCAATTCGTATGGTCCAAGTAAGCTGCTTCGGAAACCAAACCAGATTACAGTTCTCCAGAAGCGGTCGAACTAGGGCGCAATATAACGATTTAAGGCAGTGGGCGTCCTTAAAGTTTCTCCCTATCTTGGAGATAAATCCAAGTTCCCGGGATGCTTTAGAGATAATTGATTCCCGGTGCAAATTAAATGTCAGTTTAGTATCCAGTAAGACACCGAGGTCATTAACTTGTTCGACTTTGCGCAGCTCAGTACCATCGATAATATAGTTAAAGTTTATCGGGTTTTTGATGCAATAAAAGCTCATCACTTCGCATTTTGCAACGCTGACTATAAGCCAGTTCAGCTTGCACCAGCCAACAAACACATCAAGCATAACTTGCAAGCGGCAGCAGTCGTCTTTATTACTTATGGTAGCAAACAGTTTTAAATCATCAGCATACACTAACTTCCAGCCAACACCCAACAGTAACGCAGCATCGTTAAAGAACAGTAGGAAAAGCAAAGATCCCATATTACTGCCTTGAGGGACTCCAGATATATTGGTAAATTCCGATGAAATACTGGATCCAAGTTTGACTCGTAGCACTCTACCGCTCAGATAGGATTTTAACCATTCGACCATTTGTTGGGAAGCACCAAGCCGGGAAAGCTTCCGCAAAAGTATTACATGGTCAATTCGATCGAAAGCAGCTTTTAAGTCTGTATAAATGACATCAACTTGTTTCTTGTTTTCCATTTGCGAAATGCACATCGAAGTGAATTCCACTAGATTAGTACAGACCGATCGACCAGGCACGAAGCCATGTTGAGCCGTTGAAATGTAGTTCTTAGTACGGGACTGTATTACACCACTCACGATAATTTCGAACAACTTTGATGCTGCAGAGAGACTGGTTATTCCGCGATAATTCCGTACATTATGACGATCGCTAGATTTATATACCGGAAACATATACGATTGTTTCCAAATGTCAGGAAATTTACCTTGTTCGAAAGACTTATTAAAAATTGAACACAACGGATTCGCCAGAACTTCTATACATCGACTTAAAACTACGGCGGGAATACCGTCAGGCCCTGCAGAGAAGGAGCGCTTGAATTTTTTGGTTGCAGTTATCACCAGATCAGTAGTCATGTTAAACAAACTCAAATCCACCAAATTGGTAGGGACATGCGCAGCCGCAATATCAGCATCACCGTCAGAGGCAGTTCCATCAGCAAAAACGGAGGCGAAAAACTTCGCAAACAGCTCACAAGAGGCAGGAATTGAACTTGATTCGACGTCATCGTAGTTTTGCAGTGACAACAGCTTGCTGCTGGCGCTAGTGTATCATTGAATCGTTCATAAACATTAGCACCAGAAGCAAGTGGTTGTCACTCAAATACTAGCTATGTCGACACGATAGAAGCCTTTCAGGCGTTTCAGGCCTCACATATTGGTAGTAGTGTAAATAACGCACCATACGCTGGAATTAAAAACAACAAAATGCTGCTAATGGCTAGTGAATGAAAATTGATTTATATTTTCATATCAGAGGGGAATTTTTGTGTTCTTCCGTGATAAAAAGAAGTAGAATTATTCTGTGGTAGCATATTCACAGCTGTTTAGTTTCTAGAAAAAGTAAACGTGATCATAATTGTGTGTTTTCCAAACCATCCAAACCAACGGATACGCGTAAGCGATTGCTGCTGGTTTTTCAGCCTGGTTACGTGCTAATGGAAAAACAGAGGTTTTGATGTTTATCGAATAAAATTTAGCAAATTACTTACATTTTTATGAAAATAGTTATAACACATTAAAGCCTATGAGTGCTACATTCGTTTCAGTATTGTTATATAGTGGCAAAGTTTTTATTTGGGAAAGTGTAGCCAAAAAAGGTAATGTATGCTGAAATTAGTAGCGTGATGGGAATACCCTCCCGTACCTTCTTCTTCTTCAGCAGCATAGAGCCGGGGTGGCTCGTGCTGTTTCAAGCACTCGTCTCTATTCAACTCGGTCTTGGGCCACTCGTCGCCAATTTCCTAGTCGTCTCAGAAGTCGCAAATCGCTTTCGACCTGGTCGAGCCATCGTGCCCGTTGAGCCCCCTTTTCCTGGTGCCGGTGGGGTTGCTGAAGAGGACTATTTTCGTCGCACTGTCGTCCGGCATCCTTACGACGTATCCGGCCCACCGTAGCCTGCTAACTTTCGTTAGATGTACAATGGGAGTCTCACCAAGCAGTGCCTGTAGCTCTTGATTCATACGCCTCCGCCACTCTTCGCTTTCAGTTTGTACTCCGCTAAATATCGTCCGCAGCACTTTCCGCTCGAACACGGCAAGGGCGCGTATGCCCTCCGTGAACAGCGTCACGGCTTCAAGTCCATAAAGAACTACCGGTCTGATAAGAGTTTTGTACATTGTTAGCTTCGTGCGGCGGCGTATGCTTCCTGATCGTAGCGTTTTACGAAGGGCGAAGTAGGCCCGATTTCCCGCTTGGATGCGCCGCTGGATCTCCTTACTAGTGTTGTTGTCCGCGGTCACCAGCGATCCCAAATACACGAACTCCTCTACCACTTCTAGTTCGTCGTCGTCAACGGTTACCGTTTCCTTTGAGTCTCTTCCTTTCATGTATTTGTTCTTCGACGCATTTATTTTTAGCCCAATTCTCCTAGACTCCGCCTTCAGTCTGGCGTAGCTTGCCTCCGTCGTTGCAAAGTTCCTGGCTATGATATCGAAGTCATCTGCAAAGCCTAGAAGTTGGCTACCCTTGGTAAAAATAGTGCCTCTCGTGAAGCCCGCTCGTCGGATCACTCCCTCAAGAGCAATGTTGAACAGCATGCAGGATAAACCGTCACCTTGTCTCAACCCTCGCCGCGTATCGAAGGGACTCGAGAGTGTCCCAGAGATGCGTACGAAACACATCACTCGATCCAATGTAGCTCTGATCAGTCGCGTCAGTTTGTCCGGAAAACCGTGTTCGTGCATTATCTGCCATAGCTTGTCTCGATCGACTATATCGTATGCTGCTTTGAAATCAATAAAGATGTGATGCGTGCGCACGTTGTACTCCCGACATTTCTGCGAGATCTGTCGGATAGTAAAAATTTGGTCCGTAGTTGCGCGAGCCCCCATGAAACCCGCCTGATAATACCCTACGAAACCTTCTGCTATCGGTGACAACCGGCGTAACAGGATCTGGGAGAGTACCTTGTAGGCGGCGTTTACCGGTGTAATACCACGATAGTTGCAGCAGTCTAGCCGATCACCCTGTTTGTAAATGGGACAAACCACTCCTTTCATCCATTCCTCCGGTAGCTTTTCCTCCTCCCAAATCCTCGAAATAACCCAGAGTACAGGCCTGTGCTAGCATTTCTTCGCCATGTTTATAAAGCTCTGCCGGTAGGCGGTCCTTCCCAGCGGCTTTATTGGTCTTCAGCAGCCCGATTTTTCGTTTGACTTCTTGGAGATCAGGTGCTAGGACATCACTATCCCGTACCCTATCTTCCAAATGAAACTAATAGCGCCTAAATTGGTTCAGCAGTATCTGAGAAGCGTTCGAATAATTAACACATGATCAAAATACATTGTTAAACCGAACTTTTGAACTGCCATTTAGTTATTTTTGTTTGAAACTTTGTATAAAACTTTACGGTATAAAACCTTTCATTTCACACTAAAATTGTTGAAATCGGTTCAGCAGTTCCGGAGTAAATTATGTCACATTGTTTTCACATTATTGCTTAAAGCTTTTAAACTTGGTGTCAGACCGCCAAACATTTCAACGACGATCTACTAAGTAATGATACCTTTCCCCAAGAGTAATAACGGACGAATCGGTACAGCCATCTTCGAAAAACAGACGACCAAATATGTACATATACGGTCATACATATACACAACCATTGCTCAATTCGACGAACCTTATCTATTGGTATATGAAACTCAATACTCCGGGGCTTGTACGATATATATAATTCAAAGTAAATCTAAGTAAATATAATTAATTAGGATGCACCTGGCATCCGATAAACAGGTTCACATGTAATCTAATACTTTGAATGTTAATCTCAAATCAAATAATGGTTCTGTTTACCGCGTTCATTAGTGAAAAAATACAAAAATATACTACAGATTGTCTTCACGATCTGGACGTACAGAATTTTTGGCAAACCACCCTGCAGCAATGAGACAGGATTGGCAAAACATTCTACATTGACATACTGCCACTCCCTACCACCAGCACTGGATTTGAAACCTGTTACAATGACTTAGCTAATATTCTCTGTAAGAAGCATCTTTCTCATCGAAAAAAGCTAATATTTTTTCTCGAAATGTAAGTTTTTTATTTAGGTTATGTATGTTGTTGGCCCTTTTTACTTACTTTGTTAGTACAATTGTTCAACAATATTTCAATTGTTTATTACGAATTTATTTTTATTTTTAATTAATTTACTTTTCTCTTCCAAACAACCATTATTTAAAACTTCTGAAACATATGAGTATGCATGATATTCAAAAAACAAAACCTTCCATCCTGTGGCTTATCATAAACTTGTGCTCTATTTAAACTAAATTAAAAATTGCTTTGACTAAGACAATCGACTTTAATAAAATGCCAGAAACCGATAGTTTATAGTCGAATTACAAAAAAAAATTCAACCTGCTCGAAGCATGAAGCAAAATATGAACACGTTCTTGACGTGATGTCGAGAATCGTGTACATACGTCAAACCGTACAGTATACTGTTACATTTTCAAAGGGCACAGTGCACCGAAATTCATCTTGTGCCTCTGATTGCTATTGACTCTTGCTACCGGTCGTGTTTACCGACTTCGATAACTGATTCGTCTTGAAGTATTCAAATAAAGCTAAATAAATCAACAGAAAACAACCAACGAGTGGCAACTTGTACACAAAATTTCTTTCATTCAAGATCAAGCGAAGCAGCTTCAATCGGGTTTTCCGTCAGGTACATGGAATGCTCGAAGGAGGAAGATGGGTTAATATATACTCGGATAATTACTTTATGTAAATACGCTTTCTTTCATTCCCCTTCATTTTACCATATTTATTCGTTTTGCTAATAAAAAGTTATGAATCAAATCCAAAATGATTCGGACAACATTCTAAACCTAACAACCACCCCTGAGGCATTCATGAACCCAACCATCTCCTTTCCTTTATCAGTTCGACTACAAGGCTGGTTGCTTGTCGTGCTTCAATTGCCCATTCAGTGACTTAGGCCTACGACGACGGAGTGAAAACGCTGATTGAAAGGAGACAAACAACGTCCCACCTCCGCAAGAAGGACTACGTTTACCGGAGAAGAAGAAAAACGGGGAGGAAAAAAAACACCGCATGAACAAACACATAAATCAATCACGTTCAATTATTCCGGGCATTATTGAAGATTCGGGCGATCGGAAGAAAGTTCAAGATAGAGATATTGAGTCAAGGCTGTGTGCAACAAACAGCAGCAGCAACCGGAAGTATTTGCATTTTCTCGCCGGGCGGGCGGCGACGCAGCAGTGCCACCGGATGCAATCGTAGACGAATCGAAACGACAAGACGGCCACGGCTGAAAACCGGAGGTAAACACAAAACGAGCTAATCGAATCTCGATTGAATGTATTGAATGAATTCAGCATAAAATGAAAGTTCAGTTTCGTCTTACAGTTGTTGGTAGCGATACGGTTTTGTGTGCAACAAGCTAAACAAAAAAAAGATGTTACGAAAGATGCGTTTTTATTTCGATTCGTTGGAGTTTTTGATTAGGTCTCTTTGTAAGCTTTGGGAAAGAGTTTCTCTTTCTTGAAGGTTGTGGATAGTAGGGCGCTGTATGCAACAAATTAAATTGTAGACTTGCCAGTATTGCCCATTTTTCCGTACTACTATCTACAATGGTATCATTGATTCCAAAGATTCACAGAACATAGTTGATTTTTGCTTGAAATTTGGAAGATTCTTTATTTCATCATGTAATCATATCATTTATTACAAGTACAGATGGTAAAGTTCTTCACTTTTCATCTAGAACCTGCCTCTAATTACTCTTACAAAATTTGAGTTTTCTCAACAGTACCTAAAAGAACTGTTTTATTCCCGATTTATTTAAATAGACAACACTTGGCAATCTCCACTCGAATTCGAATGTCACAAGATATGTCCCGCCATAAAAGCAACTATTAGCCAACAGTATCAGTCGTTCAGTTTACATCTTGAAACACTGTATCAGAAATAGCTATCGTATCCGATCAAGAGTCGCGCAAATGGGACGGAATCGACGGCGATGGCCATTTCATCTCGACCGTCGTTATCGTCCTTTGTCCAATTGGCCGCACGTAACGGTGTGTGGCAATTCCGTTCGACTACTGCTGACGGTGACTGGCAGTAGTTTCGACGAAGAATCGGTGCAACGACCTGCACCTCACGACGGTACAGAACAGTCCGTCTTTTGCGGTGAAATTTAATTAGATTTCAGAACTTCGTTTCAGTATCATCGTCGTCATCATCGTCACCTCGTATAGCATAACGTGGTGTCCACGCCTGCAGAACAGGTAGCTTGCCCGCAGCCGCAGTTCCGAGCTTCGACAGATTTATGTTTAATTAGAAAGTAATTAAGATGAGGTGATTTGGTTACATCGCTTAACCGAGATCGTTTATTGGGTTGGTGGTAATTAGTCATTAAGCGCTTCTTGGTTTTTCCTTAATCGCATTCCGTTTCACCAACATCGTAAACTAGCACTTGCTTCCGGTGCATATCCTGCCATTGTTGGTCGTACTGTGAGCCAGTTCCGGGGTCAATTTTCGATCGATGTAGCGGCTCATAAACGCTAGAATGGTAATGCAATAGTTGCTGGATTTTATACTGTTGAAGGCACGTGTTGAATTAAATGCATCGCAGCAGGTCATACTAAGGTAGCGCAACCAGGGTTGCGACCACGGCACAGCAGTTGTATCAGATGCAACAGAACTCCTCATAATTCCCACAATTACCGCCGAGACCCTAGCAGCGTGACTGTTGAAACGAGAATATCGTTGGAATGCATCGTGTAGCGCGTCAAGCAATGCACTGCTAAAATGCTAAAGATTCGATTTTCCCACTTGCTCTGGATAATCGTGAAAACACGTGAAAGTTGTTTTCCGATCGCTTCTCTTATTGCGAAAGTGAAGCGAAGCGAACTTAAACTGCAAATTTACGATAACCGAAAAAGCTGATATTATTTGAAATCAGTGCAACACAGTTGATTAAATATGTTCATATTTACCAGAAAACTGAAGAAAACATTGTACTCAAAAGGGAAAAATTGATTTTATTCCCCGCCACTAGAGACCGTTTCGTGTTTCATACAAAAAATAGTGAAAGATTAAACTTTCATAAATGAAACCACAGATGAATAGATATTACTGTATGTATTTAGTGTGGATTTTTCTACAAGATGAATTGAACTCAATGATAAAGTGATAGATACCTCATATTCTATCATAAATGCTGACATACTTTTCTATTACCTACCAACACATATGTTAGATTAACCACTCTGACAACCTATGTCATAAGTTGTGAGTGTAAAATCTGAAAATTAGAAATAAAATAACTTTTGTAATTTATTCTCTACTTATGTTACAGGCCTTACATTCATCGGTATGATATTTAGCGTTCGCACGGTACGCCCAGTTGTCTGTGACCCGTTCCCGGCCGTGGACCGATACTGGCTGCCGATACTGGCCATCTGTCACGGCACCGTAACATGCTAGCACTATGATGTACGACATGTACGATTGCAAAGCGCGCTGGCAGAACATATCAGTCCAGTAATAGAGTCTCATATGTTATCTTCTGCCATACAGCATGTTCTACAAACGGGAAGCTGAACGGGATGGCGAGGACGACAACGACGACGACGACGACGATGATGATGATGACTTCGTAAAACACTGTCAATGATTATGTAATGCAATTTGTAATGCACTCTTGCAGCCATGTCTGATTTGCGTTTGAGCGTAGCGATGGTTTCTTTGTATGGCATGGCAAAGCTGTTTATAATTATTGCGAATGGTTTCGCAATGTAGGCACTGTCGCAGTTGAGAAGTCATTCAATTAAATATGATGTTTCTCTTCACTCCGGCAAAGTTATTCACCACGAAAGTGAAGAAAAACTGTCATTATAAGACAGTTTCAAACGATTATTCACTAGAGCGCACAGGCACCGGCGGGTATGTTGCTACTAAGACAATTATGATATTTCAATGCGAATTCCGTCCTCGAAACCGTTTCCTTTTGCTTGGCTGCGCAAAAGTGTGAGAAATGCAATTATTCCCCGGTTCTTCGCGTATTTGATGCTTGTTTTCAATTATGACTAGTAAAACCGTACAACATTGAGTGGCGTGCTTTGGAAATATTTACAATTAACGAGATGAAATTGGTTAATTTTCAATAGAGTAGCAAAATCAAATACTAATTAAGCTTGTTGCGGTATGAACCAAATTGCGTTGTGCCTATTCGCATAAGTTACAGCGACTATTTAGTATCTACACCCGCACTGCTGTCGTAGAACCTTGATGAAAACTGAGATCTTAGACTGCTACGAAATGGGCATTCGGGGGCCGTGATACAAGCTTTGTGGAGATCAGGTAACCAAGTCCGGTGAATATCACAGATGTATGCTGATGTTGCAGTTGTTGAATGTTAGAAGCTGGAATTGCAAATCTTGAATGTCTGTTCCCATGTCAGGAGATTCCACTGTAAAGAGAACCTTTGTTCGCTCCACCTAGTGGAAGTCCACACTCCGTATTACAAGCAGTACACAACAGCGTCACCATCATCATCATCATCGGAGATGCAAATGCGCAGATCTTCCGTCCAGTCATTGGAAGACATAGCCTTCATCTATCGACCAATGATAACGGTCTGAGGCAAACACACCTGGAGGCATCCAAATAAAGAGTCTAGCTCTCAGATCGATCATGTCTTGATTGACGGTCGACACTTTCCGGATGTTATCGATGTACGGTCTTTTCGGGGACCAAATATCGAATCTGACCACTATCTCGTAGTGAGTAAGATTCTCGCAAGGCTGTCGAACACGGCGAAAGCTCGCACTGAGAGGACGCTGCGTTTCAACATCCCGCGGTTAACGGCAGACGGCGTAGCAGTGGAGTACGCCAGGAAGCTTGACCAACGAATCTCAGAACAGCAGGTAGAAGGAGAAGATATAAATGGGCTGTGGAGGAACATCCATGCAGTGATGCCAGATCTACGGATTTATCCGTAGTTCTACGGATTTAGGAATTTTCTACGGACCTACGGATCAAGTGCTCAAATCTAAGGATTTTCATGAACTTTGCGGAAAAGATTGAAAGTACCATTTAGTGACAAAAAGTACGTGTACGCTCATGCAATGAATAATATCCCGAAAAGCATAACTTTATTCTTTCTGAAAATGTATTGTATGTAAGTGTATTGAAAGATTTGCTTTATTGCTGTTAATAAAAACTAGAATTTTTCGTTTTGACGACAGATATTTATAATAATACTGATATTTTCCTGGTTGAAGTGCGACAAAATGGCTAAATATTTTCATTTTTATTTTTCCCGCATTTTGGCAGCTCCGTAATTTGATTTCTGCAGTGCGATATAACTTCAAAATCAAGCGAATCAGGTTGTTCTTTTTAATTAAGTAGATGGAATCCTTGTTCAATATGCTCTTTTTACGTGACAAATAAAAACCCTTGCACCTTCAAAAAGCGATGAAAGATGACTTAAATAAATAAAAAAGACAACGAAGAGCCGGCAAAAGACAGCGGAATGTTGACGGAAATGTGAATAGAAGTCAATGGAACTGTAATGAAAAGATGGCAAAAATACGATAAAAAATCAGAGGGGTTGTGTACAGGACACGACCGCATATATAGGTGACGCAGGACTACGTAAGTCTCTTTGTAGTGATAGAAGCATGTATTCATGCCTGTAATAGGGTGTTTGCAGAGTGCATATGTATTGAAGAGCTGTTGGGCAGGCAAAAGTGACAGCTCCATATAAACTGTAAGTGTTGGAAAGGGCGAGATTTTTTCATTGAAAACAGAAATTACTATTTGTGTTATATGTTTACTAAATAACAAATCTATTTTCAACAAACAAGCTAAAACGCGGTAGAATCACAGAGAACAGACATCCATTCAGGAACAAATTTTTCGCGAATTCTTGGATAAAATTTCAAATTAAAATCACCTAATATGCTAGCGACGCCACCACTATAGTTTCCCAACTAAATGATTATTTTGATTTGCACACTGACAACCTTTGGCTCTTCTGGCGCTAGCATATATGGACTATATGCGTTATACTAGCGCCAGAGGCTAGCTGTTGTTAGTTTAGTGTAGAATTTTATGCGCCTTTAGCGACACCATCACTATAGTTTCCCAACTAATTTGACATAAGTTTTATCCAAGTGGGGACCTTTCGCTTGGATGTCTGTTCTCTGTGATAGAATTGATCAAAAATATAACTATTAACTATGTTAGCGGGATAAACCTGACCAAATATCTATAACCAGCGATTGCTTTCGGCCAAGAAAACAATAACTTAAACTAAAATCAATGCTACATTCAGTTGTTTCGAACTTGGCCTATGCGGCATGCTACATCCGAAAATCGTATTTTTGGGTCACCGATTTAATGCTAATTCACTGAAATATTAGTTGCTAAATGTGAACATATATATCGGGATACATTTCTTGGTTTATTTAAATATTAATTGTTTCGAATGTATAAATAATTTTAGAAAAAATGATCATTTTATCCAACGCGTTTTTGCTGCATCGAATAGGAAAAGATGCAATGTGTGCCTAACAGACGTCTTGCATGAGTGTGTAGCAAAAGCCCTATCATTCGATTCTTCATGTATACATGCTATATGCAACATATATACATGCTGCATGCGTTGTATGTAACATTTATCAAAGTAATAACATTGCATACGTTCAATTCTCAAAAGATTGTGCATTTGAATACAATTTAACAAAATCAAGAACACAAACTATTGATTTCCTGCTACCTTACTGAAATTAAAAGCATGCAAGCATGCGCATTCATACAGAGTCGTATTATAACCGAACAGTACAGCTGTAGCACATTTTTCCAACACAGATATCAAATTTGCCGAGGTTTAATCGTCTCGCAGTAAAGAATTTGCGATCTGTTGGGACGACGAACTTGTGTCATTTTTTCTGGCACACTTCCCTAACACAGACATCAAATTGGACTAGGTTTAATCGCGTTCGTAAGAAATCTGTCGGCACGAGGGGGCTTTGTCACTCTCTCTGGCGTACTTCCCAAGCAAGGACATCAAAATGGTCTAGGTTTAACCGCGGTGTTAAGAAATCTTGTTGAAATAAGGTAGCTTCGTCACTTATTTTGGCTTACTTCCCAAGCACAGATATCAAATTAGTATAGGTTTAGATCATCGTAAAGAATCTTCCAACCAATCACGAAGCGACTTAGTGATGTCCGATTTTCTCAGTTAATCGATTAACGAGTAATCGAATATTTTTTTATCAGTTGTTATTCGACACGATTAATCGTCTGTGATTAATCAAGTAATCGACCAAACTTCGATTACTCGTTGTGTATACTGCCGCTACTCGCATAACAGTCCCATTTATATAGGTATAAAAGGGCCACTTCCTCTCGTCGCTAGCAGTGTATTTAAGTATTGCCGCAACTCCACGCGGGAATCCCTCCTGCGTTGTCGCGATTTTGGAACTTGCTACTTTCCAACACCAGAGGATCATGAATCGCCCATAAATCGGTTGAAACTCTTTCATCTTGAAAACCGCTTTCATTGCAAACCGCAGGTTCATGTTCTTGATCTGCTGCAGTTGCAGTGCTGACAAGATCACCTACAATACCAACAACAGACGGATTTTAGAGCATTCTTCTCTCACACTCACAAGCATGCACAAAAATCTGAAGATCTGACATCGCTGATGACCAGTTCCATGAGGTTAAAAGAGATCGTATATAGTTTCGAAGTCGCGACAAGTTTAATATAAGCTTTTCGTTAAAATTACCATATGCACCTTTATTCTTGTTTACGGCCGTATCCTGCATTCGTACGAATAGTTTGCTTCGAACGAATCGGTAAGCACTATTCTCATATTCGAATGAACAAAAGGAAGGGGCCTTCGAACGTTCGAATTGATTCGAACGAAAACAAGAATACGAATCGGCTCAACTTTCGAACGAATATCATTCGAACGAAAACAAGAATAAGGGTGATGGGCTTCACGTCATTTTGAGTTCAGCGAGCATAAACCTCAAAAAGCAGTATTTACAATTATATAAACCAACGGCCCAATAGCCTTTCGGTGTGCTGGTGGCCGACCAAATAAAACAAAAAAAAAGCAGTATTCGTGTCAGTAATCGATGCGAGTGTAATCGATTAGTTCGATTATGTGTTAGGCGATATTCGATTAGAAATTATTCGATTATTCCAAGCTGAAATCGATTACTCGATTAATCGAGTGATTACCGGACATCACTAGTTGGCTCGAGGGGGCTTTGTCACTCTCTCTGGCGTACTTCCCAAGCAAGGACATCAAAATGGTCTAAGTTGAACCGCGGTGCTAAGAAATCTTGTTGAAATGAGGAAGCTTCGTCACTTGTTTTGACTTACTTCCCAAGCACAGATATCAAATTGGTATAGGTTTAGATCATCGTAAAGAATCTTCCAACCAATCACGAAGCGAGAATTCTGGTAAAACAAAGGTTCATTATTTTCAATTTTTCAATAGTTCAACATCAAGAATCCATACTTTTCTTCTTTTGGGTCAATTCTTACAAGATTTTCCGAACGATTGGTGTAAGAATATTGAACATCAATCGGAAAACCGCTGAGCTATTAGCGCTCAAAACCTTTCATTTTTCGTGATGCTCGCATTTTTCGATTTTTTGGAATGACACCCTATCTCAAAACTTGCCGTAAGACGTAGTCCTACGTCAAAAGGTTTGAAATAATATTTGTCTCTCAAGGCATTTTTATCGACTTTCTCCTAAAAATGTGTGATAAAACTGATTGCTGTTAGTCACCAATTTAAAGCTCTAGTACCGTTCTACAATTCGTTCTTTGTTGTTAAACGTCTATCTCTTTTAGTTTCGTTGCAATTTCATTTTACTCGTATGGCTTTGGGTGTTGAATTAGTATCTGAAAACTGCAAGAATTCATACATCACGCATAGCACACTAGACTACCGCGTGCGATCTTTATAGGTTGAAACTTTAAGACCAGTATCTTTGTTTTATTTAGGATCTATTGTGAAACACCCCCTCTTTCGTTCGGCGTTCGATGGCGTCGGCAAAGCTATGAGGTTGGGGTGGGTCTGTAACGAAACAACAAAGGGATTTCACACCTTTCGCAAAGGCAGCGGCTCGGATCGCAGAACGGGTCAGACTCGCCTTCTCCACCAATAATCCCGTTGGCTCAGGACACCTTGCGATTGACACTGCTCCGGGTCCTGGGTAACGCGGCTCTTTGGCGGTTATCCGTGGCCTTTTCCCTCACGGGTTCTTTTGGGTGGCTGGAATAACGGATGCGGTCAACGACGACCAGTCTAGCACTCGCGGAACCTTTATAGAGAAAACGGACAGATTTATTTCTGTACTTTAGTGTACGTCTTGAGGTCTTGACTCGCTCACAGTCCACTTCAGAAATAAAAGACGAGACGCAGTAAGGATTAATATAAGGTGGGCGATGGTGGAGGTAATCTATACCAGACTGAAAGCGGAGTCTAGGAGGATGGGGCTAAAAATAAATGCGTCGAAGACCAAAAACATGAAAGTAAGAGGCTTAAAGGAAACCAACGCGTGCCTCCCACGGATGGAACCGTAGACGGAGACGATCTAGAAGTGGTAGATGATTTCGTGTATTCAGAATCGCTGGTGACCGCGAAGTGGAAAATCGGACCTACTGTACTCTTCGCAAAACGCTACAATCAAGAAGTACATGCCGCCGTACGTATCTGACAATTTACAAAACCCTTATTAGGCCAGTAGTTCTTTATGGATTTAAAGCGGTGACGTTGCTCATGGAGGACATACGTACCATTGTCGTGCTCGAGCAAAAGGAATTTGAACGAAAGGCGTTGTGGAATATTATTGGCGGAGTACAAACTGAAAGCGGAGAGTAACGGAGGCGTACGAATCACGAGCTACATGCTCTGCTTGGAGAGAAGATTTCCATCGTACATCTGGTGAAAGTCGATAGGCTGCGATAGGTTCCGACGAAATCAGTTCTCTTCAAAAACCCGACCGGCACCAAGAACAGGGGGGCTCAACGTAAAAGATGGTTCGACTAGGCCAAAAGTGATTTGCGACTTCTAAGACGACTGGGAAATTGGCAACGACTGGTCTTAGACCGAGTTGAATGGAGACGACTGCTTGAAACAGCACAAACCACCCCGGCAGGGTTGCCACATGTAATCCGGTGTTTTTTGTTGGAAAAATCTGGCCATCTGTACAGCGTGGAAAGCATCTAACCAGATTTTCCATACTAAATCTAACAGCAACACGCTAAAAGCATAAATAATAAAGTAAAATGAAAGAGCCTACAGTGTTCAAAAAACTAGTAGCCTTGTGTAGTTAATGAAAGCTTTACAAATGTGTGATATCAAAAACAAACCGAGTAACAGCTTTAAAATACAATCTTTCCATATCGACCGAACTGCAAGGACTACATTTAAAATAGAAGAAAGTCGCGTTGCCAAACCTAAACTACCTAAGCACTGATAAAATCGTTATTTTTCTATCATTAATTAGGGCAACACTTTCTACACTCAGTCGTTGATTGGAGAATGGAACATTGAATTTACGACTGGCTCGTAAATCGAGACGATCGTGGCGATTTAATTAGTTTCTGCCGTCTCGGTTTTCGGAGCTCCAGGAACCTATCATTGCTCGGGAGAGAGTGAATTTTTATCGCTCCTTTTACTGCACATCTTAATTACACTGTCTCTGCTTACGATACCGGTATCTTTGCTCCTACGGCTTTCGGGTAAATATAGCTAATCCTTTATTTCCCAATTGCCGCCGGAACCAGCGTCAGCGCCGCGCCAATGCGGATGTTCCCCACAACCAGCTGCCACTGTTTAATTAAAATCTAACTCCTATTCAGCATGCACAAAACTGCAAACTTTCGCTCCATAATATTTGCTACAATTAATGTCGTTCCATCAATATAAACAAAAGAACGAGCTTGGGATAGTTCAATCAATCTGGCTAACGACTGCCCGGTCGTCATGCTATATTAAATGCACGTCTAACTCTGGCTCAAATTCAACCCTGGAAACCGGAAAAAGTTTGACATTGTTAGTCAGCCTTCAATCGCTGGCCAGTTGGACTTGTGTCCGACAAAACAAAGGCATTCCAAACAATTCCTGGTCCAGTCCCCATTCGATACTGTGAACTCTATTCTAAACTCGAACTACAACTGATTTTACATGGTTCCACTGCTCTCTGCGAACGACAGATGAAATCGAATCGATGAATGGTACGAGGGCACCCATTCGGCAGGAGATTATCATTGTGGTGCGGAAAACTCGAAATTCTATTTTTCAATTTTCCCATGGCACTCAATGGTCGTGCATTTAGCTACCGTACCGATTTGGTACGCTGCTGGTAGGTACCATATCCATCATCACACCGATGACCTGCGCCCCGCCGACCACCCATCAAATCTGCCGTCAAAAGCGACGAGTATCTGCCGAGGGGAAAAAACAAACACGGTTAATCCGTGTGTCCTGGGGTGAGATTGGGTACTTGCTCCTTGGGGTAAAAAGGTAACTTTTGGTTTAGAGGTGAGCTAGTCTAATCTAGGGACAGGATAGGGATTATCGAGCTGTACAAGGTTATTGAGAGAAGTGCGAGGGTGGTTATTTAGGCGTATTCTGTAGCATAGACCGTAATTTTCATAATATATATGATATTTTACCGTCGAAGCACATGAAACACGCACTTTGAGTGAAAGTGCCGTTTTTTTCTGCTATCGTGAGATGCAAGAAATTTCCCCCAAACCCATATGCAAACAATTGTAGGTGGCAAATTAAAACGAACAAACGGGTATGCTGTTTTGGCAATATAAAAATATTACGAAATATGTTAATAATTACAATTAAAATGTTACATGTCACCTAGTGAGGACAGTTTGTCCCATTCAGGATACGTAAATAGCATCCCTCGCAACAAGTAACGAGCTTGACATGCTATTGGGATTATTTCCAATCTGTGCAGTCAAACACGAACAATGCTGTTCGTCGATGATTGTTGTAACACAAAAAGCAAAGGAGTTACTGGTCCTTCCCGAAATAGTTCAAATCTGTACCACAGTAAACAAGCTTTGAGAGCAAGGACAAGGAAATGTGAAAAAGTTTGATGGGTACATACTCATTTGTAATCATTTTGTTTCGAATAGAAAAAAGTATTACTCCAAAATTATACCACTGGTTACTAAAGTTTTCGGTACCAGTCTGATAGGAAATGACAAAATGATTTTTCGAATGAAAAATAAAACTACATGTGAGTAAACGGAAGATTTTGACACAGGATTACTTCTTTCGGGGGCAATTTCAAAATTGGGAAGTTTCACCGATTTACATATTGAAGTAAAATTGGGATGAGTAACGTAAAATGGTCAGCTTTTAAACGCTTATGATTCAAAAGATTCCCAGGATGGATTTCGGATGTTAGCACACCATTGGTAGTAGATATTTCTAGCAATTATTCTGCATTCTGTAGGTTCTGAGAAGGTGTTCATTCATTCGGTTAGTGGAAGGATAGAACGGCATGCAGCCGTGGTTTCGGATTCATCGCATGCAGCAGAAAAGGGACGTCGGTATTCGTCAGCCGCCTCTTGTTGACGTCGAAAGAAACATTGTGCCCAACTTTTCAATTTCCCAGCAGTATCGGATCACGAATACCGTTTTTTTGCTGTCGTGCGAACGAACGAAATCGCTGGACGAGGATATGTTAATTCTACAGGGACGTCCGCTGCTGCATTCACGAGCAGCAGCGGAAAAATAAAATGAACCGTTTCGTGACCGGTACATATTTTGTTAAAGAGTATTTTGGTTATGTAGTTGGCAGGGAAACGAAAAAGATGCCAACATCTGAGGATTATATTCACGTAATTCATTTACAGCAAAAATAGGTACGGTCTCAAATGCCTACCTTGGGGAACGTCAAAGGTAATTACTGTACACCGATTCCATCAACCTCTTTCTGCCTCTGAGGTAGTAGCGAAGTCAAGTCATCATTTTTGTCGTGAATACCCAATTGGTGAAATTTGCAGATGGCCATCTCGTAGTTTAAACGGACGAAAGCTGCCGAAAGGTCGCCCAAGTTGACACTTAATAACCTTCTTAAATTGCACAGATGATGAACGATGTAAAAGCGAACAAATTGGCTGTTGACGAGCATTTGGGCATAAATCCAAGCTGGTCAACAGATTAACTTTTCTAGAACGATTAGTTCAAATAAGTTTGAGATAGCACTTAAGGCAGCAATACCGCGGAACTAACAAAAATTCGGTAACTGAACTTCAGTTGCAACCCTTTTTGTGCACAGGGAAAACCAATGAATCCTTCCAGCACTCGGGAAGACTTCCCGTCGTCATAGACCAGGCTTCATTCTCGGTTTTTTGCTCAGTAGATGCTCATTTGACTGCAGTGCCTCAACGAAACAGTATTCGAAAAAGTAGTGTGAAAGGCAATTGTAGAGCTAATTATTATCTATATTATTGTTGAAGAAAGTATAGTTTTATCTTTTGTATTTACGGCGCAATACGATTGGTACCCCGTTGGTAGCCAGATGAGCGGTCTTTTAGTTACCAACGGGGTAGCAGCTCCATTGCGCCGTAAATACAAAAGATAAAACTTTACTTTCTTCAATAATAATGTAGATAATAATTAACTCTACAATTGCCTTTCACACTACTTTTTCGAATACTGTTTCGTTGAGGCACTGCAGTCAAATGAGCATCTACTGAGCAAAAAATTGAAAATGAAGCCTGTCAAAGACATATTGAAACCCTTAGCTAAGGGCAACGCAAGCGTATTTAGACAGTGAGTAATTCTCGCTGAAACGGGGCCACTACTGACACGAGGTCTTCAAATATTGGAACTTTGGCGCTTAATTGGTTGAAAATGGTTAAAAACCACTCGTACTCCAAGGGGCCTAACAGGTTTGCCGGTTTTGGTGGCCATCTTGGATTTTATCAAAAAATCGTCGTTTTTGTCGTGATCCCCTCAACCGATTTTAATTTTAAGGCCATCATCGGAAAGCTGAGAAAAAATGCTACAAGTAACATTCATAAAATTAGGTGTGCAACGAGGTGTGCAATAGCATTAACTAAAAACAATTAATTTTCTGTCGCAAGATATCCCTTATATGAGAGTTGTAAACCTTGAAACAGATGATTAATTGTTTCGTTTATTTAATACCACTACACATCTAATTTGATGAATGTTGCTTATAGCATTTTTCTCAGCTTTCCGATGGTGGCCTTAGAATTGAAATCGGTTGAGGGGATCATGGCAAAAACGGCGATTTTTTGATAAAATCCAACATGGCGGTCAAATCCAAGATGGCCGTCGATTTTTTTTCACTTCGTTTATAAACCCTGTCTCTCCTGGCTAAAAATAACTGATTGTTTTATCCAGTTAATGCCGTTGCACACCTAATTTTATGAATGTTTCTTGTAGCATTTTTTTCTCAGCTTTCCAGCAATGGTGGTCTTAAAATGAAAATCGGCTGGGGGGCTCATGGTGAAAACGGCGATTTTTTGATAAAATCCAATATGGCGACCAAATTGAAGATGGCCGCCAAAAATTTTTTACTCCATTTAAAAGCCCTGTTCTTCTTTACTGAACCGGGCCATTTGTTAGTTGTTTCATGGCAAATTTATGAAATATCACATGATATCGATCTCAATATTTGCTCAAAATTTAACTTTTTTTGAACCTGTTAGGCCCCTTGGCGAAAGAGGGGTTCACTATTTCGAAGTATTTAAAGTGAAATTCGTTTTTTTAACCATTTTTAACCAATTAAGCGCAAAAGTTCCAATATTTGAACACCGTGCCCCGTTTCAGCGAGAATTACTCCAGTGTTTTAGGACTATGGAAGGAAGGCCACCTGAGTGGATGAGGATTCCATATATTTCCCAGCAGGAATTACCACAACTTTGAACAGAGAACTAGAAACAGCAAACCGAGGATCGTTACTTCTGGCTGTTATAATGTCTTAAGCATTGGCAGTCTCATCGGAGAATAGGCTACTAAATGGCACGCGAAGCGAGTCGACAATATCTGCGACTAAGTCCGCTTATCATATTGGAATGCAATCCAGATTCTTTCCGTTGTTCGTTTACAAAGTGTCAAAACTTCTTGGGATTCGCTCTATAATAGCTCTGCAGATGCAAATTATGGGCACGGACATCGTGCGGCACTTTGTGGACGCCGAAAACGCCCATTCCGGTATCTATACAACATCTTGGCACTATTGGACAACAAACAGAGCAACGAAAGGATGCCAGGTTCCGCCACGACCGACGACCCTGAACGACAAGAAGCTCCAAAGGATGCTGAAGAGGAAAACCGAGGGAAAAGTTTCTGCATCGCTGCGTGCGCTTGACCACAGGGAGGTCGGTGCAACCGGCCAAACAGTGAAAAAGTACCGGGTGAACAAGGACATACATGTCAGGAAGCGGCAGTCCCGTTCACTGATCTCTGAGCTGCAGGCTTAAGACGATTTTCCCGGCGAATCGCGTCGTTGCGGTGGTGATGGACGACGAGACCTATCTCATCCTGGTTGGCAACGATTGGCAGGGTACTATTTTACTTTCCCCACGAAGGAAGTAAGCTCCGAGGTGAAGTTCATTGCCCTAAGAAGGTGCTGCTGTGGCTGACAATCAACGAGAAGGGGCTGTCAAAGCCGCTCTTCTTTTGCTCCGGCCTGGCCATGAAGGGGAAAATTTATAGTACGAAGTATCTGCCGAAAGTTGCGTCGTTTATCAAGAAATACCATAAAGGCGAAGACGCGGTGTTCTGGCCGGATTTGTCATCGGCCCACTGCTCGAAGCGATCGTTGGAGAAGATGGAGCGGCTGAATATCGATGTGGTACTCAAGTCGGCGACCCCGCTCAACGTCCCCCAGCTGCGTCCTATTGAGAATTTCTGGGCACACCTGAAGCGTAAGATCTACTCCAACAATTTTGTCGCGAAAACTGAAGAGGCATTGATAAATAAAACGAAGAAATAACTCAAAAACATGCCTACACGCACGTTTTCGTCCGCCATGGCGAATGTTCCGGTTAACTGTGGGAAGGCCGCTCGCAAGGGCGTAGAATTTTTTCGCAAGTAGGGTAAATTGCCAATTGTTGCACAGCTAAGCACTCGTCTACAGCAATTTGATGATTTTGAACAAATGAAAGCAAATTTTATTTGGCAAAACCGCTTACTATGCAGTTAAACTAATATAAACTAGGTTCCCATAGCCATCTGTGTGGAATTCCATACAAAAATCGCATAAAATGCGTTGTTTGCATAGCAACTGTGCACCCAATTATTGCACACCAAAAAAAACCTTCAAATTTTATTATTGCACATCTTACGCTCAATGGATCATTGGAAAAGCTAAAAAATTTCACAGATGGCTCCAGCATAGACATGTTCTGTCAAACACACCCGACGAACGTCTATGACCGACTGTCAAACTGCCTTGCAATCTGATTGGTCCACCTAAAAAGACCCGTTCAGATTAACCGTTATCAACCGCTAACAACAACGGAATGGCAAGAAATTATGACTGTATCAGTCTTAAAGTTTACTCTAAATATGCCACGTGGGGCTTTAGTGTCCATCTAGCGGTAAGCATGAGCAAAAGCTACCTACAACTCATCATTTTTCGTCATGTAAAGTTGTTTTATTTATGGACAAAGCCACTTACATATACATACTTTAGGATTACCTTAGTAACCATCAAAAACTGGAAACCTCTCCGTAAACGGTGAAAACGGGAAAAATCGCGATACGGAAAACTACGGCTTCTACCGCTTGCGTTGATAAACAAAAAGCAACACCGAACACCGAACCGAACAGAAGCGAACTGTCAAAAAAGAGTAGCAGAAATACAGGGGTTAGGACAAGTAAAACAGGTGTGCAATAAAATTGGAAGGAGTTTCGTTAGTTGTTCCAATTTTTGAACTTACGAATTTATCGGCAATTTGCGTTAGAAAGCCTCAATTTTATTCATTTATTGAGTATAGTAAGTTTCTATCAATGCTACGAAACCCATAGAACATGTTTATTTGCCTCTAACGTTTGATAAAAGCTTATTTTCTAAATCAACTTCTTAATAATGTTGACAAGAAAATCGTTTGGTGAAAGCAAAATTGGGACACATGCAAGAAAATTTGTTCTTACGCTTAAAAATCACACTGATTTACTAAGAAAATAGTTACATTCTGATGGATAATAAAATTATCTAGCCGATGTTGTCAAATTATATTTGACATAATAAACCTCCGTGAAAAGGTGCAAACACTACAAAGTGTGCAATAATTGGGTGGTGTGCAATAATTGGCAAATTACCCTAAACCAATATTATTGCCTTCAGTGGGAAATTTATTAAACTCAATTAGCTTAGTTTTTTTTATTACCATCTGAAAAAGTCAATTTTTTTTAATGCATACGTTAAATAAACTATTATTGAGGCGCTTGTACACTGAGAAAATTTTTCGTATAGTTTCTATATGTCCCACATATAGATTTTTGCAATGTGCCCAGTAAATGTTCTTTATGTGCCAAACAGTTATCATTTATGTGCAAGCGAAAAATTAGCACATACTATTCATTAGCGCATAATTTTTATGTGTATTTCTGGAAGGATTGTGTTTATATGCGGCTCATGATAATCATTTGGAATTTCATATGGAAATTTACTATTAGTTATGTGCAGAATATTTTGAGTGTAGTTGGAGTTAGCGTGTGCATAGTCAACGTTTGTACGGTCCGTGCGATATTTGCCCAGTATTTCCTAAGGGCAGCCCGTTTTGGTCGTTTCAGGTTCAGGTTAAATTCAGCGTTAGACCATGCGGGCTAAACAGGTTTGTCCGACCCTGAGCGACCATCCATGTATTTTGCAAATAACCTTCATTAAAAGGACTAGTATGATAGATACGATTTCATTCCCAACCAAAAACTAAATTTATGTCTGTTTATCTGGGATCCCGTGCTACCATGGATTAGGTTTTCACACTCCGACAAACTTTCTAGAAACGTCGGAAGTACAACGTGGTTACTTACTTACATATGTGTTCACATCCGCGGGTTCGGCACAACAAAGGGGTGTAATTAAAGAACTTCACTGACGACGGTTACCCACCATTGCAATGGATTGATTGCTTCTACCAGTCATAAGAACAGATTCTCGTCTACAGCCCGGATGTCGTTGGCTAAGCTGCGTCACCATGAGCCTCGGGGGAGTACCACGTGCCCACGCATTACATGTTCGTAGATTTCAAGGCAGCATACGATACAGTCGAGCGTTAATAACTATTGCAGCTAATGGGCGACAACGGTTATCCGGGTTATCAAAGCTGCCCTGGAGTAAGTGTTTTGCTACGTGCGTGTTTCGAGGGAACTCTCGAGCTCTTTTGAATCACGCAGAGAGTTGCGGCAAGAGGATGGACTGTACTGTATGTTATTTAGCAACGCTATTAAAGGGAACGACCTTCAAAAGTAACCAATTCCTAGCCTTCGTAGACGACCTTGGCATCCTAAAAAACGGAGGCTAGGAAGAGGACTGAAACTGTGCTTACGAAAGTCTTACGTGCACTTGCCATATTTGGACGAAGGATCGCAAAGATGCTGGACGACTGTACAGTTAAATCTGTTCTCTTGAAGAACCCCACCGGCACCAAGAATAGAGGGGCCCTACGTGCTAGATGGCTCGACCAGGTTGAAGGCCACTTAAGGATGTCAATACGCTCAACAAGAACAAGTTCTTGAGATAGCACGTGCTACCCCGGTTATGTGCCTGTTGTCTGTATACTCTGTTATGTTTGTTTGTCTGTGGAGTCTGTCTGTAGTGTGGTGTTTGTCATGTTCAAACATTTTCTTGTTGTTGAATATGATAAATAGCATTTATCTAGCAAGTAGCCCCATCTGTTATGTGTAAATATTCTGTGAGTGGCCTTAACAAGCGCCACACTTGGAGACACTTCTAACTAACACTAAATTTGAACTGAAGTAAGAATCATAAGAATTTCTTTTTTCTCGAAGCTAAAATCATTTCCAGGAAAATGAGAACCTAATTTGCGAATAATCCATGAATATCCTTACTGGTTCAGATACAGTTCATATCATTATTACAAATTAAATCGCAGTCTGTTCCATCCAAATAAAGCAATTTATTTCCACAAAAGACACTTGCCTGAAACAACTATCCGCAAAGTTGCCTATTTCCGAGAACAGCACTAACCTCCGGCTCCGCCCGGCTGTCTGAATCATTACGAGAATAATCTCCGATTACAGGGCGGTGAAAACCGAATCCTGACGAAGATAAATCGACTTTTAAACGGTTCTCGCTGCGGATAACACCCCTTTCTGCGCCGCAAAGTGATTGTGATTGACTTCGGCTCAATCCTTTAATTTTTTTTTCTTTTCGTACGGCATGTTGGAAAAGCAGTTCCTGGACGGCTTACTTCCCGTTACTGACAACATCTTTGAACTGTTTCCTCTGGTCCTCGTTTTACCGACCGCGCCCGCCGTCTGCGAAAAATGCAAATTCCCCAACAGCCGGGTTGTGTTTTTCGGTTTACAACAAATCTGCTCACGGCTGCTTCGCCCCGTCGGTAACCAACGGGTCCGGGAGGACCTTTGGCCGGTTCGGTGAAGAATGCAAAAAAAGCTTTTAAACATATTGGTAGGATCATTAATCTCTGCGGGATTGATTTGGGTTTCGCTACCCGGCCCGCCCCGGTAGCGAGGCCGAGCTGTTTTGGCAGTAGCTTTCATCGGGGCGATCCGACCGAAGGGAACAGATTATTAGGAAGTTGTTGTTTTATCTTTGGCTGCTTGGTGGAAAGATTTCGCAACAAGCGTTTTACCTACCACCGATGATGGACCGGAAAATAGCTTTTAACGGCATTTCAAAATATGTTGTTCATTCATATCTGTCGTTTTTCAAAAATTGTTTTAACTCTCGACAACAACAAACTTTTCTATTGCGTAATATAAAGTGAAGACTTCTTGAACAAGAATTCTTCTCGAATACGTCACAGATATACTACGTAGAAAGATTACTCAATACTAATGCGTAGATGAATTTCCTTTTACTGCATCCATTTCCTGCTTTATTTACCCTTCCCGACATAATCCGACTATAGTTGAAACGCAGTGCCAACCGAAAACACTTCGCTACAGAAACAAACCGAACGCCAAATGACATTAGAAGCGCAGTTGTTGTTGCCCTAGATTGCCTACCCCAAACTCTGCATAAGAAGGGCTATTAGACGTTTCAGTTTTCAACGACTGCTTTCAAGAAATATGGCCTTGGCTCGGATTGCAAGAGAACAAATCTTGCGCAAAGTGCTGCATAAAAGCTCCTCCAGCGGGGCTGCTGCTGTTGAAGTGCGCAGTAAAGTACAGCATAAAATCCTTCTTTATGGAGTGCATTAATGGTCAGGCGATTCTCGCAAGCATTTATGATAATTTCTTCGCTTGTCCTACATAGGCAAAGGTAGCGCAGATGGTTAAATAGCAACTACAACGCGGCTAAGGGAAATCAGTGGGAAGTCAAAAGAATATCCTTGGCAAAAGTAAATACAATTTTAAGAGCGGTTTTCGTGCGTGTCGTGTTAATTTGTTTGTTGCAACAATATCAGACTGACCTTTGTGGGACATCAAAAGAAACGCTTTTTTACGACTCGTTTTCAAACTTCACGGCAAGTCAAACACCGCAACTCATCTACAAGGACAACAGTTTACGCTGTCGAAGCTAGCAAATTGTCGCTGCTGAAATCTCCCACTGAATTACAGCACGTTCTCAGCATTAGTCTAATCTCATTACCAGGCACGGGTGTGGCTTTCAGACTCGGGCCAACAGCATACAGATGAATACCTACCCTACCAGGCCACTTGTGGAAATCGCGTTTCAGCGTCCTGTGTCACGGTGCTTCAAACTCGTACCTACACCTAGCGAATGCATGCATTATACATAATTTATGTAAATCAGATGAAATTACCTCCTTAAAGCTGGAACCTGCCAAGGCCAGATACGTGTGAAAGGACTCTCTGTTCAGAATGGTCGTCTTCAGTGGAAGATTTTCTTGCAATTTGGATGATGTAAAAAATACCATAATAAATAAACGTCAATAAACGTAAATCTCATTACGTTTTTCGTGTGATATTTTTTGCACTCAATTCAAGTGAAAAACATATTTCATAATAATCCAAAATCTGTATTGTCCAGCCGATGTTTTCATTTTCATGACTATGAATAATTGGAAATGATTAAAAGAATAAATCACATTGATGAAGTTAAGCTCATCATATGGATTGGAACATCAGAACAAGAAAAGGCAAGAAAAAGTGTATGGGACACTTTCAAGTTAGTTATTGTATACAAAATTAATGAATTAAGTATAACTTTATCGCTTCAATCACTGTAAACATCCCGTGTTTAATGATGCGAAACATGCTCTTACCTTAATAAATATGAGGCTATATCAAAGAAAAAACATAATAATACATCCCCTGTCAACCGCAACTCTTACAGTTTGGATTTACTTCTGAGAATTTCACGCAATTTGCGTCTCAGAATTTTGCCACTCGCCGTTTTTGGAATCTCCTCAATTACTCTGACTCCACCGTGGAGTCGCTTCTGAACCGACACCTGGGCGTCCACAAACTGAGCAATGTCTTTCACATTAGCAGCCACTCCTTCGGCTGGCACAACGAAAGCGGTAGCTAACTCACCGTCTCGATCGTCCGGTAGGCCAACCACCGCGGCATCCTTGACCGCCGGGTGGGACAACAATAGAGCCTCCAACTCGGTGGGTGCTACCTGAAATGCTTTGTATTTGATCAATTCCTTCTGCCGGTCAACGATATAGAAATCCTTCCCGTTATCGTAGTATCCTATGTCCCCGGTGCGCAACCAACCCTTGTCATCGATGGCCTTTTCCTGTCCAATGTATCCTTTCATTATGAGACTTCCTTTAAAGCATAGCTCCCCATTTTGGTACGGACCAAGTGTCCGGTCATTATCCGTATCAACCACCTTAACCCACTGCCCCGGACGGACGCGACCCACACTTCCCGGTTTGTTTTCCGCATCCAGCTGAAGCAAAATGGCCAATGTGGTTTCACTCATCCCGTACGCTTGTCGAATCGAAGTCACATTCAGCCGAGCTCGAATCAAATCTTCAACCTCACGGCTCAACGGAGCCGCACCGCAGATGATAGTTTTCACCGAAGAAAGATCAAACTGATCAACCATGGAATGTTTTGCCAAAAATATTGCAATCGGTGGCACCATATTCAGCATGTTCGGTCGATATTGTTGAATGCAGCTCAAATAATTTCGTGAGACAAATTTGGGCAGAAAAACCAATCGCATTCCATTGGCCAACCAGTTCAGCATCGATACTCCCCCAGCTACGTGAAACCATGGAATGACGTCAACTGCTACCATTTCTTCTTGATTGCTTCCAATTGTATCCAAAAATGTTCTAAAAATATCAAAGATTAGTCCGTTTTATTTTCTCTAATAAAAGAGCGATACCGACCGCGTATACGACAATGTCGTCATCATATTCCGTTGAGTAATCTGAACTCCTTTCGGCAGGCCAGTAGTACCTGAAGACATCACAATTAGTGCGACCTGGTTCTTGATGTCCACAGCTTTGGGTACAAAACTATCGGCTTTAAATTTTCTGCTGGAATCCTCCAAGCATTTCTGCAACGTTTGCCCCCTACCGTTATCATCCAGATAGATGAATTTCACCGGTCGACGAATTCGCAGACTAGCTTTCTGCGCTGGCAGATAGGCTCGAGCTGAGGCGAAGATAACTTTCGGTTTCGCCAATCTAAAAGCATGCTCAAACTCACCTGAAAAAAGTAAATAGTACCTACTTATCAGATGAAAAATATTACGTTGTCATTGCTATTACGTTCTGTATAACCGGGATTGAACAGAGCTGCAGTAGCTCCAAGGTAGATCAATGCGAACACCACAACCGGAAACTCAAAACGATTCTCGCTGATCAGGGCAACCACGTCGCTCTCCCGAACACCTTGCTCTTCCAGATAGGCAGCCAAAGCTAACGACTGTTCCAATAGGCCACCGTAGGTTAACTGCAAAGTGCTAATTCCACTGATCAGGGCTACCTTCTCGCGCACCTTGCTGAACTCGCGCACGACCAGTTCTCCCAGCGAGGCACAACCGCGGTTAAAATCCTCGGGCAGAGGACCACCGTAGATTATGTTCGGGTCGTTCAACTCGTCGCCAGACAGTTCCATGCCGCGCTGTGCTCGATAGCTCCGATGTCGTCGCTAGACTGAACAACATACCGCTGCTCCGCCAAGTAGGTCTGATTAGATAGGATGTCGAGATGCTTGCGGTCGTAGAGCTCAGAAAAACGAGTTTTAAAATTTAAACCGTGAGAGAGAAATTCTGATCATCTCGAAAGAAAGAGATTCGAAATTACTTATGTGTGTCGAAAGCATAAACTGAAATCGCCTAAAGGTTTACTATTATGGCGCTTTCATTTTTGGTATAGTGCCTCTGATGTGGTACCTCCAACCCCCGGGCATCTACTACGTTTCCTGAAACCGCCACGAAATGAGGTGGCGCTACAAACGTTTTGCTTTTAATACGCAGCATTCACACGGCAGTGAAGTGATGCGATCAAGCCAACAAAACATAATCACGTAGAAGTAAAGAATTTTACACGAATCTCAATAACAATTCATCGATAGAAATATTTTACTTTCAACTAACAGAAAACGCCTTTTGGACAAGAAATAAATGATAGGGTAGTTGATCCAATAGTTGTGGTAGTACCAATAGTTGCGCTACTATTCATTATTAATGCATATTTTCGTCACCGTAGCATTTTAGATAAAACAATTACATTCATTATATAAAACAGGTTTTTAGAAGTATTGGTAGTTAGACTACACCATTTAAAATTAAAGCATTATTTGCTAAAATGCCAATTTTCCAAAATCTAACGCGCAGTTGGAGCGCACAACTATAGGCGCTCATCTATAGTTTTGCTACGATGTTTTTTCACTTAGCAACCTAGCAATGTATATGAAATAACACAATTAAAGGAACATCAAACATAATTAAGGAAACATTAGCGCAACTGTTGGTACAATATAATTGAATCGGAAAATTCATTTTTTCTTTATAAAGCTTCTCGTACAAAGAAAGCAATTGTCTTGCCTTGTGACAAATACCTTGTATTTGATAAATTTATATCCCACAAGCATTAATTGAAGCATATACCTCAATACACAAGCAAAATGAAGTTATATTGTGCTTAGTGGCGCAACTAATGGATCATCTACCCTAATGCAGTGAAAATCACGTGTGGCGCTGCAGAAATATCGTGTGAATCGTTCTTTTACACGCACACTAGTTATCCGATGCGTATAAAAGTAATCCAGTGATCCAGCTATGTTGGCTTCACCTATTTTGTTCGCAAACGTCAAAGTTGGCATCGGGGTGGGTGCCTCCCAGTTGGCTTCGAGGTATGACGCTGGCCTAATAAGCCAGTCGTTGTATGTTCGAATCTCGACTGGGAGAGGCTGTTAGAGTCAATAGGCTTTTAGAGTCATAGCAACTGGCCCTGCAATTGTACTGCACTCTAACAGCTGGCTGCGAAGTCTGTCGTATAAAAACAGAAGGTCAAATTTCGATAACGGAATGTAGCACCACAGACTAACAGACGTAACACTGAAACCTCATTCCATCGTCAATAAAAACGATCATTTCAAATTTTTGCTTAAGCCAAGACTCAAACAACAGTCGCTGCGCGAGAACGCCGCTCGCCTGCGCTGGCGCTGATGTGAGATATTATACAAGTAAATTTATAGCATTGCTACATTTATAGCAACCTACTCTGCGTAGCGCGAAGACTGCACCGGGTGATGCTAATGTTTTTTCCAAGTTTTAGGGGTGTCAATGAAACGATGTTTTGTTAGAAATTTTTTTCGAGGTGTTACGTCTGTTAGTCTGTGGTAGCACCTAGGCTTTGCTTTGCCTCTGATGTGGTAGAATAATCAGGTTAATTATTTCCGAGCGGCTTAAGAACTCACGAATGATTTCCCGTTCGGTTCGTTCGTTCGGAGAAAATTCCATTCCAATAGCGATCTTCACAGATACCTGTAAGTATTTCGATTACGATTTGTAACCTTTTTCAGTCATTCAGTATGGCATCTCTAACGTAAATCGTAACCAAAATATGCATGTCTGTCAAGATCCCTTTAGGTTATAATACCATTAAATGAAATTTTATCCTAACTTTTCTGGTTTATTTAACCTTAAGGTCGTGTTTCGTGCTTCAAGATGGCGGTGCGCGACGTTATGCATTCGAATGTAAGGTAGGGTATGTTGCTACATCGTCGTAATTGCCTATTCCCGTCCTATCCAACACAAATTATTAAAAATATCAGCATTTTTATGACACACAATGCAAAACTAGGTATTCCCTAATATTTTAGTTAGTTGTCTATCATACGTAATCAATCAAAGTGAGCTGAGATCTATTTAAATGCTTTTTATCATTAAAGAAGTCCTACCAGCCAAATTTCCTACGTTTTTTCGTGCGACGAAGAAGACAATGTCGACTAATCGTGCTAATTTCCGTCATTCATAAATGAAAATAACTCACGCAAGGCATTGTCGTTATTCTACAGCCAGAAAAACTTGCCTGACCTGCAGAAATTTTGTAGAATAACATTTGTCATGCCGTCCTACACAAATACATGCACGTTAGCTTCGTAAACATTGTTGTGATTTTTAGTTCGGATGATGAAAAATTTTGTTGGACGGATTTTAAAACGGTACGACGAATTTTAGCAATAAAGTCAGTTGCGTAATTTCAATATTATGCTTTAATAGTCGCTTTTCAGTGATTTCAAAGTTCACGGATCGGAAGGTAAGTGTGTTTTAGTCAAATCAGTACAAGAACTTTTGGAGTATTCACTAAATCCATCCAGCAAATGATGAAAATTAGAATGGCTTTCCTTATTACGACGGGAATTAGAAAAAGACCCTATTTAATTATTTTATTTGATACATTCATTTGACAATGCCTTAATGAAGGTCACACAAACTCTTACAAAGCATCAGTTCTTGACCATTTTTGAACAAAAGTTCGAGTAGGCTCTCCAAATTCGTGTAGTTCTTCAATCCGAGTGAACATCCGGATGCATGACGTCACTGGTTCGTGGTACCCAAACGTGGTTCGGTGGAATTCCGTGTGCAATAAAGCCGCAGCTCGCAGAGATCTTTGAGATGCTCGGAAATTCACTTTTGAAAGCAGCGTCGGCGAATCAATGTCGTTGTTTAAAATTTTTACTGGAAACGTTGCCTACTGAACTTTTCTGCGCCCTTCTAGTGTGTCCAAACCGAGCAGAAGACAACGTTCACGATAAGGAGGAAGATTCTCTGGGTCTCTCCAGGGCAACTCTCTGAGGGCAATATGGATAAATCGTCTTTGGATGCGTTCGATTCTTAGAATCTAGGTGAGCTGGTGTGGTTGCCAAATCACGCAGGCGTTTTCAAGCAAAGGACGGACTAGTGCACAGTATAAAGATTTCAAGCAGTGAGCGTCCTTAAAATCTCTTCCGATTCTGGAGCTGAATCCTATCTGTCGGGATGCTTTGGAAATAATAGCAGAACGGTGAGCTTTAAACATAAGTTTGGAGTCGAGTAAGATGCCGAGGTCGCTAACTTGCTCTACCCTCCGGAGAGTATTTCCATTTATATTGTAATCAGAGATGATAGGGTTTTGAGTGCGATGAAACGTTATTACCTCACATTTTGCTGTGCTCACTATCAAGTAGTTGATCTTACGCCAATTCACGAAGCCATCTAACAATCTTTGGAGCCAATCTTTGACAGTCGTTGATGGAGCGCGATGAATTTGTCTACCTTGGCTCACTGGTAACGGCGGACAATGATACCAGCCGTGAGACTCGGAGGCGTATTATCAGCGGAAGTCGTGCTTACTATGGGCTCCACAAGCAATTGCGATCGAGCAAACTAAGTCCCCGTACAAAGTGCACCCTGTACAAGACGCTTATTAGACCGGTTGTTCTCTACGGGCATGAAACATGGACAATGCTCGAGGAGGACCTGCGAGTGCTCGGAGTTTTCGAACGACGAGTGCTAAGAACGATCTTCGTCGGCGTACAGGAGAACGGAGTATGGAGGCGGAGGATGAACCATGAACTCGCACAGCTCTATGGCGAACCCAGTATCCAGAAGGTGGCTAAAGCTGGACGGATGCGATGGGCAGGGCATGTTGCAAGAATGCCGGACAACTACCCTGCAAAGATGGTGTTCGCCTCAAATCCGGTAGGAACAAGACGACCAGGAGCGCAGCGAGCAAGATGGTTAGACCAGGTGGAGCTAGATCTGACGGAGAGTACTCGGTGTCCGAGGAATTGGAGAGCGGTAGCCCTAAACCGAGTTACATGGAGAAATTTTGTTCAACAGGCTTTGTCTTAGGACGGCAAGCCACCTAAGTAAGTAAGTAGTGATGGAGCGCACGGTAAGAAACAGTTTAAGATCGTCAGCGTAGATAAGTGCGCATCTGGTTTCTGGTAGCATAAATACATCGTTAAAAACAATATGAACAGCAAGGGCCCCCTATTGCTTCCTTGAGGAATACCAGACTTATTTGTTAACACAGATGAAACAGTAGATTCTACCTTGACTTGCAAGACTCTATCGCGTAAATATGATTCAAGCCAAGCCAATAGCTGCTCTGAGGCTCCCAAACGATGCAATTTTCGTAGAAAGATGCGATGATCGATCCGGTCGAATGCAGCTTTTATGTCAGTGTAAACTGCGTCGACTTGTGCTTTTTCTTCAAGTTGCGTGATGCATAAAGAGGTAAAGTCGAGTAGGTTGGTGGAAACCGATCGGCCAGGCATGAACCCGTACTGGTGGGCTGATATATAATTTTTGGTACGGTTAAGCATGGCAGCGCCCACAATAATTTCAAAAAGTTTGGAAGCTGCAGACAAGCGGGTAATTCCTCTGTAGTTCCTAACATTCCGACGATCACCACTCTTATGAACGGGAAACATAAAGGATCGTTTCCAAATACTAGGAAATTTCCCTTGTGCAAAAGACTTGTTGAAAAAACAACAAAGCATTTCGCAGGAGTCTGTAGTGGAGCACGATTCTGAGCCATCAAGATATACGTTGGCGGGAATAGAATTGCATTTGCGTTTCGAGTTTACAAAAGTCCAAAAATCTTTCGGGTTTCTTCGCAGGTTAGTTGGCACACGGAGTACGTATGAGTTATACAGGGAGGCGTTAAGCTGACGATACTCGTCACTGGTACGTTTATATTCACGTTTTAATTCTGCGGATTTACGGCGTCGGTCTTTACGTAAACAAGTATTGCGCGAACGTTTTAAGGCTCGTAAACGATTAGTACTCCAGGGCGGTGTGGAACGTTGCTTAACACAAGGCAAATTTGATTGAAGTCACCGGTTAATAGTGTTACAGAATAAATTGGCCATGTCATCCACTTCGCTCATTTCAAGAAGATTCTCCCAGTCATAGTTAAGTAAATGTTCACAGAGCAGGCCAAAATCTATTTTGCGGTAGTTTAATTTTCGTCGTACATTTTCTGAAGGTGTATGATTCTCGGAGTGGTCATTTAAAGTGGGTAACGAAATCAACAATGGGGGTGATGAGAATCAACAGGAAGTAATGGTGCAACGCACTCGTCAACGGATACAACGTGGTCAGTAGAATAAAAAACTAAATCAAGCACCCTTCGGAGATGATTACGTTTCAAGTTGGCTTGTTGGAGGTTGAAGAAATCCATTCCGTCAACTAAAACCGCACTCGCAGTGGGAAGCTGCGATGTAGTAGTGTGATTTATCATGTCGTCATTGTAATCCCAAACAATGCGTGGTTGATCATAATCACCGCAAATGAGTATAGCATCAATTGAGGGTTTTTTTCGCACAATTTACGAACAGAAGAAACGTGCGATTCATTAACTACAGGATCCTGACTTTTGTCAGGGGGAATGTACACGGCACCAAATAAAGTTTTCAACCCATGAATATTCGCGGTAATACAGACTTGCTCTAACCTACTTGCTTGTGCTGACGTGAGGGCAACGCAAGGGTACTGCCGGGCGACAGCGATCAATACACCTCCAAAGCTCCGCTTATCACTATTACGGGACGAACGGTCGCAGCGAAAAATGTTGAACCTTTCGCCGAACAGCTGCACAGAATTAATGGAGTCGTTGAGTCCGGTTTCCGTCAATATGATGACATCAAAACAGCAATCACGAGAAGCCAAGAAGATATCGTCCACTTTCGTCATACGAACATCGTCATATTTCGGCATACGAACATTAGGCACAATTTACAAAACTTCGTTTTTCTATAAATATGCACTTGAGCGAGTTATCGCTCCAGCACAGTACAATGAGAATCAGAGCGCCCATTTAACATAAATTCTTTTCGCATAATGTTGTTTGTCATAACGTCGTTTGCCGTAAAAACATTGGCATAAACATAAGGGACCATCTGGAAGAAAAACAATTGGCACAACGACCTTTTGGCATAATTTCGTAAAAAATATTTTGTGAACTTTCATAGATGACTCAGGACGTGACGACAGCAGGCCGCGAGTGTTGCTAGCGACCCGCTGTCAGAAGTACCGACCAATCACACTTGTCAAAATTTATTCACTTTTCTAGGGCTGCCGAAATTTGTTAGTTTTGCCTAGCCCTCGCATCAACTTACCGGGCTAACGTCGAATGGCCGAATAACAATAGACGAAATCCAAATGGCCGAAATTGTATTTGGCCGTATCACGAAAGGGTGAACCCCTGTTTGGTTGACTCACAAACTACCGACCTACGAAAAGCAAAATCTTGGCTGAAACTCGCCGAAAGCTATTTTCTCGAATAATACTGATAAAAATAATATTTTTAAGGTCAAGCTGGTGAAGCAATCATCAAAATAATTAATAGATATATTCGTACGATTCAGAAGTCGGCGAGTGTTCGCCGGTGACCCGCCACCGGAAGTGCCGGCCACTGCGGAGGGGCAGCCCCCTGCAGAAATACCTGCATTTACTGCAGAAATGCAAGCATTTTCCTAGGTTTATTGAGTCCGAACAAGCGGCAGCGAGTAAGCACAGTATATACCCAACATTAAAACTACTATGCCCCTTGTTATTGCGTTCAATTAGGTTTCGGCCACTCGTGATAAGGCTATTCGTAGGGAATCCGACTCAACCTATATGCAACGCTGAGTCAATTGTATTTTTTGCAAGCTAAAGGTAGACTGCCTACCGTCCATTATGCCTACCATGCATTATACCTTCCGCACATTATACCTGATCACCTGAGATTCGGAGGCGTATTATCAGCGGAAGTCGTGCTTACTATGGGCTCCACAAGCAATTGCGGTCGAGCAGACTAAGTCCCCGTACAAAGTGCACCCTGTACAAGACGCTTATTAGACCGGTTGTTCTCTACGGGCATGAAACATGGACAATGCTCGAGGAGGACCTGCTCGGAGTTTTCGAACGACGAGTGCTAAGAACGATCTTAGGCGGCGTACAGGAGAATGGAGTATGGCGGCGGAGGATGAATCATGAACCCGCACAGCTCTATGGCGAACCCAGTATCCAGAAGGTAGCTAAAGCTGAACGGATACGCAGGGCAGGGCATGTTGCAAGAATGCCGGACAACTACCCTGCAAAGATGGTGTTCGCCTCAAATCCGGTAGGAACAAGACGACCAGGAGCGCAGCGACCAAGATGGTTAGACCAGATGAAGCGAGATCTGGCGGAGAGTACTCGGTGTCCGAGGAATTGGAGAGCGGTAGCCCTCAACCGAGTTACATGGAGAAACTTTGTTCAACAGGCTTTGTCTTAGAACGGCAAGCCACCTAAGTAAGTAAGTAAGTAAGTAAGTACATTATACCTATCGTTCTGGGAACGTTCCGAATACATCCAGGAAAACGGCCAGTTTCTAACTTAAACCAAACCCCAGGATGCGACCCCGCTATTAACTCAAAATAACAAATCTATATATATATAAAAATGAAATGCTGTTCGTGTGTCCGGTATAGACTCGCAAACCGCTCGACGAATTTTGATGAAACTTGGCATACAGATTGCTTATGATGTGTGGATGGTTCTTAGTCTGGTTTGGAACAATTCTTGCAAGTGGCTGTTTTCGAAAATGTCAAAATGTTGCATACGGAACAAACTGAATTTCAACTGCATACAAGCACTACTGTCGAACAAGCGAAAACATCTAAGTAAGCACGTGTCTACTTCGATTCATGTTGATGTCGGCGAAGTGGATTGAAACGACAATGTATTTAAAAATCACATTCTTTTCATAGTTAATAGAAACAGAAAACATGTAATTCAAAAATATGCATTAAAAACTGGTTTCGATATAACAGGTACACCCAAATTTACGGTTGCGAGACAAATGAGTAACATCTAGCTACGCAGAAGTACAACACTCTCGATTATATTGTGAATTCGTTTAACGAGTTATAACTCAAACTGTACAGGAGGGTATTTTCAGCAGGTTTCTAAATTCAGCCTATTTGCCTTTTCTATTGCCAATAAAAATACTTTGCCGACATACAATTTTAATATGTTATAATTATTTTCTCAAGACTGCAAGTAATCCACTATTTTTATTCAAAGAACGTCAAAACCATCTTTTCTTCCACCAGAACTAGGCCAAAGGCCGAAAAAATAGATGCCATCGCTTAATGGGCTGAAAGTACCCTCCCGTGCTCTATATACAATTAGAACTTTCGAAAAGCTCAAGTATACAAACTGAAAATTTCAACCTAATTCGTTAAATATTTGCGAACCCACATGCATATTTGTAACGATGTGTCAGAGCGGTTGAAGAAGGAACGCGAAACTTTTACAAAACTGTTTTTTTAAAGTCGGCGAGAAAGATTTTTCGAAATCGGATGAATTCACTTCAAATTTTAGTACAAACTCCTTAGGAATATTTTCTAGAAATTTATCTAAAGTTTTTCCTCACCGATAAATATTTTCCTTTTTATAGACATTTTAATTCACGTCGAAAATCTACTTTTTGTATTTGAGAAGCTACTATTTTATCAAAAATTATTATTTCGCTAAGCCCTTCGATCAATTACAAAATTTTGTATTTTGAGATTACTACAAGTCTATGATTTCTGACCAGTTTTCAACTGATTTCAAACGAACTGCTCTGATATTTTCTTGCGTTTTTGCATGTCTTATCGATTTAAGAGTTAGTAATAAAACTCAAATTGTTATCAGATTTAGAAAGTTGAGGCATAATTTAGAAATATCTTGGTTTGTCAAAAAGACAGCTCTTTTTTGCATTATTACGATTGAGCAAATCTTCAGCATTACACATCTACCCCTTTTAAATGGCGTAGCAACGCGCGCCGGGTCCTCTAGTTACAAATAAAAGGAAGACATTTTTTGATTGCTCTGAAATATTATACAAATTTATCAGTTTGTATATTTTTCGCCTAAAAAAATTACTATAAAAGGATGATAACTTTATCTGCAAATGAAAATGTTTGTTCGCGAAAAACTCGATTTTTTTATTGGATACTTATCAACCCGTCATTTTTATGGTAGAATCTCTGAAAACCATGAAAGTTATGGTGGACAACAATAAGTTTGATAGTTTGGTTATCTTTTCGGACGATAAACGGACGGTTTGAGGTATGAATCAATGATTCTACTACCACCGTAAATTATTACCGAACAAAGCTAAACACTAACAATTACTTTATTCAACTACGGAGCGATCGTCGTATCAACATCAACTGTAGCGTCGATATCAATTCGTTAACTAATACTGATCCAATTTTTATCACGAGCCACCAAGTTCATACGAGCGAACTGACGCACGCAATACCTTTTCCTTTCACGATGACAAAAAGTACATATTATTTTGTGTTCGCGGTCGCGGCGGTTCAGTGGAGTGTTTATGTCATAACCGTTCAGTAATCGATTGTAGCTGCACTCGCTGGGAAACGTTTTCTATTTTTCCACTCTTGGGGATAAAAACAAATCGCCAAACATGGTCCAAGAAGATGAGCAGTACATTCTATACGGAGGCCCCGATCCGGTGGATTTGTTGCAGGATGGATCACTTGGTGAAATGATGGTGAATGAATTTCTGGCAAGACCGCAAAATATCGCACTGGTAACATGAGTAACTAGACGACAGTACCTCGCACTGTTATTTATAGCTAACCATTTTCTATGTCAGATTGACCCCGTAACGGAGGTGCAGTTAACCTATCAACAGATGCATGACCAATCGTCGAAGGTTGCAGCCGGTTTAATGCGACTAGGAGTTCAAAAAACAGACCGCGTTGCGATCATCAGCGACAATTGTCTGGAGTTTTGTGTTGCAAAAACTGGTTCAATATTGGCTGCCATTCCGGTTGCCCTTTTGAACCCAGCCTACGTGGAAGGTGAGTATTGCTTTTGGTGACATTTTCTTATCGCTTGCGATAACAAATAAAACCTATCGATTACTGTTATCTACGTGCACTCCACAGCTGAGCTCGAGCATGCGATCAATCTTTCTAAGCCAAAGGTTGTTTTCGTTTCTTCCAATGTACTGGAGAAGATGGTTATGACGTTCAGAAAGTTGAAACTACCGGCGAAAATGATAGTTTTCGGAGATCATCCGAAAGTCTCCAGCTTCCCCGAGGTGATGACATTCTCTCAGATGATGAATGCAGAGTCTTCACCTGCCAAGTTTACTTCCGCAAAAGTTGACACCAAATCGCATGTGGCCATCATTGTTTTGTCTTCCGGTACAACTGGCCTTCCGAAAGGCGTCGAACTTACACACCTCAATATAATGACTACCGTAGCACACTCGAAGGAAACCCGTAAAATGATCGATGAATTACCGGACCAACTGATGGCTCTCGCAGTTACCCCGCTGTTCCATGCGATGGCAGCTGTCAGTATGATAAACATGCTCACCAACGACTGCTGCTGCGTTGTAATGACCAAGTTCGACGTTCATTTGTTTTTAAACAGCATTCAAAAGTACAAAGTAAATTTAATGACCGTACCACCTCCGGTGTTGGTGTTCCTTGCAAAACATCCCATTGTAGACAACTACGATCTGTCCTCTCTGATGACACTGATATGTGGTGCTGCGCCACTGAGCAAAGAAATCGAAGATCAAGTGCGGGAACGGATTGGAGTAGCCTTTATTCGGCAGGGATACGGTATGAGTGAAACAACGCTGGGGGTGTTGATGCAGACCGGATTCGAAAACAAGGCGGGATGTGTGGGTCAAATTCGAATGGGCCAGTGGGTCAAGGTGATTGATCCGGAAACGGGCAAAATTCTAGGACCCAATCAACGTGGAGAGCTATGCTTCAAGGGATCGCTGATGATGAAAGGCTATGTCGGAGAACCAGACGTCCTGGATGAGGATGGTTGGTTGCATACAGGAGACGTCGGGTATTTCGACGAGGAGCATGATTTCTTCATCGTCGATCGGTTGAAAGAACTCATCAAGTACAAAGGATTTCAGGTTCCTCCGGCCGAACTGGAGGCCATCCTGCTGAAGCACCCCAAGGTGCAGGATGCCGCTGTTATAGGAGTACCGGATGAACGTGCGGGTGAACTGGCGACGGCGTTTGTCGTGAAGGAAGCGGGCGAAGAAGTGAGTGCTGATGAAATCGTTGATTACGTAACTAGTCAGGTGTCGCCACAAAAGCGTTTGTATGGTGGAGTTCGGTTCATCGATGAAATCCCCAGGACAATCAGTGGCAAGATATTACGCCGACAGCTTCGGGAGATTATTCAGAGTACCAGGTCGAAGCTGTAATCGGTGGGATAGAAGGTTTTATCATCGAGTAATATGCGGTTAGTTAGTTAAATGGGTGACAAGAAAATAAATTATTATTATTTCTTATAAGGCTTGATATCTTTGTTACAGTTTTGAGAACATTTTATCGTTGCACATCGATTTCACAAATCTTTACAAGTTAATGGTTAATTTTTCAACCATAATCCTTGAGGATATCTTCAGCGATACTTAACTTGATAGATAAGTGCAAAATCAAAATAGCACATTATCATCGTATATGATAACCCCCTCAACAGTTTCATTAGCAGCTCAAATGTGTGCACAGCACAGATGAAAAAGCAAGTGAATTTGATATTTATAGTCAAGATAAATTTTTTTGAAGGTTTATACAATTTATTTTCTCCAAGCGTTATTTAGCTAAAAGCTTTGCATTTGGCACAGAAATAGGTTTTAATTTTTAAATACACACAGGAAAACAGCAGCTTGAAAAAACATTAAATTTTAATTTCACCGAATATTGAAACGGATTTTCGACAGTATTAAACCAACAGAAAAACTCAACAAATAGGTATGTCTCATTCAATCTAATAGCTACGGGATTTTGTTTTTCTCTCTACGTAAGATAAACATTCCACTTCAGCAGTACGACGAGAGCTCCGATCCTGCAGCCGTGGTAACAATAAGGAACCCTTTGTTGACAAAACATGTACCTTGATCTCGAGAGTTCACATCTTAATTCCAGTCACGTACCGGCTGATGATACAGCAGTTAAGGCATTTTTCCTACCCAACCACCCCCACCAGTTCATACGAGGAGAAATCAAGAGTGCTCCATGGCTTGTGAACACCTTGTCAACTTACCCATCTAACACCTTCCCTCTATACAAAGTACTAAGTACCGGAAAAGCTTTTCGGTGCCTATTTCTTACGTTTACCAGCCATTCAGTTAGGTCGTCAGTATGCAAAATGTTTGCACTCATATACATACGCATATCTTTGCCGTGGTGAGAAGATTTTGCAACTCGTCCTGCCACCAAGTAATACTGGCACTATTTTAAGCGCCATTAGATGCGTTCAGAACTTATTCTACTTATTATGCTAGGAAATTTTGCATCATAAACTTAGTACTTTTAGTGGGCTCAGGATGACAATATAGCTGTGCTATTTGTTAAGCAACTCTCAACTGCTGTAATAGTATTGCTGCGAACTTGAATTTCTTCGCTATAAAGTATAATAAAAACAGGGTCGTAGCACTTACCCCGCGACCATCCTATACAGTCGGCTACAAATTTTGCTAAATAAAAGCAGAAATTTCAAAGGCGTATCTTAAAATACATTTTTTAATAAAAATGTAATCAAATTTTTCTGCAAGCCTAATGGGTATTGAGTATTTGTTAACGAAAAGTGGAAACATACGTTCCTAGAGTAATGGAAAAGGTCTTACGTTTTCCCAGTGTTGAAGGAGATAAAGGCAACGCAGATAATTATCGAGGAATCACAACTTTGCTTGCTCTAAATCGCTGGAGATTAATGTCTGTTAGCTGTGAGCTGTATTGGTATGGACAGAGGAGGAACTACCTACGGACTGGTTGGAAGGTCTCAAATGCCCTATTTACAAATAGGGCCATCGATTTGAATACAGCAATTATCGAGGCATTACTCTCCTCAATTCTGTATACAAAATTCTCTCCAGCATCCTGTTTCTCAGACTGAGGTCGTTGGAGGAAACCTTTGTTGCGAATACCAGTGCGGTTTTCGAGTGGGGCATTCCACGATGTTTATAGCCTTCGAAGTGGCGTACGATTTAGTTCAACGAAAGGAAGTGGATTATGCTTCAACATGATTTTCCAACAATACTGATTAGGCTGATACAGGATAGCGGGTGAGACATCGGACTAGTTTGTGACGTTGTGTTACTAAGCGTTATTGCGTTATTGAATTGAAGATAAAGCTATAAGGCGAAAAAAGGCGTAAGCTGTAAGAATTAAACTGATTAAACTGAAATTTGCATGTAGGGGTTTTTGGGGCTAGGGAAGGTTCTCTCGATGGCAAAAGACCCCTCCCCCAATAAGAGGAGGGGCTCCCATACAAATGAAATACAAATTTCCTCATAACTCGAAAACTAATTATTCAAATGGAACCATATTTGGCATGTGGGTGTTTTTGTATTCAATTTTTTTTATGGTGAATTGAGACCCCTCCCCTCGTTAGGAGGGGAATAATGACCCCTCCCTCATTTAAGAGGGGGGGGGGCTTCCACACAAATGAAATGTAAATTTCCTCGTAACTCGAGAACTAATCAAGCAAATGGAACCAAATTTGACATGTGGGTGTTTTTGGAGGCATGATTTTTTTCTATGATATATTAGGACCCCTCTCCCTTTTTAGGAGGCGGGGCTCCCATTCAAATGAAATACAAATTTCCTCATAACTAGAGAAGTAATCAAACAAATGGAACCAAATTTGGCATGTGGAGGGTTTTGGAGGAAGGATTTTTTTTAATGATGGTTTGAGACCCCTCACGTCTGTGGTAGGGGGATAAGGACTCTCATACAAATAAAACAGTAATTTTTGCGTAACTCAAAAACTAATCGAACTCGAGAAAATTTAGACTCTTTCATAAAACATTAATCAATAACAAGACCGCCAAAAACTATCAATAGTAGCATTAGATAATTCAGCGCGAGATTGCCACAGGCCGTGAGTGTTGCCGGCGGCTTGCTGTCGGAAGCGCCGGTCACTGCGAGGGGCAGCCCCCCGTAGAGATCACCTCTATCTAGGTTTATTTATTTTCCTAGATCTACTGACCTCTATTACTTGCCTTCAGTTGGTTCACCCCTGCGAAATGGTAGTTTCTACGAAAAGATTGTCCGTAAAATGGTAAATCCTGCGTAAGATTTTTCGCGAAATGGTATTCTGCGAAACTCTTCCCCCTCCTCCACAAAAAAAAAAAAATTCATTTCTTTCCCCTACCGTACCTTCATCGATTGTAGAACCATCGTTTCAAAAAAATATTAATATATATGTATGACCACATTTCAAGATCAAGACTAAAAACTTGAGATTAGTCTATGATCAATTTAATAAAACTATGAGCTCCACCACAACTTCCTGAAGACTGCTATAAAACTGCTTTCCGAACAAGTGGCTCACTCTTCTGAAGGTTTTTATAACCTCTTTAAGAATCAGGTTATAAGCTCAAGTAGTCATATCACGCTCTGCTGAAAGCGACAATGAAATCTATGAAGCTTTCGCTGCTTGACAACCACCGGCATAATTTAATAAAGCTTTTTGCTGTTCGGTCTAGTAATAAGCAAACTCAGTCCGTCAGCTTTGTTAACTTGAAAATACATCCGTGAGCAGAAAAGTTAATGATTTACTATCAGATCATCCTGATCGATTTGGGTGACAGCGACTATAATAAAATAGCCCATAGAATTATTAATAAATTTTTAGCAATCTCTGTTGGTTTGCAGCTTATGCGCATTAAATTTTATCGTGAATATTGGATGGATTGGTGGATGGAATCAACACGCCATTGAAATTTTGCGATTTTCGAAAACTGGTTGTTTTAATAAATCGATTATTGATAATACCTAGTTTTATTTCTGCAAAACACTTGCTTTGATGAATTTTTGTTTGCGAGCTAAAACCAAATACTATTATATGGTTTTAGTGTTGAATTTTCACGTTTTCACTTAATTTGAAGTACGTTAGCGAAACCGTTAGCTTCGCTAAAAATAAACCATTGATATCGCTAACCGCTAAATCGCTAAAGCTGCATGAAAATTGTGAAATCATTCAAACATTTGCTCGTCGTTTTGATATTGCGAGTCTAAAAACCCAGATAATCGAATCCCCGGATAATCGAGGCCGAACTGTAGAGTAGGGCGAGGCATAAGTGCGATGTTTGAAGTTGTCAATAATTTGTGAGATATAAAGAAGGACAACAAGAAAATATGTTTTATAGTGATGCAGTAACTCAATGTCTTCACATTCAACTACAAATCATCTGGTATAATAGTGTTATGCAAAATAAATTCTTCATTCTCCTGACTAGGTGCCGATTCGCACTTTTACCCCACTAGCGGGACAAAAGTGCGAATACCGCCGGGCAAAACTGCGAAGCTCAAATCCATGAAATTAGCACAGCAGTGTTTAACAAAACCATATTATCTTCAATCTGCGGTATGTTTCGGTAAGGAATATTCTCAATTTGCTCCTTTCCTATTTAGCGCTGGTGTATTGCAGCCTCTGTCAGATCGAAACTTTGCCAAACGTTTGTTTTTTTTTGTTTCATGAGCGGAAAAACATTGTTTTCCTTCGGCCAACATCTCTAGAGCACACAGTTTTCTGCAGATCTTCCATTTCCAGTATCTGTAATATAGTGCCTAAAGCTTGTATATAATTAGCTATACATTTTTGCCTCGTCCATGAATCGCACTTTTGCCCCGTTAAGGAATCGCACTTTTACCCCGCTAGGCGTTTGACAGGGTTTGATTAAATTATGGAAAAGCGAAATATATTTTGTAAATTTTTTTCGCCTTATTTTCAAAACAGATATGTGAGTGATGTAAAACGCTGCTACAAATTTTCAATAAGTCATATCCTCCTGTTGATATCGTATTCGCCGTGTAACGAAAAATTACATCAAAACCGTCCTAAAATAAAACATACACGTAGCTCAGCAACTATGCTTCGTCACCAACCAAAGTTTACGTTAGATTCAAGCTGTCAAAGTAGTCATCCATCCATGCCAATGTAGTCAAATTACTCGGAATCCATACCTTTAAATCATTGAATCGCACTTTTACCCCTCCTTATTCTATTACTATCTGGTGAATGACAGAGGAAGTATCATGATATACCGAGAGTTCCACTCATCTTTTCCGGACAAGTCGAATTCAAACAAGTTCGAATTGAATCGAAATTTGATTTTCGGCAATAATAGCATAAGAAACAGACACTGATAAATCATGCAATATGGAACTGAAACACGAATATTTCTGGATAATAGATACTAAGTTTCTTTCTTTAAAGATAGCAATATAAGATGTTGTGATAACGTATGCATTACAAAAATAAACAAGAGACCGATGGCGATGAAAAGAACTACAAAAGGTTTCCTTAAACTTCTATTAAGCCTTCTACAACACATGCTTCAACGCCTTGCCGGTCGACCTTACGGCAGTTAGCCGGAACCTTAGTCATGGCCGATGAAACGATAAAAAGGTTCTTTTATTTACAGCTGGGAGACTCAGTACAATGAGCCGGTACATCTCCTCCAGTGATCTTTTCGCATATTGGGCCGAGGCCAGGGCGGCCAAAAGACCACGTCCTCCAGGCGGTAACTTCCAGCAAGCACTTCATACTGCATATATCCCCGTTCACCACATGCCCCGAAGGAAAGAAAGGCAGCTTGGACATTCGCTTCTCGCTGATCGTCAGTTACAGAAGAACCTTTAAAGTCTTTCCTGTGTGTCCCGTAAAGCCGGGAATCCAAAGAGGTAGAAAAGATGTAAATCCAATCAGATGGTGAAATGCAGATCCTCTAAGATCGTAGATAGTCGTAGTATAATGGAGTTCGGATGATGACACTTGACCACTTAGTTCACGTTGGAAGATCAACTTAGACTGCCGAGACCGGCTCGTGTATTCTACCTTTTATCGGATGACAGTGTTGCCAGAAAGACCGCCATAATTAATTGATATAATTGATCGATTTCGATCAATTACACTTTCTTAAAATTATACCCTTTTTTGGGTAAATTTAATACACAACAGCTCTTCCCTCTTAAGAAAAAACATTTGAAAGAATTTACATCTTATATCTATAAAACATTCGAAATCGTATTTAACAATTATTATTTATAGACAAAATCTTTATCCATATTTAATATTCTTTTTCTTGTCGATCTCCTGATTGGAGTGACTTTCCTTTCTTCTTTTCTTCTTTTCCGATCTTTCCCGGAAATCTCTTCCAGAAAAAGTTCTTCATTTTTTCTCTTCCGGCCTTTCCTTGAAACCTCCTTCGGCAAACTTCCTAATTCTTCTGCCTCGCCTGTCTCCGCTACCTCTGCCGTCTCGCTTGTCCTCTCAGCAACCCCTGCTGAGTATAATACATTGGGTCGAACCATCGGGTCCGAACGTGTTATTCTAAGATGTCTCCTGTGAGCGTTTATTGGAACGCTTCCAATTTCCACCTGTAAGACATTTTTAGAAATTTGTCTTAGAAAAATTGCTTTAACCCATCTGGCATGGTTCTGAAGGTTGTGATTTTTGTACCACACCTCATCACCGGCCATCAGATTTTTGAAAGGATCCGCTACATCTATAGCATAATTGTCCTTTACCATTACATCATTAGCTGGTTGCGTATGTGGATCATGCGTTGTTAGTTTTGTTAAATATTGCTTATAACTTTTCCTCGGATGCATTAGATCTATTAGTGTTTTAGGAGAAAAACAGAAAATCTTTTCTGATGGAAATCGTCCATCAACCGTCGAACAACAATTGCGATAATTGAATAAAAATAAGTTAATCTGATCCTCTAAATTTAACTCGGCAACTTCCGGCTCAAGCAAAAACCTCTTTAAAACCTCTTTAACTGTTCTTACTAATCGCTCCGCCTGCCCATTGCTAGCAGGATTATATGGAGGACTCTTGAAAACCTTAATTCCTTGTCTTTCAAGAAAGTTTACGAAGGCCTGCGAGTTGAATGGAGGACCACCGTCTGATACCAGAACATCAGGCAATCCATAACGTGCAAAATATGCTACCAACTTTCTCAAGGTATTACCTGTGTATGTCCCCTTCTTCATCCACTCTATTTCCACCCACTTTGAGAAACTATCAACGATAATCAAAAAAGTGTGATGTTGGAAATAAAAGAAATCTATATGTACCCTACTAAAAGGTCTAGTAGTAGGAATCCATTGAGACTGTACTTTTGACTTTGGGACTATCGCCATTCCGTCGCAAGCATCACAACTAGCGACAAACTTTTCTATATCATTATTTATACCAAACCAATATATGTATCTTCTTGCCAACTGCTTCATTTTGACTATGCCCCCGTGATTGGCGTGTAAAAGTTTCAGAACATCGCTTCGCATTGCTGTTGGTATAATCACCCTGTCTTTATAGAGTAAGCATTCGTTAAAAAATTCCAAATCCTGCTGATTTGAAAATATATTAGCAAAGCGCTTGTCAAGACGTTTAGGCCAACCACGTTTCATATAAATTACTATCTGCTGCAGAAAGGCATCATCCTTTGTCTCTGAAGCAATCCTTTTATAGTCAATTGGCAAATCTTGACCGAAATTAATGCTTTTGATATATTCTTTATCATAATCGCTAGGAACCATCTACTCTAATGGAAACCTGGAACAGAAATCCGCGTTTCCCATTTGAGCAGAAGGCCTATACTTTATTTCAAAATCGTAAATTGAAAGTTCTAGAATATATCTCTGTAATTTGGTCACATATATTGAATGTTTACCCTCTTTCCCAAAGATTCCTACTAAAGGCTTATGGTCTGTAAATACATAAAAAAATTTCCCATATAAATATTTATGAAACTTTTTGATAGTCGAAACTAAAGCCAAAGCCTCTAGATGAAGAATAGGGTAGTTTTTTTGCGCTGCATTGAGAGAAAATGAAGTAAAACTTATGGGTTTTTCAACCCCTTCAACGATATGTGCAATTACTCCTCCCAAACCGTAACCAGAAGCGTCTGAAACAATTGCAATAGGTTTATTAGGATCATAAAATTCCAAAATATTTGCATTTATTAATGCCTTTTTGCTTTCCTCAAAAGCTCTGTCGCAGTCTTTATTAAGCATAAGCATAAGCATAGGATACCGCCCGTGTGCTGCTACTCCGTTATTGACCAAGACCGATGAAAATTGCAAAATGATGGCTGGAAAAAGCATACTTGGGACAGCACGCTATTTTTCATTGTGCAACCTTATCAGGTCCCTGCATGCTGATCAATACCGACGCCGGCCACGTCCGAATGCGGGTCCTGGTGGGATGGAAAGGAATGTTAGTCCAATACTTGTTGCTACTAAAGACCAGGGAATCCTCTGCATCTTCACAAGTATTTCGGGAAAGGAATTGTTGTTAGTAGATGGGCGGAGCTAGATGGATAATGTAAGTATGTAAGCATCAGTCATATGAGACTAAGCTGGATATTCGAAAATTTTCTTGTAAAGTCAGTAACTACGAAAATTAAGATATAAAAAATACCTTTTTAACAAATTTAATACAATACCAATGGTGCTTATATACAACCATAATTTAATTTATATCGAAAAATACTATGCACATGCGAGATTTACGGCTCAAAAACCACGTAACAACTTGAACTTATCCGCGATCAGGGAAATCAAGGATAATGAAACGAGCCAATATAGTCCCTAAGTTGATAAGCATTTCCTCTTACCAACGCTAATATGCAGAGATATAGCGCCCTACACGCTTCAAAAGCTCTGTCGCAGTCTTTATTCCAGATAAACTTTACATCATTCTTCAAGAGATTGTACAAATAATACAATTTAGAAGACAAATTAGGAATAAACTTGTTATAATAATTTATCAAACCCAAAAAGGATTTGAGTTCCGTTACATTTTTTGGTATCTTTGCCTGCTGAATTGTGGCAATTTTATCTGAACAAGGCATCAGCCCATTAGAGCTAATAATATGCCCCAAATATGGAAGAACTGTGACAAAGAATTTGCACTTGTCAAAATTAATTTTTATGTTTGCATTTTCTAACCTTTTTAAAACCTCAAAAAGCTTTTGCTTGCAATCTTCCAAGCTAGTACCTGCAACTAGTACATCGTCTAAGTAGCAATAAACATATTCTAAACCATTTAAAACTTGATCCATTACCTGCTGGAAAATAGATGCACTGGATGAAGCACCCTGTGGCAATCTATTATAGGTGAACAAACCCTTAATAGTGTTTATCACCATAAATCTCCTCGATTCCTGTGAAAAAGACAACTGGGTATATGCGCCCTCCAAATCTAACGCACAAAACACTTTACACCCTGCTAAACCAGCAAATAAATCCTGTGCTGTGGGTAATGGATAGGTATTTGGAACTATTATTTTATTAATAGAGACCTTGCAATCTATTACAAGTCTAATGTCATTATTCTTTTTTGCTACTACAATTACTGGAGACGCCCATTCACTGGTCTGTATAGGAGTAATTACTTTCTCCCTCTCCAGCTTGTCCAAATATAACAAAATTTTATCCCTCAAACGATAGGGAACGTCATAAACCTTCCTAAATATTAGCCTATCACATTTAAGTTCCAAGTCGGCTTCGTATCCAACAATTGGCGAAGAAAAATCTTTCTTAAATAAATGACCAAATTTATGTCTAATTTCTGGAACAATTAAGTTAGAACTATTTTCAGCAACATTGTTTATTTCCAGAAAATCTGAGAAAAACTTTCTCCAGTTCGGGATAAAGGCATCCAACCATGGCCTGCCAAAAAGAGGAATAAATTGATTTTGGCAATTCAAAACCAAAAGCTTTAACAACTCAGTTTTCCCCCTGAATGAAACCAAAACTTTAGCTTCTCCCTCAATCATAAGTTTAGCACCATTGACAACTATCAATTGCTTAGCTGATTTTCGTAAAGAGTTTGTAAAAAGAGAGAAATACTGTGTTTTACTTATTACCGAAACGGAGGAACCACAGTCAACCTCCATTTCTAAAGATTTATCCTCAACCCGGACGGACACTAAACATGGTTCACTTATCCTGTTAATCGAAATTATATTCATGCACTCCAAGTTACCTTCGTCCGAATCGCTGTCAGTCTTGTCAATCTCGTCGGTTCTCATCCTCTGCATAAGGTCAGCTAAATTTTGTGTTCCCGATGGCCCCGGTTTTATTTGATCTACAAGGTTAATAGCTTCCCTCTTCAAGTCCTTGCGTTTGAAGCATCGCCGCTTCAAATGACCCCTTATTCCGCAAAAATCACAGACGCGATAATCTTTATAACCACCGGATGATCTAAATTGTTCTTCCCTATACTCAGCTGGCTTAAATTTTGTTGTAGAATTCCAACGCTTGCTTGGTTGGAACCGCTTTTTATTAGAAAAATGTTTATTATATGGTTGGTACCCCAACCTCTCCTTTACCGAAAGTTTGTCCTTCTCCTCCTGTTCTTTTATTAGCCTGTCGAGTTTTAAAAATCTGCCCATTGTTGAACCAACAGGGTCACCAGGTCTATGCAAAGATGCCACTTGCTCAATAGTCATATTAGTAGATCTAGAGCCAGATGACAAACTTTCCACGCTACTTTTCGCTGCTTCCCACGTTTGAATCACTTTTTCAGCCGCCTCAAGCGTCTGATCAGATTCACCAAGAATTTTTTGCTTTAAGGTAACATCCCTGAGTCCTGCTAATAAACGATCCCGTATTGCAGTGTCTTTAAATAACCCGTATGAACAATGTTCCGCCTGCAGTTTTAAGGCTAATAAAAAATCTTCGGCCGTTTCATCGGCTCTTTGCACCCGCTGATTAAAAGAGATTCGCTGACAAATTCCTGACGCCGTTTTGTCTATACGCATTTTCAGTTTCTCTATCATGGTAGTTAACGAAACATCCACCAGATTTCCCGTTGGAAACAATAGTTTCAGCTCGGCGTATATGTGAGGACCACCAAGGGTAATGAAATAAGCTTTGCGGTCATCATCAGTTATCTTATTTGCCATGAAAAAGAAATCCAATCTTTCAACCCATTGGGTAAAAGAAGTACCTTTACGGTAAGGCTCTATTGTGGTGGAGAAAGTTGAAGACATTTTTCAAAAAAAAAATTCAATGAAAATTATTCCCAAAAAAAAAATTTTTAGGAGAAAACCAAATTTCCAAAGAACAACAAAATTTTACACCGAATTCACGTTAAAAGAAAATTTATAAAAAATATTTTCATAGATCACTTTTTGTCCCTGATATGTGGATGATTATATGTATATATTGTAACAATATTGTGGTAATTTATTTTAATGGGCAAGAGAAAATGGAAAAATAAAAATTAAATATCACAATTTGCCCAGTGTTACAAAAAATAAAACAAAAGAAACTCACCAGATCGTCCGTGGCAAAAGGGTTTTCAATTATAATTTTAATTTCCAAAATTTTTCAGCACTTTTTCCTTTAGGCTTTTTTTTATCCTTTTATCCTTTTTTCCAACGTCTTTTGCCAATTCTTTTCTACTGCAGGTGCCGGAATCCAAACCAGCAAAGCCAAACGATGTAAAAAGCACTAAACGCCGTGTTACGTTTTTTCACCAAAGAAACAGAGAACAAAAACATTAGAATAAAATAATTATTCCTTTGTCAGGACCGATTGTCCTTTAGCAAAGAGAATCGGAGATCTATTATCTCTCAGAACAATAGAAATACTAACTATTGTTTTTCCAAACAATAGATTTACTAATTCTATTGTCTGTTCCGCTGTTCTTAACGAAAGAAAGAAAAAAGAAACACCTTTACCAAAGCGCCACAAAATGGCGTTTTTATTTCACCCACGCACAAATTGCTTTCCACCGTTACCGAAAATTACCTTTTTCCGCCGTTTTTCTAGCGTTTATGCACGCCGCAACACACTTTTTCGTTTGATTTTTTTTTGCTTACAGCACCAGCCGAAAAGAATAACTTTCCACTGGCCTCGTGCCGTAAAATAAAAAAACTATCACTTACCGCGATAAAAACCAATGTTCCTCGTCGCCACTTTAAAGTCTTTCCTGTGTGTCCGGGTAAAGCCGGGAATCCAAAGAGGTAGAAAAGATGTAAATCCAATCAGATGGTGAAATGCAGATCCTCTAAGATCGTAGATAGTCGTAGTATAATGGAGTTCGGATGATGACACTTGACCACTTAGTTCACGTTGGAAGATCAACTTAGACTGCCGAGACCGGCTCGTGTATTCTACCTTTTATCGGATGACAGTGTTGCCAGAAAGACCGCCATAATTAATTGATATAATTGATCGATTTCGATCAATTACACTTTCTTAAAATTATACCCTTTTTTGGGTAAATTTAATACACAACAGAACCTTCTTTGGGAACTTTGTGTGGGAGATATATTTGACGCCATCCCTTACTTCTTGGTAGGGTGTAATGTACCCAGTGCTTTGCCAGTCTTTGCCGTCTAACATCAAGTAGGTCTCGTCCATTGACGGAACTAGCGCTCATTTCTAGGGGGCATTTTTTTCGACCATTTTATTGGTCGGCCAAGTCAATTTTTCTAGGGGAGGCTAAATCTCTCCTAGGGGGGTCTCGTCAACCTTCAGTCTTCAGCCAGCCTTGACTGACGCATCCACATAAATTGTGCACAACAGCAAAAGAGAATATCAAAACCGTGTCTTACAAGTGGAGACAACTTTTCTACCGCATCATCGTGCACGAAATTTGTATTTAACGGAACATCGTCCGTTGTGGTTTGTAGTAGCATCATGTTTCAACTGTAACCTCAGCCTACGCTGGAAGAAGTCTCAGAAGGCATTGGCGAACCAAGTCCTCTTAGAATTGCATCCGCAAGCTACTGGTCGTCGGTTTACTGCTATACGCCGGACTGTCGAAAGGTGCTGATTGGTGACCGGCGAGCCTCTTTCCAATATTGTCTTCATAACACGGCTGTGTTGCCAGCAGGAAACGGACGTTTCGGAGGCTAAAGCTCACCACAGCGGTGGCCAATGAGTTTCCCCTCCGCACCCGAACACCTGGAGTAGAGCTCTCGGCTGATCAATGGAATCGAATTCGTCGAAAATTAGGTCGATGGTGCCCAGAAAACTACATTCCCTTTGACGGTTCAACTCCTGCGACATCAGAAAAGAGAGTAAGTCCCAAATTTTCCCAAATTTGTATATTTTTCAATAAATATGTTATATTTATATTATAGTTACTATTTTGAGAAAAAACTAAAGGTTTGTTTGTATTGTCGAACCAACAACTGCTTTTTTACAGTTAACTGACCTAAAATAATATCATGTATTGAATTCTTCATTTTACGCGGGGGGAGGATGTGGCATCCGGGCATTTATACCATTTTCCTGGAATGTGTAATATGTATTTTTACACATTATTCGGATGCTGCCGGTAGTGTGTAACTGGAACAGTGAAAGTGATGGCGGTTTGGCTAACAGCCTCCTACGAAAACGAAGGAAAAATCTGTGGCGCAAGAAAGCTAAAGATGGAGTATCACATACCTATGACTTTTTTTCAAAAAGTAGCAAACTGAAACATATTCACTTTATATAGCAATATGTCATGGAAATTTGACATGGAACTTGCTTATTCTCTATACCGGCATAATAAAATATTATCTAATAAGTTGTTATATTTATGTTTTAATTAAAACATTAAACTAAAATATGAGACAACAGCATCAGCACAACTTCCAAACCGGTATTCTATTCAATCTCGAAGGCGCAGTCAAAGTGAAATGAACTCTGGCGCAATATTGTCAGCAATAGAGCAAAAGCTAATACTCATTTAAGCCCGCCTAATATCGACCACCCAAAAACCCCAACGCTTTAGTGGGAGGTTTACGTTTTGAATATATTTAGCAAAAAATTGATGGAGTAATTTATAAAAAGAAATTCGTCTCCATATCTCATGCATACACGAAAAGCCTTTTCCAATTCACCTAATGGTGAGAATGATGTTTATTATGCTTATAATTTCCTCCAGATTGTTAGTGCATAACATAAACGTTAAGTGACTATCTTTTAAGGTATTACCGAAAAACAGTTTTTGCAAAATGTCTTAGTCGAAATAATACTCCACAACAAAGGTAAAACGTATTCAAGTATACCTTCGACTACTTGTCACCAGCACAATGAAAAAGAATAGCACAAACAACCGAACCTTCAGGCACGTTTTCCGTCACCCGGTGCAGATTATCCACCCGTTCAATATCGTCATCCTAGGTAAAGTTCCTTTACTTTCATGTCGAATTTATGGGAAAAAATGCTGTTGTTCCCGGTTCCGCGAAAGTTACCTACCATCACAGCCGTTGCAACATTCTACGGTCACACAGCAATGGTAAAAGAATTCATAGAATAAATCTTTCTTCATTAAAGTAACAGTAAAGTACCTTGATGCAGGCGGAGAAAACGCAAGTCAGACTCGCTTAAAGATTATGATTCCGAATCAAAAAAAAACTTTGAAACAATACCGATTGAAACTCTCGAGTAGATCTTATTCTTTCTAGTTATCTTAAGAAACTTCAAAGCCGGGAACAGAAAATATTCATTGTTATTATTTTCTTTAGAATCAAGAAAGAGAATAATTAGGCTTCAATTCAGCGCAGGCTTTCCATCCTCTTCAAGCACTCTTTATTCCAACCTAGCGAAGATCAAAGATGGCGCAATTTCAGTGATTGATTTTCGAAACCATCTGGCAAATGAAAAGCTTTGTGCTACACAGTTTTGATTCTTAGCGACCACATCTATCTTCTACAAATCTGCATTTTAAAAAGGAAAATGTAGACTCTCCGTTTGATGTTGGCTGTACGCTCAGATGGCGCCTGTCGTCTTTCCGGAAAATTAGTTGCGACCGAGCAAACATGAAACGTATGCTAATCGACGTGTCAGCTGCGAGGTAGGTGGCTACAAATTTAATTGTTGAGGAAAATTTATGCCCCTCCAGTGACCATTTCACTGCTCTCACACTATTCTTATAGGATCCCACAATCGGCAAAAGCGAACTTCCGAGCAGTTAAAGAAAAAAAACAAAGATTGAATAATATATTTCATCCGGCTGGAATGTGCTCCTGACTGCAAAAAGGCTACAAGACGATAACAAAGAGTAGCGTGCTGGCCGAACATTCCCATTGGACTGTATCATTTCGCTTTGCAAGTGTTCGACTCAACTGTGGAGATGACCGGAACGAACCAGTAAAGCGTGCTAAACGATCGAAAGACACCCGACAAAGGCGGAGGTTCTAATTCAATGAAGTCCCGAGATTAGAATAAATTCCATTTAAGCACATGCCGGTTGCAAACGTAAATTTTGGAACGGGCCGAAGCAGAGCCACTTGCTTCATGCTTTGATAAGAGAGAGGAAAATGGGCTGCAGCCACATCATAATTTAATCGCAGCATCAGGCGGTTTTCCACTGTGCGCTGTGCTCGCAGGCGGTTGCTTACAGGAGCACCGATTGGCGATTGCTATACGATATAATCCATACTTATTCTACACTACTGGTAGAAGTTTGAAAACTGCAGCCCCAACTAAGGCAGATTTATTTGTTTTTGTATTCATTTATTTCATTTTTGTTCAGCTGACCTTCAAAGGTCCCAAATTGAATAAAACTCGAGGATGGATATCATAATAATCATAAAGCAGAGGCAGAAGTTGTCGCAATTATATTGAATATCAAAACAGGATATTTTTACATAGAGTAGAAAAAAAACTTTCTCTTCTGAGGCAAAGCATGGGAAGCAATTTCTAGAAATACAATTTGGCCCAGACAATCGCCTTCAACTGGGTCATCTGGGTGTGAACGTTCAACAGAGGATAAACTTTTATCAGTCGATTGGTTTCTGACCTGAGCTCAGAAAGCAATAATTTATTCAATCTTAAGTTAAGAACTCATGAATAAAAACCGAAAATATGATTAGGAATGTAGTTTTTCGATTTGAAGTTTATCAAGAATGAAACGATCAATAAATTTTAAGTCTTATCCCTAATGGACACTGGTTTATGCGAGTTTAACTGATTACACTCATGCAATACCATCTATTCGGCTTGTCTGCTTCCGACTTAATAAGGCCCTCGTGATTGACAACCTAAACCACAAGGTGTAGGCACTCCTTCGACAGATAAAGCAAAGCCTTGGGACTTATACCGTCTTTAGACATTACCCTTCTTTATCGACAGACTTCGCAGCCGACTGTTAGAGTACAGCAAAATTACGGGGCCAGTACAACGATCCTACTGACTCTAACTAGCAAGCACCACCTAGCCGAGATTCGAACATACGAGACGACTACTGGTTTGTTAGACAGATTCGTTCGTTCAATTTGCTCGTTCACCAGACGAAAGTCGGGAGGTTATGATCGGCAATCACGTGCGTCGCTAGAATGCCGAACGGCAGTGCCGCGAAACCAATTTTCTTCAAGCACTCCAGCGACACCGGGTATAGAGGACCCAACATGCTAGCTGATGCAACTGGATCGAACTTGCTAACTTGCTAACGTTGGGCCGATTGATGAATTGGTGACGAGCTGCCCAGGACAGAAGTCATGTTGTTAAAACTGTGATAACTGAGGATGTTGCGTACTTCCTCGCAAGCGTTAATAGCGAAACCATTCGAGGTCACGGTCGAGAACGAGGTCGAAGTCCAGGTCAAGTTGAACTTAAGTCGAGATCGAGTTTGAGTCGAGGTCAAGTTCAAGATCGAGGTCGAGTTCGAGGTCGAAGTCGAGGTCGAGGTTGAGATTGATATAGAAGTCGAGATAGAGGTCGAAGTCGAGGGCGAGAATAAGATCCAGGTTGAGATAGAGGTCAAGGTCCAGTTGAGATCGATATCGTGTTCCAAGTCGAGGGCAAGTTCAAGGTCTAGTTCAAGGTTAAGATCGAGGACGAGAATAAGATCGAGGTTGACGTCGTGAATAAGGTCGAAATCGATTTCGAGATCGAGGTCGAAGTCGAGGTCGAGGTCGAGATTGAGATAGAAGTCGAGATGGAGGTCGAAGTCAAGATGGAGATCGAGGTCGAGGTCGAGTTCGAAATCGAGATCGAAGTCCAGGTCGAGGTCGAGATTGAGATCGAAGTCGAGATAAAGATCAAAGTCAAGGGCGAGAACAAAATCGAGGTCGAGATCAAGTTCGAGATCGAGTTCTAGATCAAGGTCGGGAGCGAATTCGAGAACGAGCTCAAGATTAAGGTCGAAGCCGAGGTCGAGATTGAGATCGAAGTCGCGTTAGAGGTCGAAGTCAAGTTCGAGATTGAGGTCTAGAATAATATCTGAGTTGAGGTCAAGGTCAAGGTCGAGATAAGATCGAGATCGAGGTCTAACTCGAGGTCAAGTTCAAGATCGAGGTCGAAGTCAAAGTCTAGATTGAAGCCGAGATCGAAGTCGAGATTGATACAGAAGTCGAGATAGAGATCGGAGTCGAGGGCGAGAATAAGATCCAGGTTGAAGTGGAGGTCAAGGTCAAGATGAGATCGAGGTCCAAGTCGAGGTGACGGTCAAGGTTAAGCGAGGACGAGAAAAAGATCGAGGTTGACTTCAAGGTCAAGGTCAAGAATTAGATCGAAATTGAGGTCGTGAGCAAAGTCGAAATCGAGTTCGAGACCGAAGTCGAAGTCGAAGTTGAGGTCGAGATTGAGATAGAAGTCGAGATAGAGGTCGAAGTCAAGATCGAGAACAAAATCGAGAACAAAATCGAGGTCGAGATCAAGTTCGAGATTGAGCTCAAGATTGAGGTCGAAGTCGGGGTCGGGATTGAGATTGAAGTCGTGTTAGAGATCAAAGTCAAGTTCGAAATCGAAGTCTTAAATAAGATCGAGGTTGAAGTCGAGGTCAAGGTCGAGATGAGATCGAGGTCAAGGTCGAGATGAGATCGAGATCGAAGTCAAAGTCAAGTTCAAGGTCAAGGTCGAGATCGAGGTCGAATTCGAGTTAAAGATGGAGGTCGAGATTGAGATAGAAGTCGAGATAGAGGTCGAAGTTAAGGTGGAGATCTAGGTCAAGGTCGAGATCGAATTCGAAATCGAGGTTGAAGTCTAGGTCGAGGTCGAGATTGAGATCGAAGTCGAGATAAAGGTCAAAGTCAAGGTCGAGATCGAGTTCAAGATTGAAGTCGAGGTCGAGATTAAGATCGAAGTCGTGTTAGAGGTCGAAATCAAGTTCGAGATCATGGTCTAGAGTAATATCGAGGTTGAGGCCGAGGTCAAGATCGAGGTCGAGATCTAGGTCGAAGTCGAGGTCGAGGTCGAGATCGAGGTCGAGATTGATACAGAAGTCGAGATAGAGGTCGGAGTCGTGGGCGAGAATAAGATCCGCGTTGAGGTAGAGGTCAAGGTCAAGATGTGATCGAGGTCCAAGTCGAGGTCAAGTTCAAAATCAAGGTCAAGATTAAGCGAAGACGAGAATAAGATCGAGGTCGAGATCAAGTTCGAGATCGAGTGCAAGATTAAGGTCGAAGTCAAGGTCGAGATTGAGATTGAAGTTTTGTTAGAGGTCAAAGTCAAGTTCGAGATCGAGGTCAAAGTCAAGTTCGAGATCGAGGTCAAAGTCAAGTTCGAGATCGAGGTCTTAAGTAAGATCGAAGTTGAGGTCGAGGTCAAGGTCGATATCGAGGTCGAAGTCGAGGTCAAGTTCAAAGTCAAGATCGTGTTCGAGGTCGAGTTCGAGTTCAAGACTGAGGTCAAGATCGAGTTCGAGATCGAAGTCGAAGTCGTGGGCGAGAATAAGATCCAGGTTGAGGTAGAGGTCAAGGTCGAGATGAGATCGAGATCGTGGTCCAAGTCGAAGTCAAGTTCAAGGTCAAGGCTAAGATCGAGGCCGAGAATAAGATCGAGGTTGAGGTCGAGGTCGTGGTCGAGATTGAGATAGAAGTCGAGATAGAGGTCACAGTCAAGGTCGAAATCAAAATCAAAGTCGAGATCGAGTTCGAGATCCAGGTCAAAGTCGAGGTCAAGTTCAAGGTCGAGATCGAATTCGAGATCGAGTTCAAGATAAAGGTCGAAGTCGAAGTTGAGGTCGAGATTAAGATCGAAATCGAGTTTGAAGTCAAAGTCAAAGTTGAGATCGAAGTCGAAGTCGAGGTCAAGGTCGAGGTCAAGGTCGAGGTCGAGTTCGAGTTCAAGGTCGAAGTCGAGGTCAAGTTCAGGATCGAGGTCGAGATCAAGATTGAGGTTGAGATCGAGGTCGAGTTCGAAGTCTAAGTCGAGGTCAAGATCATGATCGAGTTCGAGACCGAGGTCGAAGTCGAGATCAAGTTCAAGGTCGAGATCGAGATCAAGTTCGAGATCGAGTTCTAGATCAAGGTTGAGATCGAGTTCGAGATCGAGGTCGAAGTCGAGGTTGAGGTCGAATAGATAGATGTCGAGATAGAGGTCGAAGTCAAGGTCGAGGTCGAATTCGTGGTCGAGATTGAGAACGAAATGAAAGTCGAATACAGCAGTCCCCCGAATAACGCGGTTTCAAATAAGGACGTTTCCATTAAGGACGGTCTCGAGTGATTCCATTAACGCGGTCGAACGTCCTTATTGGAGTCTACGTAGCATATGGGAATTGACCTAATTGGTTCCAACATGGAATAACTCGTGATCCTGACCTAATAGACGGTTAGTGTCTTCGACAAAGTTGTTCAGTACATCAACGGGTTTTCATTGGATTATAGTATTGCGGAATTGTCTCACAACGTGGCGCTAGCGTATACGTAATATTTTTGTATAGGCTGTATCTCGCGCTGCAGGCTATCTAGAAAGTTGCGGCCTTCGGGAAGGTTGCTCAAATGACTGCCACCTTCAATATGGCATGGAAAAAAGCGCAGAACTGACTCACTACGTGGCGCTAGTGTATATGTAATCCTCTTAAGCAGGCTGTATCTCACGCTGCTGACTATCTAGCAAGTTGCGGTCTTCGAGAAGGTTATTCATATGACTGCGACCTTCAAGAAGGGATGAAAAATATTGCAGAATTGCCTCACTACGTGGCGCTGGCATATATGTAATCTTGTTAAGCAGGCTGTATCTTGCGCTGCTGATTGTCTGGAAAGTTGCGGTCTTCGGGAAGGTTATTCATAAAACTGCCACCTTCAAGATGGTATGAAAAATATTGCAGAATTGCTTCACCACGTGGCGCTAGTGTATATGTAACATTCTTAACCAGGCTGTCTTTTGCCCTGCAGGCTATCTAAAAAGTTGCGATCTTCGGGAAGGTTATTCATATGACTGAGGCCTTCAAGAAGGGATGGAAAATATTACAGAATTGCCTCACTACGTAGCGCTAGCATATATGTAATCTTCTTAAGCAGGCTGTATCTCGCGCTGCTGACTATATAGCAAGCTGCGGTCTTCTGGAAGGTTATTCATGACTGCGACCTTCAAGAAGGGATAGAAAATATTGCAGAACTGACTCACTATGTGACGCTAGCATATTTGCAATCTTTTTATGGAGGCTGTATCTCGCGCTGCTAACTATATAGTAAACTGCGGTCTTCAAGAAGGTTATCCATATGACTGAGACCTTTAAGGGATGGAAAAAGTGCAGAATTGCCTCACTACGTAGCGCTAGCATATATGTAATCTTAAGCAGGCTGTATCACGCGCTGCTGACTATATAGCAAGCTGCGGTCTTCGAGAAGGTTATTCGTATGACTGAGACCTTCAAGAAGCGATGGAAAATACTACAGAATTACCTCACTACGTGGCGCTAGCATATATGTAATCTTCTTAAGCAGGCTGTATCACGCGCTGCTGACTGTGTACCAAGTTGCGGTCTTCGAGAAGGTTATTCAAATGATGGTGGGATTTTTCTGGCCATTTAGGAAGTAGCATTTACGGATAGATGGTAGACTAACCCGATGCATTATTTTTGCGAGGACTGTGGGGGATATACGAGTTTCTTCTAAAAACACGCATGCTGAAAATAATAGCATAAACATAAAGGTCAGCATTGATTTGCAATTGTGGAGCCCCACCTCTGGGCACGTCGGTGAGCAGATGCGTACCATGTAAAAAAGTTGTAGGGACCTAAACTGCCATTTTCAAAAGATGATTAGATTACGATACTATTTCGTGATTACCGTTGAACCACTATTACCAAACTGGTTCATCTCTACCCGGATGCTTACCAGGATGAGTCGAAAAATTTTGGTTTGTTAGGTTTCAACAAAAATTTAAGTACTGTACAAAATTTTTGTATTTAATTTTTAATATATGGAAAAATAAACACTGGTTTTTTTCGTTTTTGTTTAGCTTTTGTTTAGTTTGTTTGAAGGTCTGATGTTATTATCTTTTTCTTGCCCCCCTCTTCAAAAAAATTTCCAGACCAGGACACGCAAGTAGCACACTTTTGTCACTTCTGGTTGCTGCAACCTATTTATGACTGAAATCAGTCATTAATCGGTTACCACAACTAGTTTATAACAACTGTGCTAGTAGGGCATAAACTTTTTTACAATAAGCTTTGTATAAGCTTTATTAAACTTATTATTAGAATGTGAATTGGTTGCATGGTTTTAACAGATATTTTGTATTCACTGCAGCGCAATATAAAGCCTTCACAAGAAGATTACATATACACTAGCGCCACGTAGTGAGACAATTCTGCAATAACTTTCTCGAAGGCCACAACTTACTAGATAGCCAGCAGCGCGAGATACAGCCTCCCTAAGCGGATTAAATGTACACTAGCGCCACGTAGTGAGACAATTCTGCAATATTTTCCATACCATCTTGAAGGTGGCAGTCATATGAATAACCTTCTCGAAGACCGCAACTTTCCAGACAGTCAACAGCGCAAGATACAGCCTATACAAGAATGTTACATATATGCTAGCGCCACGTAGTGAGATAATTCTGCAATATTGTCCATCCTTCTTGAAGGTCTCAGTCATATGAATAACCTTCTCGAAGACCGCAACTTGCTAGATAGTCAGCAGCGTGAGATACAGCCTCCATAAGAGGATTACATATACACTAGCGCCACGTAGTGAGTCAGTTCTGCGCTTTCTTCCATGCCATCTTGAAGGTGGCAGTCATTTGAGCAACCTTCCCGAAGGCCGCAACTTTCTACATAGCCTGCAGTGCGAGATACAGCCTATACAAAAATATTACGTATACGCTAGCGCCACGTAGTGAGATAATTCCGCAATACTATAATCTACTGAAAACCCGTTGATGTACTGAACAACTTTGTCGAAGACACCAACCGCCTATGTGGTCAGGATCACGAGTTATTCCGTGTTGGAACCAATTAAGTCAATTCCCATATGCTACATAGACTCCATTAACACGGTTTCCATTAACGCGGTCCCTATTAGCGTCCTTATTGGGGGGATTACTGTAATTACACTGGGTGCTCATTGATTACAGCAAAGATTCGCTAATTGGTGGTTTGTTAATTGGGCGGTTCGTTATTTGGGCGTTCGCTAGTTGGGCGGAAATGTCAAAATTCACTATCAAAATGAATCATCTGAGGGGTCTTGAAATGCAATTCAAGATCATATTTATTGTTACTCATGGGATAATCCGCTGGATTCAACGTCACGAATTACGTCTAATTTTGTAGCTAGAGGTAATGCAGTATATTTGCGTTTTGTCGCTGTTCTTCCCGACGATACAGCCATTGTCTGTTTAAAAACAAACTAGTCATATCAACAGTCGATTATTGAGCATCATACTTGAATGCAAAGACAGCAGACTGAAATGTTTACTTGCTCCAATTTTAAACTTAACCAGGTTTTCAATATGTATTCCGAGTCACGAAAGTTTTCACAATCAGAGACAAAAATAATTTGCGTACCCCTCAGGAAACTGTCAGTCAGCCCAATTAACGAATTCTGGCTGTATTAGAATTAGTAATAGTACCCTTTTCGGTTTTTCTTCCTCAGATTTAGTTTTTTTTATTTAGTCTTTAATACACTATCCAGTTCTCTTAATAGTTGACGTTCTGTAAGTGTCCGATACCAGGGGGTTCTCTGTGCTTTTTGGTAACGGGGGTGCGTGGAGGGTTACTTACAAAAAAAGGTCAAGGTCGAGATTGAGATCGAGGTCGAAGTCCAAGCTGAGAGCGAGGTTAACTTCGAAGTCGAGATCAAGATCGAGGTCGAGAATAATATCGAGATTGAGGACGAGGTCAAGGTCATGAATATGATCAATGTCGAGGTCGAGGTCAAGGTCGAGATCTAGATTGAGACATAGGTAAAAATTGAAGTCGAAGTCAAGGACGACGCGTCAGGATGAGGATGAAGTTGAACTTAAGCTTGAGCTTGAGGTTAAGGTTAAGCTTGTGCTTGAAGTAGAGCTTGAAGTTCAGTTTGAGCATCAGTTTGAATTTTAATTTGAGTTTGTGCTTCAACTTTAGTTTAAGCTTAAATTTACGCTTGAGTTTGACTTTGCACTTAATGTTTAAGCATGAGTTTGAACTTGAGTTAAAGTTTAGGTTGAGGTTGACTTTTTTTGCCGTGTTACATAACTACTTAACCTAACCTATTGGTAAATATGAGATTCCCCACCTGTCCTATGGTCCTACGCGATTTTTTCTTCTCGGAATCGCTTTCTCTTACTTTGGCAATCCTATCCCGTTCGCTGAGTTCCCTTGCCGTTCCATTTACACGCGAGTTCATTCGCGCCATGCAGTAAGTAAGAATTTGAAAACAAATTTAGCTCTCTTGCTCTTCGCTCTCCACTTAGTACTTAACACAGTCGTCTTTTGCTCGCTTTTCACTCGGCATATGTACGCTCGGAGATGCCGAGTCTGGAGGCGTAGTAACTTGGGCTTTAATCGATTTTTTTCTTTTACCGCAGCCACATCACCACCGCGCATTCGGATTCACACCGTCCGTTTAGTGTTGACTTGTTGAGTTCGCTCAGTCATACCTCTGATTGTACAGCGGAACAAACGCGTTCTGATCTTTTTTTGTCATTTTTGTTTCGAACAAGTTTCCTTTACCGTTTGGAACAGCAAATGACTGCAAAACAGTCAATTGACGGGCAATCACCACACTAACGAAAAGCAGCTGTGCTATCGTATGATTCAATACTATAAAAAAACAATCACTATGATGTGCATGGAAGAAGTCGGTCGGACACCGTCCGACACAAACGAATATTTCCCATGCTTCGGACCGACACCAGAGGGCAAAGCTTTACTGTGGGTAGCTAATTTGGCAACAAAAAGAGAAGCGAAAAAATACTTCACCTTATGCTCCCAGTCAGTTTGCAGTTTACATTCTTCAATATGAACGTTAAGCGGGAGATCAACTGTTGGCTTCTCTTGAGGGCCACATAGATTGTACGCTGTAGTCTTCGCAGCGGCAGATTGACTGGATAAAACAGTCAAATTACCGTTTTCGAAGCGCGAGATGAATGCGGAAAGCGTACGCATTCACGCAGTCACAGTCAACTTATGATCCCTTTCCAAGCCCTGCCAGCGCCGCTTTAGTCAGCTAGCCAGAGGAAACGACCGTGTGACGTTTTGCAAGTGTTTATTTTCCTTTCACGCAGAATTGTGTCGCACACCGCAAATTTATTGTGTCGCACACCGACTCATAGATTACAAGCTAGCTAGATACTAAAATAAAGTCACGATTCTACAGTCCGTTTTTTGAGCTTCAACTTTTAGTTTTCATTCAACAACAATCAATTTAACAGTCAACTGTTAGTGTACAGATGTCACTCCTAGTCGGGATTCGAACTTACGACAAGCTAGTCGTCGTTGAATCAGTGCAGTGTCATACTCGAGGTCAACTGGGAGGAAGCTAAATCTAAATAAGTAATGGTGAAATCTTATACAAATATCAAGACCAATTGCAGTTCTAAAAATATGCAGTAACAAATCATTAATCGATACCCGTGCAGTTTACTTCACAGCTAGAAACAAATCGATCAAGAATATCAATCAACGACAATGTAAAAACCCGAATTAATCCACCTAGCGGAGTGACCTAGCCTTTCTACTGCTACAATAATCATTATTTAATTTCTCAGGAACATCTATAATTAACTTGACTATATTTTTACATATCCGTTCCGTATTCCTCAAAATCCTTATTTGCCAGTAAAATTCACAACGTATTGCGTAGAATAATAATATTTTCTTTCCTTGGGTGCGTAAATACTTGTAAGCGTCATTTATGTTACTTGATGAACACCTTATTTAGTTTTATAATCGGTCGGCCTTAACTTTCGGACTTCAGAGCCACATACGAAACTTGTTTTGAATTGACAATATGAAATATGTGTTCATAGCAGATTTTTTGATATTTTGATTAATACCATGCGTTCAAAAGTTAGCATCTTTGAAAAACAAGAGTTCAGAAAAATTATTATTATACTTCGCTTTTGAAGAAAAAGGATATCGACAACAAAATGATTACCTAATCTCAAAATTTTACTATAAGTTTGCTTGGCTTCACTTTTCCAATAGGCCGTATGAATAAAACAGTTTACTTTGCTTTTCCAGTTTAAATCGTATGGGAGCATTTGCTCTAAATTTTTATTCATACGGCCTAATATAACTGAATTAGAAAAAATAACTGAATAGAACATTAGATATGAAAAAGAGAAATTGAACTTTTTCTTAGCTGGCGCTCCTTCAGATAATTATTTTTGCATGAAAATCAAAACTTAAGCTTCTTTTGAATGTACTTTCATGAAAAGATAGTCTTGATTAGCTTGATCGCATCGTTTTTACAATGTTAGAGGGTCAGGAAAACAAGATGTGCTCGAAAAATAATGCAAAAGCTGCGCCATTAACATGCTTGAGAATGGGAAATATGATCGATATGATGTCCAGTGCTTGTCATTTTTGATTTATTTATTAAAACATGATACATGACATAAGACATCTGTACTTTAAAATGTCACTAACGAACACAAATCTTACAAATTTACTACCGTGCAACGTTTACTTCCTATTTTTCATGTAAGATTTCCAAGCTCTAGTATCTATTGATTGAAAAGAGCATCTATTGATGCACAAAATTTGTTTGAAATTTGTATAAATTTATTTGGAAAAATCAACCCACTAGTATTTTTAATCCTATACACCACTATACCTACATGCTTAAATTAATGGCTTTTCTTCGCTTTTTGCTTTTCTTGTACAATTGTGAGTAACAACAAGTGAAGAAAATGACAATTGAAATCTGAAATCAAAGAAAAGAAAAACTTTTCGATTGAATCCCACTATTTAATATTTATTTGCAACAGACACGTAGTTCGCCTACGACGTGCAGGCTTCATCAGTGTCTTATTTCAAAGCGTATACGTATCTGTCGCGAATAAATATCAAATAGTGGAATTTAGTCGGAAAGAGTTTTTTCTTTTCTTTAATTTCAGAGTTCGTATTCCACTAAGAGGCTTCAAAAACTTCAGACAATTGGCATGTTTCTCACTTCTCTTGAATTTCAATGCAAATTTAAAAATTGCAAATTGTCCTCACATACACACATACATACATACATACATACATACATACATACATACATACATACATACACACATACATACATACATATATACATACATACATACATACATACATACATACATACATACATACATGCATACATACATACATACATACATACATACATACATACATACATACATACATACATACATACATATATACACACATACATCACACACATTGAATACAATCAACATTTGATTGATATGTTTTGATTTCACACGTTTTAACGGTTTAATATACGGTGCTTAAGTGTTAAAGTTTGAATAACTTTTGAATGAACCGTCCGATTTTCAATAACTCGGTTTTGTTTGATAGATCTCAACAGTAATTTTCAAATAATAATAAATTGTGTGATGTTTTACATTGAATTAATGCTTATATGTTACAAAAATATGTTTTAAATACAATTTTTTCACATTTCTTTATGTAACTTTTAAACTACAACCCCAATCGTCATGAAATTTGGGAGTTAAGGTTTTTAGAGGCTCCCCTTTCATATGCAATCAATTTTGTTCAAATCGGTTAAGGGACCTATGAGATAATGAAGTCCCATATTTTTCGTATTTTTATACATAACTTTTGAACTAAAAGTCCGATCAAAATGAAATTCAATAGCGACCTATGGGACACCTAGACCTTTCATTTGACACAAAGAACATTAAAATCGGTCCAGCCATCTCCGAGAAAAGTGAGTGAGATTGAAAGCGTTACATACACACACACACACACACACACACACATACATACACACACACAGAAAATGCTCAGTTTTCGAAACTGAGTCGAATGGTATATGACATTCGGCCCGCAGGACCTTCTTTCCATTTCCGGTTTTCCAAGTGATTTCTATACCTTTATACTATATATTTATATAGTAGAAAGGCAAAACCATCGAATGAACCGCAAATCTGTCTCCGGCACATATCACGTACTATCGATGAAACGTGAATATTTCACAGCTGAAAACGAAACAAAAGCAACAAATAAAAGAAAGTTCCACTACATGAAAGTCTAGAGGACATCCCTTGCCAGTCGGTGTACCTGCAGTAAAACTGGGCGAAACAAAAAAGCACGAACCAAAGTCACGTTCGGTGGGAAAATTGTCTTTGCATATTCACGACTAGCGTTTCACTAAATCGAACAGGAAGAAAAAAAATATTGTGACAATCACTGGAACACTTACTGCGATGACAAAAATAAACAGTAAATTTAGTCGCGCTGTTCGCTTACTACACTCTAGCTAGAAACGATTATTCAAATTTTTACATTTTGCCTTGGTCATAAGCTGTAGGTATAGTGCTAAGCTTGTGAATAGTCGCAAGGCATACGCCGCAAACCGCTTTAAAGTTCCATATTTATCCAGGTTGTGCTAATTGGAACTTTTACCAACGCTGACTGCTTTTGAATGTGGTAAGCACTCAGTTCTATAAAAGGACTCATTGCCTTGCTGTAATCCTCTCATTCCGTTCGATATCCTACATAGCATACAGTCAGGTGCGAGTTCTAATGGGACTTTAACAAGTTGAGAAGTATAAGCACAGTACCTATGTGCTGGGAGTGTTACAACCACTTTTAGTAAGCACTAACTTACTATTAAAACGTTTTTACTGACTCTGGTAAGTGATTTTATAGTGAAAAGATTACTGGACTAACTTAATTATAACTTATAACTTAGTCCACTTAGACTTAATGATAACTTATTGGACTGCAGTTGGGATACTATTGGAATAGTATCAACGAAGTTCAGATACCTTTGCATCGAACAAAACGCATATAAATAAAAATAAAAAGCTTTGAGGTTAGTAATATTGGAATTGATGCTTTCCTAGTACGAATTAATTTCATCCAAAAAATTGACAACCAATCTCGTTTAATGAAACATGTCGCTCTTGACACTAATCAAGCCTACCGCGTCTCAAAAGGCAATAGAACATGTAAAAAATCAGTTCAAGAGATTTACATTAGTGTGACCGAGTGGGGCTGCTTTTTGAAATTCGGGATCCGTGGCACGCCTCTTCAACGGGCGTGAACATAAAATCACTACAAGAGGAATTAAACGGTGCTTCAGTGCATCACTCACAAATTTGATGGTAGAATGGATTTCCATACAAAAACATGTAGGTACCTATACCGTTAACTATGCACGCCGTAGGATATATGTAGATAATTTCTCGTCTTCTCGCAGATCCCAAGAAGAAACAGGCTCGGTTTTGAGCCTGCCTACTGCTACGCCCATTTCCTGTGCCAGAGCGGTGCTTGTCGCTGTCAAGGAAGGTTAGCTAGGCGACGACCTGCCTTGCGACTGATAGCTGTACATATATGCTGTCGTGATGACACATTCCTCTCCCTTTGGCCCCGTTTGGCATGTTAGCTTTTTCGGAACTACGCCAATCTGACGGAACGTGATGAAAAGCCCTACCAAGCACAACTTGGACCCGTACGGGTTTTCGCAATCAATATGATTCCAGTTGATTGATTACACCGTCATCATCGGGAATGTGCTACACGGCGACGATGAAGCTAACCGTTCAGCCGCCTAATCTAGAGCCTAATCATGCAGGTTAAAGAGAGAGGATTGGTTCAACCACATAACCAGACTTGTGAACAACGAGTAATTAGGGTATATAAGCTTTTTTGTTGTTTTTTGGAATCTAATCATTGGAGATTTTTGCTCACAACATTCGAAGCTATAGCAATCATTAGAATCAGTCGGCTTATCAAACCCAAATAGCATCTTATTATAGAGAATTTCACGAACTGACCTTTGTTATGTCACGTATCAACACGGGAAAGCAATATTAATATCAATAAATAATTATGTCTCCTGTCATTGCTAAATGATGCTGTGTTTATCATTCGATTCTGTTCATCGAACTATTTTCCGAATCCATGTTTTCGTGAATTTATTCGCATATGTTAAGTTAAATTTCACACTCACTTTTCTATACGCTTTCTTTAGATACAGAGAACAAACACAGGAAATCTCATTGACTTCGAGGCCTCTAAAATCATACGAAATACCTACTCCAGCATACCTTTCCCTGTCGGTACACCTGGAGATCACCGGCACCGGTACAGACCGAACACCAAATCGACCAAGTTCGGTTTGATGAAAAGCATTTCTCGACGCAAACGTTGTATCCGGTCACCACACTTTTTAATGTTAAAATGCGTCAAAGACCTTCCGTTGTTACCAAGAGTCGGTCACGGTACAAACTGGAACCACTCAAGCTACCCGAAATCGCTACTGAGTATACGCCTTTCCCGTAAGGCAACAGTGTCGATAACTAACCAAAATCCCTCTCGAATACTGCTTACAATAGCGTTGAAACAGCCATCAATAGTACTTTGGAAATAGTGACATAATGACTGATTCGACGAGCAATGTCAGAAGGTTTTGGACGAGAATAACGAATCGCGGACGTTGATGCGTCAAAGTGCGGAGCCGGACAAGCATTTGTACACCACGTATCGTTGGTGACGTCGGCGAACACCTGCAACAAGGAAATCCGTATACATATTCTCTCCGAAGGTTGTAGTTACTATGGACTTTACATGGCCTTTAGATCTGATTAACTTTACCCTCGTACTACGTGTATCACGTATAAAAGGCTAATAAATTTGGTAGTTCTCTACGGACAAGGGCAAGGTTCGTGCTGCATCAATAACTTGTCTCAGTCAATTCTGTGTCATGGTTGAGCCATCTAGTACGTTGAGTCCCTCTAATCATGGTGGCAGACGGTTCTTGTAGAGAACAAATTTCGCAGCACAGCGATTTCACAAGCTTATGACGTGGTTTGTCCATGCAGCTTCCCAACTTTTACCAGGCGTACTATAGGAATCTCTCCAAGTAAGGCCTGCAATTCGTTGGATAATGCGGAACATGGATACCGTAGTGGTCCTTAGCCACTTATCCAGCAACTCCCTTGCCTATCTTCTCGTGGTACCAACCAGAATACGAACAACCTTAGCGAAGACCGGATTATCAACACCGGTGGAAACTAAGGACCAATACAGACAGGGAAGGGGGCACTGTGTTATCTCGACACTATAAGATGGCAACCGCACGAGACTCGGTCGCCCTTAAACGACTACGAATAATTAAGCAAATTCGGCTTGGAACATTCGACATGGACAAAGGCGACGAAAAAATCGCTAAATGACGTGGGCGACGACAGGGTGCTGCTCGGCCAGTTAGAACCCCGAAAGTTCGGCATCATGGCACTGCAGGAGATCTGTCGCAAAGACGAGAAGGTGTAGAGAATCCGTGTCGCCAAAGCCCAATTTCACCATAACAATGCAGCGACCAGCTGAAAACGTGCTTCGGAGCAATGGGCAGAATGCAGGATCGCTTAAAGGATTGGCAAGTGATCAACCAGAGGATGTGCATGTTGAGGATAAAAAGCTGTTTCTTCAACTACACCATCATAAATGTGCATTGTCTGCACGAAGGTAGATTCGACGTCGAGAAGGAAGAGATCTATGCGCAGCTAAAGGCAATGTACGACAGCTGCTCGCTATGAAACATCAAGATCGTCATCGGTGATAATAACGCCCAGATCGGCAGGGAAGCCACAAACGATAACGGCCAGCGACATTGTAGCTTTACGAGGGAATTTTGGGAAAAGAGGGGAATTACTTTCTTTACTTTCCCCTACCGTCCCTCCATCAATTGTAAAAACCATCGTTTCAAAAAATATTAATATTAATGCCTGACCGCATTTCAAGGTCAAAGACAAACACGAGTTTGGTCAATTTCATAGGAACGGAGCCTTTCTCCCCGAAGACCCGCGCTGAGAAACGCGGACTGACACGCTTACGGACGAACAACGTCACACGCAGTACCTTGCAAGTCGTAAGGGCCTGCATAGCGTCGTCGTCCTGAAAGTAAAAACAAGTTAGATTAAAACTTCTCGGTCGGTGGTTTCAACTGTTGACGGAGGAAGAGGCACAATCTGTGTGCCTAAAAATAACCCAAAAACCAGATACGTCGCTACATTAATAAGGGGGGTTGTGCAGACTTCTTTTGTCCAGCGCCTTTATGGCTCCAAGGTACACGGGCCACACTCCCTGGCAGGTATTGTGGGTTCAAATCCGGTTATAATCTCTGATTATAGCTTGGTTCGACCCATGAACCTTCCAGCTTTGGACAAAAGATAGGAGTCACAACGACAACTTGTTAAGCGTAGCTACCTATTACCCCTATTTCTATTTTGTTCATGCCCATTGTGACCGAACAGTCGGTGCCAGGGTTTAAGCGTGTTGAATTCTTGTAAGGAAATATGATAGCTTGTGTTTTTTAATTATTGACCTTGATTTTCCAGGTTTCTAACCAGGTGGTGAAAATATTCAAGTACGATTGTAGTTTACGAGTTATTTGCTTAGTGTTCCGACCTTTTACAAGGATGACCGAGCAGGAAGCTCCAGAATGTCCGGTGTATAGATGTTATAAAGCACAGGACCTAACGGGCTGCCTTGAGGGACCCCTGCAGGAATGCTTTTGCATTCTGATTGCGTACCGCTCAAGTGAACGGAAAAAGATCTATCCGATAGATAGTTTTGCAACATTTTTATGACATAGATAGGAAAGTTATAGCGATACAATTTATAAATGAGGCCGGATTGCCAAACGTTATCGAATGCTTTTTCGATATCAAGGAGAGCCATAACAATAGATTTTGCTACTGCTTTGTTGTCCCTAATGATTTTCACCACCCGGAATAGTTGCTGTGTGGTAGAATGACCTTTGCGAAAACCGAACTGTTCTGCAGGAAGAATTCTATTCCTATTGACGTGTTCAAGAACCCGATTTAGAACCATCTTTTCGAAAATCTTGCTCAGTGAGGAGAGCAGGCTGATTGGTCTGTAACTTTGAGGCTTTGTTGGGCAAAGGCCTGGTTTAGGAATTGGGACCACTTTAGCCAACTTCCAACATTTCGGAAAATATTGGAGTTTAAGGCAGACGTTTAGTATGTTTGTTAAGTGACTATATGTACTGGCACTCAAGTGTTTCAATGTAATGTTAAATATAGAGTCAAGCCCTGGAGCTTTCATGTTTTTACCTTTGTTATACTATAACAAAGGTTTAGGAATTGGTCGAAAAACACGAAATTGATCCGAGGCCCGGAGGGCCGAGCCACATATACCAATCGATAGGGTTCGACGAACTGAGCAATGTCTGTGTGTGTGTGTGTGTGTGTGTATGTGTGTATGTATGTGCGGGGCGCAACTTTTCTATCGCCTGTTTCTCGGAGATGGCTGAACCGATTTGTTCGCTATTACTTTTGTTTGAAAGGTATTATTGCCTAGTATATCACTATTGAATTGTTTCAAGGTCCGACATTTCGTTTAAAAGTTATAAGTAAAAACGTGAAAATTACGTGACACGATTTTCTCCGGAACCAAATGACTGATTTCAACGATCTTGGTATCGAATGAAAGTTCTTGTTAATGCTAAATTTTTTGGGTAAATTTTATTGAAAACAAACAAGTAGTTTAAAAGTTATCCTAAAAAAACCTGTTTTGACAAGGTAATAATTATCGCCTGTTTCTTAAAGATGGCTAAACAGACTTAGGCGCTATTAGTCTCATTTGAAAGGTAACATAGCCTAAAAGATCACTATTGATTTGTTTTTTGATTGGACGTTTAATTTGAAAGTTATGAGCAATTGAATACAACACATTAAAATTTACAATAATTTATAACTACTTCATCTAGGATGATTTATCTAGTTTGAATTATTTTTGCATCAAATTAGAGATTTTAATGCTGCAAATATATCTGCAAAATTTCATAAGAATTGGTTTTGCCGATCAAAAGATATTAACCCTCCAACACTCGCGCCAACGTTTGTAATACGGTTACTCGCGCGCACAATGGCCCAAAGCCAAAAAGACATGCGCACTAGAGTTTTGACTTTGAAAACTTGGTTTTAGGTTTATCGAACCTTTGGAAGAATTTCTTGAAATTGAAAATTCTATCGTCTGGTGCAATTTAAATTTTGATTAATCCCCCTAAAAGTGAAATAAAAAAAATATTTTTCTTCAATTTTAATATAACACATTGATGTGTTCTGCAAAGTTTTAGAGCATATTACTACAAGAAATTTTGCTGAAGACAATAACCCTCTATCTCTTCAGCGAAGCTAGAAAAATCTTATTTATTGTATATGAATTAGTGAAATCAGTTCTTTAATTTAGCTCTTTTCGTAATTGTTGTATGACTTTTTCATGTATTACAAAGTTGCACAAATAGTAAAAATACATAACTTTTCTGAATATAGTATACCTCTACGTTTGCTTGTTTAGGAACTGTAGAACTTTGATTATAAAAAATACCCTAATTTTGACTCCAAATTACTCGACTACCAACAGATAAATTTTAAACATTTTACATTTGCTGATAGTTTTGCTGCATACAGACACCATTTTTCCATAAGAAGAAACGAGAGAAAATTCCAGTTGGGATCAATTGCGGTACACTTCACATGCTGGTTGCTTCGTTTCTGTGATGTCAGTTTATGCTGATCTATTTTCCCAACAATTTAAAGCATTAATGCATTGAATAATTATGACATTTTCCTCATAACAAGTTAATTGAACAATATACGTACGTTAGTTAAACAGCGATTTGTAACTTTATAACAATATGGCATTCAAAAACCTACACGTGTTGTACAAAATGCAACAGCGTGAAGGTTAATAAAAATTGATGATATTTATTTAAGAAAACTTTATTAATGTCAATCAAAAAGAATGGCATTACAGGAATTTATGCATAGTTCAAAAACTTACAAACTAGACCTATACTAGGCAATGTATATGTTAAATAATAATATTTCCTCTTACAACTTACTTTTACTTGCACTTAATCAAATTAGTAACAACCAACTTACCCTTACTCAGTAATTTCATGAAAAAAGGATCTATAAAATTTTATAAGTGCTCCTATTTTGTTCAAATTGTGAACACTTATTCAATTTCCAACAATTTTATGAAAACCAACGAACTACGTAACGTTAACCAATAGATGAATTATATATTGAAAGATGTGGCTTTTCGGACCGAAAAGCCACATCTTTCAATACAAATACAACGGTCTATTATAATTATCAGATGAATTATGTTCCGAAGACGTGTCGATTTCTATCTCAAATAGCAAGTAAGACCGTATAACAAAGGATCCTTTCACCACTAGGTGGATTAAATCGGGTTTTTTTATACCTAATGGCGCACATAAATTCATCTGTCGTGATTTGCTTGTTGGAGGGAACATAGCAATTAGTATTTCTAAGAATATCCAGTGTTGTTTGAACTTCGTTTTCTAAAGGACTAACCTATTGCTACCAAGTTGGTGGGAAGAGACAAAGTGAGCGGCAATGACATTTGCTTTTTCTGTGGGTGTGATTAAGATGGCATTGTTTACTTTTAAAGGTGGAACCGGTTTTGGTTTAGATTTTAGTATTTTGCTAATTTTCCAGAATGGACGCGAAAGTGGTTCTAGGCGCTGTATATCTCTACTAAAACTAATGTTTTTCTGTTTCTGTATGCATCGAGAAATGATTTTGTTTAACTTGTTAACGAGATATTTTTTCGAGACTGCACGAGATCTTTGATATTGTCTTCTGATAACGTTTCTTAGATTGATTATGCGCTTAGTGGTATTATCTAGTGCTAGGAATCTACTTACAATCTACCGTGCAAGCACCATATTCAAAACAGTACCTAATTCTGAACAGTGACAAATTTTTCTTAAATATTGACAGAACTCTAGCTATTTAAACCATTTTAATAATATGAAATCATCAGATGTAGTGATTAAATTGTTTAAATAGCCTGAATTTTGTCAATATTTATCAAAAATTTGCAACTGTTCGGAATTAGGCACTGTTTTGAATATGGTGCTTGCACGGTACTCCTTCTTGATGCAGGCTGCTTCGGCGGACTCGATGGCTCTCCGAAATGCTTCCAGCGATCTGTCAACATCATCGGTGGTAACGATCTCTGAATCGATGTTTAGATGTTGGTCGACGAGGCGCTGGAATCGCACCCAGTCGACATGATGATAGTCCTTCCTCAGATTTCGGCGATTGTTAACTACGATACTTCCCGCTTCGACCACCACTGGGTAATGATCAGAGCGCAGGTCATTGATCGCCACTGGATGCGAGATGTTTTCACCAAGGTTGGATAGAAATATCCCAAGAAACATTTATACGCTGAATAAACATTTTAGCAGCCATAATTATTCAGCCATAGCTGGATATGCATCGAATAAAATTTATGTAAACAACTGTACAATACTTATTCACGAAATAGGAGAACTTATACAACCTATTTTATTCGAGGCGGAAAAACACTTGTTAAGCCGTTATATCGCCTCTGTGCGCCTCGTTTCCAGCCTATTTAAAAACGCGCAAAAGCCTCTATTAAGCTACATTACAGCTTCAAAGCAGCTATTAGCGAGCCCGAAGCTTGACTTAGATGTTTAAGAGCTGAAAAAAGGTTTTTATTGCTAATACTAAACCATAGTTCAGCCACAGGTTGAATAAATTCAGCTAAAAACGTTTGATCAGCCTGGAATTCTTGCTTGGGTAGCTGCTTTCAAAGCTGCAATGGAGCTTAATAGAGGCTTTTGCGTGTTTTCAAATAACCAATTTGCGCAATGCTGTCAATTCTATTTTTAGAACGAGAAATAGTTTTGCAATGCTTTTTCAGTCGCTTAATCAAATTTCAAATTTCAAATTTCAAATTTATTACCAACAGGCAAGACTTGCCCTAATGGACCTTAATAACTAATACATAAAACGTCGAAACATAGAGACAAAACTCGAACGTAACACTCGTTGTGATAAATTAAAATCAAATACTGCCGAAACTCGGTTGAAAGAACGCTGTAGACCAGAGATAGCGCTGTTGGCACTGTAATTCGTCCGTCGGAAAGGTAAATTTAGTAGAGATAACCTCCGCAGTGATCTGGTTGGTGCATTCAAGTTGACTTGACGAAGGATGGTAGGGCAGTCGATGTTGGATGTCAAGATATCCGAAACAACCATGGCGCGCGCTGTTTCTCGGCGAAGTTCGAGAGTATCGATTCGGATGAGTTGGCAACGATCCTCGTATCGAGTATTCCTCATTGGCTGTCGCCATGGAAGCAATCGAAGAGCGTAGCGTACGAAGCGACGCTGGATACTTTCGATGCGGTAGATAGCGTTATTGTAGTGAGGGATCCATACTACGGAACAGTATTCTAAGGAAGCTCGAACCAGTGACCCGTAGAGCGCTACCAAACATTCAATGCTGTTAAAGTCACGTGTCATTCGCATAATTAAGCCTAGTTGTCTAGAGGCTTTGGCAACAATCAATGAAACGTGTTGTTTGAAAGTTAACTTAACATCAAGTAACACGCCGAGATCCTTGACTTGTTCCACTCGCTGAATTGGAAATCCATTGAGTTTGTAGTTGAAGTGAATCGGTTGATCGGTTTTCTCGTAAAACTGATTACAGAACATTTGATCGGATTTAGTAGCATACGATTCGTCTCGCACCAACTGGCAAATGCATTTAACTGTTGTTGAAGAAACAAAGCATCGTCAATGTTTCGGACAGCGTTGAGCGTTAATCAACGTCTTATCAACCTTTATGCAGCCAAAAAATAATCTATTTTTAAATTTAAAAAAGAATCGAACGCGTCATATTTATTTTGCTATGGCATCGTAATGCTATGTTTTAAATTTTGAATAACTTGAATTCGTATATGCCAGCTAATTAAAATTGCATGTAGTCGTCTTTCGGGAATTGAACCGCCATCTTCTGATCCATAAGCACTCATCGTATGATCCGCCCCATCTGCATCCGCAGAACAGACAGTGAAAATATCGTTACACTTGAAGCAGTCGATAATGTCGATAACTGACATATATTTTTGCTGCCAGTCTAATTGCGAAACTCTATGATCTGACAGTATGTGTGCTGTAAACCGAATGAAAGCTTGGTATTAGTTTGTAAAGCCACTTTACCACCCTTAAGCTGCTTTAAAGTAGTTTGAAAGCTGTGAGCCTAATGAAAGCTTCTACTGGTTGATAAAACCACTTTAACACCTTTAAGCAACCTTTAAGCAAGTAAAACGGTTCTAGGTTTATGGCTGTTTAGAAGCGGATTGTTTAGCAGAAAAATCCGCTATTAAGCTTGTTTATCAGCTTTGGAGGAAAACTGGTTTGGAAAAACTTAAAGTAGCTTAAACATCGCTTGGTCAAACACCATTTGAGTGCTTATACTTTATGCAGTTTGGATCGCCTTAAACCAACATGTAAACAGCAATTGCTCTTGCTGTTTACGAGTTGGTTTAAGGCGATCCAGTGTACAAGATTTTTCGAAAACAGACACTGATGAAGCCTGCATGTCGTAGGCGAAATACATATCTGTCACGAATAAATATAAACAGTAGAATTTAATTGGAAAATTTTTAATTTCAGAAGATGACGGTTCAATTCCCGAAAGATGACGACATGCATTTTTAATTAGCTTGCATATACGAATTCAAGTTATTCGAAATTTAACATATAGCTTATGACGCCAAAGCAAAATAAATATGACGCGTTCCATTTTTGAAATTTAAAAATAGATTATTTTTTGACTGCAAAAAGGTTGATGAGACGTTGATTAATCGACTGAAAAAGCATTGCAAAACTATTTCTCGTTCTAAAAATAGAATTGACAGCATTGCGCATATTGGTTATTTGAAAACACGCAAAAGCCTCTATTAAGCTCCATTGCAGCTTTAAAAGCAGCTACCCAAGCAAGAATTCCAGGCTGATCAAACGTTTTTAGCTGAATTTATTCAACCTGTGGCTGAACTATGGTTTAGTATTAAAAATAAAAACCTTTTTTCAGCTCTTAAACATGTAAATTTGGTGATTTTATCAAGCTTCGGGCTTGCTAATAGCTGCTTTCGAAGCTGCAATGGAGCTTAATAGAGGCTTTTGCGCGTTTTTAAATAACCAATTTGCGCAAACTGGAAACAAGGCGCACGGAGGTTATATAAAGGGCGATATAAACGCTTAACAAGTGTTTTTTCTGCCTCAAGCGAAATAGGTTGTATAAGTTCTCCACTTTCGGTTGAATAAGTATTGTAGAATTGTTTACATAAATTTTATTCGATGCATATTCAGCTATAGCTGAATAATAATGGCTGCTAAAATATTTAATCAGCGCATAAATGTTTTGTGGGAGGGCTGTTTATTAAGATAACAAATCGTTTATTCAGCTAGTATAGCACAATTATTGAGAATATCGACGGGTTGTGGAGAGGTTGAAGATGCGCCTAATCTGCTTGTGACATTATTATGTGAAGCAGCTGATTTACAGGGCATTCGTTGGCTGCTTAATCAGGCACAGAGGCCTTTGCTTAAATTTATTCAGAGTTAAATCAGCTGTGACCAGATCAGTAGCATTTTAATTCAGCTTCGGTGTTTGTTGGGATGTCCAAACTAGAGGGATTTCCTTTAGGAGAGAGGTATGTCGGATCGTCCGATGCGTAGATGGAGTAGTATCCGGCCTGAGCATCGTCTGCAAGCAGGCAGTCGTTGTTGTTGCGTCGTGTGTTGTTCCAGATCTGGCGTTCAGGTCGCCTGCCACTATGAATTTACCGCCTATCCTGGTGAGTTTGCTGAGGTCGTGTTTGAAGTGGTTGATTAGACTATTTCTTGTTGTGCACTGTTTGGGGCAGTACGCTGCAACGATTTTTATGGAGCCCAGTTCTGGTAGCACTTCAATGTCAATAGTATCAATCACTGTAGTGTTAAAGCTTGGAAGAGTTCGGAATTTGATGTTTCTTCGTACCAGGAGAGCAACACCGCCTCTTTTGCGGCCGGAGGTACGGTCCAAACGTACTACTGTATGGTCAGGTAGACTAAAGCTGATGCCAGGTTTGAGATGTGTTTCTGTTAGTGCAACCACGTCGATGTCGTTGGATCGAAGGAATTCGATTAGCTCTTCGCGTTTGCCTGCCATGTTCGCCATTAATTTATCCATATTGAATTTACCTCGCCATTAATTTATCCATATTGAATTTACCCGGCTTCCGAGCATCGAGATTTTCATCTTCTAGTTGTGATAATTGATTAGAACGTATTGGAGTACATCTAGTTTGTGGCATTCCCCAGCCGGTTACTGGGGGTGGAGGTATTCCGTATTTCTCTGTATACTTCTCGTTTGGGACACTTGCGATCGGAACCTCGGTGATTTCCATTACAATTAGCACATTTGTACTCGATAGATCCTTCTAGGAGGCAGTCCACTGTGGTATGAGCTTGGCTACAAAAACTGCAGCGTGGTTTCATATTGCAGTTGCGGATGCCGTGTCCAAAATTCAGACAGCGCACAGAGGAGTAACTAAGGCAAAAAGCTGGCCAAAATTATTTTCTTATGTATTAGGTAATATTTCGCTCGAATATGAAGTGAAAAGTAAAAATAGTTAATTTTGTAACAAACTGGTGCCATTACTAGTCATTTCAATTCCCTTATCAGTGCAGATTCTGCTTTTCTTCTAGTCACTATTTTGCAGCCTTCTCCAAAACCTACAAATGCATGAGCAAACAGTATAATCAATATATATAGAATGCCAGTGTCGCTGGTGTTTCATGGATATTTTGGTGGCAAACATGTTGCTGATTCGTGTCTTGGATACGGGAACAACATTGTCAGATTATCCAATAGAATATTTTCCTGCCGACGAAATACCCCAAAACGACCAAATCGGGTGATTTATCCTACGTGGTTTACGGAAAAGCAGAAAGATTTTTCATTGGGTTGCCCTTTTAGTTTGACAATCAGATTCCCGTTTCGAATCGGTCACTCACACATATGCGCATACAATGTAAATACATAATTTTCAAATGGGCGATGTTTACCACGAGCACTGCAGACACACTGGCTATACATGGATTCTACTGAGCAAACCAATAAGTATCTTGTTTGTCTCTGATTCATATAAAAAAATGATATTGGTTAATACCAAATTGTTGATAGTGGAGTAGACTGATTCTTCGACGCTAAATCAACGCAGATGTCTTCTCTGTGATATAAAACCTCTGTTATGAAATTTGTCAAATAACAATAACGCCATACATACTATAACATACTTTACCGTCTTTACTCAACTAACATTTTTCCTACTATTTTTGTCAGCGAATTTTGTTGAATGGTAATGTTGATTCAATTAGTGACACATCTGGAGAACAGGCCTCATAATCCCTAGACATGTAGTAGGGCTAATGTGCCCATTGTATTCAAGGTGAATTATCTTGCACAAAAGATAGTACGCAACTAGATGCGAATTGTCGAAATTTCCTTGAAAACAGTGTGAAACATATAATTTTCAAAAGGGTCGCAAATGCCAGTCCGGACGTTTCCGGATGAGCTTTACGTACCGATTTGTTCAGAATACCACAAAGATTCATTCCTCCATAGAATATATGACCAGATTCTGCAAGATTTGATAACTTTTTTACCATTGAAAAAGCACAAAATTGCAAAAAAATAGTTGTTCGACAAAACTATTGAAAACAAGTCATATATTCAAAATTTTAAATTTTCTTCCTACAAACCAGTTAGAATTACTTATGATGAACCTATGTTTTGATAAATATCCTGTATTAATCTTTTTGTTTATTTCTGATGGAATCCGTTTCCTGATGCTTGATGATTTAACAAAAAAATGTTTCAAATATTGTCAATGTTTGTACACCTGCCAAAACTTACAGGTATGTTTCTACGTGTTTTGACTAAGAGTACTTTGTGCAGCATCTATTTAAGCATACAAAAAAATATATAGTACATTAGAAGACCGAAAAAAATGTTTTTCTTATTTTGGCCAGCTTTTTGCCCTAGTTACTCCTCTGTGCAGCGCTGGCATTGAGTGACGTTATTTTTGGAACCATGGTACGGCTCCCACCGAACGACAACTTTTTGAATGGTGCGTACGGCTTGGAGTGCACCTTGTGTTACAGTACCTTTTTGGAAATGTACGAGGTACAAGCAATCTCGGAATTGTTTTAGACCATCCTCCTTACGTCGCATTGGGTACACTGCTAGCGGTTTGAGCTTGTATCGGTTTATTAGTTCCTGTTCTATGATTTTAGTGTCCATTGGTGGTAATCCTCTCACAACGGACTTAAACGGTCTATCTCCTTGAAAGTCGTGGGAATAGTACTCAGCTTTCCATTTGTTTAGATACACTATAATGGTGTCCCAGTCGGATTTACTAGCAGCAGTTATTTTGATGGCGGTTTTCTGATAGCGGGAACAGTTTGTTGTGTTGAAGATCCATTGAAGCTGGATGCAAGTGGGTCTATATCAGCATTATTTACACTGGCGGCATTGGGTTCACTAGCGGAGTACATGTCTTCCGAGACGTACGATGACCGTTCACTTCTAGAGCGAGCTGGATTGGAGGTGGCCTTTCGTTTTGGGCTTCTATATTCTTCAAGTGGGGATTCACTACCGGATGATTGGGAGTTTTCCCCAGGCTTCTTTTTCACTTTGATGCGTTTACGACCTTTCCCTTTACCCATCTTATATAGCGTAAGAGGGCAAAGTAGAATGCACAACTTATATTTCGAGCGTAAGAACTTTTAAATGTATGACTAATGACTTTTCCTATTGGTATCTGTGCTAGATTACCGCTGGTGGGGTCTGACACAGAGCAAAAGGAAAATCGACTAACCGGCTCAACAGTCGATTGAATAATGATGAATTGATTGCTATTTATTATTCGCCTTTTATACACTTACGGTAGATTTATTACATGTTTAGAATAACAGCCTTTGTGCATCACGTTCGGCTGAACGGACAATAGCATTTTGTGACAATATTCGGCTGGACAATATAAGCTTACTGCGAAGGAATATTACAATGCGGTTTTCTGCCACAACACCTAGGAATGCCTGCAAACGATAACAGCGTACCGGCATCCGATCTTGAAGAGATTCGATAAGAAATCTGACAACTGAAGAATAATAGAGCTGCAGAAAAGGATCTACTCCCGGTAGAACGCAACAAAAATGACCATCAAAGCTTGCAACTGCCTTTCACTGGATTATTTAAAGAATTTGGAATTTTACCAAGCACGGGCGTTCTGGTTCGCAGTACATGACTACTAGAAATCTTGGGATGGCGGAGGCAATCTACCCCAGACTATGAACGGCAATCAACTGCAACTAATTGATGAGGTCATATATTTGGGATCTCTATTCACCGCCGACAATAATACGAGTAAGGAGATTCGACGACGCATTTAAGCTGGAAGTCGAGCCGTCTTTTCTCTTCGCAAGACGTTTTGATCAAGAAGCTTACGCCGCCGCAGAAAGCCGACGACCTACAAAACACCCTACAATTAGACCGGTAGTCCACTACGGACTTGAAACAGTAATTTTGCTTACGGAAGACTTAGGGGAAAAGTGTATAATGTGCCCCCCCTAAGAATAAATGGATATATCTCCGTTATACTTTCCCAAATTAACGTTACAACTACGTGTATATGTTGGTACTTAAGCTGACAACCAATTGCAATTGTTTATTTCATTTAGTATTGTGGAATAAAAATGCTAGGAATTATTTAATAAAAGCACCTAAATGTTGTGTTTCTCGTCTGCGCGGGGTAAAATGCCCCACCTGCGGTATAATATGCCCAATGCGGTAATTTGAGTATTTCTACCAGTGACAGACCAACTCTATTTTGTAGAAAGTAAAACTATTTCCTTTGTTTTGCAAAATATCGTTATTTTATGGAAAATAAACCTAGTTTCGGCCTTCTGGTGCACTTTTTCTTTTCTGCATGGGGCACATTATACGCAGCTGTGGCGTTTTGTACCGGGTAGTTGAATTACCTAGAATTTGGACGTTGGTAATAAATTATTCCCACCACGGTTACTCTACAATACTAATTGAATTAAATAATGGCAATCGACTTCAACTTAGATCTGTTTACATAGTTTTAAAGCCACATTTGCAAGGGGGGCAAATTGCACCACCGCAAGTGGGGCATTTTGGCCTGCTTTTACTTATTTGAAAAAATATTAAATGTTAAAGCAAGTCAAGCGTTTCATACCGTTATTTTTAGCAGGGATGTCATTTTGAAGTTCACTTTACGCAATCGAATCGCAACAACAGGTTATTTACAGATTTTGACAAGAAAATAGCTTATGGAAATGACGCCAAAAGTTACATCGGAAGCTGCTCAAAAACAAATTTATTTTTGTTTTGTTTTTACAGCATGTGACAACTGTCATACTTGCATAGTAGGCTAGTTCCATCAAATACTATGGTTTCTGGGTGGTATTGCATTTTAATTTCGCTTGTTTAGCGAAAAACGAAGGGGGGGCACATTGGCCACGGGGGGCACGTTATACATAATTCCCCTACGTGCACTTGGCGTATTTGAACGAAAGGTGTTGCGCACTATTTTTGAGGGAGTATAAACGAGTGGCGGAGAGTGGTGTAAGCGTATGAACCACGAGTTGCAGGTACCGCTTGGAGAGATTCCTTTTGTATACCTGGCAAAAGTTGGGAGACTACGGTAGGCCGCCCACGTCGCAAGGATGCCGGACGACTGTGCAATGAAATGCGTTCTCTTCAAGAACTCCATCGGCACCAGGAATACAGGAATACACGCCCAATGCGTGTGTGTCGAGACGCGCAATGAATACAATACAATACAAAGGAGTGGAATTCTTGATACGGCAAAAGCCACCCCGGCTATCGGCTGATAAAGTAAGTAAATTAGTAAGCCTGCAATTCGTGGTCCATATACTCCGCACCCGCATATACTTGACACTCTTTGGTAAGACGTAGTCCTGCGTCAAAACTCTTCGCTATTTTCAGAAAAGTTCTGTCTTACCGACAGTATTGCTCTAATTTTTTCAACACTCAATTGACGCGATTCATTCGGGACAAATCATTAAAATACGAGACGTCTGGTCAGCCTAAGTTAAAACCAAGGGTTATCCCAATATACCGCAAAACATTTTGCTTTGCTTTTTCTGTGGAATGATTTCGCTCGGTAATACGTCACAAACTGATACATATTAGGAAAACATGACTACATTTAGAAGATTAACTCTGTGCAAGTTACATATCGCTGCAAACAGCTTGAACAGCTTGAACAGCTTGAAGCTTTTTGCAAAACGAGCCGAACTGAGTGTATCCATCGAGTCTCATTCCCAGGCAGCTAAGAGCACTGTAGGGAGTAATTAAAACTAGTAAATTGATACAATTGCTATCAGATACAGTTTAATTGCATACTATCGGTTCCATGCAGAAGTATTTCCTATTTCCTCCTAACGATAAACGTTTTCAGTGGCAAATGCATTTGCTGCTGGTGTGTAAATTGATTTTCTTAGAGATTACAAAATGACAATTGCCTCTTCAGTATCGTTTCGATTGAATTGTTTTCCACATTCTCCATTCAATCGTAAATATAACTGACATTCAACTATTCCTGTTAGTAACATTGTGTGTAGGGTAATCGTAATAGTGTCAGTTGAGTTTTCACCTTCTCCGGTGCAATTCAAGGATTAGGTTATTGATATCGAAAAACTGTGCCGCACGTGACTGTACTGTATGGTGCCGATCAACCCTGCACCGTCTCGCTAATTGCCTCTTCGAAGTGGTTGGTTCCATAAATGAAGAGTATGCACAGTGCTTGACCACCTTCACACAATTAGTCTAAATAATGAACGCTAATTAACGGGTCAGGGTCACCTGCGGGGGAGTGCACAGTGGCAACCGGGAAGTATATTCACTGCAATTAGGTTATCTTCTGGATTGGACGAAGCCACCACCGGTGAAATCGATAGCCACCAATTTGCAACGATAAATAATCAAGCTAATCCATACACCGTTTAGAGTTCCCAGATGGCTAATTTATCAATTAAAGGGATGCTAGCTTGCAACTGTAATTAACATTTTTATTTAAATAATCTATTTCGTCGTTAAGTGTGTTGAATCCGTTGTTAGGTTTTTTATATTTTTATTAAATTTTAACTAATTCACAGCACATAAAAAACCTCTCCTAAGGAATTGTCTTTCGTTCGTGTAATTAAATCATCCAATCGGACTTGTCGAAACTTAACAAAAAACTTCGATTTCAGTTGATGACACAGTGTTCTTTTGTTTGTCGGTTCCCACTGCACAGCGCACAGTCCCTGTCCGGTAATTGTTTAATTGAATAACGTTCAACTCAATTCGCTTCGATTCATTGGGTCGGAGCCACGGTTCACCGGCGCTCCGGTTACACATAGCACTTTGGGACTAGATCTAATCATCCTCATGTTCACGGCATGGCCAGGTAGAGCAACAAATAGTGTGACAATGGAAAGTTTTCCTTTAATTTTCTCATCACGTGGAAGTGTTCTTCCGGATTGCGAACGTCCCGGGAGGCGGACGCTCAGCTCGACGATGGTGCAGCCAGTCGGAGAAGGGAAAGCTTTTATCGCGCTTACCTGAAGGGAAAATTAAGGCAGTCTGTGGAAGCTTTGCCAGTGGCAATCGAGCCATTTTCGTCGGAAAGTGAAGTCGCATTGTTTGTGTGTGATCCAGACAAGGGTGAGACCAGCCAGCAGGCGGGTGATTTTGCAAAGTGAATTAAATTAAACTGTTTCTCGGAAAAGGATTTCGTTTTTTTTCTCTGCGAGTCAACTAATTGCCGTTACACATGCAGTTTTGTGACGTCTTTCGTAAGTTGTGCATCCTGTTGTCATGTTTAAGGGACATAAATGACTTAAAATTTTGAATAAAATCACTATTTTTATTTCAAAATTTGATTCTACAGATTTTTTTTATTTTGATACTAATATTGCAATGATCCGACCACGGCAATTGTATGAAAAACGATCATAGACATTCCAGCATCCCAGTGCGGCGTCGAAGAACCTCTACGAAATAAAACGCTGCCGCTCCTGCAAAAACACGGTACACGGTTTTCAAACGGTTCAGTTTTATGTAACTTCATTTGTCTCGGAAACTAATCAATGTATGGCGTGTCACTTTGTGCAGTCCTTCACTAGCAGTGAGTATAACCTGGAGAGTCTGTCAGGGTTTCACATACAGTGATCACCATGTGATTCGATATACCTACCATCGATTAAGATTAGGGACTGCGGACGGAAGTGGAAAACGAAAGTGTTTGACAGAAATCTTTTTATTGAGGCTCTACATGTCAACAGTGACTACAAGAACCTCGCCGCGGATGAACTGACAGAAAAGCAAAGACATGCGATGTAACAATGCTTAGAAAATGGGAGCCTAGAAGCAGACGGACCCCTGCTTACTGGTGGAATGACGCACTTGGGAGCCTCGGGCTGAATGCCTTAGGACCTTCGAAACTTTCAGTAGGCAAAGAACATCTCCGAGAAAGAAGCATGGAGAATAGTGCACGGGGTGGCCAAGGCTGAGCTGAAACGGACAATGATGCGAAACAAATGCAACTGCTTTAAGGAACTATATCGAGACGCCAATATTTCCCTTGGGGTGACGTATCCAGTTGCAATGGCAACGATATGAATGTAGCGCTGAAAGCGGCGTTACATACCGTCATCCGTGGATACTAGCCACACTTTTGCACTTTGACTTGTCATAACTTTCGAAGTGTATCGTTTAGGTCCAAGTGTAAGTAGCCAAAACTTGTATAGTGGAATATTTGGGTGTGATGGTCGACGACCGACTCAATTTCAACAGCCACATCGACTATGCTACAATGGTGACCAAGGCCTTCAATGCGATCTCTAGAATCATGCCGAAAAGTGGTGACCCAAGCAATAGCAAGAGGTGTCTTCTGATTAACGTATCTTCCTTGATACTGAGATTCACGGGCCCAGCATGGAGCGCTGACATCCCTGCGAAATAGAACAAAGTTTAAATGCACCTTTAGGTGCACTATCTCGTAGGAAGCAACTTGCGTTATCACCGGAATGATCCCTTTTTGCATTACATTGGGTGGAGAAAGTGAATGTTATAGGTAGAAAGGTACTAGAGGAATACGCAAACGGACGAAGTCGATAGCCAAGTGGCAGTAAGAGTGGAACACTGCTACGAATGGAAGATGGATGCACAATCTGATACCAACCCTGGTCAGTTGGACCAATAGGAAGCATGGACAAGTAAATTTCTATTTGACGCAATTTCTATCAAGGCATGGGTGCATTGCCTGGTAAATGGCTGGATAATGCGGAATATAGACCCCATAGTGGACGTTAGCCTCTTATCCAGCAACTCCGATCCCGACCTTCTCGTGGTACCAGGCGGAATACGAGCAACCTTAGCGGAGATCGGATAACCAACCCCGGTGGAAACTAAGGTCGTATACTAACGAAGGAGGTATAGTGAATCTTGGTACTATAAGATGACAGCCCCATCGCGAGACTCGGTAGTGTTCCCCAGTACGGCTACACACCTAAATTATAAAAAAAAACTTACAAAATTCAAGCAAATTCGAAGTGGAATATTCGATATCGACCTAGGTGACGGAATAAGGACGACGAATGGAGGAGACTCGGGACTTGGAACTGCAGATCGCTAAATTTCGCAGGTTGCGAGCGGGTGTTGGTTGAACAGCTGAACCCCGCAAACTCGGCATCGTAGCTCTGCAGGAAATCTGTCGCAAAGGAGAGAAGGTATGGAAGATCCGTGGCGGAAAGGCCCAGTTGTACCAGAGCGGTGGCGCTACCAATGAACTGGGAACGGGCTTTGTAGTGCTGGGCGGAATGCAGGATCGCGTGATAGATTGGAAGGCGATCAACGAGAGAATGTATGTATTGAGGATAAAGGGCCGTTTCTTCAATTATAGCATCATTAACGTGCACTGCCCGCACGAAGGTAGACCCGTTCTACGCGAGGCTGGAGGCAACGTACGACAGCTGCTCGTCACGGGATATCAAGATCGTCTTCGGGGATATGAACGCCCAGGTCGGCAGGGAAGAAATGTATAGACCGGTGGTAGGACCCCATAGCCTACACACCGACACAAACGATAACGGCCAACGAAGTATAAACTTCGCAGGTTCCCGAGGCCTGGTGATCCGAAGCACCTTTTTCCCGCGCAAGGATATCCACAAAGCCACCTGGAGGTCACCTGACCAACGTATAATGAACCAAATTGACCACGTTCTCATAGAGGGCCGCTTCTTCTCTAACATCACGAACGTACGCTCCCGTCGGGGTGCGGATATTGATTCTGACCATTACCTAGTAGCAGTACATGTTCGCTCAAAGCTGTCCACCGTATACCGGACACGTCAAAGCCGCCCTCCTCGGCTGAACATCAGGCAGCTAGATAACCCGCAAGCTGCCGAAAACTACACGCGAATACTGAATGAGGCACTGTCTTCTTCCGAGGAGTTAGGCGCTTCAATCCTCGAAGACGGTTGGGGCAGAATACGCTCGGCCATCGGAGAGGCCGCTACCGCAGCACTAGGTATTGAGCCTCGGAGTACACAAAATGATTGGTTTGATGGGGAATGCCAACAAGCGGTGGAGGAGAAAAAAAATGCTTGGAAAAATTATCTAAGTATTGCCACTAGAGAGAACCTGGCCAAATACCGACGAGCTAGGAACCAGTTGACCACGATCCTGAGGAGAAAAAAGCGCCAAAAGGAGGACGGAGATCGTGAAGAATTACAGCAACTATTTCGAGCTAATGACACGCGCAAGTTTTATGAGAAGGTGAACCAAACTCGGAAGGGCTACACACCGAAACCTGACATGTGTAGGGACGAGGGAGGGAATCTAATTACAAACGAGCGCGAGGTGGTCGACAGGTGGAAGCAGTTCTTCGATGAACACCTCAATGGCGAAGTCGCAGAAGGATGCGGAACGGAAATTAACCTAGGAGCGCCTATGGAAGATAGTGATGTCCTAGCACATGATCTCCAAGAAGTCAAACGAGAAATCAGGCTGCTGAAGACCAATAAAGCCGCTGGGAAGGACCGCCTACCGGCAGAGCTTTATAAACATGGCGGAGAAATACTAGCAAAGGCTCTACACTGAGTTATTTCGAAGATTTGGGAGGAGGAAAAGCTACCGGAGGAATGGATGGAAGGAGTGGTTTGTCCCATCTACAAAAAGGGTGATCGGCTAGACTGCTGCAACTATCGTGGTATTACGCTGGTAAACGTCGCCTACAAGGTACTCTCCCAGATCCTGTTACGCCGGCTGTCACCGATAGCACAAGGTTTCGTAGGGAATTATCAGGCGGGTTTCATGGGGGCTCGCGTAACTGCGGACCAAATTTTTACTATCCGACAGATCTTGCAGAAATGTCGAGAGTACAACGTGCCCACGCATGACGCATCTCATCTTTATTGATTTAAATCTAGTTCTTACAAAGTGGAAAGAAAACTTGGCGAAAAAGCAAAGTGTGATTGCGGGGTTTTTGGATTTGAAAAGAGCATTCGAAACCATATCAAGATCAAAACTTATCCTCACTCTAAAAAAATACGGTATGAAAGGCACTGTCTTGCAATGGTTTGCCTCCTATCTAGATTGTAGAACTCAAAGGACTAAATATAACTCTGTGATATCGAAATCCAAAGCTGTAAATATTGGTGTACCACAAGGTAGTGTGTTAGGTCCTGTCTTGTTTATTTTATATATTAACGACTTAAAGAGAATGATAGAACACTGTGACAAAAACTTATTTGCTGACGATACTGTGATATTTATTTCTTCCGACAATGCTATTGCTGCTACTGAAAAACTCAACTTTGATCTACTTAAATTGACTAAATGGCTGAAATACAAAAAACTAAAGCCAAACATTGACAAAACCAAATACATGGTGATCACAAATAAATCAGCGAACTGTGAAAATGTGTATGTGACCGTCGATAATCGTTTGTTGCAACGTGTAAGTGAAATCAAATCTTTTGTGTAATGATAGATGATAAGTTGAGCTTCAAAAGCCATATTGACTACACAGTGAAAAAGATAGCGAAAAAGTTTGGAGTACTCTGTCGGCTAAAAAAGGAGGGTGGAGTGGAGTTTGAATCGTTTGTACAAGGCACTGTACTCGCCTCACATAGACTTCTGCCCTTCGATTCTGTTTCTCGCCAATAATCAGCAAATGCGTCGCCTCCAGAAAATCCAGAACAAGATTATGCGTCTCATCCTTAAATGCGAACGAAGGACTTCTATTCTGCTCACGCTTCAAACACTGCAATGGCTCTCAGTTAAACAACGAGTAACATACCTCACTCTATTACTGATACACAAAATCGCAAAAGGCTTGGCACCAGAATACTTAACAACCAGAATCACACGAGGAAGAGATATCCACCAGTATGATACAAGATCGGCAAATGACATCCGTTTGGCATCGTTCCTGCTAGCAAGTACACAAAATTCGCTTTTCTATAAAGGTGTAAGGCTGTATAATGCGTTACCGGTACAAATGCGGGATTCTAATGTAAACGACTTCAAACGAAAATGTGTGGAATTCGTCAAAACTAATGTGACTTTGTGAATTAGTAGTTGTGCGCGTGAATATTAATTTTTGTTAACATTTTTTGTCTAATGTTGGATGATGATGAAACCAAACACGAACAAACGTATCTGGGCCACATAAGACACACTTTTCAAAAGCAACGTGATCCTGGGTGTGGTAAATCCCTAGAACGGACTCTTATGTGTGGGGATGGGAGTTTATCCCGAAATGGTCCCAGTACCCAGACTCGTCCCTGTTCTAAAATGGAAATTAAAAGCAGCAAAAAAGGAAGAAAAAAAAAATAAAAAGGACTTGATGGACGTACATGGGAATCAAAAGACAATACAAGGATATTAACGGTCATTGGAAACACAATTATCTACACAATTATCTTAAGATAAATTTGCCCAACTAGATATTCCCATGTCGGGGGTAAATGGTGGGCCATCATCATCATCATTTCAAAGCAGCATACGGTACAGTCGATCGAGACAAGCTATGGCAACTAATGCACGAATACGGTTTTCCGGACAAACTGACGCGACTGATCAGAGCTACATTGGAGCGAGTGATGTGTTTCGTACGCATCTCTGGGACACTCTCGAGTCCCTTCGAGACGCGGTGAGGGTTGAGACAAGGTGACGGTTTATCCTGCATGCTGTTCAACATCGCTCTTGAGGGGGTGATCCGACGAGCGGGCTTCGACACGAGAGGCACTATTTTTACTATTTTAGGGTAGCCAACTTCTAGGCATTGCAGATGACTTGTCATAGCCAGGAAGTTTGCGACGGCGGAGGCAATCTACGCCAGACTGACAGCGGAGTCTAGGAGAATTGGGCTAAAAATAAATGCGTTGAAGACCAAATATATGAAAGGAAGAGGCTCAAAGGAAACAAAAGCGCGCCTCCCACGGACGATAACCGTTAACCGTTATGTGTTCGGCTGGGTACCCGGGTACCTTTTGAGACTTTATAGCCTCGAAAAACAAGGTTTACGACAACTCAGCCAGCTAAAACTCGTAGAATGCTCCTAACTAGTGGGAATAAACCATTTGTCATCAACAGACTGCCTGTAGTAGCAGGGGGGGTTGAAGGGGGGGCCTTCGAATTTTTTTACCCCATAAGTGTTCGGATGGGTACCCGGGTACCCACCGAAATGAAATGCTTCTAACTTTATCAATTCTTGACCGATTTTGGATCTTGAACCATCAAAAGATTGGAAAATTTGTCTATTTTTAGAGCATGAGACTTACCAAGCCTGGGACCACGTCTGGTTCCCGTAAATCCGGATCTCCGGGACCATGTTCCGGATCCAAAACAAATGTGTACAATTGTCAATAAAACCACACAATATTGGTATCAAAATTCATGAAATCACTCCAGGAGTTGATGTTTATCCATTTTGAGTCCATTCAACGTATAGTCTTCGGAATGGCCACTCCGGAGCAGGTTCCTGTGGGGCCTTACGGGACCGCTAACATATTTGGATAGAAAACCCTAGCAATATGTATATCAAAATTCACGAAATCACTCCAGGAGTTGAGTTTTATCCATTTTAAGTTCATTCGATAAGCTGTCCCTGGAACGGCCAATCCGGAGCAGGTTCCTGTGGGGCTCTGTGAGACCAGTAACATGTTTGAATGAAACCCTAGCAATATGTATATCAAAATTCGTGAAATCACTCCAGGAATTGAAATTTATCCTTTTTGAGTTCAGTTGATGACATGTCCTTGGAATGGCCATTCCGCGGCAGGTTCCTGTGGAGCCTTATGAAACCATTAACATGTTTGGATAGAAACCCCAGCAATATGTATGTCAAACTTCATGAAATCACTCCAGGAGTTGATTTTTATCCACTTTGAGTCCATTTGATGAGTTGTCTCCAGAATGGCCATTCCGGAGCAGATCCCCGTGGGGTCTTATGAGGCCACTAGCATGTTTGGATAGAAACCCTAGCAATATGTATGTCAAAATTCATGAAATCACGCCAGGAGTTCATTTTTATCCATTTTGAGTCCATCTGACAAGTTGTCCCCGGAGTGGCCATTCCGAGGACAACTCGTCAAATCGACTTAAATGGACAAAAATCAATTCCTGGAGGGATTTCATGAATTTTGACATACATATTGCTAGGGTTTCTACCCAAACATGTTAGTGGCCTCAGGGCCCCATGGGAATCTGCTACGAAGTGGCCATTCCGGGAACCACTCATCAAATGGACTCAAAGTGAATAAAAATCAACTCCTGGAGTGATTTCATAAAGTTTGACATACATATTGCTGGGAGTTCTAACCAAACATGTTACTGGTCCCATAAGGCTCCACAGAAACCTGTTGCGGAATGGCCATTCCGAGGACATGTCATCAACTGAACTCAAAAAGGATAAATTTCAATTCCTGGAGTGATTTCACGAATTTTGATATACATGTTGCTAGGGTTTCTATCCAGACATGGTACTGGTCTCATAGAGCCCCACAGGAAGCTCTGGAGTGGCCATTCCGGGGACAAATCATCAGATGGACTGAAAATGGATAAAACTCAACTCCTAGAGTGATTTCGTGAATTTTGATATACTTATTGCTAGGGTTTCAGTCCAAACAGGTTAATGGTCTCATAGAGCCCCACAGGAACCTGCTCCGGAATGGCCATTCCGAAGACAACTCGTTAAATGGACTCAAAATGGATAAACATCAACTCCTGGAGTGATTTCATGAATTTTGATACCAATATTGTGTGGTTTTAATGACAATTGTACACATTTGTTTTGGATCCGGAACATGGTCCTGGAGATCCGGATTTACGGGAACCAGACGTGGTCCCAGGCTTGGTAAGTCTCATGCTCTAAAAATAGACAAATTTTCCAATCTTTTGATGGTTCAAGATCCAAAATCGGTCAAGAATTGATAAAGTTAGAAGCATTTCATTTCGGTGGGTACCCGGGTACCCATCCGAACACTTATGGGTGTTAAATTTCCCGTACACATAACGGTTAACGGCGAGGAGCTAGAAGTGGTAGAGGAGTTCATGTATTTGGGATTGCGCCCACATATCGTGTATTTGACATATGCGCCCTTGCCGTGTTCGAGCGGAAAGTGCCGCGGACGATATTTGGCGGAGTACAAACTGAAAGCGGAGTGGCGTAGGCATATGAATCACAAGCTACAGGCACTGCTTGGGGAGATTCCCATCGTACATCTAGCAAAAGTTAGCAGGCTACGGTGGGCCGGACACGTCGTATCGTAAGGATGCCGGACGACAGTGCGACGAAAATAGTCCTCTTCAACAATCCTCCGGCACCAGGAACAGGGAAGCCCCACGTGCACGATGGCTCGACCAGGTCGAAAGCGATTTGCGACTACTGAAAAAACTAGGAAATTGGCGACGAGTGACCCAAGACCGAATTGAATGGAGACGAGTGCTTGAAACAGCACGAGCCACCCCGGCTCTATGCTGAAGAAGAAGCTTCAAAATTCGATTATTCTTTCTGAACAAATATCAAACCGATCGTCTTTTAGACATTCAATAGATATGCATTAGATAATTTTTTTTTGTAAATAATTATCAATAGAAACAGAGCTGTCCTGTTCTGTGTACATCGAGTTTACTTATTTGAATGTACTACCTCAGTCAAGTAAAATTGAAAAAGGTGTGTATCAATCATTTTACAGAGCTAATCATTATCTACCAAGTTGTAAATTTAAGTATAGCTCTATTTTTAGTATTTTATTAAAGCGCTCTTTTTGTTTTACTCGATGTGAACTAAAAGTGCGCCGTTAATACAATAGATAGAGCAATACTTAATCCAGTAATTTTGTAGATAATAATAAGCTCTGTACGTGTTCCATACATAACTTTTTTTGAACTTTGCTTGACTGAGGTGGTATGGTCAAATACGTAAAATATCTGCACAAAGAGCATGATCGCATTGACCAGGAGTTTTAAATTGCTTTAAACTCTACGTTGTCCTGTCACGTTGATTAAAAGAAAAGCAAAAGTTGTCCTTATCACATCATATAAAACTGATCCGTACAAGAGAAAATCCAAATTCCGACTAAATTCTCCAAACATTTATAAAAATGCTTTTACTCGCTTAAGCGTGACCAAAATCATCCAGTCAACATCGAAAACTAAACATCTCCAGTGAACCTCGCTGAAAACATAAATAACGGCGATTGATAATTGTACCCATAAACATAACACGATCACCAATACAACCCAACTCGGACTAGAACCCATTTAGCAGTGCTTTCTGATATCCACTCTTCACCAACACCACGTGCGCGAGTGTCTAGTATTTAATGATTGCGATCGCGACCATCACGCACTTTACCACGGCACACATTCGCGCTTCTACACTACTGGCTTGCTGGCTGGCTGGCTGGCTCGGTGAGTTTGACAGCGTTCGAAAGCAGCCAACGGGGCAGATAGAAGTGAACCTTTGACTGAAAAGTCGCACCTAAGCATTAGCATTTAGATTGCCTGCTAAAGCTACAGTGCTCGTGCCGGTCGACCACAATCTGAAGTCCATTTGCGATCAACATGACGGCAGCGGAAGAAGCCAACTTTGTTCTTTACGGCGGACCAGATCCGATGGAATTGCTGCAGGATGAATCGCTCGGGGAGATGATCATTCGGGACTTGAAGCTGCGACCAGCTAATATTGGCCTGGTAAGAATGTCATAGATTTCAAGGTCAATGAACTGTCAGATAATTTTGTTTTGGATTTGCAGATTGATCCGCACACTAAAAAGGAGATGAGTTATGAGGAAATATTGGAGAAATCCGTCAATGTGGCAACTGGACTGCTGAAACTGGGTGTCAAAAAATCCGACACGGTAGCGATTGTTAGTGAAAATTGTTTGCAATATTGTTTGGCGATGTTCGGAACAATCTTTAGTGGGGCTACATTAGCACAGTTTAACCCAGCGTACTTAAAAGGTACATGTCCTAAAAAAATTAAATGAACAGTGTATCATTTCCATTTTGTTTTAGATGAACTCGAGCATGCAATTAACATGACGAAACCGAAAATAATATTCGTATCCTCCGACGTCGCAAATAAAGTATCCGCCGTGAATCGAAAAAATCAATATGCAAAACAGTTGATTATTTTCGACGAAAACGGTATTGTGCCAGATCGTTCATTATCCTTCACAACCCTGATCAGTCAACAGACGGTTGATGTACAGAACTTTCACCCCGAACCGGTGGACAAGCAAAACCACGTTGCGCTAATTTTACTATCCTCCGGAACGACTGGACTGCCGAAAGGAGTGCAGCTGACTCATGCCAACATTATGACAACGATCGCGCATTCCAAAGAGCAAGCAAAGCTGTTCGAACTACCGGAGCAACTGGTGGCACTGGCTGTAACGCCTCTCTTTCACGTTCTGGCCAGCGTAGGCCTGATCAACATGGTCACCAACAATTGTCTGTGTGTTTTACTGTCCAAATTTGACGCTCGATTATTCCTGGAAAGTATTCAGCGATACAAGGTCAATCTTATGTCCGTCGTTCCACCATTGATGGTATTTCTGGCGAAACATCCCATGGTGGACAGTTACGATTTGTCCTCGCTGATAAACCTATTCTGCGGAGCTGCTCCGCTTAGTAAGGAAATAGAGGACCAGGTTCGGGAGCGGTTAGGTATTGCTTTTGTGCGGCAGGGCTATGGAATGACGGAAACTACCTACGTCATGCTTATGCAAAGTGGCTTTGAAAACAAACCCGGTTGCGTGGGAAAGATTCGAATGGGTCAATGGGTGAAGGTGATTGATCCGGACAGTGGAAAAATTCTGGGACCGAACCAGCGGGGCGAGCTGTGCTTCAAAGGTTCGCTGATCATGAAGGGCTACGTCGGAAAGGAGAGTGCCATCGATGCCGACGGGTGGTTGCAGACCGGTGATATCGGGTACTACGACGAGGATGAGGATTTTTTCATCGTGGATCGGATTAAGGAGCTCATCAAATACAAGGGCTTTCAAGTTGCACCCGCAGAATTGGAGGCCATTCTCTTGGACCATCCAAAGGTGAAAGATGCCGCCGTTATTGGTGTTCCAGATGAACGGGTTGGGGAGCTGACGACGGCATTTGTCGTGAAAGAACATGACGAAAGCGTAAATGAAGGGGAAATTGTTCGATTCGTTGCTGAACGCGTTTCACCGCAAAAACAGCTACATGGTGGGGTGCGGTTCATATCGCAGGTACCGAGGACAGCTAGCGGGAAAATTTTGCGCAGGAAACTTAGAGATATGGTTGCCGATGGAAATCGGGCTAAATTGTAATCAATCCAACCATCTATGTATTGATCCAGAAGTTGTGTAATTAAATTGCCAAAGCTTGCTTATATTTCAGCGAGCGAGTATAAAACCAAATAGCTAGCGAAGGTTTATGTTTACCTAAAAGGTTGCGTAAATTTTATTTGTGGTATCAGTAGGTAGTTGATAAGCCTGGACATGTAACTTTAGAAGACGGCAATGTTTAGGTTTTTGGCAGATTGCCCGGTGCTAGGAAGTTTACTATAAAAATAAAAAGCCTACCTTTAGGCGTATGTTTATCTAGTTTACTAATTTTTCTACTCATTTTTTTCCTTTTCTGCTGCTGTCCCCACCCCCAGCCCAATGACAGTGAGTTTCGACTTAGTTCAGAGAGCGAGAGAGACTTGTTATCCAATCCAATCGCAAAGAAAGTTAGTTGCGTGTTAATGCGTACTTGGTAAAATCAGTATAGTTATTTGTTGGCTACGATCCAGATCATTTCTTTACTGTCGAATGAAAAAGGAATCATACGAGTAAAAAATGCTCTCTATCTGAACCTGTTGTTATCGTCCAAAGTACGCATCGCAAGATAATACTGTGCATAACGTTATTTACAAAACGGACTAAGTTGATAATTCTATCAGTAGCAGTTTAGCAGCATCGCAAGTAACTCGAAATGGGAGAAAACGACGAAAAATATGTGTTCTATGGTGGTTCCACCAATGAAAGTGTTGAAGCCGGCTGTCAATCCTTGGGTGCGCTGATTATCAAGCGACTTCGTGAAAACGGAGACTGTGTTGCTTTTGTAAGAATGAGAAAAAAATGTGGCTTCTTTTAACGAACTCAACATTATTCAATCATAATTCCCACTTCTAGACGGATGGCGTAACCGGAGAGTCGATTACGTCCAGCGACATGCTGGAGCAGTCGGTGCGATTAGCAAACCGGTTTCATAGGATCGGAATAAAAAAGAACACGGTCATTGCGATAATGTGTGAAAACCGACTTGAGCTGCCCTTGATTGCATTCGCGGCAACCTACATGAACGCAATCCCTGTTCTACTGAATCCATCTTACACTTCCGTCGAGCTGGAACACGTCCTGAAGCTAATCACACCGAAGGCAATCTTCGTATCCCCAACAGCCATCAGCACATTACTTTCAGTCGCCAAAAACATTTCTTCCATAAAAATGACTGTTCTTCTGGAGTCAACCAAAAAACCAAACAACAAAATCGCACTGTTCAAGGAGCTTTTCGATCGCAACAAATTAAAAAATGCCAAATTTTTCACCCCACAGCCAGTGAATCTGCAGAAACAGGTGGCCCTCATGGTTCTATCGTCCGGGACGACAGGGTTGCCGAAAGCAGTTCAACTAACCCACTACAATCTGATGGCCGTACTGGCCTACATTCGGCAAGATTTGAAGGACAGCGATTTGCCGCCAAACATACGGGGACTTGGACTGCTTCCCTACTTCCATATCTACGGTTATATGACACTTCTGAGTGCCTTCTGCAACAATCGAGAGATTGTCAGTCTACCACGATTCGAACCGAAGCTATTTCTATCGACAATCCAGAAGTATAAAATCTTCGGAGCCGCTTTGGCTCCGCCATTGATGGTTTTCCTAGCGAAACATCCTCTGGTTGATCAGTACGACTTGAGCTCCCTCACCATACTCGGCTGCGGAGCAGCTCCACTTAGTAAAGAAGTCGAAGAAATGGTACTGAAACGCTTACCGAATGTTCTAATAATTCGGACTGGGTACGGTATGAGCGAAACCTCCCTTGGAGTTCTTACGAGAATGTCCGGTAAAAGTGGCAGTGTGGGTCGCGTAAACCGAATGTGCTGGGTGAAGATTGCTGACATGGAGACCGGCAAAACGCTTGGCCCGAACCAAGTGGGTGAAATCTGGGTCAAAGGTCCAATGATTATGAAAGGCTACTTGAACAATGAACGCGAAACTAATTCGACCATTGATTCCGATGGTTGGCTCCATACGGGGGACACCGGGTACTTCGATGAGGACGAAGACTTTTTCATAGTTGATCGCATTAAGGATCTAATCAAGTACAGAGGATTTCAGGTAGCTCCTGCTGAAGTGGAAGCAGTACTTCTTACGAATGAGAAGATCAAGGATGCAGCAGTCGTTGGCATACCGGACGAGATCAACGGAGAGCTCCCGCTGGCATTTGTGGTGTTGCAACCGGGCGCGGAACTAACCGAAGCCGATGTCAAAGCGTGGGTTGCTACTCGCCTGTCTAGGCAAAAACATCTACACGGGGGAGTTCGGTTCGTGGCTGATATTCCAAAAACCACCAGCGGAAAGATTTTACGCCGCGAACTGCGGGGGATGGTAGTGAAGTCGAAGCTCTAAGATAGGGTGTTTATCTCGCGCGTCAAGTCATGCGAGCTGATAAAGGTGAAGTTGTTTATTAATATTGCAGATGATTTATGCCCGTATCGTCTCAGTGCGAATAAAAATCCTAGAAAATGACTGTCATTCTGTTACTTTTTTCTATTTCGGGAAACTGTTGATTACTTGGCGGTATAACGGGGACGTTATAAGTCTTTTGCAAAGCGTTGAATTGGTATTTATTTTGGTAACAACACAATATAACGTACTTTAGGATTATGCAATGTAGCAGATAAAGCTCGATTTCTAGAAAGTAGAATTGAAATTTGAGAAAATAAAATTGAGTTACAAAAAACCAAGCAGTAGACCATTATGTTGGCAGTTTTTTTTAAATTTGTAATCTTGATTTGTAAATTTTACAGATTGACATTAAGAGTGTATAGTATCACAACACACAATTTGCGATTACGAAACTAAAAGAGATATTTTCGCCTGTTTGTCTTTACACGAAATCCCATGCCGAATTCTGGCTTTAGTTTTCAAAAGGTCGCATAATCAACCCTTTTACATGCATTATGCGACCTTTTGAAAACTAAAGCCAGAATTGTCAAAACTTGCACGAAAACAAAAGCAAAAATAATTCCATCTCTTTTTTTCTCGCACAAAAACCAAACAAACATCGTAGTCGCAGATTGCTAACAGGATAAATTCTCTTGTTAGTTGAAGCCTACTAACCCCAGCAATTCGGGCGTAACGATCACACCTGCTGACAAAATATTGGATAGTACAGTGGTAATTAAGAATACTGTAATAAGAAAAAGTGACACACGACTCATCTAAGCTTTCGCACCTGAGCCTAATCAAATAAACGAACTTGTAAAAAAGATACTCTCTTGTTAACATCATGGCGTCACCGAGCGCATGGTCCCAATGATAGCCCATGCGCAGTGTTTCGGCTCGTGAATTGGCTGAGCCGTGAAAGTCCTCCGGAATCCACAATCTGCATGGTATGACCTTCCATAGGAAACCTAGAAGAGGCAAAATCATTCACAGGTGATGGCGCTTTTCAAACGACCTGAGGGATTTCACCCTGTATCTTCTCTAAATGTTACTTGGAAGTATCCAGTCAATTCTTTAGTACTCCATAGTTTACCTAGCATGTAGCCCCATGTCCATGCTCTTTCGAAGAAATAAAATCCGTAAAATTGTTCTCCCACCAATCATGTATAGTTTTCGCCCGGTGAGACGGCGCAGAATCTTGTTGGAAACAGTATTGTGCATTCTTGTAGTATTTTTTGACGATGGAAAGCAAATGGTTCTTCAAAACATTATCGAAGTAATATTTAGTGTTGATTTCAACAACAAGTTCAATGAACAGCAATAGAACCTTCGAATTTTTGTAAAAACATTCCCATACTCCAGAGTGATGGTATTCTGGAACCTTTGCACACTCAGTTTGTCCCGAGGAATGTCACGATATGTTGCTGGAATATCCGATCATTTTACTTACTGGTTGTGGTAGTCCTGCAGCAAGAACATTTTTTCGTCCGAAAACAGAATTTTACAACCACCAGCTTGAGCAGCTGCCGACATCTTTCGACTCTTGCAACCTTCTGCTTTTCAGCCAAACCGTGCACCCGTTGTTTTTTGTGTGGAATCAATCGAAGACAGGAGACAGGCAACTCTATCCCTTACAACAGCAACTGTCAGCAACGCACATATCGCGGGCCGTATTGAATACGGCCCAAAACAAACATTCCACATTGTTGTTTTTTTGTTTTGTTTTGATCGTGGTGCTTCGCTCGAACAGTTTTTTAGAAACTGTATTGGCAGTAGCATCAGATTAGAACGATAGAAAGTGGCAGGAACGGTATTTGAAAATACTTGCGATATGTTATGTTATTATGTTGTGATGGATATGCTGGCTTAGAAAACATGGCCTCCTGCCAGCCCCCTGATCGAAGATCATTTTTCAGCATATTCTTCATGGTTGACTGTGAAATTGTCAGTTCCTTGGCCATCTTGCGTTCAGACTGATCTGGTGTCTGTCGATTTCGCTCTCTTACTCGTTTGGTGGCTTCCAATGTCCTTCCAGTGCGTTTACGACCAGGTTTGGTTGCATCGCTTGGTGGTACGAAAGATGAAACTTTCGGTTATTCAGAGTGACTTCAGCTTCTTTAAAATATCAAATAGTCGAGAATTTTTCAAAAACAAGCTTGGCACAAGTTCCTTTTGTGCATCCATGATTAAATACCACGTTAAGAGTCGAAGAGGCAAATGAAAATTCAAAACAAACTTGCAAACTGCGTTGACATTTGAATACACTCTAAACGAAAAATATAGAGATGCATCTGTGACTAACCTAACTAAAACTCTGACAGTTATTGCTACTCACCCCGTAATTCCATGCCCAATTTCAACACTGATTTCAAGTCCAATTTTAAAAATTAGTTTCAAGTTCAATTCCAATTACAATTTGAAGTTCAATTTGAATCCAATTTCAATTCTTGCTTTAAGTTCAATTTCAAGTATAATTTAATGTCTAATGTCAACTTCGATTTAAAGTTCAACTTTCAACTTCAATTCCAATTTGAAACCAATGTTGGTACATTTTCTTAGCATATTCACAAAAGGATTATCGGTGGATTTAAAGGTAGTCCTGCTGCTCTTTAGAAAAAGAAGCGAAAAAAGAAAAAATAAGACAAAACAAGACAAAACGGAAAAGAAAGCGAAAGAAAACGTGACAAAAACTGGACAAACGGTTTAGAAAAAGAGGAAAAATGCGAAGAATAAAAACTGGCATGTAATAAAGAAAAACGTGCCAGAATGGGAGGAAAACAGGAAATAAATAGTGAGAAAAATGGAAAACAAGAAAACGGGAGTGAGAAAGTGGGAAAACGAGGCGAAAAGGAGGAGAAAAAGATAAACGGAAGAGAAGAGAAAAGGAAAAAGCAACTAAAGAAAATGTGAATGAAAATTAGAATGAATTAACATCGACAGAGAAAAAATGGGGAAAAAGGAAAAAACGGGATCAGAAAGACGGAAAAGAAAAAAGAAAAAACGGGAGAAAAAGAATGGAGAAACGAGATAGATGCAAAATAAAATAGAAAATGAAAGTGGGAGAAGAAAATAAAAACTTAAAACAAAAGGGAGTAATTCGAAAAGAAAAACAGAATGTGACACAGAATTCTGTAAACAGCTCCCCGTTTTCGCTCATCTCTCCTAGGCCATGGCGCCCATGACGCGTTCAAGGTCCGCGTTGTTTGAGCCAATATTCTCGTTGAAGTCGCCCATGTGAATTTGGATGTCCCCATTTGGGATTTTCTCAACCAAGCTGTTCAGCTGGCTATAAAAACTCTCTTTCTCCTGCAGGTCGGCAGCATCTGTTGGCGCATAGCACTGGATTGTCGTAAGGTTCCTAACCCGTGTTCTGAATCTGGCAACAATTATTCGCTCATTTATCGATTCCCACTTCATCAGGGCCGCATGTGCCCCTAGGCTCAGTAGGAATCCAACTCCTCTTTCTCGAGTAGCATTTTCACCTCGTATGCCAGAGTAGAGCAAGACTTGCCCGGATGATGTCCTGTGTACCCGGCCAGCAGACCTCGCTCTGCCCCAGGATTTCAAGCTTCAGGCGGCTAGCTTCCCTTGCAAGTTGAGCAAGCTTGCCCTGCTGGGCAAGGGTCAGTATATTCCATGTTCCGATTCGTGTCCGTGTTTTCATGCTAAAGGTCGTCGCCAATAATCCAGCGAGATTTCTTCTTTCATTTTCGGTAACTTTTTTAATGTTCTGGTACAGTAGGCTGTTAACCTAAGGTCTTTATCCCGCTGAGGGGGCTGCTATCTTAATGTGGGCGGGAGCCACGGTGTCCCCTTTCCTGTTAGCATACGACAACCGAAGTTGCGTACCCCAGCCGGCACCTCGTGGAGGTAGGAATAGGAGTTAATTAACAGAGGTTATAGAATGCACATGTTCACCCTTTGCCAGCCAGTGAAAATTACCGAAAAGTTTCAAAGTTAAATATTCCCATACATTTTCTTCGCGAACGCCTTGTTTCACAGGCAGGGACGACAGTTAAAGACACCTTCTATTTTCATTTCGTTTACTTTACTTTTAGAAAAAAATGCGACAAATCCCCCCCGTACCAAAAGGTGGAAGATTCTGTACGACGGTCAGACTTATACTAATTTGATATCTGTGCTTGGGAAGTACGCCAGAAAAAGTGATAAAGTGCTCTCGTCCTAACAAAATTTCTTAGGACCGCTGTAAACCCAGTCCAATTTTGTGTCCTGAAAGCGAACAGTTATAAAAAAGTGAGCGACCAACCTCATCTTTCGCCCAATTATAGCTACATATTTCAAGAATTTATTCAAAACTGACGTCTTATATGAAAAGGGTTGACGGAATATTCATATATGTGACGTGATGCAATTTTCAAAACGAGAAAGAATTAGCGACTGTCTGATCTGAAAATAGGTTTTGGGCGTTTGATTTATTGCTTTACAGTTATTTGCATCCAATTGTTTACATACTTTCGATTGTATTGCTGTCAGGTGGAAAATAACTGATAAACAGCGTGTCAAAGAGAACTACTAGTGTGCAGAGGACGTTAGCTAATTAATGATATTTTAACTGTCACAATTTTACCTCGTTGTTCGTATGTTAGTTCTCAACTTTCGGCAATTTTATTTCAAATCAACCTGTCACAATAAATGGTGCTGTATATCAACTATTTGCAAGGAAATTGACGACTGTGAACCAGAGGTAAATGATAATACAGATTATATATTATTTTTTTAAGCAAGATCCTTAGGCCAGTTAACATTCATTTCAAGCCAGTTAATAAATTGACTGGTGCTAAAAGTCACAAAAAATCATCGAAATGCGAAAAAACGTCTAAGAAACGTACTAAACTGATATACAGAGCACAGGCATTTAGGAAATTTAAACTTGCCTTCTTGTATCAAATTTATAGGATTGTTTCAGAGCATTTATTACAATCCAAAAAATTGAAAATTTTCGTGACAAACACTTGCAAAATGTCAAGCTTTTCCGAATTGAACTTGAATTCGTAGCCTTAGGCACAGACCTTCATACTTTTTCACCTACACAATTGTTTGGGCTAGTGCTTAAAGGGATTAGAGGGAGAACGGAACAGACGAACGAAAACAACGATCGAAAAACAAACGAGGAACGGGAAAGAAACGAAATTAAAAAGCGAAAAATACAAAAACCCGGGAAAAAAAGTTCAAATGGGACAGAAAATGACAAAGAACGAGACAGGGTAAAAGAGAAGAAATGGGCTTGACAACGGAGGAAAATGGAAGAACGATGACGAAAACAGGAAACAAGGGAACAAAAGGGGGGGCTGGGTAAACAGAGGTAATTTAGGACTCTTGTAAAGGGTGAACAACGAAACAGCAAAAGAAGGAACCGAAAACTAGAGGAAAACAGAGAAAAAACAAGACAAGGAATGAAGTACGGAACAAAAAACAAGAGAAACCAAAAATTAAAAAAATAAAAACGAGCAAAAAAGAAAAGCAATATCGGAAACGAGAAAAACGGGAAAACAGGTCAAACGGGACATAAAGAGAGTAACACAAGACAAAAAACGGTAAAATTAAACAAAAAAGAAGAAACGAGAAAAAAATAAAAAGGACTGAAGAAAACGTAAAACGGAAGAGAAAAAGACGAAAAACAAGAGATAAAAAAGAAGTATCGGAGACCAAAGAAAAAACAGGGATTAAAACCGAGGACTATGAGGAAAAAACGGAGCATTTGAAAGAGGAAAAATTAAACGGACGATGACAAAAAACAAAAAGTAGGAAAGTTAGAAAATGATAGAAAAGCAAAAGGGAGCCAAAAACCGAATAAAGAGCCAAAAAAGACGCAAAACGGGGCCCGAAGCGAGGAAAACAGCACAGACCAAGACCAAAAAGCAAGAAGGAAAGGAGATAAACAAAAACTAGAAAAGTATGAGAACTGGTTACGAAAAAAGACTAAAAACGGGAAAACGATAGAGATAACAAAAAACGAGTGAAAAGCATGAGGAAAAACTGGTCTGACAATAGGAAAAAAATGGAGCAGAAAACGAAGTAAAACGTAATTATGAAACAGGAAACATGAAATAGAAAAAAGGAATGCGAGAGAAAAAAATGAAAACCCTATGGAAAGTGGGAGTAAATACCAAGAAATGGAGATATAATAGAGCAAAAAGTGGAAAGCCGGATTGGAAAAGAGAAAACGAGTAAAAGGAAAGAGGAAAAACGTGTGAGAGAATAAGACGAAAAATGTCAATTTTAACTTCAACTAAAATTTATTTTGTGTAATTTCACGGCCATGTCTGGTTGAAATTAAAATTTCAAATTCAAATTAGACCAAATTCAAGTCAAGTTCAATTTTAAATCAAATTTAAACTCTGATTTCAAATTTAGTTTCAATTCTAGTTTCAAATGTAATACCAAGTCTAATCTCAGTCAACTTTAAATTTAATTTCGAATACAATTTTAATTTCAATTTTAAGTCCTTTTAAGTCCTAATTTAAGTCTTAATTTTAAGTGGTTTTATCTTTTGTATTTACGGCGCTATGCGATTGCTACCCCGTTGGTAACCAAATGAGCGCTCTTTTTGCTACCAACGGGGTAGCAGCCCCATACAAAAATAAATACAAAAGATAGAACTATACTTTCTTCAACAATAATGTAGATAATAATTAGCTCTACAATCGCCCTTTACACTACTTTTTCGAAGTCTGTTTGGTTGAGGCGCTGTAGTCAAATGAGCATCTACTGAGCAAAAACCGAGAATGAAGCCAGATAAAAACTTATAATTCTGAATTAACTAATGTTTATTTGACCGTCTTAGTAGAATATCTGAAACGATAAAAAAGAAGAAAAACAAAAGTTATTTATATCCTTTAATTGTACTACTGTGTAGAATTAGAGGATATAAATAACTTTTGTTTTTTGTGTAAATCTAGTTGCATCCGAAAGTCCGGAGTTTTCAACCTAATCAGCCGGTATTTTGTGATAAGTAATAGTAAAATGACCCCCCCCCCCCCTACGACTACTTCGTGTTTCCAGGACAAAACATTTTCTGAAAGGTCGGGTGTCCCATCTTTTGCTTAGGTCTGGGCCAGCCAGTGGTAAAAGGCAAGATTGAAAATATACCTTCAACTGGCAAATTTTGTGAATTTTGTGATTTAAAAAACAAACGAAATTATTTGAATAATAAATTAATCCAAAAAGATAAGTGTTGAAGTGAGGTTGATGTTGAGCCAGACCAAACATGCATACATGTCTATTATTTATACCAAAGAGTAGGAGCAGCATTTCACGAATGTTCTACAAATAGAATGAAGTCTGATAGGAGATATTTGTCTTACCAGCTACATACACTGGTCAACATAAATTTTTTCCTGGCATCATTTTGCTAATACTTACGTATAATTATCTCATGAAGCCGAACATTTTCAGTAAATTTTAAGTTTTCATTGGTCATTGAGAACAAATCATACATGCAATGAATGGATAAAGTCTGCAACGAAAACAATAGTCAGTGAGAAGAACGGAGAGCATATTTGCATCAGGAGCTATTTTTACAAAAACATTAACAAGAATGATGCTCGAACGAAAAAAATGTTGTCGACCTGCATCGTTAAACGCATTACTGACTGATAACCAGATGATAACCACAATCATGCCGTCTGTAAAAGGTAAGGCAATGTTTAGTAGACCCCAGACCAGTCCGACTGAAGGATGACAGAACAGGAGCAGCAGTATGTCTTCTACGGAGGGCCACTGGTTAACAGCGTCCACTGTGGCTGCTCCTCACTAGGATCACTTATACTGAAACGGCTGAAACAAAATGGACAAAACGTAGCATTTGTAAGCGCTTCGAAAATGAAGCAACATAACTGTTTTGTTTAAAGAATTCATGTTTCTAGATTAATGCTGTAACAGGGGAAATCGTAACTTTCGCTCAGATATTGGAACAATCACTCAAAGTTGCGTATCAACTGCAGAAGTATCACATCGGAAAGGGATCAATTGTGGCGGTAATAAGTGAAAATCGCATCGAATTACCAGTGGTTTCATTCGGTGCATTCTACCGAAACGCAACGGTTATTCCCATCAATCCAAACTACACCGCTATCGAAATGAATCATGCACTAAAGCTGGTACAACCGCAAGCTATGTTTGTCTCCGAGAAAGCTGCAACGACGTTGTTTTCCCTAAAACCACAACACAGTTACATCGAACTTTGTGTTTCCCTCGACAACCAGCCCCTAGGTCAGGATTGGATTTGTTTCAAAAAATGGCTAGAACAAACAAATACTGCTACGGATAGTCCCGGTCCCGTTATTCTACAGAACGACGTAACATTGATGGTCATGTCATCCGGAACGACCGGATTACCTAAGGCAGTTCAGCTAACACACCACAACGTAATGACCGTGATTGCATACATGCGAGAAGATCCCAGATACACTCAACTATCCGTGCCAATACGTTTGCTAGGCATACTTCCCTTTTACCATGTTTACGGTTTCATGCTAACGCTTAACGTCTGCTGCAACAAATATCCCATGGTGGTGCTACCTCGGTTTGAGCCAGACCTATTTCTCCGAAGTATTCAAGAGTACCGAGTTACAATGGCAAACTTGGTGCCACCGTTGGTAATTTTCCTTGCCAAGCATCCATCTGTCGATCGGTACGATTTGCGCTCACTTCAAGCTATTCTTTGTGGAGCAGCTCCGCTCAGTAAGGACGTTGAGGAACAAGTATTAAAACGCTTGCCACAAGTCCAGTCCATAAGAACTGCATACGGTATGAGTGAATCGTCCCTTGGAGTTATATCCAGAGTAAACGATAAAGCAGGTAGCGTTGGTCGCGTTCATAAAACAAGCTGGGTCAAGGTTACGCATGTTGCAAGCGGCAAAACTATCGGACCGTACGAACTAGGGGAAATCTGTATCAAAGGTCCATTGGTTATGAAAGGCTACTATCGAAACACGGAAGCCACAAAAATGGCAATAGATTCTGCAGGTTGGTTGCATAGTGGAGATATTGGATACTTCGATGACGAAGGAGATTTTTTCATCGTGGATAGAACCAAAGATCTAATCAAGTATAAGGGCTCCCAGGTAGCTCCCGCTGAAGTAGAAGACATCTTGCTTAGTCATCCAGCAATAAAGGACGCAGCTGTGGTGGGACTCCCTGATGACGATTGCGGTGAGCTGCCTGCGGCGTTTGTAGTTCGACAAGATGGCCATCAATTGTCAGAAAATGAAGTCAAACGTTTTATTGCTTCCAAGTTATCGCCACAGAAACATCTCCGAGGTGGTGTATTCTTTCTGAATGAAATACCCAAAACTGGAAGTGGCAAAATACTTCGCCGTGAACTTCGTGACTTCGTTACAAAGTACTCGAAAGCGAAACTTTAAATTATGTTTAGCAAATGCTTGTTTAGGCTACCTATTGGTTGTGTAATGAAATATGTTTATGACTGTCTGAAGTTTTCCAATTGCTAAGGGCTTTGTAGGCGCAAGGCTACCCGGTCTGCTTTGACAATCGAGTGGTTATGGGTTTAAATCTTACGCGAATCAGGCCATTCGATGTCAAAGTGACTTTAGCATGGCCATCATTCTTATTCTTATTAATACCATCACAGCCACAATAAAGAATATTCCTGGAAATAATTTTATTTTTTTCTAATCATAGAAATATTTCAAGTTATTTTCTTGTCAGTATTGACATTTGCGACCCATCCGAGATATTTCGCAAATGTAAAATCGGACAGGCCACTTGTGAAGTATTGATGCAGAGACGATTCATTGAAATGAATCTTGTATGAATAAATTACACGGTGTGACAAAAAAAAATTTTTTTAATATACCCAGTAAACTATTTGGTTTGTATATCTCCATTGCAACTGGGATATACGAAATCATATCTGAACGAAAAAGTTATATTTCACGCCATATAAGAACATATATGTACCAAAGTGGAGGCGATATACGTGCGAAAATTTTGACAATTATTTGTAATTCTATTTTGCATAGTTTTTATAACACGCAACTAAATACTCCTGAATATATGATTAAGATATAGGGGAAGGGCGGTAAAGACGGACACCTTAAGGTCAAGAGTCAATATCTACTCAAATATAACTATATTGATTGCAATTTTCATACAAACTGAAACTTTAAGTCTCTGTCTAATAAGGTTACAGCGTGTACTAGAAAATTTCTTCCCAAATTTATACTTTTTTTAATATTATAAACATTATGTATAAATCAGAGTTTCTGCGCATGGGCGGGAAAGACGGACACTTGATATGGGAAAGACGGACACTCGCGAAAAGGTGTCACGCGCCGACGAATTATCAGTATTAAGACAGATTAACATATTTCATCATGTATTTAGGAAAGAATTGGCTTGGGAAAACCCCCTACCTAATTTCCCCTTTGAGCGAGGAAATAAAAGGGTTCCCTTTTATAATCTTCACTATTTTAATTGGTGATGAATTAATCGTTTCTAAAAGTTGGCCTATTCCAACTGTTAAATGACTTCTGGATACTTTTACATGTATAATATGCAAGTATTTGCAATTTAAATCGTTGTTAGGCAAAATGAATACGGAATCTTTGTGTCCGTCTTTCCCTACCTTCGGGTGTCCGTCTTTCCCGACTTGGATACCATTTTTTCAAACTTTAATAACTTTTTACTGAATATTCAAAAATTCACTAGATTTCCAATGGACATTCAGTGAAGGGTCAAAATAACGTAATGTCGTCGATATAGCACGAAAGTATTGCTTTTTAACGATTTACCAGCTATTTTCTTCACACACAAAATTACATCGGTTAGCGTATTTAGGCATTTTTTCATTGTTTTGCTTACAAATTTGACAGCTGCGCTGCTAGAAATCGGCAGTTTAATTCAAAAGTGTTTATTCAGTCTATAGAAACATTTCCCATCATTGGTTTGCTTCAAAAAATTATTGTTTATGAAATATGATAAGTGTCCGTCTTTCCCGCAGTGTCCGTCTTTACTGCCCTTCCCCTAATCAAATATTGCAATCTTCTATACTGCTTTATATTCACAGTCATGAATTGTATATAAAGGCACGCACGACTGCAAAACAACTTATTGTTCACTTCGATTTGACATACTCTAATCATTATACAATTCCAATGTGAATGTGGGTCATTTTTGAGGTCACTTTAAGGACCCCTAAAGATTATTTTGAGTGTGGATAAGAAATGGTTGGTGAACGACTGAATAATGTCCAACACAGACCCCTTAGTGGTCCTTAGCCTCTTATCCAGCAACTTCTATCCACTGACATACTGCCACGACACATATAGAAGAAAATCCTTTAAAAACCATCGTCCTACACATTTTGCTTTCACACTAGCAACCTCTGTTATGCATGTTGCGAAGTAGCTTGCATTTGCACGGTTTTATGCTGTAGGTGTCGGGTATGTGGGTGATTAGTCGTTAAAGAAATACTACACGGAACGTTTACTAATAAACATTACTTTTATTTATTACAAGGATCGCGAAATTTAGAAACTCGCATGACGCGTGACGCGCGGTTTAATATCTTACTCCTAACTGAACGATGACAAGTCAACGAGTACACACTCGGAAAAATTTGTGGATTAGAATCGAGTAGAGTGCATACATAACATTTCCTCCCCCTTCTGCGAAAGAAATTTCAACTATGGAGAATATCGACGCGGTGGACGACTTTGTCTTTCCGAACGACGCAATACTGGTGGTGAGCCTTCGATTGACCGGCCTGGACTGCTATTCGGTGTTAAGAACCGTCCATTTGGTGTGTCGGATCCCTCAGACGACGATTCTGACGATGAACTTGATTCTCGGTCGAATTGCGGTGACGTCACGATATCTCGATAAAAATGTGTACGACGAGATGCCTCACCTGTTCCATTCGGTGGAAATTGTAGGGTTCTATTCGAGCTTGATTCACTTGGAGACTGGGTGCACTGCTGGCTGCACTCGTTGTCGTGGAAACGTCGAATTTGATCAACATGACGTTTTAGATGTTTTCCTTCGTAAACAATGTCGTAGTGGAGATCTCCCTGACGAGAAGATACAATTCCTGGGATCCACTTGTCCATTCGAGGATTTCCCGACAGGCAGTAGACGTGTTGTCCCGGTGTGAAGGAACGAAACGACGAGTCAAACGTTGCTCGTTGTTTTTCCGCTATCTTCGTGCTGACATCCTGTGGTCTGACGAGATCCAACCGGGTTCGGATGTTTCGACCAAGAAATAACTTTGCTGGTGATTCTCCGGTTTCGGAATGAGGAACTTTTCGATACTGCTGCAGGAATTCGTTGGTGTTGGCTTGCAGAGTATTGCTGGTTGATCCCATCGACTTAAGTGCATTTTTTACAGTCTGGACGTAGCGCTCGGCTTGTCCGTTTGTTGCGGGATGGTAGGGCGCAGAGAGCTTGTGGTACTTTACTCCGCTACGCTGGAGAAACGATTTGAATTCCTCGGCAGTAAATTGAGGACCGTTGTCCGATACAACTGTTATTGGTGCTCCGTAGGCGGCAAACAATCCATCGAGAAGACTGATCGTGGCAGCAGTTGTAGTTGAGTTGGTGATTTTAACTTCGACCCACTTGCTATATGCGTCGACGACGATTAGCAGCATCGAACCTGCCACTGGGCCAGCGTAGTCGACGTGTATTCGCTCCCATGGACCGTTCGGGTACTCCCAATGATGTGTGTTGAATTTCGGTGGTGCTGATGCATGTTGTGCACATTCCGTACAGGATCTTGCCGTGTTTTCGATGTCGGCGTCTATCCCTGGCCAGTATACGAAAGAACGTGCCAATCCCTTCATTTTGACGATTCCAATGTGTCCCACGTGAAGGTCGTTCAAGATCGTTTGCCGAAGAGTAGGTGGTATGACAACACGGTGCTCAAAGAGTAGACAGTTAGCAACTAGGGTGTATTTTGCTTCCGGTGCCTTGTAACCCAGCTGCATTAAATTTCGTCCCAATTCCAGTTCTTGAATGATCCTTCCAAGGTTCGTGTCCTTTCGTGACTCACGTGCAATGTGTTCCGCTCGCACTGGCAGTTGCTGAATCTGATGCAAGGAAAACTGTTCAAACTCGTCTTCGTTATTTCTTCCCTCGTGGAGAGACAAGCGATTGACATCAGATTGTACCGTTTGGCTTGGGATTCTGGAGCAGTAGTCGGCATTCGTATTTTGACTGGTTGGTTTGTAGACCACGTCGAAATTGAAGTGAGCCAGGTAATCGGCGTAGTTTGCCATTCGACTAATACACAGCGTAGGGAGTGATTTTTCTGGATGGAGGATTTGCGTAAGCGGCTTATGATCCGTAATCAGCGTGAACTTACGCGCGTATAGGTAGTGGAAGAATTTCTTTACCGCCCAAACGATGGCGAGAGCTTCTTTGTCGATTTGTGGGTACCGTTGTTCGGTGGCGGACATTGTACAACTGGCGTATGCTATCGGTCGCTCCATGCCATTGCTCAAACGGTGTGAGAGAACGGCACCAAGACCAGTTTTGCTTGCGTCCGTTGCTAGAATTAGCGGTAGAGAAGGGTCATATTGCATTAACACTTGGGGTGAGACCAGAACCCGCTTTAAGTCTTGATAGGCCCTGTCTGCTTCGGGTGTCCATTCGAATGGATCGGTTAGCAACATGTCGCGTAAACTTCTAGCCCTTGAAGAAAGATAGGGAATGAACGCACTATAGTAGGTTGCCTTACCTAGGAATAGCTGTAATTCCTCCGGAGTGGTCGAACGTGGTGCGTCACGTATAGCTTCAACGTGCTTATCCGATTTGTGCAAGCCGTGGCGGTCGATCCGATGACCTAGGCATTCGAGCGATGACGTGGCGAAGATGCATTTCGTACGGTTGAGTCGTAGACCATTTTGTTTCATCCTGTCCATCGTTGCGGTAAGAGCTAGCAGGAGCTCGTCGAAGTTCTTAGCGAATACGATGACGTCGTCGTAGAAGCTGACAACGTGATCCAGTCCTTGAAGAATGGATTCCATGCGTCGCTGCCAAATTGCCGGGATGTTGGCAGCCCCATATACGGCTCTTGAGGGACGAATGAGCCCGTGCGTTGAAGTGTTGAGAGTGAGCACATGACGGAACTCATCGTCGACTGGGAGATGAGTGTAGGCGTCCGTTACGTCCAAGTGGCAAAACAAGGCGGCTCCTTTCATTTTGTTGAAGATCGTTTCGATTTTCGGTATCGGATGTTCATCGATAATCATACTTGGGTTGACGGTCGGTTTATAGTTACCGGTAATCCGAATACTTCCGTTCCTTTTCATGACGATGTGGGTTGGCGATGCCCACTCGGAGTAGTCAACTTTCTCGTAGAATCCGGAGGCTAGTTTCTTATCTATCTCGGCTGCATACCGATCACGCAGCGCAAGAGGCACGTCTCTAGCCCTCGCGAAAACCGGGGATGTCCCTGGTTTCAGGTGCACTTTCGCAGGTGGTCCTTCGAGCTTTCCAGGGATGTCGCTGAAGATACTGTCGAAGTTGTCCAAAAGCTGCGACAAGTGAGCTGCTTGATCTGGAGTAAGTTCAGTGCTCGTGAGTGAGTTGACGGACTGATCTGCAGAGAACATTCTGTTCAAATTGATCTGTTTAGCAAAATGAACAATCCATTCGCGCCCGAAAAGAGAATCGGATTTTCCGGCCACGACGTACAAGTTTAGTCTGCGCGATGTAGATCCGATGGATACTTGCACAGGGAGACGACCAAGGCACTGGATGCGATGTCCAGTGTAACTGGAGAATTGCCGATTCGTTGACAGCAGCGAAAACTTCGGCTTGATGATTCGAAGCTGTGTTTCTCCTATTATTCCACACGGCGCTCCGGTGTCCAGCTCCATTTGCAGGCGGCGGCCATCGATCTCGACATCGATGAGTTTCTTTCCGGTGGATGAGACGTTGAGCACTTGATGGAGGGACTGCACGAAGTCGGCTTCGGAAGTCGGCGTTTCTTGGGACTCCACCAGATCAGTAGAAGAATTCTGAGATTTCTCGGATCGGCAGACTTTGGCTATGTGACCTTTCTTGCCGCAGGCGTTACACCAGACGTTGCGGAACCGACATTGATTTCTCAGATGCTGTCCGCCACAGCCGTTGCAGGGACGGGATTCACCAGCAATGTTCGGGTGAGCTTGCGTTCGTTGTTGGAAGAGTGGCAATCGCTGACGAGATTGAGGCGACTTCCTTGTTCTCGGCTTCTCGTAGCCAAGTTTGTTGGTAGCTTCGGGGTACGCTGGCGGTGGTGTGCTAGTATTGATCTCTCGGGTCGTGTTCCGGGTCGCTTCCAAGGAGTGCGCGATGGTGTACGCAGCGTTGAAAGTATCCGGGTTTTTTGCGATGATCTCGTCGCATACGTCTCTTGCTTCGAGCCCATGCAGGAACTGTTCAATGAGCATTCTGTCTAGAAACTGGTCGTATTCGCAGTAGGCAGCACCCTGCTTCAGCCGGAGGGCAAACTGTGCGATGGTTTCGCCCTTTTGCTGAACGATGCTCCTGAATTTGACGCTCTCGACGAACTTATTCCGTATCCGGTCGAAGTGGTTGACAAGTGTCGTGCGTAGATCTGCGTAGGGAACTTCTGCTGGATCGCGGGGAGAGATGAGAAACTTCAGGGCGTTATTCAAGTCAGCCCCCATGTGGACACGGGCAAAATTTGCGTGTTGGGCTTCCGGGATGCCACTCAGCTGTAGGGCCCATTCGAAACGGTTGAAATAATCAGCGACGGTCGTTCCTTCTGATGACCGGTACTCCTGTACTGTGAACGGAGGAGCTTTCGGTGATGGAGCAGCAGCGTCTCCTACCGGAACCTGTTGAGCGTGTGCGGCGACGGCACTTCCAATCGATGCGCGGAGGGCTTGTGCAATCATTGCGGACAGAGCCTCCATAAACTCGGGATTTGCGGTAGCCATTTTTGACCGCGAGAAGAATGCGCTTCGGTGCGATTCTAACCTTACTTCTGTAGCGAGAGAAGTTTTTCGACTAATCCCACTTCTGACACCAAATTGTCGGGTATGTGGGTGATTAGTCGTTAAAGAAATACTACACGGAACGTTTACTAATAAACATTACTTTTATTTATTACAAGGATCGCGAAATTTAGAAACTCGCATGACGCGTGACGCGCGGTTTAATATCTTACTCCTAACTGAACGATGACAAGTCAACGAGTACACACTCGGAAAAATTTGTGGATTAGAATCGAGTAGAGTGCATACATAACAGTAGGGTTTTTACATTTGTATGGGTTTATACTGAAAACTCGAAGCAATACTCGCGCGCCGCGGTGTGGCCATGTTGAGAAACATGCTTTTTTGAAAAATGAGTGGTTTTTGATCGGACGATGGAAGTGTCTCATCTGTTTGTCTGTGGTTAATCAATGCTCCGGACCCTCGGGGATGGGACAAGCACATTTACTTACTTGCCCTTTGTCGCTCTTAATTGATACTCCGGACCCTAAGGGATCAACTTATGGTCACAGACTAACAGACGTAACACTTTGAATATATTTTCTAACAAAACATCGTTTCATTGACACCCCCAAAACTTGGAAAAACACTAGCATCACCATCCTCGCGCTGCGCGGAGCAATTCGCTGTCAATTTGGCAATGCTATAAATTCACTTGTACAGGGACCCCGTTCGTTTGAACGATTCCTCATGCAAACTAGCGGGGTTCGTTTTTAATTTGAACAACTAGCAACCCTAAATATGCTGAAAATTGTATGAACTGGCCGCCCTGCTCTTTGTTATTGTTTTGGTGGTTTGATTTAGTCTCGTTTAGTTGGTAGTTGCAAGCAGCGAATATGTTATTTTCCGATCGGACTCCTATCGTAATCGTTGGTGAAACTGATTAAACTAGGATTAAACACGCTAGATCAGTACAAACAAATCGTGTTTATGTGCATTGTCTGCGACGGCAAATGATGCCATATTGAGAATGACATTTGAACCATTTTTAATTTGCACATCGTGCAAACCAGCGGGGTTCAAATTAAAAAGTGTTCAGATTAAAAACGGTCAAACGAACGGGGGTCCACGGTATATTATCTGACAACAGCGCCAGTGAAAACGAGCGGCGTTCTCGCGCAGCGATTGTTGTTTGAGTCTTGGCTAAAGTGAGCATTTGAAATGTCGACCAACATTTGAAAGGGGCGGATGAGCCAACTGTCAAACAGAACGAGTGAGAGTTATTTTTTGCTGGAGCAGCATAGGAAAATGAACTCTCACTCGTTCTGTTTGACAGTTGGCTTATCCGCCCCTTTCAAATGTTAGTCGACAAATGATCATTTTTATTGGCGATGACGTCAGCGTTACGTCTGTTAGTCTATGCTTTCCCTGTGCAGCAATTTTTTGTGTGCGCAATCTCAAGCTACCCAATAGCTTAAGTAGATTTCATAACTATTTCAATACTTGTTAATCAAACATTTAAGCAAACAGTGTGCGTGTCCGATTGGCTCCCTTTTGACAATTATCGCTGCTCGATTGGCTCCCAAGATGGCTGCTTCCACGTATCTCTCACCTCTGAGTATTTCTAGTGAAGACATGTCTTCAAGTATCTTCAAGTGAAGACATTTGTCGACCAACATTTGAAAGGGGCGGATAAGCCAACTGTCAAACAGAACGAGTGAGAGTTCATTTTCCTATGCTGCTCCAGCAAATAATAACTCTCGCTCGGTCTGTTTGACAGTTGGCTTATAAATCCTCAATAAATAAATCCTCAAAATGTCTTCACTTCTGGCATCTCTGTCCAATTCATTCGCAGATCGTGAAGGTTAATAAAACAGTTAGCAACACTGCGTTGCAATTCGGGTGACAGGTAGTTGAAACTTTTCGTTCTGCAGTGTAAGAACTGTCATGTAAACACATGGAGAAGATTAAATTTGAAGTAGAGAAAGAGAAACCAAACCATAGAAATACAAACACCACACGAGTAAGAAATTATTAATCGAGGAATAATGCATATTGATGTCGCCGATTTTACGGGTAAAATACTGAAAATATTTGCTTAATATTCAACGACGCTTAATTTACTCTTTTCTTGTAGAAATTCCTCTGAAATATGAAGACCAAGATACTGCGTTCCATTTCGTTTACGCCAAAGAAAACCATTCTCGGTCATCGAACAAGCTTAAACCGGCTGGTAAAACATTATTTGTGCTGAACGTTCCTCCATATGCAACGCCGGAAGCGCTTCGTACAGCGTTTAGCTCTGCTGGCGGAGTGGCTAACGTTATCGTGCAAGAAAAGCCATCGGAAGAATCGGATGGCAGTCCGGAAGAAGCAGGCAGATTCAAAGTGGCTTATGTAGTTTACGAGCAAGCTTCCTCCCTTAAAAAGCTGTTGAGAAAACGCCAACTAAATGCATTGAACGCGGATGGTAAACTGCTGACAGGAGTCGACAAATGGACTAAAGAGTACCAGGAGCGAATTCCCGATCCGGTCGAGATGCAAAGGGAAATCGATAACTATATGGCCGGATATGACCGACAGGTGGCTGAGGAGAAGATCCGACAACAAACAACGACAAAGGACGACGAAGGCTGGGTCACTGTTTCTAAGTCCAATGCCAATACATTCACGCAGAAGGAAGTTGTGGTTGGCAAACTGGAGGAAAAGATTAGCAAAGGTCGCCAGAAAAAGGAGCTGAAAAATTTCTACACTTTCCAGATTCGAGAATCCAAAAAGGACGATATAATCAGTTTAAGGAAAAAGTATGATAGGGATCTAAAGAAGATTCAGCAAATTAAAAAAACCAAACGATTCAAACCATATTGAATACACGATATGATAATTCGACGGTAATACATGATATATTAATTCGACCTACACTAGAATCTCGTTTTACGTCCATTCATTTTACGTGATTTCGTCCGAAATTTGAATTAACGTCCTTTCGTTTTACGTCCAAAAATTGAATTAACGTCCTCTTTTTTACGTCCCCCCAATAGTGGACGTAAAACCAGATTTGAGTGTATTTAGCATAAGTTTTGAGGACTCTCTTGTTTGAAACAGCCAGCAAAATTTTCCCTAATGTTTAGACAGGGCCCGACAACAACACCTTCAATTGTATAGCGTCACTCAACAATGAAGCAGATAAGCTTCGGTTTCAACAGAAGCTGTACCGGATCAGTTTCAAACTGCGTCAGCGTCAGCGAAACGGGTTTCACTTCATCATGACAATCGGTTTCAACTTTTCATTTGTACTTTTCTATAAAATAATCAGAAGGCCACCAACTTTGAACGCAAATGAAACATTTCCTAAAATGCAAGACTTATTAACGTTAACCTAGTCAATGTCGGCAAATCATGCCTGACTTTCTGCCGTCGTCAATTGAAACAGCCACCAACTTCAACTGAAGCTTGCTTGAAACGTTCTGTTCAACAAATTAAGCAAGTCACTGCATGTATGAAGCGAAGGTAACAGAAAGTCAGTTTCATTTGTTTGTTTCGACGATGCCGGGCCCTGGTTTAGATAATTCAGAATAAAATCTTATAAATTTTAATATAAGTCAGTCGTGTAGGTGTGAAATGTTTTCAGTAAAAAATGTTTTTATACTTAGAAGGTTACGTCGGTTTATTCGCTACAATCACAATTTGCAATAGCTTATTTTTGCTGGGTAGGGTTTCGAGACGGCACACGAGTTGAAGAATGTTGCCGAAAATACATCGCGACGTCAGTCCAACTTGGACGGCCTGAGCAAACCGTTCCAGACAACTGTGAATGTACTCTTCATTCAAAGACTTTCCCATCTTTACCAAGGAGTCCATTTCAGCATGTAGGGAATTTACTATTAACGCAAGATGCTGTGCATTAAGTGCGCTCGGGGGAGCAGTAATTGGAGGGGTAGCTTCCAGCAAACTTTGTAAAACCGCTAGATGTAGCTTGCTGTATAGTTCCTGTTTGCTGGTGATCAAAAGCGATAAAACGCACCAACGAATGAGTCCTGCTAGGGGCGTAACAACGGGCATGGCAATCGCTCCGGATGGTAAAGCCATTGGTTGTTGCGAAGCAAGACACAAAGCAGGGTTTTCCGAGACCCACTCAGTAATAACGTCTAGTAACAGATCTGGAGGTGCTACCAACTGACCCTTTCCACCGTTCAGATAGAGATCAGTGACTGCTGTCATGAAATTAGCAGCGAATCGGGGTGCAACCATCGGTAAGGATTTTAATTGCTCGGACGATTTATTGGAAAAGATAATAAAATCTTTCACAATACACTGTGCTAATTCCAAGCTTAGCGGTGAAGTGCAACCGAGCTGCTGCATCCAAGTTCCGGCGGCACACAGAAGCTGAAAATAAAAGTCTTGTAAAAACAATCAATTTATATGTACTTGCTTTCACTGCTCTACCGGGGCAATCGATCCAGACACGGCAGTACTGATCAGCTTGTTTAGTACGCTTGTTTTGCCAGCCGAACCACCGAAGAGAGAAAAGAAAACCGCGTTCCGAGTGGCATCAGGACCTGGACGGGAGAAAAAATTACACAGCACCAACACTAGTTGGAACTCTTCGATCGACGACAGTCTGGAAGTAAACTGTAACTGTTTCGGATACTGCTGCGGGTTACGTTGATCGTCTTTACGCTCGCGGAACACAAACTCCGCTATCAGATCCATAGCAGCATCATGCTTGTTCCGGTTTATGATCAGATTTTCTACGGTGAAGGAAAACAGCTTAATATACAAACTTTGTTGAATCAGTATGAATACCTATTATGGGAAGTGCATCGCGAGCAGTATCAGGAAATTCCTTCTTCCGCAAAAGCTGCCGCTCTTGGTTGGACATTCCAAGCTATAGCAAAGTAAATAAGTGTTCGGAGCTACGGAGGAACCGTTTACCTTGGATTACGGTGTACAAGCAGGATGTAGGAAATGTTTACTTTTACTTCAAGTTATCGATACGATGCTGCACCTGCATCAGTATCGGTATCGGCATTGGCTGTATCGTCTAAATCCCTATAAATGTTGTTTTGTTTAGCAGATTGAAATTCCGCCAATTTGGCAGCCCTTGTAAAAATCGGCAACGTTGCCAAAAATGCTTGATGGCGCGATTATAACAATGAAGCACAGACAAACAGACGAGACACTCGCGTTAATTCCATCGTCCAAACCAAAACCACGCATTTTTCAAAAAAGTATGTTTGCCAACATGACCACACCGCGGCGCGCGGGTGTTGCTTCCAGTTTTCAGTATAAAACCATACAAACGTAGAAAACCCTACAGCATAAAACCCTGCAAATGCAAGCTATTCCGCAACATGCATGACAGAGGGAGCTACTGTGTTACCTGACTCACTGCGAAATGCGTTGTATTCGCGGTATCGTGTTGGTTCGAAAGGTTTCGAAAAATATCGCCCTTGTATCGAAAATATCGTTAATTTTGATCACTAAAACTAACGTACTTAAACGTTATATTTCATGTGCCAGTAGTACACAATAATTGTATTGTGAAACTGAATTGTTATTTATGCAACTTTTTACAAATTAAATGCAATAACAAAAGCACAACTTATAAAAAATCGTTTGTTATCGATATTAACTGCATATGCGTTATACACGAATAAAACGCATGGTTACGTTTTATTTCAATAATACGCATATTCGCAGTGAGTCAGGTAAAACAGTAGTGTGCCAGCAAAATGTGTAGGACGATGGAAAATCCCAGGCGTATGAAACTGAAGGGTAAAGAAGTAGCCAAGGGGTCGGTCACTCGGCACAGCCGTTTTTATATTAGGCGACTTGAAACGAGCCGAACAGTGCCGATGCTGTACCGAAAGTGCCGAACTGCCAGATTTGTTAAACTCGTTAAAATCTGATAGATCTGGCAACCGTGCGAGATGCTTTTGACAACTGGCAGTGCTGCCATTTCATATGTAAAGCGGGGTACGCTGCTGAAAAGAAAACAGCTCAAGAAAAAATCTTGTTATTTACCGAAGAAATTTTGACAACTCCAATGCAAGCAACCACCTGTCATTTTTTCTTGTGGTAATAATTGCGCCGGATATTATTCCGTACGGAAAAGTGACGTTTTAATTCACTTGCGTGTAAACCAACGTCATCTGGACGTGAAATAATAGGTGAACAAAAGCTTCTTTCGACAAGTAGTTGGCGCCGCGGTAAAAATGATGATATTTTTATTTCGAGCTGTCAAAACACATAGAAAACTAAAATCATAAGAAGCGAATTTGAATTTTTTTTAAAAATGCGCGCTTTGGAATCAATCAAATGTTATGGTTGGGTTAGAAAATAACATATATACTTACTATAATTTTTATTTGCCTGCGTTTTATTTAAAACCATTTATAATTTTATTACATAATAAATACTAAACAATAAGGACGTCGATTCAACATGCCTTGTATGAAATATTGTTATAATTTTGCTTAAAATCATTGAAATTACCTTAAACAATATATAGAACACTTTCATGAATATATCTGGATCTAAATTTTTCGGTCCGGAACCTATAAACATAACCACACACACCTAAACTAAATCCGGATCTCAATTTACTTGTCCTAAGTACACATTTCATTTGCAACCACCAGTGCGCTAGCTGGTAAATAAGATTTCTAACCCGCTGCAGAAAATTCAATGTTCGCAATATTCATTTTACTGAGATTTAAATGAAAAATGTTTTGATTTGTATATCCGTCCAGCGAAAATTTGTAACTGATCATCATTTTCCTAGTTCGGACAGCCAAATGTATAGGAGTCGCATGGGCTTCATTAGTTTTGCGTTTATTCGCCTATATTTCTTATGAGGTGCGTACTGCTTAAGAAATCGTAAAAGAAATCAATTTCTTGAGCATTTCTTGTCCTATCTTTTTACCCATTACTTTTCAGCAGCGTACCCCGCTTAAAATTGAACCGGAGGTGTGTAAAGCCCTATAAATGTTATTTTTATAAGGCTTTAGAGGTGTGCCGTTTGATATCTCTGCAGTGCCGGGGCACTATGTGCTGAGTGTCCGACCCCTTGGAAGTAGCCTGTTATAGATAGAGAGACGCCATCTCAAACCGAGAACATTTTTTGAGCAGATTTTAATAAATTTTTGCAGCTTTTTATGAATTATTCGAAATAAATGCTTCAGAGAAAGGTTCCTTGAGTATGTTATTATTATTTATAGCATCGTGAAACTCAAAATCTCTCATTTAAATCGCTGGTTATCAAAAGAATTAGCAATAACAGACAACAGCCCAAACAGCAGCATAACTATTCACGGTACGACCACAGACAAACAGACGAGACACTCGCGTTAATTCCATCGTCCATTCAAAGACCACTTATTTTTCAAAAGAGCGTGTTTCGCAACATGGCCACTCCGCGGCGCTCAAGTGTTGCTTCAAGTTTACAGTATAAAACCATGCAAATGTAAAAAACTTACAGTATAAAACAGTAGAATCAATATATATAGAATGCCAGTGTCGCTGTTTTTCTACAGGCCTCATTGTGGTAAACATGATGCTAACAATCTGTATCAAGTCTGTGAATCGGGAACTTCATTGTCAAAGTTGCTCATTGTTATTTATCTGTTCTTCATCTGTGCGCTGGTTGGTGCTGTCATCAGTGCGCTCATCGCTGTGTTTTCATACCAGTGAAATGTTTTCAAACGTTCTTTTTCTTGAATTGAATCCTACAACTGGGTCCTTTTGCACCGATTTTTTTCAAAAATTTGAAGCAAGCGAAGTTTTCTATCATATTACTTGGCAGCCATATTTGAAATTTAAAAAAAAACTGGTTTAAAAAACTGTTTGTCAATGTTTGACAATGAGATTCCTCTTTTGATGAATCTCAGGCACACACACATATGCATATATAACGTAAATACATTATCTGAACATGTGTGATGTTTACCACGCGCACTACAGCGACACTGGCATTCTATATATATATATATATATATATATATATATATATATATATATATATATATATATATATATATATATATATATATATATATATATATACACTCAAAATATATTTCACGTCGAAGTCACCTGAAAAGTTATGTGAATATTTTCCACCCAGCTTTTCCTGTACTATTTACGTGATTTTCAGGTAGTTCGCACGCATACTAATGCGTTAACGTGAAAATCAGATAGATGTTATTATTTTTTCCAATAACAATCATCTGAAAGTCACGTAAATCGCTGTAAAGAAATTTACGTGATTTTTCACGTGGAAAGGACGTGAGGATTATTTTGAGTGTATATATATTGATTATAAAACCCTGCAAATGTGAAAACCCTGCAGTCTAAAACCCTGCAAAAGCAAGCTGCTCGGCAACATGCATAACAGAGGGCGCTAGTGGTGCAAGCAAAATGTGTAACCCAAGTAACAACGGTAGCTGAATTGCAAGAGCAATGGCTGTTTACGGGTTGGTTTAAGGCGATCAAAGCTGCATAAACTGCCCATAAATGGATGAAGACAGTCCCATCTGCAAAAACGTGCAACTTGGAAAAACGCTGTTGATACCGCGACAATTTTTTTATTAATATTGAATCGATTTTGAAAACAAATCGTCCAAATTGTCATAAAATCACTTGAATGTACATAACAGAATACTTTTACAAGCAATTTGTTCACATGTGACTTAAAATTTGTTTCAAAACTTAGAAAAACTGCCGAAGTTACTGATATGCGTTTATTTGTGCTTGAATAAGCAAGAATAAATGCATAACAGTAACAGCATGCCTTGCTCCTTGCGTTGCCGGTGATTCGGCAGTATCGAAGACCACGTGTCATTGTTATTTTAATAATTCACGTGCTCGTTTAATTCAATTGTTCAAAATGTCCTTTTTGACTCAAATCCCTTTCTGGTCTTTTCTCATTTTATTTGTAATACGTTATCTTGAGTTTATAATGGGGTCGCATGATGGGGTTTGTTCGACTCAGAAGCTGGTCGCTTTCCTGTGTATCCGGAACACTCCCAGAACGTGTCCGAGTATGACCAGTGTGATCTTGGACACTATATATGACAACAAATGAACTATTTCGAACTAGTTTTGCAATTTCCAGTACCGACTTAGAGATGTCACATGTTGTATTTAGTTAAATTCAGAAACTGATCCCCTTAGAGGTATCCGGAACCTTCACGGACATGTCTGGATGTGGCCAATGACGGCTTGAATACTTTATACGACTACCAATAGTCTAGATTTGCAAATCCGTGTACTTATAGGTGTCACATGATGGGTTTGTTGTGATCCAAGGTAGAAGCACCTTGTTCAAGTTCCATTTACTCCGGAAATTGTTCCCACTGTAACTTCGGAACCGTACATTCGATCCAAATTCTCCTCAATAGTGTTCTTCTAGGCCATAAAATTTTCCGTTTGGTAGTTGTTACGGTTGAATCGGTCAAGGCATTTCCAAAAAACAGATGCTTATCGATATATTTTTACTGCTGTGACTGTTATGCGTTTATTTGTAATATGGGACTGACATAGTTTGATATTTTTTTCAACATTTTGGGAACAAACATAACTTTTTTGTTTGAAATATTGAAAGAATAGTTAATTTAAAGATGATTCCCAGGTTTATCTCAACAGTGGTGAAAAGTCAGATGGGACTGTTATGCGTTTATGGGCAGTAAAGTAAGCGCTCAAATGGTGTTTAAATAAGCGATGTGTAAGCTACTTTAAGTTTTTCAAACCAGTTCTCTCTCAAAAGCTGATAAAAAGGCTTAATAGCGGATTTTTTTTGCTAAACAATCTGCTTCTAAACAGCCATAAACATCAAACCATTTTACGGCTGCTTAAAGGTGTTAAAATGTAGAGTGGAAGCTTTCATTATGCTCACAGCTTTCAAACTACTTTAAGTCTGCTTAAGGGTGTTAAAGTGGCTTTACAAACTTCTACCAAGTTTTCATTCGGCTCACAGCACACACACTGTCAGATCATAGAATTTCGCAATTCGGCTGACAGCAAAAGTTTGTCAGTTATCGACATTATCGAGTGCTTATGGATCAAAAGATGGCGGGTTCAATTCCCGGAAAAAAGACATGCATTTTTAATTAGCTAGCTTGCTTGTACGAATTAAAGTTATTCGAAACTAAAAATATCGCGTTCACGGCGGAATAAAAATGACGCGTTTAATTTGTTTAAATTTAAAAATAGATTTTTTTTGGCTGCATAAAGGTTGATGAAGCGTTGATTAAGCGACTGGAAAAGTAGATTGCAAAACTATTTCTCGTTCTAAAAAAATAGAATTGGCAGCATTGCGCAAATTGGTTATTTAAAAGTGCAAAACAGTTTCTATTAAGCTTCATTGCAGCTTCGAAAGCAGCTATTAATTAGCCTGAAGCTTGATAAAATCACCAGATTTAGATGTTTAAGAGCTGAAAAAAGGTTTTCATTTCTAAACCTAAACCATAGATCAGTCACAGGTTGAATAAAATCAGCTATAAAAGCGTTTGATCAGACTGAAATTGTTACTTGGGAAGACGATGGTTTTTAAAGAATTTTCCAGCGGGATGGTGTGGCTGTCAAACTACATACATTGCACATGTCCCACTCATTGGTTTTAGTACCTTTGGTTCTGGCACCTACTTAAAGCATTATTCATTTTAAGACTACTGAACCTAATTAGAAAGCAGTTAAACACAGCCTTTCAACTATAATTTAACTAATATTAGCTGTTATTTTCGGTATACTGGCTGGTTCAAAATTGTCGCCGTCCATGGAAGTTTAGTCCGCAAAATTTCGACAATTTCACAGCCCTGGAATTTTCTCCTATGTGTCATGTCAGTTCGTCAGTGGTACGACCATTAACTGTAGTGAAATTATCATGAAAACAAGAAAGGAATTACATATCCAGATTTTATAAAAGTTATTTATTCCAAATGTCTGTTCATCACAGAATAATCTGTGCGTGTGGCAACACTGACATACGCAGCTGCATTGATGCTAGATTATTTGTTTCAGATGGCGACTTTTAGAGAGTCGCTAATCGCTAATTCTTTTGCACCCCATCTGCAGGCAACCATGTTTTCGCTGCCAACATCTCGTGTGTGCGAAAATGAGATAGCATGTTAGCACTGCGTTTCACTCAACTGCCAGCAGTCTGATTTTGGCCCGCTGTCAAATTTTGAGCCCAGGACTAGAGTGACTATATACAGAGTGGCGACAATGTCAAAATTGGAATGATAATTATCTGTCAGTGTCATTCCAATCGAGCAGACAACCTATCCAACGCGTATGCAGGAAAGAGAAAGAAAACCCTAGGATAAACCGCATTGCATACATTTGGGATGACTTGGCGCCACTCTGTATATAGTCACTCTACCCAGGACATGCTGTCGCTGACGTTCACTGCAGCTCGTTATAGAGATGTCGATGGGGTGTTCTTTTGAGAACCTGCGATTTAAATCAAGAGCAACATTTCAAATAGGCCGAAGTCAAAACTGACAGTTTCGAGAAAATCGATGTTGAAACTTGAGCATCATTTTTTAACTCCTTATTTGATATAAACAGTGTTGCTTAGAATTGAATGTCACATTATGATGCAAAAACATAATAGTTTAATGTGTAATGCAACAACTAGCAGAAAAAAACATTGATTTACTTTGTAATTTGCAAAAATATGCGTTTAGCCGTTTTCGGAGATCATTCGGTAATACGACTTTTTCATAAGGCTGATTTGATTATCAATTGTTGATGGGGCCTTTGACATGAGGCTTTTATTTACTGTCAGTGGTGATATGATTTTGGTGTTGGGCCAGTTTTTAAACAGCGTTTCGCGTTTGGCCTTTTTTTATCACGTTGTTTTGAAGCGCAATGGCTAGAAAAGGTTAAAAATTCGTAACTGGGACACCGATCAGCTTTATTATTTCTACTAGAAAAGTTGGGGTTTAATTTCATCGGCAAATCTGCCACCGTTGAACAGGTTTGTGAAGCGGGACGTGTTACCCGTGAGGTGCGGCAGTGCGGCAGTCGCTATTGGTAGTGTGAAGCAGCAGCAGTTCATTCATTTAGCATTTCTAACTCACCACAGCGTGCAAGTGCATCACGCCTTGGCAGTTCAGCGATAGTAAATGTCTCGGGCGCGCAACTAACGAACTCTGTCCGGTTCCTCCACAGGTGATATATATATATACAGCGAAATAGCTTTTTTCGTGTAAGCCGAAAAGTAACTTAAATTTTTGTTGCCGCGCAGGCTTAAGTACTAAACATGTCGTGTCTGTGAATGACCGTGTTATTTATGCAGGTAGCATCGTATTGTTTTTTTTTCGGTCGTCCGTCGAGTCTCTCGCACAATTGTACGGCGGGGATCATCTTCGCAGCAGCAACTACAGAACTGGCTGTTTCTAAAATATTTAATTTGCACTGTTAACAATTGATTACCAACGGAAATTCAAAAATTGTGTATTTATTACTTACTAAACGTACTTAGCCGGAGATGGCCAGTGATTATTCGCCACTATGCGTAGAAATCCCACAACAAAAATAGGGCCGAATGCAAAACAAAACACAAACTGCGTATAGGCTTTTTCATATAGAATGGCCAAAGCACAAAATGAAAACTTTGTTGCCAGTTTTCACATAAGGCTTTTTCAAATTTGCTTTTTAAGACTCATAAAGTTTTCAAATCGCTATGATGTTTGGTATTATTATAGATACTTAAAAAAGCTTTAAATATAACCAAAAAACCAGTTTTTTTATATTTTGCACTTGGGCCCTATTGAAATGTTGCTCTTGAAATTAAAGATTTCGAGTTTCTCGATGCTACATATAATAATAACATACTCAAGGAACCTTTCTCTGAAGTTTTTATTTTGAATAATTCATAAAAAGCTGCTAAAAATTTAGAAAAATCTATTGCACCAGGCAGTAATTTAACGAGTCCTACGTAAATTCTTTTTAATAATAATTATCCTGTACTTATTGCGGAGTTTCCACCTATTTAGAGTCCCACGCGAAAATTATTAGGAAGTACAGGATAATTATTATTAAAAAAAGAATTTACGTAGGACTCGTTAAATTACTGCCTGGTGCAATACTAAATACATTGAAAATATGCTTGTCAAACAAGGAGGGGTGCAGTGGGGAGGCAATAACGAAAAACTGATAGTTCAAATTGCTAGATTGCAAACATGCGTGATAAACGCAGAAAAAAACCACGCTAATAATTTTCGCGTGGGACTCTAAATAGGTGGAAACTCCGCAATACTCAAAATACGTTCTTAATTTGAGATGGCGTCTCTCTATCTTTAACAGGCTCTCTAGTCGTTACTCTTTTTAAGGCTCTCTAGTAAATTCCTGGCTACTCCGATCGTAACATATGTGTGTTAGTGTTTATAGTGGAAGCCATCGTAAATGTTACGCGATTGAAAATGTTCGAAAAGTTTGTAGTTTCTTTGTAATTTTTGCTAGAACTGTGAAATTTATTCTAAAAGAGGATAGATCGGCATATAACAGTGCAAGTTTCAATCGTGAATCACATTACAGCCCGATAGCGGTTTCTAATCTGGTAGCGTTGTTCGCAAAGTTCCAATCATGAACAACAATGGATTTAGTACGGGAGAAGAGGACTCTCGTGGTCCAGCCGATCAAGTTTGTTGTCTCCTGGACGACGGCGAACGTTGTCGGAATCAGGCTGGGAATGCATCCTACAGCAAACGAATTCAGAAAACTGTAACCCAGCGACGGCTTAAACTGAGCATCGATTCGGCTGTAAGTATTGTTTATTACTGTAGTGTGAGTGTACGTGCAATGCACTATGAAAAATTCGTCGGAATATCTTTCCTCGATCATCATGGCAAGGCAGTTCCAATAGTTCAAGTTTCCTTTTAAGGCTCGTCATATCTACATTTGCGATTTCCACAAGGGACGCATTCAATGCGCTCGCACCAAGCGTCGCCGTCGTGATTCCGAAGATGACAGCAATGAAACCGATACCGACTTACCGGAGGTGGACCTCTATCAATTGCAGGTGAATACTCTGCGTCGCTATAAGCGCTTCTATAAGGTATCTACCAGACCCGGTATAAATAAAGCACAGCTTTCGGAGGTAAGGCAATGAATACTCAATGATTTTCAGTCAGCGAAATTGTTGCATTATAAACGAATTTTCAGACAATCATGAAGCACTTCAAAACCATTCCGATAAAGGAGAAAGAAATTCTGACTTACTTCATCTATATGGTCAAATCCAACTCGAACAAGCTGGACCACAAAAACAATGCCGGCAGCGAAGCTACATGAAAGTAGATTGACGTAGTCGCTATCGAAACGCGAACTGTTTCCTCTAGAGATGAAAAACAACGTGAGTAATATTAGGTTTTAAATTTTAATATTTCATTTTAAAATGTTTTCGTACTACGCTCCCAGTACTGTCAGTACGATGAAACTGTGCATTTGAAGAGTTAATACGAATTATAATATAAGCTCGATACCGATATTATGTTGTACACAGAAAGTAATGCCAGCGTGTGATAATTAATATCCGAAAGACTTGCTCTGGGGAGCTATTCCTATACTTTTGTATCAATCAAACAATCGGATGGATCGATAAAATTTCTTATGAGTCATTGATTCCTGATGGCTCAGCTGAGGTGCATTCAAAGAATTTGGACATTACTATTAAAAAGTCCTGTTTCAAGTTAGTTAGTTAAGTAATTAACTGGTAGGTACTCGAATGGTACGATTGATTGCTTTTCGAAGTCTATCTACGTTCTTAAAGGAAAAGCAGTTCATTTAAAATGTGCACACATCAATAGGAAGTGAATTATAAATAAACGGATTGGCCATACTCCAGTAAGACACAAATGATTATTTGCACTTCAACAGAACAGTAACTTGCACTATTTTTAGAATAGCTAAGGCTCAACATACAATAACAGCGTATTCTATTCTCGTAAACAATGTACACAATACTTTGAATATTTAATTTTCGATTCACTCTTCGCTTTAATAAGTTATGCGACCAACTGCTCCAGTTATATTTTTGGTTTCATTGATCGGACTGCGTAGTATGGTTTAGCGTCTTTAAGTTAGTGGTTTATTAGAAAAAATTGAGGTATTTTTCTCGAAGGTAAAAGATAAATGTCAAAGAGCATACAACAAAAAAAGTTCAGTTTGATTATTTGGAATCATTTGGAGAAATCTTAATTTCGATCGACTTATTTTGAACGAGTTGTTTCGCCCATTTCACTTCGCTGGCGGAATCGAGGATACGCTACAGACAAGCTATAAAGCTGTTTGTTTACATGGAAAAACCAAGGTTTCAGTTCAGTTCTACGTTCTACCAAGAGTAAAAACAGTGCAACATGTTGCGCATATAATAAAGCAACCTTTATTCATTTATACATACATTAACAGGAAATGGAAGGTCCGGGTTCCAACTTGATGAATCATCGTTTACTATCGGCTCTTCTTTGATGCATATCATATCAAGCATTGCTTCATTTTCTCTTGGCGACCACTTGACTTGCTCTGAACCGAGCTCAATATGCCCTGTCGAATAAATTGCATCCGTATAATGTCGAATATCATCGAATACAGAGGGATTATTTGCCTCCTCTGTTTTGATAGATCCTGGTTTAAGAAATGTGCCATTTTCTCTTTCAGTCAATTTTTGTATTGAAGACAATTCTATTTCCTTGATCGAGTTTGAGATAGAAATAATTCTCTTCATCGCAGTGGACTGCTGACATTCAGATTCCCTAGCAGGTAGATCTGCATCAGAAAGACTATTGCGAACTGTCGAATCTACGAAACCTTTACTGTTTCGTACAGGCAAGTGCGGGTGTCTGCGCATAAATCCGTATAACCACTCCTGACCAGCTAACTTAATATCATCCCACTTTACTGGATATTTCAAATTATTCGTGTTCGCAACTTCGTATGCCAACTGTCTTACTTCAAGTCTTGATAGTTTGTATCCATTGTTGGCACATTTTGCAATGCTTTCTGCCAAACTGTCTTCGAGACGAGTGTTGAATATTTTGCGCACCCCGTAATTCGGGCACATCTCGATGACTGCATCACCGTCTTCGCGTTGATTTTTTACATATCTATGCAACGTTGCAAAATTCAAGTTGGTTTCTTTTGCAACTTTACGAACGGAATTCCCTCGGAGGACTTTAAAAACAGCGTCCCGCATTATATCCGGCGAATAACGTTCTACGTTAGTTTTACGTTTGAAATTGCGTGGCATCTAAAATGGGAACGATTTAACCTATCACAACTGCTGAACTAGATTTATACTTAAAATTAAAGAAAACTTTTTTCACGATTGAATTCCGCCATTAATTTAATTCACGACAGATACTTATTTCGCCTACGACTTGCAGTCTTCATCAGTCTGTTTTCGACACTGATGTAGCCTGCAGTCGTAACAAGTGAAACAAGTTTTTTTAATTTCAATCTTCGTATTATGCTAAGACGCTCTAAAAACTTTGGTTAGACTTTTACTTACTGTTTCAATTATAAATACTGCAAAATTATTTCTCGCATATTTGATTCTCAATCAAACTAAAAATTGTTTTGATACCGTTGTTGTTGAGTGATTACCCGATAAAAAATCGCTCGTACTTCTCCGCTTCTATAAAGCTCTATAAAATAAAGTATGGCAAATTGCATAATAAACCTTTGCACGGTGCCTAACCTCAACTCTGGTTTGACGTTTTTGTGTGTTTTGTTTTGATTCCCTTTGTAACCTAATTTTATTGCTAGTGGGTTTATTACTTGTAATTCGTAGCACTTGCTTGCGGAAACCGGAAATACCCGACTTTTCCGAAGCAGAAAAATGATAACAGTTCTGTACAACATATATTTTTGTCCTTTTTGCAGTGTTTTGCTTCTGGGTCTTGCGAATAAGTAATCAAAACAAACCCCACAACACTGTCAAACCTGGGAAGAAGAAAAACGCACTGACATCTGCGTGCAATGCTTTATGCAAAAGCTTCGTACACCGATAAAAATAGACACGGCGCAGGTGTTACCAAAAGAATTTACACATGAATTTCAATGTGCAAATACCACGGTCCTGCTAGGCAGCCATGTTTTTGGAGTTAACATCTAACCATTTGCGTAAATGAAACAGCATGACACCGCTATATGTTCTGTTCCTTTCACTCTGCAAAGCCGGTATGCTGGCAGATGGGTAGTATTGTGCTTCCCGAGAAAATCTTTCGTTTTTCAGCTTTATATAGTTGTGCGCAAAGGTAAATCATGTATTATTGACAGTGTAAGCTCGTGTAAGTTTTCTATGTTTATGCTCTTATTCTTTGCTTAGATAACATTCGTTTTGTTCTATTACATACAGACTTACAAACAACACAGTCACAATGTTTTACGTTAACCGAGAATGATAAAATTTAAATGCTGATTGCGTTTGTAAAAAATTTGTGCATGTTTGAACGGGCAAACACGAAGCAAGCTACCCTAGCATTCAGCTGATGAGCGAGAGAGAAATATTGTTGCTTTTCTCATCACTCTTGCGTTGACAGTTTCTTACGAAATTTCGTGTGAGTGTAAAAGAGATACTTTGACTGCGAGCAACCAGAACAGAGCTGCGCGCAACTGTTAGGCGCACAACTAAACCTACGAAAGAAAAATTTTAGATAATAATCGCAATATTTTCAAATCTTAGCCAGATTTTTGCAAATAATACCCACGCCGGCAGTAGATGTTGGCTACTGTCAAACACATTGAGTAGGGATAGGGTTGCCAGTCCCTTGGCAAATATTGATAATTTTGTTTCATATATGCCAAACATTCGGATATCAAAACTTTTTCCCTTCGATTTAACGTGAAATAAAATGTATCATATGAAAAACCACGTTCAACAACCATGCTTTCTCGCAAACTTGCAGTCAACATGGTAGTCAAGGCCTTTGTCACTGCAAATCAACGTATTTTGAGGTAAAGTAGGTACTTTGCACCATGCGTCACGAGGTCTCTATTTTGCCGGGCCCACCTTACGCTCATTCTTGTGACGGCTTTTGGAGAAGCAGCAAGCAGCAGCTGGAGGATCTCTGGACCATGGACAAGCAGCAGAAGGGAAAACTGGTGGCAAAACCGGTAGCTGTGCAGTTGGGTGCGCTTTCGGACGGAAAGCCACTCACCCTTATTCTGCGAAGCGAGTGATGTGACCATTTGGAGTCGCCGCGAACTGGTGACAATTGTCACCTAGGTGACTTGCTTTGTCACCTAGGTGACACGGTTTGTTACTTAGGTGACAGGGGTTTGTTACCTAGGTGACTCGACTCGCCGTGGTGAGTCACGGCGAGTGCCAATTGTCGTATTGAGTCAAGTGACTAGGGTGACTGTCACAGCAAGCGGTCGTATAGACCCACTGGCAGCAGGAACTCGGTTGCTCACTGCTCAGCAATAGTAGCAATGAAAGAAGCCGAACACAAATCGACTTCTGTTTACGACAAAAGCGACACAACCCAAACTTGGCTGCGTAGTCCGAGGTTTGCATTCCCAGACGAATTTTCTAACCGCAAACGGACCACTTGCAGGGATGAATACATGCTCGGACGCTAAGACGCTGCAAGCTTTCATGCTGTGCAGCCCTTCTACTAGCTGAATATAAGAACCAACCAGTATCGCTCCAACTGTAAAGCAGTGAAGACGTCTCTGAAGAGCAGCTGAATAGTATTGTTTAAGTTCGTCTGCCAGTTCGTAGAACCACTGACGAACTGACAGGACACATAGAAGAAAATCCTTTAAAAACCATCGTCCTGCACATTTTGCTTGCACACTAGCACCCTCTGTTATGCATGTTGCGGAGTAGCTTGCATTTTCAGGGTTTTATGCTGTAGGGTTTTGTACTTTGAATGGTTTTATACTGAAAACTCAAAGCAACACACGCGCGCTGCGACGTGACCATGTTGCGAAACATGCTTTTTTGAAAAATGAATGGTTTTTTATTGGACGATGGAATTTTCGCGAGTGTCTTGTCTGTTTGTCTGTGGTAGAACTGTGCGCAACACATACAACTAACATACACGGAAAACAATGGCCGTAACGCCATATAACTTAGCCACAAATGGACCGTGTCTAAATACGCTTGTAATGAACCTCCAACAAACATTTTTGTTGTATAATAGCTTATCAAGCTTGTTTACTGCAAATTAGCTGTATAGTGGTTGAATAAACTGCTCTCCAAATAAAATGTTTGTTGGGCTAACTATCCCAAGTAACCAGTAAGCACTAAACACTAGTTTTTGACAACATTGTTAAGCATACAGAAGTATGATTAAAAGCTTATTTTTCTCTATATACTTCTGTAGAACTCATATAATAGCGGCCACAAGCATTCAATAAACATTATTAATGTTTGTTTCAGGCTTAACCGAAACGTCATTTTGTCTACATTATCGACGTATCTGAAAAGTATCGACGGCATATCGTTTGCTTGTTATGGAAAATAAAAATAGATTAATAGATATTGTCAATTGCAGGAAAAATTTACCAATCAATAAGTGCGCAATCGCTCATAAAAGTGCTATTTTAGCTTAAATCGTTTCGATCTCTTCGGCGCACTTATTGCTTGGAAGATAACGAAAAAGTGCGCCGAAGATACCGAAACGATCTAATGCAAAATAGCACTTTTATGAGCGATATCGCACTTTGGGTGGTACAATTTTCCTTGCAATTGACAATAAACAGAACCATTTTTTGAAATGCTGAATAATGTTACCACCTAGACAGGGCTCGAACCGGGAGTTAGCCATGCAACCTCATTCGTTATCTAAACCATAGCGGACGTGATTGAGTGAGTTGAAATTAGTCGTATTTAAATCTTGGTGATATTCTCTCTCATATCATAGCTACTTGTCCTGCATTACCAATAGGGTAGAAAAAGACGGCACGAAATAAGAAGTCAAGTACAAGCCGTTTATCAACACTTACGGCTCGTTTTAATATAATTGACTAAATGCATTATATTGCTACGTTATATGCGCATATATTGCTTTCTTTAATACTGATTTACGTTAATGCTTCTATGCATCAACAATGTTAATATACGTTTTAAAAGCATTAAGATTGCTAATATACAAAAGTTTGGCACCAGGGATGCAGAATTATTTCCAATATACGGTTTTGGATTAATGCTTATGGTTACTTGGGTAGTTCTGGAGTTATGAAGAAATTTATATTTCATTTGTATGAGAGCCCACCCTCCATCATAGAAAAAATTCTTGCCTCCAAAAACCTTCATATGCCGAATTTGGTTCCATTTGCTTGATTAGTTCTCGAGTTATGAGGGAATTTGTATTTCATTTGTATGGGAGCCCCCCATCCAAAATGGGGGAGGGGTCATAATTCCCCTCCTAAATAGGGTAGGGGTCTCAATGCACCATAAAAAAAATTCTTATCTCCAAAAATACCCACATGCCAAATTTTGTTCCATTTGCCTGATTTGTTCCCGAGTCATGCAGAAATTTGTGTTTCATTTGTATGGGAGCCTCTCTTCTTAGTGGGGTGAGGGGACTCTATTTTGCCATCATAAGAACCTTCCCCGGCCCCAAAAACCTCTACAGGCAAATTTTCACGCCAATCGGTTCAGTAGTTTTCGATTCTATAAGAAACATACCGACAAACAGAAATCCATTTTTATAGATACCGTCTTCAGGGGATACTTGCAACACCGGGGTTACTTGCAACACTTCTGCATTTCTGTGCATCGCGCTTTTGACAGCTCTAACGCATTTGTTTGTTAACATAACCATTTGTAGCCAATGCCATTTTAAAGAAGGGACGTTTAGCTATTGTTCAGTTAAGTGTAATCCATTCTATCATTGTTTTGCTTGTTTTTTACGATTGGAAGGTAATTTTACTTTTAGAGTAGGGAAAATGGATGTGCAAAGTTGCGTCAGTTCATTGACATAAAATTATTTTTTATCGTTTGGTTCCTGTACACAATTAGTGCATCATATAAGCTAACAATAGCAGCTTTGAGCCCTGTTTATATTTTGAACTTGGAGAGGAAACGATGAATTCTTGTTGTTACTTCCAATATGGCGCGGCTTGCAGTACGCAAAATTGATAATTATCGCAATAGACAGGATGTACAACGTAAGTTTGCATCTGTACGATGTTATTTTGTCTACTGCCATCTCCAGAAAAATTAAAATTGCGAAAAATTCCACGTGCTTTGAAACGGCAATTTGGATTTCGCTGACATGCTGCATTTTCGCCGAACAGCGATACACGAAATTGGGAAACAAAACATGCCTCCAGTATCTCTTGAAACTTCAAATAAACTCAAAATTTCTAAAAATAGTCATTCGCGGTTTGAAATTAAATTTAAAATCATACGAAACGCAAAATCAGAAAAGTGTTGCAAGTAATCGCGTTTCCTGGGTAACTTGCAACACCCCTATCACAGACTAACAGACATAACACTTCAAACAAATTTTCTAACAAAACATCGTTTCAATGACACCCCCAAAACTTGTAAAAACACTAGCATCAGCTGATGCAGTCTTCGCGCTACGCAAAGCAGCTTGCTATAAATTAAGCAATGCTATAAATTTACTTGTATATTATCTGACAACAGCGCCAACGCAAGCGAGCGGCGTTCTCGCGCAGCAACTGTTGTTTGAGTCATGGCTTAACTGAACATTTGCAATGATCGTTTTTATTGGCGATGGAATGAGGCTTCAGTGTTACGTCTGTTAGTATGTGCCCCTATTTTCGGTTCATTCTACAGATTCATTTAGTTGATAAATAAATCAAAAGTACTCATCACTATACAAGTTTTGGCTACTTACACTTGGACCTAAACGGTACACTTCAAAAGTTATACCAAGTCAAAGTTCAAAAGTGTTCCAAGTATCCCTGGATGACGGTATAGATTAAAATTTCATAATATTTTAATGGAGTCGCGTGGCGTACTGTACGATCAACACAATGAATCGATGCGATTTGTAATTACTATGCTGCAACACTGTTTACTTGTGAGTTGTGACATAAACTGTCGTGTGCAGTCAAATCAATTACCATCAAATCGATTTTTTGATGTTTATAAAACCAAATTAAATCAGCTCCTAAAAATTTTTTGCCCACGTAGCTTAAGAATAGAAGTCAAGAGCTACCAAAAACGAAGATGTATTTTCGTTTGAGTAATCTCACGCGAGGCGGCACCAAGGAGTTTGTGGCTCATCAACCGCAGGACAAAAGCAATCGATGAACGTGTCGGCAGGAGAGAAAGTGAGAAAGTGTAATAAATTATCCTTTACGATAGTAGGATACTATACTCAGTTTCCTGTGAGACTGAGAATGCGATCAATAGGAGAGAGTCGTTATCATGTTATACTAGATGAAATAGGAGAGCGTCGTTATTGTAGTACTGTGGGCCAAACCCATTTGTATTTTATTGGTTTGAACTCCTAGTAAAACCAAGTACTCTTACTTAAAAAATACTTACAGCAAAGAAATACCCGCGTTTTTATATTTTTCATGTTTTAAATAAGCCTGCCTGCCTGTTGCTTCTTAGAGGTTTGTGAACTTTAGAAATGTGGATTCTTTTTAAAATTCAGACGTGGATTCTCTCTGGGAAGAAAAATATGTATATATGATTGTCAACCGAGCAATCGCATGGTTGGAGTAGTAAAGCAATAAAGTTATAGTTCCGGTGCTAGTTCGTGAAAGGACATCAAACAAGGTCCTCGTATTTCGTTTATCTCGTCTTGTAAGTAACAGCCCAGAGAGGCACCACCTATTTGTTAGATGGAGGATAAAACAATTTACCAGTACCAACTGTAAACGATTAAGTTGTGAATATGTTAGAGATTGCATCTGATTCATGTTGCTGCAGTTCACTGATCTCCGGTTTATTTTCAGACTGTTCGATTAAGGTAGTTTTTTGATCAAATTTTCGGGGAATCAAAGCAAGGATTAGGCAATTTTGTTCATTTTGCTAATCCTTTATGGTAGTGGAAACATATTTATCTAAGTGTTGTGAATAGCGGTTTTTAGAATAACTTATTGACGGCAACTGTTAGAATAGGATTGAAGTGAAACAGGTAAATTTACATTTTTAATAACAATTGATTTATAAATCTCAGCTTGTCTAGCTTAGAAAAAATATCGCCTAGAATATGCATAAAATAATATACCGTGAATTCGGGTGAAATTGATCACTTTTTCGAGTATTTTTTAAATATCTTTGAATAGAAACATATTTAGGAAGATGATTCAATTTTAAAATAAGTACTGTAGTGCTGGCTACACGACAGTATCATCTATATCTTATATAAATAGTTTTATTTTAGATAAAACTTAATGTAATCGTGAAATTGAAAATTTACAAATAACGGGTGAAATTGATCACGTAGAAATCAAGACGATATTGCTATTAAACCATACGCTCTGACAGCAATAACCTAACGTGCAGTATAAAATCTGGCGTAATCGAGATATTGCCTGTATGTAGGCAACAATGTCGCGTACAGCAACTAGCACAAAAATCAAACAGTCAGCTCTACATTAGCATGGTGGATGCATCTGCTAAATAAATATGAACGATAGAAAAGATATTAAGCCAATTTTAGCATCGTAATCGTTTGTTTTTGTTTAAACATTGCTGTATATATGTGTAAATGTACGATTTTCGTATACAATCTTCACCAATCTAGTGAAACAAATAATTTAATTCTCCTCATATACGGGAGCTTGACTGTCTCTTTGAATGTGTAGTTGCATTTCGCTATGTAAGCACAAACCGATCTCTTGCACTCTCATGCAACTGCCATATGGAGCGTTTGTAAAATTTGTGCGAAGTATTGACTGTCTTTTGCACCCTTTTATAAATCCCTATTCTGCTTCACAGAAAGAATAAACTTTCGCAGGTGGCAGCTCCATTTCGCACCCATAGCGATCTAGAAATCTATGTTGCCTCAGTTCATGATGTTATCAATCGTTTTATTTCGTAATAGGTCAAATCAAACAATTTCTGTCGCATAATTTTATTCATGGAAATTATCAAAGCACAGCCAGATAATTAGAGAATCGAATTAGTTCTATCAAAATTTCCTTCTGCAACGAAATTTGTGTTAACAGCAAGGAGTTTTATCGGGCATGTTGAAAATTGCGATTCGATCAAAATAGTAAATTTTAAAAAATCAAGCCATTTACAAGATTAATCTTGCTGAAAGCCAAGTGACTTTGACCTGTAACTCAATCTTTATATGGATGGGTGCATATTCAGCTTTATGAATCAGTATAAACGTAGAATAAAGAGTTTTTTACTCGTTGGTCCAAGGTGATCAATTTCACCCGACTGATCAATTTCGCCCGAATCGACGGTAAATAATATTGTGCGTTTTACGCGCATTAAGAACTGTTCACTTTATAAAGTTTTTGCTTATTTTTGACTAGAAACTGTCAACTTTCGAACAAATTTACAAGTCCTAGTTATACGAAACAAAATTATTGCTCTTATTGAAATGTGAAATATGAGATTTTTCGCTTGTTCCTGAAGAATTCTTCAAATTTTTTAATAGCGCACATGAGATTTTGCACAGCTTTCGTCGAAACTGCAGCAAAACGCCGTGGACCACATTTTCTAGACACTTTCAACAGAGTTGGTTTCTCTTCCATCTTTCTTAAAGTTCAAACACGCGTCATTGATTTCTGGGATTGCAAAAGCAGTTTTTACGCTCAAAACAAAAAAAAAGTTTACCATTGAGTTCTTTGCGGCTATCAGAATACAATTTAAGATGCCAATTTATAACAGCAGTCCACTCAGAAAACTGGTATACAGCAATGTGGAGTAAAAAATCCTAGATATGCCAATAAACGGTTCATTTACTGCTTATGTTAATGCTTATTTATTTCCTGGGAAGTTTTAATTTATCCTGACGATTTATTTCATGTTTTATTAATTGGTATTTTTCAATAACTATATATTTGCAACAAACTAGTAACTAATAATGTAATGTATATACTGGAAACTATCACTTGTTGTTCTTACCTAGCCCCGATGATGGGTAACATCTACCCGAAACCGGTTGGCGAATAAGGTAAATGCTTATTTTATTTTGTAAGAACAACAAGTGATAGTGTCCAGTATATACATTACATTATTAGTTCAATAGTTCTTACGTTGCACGAAGATACGAAAGTGAAAGTAAACTAGTAACTTTGAATGAAAGTTAAATAAAATTCAATATTGATACGTATTAACGCAGGTTTCCCGTAGTCCAGTCCACATGGGCAAATTGTGCTTGACTTCAAATTGCTGTTATTTGAAAAAATTCTGATTCAGGTTCGATTCTGAAAATGAAACATATGCTGGAAACAATTGTAGAAGAACTTCTGTTTGTTTCATTCATTTGCATCGACGATATCGGGCCTTGACAATGACTGTGTCTGTGACAGCGGTAATGATATGTAAACCAAGTTTTGTCTCGTTCCTAAATAACTTTTTGAGTAAGTTTTATTCGAGATACACTAAGTTATTGATCGTTTTCTGTCAGGAAAAGTGTTTATAAACTTAACACGATGACCGTATAAGTATAGTAAACAGTCAACTTGAAAGTGACTACAAGCAAAAGTTTAGATGAGTAAAATTTATGGTGCTTCTTACACATACATACAATTGGTGGCAATTCTTGAATTGTCAACTAACATTAGAAAAGGGCGAATAAGCCAAACGTCAAACAGAACGAGTGAGAGTTCATTTTCCTATGCTGCTCCAGCAAAAAATAACTCTCTCTCGGTCCGTTTGACGGTTGGCTTATTCGCCCTTTTCTAATGTTGGTCGACAATTATACCTCAGAAATTTGCATTTTTGACTTTTGATGTAGGACTACGTCTTTCAGAAAGGTAGCGGGTATAGGGTGTCATTCCAAAAAATCTTTCTCGAAAAGTGGTCAGGTTTTGAACGCTAATAGCTTAGTTCGATCGATTTTTAATATTCTTACACCAATCGATCGGAAAATTTTCGAAGAATTGGCCCAAACGAAGAAAAGTATGGATTCTTGATGTTGAACTATTAAAAACTTGAAAATAATGAACCTATGTTTCTGACCAGAATTTTCGCTTCGTGATTGGTTGTTGGAAATGACGCCATCAAAGTGGAAACGCGTTTTCACGGTTCGGCTTATAATTCAGTCAATTTTCGATAGATTTCAAAGATATTTACACCAAATGATCGGAAAATCGATTTGGAAAATATTGAAAATATAAAAAAACTATTGGTTTTCAATGCGCGTCATTGAAAAATTTAAAATAACTCTAACTCGGTCGTACTAGAAATTGTCGCTTTGTGATTGGTTGGAATAATTTCCAATTATTATCGAACAAGTCTTGGTACAATTTAGGAATCAACGAGAAAGTCGATGGAAAATTCTATTTAATTCTACTATAACAAAGTTACAAGAGAACTAAATGAAATTCTACCATTTCTCCTTGATTGCCATTTGCCTTGATAATTCCTTATTGTGCTCAATATTAAATAATCGTTACGTTGAAAAATTGAAGATAGAATTAACAAAAGGGCAAATGTCGCAAGCGTAAACAAACCGAGTGAGGGTTGATTTTCCTATGCTGGTCCAGCAAACAATAACTCTCACTCGTTTAGTTTACATTTGCGACATTCGCCCGTTTGTTAATTCTATCTAGAATTGTCTGCCGTGAATAAGTGATAGCAATTAAAACCAAGTAAACACCAAATTAAACACTGATTCGCCGCAACCAAATCGCAGGAAAACGCATTAAAACTAAACCCAATGTTTTATTTTAATAAATATTGCTGGCTCAATAAACTTTACTGTGATCAGCGGAGAACAATAATCTTTTATATCTTCATAAAAGCATGTTTTCATCCTTAAAAGGACGGTGTCTGGTAATTGATACATCTGTTAGTAATATCGGCATTCTTCTCACTTTTCTTGGGCAATACAACAGCTTGAATGTTTGGCAAAACACCTCTAGTAACTCCGAAGAAAAGTTTGTTCATTTTTCCGTCAATACGGACAGCCAGCTGCAGATTGGTCTTCTCGTCACCACAAAATCTGCCCGCCTCACAGTGGGACCATTCTGGAAAAAGGCGGTCAAAAGTCTTTCTCGCTTTTCTTGACGTTTTCGAGCTTAGGTATCTTAGGAGAAGTTTCATAAAAAAGTATTCTGCATCCAATGACATTTTTATATAATTAGATATTAAGGGGATAACAAATTTGAAAAAATTCACATTTTATAGAAACTAGATAGCATGGTCATGTGTTCGGCAAAGTTGTAGAACTTTGAATTTCATTAAACTTTGCTGAAGATACTAAGTATCTGCATCATATGGTTTGCGAGATATAATTGACTTTCTGTCGTGATCCCCTTAAAATCAGTTTTTTAAACTTTTTGTACACAAGACCTTATCTAACAGGTTCGACATGTTCTACAAACTTTTGGATACTAACAAAATACGTAACTTTCTAAAATGTGTTAATATCATTTGTTGCTTTATTTGCTTTAAAAATTGATTAGAAGCATAAATTTTACCGTTTTGACAAGTATTTTTTTCCGTAAATAGGCACCTACTGGCAGCTAAAGTTAGCATCGCATGAACTGCCATAGAATATAGTATAAGTGTGCCAAAAATCTCGGCCGGGTCTGGTCGGGAATTTTGGTTATTTCAATTATGAATTACATTCATATATGCTGGTTTTAGTAAGTTATCAGGGTTTTATTATTCGTATATGTTTATAATAATTTCATAGGACCTCATCCACGTCTGTTTCGCTATCTGTTGCAGAATTATTTTCGTTCTGGTACATTACTACATCTGCGAAATTACTACTGCTGGTTTATGGGCGCACGTAATTTTTTTTGGCAGCAAAACGTGAACGACTCACTGGTAACTTTGCTCTTTTGTTCAAACTGAAATTGAAATGCTCCATTTTATTCAACGTAGATGATAGAATGATGGACCATGAAAAATAGGCGGGACCGATTCTTGTCGCTTGCTCTGGTACATAACATGAGGTAAGCCGGCGAACAGCATTATTCAAACGCTAGCTGAGCCACTGCCAAAATCGTACTGGCATGTCTGGACGAAAGAAAGAGAGCGGCGTAAACAGAGATGTCAAAAATGCTGTTCAAATATTACGAATACGGATTAAGATGTCCTCCATTATGGATCGTAAAAAGCTGCAAAAAGCAAATAGACGGAAAAGTTTATCCAATAATTTCAGCAATTCAATGGAAAAGCGTAATATCAAAACACTGACGAACGAATCATAAATGTTTGAAGGAAGAGATTGGTAAAGCTGACATTTTGGAACCACTCTAATTCAGAAAGGAGTATTCTAAGCGCCGAATAACATAATACAGGTCTAAAATTTTCCAAAATAGAACAAGTAGGTATGCAAAACTGAACCACTTTTAAATTTAAATAGTTGTACTCTTTTTCATGAAATTGCTATTTTATGTTAGAAATGGCTCGTGTAGAACTTCGAGCACTTACTTTCAACGCATTTTTCTTCTTTTCATTATTTTGTAACACGAAAAGATCAGATTTAAAGTGACAAACTGATGCTATAAATGAAATTTCGATACCATTCTACCATGACAAAGAAGACATGTTGGTATCACGACGGGGTGATGAAATATAACAATCAGGGCGCATTCGATAAAAGCGCAACGTCATCGATATTGATTGACATAGACAATATCACGGATTTATTTCAAAGTTCCTACATTAGTTATTCATGTATGCTTGAAATTATTAAGCAGCCTGTCTTTGCTAAATCACGACAATCTGTGAATTGCACTGTCAAGCTAGAAATTTGCACGTTATTCTTGGCCAAAACGGTGTCATTAAAAATCAATCAAATTGTAAGAAAACGAAAATCATCAACCGTATGGATCAACATGTTGCTAACGACTTTCGAACAATAAAGCAAGCTAATCACTGCAATCGAGGATCATCTGGTGATTTCTATCTTGCATTGACAGTAATTTTGTTTGAAATCGCTTCTAATGTATCAATATTAGCACGCAAATACCGCGCTTGGTCGTGTTTGATTCATTGATGATTTAACGATCAAATAAATTTACTACTTCGTGCCGTATGTTGTTGCTGCTGCTGCTTTTGCTTGACATGGGGTGGCTTGGTGATTCATTAAAATATGTGGGACATCAGGACAACCATCGAGCGGGAGAGCAACAACAAGGCTTCGAAACAGCCCTCAATGGTATAGGGAACTAGTGGTGAAGTGGGTTTCACCGATTTTGTAATTTGCCAAACCTAAATTTAATTGCCCCCTACAAATAGGCTGTCGAACCAATTAAGTTCTATTGTGCTCGGCCAGTAGGATATCGAACAAACTATATCGAGGAGAAAGCCATGCGCCACTTGGGATATTGGCACCAAGAAGCAAAAACAATGTCGAACTAGAAGTAATTTGTTGGTTGTAATCATATTTATGTTGTGGTTTCTCGCGTTCGCTCGGGAGTCGATGGCTTGCGTTTGGTCGGAACATCGGAGAAGGATTTTCTTTCCGGCTGTGCGCTGTCTAACATTTTCCACATCTCGACAGTGAAGTTTCCCTTCGGCGTAAGTCTCGGGCATGTTCGTGTGTAAGTGATTACTCATTTTTCGTTGGACGGTTATTCACGTTCGATTGCCGTATTGTGTTCTAAACAGTTAAAGTGTTGTCTTCTTGGTGGATGAATGGTCAGGATCAGGATAGAGGTGAAATGTAACCAACGGTGGTCGAGGTTTTCCGCACCTTGAATAAGCAACGCGGAACAACCGAAGGACAGTTGTCGTGTTAATGGTGATTAACTTAAAGCCACCAGAAACAATCGGTGTCCGTGTTGTGCACGCAAGAGGTTTGTGCTTCTAGATTGATAGATAATATAGGAGCTATTTTTGTTGCATTGAATTTGGAATTGCTCGCTCATTGGTTTTTTCGATCGCTTGATTAAGGAGTGATAGTATAGGAAGAAACGTTGTACACAACGCAGAAAAATGGTCCAGTTTTTGAAAACTATGCTGAATAATATATTTCAATTTCGAAAACAGTGATCGCCCATCATTAATGTGCAACTGTAAGGCCGCATTTGATTTATGATCCAGATTATTTGTGGTGTTATCTTGTGCTGGAACAGAAAATCGCAGATTATTTATATACATATATAGGTTAATGATTTTGCTTTACTGGTTTGGTAATGTGACATTATGTTATCAGATTAAGGAGAAATCGCATGTTTGCACAACTAACAAATCAATATGAACAAATAATATACAACGCGCCATTTTTGATGGATATTTTTCAAACCAGTAAACAGCGAGTAAGGACAACATATATCCAACATTTGTGTAGATGTGCAGAAATATGACATTCGAACATTTGTGAGTCGGCCATTAGATCTATTATGCCATTTGTTGTTTCGGTCATTCGTAGGTAATCTTTGCTTGCTATAAAAACATTGGTATAATCATAAGGTACCATTTGACATAAATGCGTTTGGCATAACGACCATGTGGCCTTTAGTACTCATTACAAGTTGAGAGACCTATTTACCGTGTCAGTAGCAAATGTTCCTTAGATGATTCAGGGCGTAGGCCTTAAGGGGGCATAGTACTTTTTACACCATATTTTTTGCCTAATTTCAAATATTTTATTCTCGATAACGCGAAAAGCGAATCGATTCGGGTTTTTTGCATTCCAAACATTGCACTTTATACTAATATTTACAATTTTGTTTGCATATGTGAACCCCTTCCCCTCTCCCCTACGGCTCCTTGAACATGATCGTTCGAAAAAAACATGATTTGCGGTACCATGGATTGGCGCTGGGGGTCTTATCCGAATTGCAAAATTCCAAAACGACATGAAAGTATATTAAATTATCTCGTGTTTGACCCATCCTTTTTTTAAAATTCGAACGCATAACAAAATGGCGGACATTCAAACATAAAACTAAGGTTTTTAGTCGAAAAAATTGACTTTAAACATTTCTAAAAAATACAAAAATAGTAATATCAAAAAAAGGATGGGTCAAACACTAGATAATTTTGTTGGTTTTAAAACAAAAAAAGAATCATGAGAATTGCTTGAGCCGTTCTTGAGATATTTATGGTACCGACTTTCAAAACCTGGTTTCGAGAAAAACGACGTTGAACTTTTTATTCGCCGTGTAATCGCTCCAGACATGCGCGGTACAAATAGCTGTAACTTTGTCAATTTTTGGAATTCATTGAAATGACTTGAAACACATATGGTCAAAATGTTAATCTTTCGAAATAATCATTAAAAAAAATTTCGATTTTTTTAAGTTGAAAAAGTACTATGCCCCCTTAAGTAAAGAGCCAAGGTATACAAATTCGTTAAGTACATCGAACCAATCGCCGTCGATTATTGTCAATACTGCCCAAGAGGCATCGGTTGGTGTCGATTTCGCTGGCCAGCATAAAGTTTTGAACGTATTTATCAACCGGTGCAGATTAGTGGCCAGTTTTTCTGCTGGGCTCTTCTTAATAAACTCCGCTGGTTCGACTGGTTGGGTGGCGTCCTTAACTACGCCTATTGTTGGAACTGTAGTATCCACGAAATTGTATTCTTCGCCACCGCACAGTGGTCCAAACGGGTGAAAAGTGGAACTTTTTTCCTATCGTCTTTCGTTTTTATTTTAGCAATATAGTAACTACGGAACTTTTGTTTATAGGAATACCTTCATAATTTGAAACTGTCAAAAGTTACTCATGGCTTACTTTGATAAAAATAAAAAAATAAATTTTTTGTGTTGGAAAACACAGACATAGTTTCTTCAGCAAAGTTGTAGCAAATATAAAGGCAAACAAATTTACTGAAGAAATGATATTTCTATCTCTTTCGTATGTGTGTAGAGATATTAAACATTTTCTGTGGAAGTTCTTTGAAAATTGCATGTATATGCATTACTTTTATTGGTTGCATTTTACAAGAACATATTGTTCTAGGCAATTATCCAAGCACTCAAAACACACATTTTTGCAAAAGGACGCAAATATCTACGACCTTTCTTTACAAAGTTATAGCTTATTTAAGCTTTATTTTGCCTTAACTTCACCTATCGGATAAAATGGGGCAAGTAAATATATAAAATCAGTGCTTCACCTTGAAGCTTAGGTCAGGTGCTACAAACTTGCTTAGGTGCTGCTTGTCTCCACCCACCCATATGAGAGTGCCGTCATCCGGGGCGATATTGTGCCAAAAAAGCATATATTTTTGTTTTTAGCTCAGTATACACACAATTTAGGAACTAAGTTGATTTCAAACCTGTCTATATAGTTGTAAATTGTTCAATTAACAACTACCGTAGAGATGGTTTAGTTACAATGAAACCTAATTTTATATTAGTGCTTGAACTTTGGCACAATCTCACCCCTTCTAGGAAGTGACATTGTGCCAAAAACATAATGTTAGGCTAAAAACGTAAACAGTGAACATTAGCATGTTTATAAACAATACACATAAATATCAGTATAAAGTAGGTAACAAGGGGCCGTCCATGAATTAAGTGAACTATTAGGGGCAGGGGGTCGGCAAAAAACAACGCATCATACAAAAAGTATGAACGAAAATAACCCGGAGAGGTCTGATATAACTAAAAATGAGTTCGTAGTCAATGGGCAGCCTTTATATAGCCAGTAGCGTTTGTAGGGTTAACAAGGGGGAGATATATGAAGGGGTGTATCCTAAGGGGACATACCTATTTGATCATTAAACAAAAGTAACCAATACTTCGTTCGAAAACCCGCGGCCGCAGAACATATAGCCTACCCCACCCCCCTCCCCCTCCCTAAAACTGGCAATTTATACACGGTATAATATATCCGTCTTATATTAGAGTGTTTATTCAAAGTATCTGATATTTCCAGAGAAAAAGTAAAAATTAGTTTAAATTATTTAGCAGACCTATGATGCTGTTTGCTCCAACATGAATGATGCAATCTAATCTATGAAAATATTGTGCCCAACAGTAAAGAATGTTAGTGTGCTAGTGTATACTGACGTATTTTTTTTTGTGTATGTGAAATCCACAAATTGGATCGATCATTATGGCTTGGCACAATCTCACCCCCGTGAAGCTCGAAAAGTACAAAGTTTCGAAAAATATTATTTTCGTATTCAAAACTTATCCAACGCATAATAACCTTTCAATACATTGTAAATGATTAGTTTATATACCTTAAAGATAGCAAGATGATGCGATTTCTTGTTTGGGTTGGTTTATGCGGGAGATTTTTTACAAGCGTTATTTCCGCGTATTTTTGATCGCGAACTTTGAAACCCTGTTTAGGCTAAATAGTTTGCTAATATTATCTGTGTTCTATTCTAAGTTATGAATAAATATGTTATGTTCATCATCATTTTGAATTTAGGTCACCAGTTTCTATAGATATAATAAATTTTCACAAATAAACATTTTTGGTTTTTGGCACAATCTCACCCCCGTGGCACAATCTCACCCCGGATGGCGGTACGGTAAGCATATGTTTTACGTGTTTTGCGTACGCCATAAGCTTAATACACGCACACTGTTAAACCATTTTATAGAACACAAAAAACAAGCAAATTTATAGCTGAATACTATAAGCTTTGAGAACGAAAGAAAAACAATACGTTCGAAGAAAGATTTAAGCAATGGAAAAAAAACTATTAAAACATGATTTCCGTACTCTAATAAGGGTAGGTGGGGAGAAGGATCATCTATACAAGTTTACGGTACTTGATTCAAGCTTTAAGGTGAAGCACTGATTTCATATCTTCACTTGCCCGATTCTACCCTATCGGCTCGTGAAGTTAAAGAAAAATAAACGTTAAATAAGCGATAACTTTGCAAGGAAATTTTGAGTACTTCGATAATTGCTTAGAATAGTGATGGGGATGGCCAGTGCGGCCCTTCGTGATGATTCGTGCGACCCGCGGAATGGTTTGAGGGATGGCAGACTTATGAATACTCTCAGTCACTCAGTTCAGTAGATCTGATTACTTTCCGGTTTAAATCTTGTGGTGATTCCTAAAAATCGGCTTTTACTGCCGGCTATTTTGCATTTTGGTATGCGCAAGAATGGCCAGAGGTCATTGCGGCCCGCGGACTCATGGGGCCTATCTAATTTGGCCCGCACCACGCCTATGCCTGGGCACCACTGGCTTAGAACAACGTGTTCTTGTACAATGCAACCAACAAAAGTTAAGTTTGAAACACTAATTTTAAAGGAAGTTTTTAAGAAAATGCTCATTAGTTCTGCACTGGATGGAGATAGAAATGTTATTTCTTCGGCAAATTTGCTAGTTCGAAAACAGACACTGAGGAAGCCTGCAAGTCGTAGGCGAAATACGTATCTGTCATTGAATAAAATACACATAGTAGAATTAAATTGGATAAGTTTTCTTATTTTTTATTTTTAGGTAAATTTGCTTGTTTTAATATTTTCTATAACTTCGCTGCAGATACCATATCTCTAACTACTAACGCAAAAAAGTATTTTTTTATTTTTATCGTAGTAAGCCATGACTTACTTTTGACACTCTCATATTATAGGGGTATTTATACGAACAACGGTGCAGAAGACCCGAAATGCTAAAATGAAAGCAACAGACGCTAAGAAAAAAGTTCTACTTTATGCCCTTTTGGACCACTGCGCGCCGCCATGGTTCTCTGCCAGGATACTATTTGGGCGCTCGTCAAACTTCTGCTTTCTCCTTTTGGTTACCTCACGAGCATCTGTTAAGACTCCTATTTTTATCCCAACACAGCACAGTGTTTTTGCGCGAGTGTTGGACACCGTATGGTGTTTGTCATTCCGGTTCGGTGCCTTCCAAACTTTAGTCCAGAACGTGGCATGCTTTCCAAGCAGAGACTTTCCAAATTGGACTAAGTTTAATCGTCGTAAAAAATCTTCGACCTGCTAAAACGGGGAGATTCTGTCACTTTTTTGTTTCTAAAAACACGTTAAAATTTTGATGAAGTATTTTCTAAACAATCTCGAAGCATGGATTTCTAGTTAGACAATGCTTCATTATTTTCAATTTTTCAATAGCGTGCATTTCAGAAATTAGTTTTCTTTATTAGTGTGACCTTAATAGTATTTAAAACCTCAATAAATAACGCTCAAAACCTACCATTTTTCATGACGCGCATATCATTTTAGATTTTTTGGAATGACATTCTACCCTAAACCTTACGGTAAGATGTAATCCTACGTCAAAAACATGTCATAACAAAATACCAACATCCGAGACAGTAATCATATGCCACTACCATCATCAGATTTGTCTACCACAGCGCTCATCAAAATCGAAAATGATATTCGTTGTGCCATGGATCGAAAACTTGTCACAATCATGGTACTTCTCGATTTCAGCAAAGCTTTCGATTCCATTAATCACTCACTGCTATGTAAAAAATTTAAACGTTTATTCGCGCTTGAAAAATGTGCTCTTGATCTTCTCCATTCATATCTTTCGGGAAGAGCACAATATGTTGATTTCAATGGCATGAAATCGAACTTATTAAACGTAACAAGCGGAGTCCCGCAGGGGTCAATTTTGGGACCGCTTTTATTTACTATGTTTATTAACGATCTGCCTGAACAACTTCTGCATTGTAAATTTCATCTTTATGCTGATGACTTTCAATTATATCTTTCCGGGAAAATTAATGAAACGCGATAAGTAGTGAATAATATCAATATGGACATCAGCAAAATTATTGAATGGAGCATCTCCAATGGCATTCGATTAAATGCGGCCAGAACTCAAGCAATTGTTTTTAGAACAAAGAGAATGGTTCTTGATGAGGTTGATAATATTGTGGTTGGAGACAAAATAATCGATTATTCAATGGTTGTCAAAAACTTGGGCATACTCATGGAAAGTTACATGAAGTGAAATGCCCAAGTATCAGCCGTATGTAAAAAAGGTTTACGGGTCTATGCAATCTTTAGTTGCACTGCGCCATTTCACTCCTCAAGCGATTCGATAACAATTAGCTAGGGCTCTCATAATTCCACTATTTGATTATGGAAATGTCTTGTACGCAAACGTCTCAAACGAGAACTTTGAAAGACTCAAATTGGCATTCAATTCTGTTACTCGTTACGTCCACAATGCTCGCCGATTCGACCATATTTCAAGGTTCCAGAATTCTCTGGTTGGGTGCACATTCAGGAACTAGGGTATTTTGCCTATCATTGAACGATTCCAATGATTGGACAGCGTCCAATAAAACGCTAATTCTAGAACACATATACGCTCAAACCCGATCAAAGTGCACGAATTACTCACTTTGATCAGTTGTGGATCATTTCTTGTAACAATAGCGTTACATAAGGCAAGATTTAATAACAAAAATTCAAGTTAAACATTGTCATATACAATATGGGCTATAACCCTCTATTTTGTTAGCATTTCAGATAAGAAACATGTCTCACTAATTAACGTTTAAAATAATATTATTATCATATCATGCTGTACATAGCTAATGATATTCATCTATGCACTATTTGTCAACATTTTCAGGCAAAATAAAAAATTACTTATAGTTTTTAAAGTATTAAAATTTGACTGTTTAATCATTGGACAATAAAGCAACGATTGTCCTAAGCTTGTACAAGAACTGAAATAGCATGAAAAAACCGCATTACTTCTTATTATGCATGTGTATTTGACAGTTTTTATGTTTATGGCACTGTTTACAAATGGTTTTCATTTGTACACAAAAGTTTTCCGATGAAAATTTATGTAATGGTATTCATTTTTTATTTTATATACATAAAAGCATAATTTTTTGTTTTAATACAACAATTTCGAGAAAAATAGTCCTATTGCAAATTAAAGCTACTCCAAATTTGTTCAAGCTATTTGTACTTGTACCTTATCTGAGAAATTTTGTTATCGTGTATTTGATTTGGTGCTAAAAGTGCCTGCTCCTGAATTAGAGTATTCATAAAAATCATCATTTTAGTCTAAAGACTTGAAGAAAATTAAGAAGTTTGAATCACCAAATCCTTCCGGTCTAAATGGTACTGACAGGAAACGTAAGATACCTACTTCTATGAATATTGTAGAATAATATTGTGTTGGAACAATTATATAACGTTGAAAATATGTTGTTTTCTAAATTTTCGCCAACAATGGCAAGCCAGTTTTTCATATTTTTTGAGAGCTAAATAATTTTTTATCATTACTTTTGAAAAATTATAAATTTTATAATTTTATTTCTTTTATAAATAAAGGTTCGATGATGAAACGAAGATAAATGGTTCATTTTTTCAACTGTAAGGAAACGGACATTCGCAGTTTTCCAGATTATTATCTTGCTAACAAATTTATTTTGAGTAACGAGGAGAGAAACGAACATAATTTCACTACAATAACTTTTTTCTCTTGTAAAAAATAGTTCTAGCCATTAGGCCGCAGGAAATAGAAAAATAGGAAAAAGTATGCTTCGAGGGAACCGTAAAGAGAGAAAAATTTGCCAGAAAGCAACAGAAATGAAGAAGAAGAGCAGCGAAGTTTAGAAGGGGAAAATAAAATCCCTTAAGAAATATATTGATAACTAGTAACATGTTAGCTAATTGCTGATTATTTTTAATGAATATATCTTAAAATGTATTCATTCTTAATAGTAAGCTATCAAATTAACTTTGAGGTCGGTGTAATATATTGCATGTGCAACCATTGGACAATAAGTGTCCAACTATAGGACAATACGGTTTCAGAACTGTTCAACGATTGGGCATTCAAGCGTTGTCAAAAAATCGCATATTTTTCCACGAAAAGCTTATTTATTTCGTAAAAATGGCCATGTAATGTGAACATATTTTGTATTTGATTCAGATTTTTATGTTTCTGTCTATTTGTAATTATTTGTTTAGCAAATATCGTTAAAGCTCAAAACTCAGGGGCTTAGCTGTGCGATCATTGGCAAATTACCCTATTTGGACTTTCGAATGTGTTCTCAAACATACAAAATACTATTTGATGGGCCAGCTTACCTGTCTGACTTATATTCGTTTTCTCTATCGCCTAGAACAAATCATCTTTTGTTAACCAGTTGCACAACTGAGATCGGCAAAAAAGCTTTCCGCCATCGTAGTATTTTTCTATGTAACCGTCTACCGAGTGTGTGTAAAAATACCAGGAATTATTAAATTTAAAAAAAAACTTGTAAATCATTCTTTGCCACATTAAACTGATCTGCAGGAGTTGTTCATCACATTGTACATAAGCTTTGAGAACCAGTAAGAGGTTATTTGTGCTGCAGTGATATATGTATTATAAATAATAAATAATAAAATAATTTAACGACTTTTATTGCCCTGGTGCAGTTTTTTGTTGGAAGCTCTTTAGACATTTTTCAAAAAAATCTGGCGTCTCTGTCACTGTCTAAGCTTTTTCTTCGACGTAGCAAACGTGAAAAATCATATAAATTCTGTATAGCAACTTACGTGAACTTCATGTACTAGTTAATGGGAAAATTGATAAAATTTACCGGGCTTGCACGTAAACTGGTTAGTATGAGTGCGAGTTACCAACAATTTACGTGAATGTTACATGAAAAGTGTGATGGATCAGAATTACCTATGTTTTCACGTAAACTTGACGTGCTGATTTTTTTGAGTGTACTATTCATTCTTTTCGATACACAATTATTCCGTAAGCATTCACTTTGCCACTTTGCTCGGTTCCAAAGTAATCACCAAATATCAAATGACAATACTATAGTTGGAATCTTGATACAACTATTTAGCTGATATTTTCTTCTACACCAAACGTCTATCGATCTAAGACGACCGACGCCATTTTGGTGATCAGCAACGCTTCATCTATACCTATAAAAATGAATTTGTCTGTTTGTCTGTCTGTATGTTCCTTATAGATTCGGAAACTACTGAACACCGTTCGACGCAAAAATTTGTATGCAGGGGTTTTTGGGACCGGGGAAGGTTCTTATGATGGTAAGAGACCCCTCCCCTCTCCAAGAGCGATGGCTCCCATACAAATAAAACACCCATTTCCCGTATAACTTAATCAAGCAAATGGAACAAAATTTGGCATGTGGGGGATTTTGCAGGCATTAATTTTTGCGCAACTCAAAAACTAAACGAACTCGAGAAATTTTAGACTCTTCCGAAATGGTATTCCGCAAAAAGGTTTTTCGTGAAATGGTATTCCGAGTTATGGTCAACCGACAATTGGTTTTCCGCAAAATGGTATACAAGCTCGGCGAATATTTAAATGCTAACCGCTTTATTTTATGTGGCTGAACCAGGGGGGGGGGGGGAGTTGATTTTTACTCTACTGTGAGAAAAAATTGAAAATTTGTATATTAAACTACCCATGCTTTCATAGTTACGTAATTGCCAAAATGAATCATCTAAAGTTGAACTGCTCAGAAACTTGCAAAACTCGAGATAGTAACACAGGTCACCCGAGATTCACGATTTATATACGTCACAGTTTAGTTTGTGGTAATACGAAATTTGTCGGGTCAGCTAGTTTCTTATAAAAACTGGATAAAAACTTAAAGGTTTTTGAAAATTCTTGATCATTTATAACATCACTTTTTTTTCAATTAGCACAACGTAATCATGCGATACACAACTTAATCCAAACAAGTTACATTCCACAACTTGTGTTAACACGACCGCACCGACAACACTTCGAAACGAACTGAAAATCACATCAGGAAAATATCGGCCAAAATTCGAGATTTCTTTTTCAAGGAGTTCACTCCTGTACACTCAAAAAAATCGGTACGCCCCCTGCAAGGTACCCTCCCAAATCCTGTCACGCCGGTTGTCACCGATAGCACAGGGTTTCGTAGGGAATTGCCAGACGGGCTTCACGGAAACTCGCGCAACTGCGGACAAAATTTTTGTCATCCAACAAACCTTACAGAAACGTTGGGAGTACAATATGCCCACGCATCGCATCTTTATTGATTCCAAAGCGGCATACGATACTATCGATCGAGACCACTTATGGCAGATAATGCACAAACACGGTTTTCCGGATAAACTGACGCGACTAATCAGAGCTACGTTGGTGTGATGTGTTTCATGCACATCTCGGGGACACTCGGCTTGAGACAAGGTGACGGCTTATCCTGTATGCTTTTCAACCTCGCTCTTGAGGGGGAATCCGACCGGTGGGCATCGAAACGAGGGGCACGAAGGGTAGCCATGCCAACTCTTAGGATTTACAGATATCATAGCCCGGAACTTTGCGATGGCGGAGGCAATGTACGCCAGACTGAAAGCGAAATCTAGGAGGATTGGGCTAAAAATAAATGCGCCCAAGACCAAATACATGAAAGGAAGAGGCTCAAAGAAAAACGCGTGGCTCCCACGAACGGTAACCGCCGGCCGGCGATGAACTAGAAGTGGTAGACGAGTTCGTGTAATTGGGATCGCTGGTGGCCGTGGACAACAACAAGGAGATTCAGCAGCACATTCAAGCAGGCAATCGGGTCTACTTTGTCCTGCCCAAAACGCTACGAGCGAGTAGCATACGCCACTGTATGAAGTGGGCAATTTACAAAACCCTTACCAGACCGGTAGCTTCATGGTGGACTTGAAGCCGTGATGCTGCTCACGGAGAGCTTACGCGCTCTTGCCGTGTTCGGGTGGAAGGTACTGTGGACGATATTTGATGAAGTACAAACTAAGTGGAAAATAGTGGAGGCGTATGAATCATAATCACAAACTCCAGGCATTGCTTGGACAGATTCGCCTAGTACATCTGACGAAAGTCGGTAGGCTACGGTGAACTGGACACGCCGTGACGATGCCGGACGACAGTGCGACGAAAACAGTTTTCTTCAACTAAGGCTGCGCGAGATCTCACGAAATTTTGTGTTTACCGAAATCTAACGAAACTGAGCATATCTTATCATGGTGTTAAGTGTTAAGTTTAATGGTGATGTATCATTAAATATAGAGTAAATTTCGAACAATTTCGGTAAACACGAAATTTCGCGAATTCTCGCACAGTCTTCTCTTCAACAACTCCACCGGCACCAGCAACAGGAGGGCTCAACGTGCAAGATGGCGCAACCATGTCGATAGTGATTTGCGACTTCTCAGACGACTGGGAAATTGGCAATAAGTGGCCGACACTCTTAAATGATTTTACCCGTAAATAGGTCGGAGTTAGCTAAAGCTAGGTTGAAACTACTCAAAATGCCCTTAACCCTCCGTTACTCGCGCTGTTGTATTTTGTACAACGCCTGTGAACCGCTAACTTTATCTCGGTATTTCTCGGGATTTCAGCAATAAAGGAAATTACTGTTTTCAGCAAAGTTGATCCGCAGACCAAGACTTTTCAAACGGTGGTGAAAGATTCATAAGTTCTTCACCAAGTGGCATTAGTATTCGAGTGAATTCTGTTAGGTTTTAGCATGCCTATAAATCAAAATTGGCGCGATTAACGAAAGGTTAAAGTGTACAAACTCAGATTTTGAGTACCTAGTTTTTCTACCAAAAAATTGGTTGTATGAACTTGAAAATCCATTATTTGTCACAGAGAATAATTCAATTATCGGTAGCATGTAGCCAAAATTGGTTGAATTTTTTACCCTAAATTTGAGTTTGTACACTCTAAGGGCATTTTGAGTAGTTTCAACCTAGCTTTAGCTAAATCCGACCTATTTACGGGTAGAATCCTTTAAGAGTGCAAGATCTTGTTTAACCGTTATGTGTGCGACAGGGTACCCGGGTACCTTTTCAGTTTTAAAATAGTTATAACTCATTCAATTTAAAACATATGTCATTGAAATTTTGCGACATCGTAAAACTCGTTGATCTTAAGTAATTGAGGTTTCTTTGGTGCATATCCATAAAGGGGTTTAGCAATGAGAGTCACTTGAATTTTTTTATTACGTAGGAGGGCGACAAGGGTACCCGGGTACCCATGATTTGCAATGCTCATAACTTTGGGTATCTTGAACCGATTTGGCTGAAACCAGTGGCATTTGATTCGTACATTTATCTAGTTTTGATTAGATAAAACGTTTGGCCATCAAATGACAAGTAGTTCCCGGGAATCGGTAATTCCGGAGCAACATCCGGTAAAATGTGAGAAGCCGCATGTTTTGAAAGAATATCAGCTTTCAGTAAACCTATTAGCTTTGAACTTGACACTGTGGACCCTTTTTTCATCTAATTATATAAATTGGTGACTTTAGATCGCATCGGCCACTCCAGAATTTGGTTCCTGTAGGGATACAGATGGCGAGTTGGGTGCCTAATCCAATATTAGAATTGGTTTAGCGGATCTTTTAGATGTTTTGAACTGAAATGGTCAGTTTAGTACTGATTGATAATTTCGGAACTGGTTCCAAATGTATAACGGATGGTTCTACGTTTTGAACGGTTCTGATAATGCTAAGCATTATCCTGAATCCTGCGGTATCGTCTGTGACCCCGTAGAAGCCATTTTCGAAATAACCAATTAAAATACATCGAAATGTAAAAAATATCACCTACCGAACTAATTCCAAGAACTTTGATACCCATATTGCTAGGTTTTACCTCCAATCCTGGACTGGCCACCCATGACCCCACAGGAACCTAGTCCGGAATGGCCAACCTGATTCATCTCATTATATGAAATAGTACATTGTATGAATTTTTAGAGTTTTTATATCCGCATGACTGATTTTCCTGCAATACAATCATTTCTCTTCCTCACAGCGGACACTCTGTCGGAATTCCGGGTTTTCGGGCCCCGTATGTCTTTTAGTGGCCAAATGGCCAAATGATTCAACACTAGATAAATAAACGAATCAAATGACACCTATTTCGTCGAAATCGGTTTAAAATTGTTGATGTTATAACAATATCAATTTTGGGTACCCGGGTACCCTTGTCGCCCTGCTAAAGGTGTTTTTTTTTGTCGCACACATAACGGTTAATGGAGACGACTGTTTGAAACAGCCCGAGCGACCCCGGCTCTATGCTGCTGACGGCAACGACGACGAAATTTTATCAACTTTGCCATTCATTAAAAACTGAAGTCCATGTCAATTGCTGTACAAAATTTGAGATTTTTCACGTGGAAAAGACGTATCGTTTTTTTAGAGTGTATGAATTTATCTTAAAGAGAAATTAGCTATCATTGAATCTGTGAATTTGAAACAAAAACTCTGTAGATATTTGAAAATATACACTCAAAATAATTTTCACATCGAAATTACGGGAAAAGTTATGTGAATATTTTCCATCCAACTTTTCCCGTACTATTTACGTGAATTTAACGTAGTTTGCATTAGTATGCGTACATTTACGTGTAAATCAGAGAGATGTTATTGTATTTTCCAATAATGTTCAAGTGAAAATCACGTAACTCCCTGTAGAGAAATTTAAATGATTTTTCACGTGGAAAGGACGTGTGGATTATTTTGCGTGTACTCTCTGTGCCCTGTATTGGACCCAAAAACTGCTTACAAAATTGAGCTTTATGACAACAAAAATGCCTGCTCTGATTCTATGCATTCCGAATGTAATTTAATTAAATTTGAAGAGTTTTTACTCCTAAAGTAAAGGGAATTATCATTCTCACAGAAGCGTATTTCGCCTTCGAAACAAACAATGATGCATAATAAACTTTATTTGTGACAACGGTGGAAAAAAATGAATAAAAAAATCAGAGGGGTTGTGTACAAGACACCACCGCATATATAGGTGACGCAGGACTACGTAAGTCTCTTTGTAGTGATAGTAGCGTGTATTCATGCTTGTAATCATTCGATTCTTCATGTATACATGCTATATGCAACATATATACATGCTACATGCGTTATATGTAGCATTTATCAAAGTAGTAACATTGCATACGTTCAATTCTCAAAAGATTGTGCATTTGAAAACAATTAAACTAAATCAAGAACACAAACTATTACTTTCCTGCTACCTTACTGAAATTAAAGATTGTTTTTATTATTCATGGTTTCCCACGCTGAAAGGATTTTACCAATTCAATCCTATTTTATCAACAGCACATCTTTTCACTACACTTCTAATGAAACGGCAAGCATGCGTATTCATAAAGAGCCGTACTATAACCGAACACTACACTGTAGCACATTTTTCCAACACAGATATCAAATTCGCCGAGGTTTAATCGTCACGCAGTAAAGAATTTGCGATCTTTTGGGACGACGAACTTGTGTCATTTTTTCTGGCACACTTCCCTAACACAGACATCAGATTGGACTAGGTTTAATCGCGTTCGTAAGAAAGCTGTTGGCACGAGGGGGCTTTGTCACTCTCTCTGGCGTACTTCCCAAGCAAGGACATCATAATGGTCTAGGTTGAACCGCGGTGTTAAGAAATCTTGTTAAAATGAGGAAACTTGGTCACTTGTTTTGGCTTACTTCCCAAGCACAGATATCAAATTGGTATAGGTTTAGATCATCGTAAAGAATCTTCCAACCAATCACGAAGCGAGAATTCTGGTAAAACATAGGTTCATTATTTTCAATTTTTCAACAGTTCAACATCAAGAATCCATACTTTTCTTCATTTGGGTCAATTCTTAGAAGATTTTCCGATCGATTGATGTAAGAATATTGAAAATCGATCGGAAAACCGCTGAGCTATTAGCGCTCAAAACCTTTCATTTTTCGTGACGCTCGCATTTTTCGATTTTTTGGAATGACACCCTATCTCAAAACTTGCCGTAAGACGTAGTCCTACGTCAAAACATCGATTCAAGTTACTGATACAAACTATGAGATGTTTAAAGTGGTTTATTCCACGCTAAAGCTATACATCGAAATTTGGCCGTGGGCTGTCAAATCGCTTTCCTCACGAAGCAAACGGGGAAGAGCAGACATACGTTAGCAGAGCTCATAATTAATTTTCAGCACCCACTCCAAAATTGCCCAAATATAGTATCCGACTGTGTGATGTAATCCTTTCTTGCAATGCCTCGGAACCTCATTGAACGAAACACAAGACTAGAGTCAACGTCACACCGTATTTTCAGTTACATATAAATTTCGTGGATATTGTACTACATTTTTAATGAGAGTGAACCAGCAGTACTGTTCAGCCTGCACATAACCAAAAGCCGGATATATCGAGCGAAAACCAGTACAGTTTCTCCAAAAGACGAAACAATGCTTCTGTGGTAATAGCAGTTAACGAAACTACTTAGTAAAATATATTCGCATAGAGTTTGCTCACTTTCATAATTGCTCAAACGCGATTGTATCCGATATGATAGAGAGGCACGATAGGTAGGCGAGTTACGAATGCAAATCCTACAATATTATTACTAAGTAGTTGAGATGTTCCTTTGGGTAATCAATCGTAAAAATCTGAGCACCACTTAACAGCCAACTCCGGTATGCTTCGAGAAACCTGTTTTGATCCTCAGCATTAAACGGCAAAGGATGTGGATGAAAACTTTATAGGGACTACAATCTGTAGGTATACCCTAGAGCAGATACTGTCGTTTCTGACAATGACGTGTTTCCTCAACAGAAACAAGGACACTTATGAAACTGGCACGGAAGGAAAAAATTTGAATAATTGATCGGATGGAGTCTTATACAAATGGCAAATACACAAATAGCTGATATTTTCAGCTCCCATCAGCCTGCCTGCGGTGTTGTGACGGTGTAGTGCCACATTGGTGCTAAATGCTGCATCAAATAAAATTGGTAATGGCAAGTGCGACATTCATTAGATTTATGATTATTAGATTTTTTGTGAGGAGGTTTATTAGTAACTACAAATCACTTCGGCCTTTAGCGTTAGGCTAAAAGCATTATAAATCTATATATTTGTAGAATGCTGCTAAATACACATGGAGCATGTTTTACTCTGGCCATCGTTTGCTTCAATGGATACCAACCCTCTCTGAGATTCTCGAAATATAAAAAATATCTTAAGAAGCCTAAATGGAGCACTAGCACAGATAACTTACGTGTAAATTTTCAACACGAACATTCAGAACCATGCAGAAAACCAATCTACCCGCCGATTTGTCCCAGGATGCATTGCAACCATATACACTTCTTGCGGGGTTTTCCCATGAAAAAGACTTTCGCTGCAGGTCTTCCGTTTTGCCGCATGTACACAAGTAGAAAATAGCACACGGTTTATGATTCGAATTTTATTGCCTCGTGTCCGGAGTGGGGCGACCTCCGGTAGCGGGGTTATTCCTCCCATATAACCGACGGTCTAGTATGAGCTTGGATATAGCAGTAAAAAGCAGTTGAATCATTGCACAATGGCCATAATTACATAAAAGTCCACTTTTGCTAGCACATGTATGTACATACTGGCTGGCATCAAGAATGTTGATTACCGTGCAAACAAATTATGTGTTCTCGATGCACTGCACTGGATCAGCAAGGAACTGAACTGGACATAGGCTTTGTCCTCTTTTGCACTTACCGGCGTGCATGACAGGGCTTATGTGTATTTTCTGATAGAAGCCGCTTAGAACTACTTAGAACACTCCGTTTTTCCGCGATTGTTTTCCCTTGAAAATTTACATGCATGCTTATAACCGAGCGACCGGAACGGATTTCCAGTTGTTATGCTCGCTGCAGTTGTGAATGAGCTGTTCAATTTAGTGATATTTTGACAGCGAAGGATCACGTGCACGCGGTGGCGTCATTCCGATCGGTTGTCCGTCCTATAACACTTTGGCGCGCAGTTTGTGACAAAACGTTTACGATGAATTAGGACATTCATTATAACGGACCAAACAAGTAATGAACTGGCTGGTTGCGGTTACTTTGGCTCAGATTTATATTCTCAGCCATGATTTATCTCCGGTAGAATCCGTTGTTATTTGCGTTCGAAACAAAAATTACGATGATGTTACCGTCAGTAAGTTTGCTTTGGATTTAGAGTATAAAGTAGTTTACAGTGAAGCTCGAATCCGAAAGAAAATTTTTGAATTAAGTATAGACAAGGTTGAATGATAAATTTTAAATACATACAAATTTTTAAATATCATCGTCCATCAATCCCACGGCAGCTGTTCTTATCATTCTAATCCGCCGGAATATTTATAACAACAACGAAAATTCCGTACAGGTGATTGAAACATATTAGACAGAACCAAAACGTGGGCACGATTACCGCCGTAGCAGCTGGGATAATCTGAGCAAACTGCCCTTTCATTTGCTGATAGCAGCGCTTCATTCATTAGATAACGTCTGAACGACGGTGATGAGTGGTGCAATTATCGAATTGGCTCTATATATATTTGACCAGTATCGAGCAGGTGTTTGGAATAGTGAGTCGATTCCCGGTGACAGAACAAAAAGTATGAACTCTTCATTCAAGTGGTTACTAGTGATTTTGATTGTAAAAGGTATTGCCGTTTACGAAGTGGACGACCATATGCAAGTACTCGAAGCTTCATTGGATTTAGTTGTCAATTTAATGAAGAATTTTTGTTTCACGTAGAACTACTTCAGTGTAGAGTATCGTTTCAAAATCTAGATCCATGCCAGCGTTATGAAAAAATGACTGGCTTTAAATGGTCTTGGCCAACGTTGAATAGTTTTCAATGGGTTGTGTTGTACTTAGCAAAAGTAAATTTGTAAAAGAGTTTAAACTGTTATTCTGTATTTAAAGTCGTGACCTAACTAAACGCCAAGTCTGATGAATATGGTGGGTGTAGGAAAGGGTGTAGGGTGTAGGGTGTAGGCCGAGCATTGTCGTAATGAAAAATTAGAAACTCGAACTTAGTGACAAATTTCGACCTGTTGTTCGATTAATTTTCGCTTTAAACAAACCCATTGTCGGCTTTCTCGTAATGGTTTGACCTGCAGCTTAAAAATGACCAATGCCTGCTGATTCAACCAAGTACATTTAACATTCCACAGTTTAACAGTTGAGTGGCCAAGGTGGAACTGGGTTAAATTCTCGTTTTGCTCAGGGTTTCGATATATGTACGGTGGAAGTCTCAACGTGATTCTAGATGATACCCTGTCGGGTGTTGTGGGTTCGAATTCGGTTATAATCTCAGATTATAACTTGGTTCGACCCATGCACGTTCCAGCACAAAATGTGTGACAAAATGACACAATGACAAAATGGACACAATGACAAAATGTAGGAGTCACAACGACTGCTTGTTAAGCATAGCTACCAATAACCCCCCCCCCCTCTAACCTTTCCGCTCTTTCTCCTTCACTCTAAAAATTTTATCACTTTCTTCTACCGTCCCTTCATCAATTGTAAAAGAATGACCGTTTCACTATACCTATAAAAATGGGTTTCTGTCTGTCTGTCCGTATGTTCCTTATGGAATCGAAAACTACTGAACCGATCAGTGTGAAAATTTGCATGTAGGGGTTTTTGGGGTCGGAGAAGGTTCTTACGATGGTTAGAGACCTCTCCCCCCACTAAGAGGAGGGGGCTTCCATACAAATGAAATACAAATTTCCTCATAACTCGAGAACTAATCAAGCAAATGAAACCAAATTTGGCATGTGAAGGTTTTTGGAGGCAAGAATTTTTTCCATGATAAAATAGGACCCCTCCCCACTTTAGGAGGGGGACTCCTATACAAATGAAATACGCATTTCCTCATAACTCGAGAACTAATCAATTAAATGGAACCAAATTTGGCATGTGGGGGTTTTTGGAGGCAAGATTTTTTTCTATGATGAATTTGGACTGCTCCCCTTTTTAGGAGGGGGGGCACCTATACAAATGAGATTCAAATTTTCTCGTAACTTTAAAACTAATCAAGCAAATGGAACCAAATTTAGCATGTGGGTGTTTTGGGAGACAAATTTTTTTTATGGTGCATTGAGACCCCTCCCCTCTTTAGAGGGGAATTATGACCTCTCTTCTCTATGAGAGGGGACGCTCCCATACAAATGAAACACAAATTTCCTCATAACTCGAGAACTAATCAAGCAATTGGAACCAAATTTGGCATGTGAAGGTTTTTGGAAGCAAGAATTTTTTCTATGGTGAATTAGCGCCCCTCCCCGCTTTAGGAGGGGGGACTCCTATGCAAATGAAAAACACATTTCCTCACAACTCGAGAACTAATCAATCAAATGGAACCAAATTTGACATGTGGGGAGTTTTGGAGGCAGGATTTTTTTATGATGGCTTAGACCCCTCACCTCTGCACAGTGGATCCTCTCCATACAAAAGCTGGACAAAAATAAAAAAGTTGTCCAAAGATGCTGAAAATGCCACCTAAGGGTAATTCTGGGTCGCTGAATCTGATTTTTGCATCTAAAATGTTCTAAAATTATCATATGAACGTCTATGGTTGATTAAAAAAATATTATTACTGTAAATCATATACTTTATTTTTCTGCAAATGCCTTTTACGTATTCTTAGTGAAAACTGAACTACTAAAATTAAAATAAATTGGGCAAGCTCATGTGTCCAATACATAACTGTGTTTAAATTTGAAGTATTATTTCATATTCACGTATGTTTTGAAATAGATTAAAACTGTTTTTTTGGGTATAGTGTTTCTTGCTATCCTTGAAATTTTGAAGCAAAGATATTGATGGATAACAAATGTAATGACCTAATATGGAAGCGACATATGAATCAGAGAAAGATTTCGTTCGATTTCAGATATTTAAGATGATGAAGAAATAATAAAGAATCATGGCATGGCACAATCATTTTGATTCAATTCTCATTCATTTGACAGTACCGTCTCAATCAAGCAGAATCTGAAAAAGTTATGTATGTGGCATTTGTAGAGCTAGTTATTCTCTTCAAATTTGCTGAATAAAGCTAGGCTGTATCTTTCGTATCTAAGGTACCATATGGTTGCTACCCCGTTGGTAACCAAATGAGCGTTCACTTGACTACCAACGGGGCAGCAGCATTGTAGCACAGTGAATACAAAAGATACAACCCTGCTTTATTTAGCAAAATTGTAGATAATAACTAGCTCTACAAATGCGACATACACAACTTCTTGAAATTTTGCTTAATTGGGACGGTACTGTCAAAAGAATATGAATTGAGTCAAAGTGATCGTGCCAACCCTGTTCAGAATTCATCAAATTTGAGACCTTGGCGCAGAACGGCGCAAGACGCCACTATGATTTTTGAAAACTAGACAAAATTTCCTGTAAAATGAAACATGAGCGCTCGATGCACTAGTATGCACTCCTAAGTAGATGACGTCCTACAGACCGAAACACTGTTTAAAAATCTAATAATAACGTGTATTTCATATTTTTTTTTTTTTTTTTTTTTTTTTTCAGCCGTGGGCTGGTTCATCTCGTGTTTCTTATATTAAATACAGTTGAATAGACGTGTGTCCTTAAGGAAAGAAATTAGGGCTGCTTCGCTTGATGTCTCATTCTGTAGTGCCTGATTAATGTTGACGGATATGTTGTATAGACTCCGGGAGCTGGTATACTGTGGGCAGTTGCAGATGATGTGTTCCACTGAGCAAGGTACATGGCATATATCGCATATCTTATGGAATCCACTTCTGTTCCCGTAATCGTGAGATAGTCTGGTATGGCCGGTACGAAGTCTCGACAGCACACGCTGGTCCTCCCACTTCGGTGAGTCAGTCCATGATTGCGTTGTTTGCTTAACTTTTCGGATAAACGGTCCTCTGCTGCTGAACCATTCTGTAGACCACTTAGTCCGTATTAATTGGTCGACCCAGGATTTGATATCTTTCGATGGGATTTTTCTCGTGTAGAATTCAGAGTTTCTGCCGGTGTCTGCAAGCTGATCGGCTGTTTCGTTACCTGGAATCCCACAGTGTCCGGGTACCCAGATAAATGTGGTATTAGGGCGTACGTTATTTTGAGTGGCTTGAATCCAAGGATGGGCAGAAGAGGCCGACTGGATGGCGGAGATTACACTAGCGGAGTCGGAAAAAATGGCTAACGGTTTGGATGCGGGCTCAGAGGCGGCAATGAATATTGCAGCTGCTTCTGCCGAAAAGATACTGCATATGTCCGGTAGACGGTACTGAAGATTGCTGGTATTCTCATGAATGCCAATGCCAACTGTTCCGTCCGCTTTGGAGCCGTCAGTATAGCGGCATGTGTGGTCAGAATATTTGTTTGCAATAAGGGCTGTGACGGTACTTCGGAGTGCGACAGAGTTAGAGCCTGCGCTGAAATTTCTTTTGATAGTGTTATCAATGTTGATTTGTGGGGCTTGCCAGTCTCTGGGACCAATCCATTCAAGCGGGGCAATGTCAGGGAGCTCATGGTTGACTAGTTCTCTTAGAACATGGTTTGCTTCATTCAGAATATAGACTCCTTCACTGTCTCCAGTGGTCTTTTCAAGAAAGTTGATGGCTCTTTTGCATATCGTTGAAACTATGAGATGTTTGAATGGAAGCGTACCTAGTTCGATGTGGACTGAAATTTCTGGTGTGGAAGGCATCAGATTAGATAGGATTCTACGGGAGCGGTTGTATGTTGGAGCTAAACTGGATATCATGTTATCGGTTGCGCTGCATGTCAGTTCAATACCGTAGAGAAGTTTGGAATCAACTATTGCTTTCGCTACTTGGAGCCGTGTAGGTCTACTGTTAGTACTGTGGCGGCCGGAGAGCAATTTTAGCAAGCGTAGTCTGGTTCCGCAGTTGGCTTTGACATCAGCAAAGTGTTGATTGAAGGATAGGTGGCGGTCAATTAGAACCCCGAGAACTCGTAGGGTGTTCCGAAAGGGTATTGCAGTGTCATTGATATAGACTGGTCTAGATGTGGTACGGTGGTTCTCGTTGCATGCATGTAAAATTGCACATTTCTCAGCCGACAATTCAAAGCCGAGGAGAGTTGCCCATTTGACAACAGCTCGCACAGCAGCTTGTGTGGTTCTACGCAGCGATGGCAATTTGTTGCCGACGGTGACAAGCAGGATGTCGTCAGCGTACACGAATATGTGTATGTTTTTTGGGAGTTGCCGGAAAACACTGTTCATTATTACCAGAAAAATAGTGACAGATATGACCGAACCTTGTGGAACACCGGTTTCTTCCGTCTTCGTATCTGACTTGTGATTGCCAATTATAACTTGGAACGTTCGATTGGTTAGAAAGTTTTTAATAAAGTGCAGAATATGACCGGACAGACCCCACTCTCCCAGTTGACGTATTGCCTCGGGAGCCCAGGCCCTGTTGTATGCTTTGGCTATGTCAAGCGAGACGATGTCGATATGTTTGTTATTTGTTTTTGCTTCATTAAGGACTTGGCCAAGGGATGCAAAATATGTCCCTGTGCCGTACCCTGGCCTAAAGGCATGTTGGCGGCAATCTAGTAGGTCATTATTGTTCAGGAAATGCACCAATCGTCTGTTCACCATTCTTTCCATGATCTTACTGATACAGCACGTTAGGGAGATCGGTCTGTATCCGGTAGGATCCGTGCAACCAGGACCGTTTTTTGGAATTGCTACAACCAAGCTATGTCTCCAAGTTTGGGGAAAGCTATCCGAGGACCATTCTTTATTAATAAGGTTTAGCATCATGAGTCTGCCTTTAAGTGGCAGATGTTTTAGGACAGGATAACCTATATCATCAGCTCCGGCAGATTTGCCTTTTCCTTTAGAGAGGGCGAAAACCAGCTCCTCAATAGAGAAGGGTATGTTAATATAATTGTTTTCGGTGTCAGTTGGAATAGCGATGTTGTGCAGGGAGCAGCCGGATGCAAGATTTTTTTGGATAAAATGTTGACTATATTTGGATAGGGATGAGAGTTCCGAAAAATAAGATGCTAAAACATTTGCAATAATGGATGGATCTCGAGTTTGTGAACCTTGGTAATTAATAGAGATTCCAGAGTGTCTCCTTTTACCATTTAGGGCGTTAACTTTGTTCCAAAGTTCCGTAGGGGTTTGGTGTTCGTCGATGCTATTTAGGAATTTTTCCCATGATTTGCGCTTTGCCTCTCTAATCACTTGACGGCACTCATTCCTATGGTTTCGATAGTTAGACATGGCCTGTTCTTTATCAGGATGATCCGCGGCTAGCCGTTTTGCTGCCCGGAGTGCTTTTCGTCTTGCTTTGACTGCTAGTTTTATCGCCGGTGACCACCAATGTAATGCTTTTCGACCAGGTTGAGGACTGGTTTTTGGAATCGCGGAGTCAGCTGCTTTATTTAACATTTTCATGAAATCGTCAATGTTTTTTGGTTCGGAGCTGCGTATTTCTGCGTAGATGACGTCTTCGAAAGATGCCCAATCTGCCTGATCGTAGAGCCATCGCGGTCTTCGTGACACGTTTGGAGGTTCATCGTTGGTGGTAATTAGTATGGGTTTGTGGTCGCTTCCCATGGGATCTTCTTCGATTTTCCATTGTAGTCTATTGATAATAACGTTACTTATAAGCGACACATCGATGGCTGTTTCTAGGTTTCCCCGAACGAAAGTGGTTGACCCGTCATTCAAGAGGGCCAAACCGTGACTCTCCGCTATCTCCATTATAATTGATCCCCTCGTGTTAGCTTTTCGGCTTCCCCAAGCAGGGTGATGGCCGTTTATGTCCCCTAGGCATAGATATGGTTCACTGATTTGGTTGAACACTGATTGAAGTTTCCGACGCAGGTTCGGGCATTTTTGGCATGGTAAATACATAGATATCACTGATAGAGGGAAAGGTGCAGAGATTCTTGCCGCTACGATTGGCAGATCTGTTTCAAGCGGGATCGGCTCGTATGTGATCGAAGATAAGATGCCTAGAGCTACTGTGTGGTATATATTTGTATTCCGTTTGCAGATCCAGTTGTATTTGCCACCTAGAGTGCGGTTTATGTTATCCGAGTTAGAAAGGTGGGTCTCTTGTATGGCAATGATGGTTGGTGAGTTGGTTTGTGTGAGAATTTCGAGATCGTGAAGATTACGGAAGTAGCCGTTTATGTTCCATTGTAAAGCAAATGGAGTTGAATGTGCACTAGCTGTGACTGAAGGAACGGAGTTTGTTTCAGTGTCGTCAAATAAGGTTCCATCTATTGTCCCAATGGTGTTAATGTTGGTGTTATCCTGATTTACTGTATCAAATTCCTTCCCCAGGGTATGGGTTGTAACACCCTTTTCCGTCCTGGTGGAGTATCCCTCGGAGTCCATTTGTAGTGGCACGGTACATGCATCCGTGTGTGTTCCATCCATTTCTGTCGATTTTTCCTGAGTAGGGGTACAGGTAAATATACCTTTGTGCGTCCCTGGAGATGTTCCAAAGTGTCGCAGGTTGTCCGTCAGTTCCGGTGGGGGTGTAACGTCCGCACTGACGGGGCCACGACTACTTCGGGTTTTGTCTTCTACTCTAGTCCCATAGTGAGTGAGATCAGCTTGCTGGCGTTGGAGTGGTAACGTGCTTTGTTGTAGTAGGCGATTCGTGTCATTTAGCATGGTGGTTGCTGTTTCATTGTTATCGCTAACTGCCTCTCCAACCGGGGTTGGCCCCCCGGGCAGTTGGTCATACGGTCTAGGCTTTTTATTCAGAGTGAGTACACAGGTAAGAGAAGGGAGCGTTTGGGAAATACGGTTCTTTGGTTGATTTGGATCCCCAACAGCGTCAGGATCATCGCAGAGCGGAACTTCCGGCGCCTGAGGGGTTGGAATGGAATTGTGGATGAGTGATATTTGATGGTTTTGCGTAGTTTCGTTGTCGAGGGTAGTATCGATGTAACTATGAACGGGAGTATTTTCTTTATTTGGGAACATTTTAATCGGAGATAGTAACATCATCTATGTCCATACCGGGTAGAGTAGTATAGACACGCCCTTGCGATGGTTCAGGGTTATTACCTCGGTTTCTGGTATTGTGAGTGGTCTGGTTGTTACTTTCTGGCCTATTTCGTCCTCTGGTATTTTGAGTGGGTGGAGTTACGAAGCTGTGTTCCAAATTTGCCGCTTTAGGTATATTACTTTGTGTTCGGGTAGGGAGTCGTCGGACCTCGTTGCTTTCATCGCCTGATTTATTTTCGCTTCGCTTAGCTTTTTTGGGTTGCTGTTGGCTAAGGGTATCAGCGGCTAGAGTAATACTATTATTTGTGGACAATTCTGCTTTAATAGCCGCCAATTCCTTAAACGTTGCATGGTAAGCGTCTCTGTATTTGTTTAGTTCTTTTCGAATGGCATCTATTTCCTGGCTGTAATTATTAGTTTTTGTATTGATTATATGTGTTCTCATTTTCAGATTCTCCTCTTTGAGTTTCTTGATTTCTTCTAGCTGCTGGTTCTTCTTATTTACTTCTTCGCGAAGCGCTTTGATTTGGCGGTCTTTGTCGCCGTCAACCTGTGGGCGAATACTTTGAGCTTGACTGGAATATGTGGTACATCGCTTGGAATTGTTTATTTCAGCTCGTGCTTCCCCGTATGTCAAACTTTGGTCAGTTTTAAGCTTTATTACTGCTACTTCCTCCTGGTATACCGGACATTCCCGGTCAGTAGGGCCATGATTCCCGTTACAGTTCAGACAGAATTTCGGGTTAGTACATGGTTGGTCGTGGGCGGTGGAGCAATTTAGGCAGATCGGGGTTTGATTACAGTTTTTTCGAGAGTGCCCGTATTTCGCGCAACCATAACAGAGCAAAGGCGAAGGGTAGTATGTACGAACAGGAAGCCGGATGAGTCCGTAATAAATAAATGCAGGTATCTTGTGTTCACGGAAAGTTAGGACTAGAAGCGGGGTGTTTTTGATAGTTTCACCCGATTTCTTGGTGATCCTACGTACGGCAACTACGTTTTGGTTGACGAGGTTTTCCAGAATTGTGTCTGTGTTAAAATCGATGGTGTCCGCATCGTAGACGATACCTTGCGAAAAACTGAGTGATGGGTGTAAGACGACTTCGGCTGGGGTGCCATCGATTAGCTGTTTGATCGCGAGAAACTTGTCGCATGCGCTTTTTGAAGTGGTTCTCAGAACGTAACGATTTCCGCGGGCTTCTTTAGTAGCTGAGACCAATTTTCGAGCCTTGCCATCAAGCGCCAGGTCGACAGTTTTTTCGATGAGAAAGGGATTCAAGGGAAGTTTAGCTTCAGGAGTGGTGGGGGTGGGAGGTATACTCGAGTCTGAACTATCATTGACATCGGAATGACTTACCGCTCTCAAAAGAAGTGTCACGGTATTAATTTGGTCGCCACTAGAGTCCATCCAACAAGGAAGCGTTCTTTTGCCGATATATGTTCCCCCATCGGGGGGTGGACCTTCGGTCCCCATTCAAGCGGATCAAACACTGCACTGCACTTTTCGGCTGATCGTATTCGCACTAGGATATATAAAGATGGTGAGGGTAGTGGTAAATATAATATCCACTACCAGTGGTGAGATGTGATCTGCACTACGAAATTTATTAACCGATTGAAATCTGTGTTCACACTGCTATTGTTTGATTATACACCACTGTGTATTGATGGTTTTTGCGGGGGTAATAATTCTGCGACGCACGGCGGTCGGTGTGGAGCGATAGATATGATAAACTTTTTCGATCTGCCTTGCCTGTGCAGGCGAGATACACCACCGCACAGCGGATGGTGACCTCTACTCACAATGACAACTTCACTTGCTTTTATCACTGCAGATGTACCACCGTATACGAAATGCTAGCTTCTTTATTCTTATCACGTCGGAAATCGATGCTGGTAAATATGTTCTTTTGGCTTTATAACTCACTGATAATTTATCTAATAGAGAACTATGATCGTAAGATACACTAAGTATCGACAGTAACGTGATTATGCCGTAGGTACCGCTTTGAATGTTAAAGTACGGAGCAGAGTTAAAGAAATGCGTCTACTACGTACCGTGTATCAACGCGAACTGATGTATTTCATATTGTAACTTTTAAAACAATGATGTTTTGTGAAATCTAAGAATTCCATTGGATTCCCAAGAAAATTTCCTATCAAAACACATCTTTGCATGGACTGGTGTTCAATATTTTAAACTAACTAAAACGAATTGAATATCACAGGGTGTAAAGTTTTCGCATTGCGAATTTCAACAAATTTCACTGACTTTGGTATCTTCAAAAAATTCTACAAGCTTTAGTTTTTAATCGATTTACCTAAAAATTTGGCATATATATATATTCAATGATAGTACATTTAAGAAAAAATATGAAAACAATAAAAATCGAAAATCGATTTTAGCATTTTTGTCCGGCCCGGCCCCTCTGTGCTCTGTGATGGGGTCATACAAATAAAACAAAATTTTTTGCGTAATTTAAAAACTAATCGAACTCGAGAAATTTTAGACTCTTCCATAAAACATAACCCCTGCGAAATGGTACATTCCACGAAAACATTTTCCGTGAAATGGTACATCCCGCGTAAGGTTTTTCGCGAAATGGTATTCCGCGTAATGGTCAACCGAGAAGTGGTGTTCCGCAAAATGGTATTCGGCGAAATGCTATATAATCATGGCGAATATTTTAATACTATCCGCTTTATTTAGCAATGGCGGGAGTTGTTTTATACTTTACTGGGAGGGAAATATGTATATTAAACTACCCATGAACACCTCAGAAACTTGCAAAACTCGAGATTGTGACAAAGGTCATCTGAGGTTCACGATTTATGTACAACACAGTTTAATTTGTGTCAATACGAAGTTTGTCGGGTCAGCTAGGTACTAAGTAGATGGATAAAATTAAGCATTTTTACGCTGTAGTAAATCATCGCGTTTTTTGAGATTTGGTTCCACTGTGCAATGACTGGACATTAAGAAACGCTGATGATGTAGACTGTAGCCGGCCAAGTGGCCGGTTTTTGGTCGGCCCGATCGGTTTTTCACTTGCAAAACCGGTGGCTGGTCAATTCTACAAAAAGGCCGGTTTTCGACTTATGGCGCCGGATTTGTACTCTTTGCCTGATTTGTTAAGTCGCCCATTACACATTCCAGGCAAATCCCCAAGTAGCACTCTTTTGTCATTTCTGGTTGCTGCAACCTATTTATGACTGAAATTAGTCGTTAATCGGTTACCACAACTAGTTTATAACAAGTGTGCTAGTAGGGTCCTCAAATCCTCTATGCTGCCACAACACCTGGCATCTGGCACATTACCAAATATCTGTTTGTCTGGGGCGCACTCAAAAATCTGGCAAAATCCAGATTTATCTGGCATACGGTAACCGTGATTTGACGGCAGATAGAAATTTTCTTCATTATATGCGTTAATGGCATAAAATTCTTCACTTCTCTGTTTTCGCTTTCTGATGGTAGTGATATTTAGATTTATATAGTACCTAATACTGTTATTTTCCTGGTTGGATTACGAAAAAATGGAAAATATTTTCAATTCCATTTTTCCCATATTTTAGCAGTTCCTCAATATGATTTCTGTAGTGCGATAGAACTTCAAAATCAAGCGAATAAGGTGGTTCTTTATAATCAAGTAGAAGGAATCCTTGTTCCATATGTATTAATGTTCAATGTGATCTTTTTACTCGATAAATAAAAATTATTTGTCATCTAAGCCCTCAGAAAGCGATGCAAAGATGACTAAAATACATAGAAAATACGACGAAGAGACTGCGAAGACAGCGGAATGTTGACGAAAATGTGATTCAAAGTCAATGGCACAGTGATAAAAAGATGGCAAAAATACGATAAAAAGACGACGAAAAGACTATCAAAACTGCGACAAAAAACACACTCTGACTCTGAATACGGAGGAAAGGCAGCAAAGAGATGGCAAAAATACGACGAAAAGGTTCCGAAAAAGCAACGATAATATGACGAACAGACAAAAATAATGTGACAAAAAGACGATGAAACGACAGCTAATAAATGACGAACAGGTAGTGAAATGCCAGCGAAAAGATATGACGGAGAAGTGAAGACAAGTAGGAAGGACGAGAAAATACGGTTAAAAGACGCCAAAAAAGGCCTAATAAACAGAAATACAAAGCGACGAAAAGACTATAAATAGATGTAGCCTTTGGCTGAAGCTTTTGAAGAGACAAATGTCAGTAAAACAGTGACCCAGTAAACCATACGAAATCATATCTGAACGAAAAAGTTATATTTCACGCCATATAAGAACATATATGTACCAAAGTGGAGGCGATATACGTGCGAAAATTTTGACAACTATTTGTAATTCTATTTTGCGCAGTTTTTATAACACGCAACTAAATACTCCTGAATATATGATATAGATATAATCAAATATTGCAATTGTCTATCCTGATTTATAGTTTACAGTCATGAATTGTATATGAAGACACGCACGACTGCAAAACAACTTATTGTTCACTTCGATTTGACATACTCTAATCATTATACAATTCCAATGTGAAATTGACATGAAAACGATTTAATGTGAACTTTCTATTACGATTTTGTGTTATCTGGGGACAGGCTATACCAAAAAATACACTAATGACGACGCCATGAAATCAAAAACTCACATTCAAATTCCAGTCCCGCAGAAGTTACGAATGACCCAGGCTGTTAAAGTGACTATAATCAAATTAAAATAAAATAATAAACTATAGCTAAAGTCACGTGCAAGTTTTACGAGAAGGTGAACCAAACTCGTAAGGCCACACAGCGAAACCCGACATGTGTACCCAAGCAGCAATGTGAATTTTATTGTACTCTTATGGCGCTTTTTATGACCAATTTTGGTCTTAAATGCCATCATAAGAGTGTAATAAAACCTAAATTGCTACTTGGGTAGGGACAGCAAAATCGTTACTTTGGTAGAGAAGCAGTTCTTCGATGAGCATCTCAATTGTGAAATAACGGAAGGAGATGCAACGGAAGTTAACCTAGGAGTGCCTACAAACGATAACAGCGCGCCAGCTCCCGATCTCAAAGCTCGGTCAGCTGAGGAATAATAGAGCCGTCAGGAAGGACCGACTCCCGGTAGAACTCTACAAAAATGGCCAAGAACCGCTAGCAAAGGCAGTTCACTGGATAATTTCAAGAATTTGAGAAAAGGAGAAACTACCGGAGGAGTGGATGGAAGGTGTGGTTTGTTCCGTGTACCAAAAAAGGGCGATCGCCTGGTTTGCTGTAATTACCGCGGTATTACGGTGATCAACGCCGCCTACAAGATGCCTTTGTTATGTCGTTTATCTCCAATAGCAAGAGAATTCGTAGGGCAGTATCAGGCGGGCTTTATCGGGGCCCGTGCTACTACGGATCAAATTTTTACTCTCCGACAAATCCTATAGAAATATCGAGAGTACAACGTGCCCACGCATCATATTTCCTTAGATTTCAGGGCAGCATACGATACAGTTGAGCCAGAATAGTTATGGCAGATAATGCACGTGTACGGTTTTCCGAAAAAAACTGACGCTTGTTCTGCCGCTACGCTGGAACGAGTGATGTGCTACGCGCGTTTCGGGTGCACTCTCAAGTCCTTTCGAATCGCGCAGAGGATTGCTGGAAGGGGATGGACTGTATACTGTATGTTATTTAACCTCGCTATTGAAGGTGTGAACTGGTGTGCGGGCATGGAAACGAGAGAAACGATCTTCGGCAAGAGTAACTAACTCCTAGCCTTCGCAGACGACCTCGACATCATTACTAGAAACCTTGGGACGGCGGAGGCAATTTACACCAGACTAAAAATGGAGGCTAGAAGGATTGGATGACAAATCATTGCGCCGAAAACCATATATGTGGCAGGAAGAGCCTCCAGAGAAAGCAACGTTTGCCTCCCACGAACAGTGCCTATTGACGGCAATGAACTGGAACTGGTTGATGAGTTCGTATATTTGGGATCTCTGGTCATCGTTGGAAACAATACGAGTAAGGAGATTCAACGACACATTCAAGTTGGAAATCGATACTAATTTTTCCTCCTCAAGACGCTGCCACGGTTACAAATCAATGCGTCGAAAACCAAACGTTTATTTCCCTCGGACAGTGACTATTGACGACGATGAACTTGAAGTAGTTGACGAGTTTGTATATTTGGGACCTCTAGTCACCGCCGACAATAACACGAGTAAGGAGATCCAACAACGCATTCAAGCTGGAAATCGTGCCTACATTTCCCTCCGCAAGACGCATGGATCTAGGAGCACACGCCGCCGCACAAAGCTGACGATGCTACAAAATGCTAATCAGACCGATAGTCCTCTACGCAGTTGAGACAGTAACTTCGCTTACGGAAAATATACGTGCACTTGCCGTATTTGAACGATAGGTGTTGCGGACTATTTTCCGCGGAGTACAAACGGATAGCGGAGAGTGGTGTAGGTGTATGAATCATGAGTTACAGGCACTACTTGGAGAGATTCCCATCGTGCACCTGGCAAATTGTTAAACTACGGTGGGCCGGCCATGTCACAAGGATGACGGACGACTGTGCAGTGAAATTCGTTCTCTTCAAGAACCCCACCAGCACCGTAGGTGTAGACCGAGTCCGAGTACAGTGGAGAGGAATTCTTGATACGGCAAGAGCTACCCCGGCTCTCTGCTGGTAAAAGAAGAAGAAGCATAAAAATGCTAGCAAAATATTCCACGATGATGGGAAATGCTAACAAAAAGTTGGAAAAGTCGCAAGCCGCTACTAACTCATGGAAAATATTTTCTTGTTCATTATTTCATAACTTTTTAGTGATTAAAATTTCATAAGAGCATTTTATTTTATTGTGCTTTAGTTGTTCAGACTACATTTTCAAAGCTGACCAAATTTGTATTCAGCTAATTCCGGACTACCAACCGGAATTTAACTGCAACGGACCAGCCAGGATCCGGGCTTCGATTTTCGTTCCGATGTCGATTAGGTCCTCGTCCTGGAGATGTGGATGGTTAGTAAATCGTTTATTAGGAATCTCGGCATTCTCCCAAGAGAATTTTTTGAACGCCTGGTGCTTTAGGGTGAAAACGATCATGCGCCCTCTTTACTTTGAATTCCCGATGAAAGTGCTTGCCTCTCATGATCGGCACAGCCTTCATGAAAAACTTTCAAAAGAGAAATAACTAAAATCGTTAGCAAAATAATCATGGATGTTTTTCAATTTGCTGTACCGTGTGGTCAAAAATATATCCGGGTAGACTAGCATAATATCGAAGTTTCTATTTAACCCTAAAAATGTTAGAAATATAATTTTTCATTCCTCCGAATTTTATCAACACTATAACTTGACGCAATCCCATGTTAACACTGCTGACACATCTGAGATTTCATTAACAAAACCACCAGCGAATTCGACAGAATCAACTTATTACTACCGAACAGAATAAAAATCATTTCTTTTCGTGTGGGCGACCATTTACCAAGCTGCCGCCTGACATCGATATGTTGGCGAACGTGCGGGCGAGCGGCTGAAGGTCATGCTAAGATAATACCAGGTAGCAGCACAACCAAAGTTCTCGGCCAACCGCGCTACATATTATTAAATTTTTCCTTTTTCCCATGCAACGCTCAGACGTTTGGCGAAGGTGGCGTGTCTAGAGCCCATAAAACTCGTAGAAATGGCCGCATTCACTAAATTTATTGCCCCTTTCACTGGTTTTCTGCCATTGCCGTAGTGAACGAATAATCTCTCATTTTCCCAATCACCCAAATAGTATGTACTGAATAGTAGTTTTGCACTTGGTTTCTGACAAAGTGTTGAGGTGCCTGTGTTATTTTTTCCTCCTGCAGGATCCCGCAGCGTACTGTGGCCATGCATCACATCAGACGACTGCAGTAAAGTGTCCCAGGCGCGGTGTTCGATTTACGGTTTTTGTCAGTGTCCAGCAGGTCATGTGTTTTCCACCGACGTTACGCGTTGTTTGCCCGAGTCGCTGTATGGGGTAGCGTGTGAGGAAGCGGTGCAGTGCTCTCATATGCTTACCGGTGCCAAGTGCGAGGGCGGCTTCTGTACCTGTGACACCGATTATACCTACGTTCGCGGACGATGTCGTCAGCTGGCAAACCTGCACGAACCCTGCAGTGATGTGCGTTATTTTTTCACACGGTGATATGGAGCACGTTGCTTTAATTTGTTTCCTTTTCCAGGATATTGACTGTTTCTTCAGCTACAACCGTGAGGCAGTTGTTTGCCGGAATAATGCTTGCGAGTGCGCACCAGGTTTCTACGAGCGAAGTACGAATGTATGCCGGCGCCGAGTATCGCGTGAGTATCATACTACGTATGCCTACCGTTTTTAGTTACCATTGAGTGAATTCGAAACAATTGGTCCTCTTACAGTTGGTGACGCTTGTCTGGTGAATGAAGACTGCAGTGGAAATGATCTGGAGTGCCAGGACGATAAATGCACAACCACAACGGAAGCAAAAACATTTCGGGATGTCGGCGTTCAGGCTAGATCACTGGAAAAAGTGGAAGCGGAAGCTGCATCTTGGACTAGTCAACAACAGCAAACTAGCAATAGCCAGCACAGTAGCTGCAAAGATGAAGTTGAGGTTCGTGGAGACAGCAGTTCCAGTGGAGCTACCGCCAAAAGATGTGATACTACCGCTGCATGTATGTTACAACTCATCGTTCGTAATATAACTTAAAATAACGATGAGTTATTCATCGTCGATAAAATTAGTACGCGATTTAATACTTTTCAATTATTCTTGCAGTCGGTGATTCCTGTGCGGAAGAAATGCAGGAGTGTCCTGGTTTGCCATACACGGTGTGCAAAGTTGGACAATGTCACTGCCGGGAAGGTTTCTACAATGTTAATGGCGCTTGCAAAGCAGAACTCGGAGAGTATGTTGAGGTCGCGGAAGATTGTGGTGGGGGAACTATGTCTCCAGAAAAAAGATGCGTATGCTTGAACAATCAATTCTACAATTATCACATGAGGACATGTTTGAAAGGTGATTAAATAAAAGGCTAGACGGTTCATTGTGATCCTATAACTATGTCAATTTTAGGTGTTCTCGGTATCAACACACCCTGCACGGCTAGCAGTCAATGTTCACCGTATGGAGAAGCTTATTGTAGTTCCCTGACGCCAAAACGTTGTACCTGTTATCCCTATGCCGTGTACGATGCACAACGACAGATGTGTGTACGTAAGACCGGTTACGAGCAATACTGCGAGGAAGACGAGCATTGTCCATTAGCAAATGCTCGCTGTAGTGATGAAAATACGTGTGTCTGCAAGGCCAACTATTTCTACATCAATGAACGCTGCAAAGCAGCGAAAGGTGGCAGCTGTGATTCACCGGATGACTGTGGATTCGACAAGGCAAAGTGTGAACAGGAAGGAGAAATTCAATCGAAGCAGTGTGACTGTATCAAAGGTCACCTCTATCATAATCGCGAATGTCTGAAGGAAGCGGAGCACTACGAAGAGGAGTGCATTGCTAACGAACAGTGCCAGCCGCTGTTGGGATCTCTTGCCAAATGTATGGACAACAAGTGCAAATGCGATGAGAGCGGGACGCACTACAAGGATGGCCAGTGTCAGGTCAAGAAAAGTAAGTGTAATTTTACGACCAGTGTTTCGTTTTCTTTCAAGAAAAGGCTTGAAATATCACACCCAAAAGCAGCTTTTGGGTCAATTGAGATTCACAGAATTTTCCTCTTTGGCTTTGCTCTTTGCGCACCACCCGGTGTGAACTGGGAGTGTGCCGTAAATACTTAAAATAGAACAATACTTAGTTCAGCAATCTTATAGATAATTATTAGCTCTATTAATGCCTCATACATAAAATTTTCCAATTTTGTATGGCTGAAATGTCACAGTTAAATAAGCAAAATCAGTGCACTAAGTGCAGGACAGCCATTGGCGTAGCTAGAGGGGGTGCCTGGGGGACCAGGCCCCCTCCAGAAATTTTTCCCACTGGAATTTGTTGTCAGCAGCCCACAACCGAGTTGGATCATGCTGTTTCAAGCAATCGTCTCCTTTCAAGTTGATTGTGGGCCACTCGTCGCCAATTTTCCAATCGTCTCCCTTTCGACCTAGTCGAGTCATCTTGTACGTTGAGTCCCCCTGTTCCTGGTGCTGGTACGATTGTTAAAGAGAGCTGTTTTCGTCGCTTTGTCGTCCGACAATCTTCGCTTTCAGTTTGTACTCGGCCAAATATCGTTCGCAGTACCTGCCGCTCGAAAATGGTCAGCGCGCGTTTGTCCTCCGTGAGCAGTGTCACGGCTTCAAGTCCATAAAGTACTACTGGTCTAATAAGGGGTATGCACATCGTTAGTTTCGTACGGCGCATACTACTTCCTGGTCGTAGCGTTTTGCGAAGACCCGACTTCCCGCTAGAATGCACCCGTGGATCTGCTTACTAGTGTTGTCAGCAGTCACTAGCGATCCCAAATAAACGAACTCATCAACCACTTCTAGTTCGTCCCCGTCAACGGTTACCGTTCGTAGGAGGCACGCCTTTGTTTTTTTAGCCTCTTCCTTTCATGTATTTATTCATCGACGCGACCCATTCCTCCTAGGCTTCGATTTCAGTCTATCACAGATTGCCGCCACTATTGCAAAGTTGCTGGCTGTGATATAAAAGTCATCTGCAAAGCCTAGAAATTAGTGAAAATCATGCCTTTCATTCCCATGCCCGTTCGCCTGATCAATCACCCCCTCAAATGCGATTTTAAACTCGACTCTCGAAAGGACTCGATAGTGTCTCCGCACGAAACACATCACTCGATCCAGTATAGGTCTGTGCAGTGGCGTCAGTTTATCCTTGAAAACGTGCTCGTGCATTATCTGCCATAGCTAGTATCGATGAACTCGTCTGCTGCTTTGAAATAAATAAAGATGATGAGTGAGCATGTTGTACTGCCGACATTTCTACAAGATCTATCTATCGCTAACGGTGTTGTCGATAAAAGTCGCCGTAACAAGATCTGAGAAAGTACCTTGTAGGCGACGCGAGGCGTTTACAGCCGTTTATCACCCTTTCTGTAGTTAGAGCAAACAACTTATTCCATTCACTCCGATAGCGTCTTCGCTCAAATCTTGGAAATAACTCAGTGTACAGCCGTTGTCAGCATTTCACCGGCTTGGTTTTAAAGATCTGCCGGTAGGCATTGGCTTTGTTGATCTTCCGCAACCCGATGTTTCGTTTGACTTCTTGAAGTTCAGGTGGTGCAACATTACTATTTTTACTATTTTTCATGGCCACTCCTAGGTGAACTTTCGTTCCGGCTCCTTCTGAAACTCCGTCATTGAGGTGTTCATCAAAAAACTGCTTACCCCTGTCGGCCACTTCACGTTCGTTTATGATTAGATTCCCCCTCGTCCCTACTCCTGTCAGGCTTCGGTGTGTAGCCTTTATGAGTTTAGTTCACCTCCTCGTAAAACTCTCAAGCTGAAGAGTTTTGCGTTTGAGAGTTTTCCGCAGGAGCGTTCTTATTACTCTTTACATCGACGCGACGACTCGGCAATAAAATAAATTAGATATTTATGTTGAGATATTTTTATTTATATTTATACTAGCTGACCCGACAAACTTCGTATTGCCACAAATTAACCTGTGTTGTACATAAATCATGAATCTCGGATGATCTTTGTCACAATCTCGAGTTTTGCAAGCCCCCCAGTGGGCGGCGCTTCCGACGGCGGGTCCCCGGCAACACTCGCGACCGTCTCGTCCTGAATGATCTAGTGTTACTATAGATAGTTTTTGTGGTCTTGTATTGACTAATGTTTTATGGAAGAGTCTCGAATTTCTCGAGTTCGATTAGTTTTTGAGTTTCGCAAAAATTTCTGTTTTATTTGTATGAGAGTCCATATCCCCCTACCACAGGGGTGAGAGGTCTCTAACTATCGTAAAATAAATTCAAGACTCCAAAATCTTCCACATGCCAAATTTGGTTCCATTTGCTTGATTAGTTCTCAAGTTATAAGGAAATTTGAATTTCATTTGTATGGGAGCTCCCCTCTTAAAAGGGGAAGGGGTCGTAATTCACCATAGAAAAAATTTCTGCCCTCTAAAACTCCCACATGCCAAATTTGGTTCCATTTGGTTGATTAGTTCTCGAGTTATGAGGAAATTTGTTTTTCATTTGTATAGGAGCCCCCTCCCCTCTTAAAGTGGGGAAATCCACAGAAAATATACCATAGAAAATATTCTTGCCTACAAAAACACCCACATGATAAATTTGGTTCCATTTGCTTGATTAGTTCTAGAGTTATGAGGAAATTTGTATTTCGTTTGTATGAGAGCCCCCCTCTTAAAAAGGTAAGGGGTCCTAATTCATCATAGAAAAAATTTTTGTCTCCAAAAACACCCAAATGCCAAATTTGGTTCCATTTGCTTAATTACTTCTCGAGTTATGAGGAAAATTGTGTTTCTTTGGTACAGGAGCCCCCCCTCTTAAAGTGGGCAGGGGTCCTAATTTACTATAGAAAATATTCTTGCCCTCGAAAACCTTCACATGCCAAATTTGGTTCCATTTGCTTGATTAGTTCTCGAGTTATGAGGAAATTTGTATGGAAGTCCCCCCTTTTAAAAAGCAGAGGAGTTATAATTCCCCTTATAAAGAGGGGAGGGGTCTCAATTTACCATAGAATAAATTCTTGTCACCGAAAACACCCACATGCCAAATTTTGTTCTATTTGCTTGATTATTTGTCGAGTTATGCAGAAATTTGTGTTTCATTTGTATGGGAGCCCCCCCTCTTAGTGGGGGGAGGGGTTTCTAACCAACACTAAAACCTTTCCTGGCCCCAAAAAACCTCTACATGCAAACTTTCATGCCGATTGGTTCAGTAGTTTTCGATTCTATTAGGAACATACGGACAGACAGACAGACAGACAGACAGAAATCCTTCTTTATAGGTATAGATTTGTTTAGTTACTAGTAGATCGATGTTTTGATGCATAATGAAAAATTTTTTGGGTGGCATCCCCTGGGAATATTACTAGCTGCGCCAATGGGGACAGCCTTGAATGTTATCTTATCTTATCTTATCTTATCTTATCTTATCTTATCTTATCTTATCTTATCTCACACTAACGCATCCAATACTTGAAGGCATCCTGGAAAATGACAATTGCGATGAATCGATCACTTTTCTTGTCAATCCAAATGCATATAATAGTAACCAGAAAGCTGCTTTCCATACAGACAAAGCTTCTAAGCTGGCTTCCAAATGAGCCGTTCACATACTTGTTGATAGGAATTCATGTAGAAAAATTATGTCTACAGATAATCAGGTTCATCCCTTGCATCATGAGCTGCAGTATTTTTCCGGAACGTGACGATTTCCGCAACATTGCAAACTCGTTAGCAATCCTCCTGCAAACTCCTTCGGATCCAAACAAAGTTCCGCATCCGAGTTTCGCGTCCAAAAAACAAGCCGATCACTCACTCACTCAAAACTTATCCATTTAACGCTAATCACATTGCGGTGCATGGTTAAATAAGTATTTATTTTAAAATTTTCGGAGCGAAAAATTCTTGACGCGAAAAATTACATTTCGACCATTCGCGGTCACAGTTTACTGCGATCCTCCAATGAGGACAGCTTTGAATGTTAAGCAACTTAACTGAAAAATTCCTTAACTACAACATCGTTAGCGCACTCTGTTCACACAAAGCAAGACTCGATGACGATAATAGTACTATTTACCGGTTATTGTCCGAGCAAACACCATCTCAAAATGATTCTCGGCTGGACAATGAAACTTTCTAACCCTGTGGATTCATAAGCGAAACTACGAACTAACTCTTCGCAGACTGAAAACTTTCGGTAATACAACAATGGAGCCTTTCTACATCTGGCTTGCAAATCCCAATAATAATAAGGTAATAAACTTCATAATAAGTGCAATGCCGGACTGGAACAAGAGGTACGAATTGACAATGACAAATACTTCCACTAATACAGGGTGCTCCACCTTTTATGTCGGTATGAAAACATTGAATAACTTTAAGAAAAAACAACCGATTTCTGTTAGTAATGCATTTTTATTTAGTTGGGTTCCTTAAAATTTACTTGGTTTAGTTTTTGAAAACAATATCAATTAAGTGATCACCTTTATTGAAATTACAAATTGACTCCTTTTTTCCGCGTTTTCCATTACCTTTTTGAGCATCTCGGGTGTTATAGTGTTGATTGTTGAATTCGCAGTGTGGCATGGTGCACCGCCCTGTTGAAACCAGTAACCTTCTAGACCTTTTTCGCGCATTCGTGGGCAGACATAATGAGCCAACATCCACCGATATTGATTTCCATCGACAGTTTCACGAAACTGTTGGGTCCTGAGCAACACTCTCTCTCTCTCACTGCTTCAACCAGTTCATTGGAACGTCTTGATCTTTGATGGATGGCGTGTTGACGATCTCCTACTGACCCGTGCTCAAAAAAATTCGACACGAAACGACGAATAGAATTGTCAGATGGTGCCTTTTTGCCGCGATATTTTTTCCGATATGCACGTTGAGTTAACACAATGGAACGACTATTTCCGATGTAAAGTGTCACTATTTCAGCGCGTTCTTTCGGTGTGAAGCGATACATGCCGAAAATTGTACTGAAATGGCGTTTCCAAAACATATCTAATGGAAGAAATCGGTTGGTAAATGTGAAAGTTATACAGCGTTTACATACCGACATAAAAGGTGGAGCACCCTGTAGTGTTTTGTCTGCAACACACAACTAAATAAAAGATGAAAAATACCACAATATATCAAAATAATGGTCGCAGTGGCCCCAATTCTCGAAAATAAATTCAAGCGGATTTGTTGGCTGGTTATTTGATTGTGGTTTGATTTCGGCCCACATTGCGGATATTTTAAACTCTGCAAATGGTCCTTACACCAAGCCTGTGTAGCTTTCGCCTGTTGACAGGGTGCAGAATCTTATTAGAAGCAGTATGATGCATTCTCAATCACGATATTGTACATTTTGTTACATCATAAAATAAACCATCATTAACTCTGTGTGTGATGTGCTTTATGCAAAATGTATGCGCAAGCCGGCATGCAAATATGAAAGGAATGCCAGTTCCTTTTTTTTTCTCAGGAACGGAACATCGTACCCTTTCTAATAATAAACTATGATGTTTTCTTGTTTTCAACATGGTCTATTCAGAATTTCGCCGACGAAGACGTTTTAGAAAACCCAACCCAAACGGTACGTTTTCCACACGATAAACTAGCATGGTTGATTTACTGTATTTTTGCTTTACTGTTGGTTTGACTAAATTTTTTTAATGATGTATTATTATGTTTGCCAAAGTTTCACGATTGAAGGCCCAATTCGAAGTGTGTACATACTGACAATTTACTTTGCATGAAGTTTGATAGGATACACTTAAATATTAGAAATGTTTCGACTATTCTATCGTTGACCAAACTCGTGATTTTAGTCATGACCTTGAAATGCGGTCAGGCATATATTAATATGTTTTTGAAACGATGATTCTACAATTGATGAAGGGACGTTAAGGGAAAGTAATGAAGGATTTTTTGGGAATGGAGGGGAAAGAGTGGAAAGGAAGGGGGGTTGTGCAGACTTCTTTTGTCCAGCGCCTCTATGGTTCAAAGGTACACGGGTACCAGCGAGCCACACACCCTGGCGGGGTTGTAGGTTCAAATCCGGTTATAATCTCTGATTATAGCTTGGTTCGACCCATGCACCTTCCTGCATTGGACAAAAGATAGGAGTCACAACAACAACTTGTTAAGCGTAGCTACCTATTACCCCCCCCCCCCCTTCCTTTCCACTCTTTCCCAAAAAATCCTTCATTACTTTCACTTACCGTCCCTTCATCAATTGTAGAATCATCGTTTCAAAAAAATATTCTATCGTTTCTCAGCAAAATGCGTCAAATCTGGTGTTAACAAGAGTGAATAATCATGAATAAAATAAATATTCTACCTATTTATTGTTTACTTATCAATAAAATTTTCATCTTAAATGACTATATCTATTCTTCTCTTTTCAAACTTAGGTTTGAACGAGCGGTGCGACCGATCCAGTCAGTGCTATGTTGAGGAAGGTGATGAGAACGTGGAATGTCGTAACACGTCCTGTCAGTGTAAATTTGACTACACTACAGATGTGGAGCGACAACGCTGTGTGAAAGCAAGCCGAGGGAAAAGTAAGCTGCTAGCAATGTTGAAACGCAACGCTAACTTCAGTCCTAAATTAACGAATATCTATGATTTCAGATGCTTCGAAACGCCCGAGTCCATTGAAGGTTATCACGCTCTTACTGACGAGTGCGGCGATTTTAATTACAGGATCAGCCCTGCGAGATGCCTATTACATGTAGATTTCAGTGCAAAACGATTTCGATCAGTTGCCTTGAATTAGCAATAACGATATTGAGATTGGGGAAACGGTTAGACTGCGAGAATACGAGCTAAACATAACTTACGAAGTGACTAAAAGCAATTGAGTGCATAGCCCAACGCAACGAATGCATTCGCTAAGCTTTAATGATAGTAGTGACACGAGCTAACTAAGTTACACTACCCCCGTGCGGTAAGCACGACCATTAACTAAGTTTTCTAACTACACTTGTAGATATACTGCGCAATATCAGTAGGACACAGTCGACGCTAATTGTTACGATATTCAACAAAGAGACTACATATCTGACACACAACATAATGTTACAAGCCATTCTTAAATAAAAGCAATATTTAACTAATCTTGTTTATGTATTATTTATGTAGTCATATGCATGTAGTATCCATGTATTTTTACTAGGAATCAAGAATGTGTTTTCGATCGTTTTTGGTGCTCCTCTGAAGTTTGTAATTTGTGGGGAGATCTTCTAGTGTATTTGTTTTTAAAACAGTTAGGTACCTACTACAAATTAAAAATAACGCTTCAAATTTCTTAGTTTGCGAACTGGCGGTCACTAATTTGGAAAACAAAACAAGATCGGTTCTTAAGAATCCGAACCTAATACCCAAAGCTTCCCCAATGAGGCATGATCTAAGGAGCAAAGAGAACAGTTTTGTTCAGTTTTAATCAACATGTTCATCTTTGTCTTTATAACTTTCGTACGCGACCCTCAAGTACTCAGAAAAACTTGGACCAAACCTGGTCCGTTAAAGGACCTCCAATTTTAAATTTAACTACCGTCGATTCGGGCGAAATTGATCAGTCGGGTGAAATTGATCACCTTGGACCAACGAGTAAAAAACTCTTTATTCTACGTTTATACTGATTCATAAAGCTGAATATGCACCCATCCATATAAAGATTGAGTTACAGGTTAAAGTCACTTGGCTTTCAGCAAGACTGATCTTGTAAATGTCTTGATTTTTTAAAATTTACTATTTTGATCGAATCGCAATTTTCAACATGCCCGATAAAACTCCTTGCTGTTAACACAAATTTCGTTGCAGAAGGAAATTTTGATAGAACTAATTCGATTCTCTAATTATCTGGCTGTGCTTTGATAATTTCCATGAATAAAATTATGCGACAGAAATTGTTTGATTTGACCTTTTACGAAATAAAACGATTGATAACATCGTGAACTGAGGCAACATAGATTTCTAGATCGCTATGGGTGCGAAATGGAGCTGCCACCTGCGAAAGTTTATTCTTTCTGTGAAGCAGAATGGAGATTTATAAAAGGGTACAAAAGACAGACAATACTTCGCGCAAATTTTACAAACGCTCCATATGGCAGTTGCATGAGAGTGCAAGAGATCGGTTTGTGCTTACATAGCGAAATGCAACTACACATTCAAAGAGACAGTCAAGCTCCCGTATATGAGGAGAATTAAATTATTTGTTTCACTAGATTGGTGAAGATTGTGTACGAAAATCGTACATTTACACATATATACAGCAATGTTTAAACAAAAACAAACGATTACGATGCTAAAATTGGCTTAATATCTTTTCTAACGTTCATATTTATTTAGCAGATGCATCAACCATGCTAATGTAGAGCTGACTGTTTGATTTTTGTGCTAGTTGCTGTACGCGACATTGTTGCTTACATACAGGCAATATCTCTATTACGCCAGATTTTATACTTCACGTTAGGTTATTGCTGTCAGAGCGTATGGTTTAATAGCAATATCGTCTTGATTTCTACGTGATCAATTTCACCCGTTATTTGTAAATTTTCAATTTCACGATTACATTAAGTTTTATCTAAAATAAAACTATTTATATAAGATATAGATGATACTGTCGTGTAGCCAGCACTACAGTACTTATTTTAAAATTGAATCATCTTCCTAAATATGTTTCTATTCAAAGATATTTAAAAAATACTCGAAAAAGTGATCAATTTCACCCGAATTCACGGTATATCAGCATATTTTATAATATTTTTGGAACTATTTTCCAAACAAACTGTTTTAGTTTTGATTATTGATGTTTTGAGTAAATCCTGTTTTTACTGCTACTATTTTAAAAGAATTTCTTTGCTCAGATCAGAGTTTTATAAATGTTAAAACATTGCAACGATCGATCTCACTACACAGGGAGGGAGCGCAAAGCTCTGTAACGTTGACAGCTTTCTTTCATTTGGCCCAATAGCTTGCTGAAATATTTTTAAGACTTTCTGCTACATCAATATAAAACAACGGATTTTGTAATATCGTCAGATCACATGCCCCTGCCTAGCGCCTCCACGTGGCCATACCCGAAAATGCTCGAAAATGAGTAGCTAAGCCAGGAGGTGCGGTGCCGTGGTAAGTGACTCCGGAAGGTATAAAATGCTCAAAATTTGATTCTTAATTCATTATATATTTTTTATATATTTTATCCCATGTCTAATTAGAATATACCAAATGAGTTGAAAGTCCAAAAGTAATAGTAAAATCGATATGATTCTATATAGTATTACTTTCTGGTGGAACCTGCTGACAGGAAAATGATTCCGAAATACGCCGTCATTACTCAGTCATTCTTCATGTGTCCTTAGACTGTACAGTACACCTTCTAAAGCCCGAAACTAAGATGACAACAGACACAAAACATAACTGCAGTTATATTTTTTCATAGTATCATTGCCAGACAGGAGTGGCATACACCGCAGTGCAGACCGAGAAACGCAAATTCTTACACAACACAAAGCACGCCATGCGGTGTGTGTTCTCCCAATATTGCGTTCTGCGTCTCTTTTGCTGGACACGCTCTTTCGTGATTCACGCGCACCAAGAAAAGGCAGCCGCATACGCAGTGTGATAAATTCGCTGGGTACTTTACCACACCATGAGCCGCTCTCTGCGCGGATGGATTGTACCTGGGACAATTAAAGCGGTGTGGTTGAAAAAAAAAAAATTTTTACTGTTGTGTCACCTAATCCGTACTAAATTAATGTGGACCATGTAAACTATTCAGCACAGCGTGTATTTCCTCTTTTAAAAGGGCAGAAAATATGTACACCAAACACCAAACAAATCTTTTTGCGTTAATGGCATACGGCAGCGCCAAGTGTTGTTTACATCTAGGACAGGACATGACATGTGACTTCTTCTTCTTCTTGTTTTTGTTTTGGCGATTCCCTTTCAAAATTTACTACGGCAAGCGGAAGCGAAGTGTTTCCAAGAACGCAGCTGCAGTTTATAATAGAAGCCACTTGTCCTAGTTGATCACTAATTACACAAAAATAGATCCAATCTGATCGAATAATACTTACATTTCGATTTAGTTCGTTTTATGTTAACACGCCACGATAAACAAACTCTTAAAAACCTAGTATTTAACGTGAAAACTTGATTGTTTCAGGGTTTGCTGTGGTTTCCAGCAACACTTTTGCGCTTCCCTTGTGAATTTTTGTTTCTACAGTTGCACGCATGAAATCAGCCAATCAGGAAGCTGGCTCTTTTTTGACAGCAAATTGGCTCTTTTGCGATACAACGTGTCATGTCCTGTCCTAGGTTTACATGATCACTCACTGGGCAATTTTCACTGAGTGCTGTCGTTCGGTCTCACTTTGATTTCGCTCGTACTCTGTGTGCATATTAGCTGTTGAAGTGTGTTGCCGAATCGCTCTTTGCGACATAGGTCTCACACCACATGTATTCCTTAGAGCAGTGAATTGGGAGAGTGGTCATGTCACTCGAAAACTCACATCATTACGCCACCGACACTCACTGATTACGTGAAACGTGTGTCGCTGGTTTAATGATGACAAGTTCTGGCGAGTGACTGAGTTACTATGGCCAGTCTCTGTATTCAGTGCTCTTTAATTCCGGAGTGATTCGCGATAAGGGCGCAACTAACAAAGTGTGAACAATGAGAAATGTCACTGTGATAATTTGCTAGTACATTTTCAAAGCATAATTTAAATGAAAGTTACAAAAATCAAGTTTAAAGACATAAATTGGTGTAGAATAAATCAATCTTATAATTTCCCAACAATACTGCATAAAATTTGTGCATTCAAGCTCAAAATCTAAGTTTTTTAGATGAACCACTGACGAGCTGACATGACACATAGAAAAAAATCTTTTAAAAACCATCGTCCATCGATCATTTTGTTTGCACACTAGCACCCTCTGTTATGCATGTTGCAGAGTAGCTTGCATTTCCAGGGTTTTATGCTGTTGTGTTTTTACATTTGTATGGTTTTATACTGAAAACTCGAAGCAGAGATGTCAATATTCCTGATTTTTCAGGATTATCCAGATTTTTTGGTGTAATTCCTGATATCCTGACAAGTCGCTCGTTTATCCTGATTTTAGAAAAAAAATCCGGATTTCTCTTGATTTTTATACATTTGAACTAAAAACCTATAGAAACTTAATTCTCATTTCTCTACTCTCCAGCGTAATGCTCTAAAGGAGTCCATCTCTATTTTTCTATAACTCTTTACTTTGTGGTCACTTTCGTTTAGCTGCTGAAGTTGAACCCTGCGAAGATAAAACTAGAAACAGCAATGCCGTCTTAACCCACGATTACTCGCGATGTGAAACGTTAACTTTAACTCGGTATATCTCGGAACTCAGGCAATAAAGAAAATCATTGTTTTCGGCCAGGTTCATCAGCAGACCGAGATCTTTCAATCGGTAGACAAGGTTTCATAAGTTTTTCGCCATGTGGCGTTAGTATTCGAGTGAATTTCGTTCTGTTTTACCTTGCCTATGAATCGATGTTGGCGCGAATAACGAAAGGTTAAGGACGTCTATTTTCATTTTCCATTTCGTGTATAGTGATGTCCGATTACTTCTCGATTAATCGAACTAATCGATTATCTGTTAAAATAATCGATTAATTTTTAATCGATTGCTTTATGTTCCGATTATTAGATAATCGATTACCTGGTCGATCGATTATGCCGGATTTTTTAAAATTTTATTATTTAACAATTTCTTACAAATTTAATTTATTACAGTGGCTGGCGCTTAACTACTAAATTAACCACACTCGATTAGCCAGTAAGTTGGTTTCGCTTAGTTGGTTTCGAGGTACGATGCTGATCTAACAAACTGGTCGTCGTATTCGTATGTTCAAATCTCGGCTAGGCGATGCTCCTAGATAGAATCAGTAGAGTTGTTGCACTAGCTTCGTAATTGTCCTAATAGCCCTTTAATAATACTGATGTGAAGCCTGTCGATAAATAGGGGTCAAGTCTTAAGCCTGGTATCCAGCTGAAAAGAAAATAGCTCAAGAAAAAAACTGCTATTTACCAACGGTGTGGCACGCTAGAATTTCAGCATAACGAACATCTATTTTCATTCCACTTTCACCAAAACTGGATAAACTGTTGTCGTATTTTCACTCATTCAACAGAAAAATATTATATGATGTATAATATATTACAAAACCGCAATCCGCAAGAATATTCATAAACTGCATAAATAATCTTAAACTGCCATCATTTGGTACAGCCAGCAACAAGTTTTGTTACCCGATTTAACATTGCCTTAGGGCGAACAGGCCATTTTTCGTATGCCATTGCCAGTGATGTCGGTTACGGTCCCAAATATATGGGAGATGACAACCTTGCCATCCCGTTGCTATTTACCGACCAATCTGATGGAGTTCTTTTAACGTTAGTTGCATACACGGTAAAAAAATAACACGTTGAAGCAAAGTGAATTACCGTTGGATTCGCACTACTTGCCTATCATTACGATTCGAAATGAAAATCCATTGAAAATGAATCAACACAAAGCAAAATGAAATCAATAGAAAATCACTTCAATTTCCAATGCACTATGTTTTAAACTTTTGAGCTGTCAAATGAATTGAATGTATTCGATTTAAAATCAATGATATGTTTGATTTTTTTTATTATTTGATTTAAACAAAATACAAATAAAAAAAAATTAAGCTCAGTTGTTAACAAATAAAGTGGATTGTTGTTTTAATGCTGGCATGTCCAAATATGGTTGAGTGTTGTTGTCGTAGTGGTGTAATGAATCCAACCTGAAACCAGAAACAACCTGAAAACAGATAAAAGTTTATTAATTTTAACGACATACATAATTTAGCTATACTCACACTCCAGAATAGCATTAATTTCAGTCGAAAACATATTTTCACCTTCTGGGTTCATGATTTTTTTTCGATTACCTACTAAAGGATATTTTGTTTTTTGATTACTGAAGTAGACTTCGCGAGTTTGTGACAGTTGTGAAATGCGAAAAATAATTAGTTGCAAATTCAATAGATATGCATTATGATTCGATGGTGATTTCCATTGAATAGTATTCGATGAAAGATCTCTTCTTCGAAAAATTGAAATCTCTCGAAAATCAACACTAAATCACTTCAATATGCAATGCTGCGTAACAGATTGATTCAAATGCAAGAACACTTGATTTGGGCGTGACGATTTTTTACCGTGTATGAATCAATTGAACAACAATGGAGCCGAAAGTGTATCTGCAAGTATCCTTATTTTTGGTATCGGGACGTAAAGGTTATAACCAATCGATTATTTCGACTAATCGATTATATAGCGCCGATTAATCGATGTCGATTATTGGCCGCCCAAAAAGTAATCGATTATTAACTAATCGATTAACTGGAAAAATCGGACATCACTATCGTGTAATTGCGACTGTGGTAGATAGTCAATCCATAAACAGCATTGTGAGAGAATTTTTAGCATGCAAATTTGTACATATTGCTTTCCTAAAAAAATTGAATCAAAAATCCTGAATTATCCTGATTTTTATTTCCTTTGCATCCTGAGTTCTGAGAAAAAATGTTGGCATCTCTGACTCGAAGTAAACGCCAGCGCGCCGCGGTGTGGCCATGTTGCGAAACATGTTTTTTTTGAAAAATGAGTGGTTTTTGATTGGACGATGGAATTAACGCGAGTGTCTCGTCTGTTTGTCTGTGGTTGAACCCCTTGGAATGAGCCTTAAAGCATTTTGACAATGAGATTCGCCCAGCCCTGTTTCGCCTTGCTTTGATTTTTTTATTTAGTTTCGCCTGTTTACAATGCGCCTGTGTTTTGAAAACAACGCAGTTTCGCTCTTTACTATCGTCTGTTTACAAAACGATTTGCAAATAAGCCGGTCACCTTAGCCGTCTCAGTGACAACACAAATAAAAAAAAAGCCTGTCACTTCATAACAATGCGAGGGGCTAAACTGCGAATTATCTTTTGTTTTGATTAAACACTTCTATCGTCCATCACTAAAAACATGTTTTAAATAATTCTAACGATTAAAACAGAAGAAAGGATTCTAGCCAAGGATATTATCAGTCTTTTTAAGGCTGATAGTGTAATAAAATGATTTGTTTACAATTAGCCAGTTGAGCCCCAATCGCGAATCACTCCGGAATTCCTTAAGCATTAGAAGATATTGAAAAACTAATAAAAAAAAACAAATTGCGCTTTAGATCAAATACATTCAGCTACCAACCGATAGCAATATAAGGTTTTGCCGTGTTTACCGCAATAGTGGGAACTATTTTATCGCACTACCCAGTCAAGAAACTATCATTGGCATCCCTATGCATTAATTCGTATCCTTAGCTTTTGCTACTAACGAAGTACGAACGAAGCTTTCGCCAAACTTATTTATCCGAAAGCAAAAAAGCTCCGTTAAGTTCCGGATAAAGCATTGCTACTATTGACTACTGACGAAGCTAAAACTTTTTGAATAATATTGTTTTGAATTAGACAAAAATGAACCTCATACAGTAAATAAATCAATCAAATTCATTACCAAAATAAAGAATACCAGTGATTTAAGGCGATGCAAATTTGGATTAAGACTCTGCTGCGTCTTATCATTGAATATCCGTAGCCATCAATTTATTTCTAGATAAATTTTCAATGAGGGCATTGATGCTGAAATTAATTATTATTGCATTAAAAATTCAGAATACATTTGAGCTGTCCATCTAAGATGGCACAGAGCGATGCGGGTAGAATTTAAGGTGAAGGTCGTTAAAGTCCAGTTCCATTTTTAACTGATTTCAGTACTTTCACGACTAGAACAGAGTTGCTAGTTGTAGGTAATAATCTATTATGAACAATTATGAAACGTAGAAATGCGTATCTATTTTTGCTGTTGAACGAGATCTGACAGTAATTCTATCACATAAAATGCTGTTTACGGTGAATTTTATTATCAGTGAATTTTTAAGTATATTTTCGACACTCTACGACCGTTTATTTAGTAGTGAAAATTATTGGTCAATTTCATGCTCAACGTAAATATGGCATCACTCCACATATACACCCGTTTCCTCGGTAACGTACAACAACGACGCTCGCGGATTCGGAATTGCAATCGAAACGAAGTAAAGTTTTTCATACCAATTCAAGTGAACTGTTTGGGCCAAATCATTATAATATCTTACCAAATAATTGTTCGGGTGGTAAATTAAAGTTTTCTGTGTCTCAAGTTAAGTTTCGCGAGTGATGTGACGACTGCAACGGCCGAAAAAAATTAGTGAAAAATCGACGGCGAAAAAGTGAAAATATAGTGTTGAATTTTAATTGGGCAGAAATTTCAGTTGCTAGATCTTATTACGGATCAAGGTACCTTAACAGCAAGGTAAAGTATATTTCTTTTGTCAAACACAAACTCACTAACACAACCTTAGTTAGTTATGAAAATTTGCCGGATTCGTATGAGTTTTCGCAATCGGATCGAATTTTGAACCGTTTTACGTAGTTAAAAATAGCGAAACTGTGATTAACGTGTGGAAAAATCACTTGAAGATTACAAAATTAACAAAAGGGCGAATGTCGCAAGCGTAAACAAACCGAGTGAGGGTTGATTTTCCTATACTGGTCCAGCAAAAAATAACTCTCACCCGTTTTGTTTACATTTGCGACATTCGCCCTTTTGTTAATTCTATCCATTGGCGGAACTAGGGGGGCTAAGCCCTTCCTAGAAAAGATTTAGCCCCCCCTAGAAAAGTTGACTAAGTTTTGTAATTTTTGAAAAACCAATAGTTAGATAACTATAGGTACGAAAAACTTCAGAGCAAAGTTTATTTGCATGACTGTTATAAGATTCCAGGCATTAATATGCATTAAATTTTAATATGCCGACGAAATAAAACGGTTGAAAAAAATTCCGGGGGCTATAGCCCCCCCCAGAAATGAGCGCTAGTTCCGCCAATGATTCTATCTAGACTTGTGCTTTCAATAGCGGAGGTCTTGTTCGTCATATTGTAAGTATATTCGTTGTGTTTTTGCTGAATATTTACCTCTCGTTGTTTACTTTTAGCATCATGTCGAAGTGCCATGTTCCAATGTGCCGTAGCAAAATAATTCCAAGGAATAAACGAGGATTTCTTTTCATCGGTTCCCGAGCAAAAAAGAATTGATGATCAAATGGTTGAAGTTTTTGGGACAAAAAGTTACTACGGACACGCATAATTTTTCTATTTGTTCCTGGCACTTTTCACCGGATTGCTTTGTAGTTGTCGATCAGGGATCACATCGGCGTCTTCGAGCTGGATGTATGCAAAATTATATACATATTTTAAAATACCTTATCAAAGACATCAATATTTTAGGCTATACCGAGCATTCGATATCCGAAACGTGTGAAGAGAAGGAGAGATTTGGTGACCGGCGATAATGAAAGTTCGTAGCAGGTTTTTCTTCAGGGAACGAAGCCTGGAAGTAGCTCTGAATCCACTCGGTGTGACCGTCGAATTTCTGATGAAAGCGAGATGTTTGATTGATTGAGCCATGTGATGAAGCAAAAACGTTCAATACACTTAGTTCGTTATGGCACATCAAAGTTCGAGAGATGCAGATTGAAGTGGATCAATATAAGGAGGAATCGGAGGAATCGATGAACAAAGAGGTACATTGCCAAAATCAAACGTAGACATCCTGATATCCCGGAAAATCTAATTAAATATTTCGTCAAATTGCGCACGTACATAAGGATAAGCGCACTAAACCGAAATTTGAAATGCAAGAAGCTTCAGAAACAATCAGTCAAACGTCTACAAAAGCCATCTAACAGACCAATGGAACGCGACCAGAAGAAAATCATTATGTAATTTACTTATTAATCCTTCAAACTTACCAACGAGGATATTAGCAAATATGTAATATTTCATCATGCAATCTTCCCAAATCAATAAAATATATGAATGAACAAATCGATTTTACCGCGCTATAGTTGAAATATGTCAAATCCGAGAGGGGCTCTGTAGCCGCAAGGTTACCGAGTCTGCTTTGACAAGCGAATGGTCATGGGTTCGAATCTTAGTAGAATCAGGCCATTCGATGTCAAAGTGACTTTAGCATGGGTTTATTCTCAGGCCCCTCATCGCCCTTCCTTCATGCTGAGTTCTATATTATCCCGATATGGCCTATTGACAGTGCAAAAATGAGACCCTTATAGTAAAAATGCACTGGTTTGCTACGCCAGGGATGACTATAATTGGGGACTGTGCGCTGTCATGTGGAACGAGGTGGGTAAAGTAGAGTAAAGTATTGATAGAAGGGTACATAATTACACACAAGCACGCATAAAAAAAAAAAAAATCAATAAGCATATCGCTCACTCAATAGCGACTATAGCCAAAATAAATGCAGTGCGGGTTATACAACAAACACCCGGGCGATATCACAATAGATCTAACCATAATGGTCGCAGTGATGAGTCCATACAGGAAAAAAAAAAAAAAATGTCAAATCCGAAGCATATTCTTTATCTGAAACTGCAAATAATTAAAGTTTGCATGGAATCCATCATAAACTTCATAAGTATTTTTTCGATTTTTTCTTTTTTCCCCAATACATGAAAATAACCGCGAAAACATTACCTTGCTTTTAACGTAGTTTGATTACGGATGGGAGGTTAGTTGAACTAATTTTATTTTTTTGTGATCGTTTCCCGAGTCTATGGGAGCATGTTGGTTCACTGAAGAAGGGAAGGGAAGGGTTCGGTGCCATACTGACTGCCATAAATTGACTCTGACGACCTTGTCGTAAAATCTCCCAAGTAACAACGAAGCTGAATTGCAAGAGCAATAGCTGTTTAATGGTTGGTTTGAAGCAATCAAAGCTGCATAAAGCTCCATTTTAGTTTAAACAAGCGATGTTTAAGCTACTTGAACCCAACCCACCAGATGGTTGAGTTACGTCGCTACCTTAATAAGTTGTTCAGTCTCCTTTTGTCCAGTGCCTCCGTGGTTCAAAGGTACATGAGCCACGTGCCCTGGCGGGTGTTGTGGGTTCGAATCCGGCTATAATCTCAGATTATAGCTTGCCTGACCGCATTTCAAGGTCAAGACTAAAAATACGAGGTTGGTCTAATTAGGATGTTGTCCATAACAACGAGAAAATGTATCGGTGAATGTATGCAGCCCTGTCTCAGTATACAAGTAACCCTCGTAGGGTTCACAAGACACCATTATGCAGTACTTTGCACACAAATGCCTCATGTTGAGCCTCGATGAGTTAGACTAGCTTGTATGGGACTCCTTTACACCTTAATGCGTCATAGAGATATGACCCACACATGATCGATCAGCCAGGGTCCAACTTGCTACCGCCGAAGAAAAGTGTGGTGTCAATTGTCACCTTGTATCAAATTTGTTACCGTTGGTTATAGTTTATATTTCAGCTCCGCCAAAATCATAATGTTATCCAGAGCTGCGCAGTTTTATTCCTACATCCTAAGTGTACCTTCCAGTTGGCTTCGAGTTATGACACTGGCCTAATAAGCTAGTCGTCGTATGTTCGAATCTCGACTGGGAGAGGCTGTTTGAGTCAATAGGATCGTAGCAACTGGCCCTGCAATTGTCCTGCACTCTAACAGCTGGCTGCGCAGTCTGTCGTATAAAAACAGAAGGTCAAGTTTCGATAACGGAATGTAGCACCTAGGCTTTGCTTTGCTTTTCCTAAGTCTACCTTTGAGCAAGCTTTGACAGTAGTGATAGTTCTCCAAGTCTTCGGGGGGGTAGGTTACTCACAGGGAAAAGCTTCCTCAAAGTTAGATGTCTAGTAAAAGCATCCCTCTCCCAGAGAGCTTTCAACGGTATGGGTGATAGCACTCCTAGTCCATGGAAGGAGTGGTCACTCATGCAGGATGGTTTTACCGAGAGGTAGAATGCAGGTGGCTGTATGGGTGAAAGAGTGTCGTTAGAGTAGAACGAAATGTGAAGAGGAAAGAGTGGAAAATTATTACTATTACTACCAGCAGGGCTATCCTGCACTCAGTACACCTATTTTGCTTATTTAACTGTAAGACCTCAACCAAGCAAATTCCCAGTGTGAACTGGGAGTGGAGCGTAAATACTTAAGATAGAGCAATACTTAGTTCACCAATCTTATGGATAATAATTGACTCTATAAATGGCCCATACACAATATTTTCGAATTTTGCTTGGTTGAGGTGTTACAGTTAAATAAGCAAAATAGGTGCACTGAGTGCAGGACAGTCCTGACTACCAGATTCGAACCCAAAAGGCTCTTCCTCTTAGGGCCTATATGCACTGGCGTTCCCAGGAGTGGGGCACCATTTCTACAAAACATATTACAACTTACAAAATTACAAATATTTGAATCCTGATATACGTGTTTTTCCTTAAGTAAGTAAACTAAACATAAATATACCAAAAACATCTGTATACCTAAGTCCAGGAACAACTGGAAGTGGTGGTGTCCTACGACTAGGCACGCCAGTGCCTATATGATTCACGATATTGTGTAACCTAGGGTAAGTCAACTTATAGTGGACCATTTACCTATAATGGACCTCGGGTACAGTTTCGGCGTTTATTAGCTTGCGCTTCTTATTTCCGAGGATATATGACATGAAACAGAAAGTACTAAACATACTACACAGCTCAGTTTAAAAATTTTTGGCTGATTTAAATGATTATTGTCTTAAAATCGACATTTTCAACAAGTTAGGGTTCATTTTATGGTTAACAATGCGAAATGTCGCCATTAATAGACCTTCTTCATGCAAAATACACTAGAATTCTTATAATGGACCTGGTCGCTGTCCTATTGTAAACCACAAGGTTCATTAAAGGAAAACGAACACTCCAATCTGTTTTAAAAAATGTGTAAAATATGTGTAAATAGAGATTTGCAACATAAATTGATATTTTTTAGGCTTAATCGAAAGTTACTCGTGTTGTAAGTACCATCGATTGCGTGTTTAGCGTGACCAGTTTAAAATAATTCGTGAAAAAAAAACTATTCAAGTACTAACTGGTCCACTAATGGTTAACTGGTCCACTGTTAACCATCAATGGTCATGGTTAATGGTTATTGTTCCTATGTTTCAATACGTAAGGAAAGTTAAGAATTGATATTAAAATGAGTAGTTCACAGCATATAATAATAGGCGAGAACAATTGAGTTTAAAATAATTGAATTTACGAAAATGACAAATCAATCAAGAACTCAATTTACTTAGCCATATGCACAGTAGTAGCCTGTTCCAATGTGTATCAAAACCTTATCATCCTCTGTTCGATTAAATCGTAGTAATTTCCACTGTAAGATATTTTTCTCTGCACGTTATGCAAATTAACTTGGGCTGTTTTGTAATGCGAAAGGTTAAAAGCTTCGCTTCTCATTGTATAACTCCGACCGACTTCACGCTGAAAATAGAAACGGTAAAATATGCAACGCATGGCTCGAGTGGTAATTTTCAGAACACTGCTCACCACGGTTCAGCGACGTCATCGTCTTCCGCTAATTCATGATTTAGTGTAAGTAGTTACCTGTCTGTGTGTATTTTAATGGCTATTTAGTCTGTTGGACACCAAGGTCACTCCACCATTATACGACGTCACACAGCAGGCGTGCGGGATGGTCGCCATCAGAAAGGATGACAAATGAGTTTCCCTCAGACCAGTAGCGCGGAGCAACGTGAACGTGTGGCGGACTTCCAAAATTCGCCATCTAGGTATTCGACTCTCACTCACAGCACCACGATTACTTTGTACGGCGGTAATAGCATGTCCGTTGTTGGGATTTTAGACAAACGCTATTAGCAAAATGTATTACATCGTCAACAGCAATTAGCATTGTTTTGCATTGCTAAAATTAGAGAATTAGCCATTTGGAGCAACAATTAATTAACTGCCCTTAATATGTGTCAATCCTAGGATAAATGAAAATAACAAAAACTGTCTGGCGTTGTTGATTTATTTTGTTTAGGTGATACCTAAGTTTACACAGAAATCATGCGTATAAAACCTTGGGGCGTACGGTCACCATGAGCTAAACTTGGTGATTAACAATGGCTTATTAAACGTGAAGAGAAATCATGAAAAATAAAACCAGCAAAAAAATTTTTTGGAAAATTTCTAAGCTGGTTAGCTTTTTATCAGCGAAAATATTTACAACGCGCTACCCGCCTTGGCTTAGTTAGGCAAGGTAAAAGCATCCGCTTTGTCTATTATAAATAAAACAAATTTAAACTACTATTTGCGATCATTTTCAGTGCTAATGTTGTTCGAACACCACAACGCTCGGGCCCAGGCTGACATACTGTTGAACGTTTGTGTGAAGCTACTTGAGTAAAAGCTTCTAACTCAGCAGTTCTGGTTGGTAATGGATAATTCAGTAGTAATCTATTTCATTTCGAACGGTGGTTCTGCCATCGGACCATACCACGCTGACCCTTTTTGGTGGGCGAGGCTTGCACGTTAGAATGTAATTTGTTTCCGAGTTCAATATCGCACATGTACGTAGGTAACGTTGGTACGTATGGTGTCCGTTCGAGAAGCCAATGGTACTTGGAGGAGGTGTAACCTTGCCTCGTTACCTGCAGATGCGAGCATTATGCATACGGTATGTATATCTGTTCAAATCAAGATTATTCAAATAGAGATAGAACTGGTTGGTCAAGACTGTCGAAAGGTCATGCATGTTGGATTCACCAGGAATGTTATTTAGGTGAAATTCACACGCAAGAAAATGTACGAATACTATATGCAAGGTCATGTAAATACCAACTTTGTAGTCCAACAGCGACCGAATCGGATAGGTTTGAAGTTTCGGGTAATAGACTTTTATACTTGCATTTCATTTTTCCCTTTTATTCAAGTTTAGGTTGAATGCCAGTAAAAATTTTGATTGCATGAATGTTGATACAATTTATATATCACTAGCTGACCCGACAAACTTCGTATTGCCACAAATTAACCTGTGTTGTACATAAATCATGAATCTCGGATGATCTTTGTCACTTCTCGAGTTTTGCAAGCCCCCCAGTGGGCGGCGCTTCCGACGGCGGGTCACCGGCAACACTCGCGACCGGCTCGTCCTGAATGATCTAGTGTTACTATAGATAGTTTTTGTGGTCTTGTTATTGATTAATGTTTTATGGAAGAGTCTCGAATTTCTCGAGTTGGATTAGTTTTTGAGTTTCGCAAAAAATTCTGTTTTATTTGTATGAGAGTCCATATCCCCCTACCACAGGGGTGAGAGGTCTCTAACTATCATAAAATAAATTCAAGACTCAAAAATCTCCTACATGCTAAATTTGGTTCCATTTGCTTGATTAGTACTCAAATTATAAGGAAATTTGTATTTCATTTGTATGGGAGCCCACCCTCTTAAAAGGGAAAGGGGTCGTAATACACCACAGAAAAAAAATTCTGCCATCTAAAACTCTCACATGCCAAATTTGGTTCCATTTGCTTGATTAGTTCTAAAGTTATGAGCAAATTTGTATTTCGTTTGAATGGGAGCCCCCCCCCCCCCCCCCTCCTAAAAAGGTAAGAAGTCCTAATTCATCATGGGAAAAATGGTTGCCTCCAAAAACACCCACATGCCAAATATGGTTCCATTTGCTTGATTAGTTCTCGAATTATGAGGAAATTTGTATTTCATTTGTGTAGAAGCCCCCCCTCTTGAAGTGTGGAAGGATCCTAATTCACCGTAGAAAATATTTTTGCCTCCAAAAACCTCCACATGCCGAATTTGGTTCTATTTGCTTGATTAGTTCTCGAGTTATGGGGAAATTTGTATTTCATTTGTATTGGAGCCCCCCCTCCTAATGTGGGAAGAGGTCCTAATTCATCACAGAAAAAATTCTTGCCTCCAAAAACACCTACACCCCAAATTTGGTTCCATTTGCTGGATTAGTTCTCGAGTTATGAGGAAATTTGTATGGAAGCCCCCCCTCTTAAAGGGGAGAGGAGTTACAATTCCCCTTATAAAGAGGGAGGGGTCTCAATTTACCATAGAATAAATTCTTGTCACCGAAAACACCCACATGCCAAATTTGGTTCCATTTGCTGGATTAGCTCTCGAGTTATAAGGAAATTTGTATTTCATTTGTATAGGAGCCCCCCCGCCCCTCTTAAAGTGGGGAGGGGTCCCAATTCATCATAGAAAAAAATTTTGTCTTCAAAAACACACACATGCCAAATTTGGTTCCATTTGCTTGATTAGTTCTCGAGTTATGAGGAAATTGGTATTTCATTTGTACAGGAGCCCCCCCTCTTAAAGTGAGGAGGGGTCCTAATTCAACATGGAAAATTTTCTTGCCCTCGAAAACCTTCACATGCCAAATTTGGTTCCATTTGCTTGATTAGTTCTCGAGTTATGAAGAAATTCGTATGGAAACCCCCCCTCTTAAAGGGGAGAGGAGTTATAATTCCCCTTATAAAGAGGGGAGGGGTCTCAAATTACCCTAGAATAAATTCTTGTCACCGAAAACACCCACATGCCAAATTTGGTTCTATTTGCTTGATTAGTTCTCGAGTTATGCAGAAATTTGTGTTTCATTTGTATGGGAGCCCCCCCTCTTAGTGGGGGGAGGGGTCTCTAACCATCACTAAAACCTTTCCTGGCCCCAAAAACCTCTACATGCAAATTTTCACGCCGATTGGTTCAGTAGTTTTTGATTCTATAAGGAACACAGGACAGACAGACAGACAGACAGACTGACAGACAGACAGACAGACAGACAGACAGACAGAAATCCTTCTTTATAGGTATAGATTTACACCCCACCCCCGAAAATACACATAACACGGAGATACAAATTATTATAACAGTACAAATACTATACAAATATATTCTAGCCAGTATTTCCATTGACGAACCGACATGATGTCATGAACATTTTCCGTACATTTTCCTTAGAAAATTTGTATCCGAATCGAGATACAGTGCACAGTAGCACCATCTGCTCAGCGAATTGCTATTTATCTTAGAATAGAAGGAAACGGAATTTCGTGAAATGTCCTTTACTGACTTGACACCACCCCGGTGCAACTATGACGTTTGCGAACAAAATAAGAGAACATTGGCTGGATCACTGGATCACTTGTATGCAAGTGTGCATGCAGAAGAACTAATCACACGGTATATTTCTGTAGCGGCTGGTAAATGGCTGGGTAATGCGTAACATCGGTACCTCGCGTACCTGTAGTTATAAAATAGACCCCGCAGTGGTCAGTAGCCTCTTATCCAGCAACTCCTCTCCCTACCTCCTCGTGGTACCAGCCGGAAAACGAGCAACCTTGGTGAAGATCGGGTAACCAACCCCGCTGGAAGCTAAGGTCATATACCGACAGGGAAGGAGACACCGACAGGGAAGGAGACACCGACAGGGAAGGAGACACCGACAGGGAAGGAGGAGGGTCGTATACCGACAGGGAAGAAGGAACAGCCTTGCCAGCCGTGAGCGTCTGACTTCAGGTTAGCGGCGGCTCGCGACGGCGATTCCACTGCACGGTGAATCGCCGTTTCCGTACCAGGTATCCTGCCCAAGTAACAATCCAATAGCAAATTGGTCTTATGCATTTCTTACAGTAGTTTTATCAGAGCATTGCAAAATCTATCAGGTTTTATAATGTTTTTCCTCAAGTGAATGTTATCTTATTTGATTAACATTTCTGAAGTATGATTGAAGGAGACTTGAAGAAACACGCATAAAACTGAAATGTCAATAAGTGGAATTCACCTTATAAGTGGTTTTCAAGGATACTTGATTTCTGCTCAAAAACGACGCTCCTTAAAACCTAGCAATAGTTTTGACAAAAATTTATGACATTCTTCTGCAAGATTGGTTTGTCTTAACAATGCTACCATAAAACCGTCTTAAAACCGTATATTCTTGTAAGAGAAATCATACTCTGAAGAAAGAACATGCGAGCGTAAACAACTGATCTGTCAAAATGGGCATCTGAACCAGGAGAAAATTGAACAAATATGGATCTTTCAATCGAAACTTTAGCAAGATTTCATATGAAAAATCAGCGAAATCAAAATTTTGGCGGAGGCGGTGCCGGTGCTGGTTTGTAGAGTTGTTTGTATTTTTTAAACTGAAAATGTTCGCCGGTGTTGGGAAAATTTTCGAAGGGGTTGAAGCAGTTGAAGCATATTTTTTTTAAAGACGTTTGTAACGACAAAGTATATAAAAAATTTTGCAGATTAAATTTTACGCATGGAACTGCCGTGCAGCCCTCTTTTAATTTTTAAAATCAATTTATATGAGTAATCATAATGACTGCTGTACTTAAAAAATAATTAAACTCAATATAAGTAGGTGAACCTCCAGCACAAAAAACATCTAACATTGACACTTTGTTGACGTTTTCTTTGTTTATACGAGAATGATTATCTTGCAAAAAACTTGGTCCCCTTAAGTAATTCAAACAATTCTTATTCAAGCACAACTTGTCTTCGTCAAGAATACAATAAGTATAGATGAACTTATCGACCTCTTGGAAAATTTTTCTTTGTCTTGTGCAAGAAATGTTAGTCTAATAAGCGCTTTCAGGTTGATTTAGATAAAACCATTGAAAAAATGGCGAACAGGACTGTTTCGATTACTTTTGAAATTCTAGCCAATTGCATATGGGCGTTTATAAATATGTTGTTATGCAATACCATAAGTGATCTTATATTTTTAAATAAATGTTCGGACACTTAAAAGACTTTTTGCCGCAATTTGTTAAAAATTTGGTATCTATCAACTTCTTCATGAAATTATTGAATTTTTTTTATTAATTAATAATTTTTTACTAATCTAGCGAAAATAACCGGCGCGTTAAAATTTTCTAACTTTCATGTCACAAAACATCGACAAACTGAGCGTGACATGAAAAATTTCTCATTGATTGACAACAAAGCAGCTGCTTTTATTTTCAATTTTCATTTATATCCATTTTGGAAAAGCAATATCTATGAATGCTTTTTCTCTTATAGCTTTTAGTCAATTTAAAAAAATTAAGACTGTGAAAAGTGTATGATGTCTTGCAAGTGTTCTTTGAGACGACAACCATAAAATCATCAACTCTTGTGGTGGTTTTCTTTTAGTTTCAACCGACTTTTGGAAGTTACTATAAATACATATCGATAAGAATTACAAGTTTTAAAAGGACCTTTAGAAATATTCTTGAGAACCTTCTTCAGTGTGGGCCTCCCCAGATTTATAAGGGTTTTATGGCTGTTTTATGGCAGATTTGTAGAATTACAAGTTTTATGTTCGGTTTTAAGGAGCAAATGCTGGAAACCTCTTCAAGTGCATCTTAAAATTGAATTTGTTACTTGGGCTGCTGTATCCCAGGTTAGGGGCGGCATACAACAGCGACTGATCCGGAGCGGACGGCTGACTTATGAAACGCTGTGTCTCGCCAGCTATACCCAAGACAGCAGCCCTCTCCGCGAGACTAGGCATCGCAGCCCCAGTAAGGCAGTATGGTTAAACAACTTTCGTTAGGAGAAATTCAGGAAAGGAACTACAACCGGATAATCGGCATGGACCCAGGCAAAAGAAAAAGGACAACGATTATTGGAAACTTGGTACTTGGAATGACAGGACCCTACTTGAACCGACACGCGCGGGTATCCTGGTAAGAGAGGTGCAGAAGATGAAGGTCGAGATTGCAGCCATCCAGAAAGTGCGGTGGCCGAAGACGGGAGAACGTGAATTCCGCGCAGTAGATCCTATTGCGGGCACGACATTCAAGTATCACATCTACTACAGTGGCGGCGATAAAGCAGAGCATGGAGTCGGATTCGTATTACATGGAAAACAAATGAAGTGTGTTATTAGGCGGAGGCCCATCAATGACCGTCTATGCGTGTTGAGAATTAAGGGCAAATTCTTTAACTACAGTCTGATAAATGTGCACGCACCGACGAACGACAAGCCCGGTGACGTAAAAGAGGCGTTCTATGATCTTCTCGACAGAACATATGGAGAGCGCCCAAGACATGACAAAAAGATAGTCATCGGAGATACAAATGCACAGGTCGAACGTGAAGAGTTCTTTCGACCCGTTGTTGGTAGAGAAAGCCTCCATCCTACCACAAACGACAATGGCCTGAGGCTAATCAACTTTGCTGCAGCCAGAGGAATGGTTATCTGTAGTATCCATTTTGCACGATGGAACATTCGGAAGCACACCTGGAAACACCCTAATGGAGAGGCCTGCTCTCAGATCGACCACGTTTTGGTTGATGGCCGGCACTTTTCTGATGTCGCAGACGTGCGATCCTTCCGGGGACCAAACGTTGACTCGGACCATTATCTCGTAGTAAGCAAGATCCGCGCCCGGTTGTCCAACGTATTCAAATCGAAGCCAACGAGGAAGATACGACTGAACATTCGGCGGTTATCAGCGGAGGGAGTTCTCGGAAGACTGATGAGCGGATCGGTGAACATCTCGGAGAGAACCTGAACGAACAGTGGTGACACATCCACGACGCGATCAGTACTACAGCGCGGGAAGTGTTGGGTACTACTGCTGCAGTCACTTCCAGTGAGTGCGAGTGGTTTGACGCAGAGTGTCAGCGAGTGACAGATGAGAAGAATCGAACCAGAAGTCACATTTTGGCTGCAACTGTGACACGCCAGAGCAGAGAGAGATACCGAGATGCTAAAGCTGCCGAAAAGAAACTTCACCGTCGTAAGAAACGTTAGCACTGGGATCGCGTTCTTGCGGAGGTGGAGAATTGCTTCGAGAGGCACGATACAGGAAGCTTCTTTAATACAATCAACGGAATCAGGAACCGGACCGTGCCAACTCCTGTTATGTGCAACGACAAGGAGGGGAACCTGATTACCGAAAGATCGAAGGTGGCTAGGCGTTGGAAACAATATTTCGATGCATTGTTGAATGGTGAACAAGATGGAACGGCCAACAGAGACAGGATAACGATTGAGGATGATGGACAAGCTGTGGATCCACCAACTTTGGACGAGGTTAGGAAAGCAGCGAGAGAGCTGAAAACGGCAAAGCAGCTGTAAAGGACGGCATCCCCGCCGAACTTTTGAAAGTCGGGAGCGAACGGCTGTATTGTGCAATCCATCAGCTTAAACTAAAGGTATGGACTGAGGAGGAATTACCTACGGACTGGTTGGAAGGTCTCATATGCCCAAGTTACAAAAAGGGCCATCGACTCGAATGCAGCAATTATCGAGGTATTACTCTCCTCAATTCTGCATACAAAATTCTCTCCCGCATCCTGTTTCTCAGACTGAGGCCGTTAGAGGAATCCTTTGTTGGCGGATACCAGTGCGGTTTTCAAGAGGGACGCTCCACGGCGGACCAAATGTTCACCTTGCGACAGATCCTCAATAAATTCCGGGAATTCAACTTGCAGACTCATCATCTGTTTATAGACTTCAAGGCGGCGTACGATTCAGTTAAACGAAACGAGCTGTGGCAGATTATGCTTGAATATGGTTTTCCAACAAAACTGATTAGACTGATACGTGCTACCCTTGATGGTTCAAAATCAAGCGTCAGGATAGCGGGTGAGACATCGGACTCGTTTGTGACGTTAGATGGTTTGAAGCAAGGTGACGGACTATCGAACTTGCTGTTCAACATTGCATTGGATGGTGCTATTCGAAGCGCCGGCGTGCAGAGAAGCGGTACCATCATCACGAAATCTCATATGCTCCTAGGGTTCGCGGACGACATCGATATCATCGGTGTTAACGGTAGAGCTGTAGAAGATGCGTCCACGCATCTTATGGAGGAAGCTACGAGGGTAGGGCTTATCATAAACTCTACCAAAATAAAGTATATGGTAACTGGTAGAGTGCGTGGCAGCTCTTCGGGTGTTGGAACTGCGGTGGTAATAGATGCAGATACTTTTGAAGTGGTCGACGAATTTGTTTACCTTGGTACGTTAGTGACATGTGACAACGATGTGAGCCGTGAAGTAAAAAGGCGGATAGCGGCTACCAACAGGGCCTTCTACGGATTACGTAGCCAGCTGAGGTCCCGTAGCCTACAACTTCGTACAAAACTAGCGCTCTATAAGACGCTAATTCTCCCGGTGGTACTCTACGGCCACGAAGCGTGGACGTTGAAAGAGAGCGACCGACGAGCTCTTGGCGTTTTCGAGCGTAAGATCCGGCGATCAATTCTTGGCGGCATATTAGACGAAGGAGTGTGGCGCAGGCGCATGAATCATGAAATATACGAAGTGTACAAAGATGCGGATATTGTGAAGCGACTAAAATACGGCAGGCTACAGTGGGCTGGCCACGTAGCGAGGATGCCGGATGAGAGACTAGCGAAAACAATATTTAGCAGAGAACCCGACAGAGGCCGACGACTTCGAGGCAGACCCCGTACCCGTTGGATGAGCGCTGTTGACGAGGATGCTAGAACAGCGGGTGTTCTGGAGAGTGGCAGCCCAAGACCGAGTAATGTGGAGACGGCTCCTGAATTCGGCATGGATTCGATAAGCGGATTGTCGCCGGAAAAGTAAAAGTAAGTACGTATATTTCTGCAGCACCAGCAGTAATTTCGGTTGCGTTATCATCTATCTCATCTAACAAATGACGTTTTCTTATAATTGAATGTAAATTATAATTATCAATGAACTGTTCTTAAAACAAATCTTCACTTCCATATCACATAATTGATGCATACGTGATTAAATTTCGTTGGCTTGGTAACTTCAGTCGCGTCACTTCCACTGTTGTGTGAATGCTGCTTATTAAAAGCACAACGCTGCTTATTAAAAAGCAACGCAGGGGTTGCTTGACACGTAGTTAGCCATGGAAAAATGAGAACACACCAGAAGCACGTAGTACAGGAAAGGTTGTCTCTCAATAGTTCAGGAGTACCAGTATCATTAAACCAACGACATTCTTCGATGATGAAAATTCCAGCAAAATAGTCATTAAGGGCTGGTTTAATGCTGACAAGTACTTCTCTTGATTGAGTTTATCTAGCTGAACAGAAAACTAAAGTACTTAGTCGTTGTCTTTGGCTTTTTATGGTTAAGATGAGCAAAACCAAGCCTGCGAATTCTGAATCGTGGCATGACAGCCTGCGGTAAGACGTAGTTCTGCGTCAAAATACCAGATTTTTTCGATATCTCAACTATTTCCATTAAAACAAATTAAATTTTGCATCAATCTATCTTCGGTACCTTCCGTATCTTGTTTATCTCTTATGTTTGACATTTGCGATCACTCGCTTGTAAGCAAGTGATCGCTTGTCTACGAGTTCTTATGTGCTCAAAAGTGGCATGCTTGTTTAATGTCAGTTTGTCATACTCGGCATCAACTATAATAAACATATTACAGTCTACAAAGTGCTTATAACATCAACGTCTTCAGTAGATGGCCACTGCGTCCATTACCTAATTTTAAACATAATTGTTTTGGCGAGCAAAAATACTAACTTCACTTGGATTACTAAAGGAACTGGATATACCAGTCGAGTCGAATTTTCTCAATTTTTCGAAGGAGTTTTGTTTAAAGCCAACCTAAGAAATCTCATGACAGGGCTGCTAGCTTATTTTTATTGCCGAGTCCGCTCCGGATTGTACGCTGCCGTAAGCAGCTCCTAACCTGGAGTGTAGGCTCTCACTAGATAGAGGAAAGCTCCTCCTGTCCTATCAGCATACAGTCTCAATTTTCCGGCTGGTACTACAAAACGGTAGGGATGGGAGTTATTGGATAAGAATCGAAGAATCACAGTGGAGTATATTTTATACCTACAAATACGCACCGACGGTACATCGATAAATAATTAATAATCCGTTTACAAACTACCGTGCTACCTTGGATCAAATTTTCACACTCTGACTAACCCTATAGAAATATCGGAACACATCATATTTTCGTGGATTTCAGGACAGAATACGATACAGTCGAGCGCGAAAAGCTATGGTAGAAAATGCACAAGAAAGATTTTCTGGACAAACTAATGCGGCTGATCGAAGCTACCCTGCGGCGAGTTATGTGCTGTGTCCCTGTTTCGAAAGGACTTTCGAGTCACTTCGAATCGCGCAGAGCAATTCCAGTAATGGGTTAGATTGTCATTTAACACCAAGAGTCACGATCTTCAGTAAAAGTAGCCAACGACTTGGAAAATCCAAATTGACGGAACGCAGAATTGCTTCCAATTCACAGAAGAGTACATCTCTTGGACCGATGAATAGAAGAATGCGATTTTTTCGAATGAAAAAAGTTCAACCTTCATGAACCAGATGACTGGCAGATGGATCACTGACACGCGTTGCGCAATGATCCAGAAGTTACGATAAGCAGGAACTATGGTGGTGGTACAATCATGTACTTAGGAGGTTTTCACTTTCGGGAAAAGCTTCCTTTGGCATAAATTACTACCAAAAAAAGTCGAAGGACTACGTTGAAATGCTGGAGATAAGCTTGGTTGAAGTCGGCGAGGCATTGATAGGTCTAGACTTTGTTTTCCAATTAGATAATGCTGCAATCCTGAACTCAAAACTAGCAAAACTGTGATATGCTGAAAATGAAATCAAAGCTCTCCGGATCTAAATCTCAACGAGAACCTGTGGTCCATTCTAGAACATCGTATTTACCAAAACGGTAAACAGTTTTATAACGAAAGTCAGCTCAAAGCATCAAGTCAAGTCAGCTCAAAGCATCAAAGTCAAAGACCAAGCAGAAAACCCTTGAAACATTGGTTTTGTCCATGGAAGCGCGTCGTATTGAAGTCCTTCGTAAGACTGGTTCATACACACATTATTGACCACTTCTACATGATGATTTTTGAGTAATAACATTGATTTGGCAGGAAAACTCAAGTTGTGTTTTTTATTCTGCGCCCTTTTTCATGTTTCTGAGGCTAATGGCAACCCGGTTGCACAAAGCTAATTTATCTAATTTATCACAATTCAAAACAAATTAAAGACATTGACAGTCATTGAGACGAGGGTCAATATTTTTTCTGTCATCGAAGAAAAAATTGAATGCACTCTTCTTCTTCTTCTTCAGCAGCATAGAGCCGGGGTGGCTCGTGCTGTTTCAAGCACTCGTCTCCATTCAACTCGGTCTTGGGCCACTCGTCGCCAATTTCCTAGTCGTCTCAGAAGTCGCAAATCGCTTTCGACCTGGTCGAGCCATCGTGCACGTTGGGCCCCCCTGTTCCTGGTGCCGGTGGGGTTGTTGAAGAGGACCGTTTTCGTCGCACTGTCGTCCGGCATCCTTACGACGTGTCCGGCCCACCGTAGCCTGCTAACTTTCGCTAGATGTACGATGGGAGTCTCCCCAAGCAGTGCCTGTAGCTCGTGATTCATACGCCTCCGCCACTCTCCGCTTTCAGTTTGTACTCCGCCAAATATCGTCCGCAGCACTTTCCGCTCAAACACGGCAAGGGCGCGTATGTCCTCCGTAAGCAGCGTCACGGCTTCAAGTCCATAAAGAACTACCGGTCTAATAATGGTTTTGTACATTGTTAGCTTCGTGCGGCGGCGTATGCTTCCTGATCGTAGCGTTTTACGAAGGGCAAAGTAGGCCCGATTTCCCGCTTGGATGCGCCGCTGGATCTCCTTACTAGTGTTGTTGTCCGCGGTCACCAGCGATCCCAAATACACGAACTCTTCTACCACTTCTAGTTCGTCGCCGTCAACGGTTACCGTCCGTGGGAGGCGCGCATTTGTTTCCTTTGAGCCTCTTCCTTTCATGTATTTGGTCTTCGACGCATTTATTTTTAGCCCAATTCTCCTAGACTCCGCTTTCAGTCTGGCGTAGATTGCCTCCGCCGTCGCAAAGTTCCTGGCTATGATATCGAAGTCATCTGCAAAGCCTAGAAGTTGGCTACTCTTGGTAAAAATCGTGCCTCTCGTTTCAATGCCCGCTCGTCGGATCACCCCCTCAAGAGCGATGTTGAACAGCATGCAGGATAGACCGTCACCTTGTCTCAACCCTCGTCGCGTCTCGAAGGGACTCGAGAGTGTCCCAGAGATGCGTACGAAACACATCACTCGATCCAATGTAGCTCTGATCAGTCGCGTCAGTTTGTCCGGAAAACCGTATTCGTGCATTATCTGCCATAGCTTGTCTCGATCGACTGTATCGTATGCTGCTTTGAAATCGATAAAGATGTGATGCGTGGGCACGTTGTACTCCCGACATTTCTGCAAGATCTGTCGGATAGTAAACATTTGGTCCGTAGTTGCGCGAGCCCCCATGAAACCCGCCTGATAATTCCCTACGAAACCTTGTGCTATCGGTGACAGCCGGCGTAACAGGATCTGGGAGAGTACCTTGTAGGCGGCGTTTACCAACGTAATACCACGATAGTTGCAGCAGTCTAGCCGATCACCCTTTTTGTAGATGGGACAAACCACTCCTTCCATCCATTCCTCCGGTAGCTTTTCCTCCTCCCAAATCCTCGAAATAACCCAGTGTAGAGCCTTTGCTAGCGTTTCCCCGCCATGTTTATAAAGCTCTGCCGGTAGGCGGTCCTTCCCAGCGGCTTTGTTGGTCTTCAGCAACCTGATTTCTCGTTTGACTTCTTGGAGATCAGGTGCTAGGACATCACTATCTTCCATGGGCGCTCCTAGGTTAATTTCCGTTCCGCCTCCTTCTGCGACTTCGCCATTGAGGTGTTCATCGAAGAACTGCTTCCACCTGTCGACCACCTCGCGCTCGTTTGTAATTAGATTCCCTCCCTCGTCCCTACACATGTCAGGTTTCGGTGTGTAGCCCTTCCGAGTTTGGTTCACCTTCTCATAAAACTTGCGCGTGTCATTAGCTCGGAATAGTTGTTCTAATTCTTCACGATCTCTGTCCTCCTTTTGGCGCTTTTTTCTCCTCAGGATCGTGGTCAACTGGTTCCTAGCTCGTCGGTACTTGGCCAGGTTCTCTCTAGTGGCAATACTTAGATAATTTTTCCAAGCGTTTTTTTTCTCCTCCACCGCTTGTTGGCATTCCCCATCAAACCAATCATTTTGTGTACTCCGAGGCTCAATACCTAGTGCCGCGGTAGCGGCCTCTCCGATGGCCGAGCGTATTCTGCCCCAACCGTCTTCGAGGTTTGAAGCACCTAACTCCTCGGAAGAAGGCAGTGCCTCATTCAGTACTCGCGCGTAGTTCTCGGCAGCTTGTGGGTTATCTAGCTGCCTGATGTTCAGCCGAGGAGGGCGGCTTTGACGTGTCCGGTATACGGTGGACAGCTTTGAGCGCACATGTACTGCTACTAGGTAATGGTCAGAATCAATATCCGCACCCCGACGGGAGCGTACGTTCGTGATGTTAGAGAAGAACCGGCCCTCTATGAGAACGTGGTCAATTTGGTTCATTGTACGTTGGTCAGGTGATCTCCAGGTGGCTTTGTGGATATCCTTGCGCGGGAAAAAGGTACTTCGGATCACCAGGCCTCGGGAAGCTGCGAAGTTTATACATCGTTGGCCGTTATCGTTTGTGTCGGTGTGCAGGCTATGGGGTCCTACCACCGGTCTATACATTTCTTCCCTACCGACCTGGGCGTTCATATCCCCGATGACGATCTTGATGTCCCGTGACGAGCAGCTGTCGTACGTAGCCTCCAGCCTCGCGTAGAACGCTTCTTTCTCATCGTCGGGTCTACCTTCGTGCGGGCAGTGCACGTTAATGATGCTATAATTGAAGAAACGGCCCTTTATCCTCAATACACACATTCTCTCGTTGATCGCCTTCCAATCTATCACGCGATCCTGCATTCCGCCCAGCACTACAAAGCCCGTTCCCAGTTCGTTGGTAGCGCCACCGCTCTGGTAAAACTGGGCCTTTCCGCCACGTATCTTCCATACCTTCTCCCCTTTGCGACAGATTTCCTGCAGAGCTACGATGCCGAGTTTGCGGGGTTCCAGCTGTTCAATCAGCACCCGCTCGCAACCTGCGAAATTTAGCGATCTGCAGTTCCAAGTCCCGAGTCTCCATTCGTCGTCCTTATTTCGTCGCCTAGGTCGATGCCGAATATTCCGCTCCGAATATGCTTGAATGTTGTTAGTTTGTTTTGTTTAGGTGTGTAGCCGTACTGGGGCAACACAACCGAGTCTCGTGATGGGGCTGCCATCTTATAGTGCCGAGACTCACTACCTCCTTCCCGGTTAGTATACGACCTTAGTTTCCACCGGGGTTGGTTACCCGATCTCCGCTAAGGTTGCTCGTATTCCGGCTGGTACCACGAGGAGGTCGGGATCGGAGTTGCTGGATAAGAGGCTAACGACCACTATGGGGTCTATATTCCGCATTATCTAGCCGTTTACCAACTATGCACTCATTGAGCTGTTTTATTTCGCTCAGTTTGCAGCGGATTTTCGTCTACGTTCCCGTCATACGGACAAAAAACAACATTATGACCAATGTTGATACAAATTACATTCAAACTTTTACTGAGGCTCAATATTTATGATTTGCCTTTTAGTTATCGATAAACGATAATGTAAGAAACCCACTATTTGTCACTATTTTTTCACAAAATAAAAGCCGTCTTAATTTTCCTATCTGTCCTACCTGACGAAGAGAATGTGCTGATATCTACTGCTACTCGAAGCAGCTACATGAATCCTCAATTCAACGAATACACAGATATATACCGGATTGCTGTCTGTCCATGATAGATGCAAGAAATCTCACATATGACGAAGTGGAAAGGAAGAAACCTGATACCTACTTAGTATAGTAGTTATTTAAGGAATTATACCTACAACTACTTTTTGGCACGAGGTGAATTCTACACTTCTTGCCTGTACATGTACATAGGGTATGTTGCTGCTTCGTCATAATTGCCTATTCCCGTCCTATCCAACACAAATTTTTTAAAATATCAGCATTTTTATGTCACACAACGCAAAACTAGTTATTTCCTAATATTTTAATTTGTTGTCTATCATACGCGTTCAATCAAAGTGAGCTGAGATCTATTTAAATACCTTTTATCATTAAAGAAGTCCTACCAGCCAAATTTCCTACGTTTTTTCGTGCGCCGAAGAAGAAAATGTCGACTAATCGTTCTAATTTCCGTCATTCATAAATGAAAATAACTCATGTCAGGCATTGTCGTTATTCTACAGCCAGGGAAACTTGCCTGATCTGCAGAAATTTTGCAGAATAACATTTGTCATGCCGTCCGACACAAATACATGCGCGTTAGCTTCGTAAACATGGTTGTGATTTTTAGCTCAGACGATGAAAAATTTTGCTGGACGGATTTTGAAACGGTATGACGAATTTAAGAGATAATGCCAGTTGTGTAATTTCAATAATATGCTTTAATAATCGCTTTTTAGTGAATCGGATCGGAAGGTATGTGTGTTTGAGTCAAATCAGTAGCAGAACTTTTGGAGTATTCTTTAAATCCACCTAAGAAATGATGAAAATTAGAGTGGCTTTCCTTATTACGACGGGAATTAGAAATAAACCCTACATCCATTTAGGCAGATAAAATATTTTGAAACTTATATTTCTCAGTGAAACGATTTTTATGTTCTAGCGGGAATTCGTCATATGGAAACTGCACTTCGTCATATTTTTTTTTCTTTTTTAATTTACTAGTATATGACTGGTGACCGGACGAGAGCCATAAATACGATAGCCATACGGACGGTTGCCATACGTACGATTGCCATACAGACGTTCATCGTTTCACTGAGAAATATAAGTTTCAAAATATTTTATCTGCCTAAATGGATGTATGTACATGTACAGGCAAGAAGTGCAGAATTCACCTCGTGCCAAAAAGTAGTTGTAGGTATAATTCCTTAAATAACTTGAAAAAAATGGGCACCGTGTTTAGCTATGGCAAAGAGGGTCAGGCACCCTATGACAAATTTGTGATATTTTCGCACAAATATGTTTACAGTCGCGAGTGGATATTCGACTATTTTATTACTAGCTGACCCGACAAACTTCGTATTGCCACAAATTAACCTGTGTTGTACATAAATCATGAATCTCGGATGATCTTTGTCACTATCTCGAATTTTGCAAGCCCCCCAGTGGGCGGCGCTTCCGACGGCGGGTCACCGGCAACACTCGCGACCGGCTCGTCCTGAATGATCTAGTGTTACTATAGATAGTTTTTGTGGTCTTGTTATTGATTAATGTTTTATGGAAGAGTCTCGAATTTCTCGAGTTGGATTAGTTTTTGAGTTTCGCAAAAATTTCTGTTTTATTTGTATGAGAGTCCATATCCCCCTACCACAGGGGTGAGAGGTCTCTAACTATCATAAAATAAATTCAAGACTCAAAACTCTCCTACATGCTAAATTTGGTTCCATTTGCTTGATTAGTACTCAAATTATAAGGAAATTTGTATTTCATTTGTATGGGAGCCCACCCTCTTAAAAGGGAAAGGGGTCGTAATACACCACAGAAAAAAAATTCTGCCATCTTAAACTCTCACATGCCAAATTTGGTTCCATTTGCTTGATTAGTTCTAAAGTTATGAGCAAATTTGTATTTCGTTTGAATGGGAGCCCCCCCCCCCTCCTAAAAAGGTAAGAAGTCCTAATTCATAATGGGAAAAATGGTTGCCTCCAAAAACACCCACATGCCAAATATGGTTCCATTTGCTTGATTAGTTCTCGAATTATGAGGAAATTTGTATTTCATTTGTGTAGAAGCCCCCCCCTCTTGAAGTGTGGAAGGATCCTAATTCACCGTAGAAAATATTTTTGCCTCCAAAAACCTCCACATGCCGAATTTGGTTCTATTTGCTTGATTAGTTCTCGAGTTATGGGGAAATTTGTATTTCATTTGTACTTGAGCCCCCCCTCCTAATGTGGGAAGAGGTCCTAATTCATCACAGAAAAAATTCTTGCCTCCAAAAACACCTACACGCCAAATTTGGTTCCATTTGCTGGATTAGTTCTCGAGTTATGAGGAAATTTGTATTTCGTTTGTATAGGACCCCCCCTCCTAAAGTGGGGAGGGGTCCCAATTCATCATTGAAAAAAAAATTGTCTCCAAAAACACACATATGCCAAATTTGGTTCAATTCGCTTGATTAGTTCTCGATTTATGAGGAAATTTGTATTTCATTTGTACAGGAGCCCCTCCTCTTATAGTGGGGAGGGGTCCTAATACACCATAGAAAATTTTCTTGCTCTCGAAAACCTTCACATGCCAAATTTGGTTGCATTTGCTTGATTAGTTCTCGAGTTATGAGGAAATTTGTATGGAAGCCCCCCCCCTCTTAAAGGAGAGAGGAGTTATAATTCCTCTTATAAAGAGGGGAGGGGTCTCAATTCACCATAGAATAAATTCTTGTCACCAAAAAAAACACCCACATGCCAAATGTTGTTCTATTTGCTTGATTAGTTCTCGAGTTAGGAGGAAATTTGTATTTCATTTGTACAGGAGCCCCCCCTCTTAGAGTGGGGAGGGGTCCTAATTCACCGTAGAAAATTTTCCTGCCCTCGAAAACCACATGCCAAATTTGGTTCCATTTGCTTGATTAGTTCTCGAGTTATGAGGAAATTTGTATGGAAGCCCCCCCTCTTAAAGGGGAGAGGAGTTACAATTCCCCTTATAAAGAGGGAGGGGTCTCAATTTACCATAGAATAAATTCTTGTCACCGAAAACACCCACATGCCAAATTTGGTTCTATTTGCTTGATTAGTTCTCGAGTTATGAGGAAATTTGTATTTCATTTGTATTCGAGTCCCCCCTCCTAAAGTGGGGAGAGGTTCTTATTCATCATAGAAAAAATTCTTGCCTCCAAAAACACCTACATGCCAAATTTGGTTCCATTTGCTGGATTAGCTCTCGAGTTATAAGGAAATTTGTATTTCGTTTGTATAGGAGCCCCCCCCCCCCCCCACTTAAAGTGGGGAGGGGTCCCAATTCATTATAGAAAAAAATTTTGTCTCCAAAAACACACACATGCCAAATTTGGTTCCATTTGCTTGATTAGTTCTCGAGTTATGAGGAAATTTGTATGGAAACCCCCCCTCTTAAAGGGGAGAGGAGTTATAATTCCCCTTATAAAGAGGGGAGGGGTCTCAAATTACCCTAGAATAAATTCTTGTCACCGAAAACACCCACATGCCAAATTTGGTTCTATTTGCTTGATTAGTTCTCGAGTTATGCAGAAATTTGTGTTTCATTTGTATGGGAGCCCCCCCTCTTAGTGGGGGGAGGGATCTCTAACCATCACTAAAACCTTTCCTGGCCCCAAAAACCTCTACATGCAAATTTTCACGCCGATTGGTTCAGTAGTTTTTGATTCTATAAGGAACACAGGACAGACAGACAGACAGACAGACAGACAGACAGACAGACAGAAATCCTTCTTTATAGGTATAGATTAGAACTGAAAACTTTTGAATAAATATAAAAAAAAATGTAATCAAAGTGCTCACAGTTATTTACAGGCAATATTGGAATGTTGTGTATGTTTTGGTTGGAAACCAAGAAAAGATTGCAAACCTGTAAAAACATTTGGTAGACCTAAAAATACCCCTATGTTAGCATATGCGGATTGAACTTTTGTTTTAATTTGAAACTAGAGTCAGGCAAATAATTTCCTACCTATTAAGTTTTAACGACATACCGTCCATCTAGTTAATTACCATGGGCTAACCTTTACGTGATAGTCCAAAGTTTTACTGCAGCAGCGGAAACCGAGCTGAACAGCAGGAGCAAAGTGACTCCGACAGGTACTTGATGGTTTTTCACGTACTGGCCGTTTGAAATTCTTCCTATGCCACACAACCTAGCTCTTAACAAGTGAATGTATTTTGTGTTGGTGAGACAGTACGAATAATGCCCAAGTCAAATTTAGGTACGTCACGCTCTCGGTTGGTGTTTGCCTTTTGAAACAGGTGGTAAAGTGGGGTAAATCCGGTTTGGTTGGCTTTTGTAATGTTACAGCCTTTTTGATGATTGCCTCGCTTTGCCCAACCCAGCGAATTCAGAATCTTATCTTCGCATTAAAAATGAGCACATGAGCACTGGATGACGAAAGGCAGCCGAACGGGCTACTTTAAAAGCTAGCGGACTTTGTTTAGTTTTGCTTTTAGGTTGGTTATTGGCATAAACATTAGCACTAAAAACTAACGTTGTTTAAAACATTTTACAAGTTGATTATTTTGTGGGACCTACAAGTAACATATTGGACAAAGCTTACATTATTCAATGATATGCATCTATTTATCATGTACAGTGACAAAAAATTAGAGCAAGTATCCTACAAATGTTATCGTTTCTCAAACAGTTATGGTTGACTAATTTGTACAATCTTTAGAAGTCTTTACAACGCAACTACCTGCCCATTACTAACTTCGTATACCTACCAAACCGAGACCCCAATGTTAATGTAACCCAGTCCCCAGACCCGGTGTACCTATGGTCAAATATCCCTTTGTATTCGAGTTAATATTTTACCAACACTCAAGCAATTTGGAGTAGCACGCTGATAGCGGAATGAGCAGCTGATTTATTAACTGATAAAACTTACATGCTTCCCCTAACTATAATTTAGTTTGAGCATTTCAAATGTTTATTGAGGCGAAAATGCTTTGAACTCCGGCAGTATCACAAAGGGGAAACAATATACGGGCACCCAAAAACAACAAACGTATTGCAGAGATGACAATATCATCCTAACTACAGTGACGGGCAGTATAAGAATATCGTCGAAGTATTAAAAGCTAACAATATTTTGTATAGGAAAATTGGCATTCTAATGTGCATCCTAAAATCGCGCTTTCATTAGCGATCTGTTCGCACGTTAATTAAAATGCTCCTACTGCTTTTTCTATCACTGTACATTTCGAAGCACGTGCTTAGAAGGTACCGAAGCTTCTTACTAAACCAAAGCTTATGAAGGGAGAAGAATCCTAAGGGGCACATTCGAGCCGTAGTTTTATATTGCCACAACACGCAGCTGCTATTCGCACTACACCTTACACGTGTGTGGTATGGTGCCTAGAACCCCAGCGAAGCTTGATTTGAGCTTTGACTGCCAAAAATAAAGTCCGGCGAGCTGTAATAATAGCTTCAGATTGTAACATTTTATCGTAGGCGTTAATTTGCATATTATCTTTGGTTTGACAAAACCATTTTTTCCAGCCGTAGTAGCCTATATACAACCAAAAATAAGACTGGAATATTTTTTAGCAAAATTAATTAGTAAACCAAACTGCAGTATGTCTTAGACTGGCTCAATATAATCATACTAGCTGTAACCCGCGCGCGTCGCCTCGCGTCCAATTGAGAGCAAATTGGAGGTACGCTATGTAACGCTAACGCTATGTAACTCTAATAGGTGCAACTAGGTACGTTACTTATGCTCGTCTTGAATGCAATCTGGTATGATTGTTTTGAGTCTTTGCTTAATGTGGGCGATTATTACCACGAAAATACAATCGCGCCCCTCGTTTTGGCTACAGACAAGGCTCTTATATATATAGATAAATAGATATAAAAGATATGAAAGAAAATCATCAAATCTTTCAGGCATTTTTCGACATGATCAACTAGAAGCGTCATCTACATCTTATTAGAATTTAATTTTTTATTTTTATTTTTTTAGGTATGTAATTAAAAATTTCAAGATCTCAAAAATAGTAATTTCGAATGAAAAATACTTAAGAAGATCGCAACTTCAAAAATCCAACGTGGCGCAAGACGATACATCAGCATGAGCGAACCTCTCATAATAGATATTAGTGCTCGAAAAAATTGACAGCCCTGCTTTAATGCAAATATGCGTTCAGCGCATACAGTTTAACCCCTGGTAGTATTCCTTTATCTGTCAGCCCATGGACATGACTACTGAGCTGCTGACAGTGTTTATCTTTCACACTTTTCTACTCTTCAATTTAAGTCATTCATGAATTGTAATGCTGAATGGTTGCCTCCTAATCTGTCAGTTATTTTCTTGCTCTTGACTGATATTTTAGGTCTCTAGGCTTAGTGTTTTAAACTGCCTTCTTTTTAAAATCAACCAAAACCTGGTTGAAAGAAATTAATTAAAACTTTGAAGTAATGTTTACGTTTATTGTAGTATTATTTGCCGTTGTTGGCAGTTCAAAATTAATAAATGATTCACATTTGATTTCATTCACTATTGTTGATAATGAATGAATGAAGAGAACAACACGAACATGAACACAAGTGATTCGCTCGAATCCTTGATTTCAGGTTGGCAATGCTGAATTCATTTCATCTGTACTAGAAACAGCAAAGAATGAGCAGTGTATTGCAAGAATTCAGGCGTAATCAAAGGGTCTCAGCATATTGTGCCGCGGCACACCTCCGGTTCAATTGTACATAAGAAATTGAAGCACTGCCAGTTGTCAAAATCATCTCGCATGGTTGCCAGATCTATCAGATTATAACGAATTTAACAAATCTTGCAGTTCGGCACTTTCGGTACAGCATCGGCACAGTTCGGCTCGTTTCAAGTCGCCTAACATAAAAACGATTGTGCCGAGTAACCGACCCCTTGGGCGTAATGCATAAAAAATGAATATGAGATTTCTAAGCACTGATATTTTGGACTTGTGGCGCCCTCCAGAAATAGTTTATCAAACAAATCGAAGAATATATGTGTAGGGTAGCACGGGGCAAGATGCCCACCTTAAGCTCACTATCAATTTATCCGAAGAAATCTACAGCAAAAGGCTCAAAATCCTCGCTACGTTATCTTTTACAGTCTTTTCTATAACCTGTATGCATATTGGGTGCTAAAAGTTATAACGCATATCAAATATTCACGAGCAAAAATTCATCGATTTTTGGGAATTTTTCCAACCTGTGGGGCAAGGTGACCGTCCTTTCCAAAAGCTATTAAACCTTCATTGTATTTCACGTATAATCTAAATAATAAATATTATGGATTCAAGCTGGTCATAAACTATTTTAAACATTATTTGAATAATTTGAAGTGTTTAGTTATAACCATAAAAAAAGTTGTTCATTGAATGTACGTATTCCTCGGTGGTCATTATTAGACAATATGACAATATGTTAAACAATGTATTTTTATCGAAAACAAATAAATATGCAGGTTTATTCCATTACAAATATTTTATGCAGCAATTGTTGCTGATTTAAGGTTATGGTTATGCAATTCAGGGTAGCAATCTTGGTCTATAAAGCGGTGCGCATTTTGCCCCGCAAGTAGATGTATTTTTTAAAAGCAATTTGTAAATACGTTATCTGCATAATTGCGGCAATATCAACATCTGATTCATTACTAAAACCAATGCCACGATAACTCTTTCGTTAGATGAAAATTTTTTTAAATCATGATTAAAACCTTATTTTATGGCTGCGCAATCTTATAATAAATGCAGTATTTTTAATCATCGATCTATTTTTTATGTTATCGAAGAGTTCAATGATTTTATTTTTGTAATTGTTTGAATTATTGTTAGATGTAGTGTTTATTTACGCGTACGGTTACTAATTATATACCTTTATAGCGTATATAACGATTTTTGGAAGGGTGGTCATTTTGCCCCTTCCTACCCTACGTACCGTTCGATGCTAGACCCCAAATAAAAATGCTGTACTTTTTTCACCCATTGTTTTGCATATCGATCAGCTAATGTCTGTTCCAGTTAGTATTTGGGCGCTTTTTTTCTAGTTACTGAAGCACCTCTAATTGTCGTTCCAAGAAAACAATGATAGCGTTTTGATTTAGAAGGATTGTAGTAGTAAAAGTCCATCTAGAATGTAAAAATGTCATTTAGAATGAAAAGTTATGCAAGATGGAATGTGAAAGAAGTGAAAAAAATCTGATCCTGGGATATCCGCGTGATCCTGGGATCTCCGCACGTGATTCAGTGAATAGGTTCACTACGGCGCAAAGTATAGCTTGACGAATCTATATGCGAGAAGGATTTCGGTCGTACCAACTCCTTACTTTCTGTGTCCGTTTCCTACCCTCCCGCGACCAGCGACACCGACAAGTATTATTGCGGGACAAAGATGTGCTTTTGCACAACTTCGTTACATGTATAGACGTTAACCGATGCAGAGACTAACACAATGTCTATCCCTTTACGGCCACCCTCGTAGAGTTTCTGTCCAAGCTGGGTTCTGATCCGTCGTGTTCGTCACACCTTTTGCAATACTGTATTGGTAACTCGCTGTTCATTCCTCCACGTTTGTTGCAGCTCTACGCTATCACGCTGTTGACGGCATTGCTCTCCTTTCGGTACATTGCGTTCACTATGCTGTCCACGTTTCCAGGAATTTCAGGAATTCCAGGACTCTCTTCTGCTGGTGCTCGTTGACTTCGAAAAGGCGTTCGATCGACTCAATGACGAAACTTGGAGGAAGATCGACGGGCGGAGAGAGGCGAAAGCCGGCATTGAGCGAGCGCGGACCAGATCGGCTAAGACAGCTGCCCGTCAACGATACGCCGAACTGGAGAGGGCTGTTAAACGTGCTTGTAGGCGGGACAAGAGAGCCTGGACTAACTCCCTAGCCGAACAAGGAGAAACCGCCGCCGCCAATGGTGATATCCGTTTGTTGTACGATATTTCTCACCACCTTAGTGGTGCCAGGATGAATACAAAGATGCCGCTAAAGGACAGAGCTGGTCAGCTTTTGACTGACCGTACAGAACAGCTTAAGCGATGGACTGAACATTTTGAATAACTCTTCCGAGTTTCAAATGTCAGAGACTAACAAAACCAGCAGCGCACGACGCCTACAGTTCGTCGAATAAATCGCGTGAACTCGGAGGCGCCATCACTGGATGAAATTGTAGCAGCCATCAAGAGTATGAAATCCAATAGAGCGCCAGGGATAGATCGTATTTCAGCCGAAATGCTCAAAGCTGACCCATCTTTGTCAGCCCAGATGATGCAACAGCTTTTCAGCAATATTTGGGAAACCGCAACTTTTCCGGTGGACTGGATGCAGAGCATGTTCGTCAAAGTCCCTAAGAAAGGATACCTAACGGAATGCGGTAACTGGCGTCACATCACGTAGCTCTGTATTACTCTCAAAATACTCTGTAAGGTAATCCTCAACCGGATCCAGGAGAAGATCGACGCTACTCTCCGGCGGCAGCAAGCTCGATTCCGTGCTGGCCGATAATGTGTAGACCATATCACGACGCTCCGCATTATATTGGAGCAGATCAACGAATTCCAGGACTCTCTTCTGCTGGTGTTCGTTGACTTCGAAAAGGCGTTCGACCGACTCAATCACGAAAACATCTGGGGCGTACTTAGGCGTAGAGGAGTTCCAGATAAGCTAGTTCATCTCATCGAGGCTCAGTACGAGGCGTTCTCGTGCAAGGTTTTGCACGACGGAGTCTTGTCCGACCCCATAAGGGTTACTGCTGGCGTGAGACAGGGCTGCATTTTATCACCGCTTCTGTTTCTCATCGTTATGGATGAGATATTAGTTGGAGCAATTGACAGTAGACCAAATCGACGATTGCCTTGGAATCCTCTAACGATGGAGCAGCTAAATGACCTCGACCTAGCCGACGACATTGTCTTGCTCGCACAACGCCTAAACGATATGCAGAGCAAGTTAGATGACCTCTCCGAGAGCTCCCAGGCAGCAGGTCTCACAGTCAATGTAGCGAAAACTAAGTCTATGGTAGTGAACACTGACAATTCCACCAACTTCACAGTAGCGGGACAACAAGTTGAGCAGGTAGACGCCTTTCAATATCTTGGTAGCCAAACAACGCCCGATGGTGGTACCAAAACTGATATAGCCACACGGATCAGGAAGGCCAGGGGTGCCTTTGCAGGTCTGCGAAACATTTGGCGCTCAAACCAGATCACTCTACGTACGAAAACCCGAATCTTTAATTCAAACGTTAAATCCGTACTGCTGTATGCCTGCGAAACGGGGTGCGTCTCAGCGGAAACAACGCAAAAACTGCAGGTATTCATTAACCGGCGCCTGCGATACATTACTTGTGCCTGGTAGCCTGATAATTGGATATCCAATGAGAAACTCCATCGTCTGTGTCATTAACGGCCGATAGCCACAGAAATTCATGAACGTAGGTGGAAGTGGATCGGACACACCTTGAGGAAAGGAGCGAACGAGGTTTGCAGAGCAGCTCTCGACTGCAATCCACAAGGACAGCGTAGAAGAGGCAGACCCAGAGGCTCATGGCAATGGAGCTTAGCCAACGACATCCGGGCTGTAGACGAGAACCTGTCCTGACGACAGGTAAAAGCCATGGCGGGTAACCGTCGGCAGTGGAGATCTCTGATTTCATGCCTTTGTTCTGCCGGACCGGCGGGCATGGACACATAAGTAAGTAAGTAAGCTCCCTGACTGTCGCAGGTTGTTTGACTTCAGGAGTTGGCGCCAGCTTTTCAGCACAGAACCTTGAAGTAGTTTAATTCCTTAGCTATATGTCACGTTTCAATACAGCGCTACACTCTTCCCGCTCTGCTGCAGTTCTGGCTCTCTGTACGCGTCTTCTGTCTCTGAGAAAGCTAGCGCGAAGGTTGCTAAATGACGCATGTATCATTTCACCAATAAGGTAGGTGCCGCTCGTTTCTCGATTCCAGTTTTTTGGGCAGGGTAGCATCACATGCTCTAATCAAGATCGAACTTCCGCCGTCCACCCGGAGTGCATCGACGAATAGATTTCTTTCAAAGACCGTTGTCTTCCACTTCCGCTCGTAGAATCTAGCTTGTTGTATTATCACCGATTCCGTCGGCTGGTCGGTGTCTTGAATCGCCGGCTGATCACTATGGGTAGACCCTACACAGACCTACCAATTCATGTTTCGCATCAGCCAAAATGGACTACCAAAAGTAACATCAATAATGGATTCGCGATCGTCTTTACGAAAAGTGCTAACCAGTGTTGCGATGGTTTAATTTTCTCACACACGCGTACTCATTCTAGCGAACACGCTGGCATAAGCATCCGTTTCGGACTCTCGCTCTTTTTTATTCATGCACTGCAGCGCTTAGCTTACAGCTGATGCCGATTACTCGCGACGGCTCGCACTCCCACCCGTGAGTAGAATCGAGAGTGAAGATGAAGAAGAAAAGAAAAAGAAGAAATGCAAAATTTGTATCCCAGTGCAGTTGATTCTCCACGATTTTTTTACTCGCGAACAAGCTATGCAAGAAGACGCTATGAAGATGTGCATGCGCGAGTGTGTGGGTAGCAGAATGTCTGCACACAGCAACGGCGATTGTTTCTTTTACGCCTGCGTGTGCGGTGAAAGCGTTGAATGCTATGTTTCTTATATTCTTTCGCGTGAGAGTAGGTATCGTGACTTCTCGCTCGATTCGCAACATTGGTTGCTAACGGTACCTTCGTTGAATAATGCAACTTCCAACTTTGCCAGGGCTTTTAGCAGACTATGTGTCCCGCAATGAAGATCAGCCTTCGCGCGATGAGTTTCTCGAAGTTAGCGCATCCGACATCTGGTGGATCTACTCTATGGTCCATCTTGGTAAAGTTTTGCTGATGTGTAATATAAGCAAAATAATGTTCATGATTACCACAACCACAAGAAAATATATCTACCGAATTTCAATTAGGTATTTCGATGTTTTATTCCTGCAGACCACCCGTATCACATTAAGTTGAACTTATCTGAAAAAAAAAAACAAAACATTTGATGAACTTTCATGTAAAAAGTAAAACACATAGAACTGCACTTCCACCAAATAAACCAATGCTTATTGGTGTGCCCAAATCTGCAAAATAGGTAGTTGCATTTTCCTACGCCAAGTCAATAACCTTCAAATGCGAAGCGGACCTTTATATTATTGACATTCAAACAATCAAATTCATGTAATTCCCTCAGAAGCCAGACATCGAAAACGAACTAATTGTGAAGCTAAATATTCAGCTCCGTGCGATTCGCTTGGATCCCCTTCCTTGCTCGATAAATAAACAGCCCAAATTCATGAGCTCCGAAACTGCCGCATCAAATGAAAATAACAACCGTATCATGGGTGATTTCACGAAACTCGGGAACGTCGGTGATAGGTACCCTAATATTATTGGTACATAAATAAATATAGCGAGGAATACGGAAAATCGACAAAACTTTCATGTCACTCACTGACAAAGCAGTACCAATTGCTCAATACTTGCACTGAACGCTGCCGCTGCATAAAATAAATAACTGAGAAAAAGGACTCTACTTGTTTCTAGAAATCTGCATCTGGGATAAACCTCAAGTGAAGAAACGCAGTACATTTCGTCAATCCATAGGGAAGAGGAAACAAACCATAAAATCGCAATAAATAATAAGCCCGATTCGCGACTGTATCGCGTAATTTCCTACACCCTCTGGAGGGGGTGCATGATAACCGGTACGATTGTCCAGCACAATGCGTCTCCGTAAATATCAAATCTGCTTCTCGCAATAAGCAGTCACGCACAAGGCGGCAAGGTTGAGTTGACATGCTCAGTGCAAAAGTAAACTCGACGGAAAATGGCGAGAGGGCTACGAGCTACGACTACTGGTCAGCTTTGTGAGTGTGTATTTTAGTGGGGCCATTGTTGACCACTCTCGGCTATATAGGCAGCTGGCGGGCGATGGAAAGCTCTGACGAAACGGCTACCTACCAGGGTAAGAATATTGTATTCTCACAAGGATATGTGCTATACTAAGAAAGGCTGGTTGACGCGTTGCAGCGCGCGGTAGAAACGAAATGAGAGCGCAAAATATGGTTTCAAACACGCAAACCTTCTGTTAGCAGCATGCATACGGGTTTACGATTTTGCTAGGAAGTCAAGCTAGGAACGGAACGCGAGAAGGGGAATTTCTGTGGAAATTTCCCGGTTCTACTGGCCAAGGCAGCTGTTTGGTCATGAAATAAATTCTTTGAAAAGATATGATTTGCCAGCTAAATATATTTGTTATTCTTTATCCTAAAGTGAAAGCTCCGTAATTTGATGTTTTAGGAAAATGTTTCATGTTCTCTGCACCGAGCAGTATCGTCTTCCGTTGACGACTTTAGGCACTTGTAGCTCCAACCGACGAGTAAGTCTGGGTTCATTTTAAAACAGCTATTGCTGCGGCTCGGACGCGAAAGGATTTTGCACTGCTACTAATTAGTCGCTGAGACCGGTGTGGATTATGATTTTAATATTTCATCCAGAAATTCAAACAGACGAGTAAATCAGCGTTCCAACATAGGAAAACACTGCAGTGGCAGCCGAGCTTTAAGTCGCTATCGGATGTTTTGTGATTTTTGACGCCAAAACAGGGAAAATTCAACATCAGTGTGTACTTACTTGGTGGATACGTCAAACAGTGGAATATCAAATCAGTGAAATATGGGAGCCCTGAAGAAAATGACACGTTGTGGTAGCATAAGTACCTTATTTGCTGTGCTAATAGTGCTGTTCGGCGTCAGCTCGTCGGCTTTAACCACTTTTGGAAAGACAAATACAAATCAACAGGCACCACCGCCAACGCGGCCTCCAGGTAGATCACGAAAGTTTTTTTTCGTTGCGAGAAACAGGTTGCAGCCAAGTGGAAGTGACGATGCATGTTTATTTGACATTGTTCGTTGTAATTAGTGATGTTTTGTATGTTCATACGAGTGAAAAACCTATTTTTCCACGCCCCAAACAGTAAAGTGTCATGTTGAGATCGCTCGTGAAACCATCATTGAAAACATCTAACATTAAAAGTATAAATTGACCTTGCTTTCTTATTTCCTATTTTTTCGAGAAAGCTCAACAGCTTTTCGTAGAGGGGTAAATACCGACGTACAACCCTAGCAACATTTATTTGTGAAATTTTTGACATACAAAGATTATCGGTTTTCCGGTGATCGGAAAGTATTTTCGACTGAGCAATTCTGCCGTCACACATAGCCACGACGCTTGCAATTTTCGTTGAGACTTTTATTTCGTTTCACAATAAACAATATATTGTCGTATAAATATTTTTTGAATGAGCTTTGGTATAAGCGTATACAAAATACGAAACTTTCAATTCGAAAGTCATGGCTATAAGAGCTATATAAAGCTATAAAGCTAGAAGTGTATTTTCACTATTTGTACTGATTTGTAGGACATTAATAAATTGTATAACAACCACAAAATGAGTTATATTAAAAAAACGGATTTTAAAAGATTATATATCCAAAATACACTTTGCCTGTCTTCATAGAAGATATAAAGGTTTTTTGCCTTCAGAAAAATGTCTTGTAATAATATGCTTTATAACTTTGTAAAACACACATAGAATGTTACCAAAAGATAGATCTTTTGGTTTTGAACCATTGTGCCTTGTTATTGCTGAAGAGAATTGCCACCTCACTACTTTGAGCACTGATCACAGCATTTCTAAAAGTCAAACTTAGTATGTGGTCAAACAAACAAATTTTCACCTACCATATTGTAGTAGAAATGTGAGCGTCATTTGACCTCATGGCCGCCAGCTTATAACAGTCATAATTTTGAGAGAAGTTTGCAATTAATCAGTTAAATTCAGGACTTCTTAAGAAAGCACCTTGGTGATGAAAATGTGTTCTGGCTGATTAAAATTAGTTCCAGCTTGAAGAGCAATAGTTAACAAGAACGTTGGTATGCTGATATTCCCCACTTAGACATCATATTGTTTATAATAAGGTAAAACTATCCGTGTTCCGCTTAGACTTATTAAAATAGGTTCTCTACCTTATGTACGAAACATACGTTGTTTCATTCTGAGGAACAAAGTATTATTCGACATTATAGCTGTTATAAATTATATAGTTTTAGATAACCAAACCCTTTTTGACCCTTCAAGAACAATATGCTTGGAGTAACACACAAGATTGTCATTCCGTTGGAATTTGGCCTTCCATTTTTTCGAAAGACTTCGGAGTCAACTATTAGTATACTAGACAATTGCTGGACTAGTGCTACACTTCTATTGATTTCATCACTTTCAAAAGTTCAAGATGCGAAATGCGACTGGCTTGTCAGACCAGTGTTGTGCCGCGAAGGCATAGCAGTTATATTCAGGGACCGCCGGTTTAACGGTTCGCCCATAAATACTACGGGAAAGGCTAAAAATGTAATATTAAGGGTCGTTCAAAATTTAAACCTAGAAAAAATGCTATAGAAAAATAACGAGTTTTTCACTCACAAGCTTTGCTTTATATTAAAAACAAATCTAATGTATTACAGAGCTACTACATTTAAATTAATAAGAGTCTCGGCGGTAGAAACAAATAGTAATCATACAAAAAATAAATATCGTCGTCGAGGCGAGTGTGTGGTGCGTGAAATGATAGAACTGGGAGAATAAAACCAAATTGGATATTAGACTAGCTAATATAAGGGTGCGGCTGTAGTTTAGTTGGTAAAATATTCGGGTACCAACCGAAAGAAGGTGGGTGCGAGCCTCACCGGCCATTGAACGACTTCATATATTGTGGAATCGTTGATACTTTTCCACCAAGCTTCATGAGGTTTTCCCTCACAATCGACCAGTATTTTTTGATCGACCGGAATTGTTGACAGATGCCTACTCAACAGTTTTGAATCACTACGTTTCGTAATGGGTCACATACGGCACAACACATGGTTTTTTTCTGTAAGTAGTTGTTCGTACAGCTTCCCACAGCACGTTTTGACTCACTGCTTCTGTTCTTTTGCATTACAATCTGAATAAATTGACCTATTGACACTTGTATTTTTTGTTTGCAACTGCCCTTGATAGTATTTTTGGATTTGATTTAAAAGCTGCGAGAACCATATTCTTTTTCTTTGATATATCTACACACTTAACTCTAAACAAACCGATTGCACTCTACGAATATTTTTCGCTAGCAGACCGCAAAATGCTACGATTGTGGATGAATTAGCATTAATATTTTTCTCGATGAAAAGAGAAATAGTAGAGCAACAAATTCGGAATATATTTTTACTGAGATTTCGGAAAAGAAGCGTGTTTACCGAAATACAGCAAACTTATTTACCGAAAAATTCTGTTAAACAACAAAACTCCGAGCTGAGTAGAACCAAGTGTCTAATCTCGGTACTTCAGTAACGTTTTAGCGAGATACAGTTAAAAAAAACAAACTGTCTTACCCAGATCCCGGTAAACAACTTTTGACAAAAAAACGTGCGCAGTTGATGTCAGTGCTAAGAATAGAAATATTCTTCAGTAGATTAACATCGATTTGCTCAAAAGGGAAGGGCAGTTTGGCAAGACAAGACTGACGATATATTTTCTGATAAATCTGGCTTCTAGTAAATAGTTATTCATTTCAATCGCTATGCATTTTTATTATATTCATGATACTAAACACATTCTTGCAGACTTCCAGCCTCTAGCTGTTGACCAATCTAAAAACCATGCGAATAAATCTGTGGACAAGAGGAGTAAATAAATAAACATAAAAACTATAAGTTTATATATATAAATGTATACTGCAAAAGTTCAAATTAATCGACGACAATAAAATGAATGAATAAATACTTAACTAGATTAAAGAAATCAAATCAAAATATAATCAAATAGAAAATAAAAAATATGTTTGAAAAATAGTCAATTACAATAAACGGATGCTAATTTCCGCCGCTAGTTTTCGTTGGTGCATATTGGCCAGGTGGCTACCGTAAGCACCGACGTGCTCCATTGGTATGAGCTCAAGTTAATTGACATCTTTATTGGAAAAAAATAATTACGTTCCATAAAAAATAAATTGCAAGCTATGAAAGAATCAAACCCCGTTAGCGCCATCCATGTGTGAAACTAGGCAACTCTATGAATCTAATATATTGCTACCATAGGGGATAGACTATGGAATATATTAAAGATGAAAGATGAAGATTGAGGTCATTTCAACTTTGGTATTATTCTAAGATGTAAATAGAAAAGTGCGAAAAATAGGTATAAACAGCATTATACAAGCATCCCGAGCAGGAGCGAAGAGTAAAATAATAAAAAAACCATATCAAACTTTGTTATAATGCTATATTTTGTTATCGAATAGGTATGGAGATACATTGATAACACGTTTTGTTATTGAGCAGATATTTAAAACAGTGGTTGTAAGAAGAGTTTAATAACTGAGTTTGTTTATTATATCTTATTATGACCGCCAAATGGCATTCGATATATTTCATAAATTTTTTTATTGATTAAAGAGATTTTAGGTTATAAATATTTTATAAAATAATTTTGACGTAGGACTACGTCTTTGTTTATTATACTGGGACTGGGTAGCACTTTGTGAAAACGAAAATAGAAGTGTAACGTTTGAATGAAAGATTTCAAATGCTAATAACTACTAAACTACTGAGCGAAACTCAACAATTTATATGTCGTTGGATAGATAAATTAATCAGCAATTTTATGGAGGAGATAATAGAGCAATTTTATGGAGGGCGTAAGAGGGGGGGGGGGGCTCCTATACAAATGAAACACAAATATCCTCAAAACTCGAGAACTAATCATGCAAATGGAACCAAATTTGGCATGTGAGGATTGTGGAAGGTAGGATTTTTTTCCATGGTGTACTGAGACCCCTTACCCTTCTAAGAATGGGGGCTCCCATACAAATGAAATACAAATTTTCTCATAAATCTCGAACTAATCAAATGGAAACCAAATAACCAAATTTGGCATGTGTGGGTTTTTAGGGGCAATTTTTTTCTATTGTGAATTGGAACCCGTCCTCACTTTAGGGGGTAGAGGGCTCTCATACAAATAACATACGAATTTCTTATTAACTCGGGAATTAATCAAGTAAAAGGAATCAAATTTGGCATGTGGGGGTTTTTTGGAGGTAAGATTTTTTTCTATGGTGTATTGAGACTCCTTCGTCATCTAAGAGGAGGGCTTCCATACAAATGAAATACAAATTTCCTCATAACTCGAGAACTAATTAAGAAAATGGAACCAAATTTGGCATATGGGGGTTTTGGAGGCATGAATTTATTTTATGATGGTTTGAGACCCCTCTGTGGTAGGAAGATAAGAACTCTCATCAAATGAAACAGAAATTTTTGCGTATGTGCCATGTTTTCTGCTATGTAACAACAGGTAAGCTGTGAAAGTAAACTAGTAAAACCTTCTCGAAGCAAAACAGGTGAATCGACGCCGCAAACTTACGTGCCTGTTGCCATTCATGTCAAAAGAGAAAGACATTCGAATGGCACGTCATATTTGCGATGAACGTGCTTTGGCTTTAATGTTATTTGTATCCAATGGCCCTTCTAAAGGCCACAAGCGAGTTAAAGTAAGATTATTGAAACATGTCAAGCCACGCATAATCATATTTAATACAATAATCTGCGGATGGTCATTCATTACTATTTCAACCTATAGGACGCACACAAGTGATTTGAAAAGAAATCTCTATGTCTCAATGGTTGCAGGCGTTATACTTATGAACCCCCGTCCACGTATTTTCAAGCCACCATTGCATTCAATGAAGAATGGATCATTATAGGTAGCTTTTGCTCATGCTTACCGCTAGATGGATACTAAAGCCCCACGTGGCATATTTAGAGTAAACTTTAAGGCTGATACAGATTATATGTCATAATTTCTTGCCGTTCTCTTGTTATTGACGGTTGATACCGGTTAATTTGAATCGGCCTTTTTGGATGGACCAATCAGATTGAAGTTTGACAGTCGATCACAAACGTTCGTCGAGTGTGTTTGACAGAACATGTCTATGCTGGAGCCATCTGTAAGATTTTTCAGCTTTTTCAATGATCCATTGAATCTGAATATTTCGCTCGTCTCTTTCAAACATTCACTTAAACAATGGCAGACAGATTCTTATAAACATACTTATGTCAGAAATGCAGTTTACATTAGTATTTGATCTAATGATCTGATATAGTCCTACGTCACCCTTTCGTACAACCCTTAGGGCTGTATACCTTGTAGTTTTTTAATGTCTCATATGCTACTGCATTTATTGTTCAATACCTTAATAATACTAAAATATTTTATTCAAAACTCTGACTACAGTCATGTTATTGCTTTGTTATTCAAATAACACAAGTAGTTAATCTTTTGGCCTTAAAGGAGTAGAATTTTGATATTATTTTTTGTTATTTTACCAATTGTGTCAGCCAAAGCAAGATCAAATGTTGATATGAGTTATTCGATTTCCATAACACATTTTGATATTATTTTGCCTTTCGCGTCTGCTCGGGATACTTATCCAACTGAACTAGCACGCTACCCTGGTTTTATTACTATGTATTATTGGATTCAAAATCACGAGCACACGTACATGAATCGTAGATATATGCGTAGCCATTGGATACCATAAGAACTAGCGAGACAGTAGGACTAACAGACGTATCACTTGGACCAATTTTGACGTAGGACTACGTCTTACGGCAAGTTTTGAGATAGGGTGTCATTCCAAAAAATCGAAAAATGCGAGCGTCACGAAAAATGAAAGGTTTTGAGGGCTAATAGCTCAGCGGTTTTCCGATCGATTTTCAATATTCTTACACCAATCGATCCGAAAATCTTCTAAGAATTGACCCAAATGAAGAAAAGTATGAACTCTTGATGTTGAACTATTGAAAAATTGAAAATAATGAACCTATGTTTTACCAGAATTCCTGTTTCGTGATTGGTTGGAAGATTCTTTGCGATGATCTAAACCTATACCAATTTGATATCTGTGCTTGGGAAGTAAGCTAAAACAAGTGACAAAACTCCCTCATTTCAACAAGATTTCTTAACACCGCTATTACACCTAGACCATTTTGATGTCCTTGCTTGGGAAGTACGCCAGAAAGAGTGTTAAAGCTCCCTCGTGCCAAATTTCTTATGAACGCGATTAAACCTAGTCCAATTTGATGTCTGTGTTAGGGAAGTGTGCCAGAAAAAATGACACAAGTTCGTTGTCCCAACAGATCGCAAATTCTTTACTGCAAGACGACTAAACCTCGGCGAATTTGATATCTGTGTTGGAAAAATGTGCTACAGCTGTAGTGTTCGGTTATAATACGACTCTGTATGAATACGCATGCTTGCCGTTTCATTAGAAGTGTAGTGAAAAGATGTGCTGTTGATAAAATAGGATTGAATTGGTAAAATCCCTTCAACGTGGGGAACCATGGGTAATAAAAACAATCTTTAATTTCAGTAAGGTAGCAGGAAAGCAATAGTTTGTGTTCTTGATTTTGTTAAATTGTTGTCAAATGCACAATCTTTTGAGAATTGAACGTATGCAATGTTACTACTTTGATAAATGTCACATACAATGCATGTAGCATGTATATATGTTGCATATAGCATGTATACATGAAGAATCGAATGATTAGTTGCATGAACACATGCTACTATCACTACAAAGAGACTTACGTAGTCCTGCGTCACCTATATATGCGGTCGTGTCTTATACACAACCCCTCTGATTTTTTTATTTCTGGATTATAAAACCGGCGATTGTCCTGACATTCTTTCTCTGCGGTTTATAAATTGATCGAGATAATAGTGAGTGGGGCAGTGACTTGTTGAAGTTTAACTCGACGTGTATTTCGCAAATTGAAGACAAGAAACAAATTGATCATGATCTACGCTGACCTGAATGCGGCTTTTGACAGAATTGACCATATAATAATTTTGCGGAAACTGCCTTGACTTGGTGCTTTTCAACAAATAATTGAAAAGCTGTATTGAAATCTTAGCGGTAGAGTACTACGTGTGAAACACTGATACGATAATACGAGTGAAATACTGAGCAGCCGCCGATTATCAGATTTGCTTAATCTATTTGTCGAATGGTGCATACAGAACTGGCCTATTGTGAGTGTTGCTAAATGTGAAGTGATGAGCCTTTACCGCGTTAAATCCGCGATGGACTTTAACAAGACACTATTGGCTGGATGCTAGGTTATCATTTAATTTACATCATGAGTTAATTATCTCTAAGACATCCCGGCAACTTCGATTTATTTCTAAGATTGGACGAAATTTTAAGGACGCCTACTGTCTTGAAATGTTATATTGTACCCTGTGCCCTGGTGAAGGATGTACTAGAAGTAGAAGGATGTACATCAAGTGATATTCGTTAAAGAAGCTATAATAAAAGAAATGACAAAATAACTCACACTCATTTAACCACCTGTCAAAGCATGAATTTAAAGCAACCAATCGAGCATGAACCTGTGCAAATCATCGCTTAAGCTGCGAGTAAAACACCGTATGACTGCTTTCTCTGAAACAGGTCTCATACGTAGAATAGGTGCAACTCCATGCACTGCTCCTTTTCCAATTAGATGTTTAGCGCCAACGATTTAGGTGGACTGCTGAAACTACAATTATGACGAAGAGCTTCGCAGAGCTTCGAAATCAGCTCTGTGGTATTTCCATTGTCTACTGAAGGAAAACCCAATACAATTATTGCACTCTTCGACAATGATGTTCAGTTAGTCCGAACCAAAGCAACCTCCAGCCGGTCGACTGTATCAATCTCACTCTGCACACGTATCTTTGCAGACAGCTAGTTCCTTTCGACTTTTCGAGTTTTCAGTCTTCACGCCTACTAATTTACCGCCTACTAATATCTATTTTCCCGTACTGATGAGCGCAGTAATCTACGCTTGAGTTTGTTCAAACATTTCACGAAACTTCGCTGACTCCTGTTGCACTTCTATCACAGATAACCCAAGTGACCGGGGCTCACGAATGATGGCGTCATTAGTCACCTGTTTGTTGTCAAGTAAACCAATAATTTATGTGCTAGTCAAGCAAAATATATACTTTTAACTTACACACTGTCAAGCTGGTTCTTTTTGCGACGATTTCCAGCTGTCAAAAAAGTGGACAGCGTGTTTTGTTACCAATGCAATGAAACGGGCAATATTATTTTGTCTTTCGCCGCTGCTCGGATAGGCCCCATTATGTAAGATGCATCGAGCAACTCGACTCGACACAGCCACTGTCGAGTGTCGAGTATGGAAAACAACGAACAGCGGCACAATGCACATCCAAAACAAAGCAAGCGCAGATGTCATTTGCTGACAGTTGAGTCACCAGTTATTTAGCGTTCGACTCAGTCGAATTGCTGGGCAAAATCGTGTCGCGAACGACTTATAAAAGTCGACCAATCGAGCGCAAAGACATTCCACGTGACTAACATAATAGGGCCCACTTATATTTTATCAGCTGGCCGGCCGCTTCTGAATTGCGTCCGTTTTAGAGCTCGATTTTGTCCACTGTGCAGTGGTTTCTGCTATTGACCTGCCTCATTTTATCGAGGAAATACTGCTTTACTGTACCTAGCAGTTTGATAGCGCAAACTTTAACGGCATCAGCAAGCCCGTGTCGTTTTTAATGCACTCAAAAGAGAAAATTTATGTCCTTCCTGAAGGGCTAGAAGCATGACTAGCGAACTCCACGGCCGTCGGCGATAGTACGCGTGTGCTTCCGGCTGCAAACACCACGAGCAGACTTTATTCGGAGGGATAGGGCCACCGCGCCGGTGTGACGGCATTCATTAATCACGCAAAACCTTAACCCACATCGGAAGACTGGGAAGAGCTCCACTCGCTTGGTTTTGCCTTTATCGACTATCAGGCGTACATTAATCGTGGTGGTCCTTTTTATGCTAATTTGGAGATGCTTTATTTTCCACGCCTATCAATTAGATCTCCCTTACTCAGACGCACGGTTATCCGAGATTCGAACATGCTGCAGTAGCACCGTTTTCCGCAAATTTTAAAATGCAGTGATAGTGGAAATGAAGTGTAGAAAAAGGCAAGTGAGCCCCAAGGCAAGGAAATAAAATTCCATGGGGGGCTCATTGATTATTAGAATTAGTTATAATACCCTTTTCGATTTTTTTCCTCAGCTTCAGTTTTTTTTGGTTCTGCTTTTAATTCGCTGTCGCTAAGGGTCGATTCGGCAAGGTTATTTTGCTCCACGACAGTGCTTGACCACATGTTGGCAACATTGTGAAAACTTATTTAAAAACGCTGAAGCGCCAAAGTTATCGTTTGAGTGAGGCTGTGGTCATCAATAATAAGCAATAGGTACTGGGTTTTGCTGAGTTTGTAGTTGATGGATGGGGCAATGAGTTTCTTTCTGTAAGTTTATATATTAGTTTTTTCTACGTCCCTTATGATGATGTCGTAAATTCTAGACTTCTTATTAAGCAATGTTGCACAAGTTCTATTCTATAGAGAACGTCAATTGCTTCAATCTCATTACTTTCTTTTTGTCCGATGAGGTTATCCACCTATTCATGTTTTTTCAGTTGGTAGTTACTTGTAGGTATAGGGTGCCTCAAAAACTTGAAATGCTTCTGAACGATTTAGACTATAGTCTATATATACTATATGCTATATATACTATATACTATATATACTATATATATATACTATATATCTACTATAGGCTATAGCCAGTCATTCTCTTGTAAAAGCTCCTATTGGATCTATTGGATGTGAACTCCCAGATTTCGTTTAGATTCACTCTCACTAGAATTGTACATTTGATACTGTGGTGAATATTGGCACGTGTTATAAAGCCTAGCATGGACTGTGGTGTGCATGTGGGCAATAACATATTCTGATTTGCGTTAGCTGATAAGATCCAACACCGACTGTGGGGCTTTCCTTCTGCTCTTCCTAACGGTTAACCTGGACTGGGGCCGGAGGATGAATACTAATGAGCTTAAATTTTCTTTGGAGGACAAATTGGAGCGTTCGTGCTAATTGGAATTTTTTGCTGGTTGCCTTGGAATGTGCTTGAAATGCCGGCTTGGGTTGCGAGTTAGCAGCGTTGCTGCAGCGGGCGGAAATACTTTCATCAAGTGCCTGCAATTACTGCCAGTTTCGTTCAAACTGTGGCCACCGTTTCCATTTGGCATAGTTCTGACGACATATTGGACAGCTGAAATAGCACTAAAGACCAGCGGTTGAACGTTGTATACCGATGCGTGCGCTGGAAATGATTTTCCTATTGGTTTGTTTCTGTTATTAGTAAAAAGGTGTTGAATCTAATTTTGTATCTGCTTCATAAGAGGGTGTCCCCTGTTGCCACGTTGCTAACATTTTGTAAAAATCGATGTTTCCATTTGAATGAATCCAACTCACAGGTTCATGCATATTTAATTCACAAAGAAATTACGAATAGATGATACTGTAACTGTGTATCTAATAACAATAGTATTTATCAATTTATATCAACAAAACTCAAGCAGAACAACAAGCCCACCAGGAAATTAAAACTACATCACATACTAACAGACGTAACACTGATGCTTCATTCCATCGCCAATAAAGCCGATCATTTTAAATGTTCACTTAAGCCAACACTCAAACAACAGTCGCTGCGCGAGAACGCCGCTCGCCTGCCATGGCGCTATTGTAGGATAATATACAAGTTATTTTATACCATTGCTAAATTTATAGCGCCAAGACTGCACCAGGTGATGTTAGTGTTTTTTCCTAAGTTTTAGGGGTGTCATTGAACCGATGTTTTGATAGAAAATTTGTTCGAAGTGTTACGTCTGTTAGTCTGTGACCACATTGTCGGTTAATTAAATTTTTCATTGACTACCATTCTCTTGCGGTACGATCATCTACTCATACAGGCTAGATATCTTTTCATAGCAATTACCATCGGCCGTCGGCGTCGGGTTGCATGTTTGCATTAAATTTTGCTGAAAATTGGCATCTGTGTAAACCTTTACTACCAGTAGGTCAAAACGTCAAGTTGTCCAAGTCCAAATTGATGGTGCCTAAACATGAACATTAACGTTCTTTGTTTTCAGTGATTTATTGCCGACATTTCACTGGCGAAAGACGATTAGTTATCAAACTAATTCGATCAAATGTTCGTATTCTCTTCTTCCTAGGTGCACTCCACACGGTTTGGGACATTGCTGTAATTAACGGGTTTTCAGTTGGGGCACCTTACAACGGATACATATATATTTCATAGAACATGTTGCAAAATTGACGGCCTACACGAGCATTATAAACTTGCTTATCTTAAGATCCGATTTCGTACATGTTTTTCTATTTTGTAAATGCTTCCTTCTGGTGTTTCACCATTACGGGTACGGCAGTCTCATTCGCTTTTTTTCTATTTTCAGTGAAGGCAAAGGAGTGTACCAGTCACGCGGATTGCACGGCGATACAGAACACGAGCTGTGTTATGGCTGCAGATGATCGCATGCGATGCCTCTGTGGAGACTTCGAGGCGCCTGACAACGGCTATTGCCAGGCCAAATTCAAAGGTAAGACCTGTCGAAAATTGAGCGGCTTCAAGCGTGCACCCAATCGACGCTGGAATCGCTCGGAACAGACAGGAAATTCGCAAAATTGCTACTAACCAGCTACCAATTGTATTTAGGCTGGGTGAACTTTTCTGCCCCCTTCGTCATAGAGAGAGAGAAAGGGAGAAAGAGCAGCACCAAAAGCACTAATATTCTACATACCTAACATGGTCTATAAATAACTGCAAAAATGTTGTTATTCCAATAAACATAAAGAACAAAAAATAGTATTGCATGTTAGCATTTAATAGTTGTTGCCATTATTGGAAAAAGTCTTGGCATGTGTTGCTGTTCATTGGGCCAACTGTTTTATGTACAGGTATACCTCGATAGTACGTACCCTCGCTAGTACGTACCGTCGATAGTACCTACACGGAGCGAAAAAGCTCCAGTTTGTTTCAAACAAAATGATTGTTGTTTTAAGCCTCAATAAAATATTTTTATAACAACCTGAAAATATTGTTGTTTCCAAACGAGATTCTGTTTGAATCAAGTAAATAACAGTTTTGAATTAAAAGTAAAGTACTTTCAAATTTGAAGTTGACATTGATGTAACAATAAATATTTTCATTTCAATCATACATTTCAGTTTGAAACAAAACGAAATTTTTGTTTGTGCGTAAAACAACCATAAATATGGTTGAAACTACATTTTTATTCTCCGTGTACCCTCGATAATACATACATTTTGCCTCGATAGTTCGTACATTTTCCAGCAGCACTTAACTTGTTCCATTCCGAGCTTCACAAAAGCCAAAATAATTGATTAAAAAAATAAAAATTAACTGCTATACTAAATCAACACCACTAAAATATATATTTATTCAAAAAGTTTAAGTTTAAGTATTAAGCATAATACGAGCCTAAAATTGTGATTCGATAGTACGTACATTTCGATAATACGTACGCTAAACGAAGCAAAGGTGTACGTACTATCGAGGTATACCTGTATTGAACAGATGTATATTCAATGGATTAAAACTATTTTGTTTCGTAAAATAGGAAAAGAAAATTGAATCACAGTCAAAATATAGACTTCTTGCTGAATTTTGTTTAGAAAGCTCAGTAGTGATGTGTTCCCTAAGACTAGGTCTCGGCTAGGGTTACACGGGTCAGTAACGCTTAGGATACAGATGAAACCCATTTTCTTCACGATGGTACTTTTAAATTTCGTTAAAAGTGCACTTGAATCACCAGGTTAATTTTTTCACAATCATAGTTTTTTATGGACAATTATTTTAAAACTAGTTGAGCCCGAATCTTACGATCCGGAAAATATAAATGTCTGTTCAGAATTCAGAAAACTGCGGATACATTCCATTGGCCAGTGTTTGCGAAGATGTTTAATCTTTGTATTAGTTCTTTGAGTTCTTATATTGCATAATATAGCCCTAAGACGTTGTATAGTCATAGCCGGAACTAAAACAAATAGTTTTTATGGTCATATTATTGTGCTTTTACTTGATCGTTGGATTCCAAGGGCAGTTTAGTTACTTAAAATTAAAAAACAAGAAAACTTATCCAATTTAATTCTACTATGTATATTTTATTCACGACAGATACGTATTTCGCCTACGACTTGCAGGCTTCCGCAGTGTCTGTTTTTGAAATTCGAAAACAAGTCGTAGGCGAAATACGTATCTGTCGTGAATAAAATATACATAGTAGAATTAAATTGGATAAGTTTTCTTCTTTTTTAATTTTAGGTTTCGTATTCTACTAAGACGCTCCAAAAACTTCACTTCAGTTACTGTTTCAAACATTCCAAAGGTAAAAAATTGATTAAATTGGCAACACAGTTCGTAATGTTTTATCGCTATAATTGGCAACACAGGCACATTGCGTTTCTGTCGCAACCTTTTTCGTGACTTCGTGCTAATCATACAAAAACGTTTGAAAAGATTGCTGTCGAATACGAACGAATAAAGTAAATAAAACTGACGCTCATCATGTCGAAAACAATGAAGTCTCACTGCTACAGCATTTTGCTCAGCAGCAAGTGCTAGCAGTTTTTGTGCACTGATGCCAAATCGTTGGCTTTAGTTACCGCGTATCGCTTACTGTGAGTATTTCTAGTTGCAATGGCTAATGATACAATTTGACATTTTATCTGTCAAAAGCTTAAAACGACTATTTTTACGATCGTTCGAAACACGACTGTCAGCCGTTGTGTCCAGTAAGGAAATGCGCGGACAATAACTGAATAAAAACATTATCTCCACTGTGGTGATTCTATAGGTGGGTAATATGGCTTTTTTGTGTGAGTGGCTCTGAGCCGTCTATGAAGTATTCCACCACGTACACATATAAAGATTTTTTGACATTAGCTGGGGCCCCTGGGGCCCTCGCTGAGGCTGTTTGCAGTAGGAATAATATCAACAACATCAAATTTCAAACTCCCGGATTCTCTGCTCCACTCTTTGCTCCCCTCTCACTCCTACATAAACGAGCCTCAGCTAATGTCATTCTCGTTAGTGACGAAACCGCAAATTACTTCATTGTCTGCCGCAAACCGATTCTTACGATCGGTGTTAAGTCAGACAGAACCGAGTGGCAAAATTCTGACTTTGAGAAAAACGCATTTAAAGTTTGCTGCATTCGAAATCATCTTCTAACTCTGGCTGTTTGCAACATTTATGTATTCTGATTAGAGTAAAATGTTGCTTAGAAAGTTCTTGATCGTTTGCTATCATTAACTCATTTTTTTAAAATTTTGCGACTTGGTCCGGTCCGATTTAGCCCTGACCATATGATATCGCGACAAGCAATCAAGTTTAGCAGGCGAGTCGAGCAGTTGAGTCGAGTAGTCGAGTAGAGCAATTGAATTGAGTGGTCGAGTCAAGCAGTCAAGTCGAGCAGTTAAATCGAGCAGCTCAGTCGAGCAGTTTAATCGAGCAGTTAAGTTGAGTAGTCTAGTCGAGCACTTGAGTCGAGCAGTCGAATCGAATGGTTTAGTCAAGTAGTCGGGTCAGGTAGTTAAGTCGAGAAGTTGAGTCGAGCAGTTCATTCAAGCATTCGAGTCGAGCAGTTCATTTGAGCAATCGAGTCGAGCAGTAGAGTCGAGTAGTCCAGTCGAACAGTTTATTCGAGCAGTTAAGTTGAGTAGTCAAGTTGAGCAGCTGAGTCGAGCAGTCGAGTCGAGTAGTCAGGTCGAGCAGTTGAGTCGAGTAGTCCAGTAGAGCAGTTAAGTCGAGCTGTCGAATCAAACAGAAGTCAAGCAGTTGAGTCGAGCAGTTTAATCGAGCAGTTAAGTCGAGTAGTCTAGTCAAGCACTTGAGTCGAGCAGTCGAATAGAATGATTTAGTCAAGCAGTCGGGTCAAGCTGTTAAGTCGAACAGTTGAGTCGAGCAGTCGAGTCGAGTAGTCCAGTCGCACAGTTTATTCGAGCAGTTAAGTCGAGTAGTCCAATCGAGCAGTTAAGTCGAGCAGTTAAATCAAGCTGTTCATTCAAGCAGTCCAGCCGAGCAGTTGAGTCGAGCAGTCGAGTTGGGCAGTTGAACCGAGCAGCACAGTCGAGCAGTTTAATCGAGCAGTTAAGTCGAGTAGTCCAGTCGTGCAGTTGAATTAAGCAGTTAAGTCGAGCTGTTAAATCAAACAGTTAAATCAAGTAGCTGAGTCGAGCAGTCGGATTGAGTGGCTAAGTCGAGCAGTCTAGTCAAGCTGTTGAATCAAGCTGTCAGTTGAGTCGAACAATCAAATCGAGTAGTCTAGTCGAGCAGTTGAATCGAGCAATCGGGTTGAGCAGTGAGTCGAACAGCCGATTCGAATGGGTCAATCGAGTAGTTGAGTCAAGCAGTTCATTCGAGCTGTCGAATCGAACAATTGAGTCGAGTAGTCCAGTCGAGCAGTGGAATCAAGCAGTTGAGTCGAGCGTCGAATCGAACAGTCGAGTCGAGCAGTCTTGTCGAGCAGATGAATCATGCTGCCCAGTCAAGCAGTCCAGTCGAGCAGTCGAATCGAACAGTCCAGTCGAGCAGTCGGGTCGAACAGTTCAGTCGAGCAGCTCAGTTAAGCAGTTCAGTCGATCAGTCTAATCGACCAGTCAAGTCGAGCAGTCTAGTCAACCAGTTGAACAATCGAGCAGTCCAGCAATCGACCGGTAAGGTGACTGAGAATACAACCCATTGCTACGAAAGCATGACGTCCGGTCAGGGACCTGTTTTACATTTTTGGAGCTAATACTGAAAATTTAAAAACTGCTTTTTGGCTATTGGCTATCATAAAAACATAATCAAACGGGATCCAAACATCTTCTTCTTTTATTCATGAATAAAAATTAACATAATATGTTAAAGCAAAGCAAAGCCTAGGTGCTACATTCCGTTATCGAAACTTGACCTTCTGTTTTTATACGACAGACTTCGCAGCCAGCTGTTAGAGTACAGGACAATTGCAGGGCCAGTTGCTACGATCCTATTCACTCTAACAGCCTCTCCCAGCCGAGATTCGAACATACGACGACTGGCTTATTAGGCCAGCATCATACCTCGACGCCAACTGGGAGGCAGGTAACATAATATGTTACAAATCGAAAATAAACTAATTAGGAAGCAAATTCAAGTTTGTAACAGATTCAGATACAGGTAGCACATTGAGTTATGAATGAGCTATATAGATTCCACCACTTAGAATGACACATTTTGCTTTAATAACAAAATACGTTACTTGCAAATTACTTTTATAACAAAATATGTTACTTGCAAAACTTATTTTAATTACCATCATCATTTTAAAAGTATATTAACCCGAATCATCCCAATGACGCCATATGGCATCACTTGACAAATTTTATACTTCTCGCTATAAAATGAAAACAAATCACTATTTCCATAATTTAGTAACACTATTTTGATGGCAAATAGTTATAGTTAGACAAGAAATATCACGTTAAGTATTTGAGCTATGTGCATTGATGCAAACATGCAAAACATGCGATGTATACAGGAAATGTCAAAAATACTGTTCAAATATTACGAACGTGGATTATGCAGTCCGCCATTATGGCTCGTAAAAAGCTGGATAGCAACTCATGTTACACAAAATTTTTTAAATTTACTGTTAAGTTTATTTTGCAAAGATGTGTTTTTGAAGTGAAGCGTACCGATAAAAAAAAATCCTCTGCCTTGCTCTGATTGGACAAACAGTAGCTGGACACGTAAAATACCTAATGCTATCTAGCTTTTAACGAGCCATAACGGCGGACGGCACAGTCCGTGTGCGTAATATTTGAGTAGTATTTTTGACTTATCGGTTCACATTACACATTTCTTTTCCGCACATTCTCACGGCAAAACTAAAGGAACGTGCAGAAATGAAATGTGGGATACGTATCTTTTTGCTGTTGTTTTCAGGCGATGACTACGACAATTAAAAATGAAAATACAAAAAGAAATTTCGCAAATTGAAAATGAAGTGCTGATTTTTTTTTATTCAAACTTACTGGGTTCGCGTCAAACTTTAATAGCCAATTGCTTCTGGATCGGTATCCGACACAATTAGCTATCGGTCTGCCAATCAAAAATCATGTCAAGTAAAAGACCGCCACTTAGCAAAAGTGTGCTGTATTTTGTTTTATGGCTCGTATTAAGTGCCATTGAAAATTTAAATATAGATCCAGCCAATATAGTTACAGTTAACACCGAAAGAATAATGGAAACATATTAAATTTCCACTGGCACTTATCCTTCCATCAGCTAGTTCGTATCAACACGGCGGCACGAAATAAATCAATTGCTCATACCGTCCACGTCATTCATTTCTTTTCCTTTCGTTTTCGCCTTTTTATAAGGTTAGCAGAATATTTGAATACGCGTTAATTGGAAGTTATTTGTTTTACATCACCTGACAAATTCCAATTCATTTCGACTATGAGGTGCAACACCGTTGTGATTTTTGCTTCTTCCAAGAGATTTTCCAGTAAGGTTTATCCGCCCGACGACCAACGGTAATTAACTCATTGCAGAACTAACACTGATGTATGCCAACTATTTCTGTTTCAGGTCTACGGCACCTCTGTGCGGACACCATGCAGTGTGACATCGGTATGATATGTGCAGTGGAAAACGTAACCAAAACTACGACACTGGTCACCAGCAAAACGTTCATGACGAGCAACATGTTGAACAACAATAACAGTAGCTTCAAACTTTGTCTATGCGATAAAGAACTAGGATACTTCGAAGATAAGCACGATGTTCGCCACTGCAACGGTGCCATATCCTTGCTCATTTCTGGACCTTTACTACCAGCGGTGCTGCTCGTAATAATTTCTTCGCTGTTCAGAAAAGCGCTCAACAACTGTGACGAATGCATGTAAGCTCAGCCGACGTCTGTAGAGTAGTCCGTAGGATTAGAACTAGGTTACATTCGTCATAATTTTATCAAAGTGATCTAACTAGACTAACTTTATCATGTCAGCAGCTAATCAGTATAAATTTTTAGAAACAACCTATAGTTATATTTAATTATTTTATGTAACGTGTTAAGCGACTCCAAAATGCTGTGCATCTATTCTGCCTTAAAAGAACCAAACAAATTTTTCACGAAGCCTAGTTAACCTATACATTAAACTGCACTCAAAACAAAATTTCTATAGAAGACTAAGCCAATTCAAGTTTACAATGCCTTAGAATAGATTTAAAAAATATACATTATCCGTACGTCTATCATCGTTGCAAACATTGCTATACGAAACTTTTTAAACAGCTTGTGTCCGCAATTGATTGTTATTTCAATGTTCGAAAAACTCTATGCAAAATCAAATTGAATGATCTCAAAATTTATATGAATTAATGAAGATTTATTATTTTCCTAAAAACGTTAATTTAAATAAAATGTTTTATAATTATTTATCGACATTAATTACCAGGATTCGTTTATGCTTTTTCCTTTAATGAAGCACGTAAATTCCTTATTCAGTAACAGTAAATGCCCATTAACTGCATTATTTATAAAATATAGCGATTTATATTTGAGAAAAAAAAATCATTAAAATATATTACTATTTTAAAGGCATAACACCTTAACTTTAATAATTCGATAATTCACAACAAGAACAGAACCGCAATTATAATGAAATAAATATTTTTCTATAAAATAGAGTAAACTGAAGAAGAGGTCGAGAGATTTTATTTATGTGTTTATAAGACTGTTCTGCAAATACTTAAGCTTATCTATGCACCAAAAAAGAAAGGAAAAATAATTGGCATTCATTCTTCGAAGTTTATTAATATAGAAAGTAAGACATAATTTATTTTTCCCTGCTTTTCGGAAAGAAATGTGCAAGTAATCTTTTCGCCTGAGTGTATAGAATCAGATAAATCAGTAGGAAAGGGCTCTGAAAATTTTACATTGCATATCATCGCAATACTATCTCATAGAGAGCTAGAGATAAAGTAATAAGAAAGTTTATTATATCAAATAAATATTCTATCTTATAACATGTAGTTTGATTCGATCGAGCCTGATAAAATACTGTATTGCCTTATTGTTTACTTGATTTTCATATAGAAATAGTTATACAGACGTCTAAGGGGTTACACATAGTTAGGAACTCGAAAAACAAATTATTTTTCAACAATTATTCTAGGGAATACCCTTTAACTGGCTAAAATGAAAATGTACACATCTTACGGTAACTTTGATCTGTTGATTAACCTCTTGTTTTGTTGTCTTGAGCTTTATAATGAGATCAGGCATTAATTAATTCTTTATGACGATAGTCTTTCCAATCCAGCTTTTTACAAGCCATAATGGCGGACGGCATAATCGGTGTTCGTAATATTTGAACAGCATTTTTGATATTTCCATCTGTCGGACAAAATGCGAAAGTGAAAGAGCGGAAAAATAGACAAGGAAAAAGCCAAACATGCTGCTCAAATATTACAAACACGAATTATGGGAATTATTCCATCCGCCGTTATGGCTCATAAAAAGCTAGATTCCTGGACTGCAAATCAACGTATTTTACCATTAGATCTAATAATGAATTATGTGTGATGTGAGTTTCTATAAATATTTTACTGGTTTCAAACGCTTAATCAAAGGGTTTTTCTTATGAAAAGCGTTTCACATGTCGTTCCACTTGAAACTAACGTGACTCTCACAGAGGAGTTGATATGAATATCAGATCATCTCTAAGTGTTTTACTATTAAATTATGATTCATGTGTTTTTACTATCTAGCTTTTTACGAGCCATAATGGCGGACGTGTTCGTAATATTTGAACAGCGTTTTTGACATTTCCCTAATACATCGCACGTTTTCTTTCCGCGCGTCCACGGTAAAACTAAAGGAATGTACGGAAAGAGAACGTGCGTTCTATTAGGGAAATGTCATAAATTCTGTTCAAATATTACGAACACGTCCGTCATTATGGCTCGAAAAAAGCTGGATACATCGCAAGTTTTGATTCCGCACGTTCACGGCAAAACCATAGGAACTTGCGGACACAAAACATGCAATATATTACTGAAATGTCAAAAATACTGTTCAAATATTATGAACACGTTCGCCATTATGGCTCGTAAAGAGCTGGTTAGAACTGTTTCTGGTTGAAAAACTTCTTATAATCTGACACCGTTTTTGTTTTTGCTTAAGTTCAATCTACGCATAGGGGGTAAGCCCCCCTTAGGAGAGATTTAGCCCCCCCCCCCCTAGAAAAATCTAACCTGGGTTCGTGCTAACTCGAACCCGAAATTTATGAACGATACGGGCAGTTTGACAGTTCAACCCGTAAACCGTAATGCTAGACAGTTTTAACCTGCGCTTCAAACTGAATGCTGTCAGTATAATCGAGATGCAACTCGTGACTTCGAAAGTGAAAGATTTTAAGCCTGTTCGCTTTTACACGAAAACCCATGCAGAACTGTCAGAACTTGCGAAAACATAAACAAAAATACTTCCTTCTCTTTTTTTCTCACATAAAAACCAAACAAATATCAGCAACTTCGTAATCCCGAATCTCGGTTAATTTATGGACGCTTTGACAGCTAGTTACTATACTTTATTGGCAACGGTCCATTACCGATCCTGCGCCGAACGAATTATGGTCCTCCAGTACCGTCGGTCCTGGGCTGCCGTTCTCCAATCCCCGCGAACACCAGCTGAATGTGCATCGTCTTCGCCAGCACACACCCACCGGGTGCGGGTCTGCCTCGGAGTCTACGGCCTCTTCCTGGTCCTCTGCTGAAAATAGTTTTGGCTACTCTTTCGTTGGGCATTCTGGCCACGCATTCGTGGCCGTAAAGGGCCACCGGGAGGATTAGTGTTCTGTAGAGCGTCAGTTTTGTGCGAATTTGCAAACTACGGGACTTCAGCTGGCTACGTAATCCGTAGAAAGCCCGATTCGCAGTTGCAACTCGTCGTTTCACTTCGCAGCTTACATCGTTGTCACATATCACGAGTGTACCAAGGTATATAAATTCCTCCACTACTTCATATCGTTCCCCATCTAACTCCACCTCGGCACCAACACCACTTGGGCTCCCACGTTCCCTACCAGCAACCATGTACTTCGTTTTGGTGGTATTAATGGTAAGTCCCAATCTCGCAGCTTCCCTTTTAAAGGGCCTGAAGGCCTCTTCCACTGCTCTACGGTTGATTCCGATGATATCGACGTCAACCGCAAAACCAAGAAGCATGTGAGATTTCGTGAAGATCGTTCCATTCCTTTCCACGTTTGCCCTTCGTAATGCACCTTCCAAGGCAATGTTGAATAGCAGGTTAGAGAGTGCATCCCCTTGCTTCAGTCCATCCAACGTCACGAAAGCAGCTGAGGTCTCACCCGCTATTTTAATGCATGATCCGTCCAGCGTCGCACGAATCAGCATAACTAGTTTCGCCGGAAAACCATGTTCTGCCACAGTTCATTTCGTTTAACTGAATCGTACGCCGCTTTAAAGTCCACAAACAGGTGGTGTGTCTGCAAGTTGTACTCCTAGCAACGGACGCAGGGTAAACATCTGATCCATCGTGGAGCGACCCTCACGAAAACCAGCTTGGTACTCGCCGACGAAGGACTCCGCATACGGTTTCAGTCTGCAAAACAGGATACGGGAAAGCACCTTGTCGTATCCGAAAACAAAACACATCTTTCGTTCAAGAAAGTAGCACACAGAATAACGTATGTGACTTTTCTAACGTTACTCGACCTTACGGGATATTTGGTGCACACGCTAAAGAATTATATACTTGGTTGCCAAATATGTCGGACTTCATTAGCGCCTCAACAATGCTAACATTTAAAAGCGTCCTTTTTGTCTTATGTTCAAGTTTATATTGTGCTTCCCGAGAAAATATTTCGTTTTTCAGCTTTATTGGCCTTGCCAGCGTTGCTGATATTGTTCAGGGTTTTGCGTAAGAAAAAAAGAAAGGGAAGTATTTTTGCTTTTGTCAACACTCACGCGTTGACAGTTCGGCACGAGAATTCCTGTAAGTGCGAGCAGCCTACGAAATCTCTTTCAACGCTGGCAAGGCCAATATAGTTGTGCGCAAAGGTAAATCATTATTGACATTGTATTATTGACAGTGTAAGCACGTGTAAGTTTTCTAATGTTTATGCTCTTATTCTTTGCTTAGATAACATTTGTTTTGTTCTATTACGTACAGACTTACAAACAACACAATTACAATGTATTACGTTAACCGAAAATGATAAAATTTAAATGCTGATTGCGTTTGTGAAAAGTGTGTCCATGTTTGAACGGGCAAACACGAATCAAGCTACCCTAGCATTCAGCTGATGAGCGAGAGAGAAATATTGTTGCTTTTCTCATCACTCTAGCGTTGACAGTTTCTAACGAGATTTCGTGTGAGTGTAAAAGAGATACTTTGACTGCGAGCAACCAGAACAGAGCTGCGCGCAACTGTTAGGCGCACAACTAAACCGACGGAAGAAAAATTTTAGATAATAATCGCAATAACAAGCACGTTTCACAATTCATATATTCTATGAAAGTTATTGATCTGCTCATGTTCTACCTTACCAATGCTATTCACTACACATCTTATAGGCAGAATTGAGTAATGTAATTCCTCGATAGTTTTTACCTAGGACAGGATGTGCCAAGTGTCAACCGCGGCGTTGACCCAAAATTGACTCAATTTCTGATTGGCTGAAAGCGACGAGCAACCGTTGACCAAAGTAAATTGATATATACCAGGTATATGACAATGCGAGCTGTCATATACACTTTGCACTAACACATCTACACTAGTTCTGAGATTTCGAGCATTTTGTATGGAAAATTAGTTAGTTTTTTTAAAAAATCGTTGGATACGCAAGATTTGTCTATTTTTTTCTCACAGTTTTTATGTTTATGCTTAAAACATTATTTCTAGTATGTATTTTCATGAATACAATGAAGTGCAACATTCCAAATTGCAAGCGGAAATTTTTTCGTCAAAACGGAATCAAGATGTCTCAAAGAAATGTCGTTATATCGCTTTCCTACAAGTAGTAAAACAAAAAAGATTTTTTTAAAATGCTCGGACATGACTGTTCAATAAGCAGCATGAGCAACATTGTTATCCGCCCGCGATATTTTTCGTCTGATTTCTGGTAAGCTTTTAAAGTGTTAATTATCTTCTAAGACCGTTTTGTAGCAATCTAAGATTACTTTTTATGGTTTTCTACGTAGTGTTGAGACGGGTAAATTTATGATAAAAAGGTATCATCTTGGAACAGTGACTTCAACTTAAGATTTTCAAGCAGTAGCACAAGCATCTATTCGAATAAAACTATTTTTTAAAAGAAGACATCAAAGGCAGATATTCAAGAGCATCATGCAAGCAAAATGTTGGATGGAACGTGTTTTAATTTAAGCAACCGTATACCGTATTGATCGTGAAGTATTAGAAACATTAATTCATTTTTCAATTGCACATCGAAATAGTTAGTCACCCATGTTCTCAAATTTTTTACGCATAATAAAGAAGTGCAAATGACTTAAAAATATATTCCTTATACATTTCATTGTAAATGTTCAAATATTTCTCTGGAATAATATAGCTGCATTAATTAATTACAATTAATTTAGTTTTAATTTTCATGCAAGTGCCACCATATTTCAGAACTATTTCTTCTTCTTTCTACACACACTAATGCAACCCTCGATGGTCACATACCTGGTATATATCAATTTACTTTGACCGTTGACTGGAAAATATAACGCGGTGTCGCTTTCAGTGTTGCTGAAACTCATTAGTGGGAATACGACAATAAGTTATTATTTCCGAATTTTGATTTCTTTTGTATTCTGTAGTTCTATGCTTGGTTCACCATTAGTTTTGTTTGTACACGAATTTTAATTTTCAAAATGAAATGCAAAATATGATTTTGGTCGCATAAACTGTGGCGTATTCGGGAGTAGTTGTTCGGCAAACGAAATTATTCTTAAAATAATATGTGCAGGCAACAGTGGTGCAGAGTGTAACAAAGAATATTCAATCGGGATGGTGGTAATGATAAGAAGAAGAGTAAGAAGCCAGATGGCACGTCCTGTCCTAGGTGTTTACACTCCAGTTCATGTCCCTTTTTGAAAATTGGGCAAATGAGGCCATCCAACCACTCCTCCGGCATTTGTTCTTCCTCTCAGATCCTTACTTGACTGTGTCCATACTTTCACAGCACTTCGATTGAAACTGAGTGTTAATCGACCTGAGGCAGGTTAATTTATGAATTCGCTGATAAACCTTTGCACGGTGCCTAACCTCAACTCTGGTTTGACGTTTTTGTGTGTTTTGTTTTGATTCCCTTTATAACCTAATTTTATTGCTAGTGGGTTTATTATTTGTAATTCATACCACTTGTTTGCGGAAACCGGAAATGTCCGACTTTTCCGAAGTAGAAAAACGATAGCAGTTCTGCACAACATATATTTTTGCCATTTTTGCAGTTTTTTGCTTCTGGGTCTTGCGAATAAGTAATCAAAACAAACCCCACAACACTGTCAAACCTGGGTGGAAAAAACGCACTGACATCTGCGTGCAATGCTTTATAGCTTCGACATGAATGTTACGCTGGTACCAAATTTATGCATGCACGTGTACAGCTAGAAAGTCATGTAACACCTTTGGCTGCGTACTGCCAGTGGCGCGCAGTGCTTCAAGATATATGGATATGGACAATGGTTTTGATTTTAAAATTCTTAAAATTGAGATTGCTGACAGCTACCGTACGCACACTATGCACCGTATACGTACACGCGATTTGTTGCTGCTGCTGTTGGTTTTTCCATGACGTTTTTCAAACTGGGAGAAAACAAACCACCAACACAACTGCAAATTAGCAAGCTCTATTACCAATGATTACAGATGTACATATATTTTGTAGTTTTAGTTGATTATATGCAAATTCGTGTTCAATTTTTTTGTGATTTGCGTAGATATCCTCACGATTTGGACCGAGTATGTCTCATCCAAACGAATATCTCTCAAATATCTCTTTAGTTTTCGACATTGAATATTGAACAAATTTACAAGTGTTTGGCAACTCTGTTTCAGACGTTACCGGCGTTACCAAACGTCAATCGAACTGTTTTGTTGTTAAATCCTTTTAAAAATGGAAGGCAGAAACGCAAAGAAGAATACGAAAACGACTAGCTAACTGCTTTTTGGAACGTGTGTCAATACTGTGATAAATAAAAAACGGCTTTTCTGAACGTAATTGTAATTTGTGCACTAATAAACGTGATTCGTTTGTGACATATGAAGTAGGGTAAAAGTCCAGCTCTTGAAGGGCAAGCAAAACTTCTAAGCTTTCTTTTTTGGAAAACACCGCTACAAATAATTTCCTTGTTCAACGGTCATGGAGGAACATCATACTCCTAAGAAAAAGTCTCACACCATGGAAAACGATCCCATCTTCAAAACTTTAGAGAAACTCACTGCACCAGCGAGCAACAGTCCAAAGGTAAACGTTAAAATGATTGCATAGCTTAAAAAATAAAAATAAAAATTTCATTTAGGTACCTAGCATTAAAGATTTCTGTATCCTAAAACCTATAAGCCGTGGTGCATTCGGAAAGGTATTTCTGGGCTACAAAAATAATGACCAAAACAAGCTGTTTGCCATTAAGGTAATTAGTTTATACTGAAACCTCATTTGTCTCTATTAATTGACTCATTTTGCCTTCAGGTTATGCGAAAATCAGAGATGATCAACAAAAACATGATTTCTCAAGTCATAACGGAACGCAATGCTTTGGCACTTTCCCGTAGCCCATTTTGTGTAACATTGTTTTACTCGCTACAGTCGATATCGTCTGTGTTCCTCGTCATGGAATATATGGTGGGCGGCGATTTAAAATCTCTGCTGGCTATGTACGGATTTTTCGAGGAATCTGCAGCCCGTTTTTATGCGGCCGAGATTTGCTTAGCACTCCAGTACTTGCACAAACACGGCATCGTGCATCGTGACATCAAACCGGACAATATGCTCATCTCGGCTAACGGGCATGTAAAATTGACGGACTTTGGTCTCAGTCGTATCGAGATGAGTCGCGATTTGGAAATTTCGGATCTGATAAATTGTTCGCCGAATTTAAACGCTAGAACACCAGGGCAATTGCTCTCACTTACATCGCATCTGTCGTTCGGATCGCACGAAAAGCGTCAGCGGGAGCAAGTCGATAAGGAACAATTGCAGCGATCATCCGAGAATGAATCGGAATGTTCGTTTTCAAACTCACGACAGAACGACAGCAAAATGTCCGGTGTAAGTCCTTTCTTTTCAGCGGAGCAGAACGCCAGCATGATTGAGAGTGTGAGGGGTACCCACGAATCATTTAGTGACCGAGCGTCGGACGTGACTTCATCGTACTACACATGCAGCTCTAGTATTGAGAGTAATGGTAGCAGGAAAGAGGACAAATCCATTAGCAACAAAGAGAATTTCGAAACCAACAATAAACGGGCAAATCCAAAAAAGATTGGTAAGGAAATGAAGGATTCGTTTGAGTTTTTAGCGGTAAGGTACAAATATGGTAACTAAAAATAGCAAATTTTAATTCTGTTTTCACTTTCGTAGGCTCCTGGTCAAAGATTTAAAACTGCTATTAGTAACGATTCGGGCGTTTCAAGTCGCAAGAGCGATATATCAAATATTCCTGCTGAATTATCGTCAATTGAGAAGGTAGAATGTTCCAACAATAGTAACAAAGATGACTATTCGAGTTCCGATTTTTCACGTAGGTGTGTTCTTAGCTACTACCAGACATTAGCCAAGTACTAGGTATGATTGTTTTCTATTCTCAGTTACAGCATGAGCAACATTAATGAATTCAGCAATTCAAGACACGATGGCCATTCGCCTATCAAAAACGGTATGCGCTGTTTCAAAAGACCAGAATATTTCAGGTTAGTAAAGGTCTCATTTTTCACTGTGCCCATTGCCGCGTGACAGTAACGTGTTCTATTTCAGAGGAATTAAACGAAAGCGGCATCTGGTCAGCCGGGTTGATTCACTAACATCTGACCCTGATGGCAGCACGACCAGCACTGGTCTGACGCAGGAAATTGACGTAATGGACATCGGGAGCAGCACGCCTAAGAAGCGAAAAGCCACATCACCGATTAAAGGTGTCCTGAAGGTGCGATCTCTATCGGACGACGAAATGCCAGTAAATGTGAATTTAGGGAATGTTATGTTCTCGACGCCGGTTTCTTCCCAAAAGATACGCCGGGAAGCCGGCCCGCTGGAAAAACTGAAAAGTACCCGGTTTGCGCTGCCGTCGTCGGTTGATAAGTCTCATAAGGCGCAGGCATTCCTAAAAATCACTGATGAATCCGTCATGTCTCCAATTTGCACTGGAATCTCCCTCTCGACCAATGTAGAAGACACACCTAAAACCGTAAAGACACCATACCGAACGCCGAAATCGGTAAGACGAGCACCACTCGGTTCGGACGAACGGATCCTAGGAACACCGGATTATCTCGCACCGGAGCTTCTTCTCCAACAAGGTCATGGTCCGGCAGTAGATTGGTGGTCACTGGGAGTATGTTTGTACGAGTTTATGACCGGTGTACCACCCTTCAACGACGAGACACCACAGAAAGTGTTCGAGAACATTCTTAGTCGAAATATCGAGTGGCCTCAAGACGAGGAATCACTCTCGAACGAGGCTGTTGAAACTATCGAGCAACTGCTAGAGATGGATCCACTGAAAAGACCACAAGCTGACCACATGATGGTAATGCCCTTTTTCGAAACGATTGAGTGGGACAACCTGGAAGCGACCAGTCCGCCGTTTATTCCGAATCCGGATGACCCACAGGATACGGGCTACTTCGAGGCTCGCAATGTGATGCAGCATTTGAAGCTGTCCAATTTCGATATGGAATCGTACTAGAATCACATGAGAACAGGCGGACACTGGGGGTCGCGTGGAATCTTTTGGTAGTTTCGTTTTTAGCCGGGCGTATTCAAACTATGTTGCGGAAAAAATACTAAATTGCTGTAGTTACGTGTAGTGTTCTGTTTAGACACCTCTTTAAGCTGTTGTTATTGTAAAAATAATTTTGTGATAAACAACTATTTGATATCTGACAATTATCATTTCCGATGATAGCTCAACGAAAATGTCCACTTTTGAATAGCTGAACTAGTACCCATGGAGACTAACAAAGAAGGATGTCTTTTAGTCTTTACTTTAATTCTTTGTAGTCGATGTACTCCGAACGTAAATTCCCTGAAAGCGAGATGGTTTGCGCTCGGGATTTAGCGAGTAATTTTGCCTTTTAAGCAAAAAAAAAACATTTTGTTCCAGCTACTACATATTAAACAGAACGGGAAGTGTACGTTGGAACAATTTTGAATAATAATATGAGGTCAACAATTGACGGAAAATATATGTTTATTTCATGGTCGTTAGAATCACGCTCACTCTAAATGTAATCTATGTTTCCCCTGCATTGACACTGCCCTCCAGTCGTTGATGGAATATGATAGGTACATCGTTAAATGAAAAGCTTTTCATTCCGATGAACAAAAATTCCGTTTTGCGTAGTGAATGGATCACAGATCTTTATCGCGTTCAGAATGCTAGGAGAAGCAAATCAAAAGTGGGTTAATCTTGATAAAAATCCAACATATCAGAGAGAGAGCAATGTTTGCAGTTGTGCACACGACTTTTACGAGGGAATGATGGAAAAGTCATAACCATGGGATTAAAGAGAAAATTGTTTTGGTGTGTTAAAATGCCTGCTAAGCGTTAAAACTTTGGTAAACCAAATTATTATTAATTTATTATTGCCACTGCATTTTTGTGTATTTTTCATGGCATATAAAAGAAGCTAACAAGTCCTATAATAATAACTTTCAGCTTAAACTCGAAAACAATCAATAAATGAAACGGAATCATCACGTTATCAAATTACCAAAAAAAAGTTGACGTTAATGCCCAACCCCGCCAATTGGCGGGGTCAGTTCCTTGATAAAAATCGACCAGTTCTCAAATTGTTTATAACAATTTCTCTTTTGAAGTAGGACTACTTCTTTGATTTCTATATTGGGGTGCACTTTAGAAAAACGAAAAGGGAACATGTAACGAAAAGTGGTTATGGTTTGCACGCTTATAACTCAGTCATCCGTCAACAGATTCTAGAGATATTGGTATCAATCGATTGGAAATTTTTCAAAAAATCCATAACAATACAATAGATTCCATGTTTCCCAAACAGACGTTTAATAATTGAGAAAATATTAGACTATATTCATTATTTCATTAATTTCATGTTTTTGCCTTCCCACGCCAATGCTTCCCTAGCACAGATGACAGAAATATATACGAAATGAGCTATGGGTTTTGATTGTATTTAATTTACGCTCTATAGAATCCGCTCGAAAATTGTTGAGCTTCAGTTGGTGCTGCTTGCTCGGAATAAGGCATCGAAGACATTCAAATTCACCAAGCAAGACGCCAACAAACCGAAGAAGCCACCGACTCGCCCGCCAGCGAACGATATGGTTTTTGCTGCTATTAATACCCAGTAAAATCAATGGATCCTCGCTGCAAGCCGTTAGAAGTAAATCGCCGCTAGCCACAATTGTGACGTTCCAAGGTTGGACACATTTGTGAAAAAGGTTTTGAAATTAGCTGTCGAAAAGCTGGTCCAAACAAAAAGAACAGGCGATTCCGATTCGTTCAAGGTTGATAAAACGGACGAAAACAATTTATCTTTGCTAACTGCTGCAAAGGCGGCTCCGATTAAAGCTGTACTAGTAAATATGCGATGGTACCCCCGAACAAAAATCTACTAAGCCAACGAAAACCGTAGCAAAGGCACCGAAAGCCCCAGAGTCAAAGGAAGTCGTTCCAGCGGAGAAGGTGCCCGAAAAAAACTGCTGCCTAGATGTAAATTTCGTTGATTTGCATTACTAATATCTGGTAGAAAACAATCAGTTCTTTTAAGAACTACTGAATAAAAGTATACGAAGCAGTAAAATTGATTTTTCTCACATTTTAAAGTGATGTTGGCAGTTTAGTATGAGCGTTCGAAGTACGAGCCCGTCAGAAATTACATGTTTAAACTGTATTAAGACAAACCTTCCGAAGAATATTTCTGAACAAAATTGTTCATATACCTACACATGCAAAATAATACGAATTTAAGATTCTTTCTAAAAGCATGAAACGAATAAGCCACATTATCTGGCAAAAGAAAACTGCGCCACTTCGTAATTCGAGACTAAGCGTTTAGTGAGAAAATCGAATTGCATCTTCATTTATATATTAGGCCCTAAAAAGGGCTAATTGTTGTATAGTTACAGAAGCCTGACCAGATTTTACTATAGGCCGGTATACTTTGGTACCTTCCGAGACGGCGCGCTTGGCAAACTCACCCGGCACAACCACACACAACTGTGAGTGCACGTCTGCCATGCCCGTTGCCGTGCCATCCCTGTCGGCATCGGCATCAAATGAAAGAATATAGCGTTGCTCTCCTAGTGGCGTGGCTTCTTCTTCTTTTTCCTATCGCGCTTTGCGGCCTTTCCACTGGTTTTCGGTGGCATGAACAGGGATGCCAGGTGATTTTTTGAAAAGTCTTCACGAATCAAGGAAAAATGTCTTCATTTGTCTTCCTTCGGCTTTCCGCCCATTTAAACTGCATGGTGAAGACATGTCTTCACATGTCTTCAAGTGAAGACATTTCACTTTTTTGTAACAAAGATGTCTTCAAAATGAAGACATGTCTTCACTTCTGGCATCTCTGGGCATGAAGACGATGCTTCATGTTAGGTTGCTCTGCAGAAACTGGTAGCTCTTCATTAAGGAAGCACCGGACACCGGTTTGTTCAAACAATGTACGGAGTACGGTTTCGTTGTACCGCCTTTCTTTCGTGTCTATGATTCTCTGCCCTACGTTGATCCGCCTTTGTTACAACTTGCTGCCGTTTGCTCTGGTATATAATCAGAAGTAAGCCGGCGAACGGCATCATTTTCGCATTGACATCGGTACGGTACGGTACAGAGCAGACAGCAGAGAGTTGCGGTTATATCTCCCTCACTGGACTCGGCAAACTGGTAAAACGCAGCACAGCGGCAGCAGCAGCAGCGGATCATTGTTTGGTGTAGAGTGCGCCGAACGCGTTGGTACCGGAGCATCGATCTATTATCAGCTGTATTAGAATATTTGGTTGCGGGAGGGATGTTCGGTAACCATTGTCACCATTGCCCTGGGAGGTGTTGTGTCAAACATTCAAGCCATTCTGCTGGCCGGATTTTCAACCACATAATTTACCACAACCCGTCCTTTTTAGGACGAACGAATTTGTTTATGAAGAGTTTATGAAAATTTTCTATACTAAATTTCCAAATGTCGCTGATTCTTTAAATCATGAAGAATTTCTTCTGATTTGATCTATAAAGCGTTAAATATGTGGTGACTCACCATGCGGTCTTCTAGCTCATGACGTTGCACGTTGCTTTAATTTTATTTTTGCTAAAAATTTTTGCCTTCCCACGCCAACGCTTCCCTAACACGGATGACAGAAATATATAGGAGAAGAGCTATGGATTAAATTCCCTTTGAATCAAAGGAATCAAAGTTTGATTGTATTTAATTTACGCTCTATAGAATCCGCTCGAAAATCGTTGAGCTTCAGCTGTTCTTCCCCGGAATAAGGCAACGAAGACATCAAAATTCACTAAGCGAGACGCCAGTAAACCGAAGAGTCAACGGATCCTCGTTGCAAGCCGTCTAGAAGTATATCGCCGCCAGCTACAATTGTGGACACATTTGTGAAAAAGGCTTTGAAGTTAATTTTCAACAAGAGAAAGCTGGTCCAAACAAAGAACTGGCGCTTCCGGTTCGTTCGCCTACCAAACTTGCTAGCGAGAAGCAAGATTACTAAGTCAATAAAGACCATAGCAAAGGCTTCGAAAACTCCAAAGCCAAAAGAAGTTCTAACGGAGAATGCTGTTCGAAAAAAGCTGCTGCCAAGCAGTAAATTTCTTCGATTTGTATTATTAACAGCTGGTAGAAAACAATCAGTTCTTTTAAGAACTACTGAATAAGTATGTGAAGCAGTTGAATTGATTTTGCGAACGGCATCATTTTCGCGTTGTTTGGGTTACAAATAATAATGAGAGTTACGACTTTATCTCCCTGTCCGGATCCGGACGCGGCAAAGGTGGTAAAACTCGGCAGCAGCCGATTATTGTTTGGTGTGGAGTGGAAATTGCGCCGACCGTGTTGGATCCGAAACATCGATCTATTATTGTCAATTGCAAGGAAAATTGTCCAATCAATAAGTGCGCAATCGCTCATAAAAGTACTATTTTAGCTTAAATCGTTTCGGTCTCTTCGGCGCACTTATTGCTTGGAAGATAACGAAAAAGTGCGCCGAAGATCGAAACGATTTAATGCAAAATAGCACTTTATGAGCGATATCGCACTTTGGATGGTACAATTTTACTTGCAATTGACAATAAGCTGCTATAATAGAATATTAAATATGCTAGAAAACCCAAAGTTTGGTCGCGGAAGCAAAGGGTTTAAATTGGTGGGAATAGTGATGTCCGAAATTTTCAATTATTCGATTACCGATTAATCGGTGAGCCTTGTCTGCACTAATCGATTAATTCAACTATTCGTGCTAGAGAGCTTTCTGACAGCTCAAGCACCCACACTAGCGAACACGAAATCCGCGTGTATATACATGATGTTTACCTTATTTTGGGGAACAGCTGATGCTGGAGGAACAAACCGAAAAATAGCGATTACTAGTTGTGTTTCTCCGTTTGCCACACTGCAGAGCACATATTTCGGTCAAATTTTTCATCCTGTTCCAAATTCAAGCACATATTTTGAAAATTTGCTGGTATTTAAGCCAGCGGAAGACGAAACTCATTCTGTACCTTGGTGACAAAGGAATGCATTTTTTTTGTTTACTGTAGTTGTTTGCCTCATTTTCACACATAACTTTGTTTGCCTCATTTACACACATAACTGGAAAGGTCTAGTGGTCTTCAATTAGAAATATTCGCATATTTCTTTGCATAATTCGATTAATCGAACGATTATGAACGATTACCGAGCATTATTCGGGGATTATACGTACTGATTGAACTATTCGATTAATTCAACTACTCGTGCTGGCATTATTCGATTAAAAATTATTCGAATATTCCTTGTGTTATTCGATTAGTTGAATTAATCGAACGATTAACGGACATCACTAAGCCCATCTGAAGGACGAAAGTTGACAATGGACACTACGAGTCAGAAATTTGAGAATTAGAGATTAATGAACGGACCTTTTCAGGTCCACCATATAAATTAGCTGAAGAGCTGAAATTATGAATTTCTCACATGTAAGAACACAATTCTTTAATGCGCAACTTGAGCATCTATATATGAAATTCATACAAAAATCACCGGCTTTAGCATTGGGAGACGAATTGCGCTACATTCGTAGTCCTACTTCAAGCCTGCGCCCGTGCCACTAGGCATGGACCCTTATACTTTTTATCATAAATTTGCCCGCTCACATTGTTTGATATATATGCTCTTGTCTCAACACTACGTAGAAAACCTTAAAAAGTAATCTTAGATTGCTACAAAACAGTCTTAGATGATAATTAACACTTTAAAAGCTTACCAGAAATCAGACGAAAAATATTGCGGGCGGATTACAATGTTGCTCATGCTGCTTATTGAACAATCATGTCCGAGCATTTTAAAGAATTTCTTTTTTGTTTTACTACTTGTAGGAAAGCGGTATAAGGACATTTCTTTGAGACATCTTGATACCGCTTTGACGAAAAAATTTCCGCTTGCGATTTGGAATGTTGCACTTCATTGTATTCATGAAAATACATACTAGAAATAATGTTCTAAGCATAAACATAAAATCTGTAAGAAAAAAAAGACAAATCTTGCGTATCCAACGATCTTTTTAAAAAATTAACTAATTTTCCATACAAAATGCTCGAATTCTCAGAACTAGTGTAGATGTGTTAGTGCAAAGTGTATATGACAGCTCGCATTGTCATATACCTGGTATATATCAATTTACTTTGATTCGCTATATCGATACTCGCGCACGGCCAGAGTTACTAAGAGCATACTTATCGGTGTTCACTTAACGCGATTTAATTTTACCTTTAAAATGACCGACTGTACCGCTTGCGATCGATGTGCAAAAATGATAAAAAAGGAGGAGGACCTCTTAAAATGCATGGGTTTTTGTGACCAAGTTTGTCACATTAAGTGCGCTGGTTTGAATGCTAATTTTATGAAATTCGTCCGGTCAAATAACAATTTGTTCTGGATGTGTGACGAGTGCGTCAGGATGATGAAATTCGTACGTTTTAAAAGCACCGTTTCGTCCTTGGGAAACGTGATATCGTCCGTCGTAGAAGGGCAAATGAACGGAATCTCGGAGCTGAAAGACGAAATCGTGCGGAACAACAACGAGGTAGCCAAACTCGCCGATAAGGTCAATGCGGCAACCCCGATGCGAATACCAGCTCGCGATCGTCCCGCTAAACGTCATCGCGGTGACGTGGAAACCCCGAATAAACCGACTACCGGTACCAGACTCGTTGAGAACCCCGAAAAGCTTGTGGTCAGCTCCCCACCCAAGTTATTCTGGGTGTATCTCTCACGTTTCCACCCCACCTTAACCTCCGAGGTCGTTGAGCGACTTGTTCGAGATGGCCTACAAAACCAGGATCCAATTCGTGTTGTTTCACTGGTGAAAAAAGGGGCCGACCTTCAATCGCTCAACTTCATTTCCTTCAAGGCATTCCTCTGGCGTACAAAAATACGGCCTTGAACCCTTATACTTGGCCACAGGGAATTGTATTCAGGGAATTTGATGATGCTCGAGCGAATTCAGCGGTATGGCTGCCCCCTATCGCCCCCGCTCCTTTCGCTACTCCACTAGTTGGACCCTACGATGACTCCGGTGCTGGTTCATCATCTGTCACTCCAATGGCGCTAACTCCAGTCCCTTTAGGACTCCCTCCGACTGCAGATCTACCACAGACTCCTGCAGTAGACGGACCATAGTTTCCGTCACACCGACGATATTAAACTGCACCAAGTTCCCAGCCGACTTTTGTCAATCCGACGCTACTGCCATCCAGGATCGGCGCTTCAGACGACCGCTTATTTCATCAAATAGCATGACACTGGGACGCTCTGTTGTTGGTATCATGGATGCCCCCGACCCCCCCACCGTAGTCGCGCTACTGCCGCCAGCGCTCATCAGTCGTCCCGGTCCTACGTGTGAGCGTGGGGAAAGGGGCTTCCAAAACTCTCTTCACGGCAAGTACACATTTGTAAATACCCTTGCATCCACTGACCCGTACCGTGTTTCCAGTACTACACACTTGCATGATCCGTTAGCGGTACTTACTGAAAGAAACTTTGCTGACGACACTCCGACTGCTGGACTTCGGATATTCCATCGAAACGACCATGACTTCAGCTTATCACCCGGTCCGGGACGCCTACCACAACGCGATATGGAAACCCCTGATCCGCCTAGCTCAGTCGAGCCCGCCGTAGACACCGAATTACAATCGCAATCGACTCGTTCCTGCCACCCAAGTCGTCCCGGCCCTGAGTCCAGTGCTGGTGAAGGGGTTTTCCAAGCCGCCTTCCATGGCAAGTATCCTATCAGTAACGGTATCCATCGCTCTGAAGCATCCTCAATTCCCAGGACATCAACCGTAACAAGTATTGCTGCATCTGCCACCACGAATGTCCACCACGAGTGACTATCAAAACGTTGGAGGAATGAACAGCTCTCTCGCTGAGTACCAGTTAGCTTTCAGTGATTGCTGTTATAACGTATACGCCCTCACCGAAATCTGGTTGAATCAAAATACGACGACAAGCCAGCTGTTTAACGATTCCTACTCCGTTTACCGACAGGATCGGTCGCGTTCAAATAGTTGTAAAAGTACTGGAGGTGGCGTTTTGTTAGCTGTTCGCTCAGGATTCAAGTCCTGCGCAGTTAATCCTCCCAACAGTTCGGCAGTTGAACAATTATGGGTCGCGATTACCACTGTTGACGGAATACTCTATCTCTGCGTAGTTTACATCCCTCCCGATCGAGTCAACGACGAAAACTTGATGGGCAACCATCTTGAAGCTATCAATTGGATTGTGTCGCAATTAAAGCCTAGAGATAAAATTGTTATTTTGGGTGATTTTAACTTAAGCGCGATCTCTTGGCAGCGTAATTCCCACGGTTCTCTATTCCCGATCGCCTCTCGATCGTCCATAGGCACAGCCCCGCGAAAACTGCTTGATACATATAGCACCGCTGGACTTAAACAGATGAATGGGATTGAAAACGAGAATCATCGGACCCTTGATCTGTGCTTCGTTAGTGACGAGCTGTGCGTAGACTGTACGGTTACAGAAGCTCCGGTACCACTCGTAAAGACCTGCAGGCATCATCCTCCTTTACTAACGCAATTAAAGATCAGGCCACAGCAACGCTTCCGGGATACTTCCGAAAGCCTTTCATATGAGTTTAGTAAAACCAATTTCAACGGTATGAACGACTTTCTGGGCCACGTTGATTGGGAGGAGGTTCTCCGCGATCATGACGCTAGTCTCGCTGCATCAACCATTTCTAGCATACTGGCATATGCTATCGACCAGTTCGTGCCCGTCAAGTCAAAGCGCGTACCGCCTAAACCAGCCTGGGCGAACGCTGATCTCAAGCGCCTTAAAACGATTAAACGTGCAGCCCTTAGACGACACAGCAAGTATCGCACTGATGCCACGAGAATAAGATACGTAGAAATAAATACTACCTATAAACAACTCAATGATCACCTGTATAACGCCCAGCAGAACAATCTGCAACGCTGTCTCAAGGCAAATCCAAAAAGTTGTTGGCGCTACGTGAATGAGCAACGTAAAGAATCGGGATTACCCTCTACGATGTCCAATGGTCTGCTCGAAGCCGACTCCGCCGCTGACATTGCCGACTTGTTCCGTTCTCGGAAAATTATTTCCAGAATCGTGTGCTATGCTACAACACGGAAGAAATGCGTTCCAGTCACCGCAGGGGTTCCGCAAGGTTCCATACTGGGCCCGGTGTTGTGAAACGTCATGTATGACGAGGTGTTGAAGCTTAAGTTTCCGGTAGGGGTGGTGAATGTTGGCTTTGCGGACGACATCACCTTGGAAGTCTACGGTGAATCTATCAGAGAAGTTGAGTTGACAGCTGCCCGCTCTATAGGCATTGTAGAATATTGGATGCGCTCCAGAAAACTGGAGCTAGCGCACCACAAAACGGAGGTTATCATGGTGAACAATCGCAAGTCGGTGCAGCAAGCAAATCAGCGTCGGTGACTGCACTATTTCGTCAACGCGGTCCTTAAAACCCCTGGGATTTATGGTCGACGATAAGCTCAAGTTCGGGAGCTACATGGACTATGCCTGCAAGAGGGCTTCCACAGCTATTTCGGTATTGTCTCGTATGAAGTCTAATAGCTCTGCGGTATATGGCAGCAAGCGAAGGCTATTAGCCAACGTGGTTCAGTCCATATTTAGGTATGGCGGACCGGTGTGGTCATCGGCGTTAGGAACCAAAAGCTACCTAGGTAAGCTGGAAAGTTCCTATTGTCTCATGTGCTTGAGAATGGCTAGTGCGTATCACACAGTTTCATATGACGCAATCTGCGTCTTAGCGGGTATGATGCTTATTGGCATCATCATCAGTGAGGACGTAGAGTGCTTCAACCAACGTGGAACTAGAGGCATACGGAGTACCACAAGATCGGCCTCGATAACCACATGGCAGCGGGCATGGTCTGATTCCACAAAGGGCCGGTGGACACACCGACTTATTCCGGAAGTATCCGGGTGGGTCGACAGGCGCCACGGCGAAGTCAACTTCCACCTGACAAAGATTCTGTTCGGGGCATGGGCATGCGGAGTCCCTCGTGTGTCCCGAATGCGTGGATGTTGAGAAAACTGCAGAACATGCTTTCTTTATATGAACCTCGACAACCCTGTTTGGCGGAGGACAAGCAGAAAACGAAAAGTAGTAGAAGTGATTGAATCGAGAACAACTGATACTGCTCAGGGAGACGGCATATAATTTTAATATGTTATAACTATTTTCTCAAGACTATAAGTAATCCACTATTTTTTATTCAAAGAACGTCAGAACCACCTGTTCTTTCACTAGAACTAGAAATAGATGCCATCGCTTAATGTGCCGAAAATACCCTCCCGTGCCCTACATTGCCGAAAGCCTTTAAGCAAAGGTGAAACGGATACGTTGTAAGGAAAATGGTTTCAGGGGCGGACTGGGAGCCAAAGGGCCCACCGGGCCTTTGAGATTAGGGGCCCCGTGCAACTTGGCTCGACTCAGGCACTGTCGAGTGTCGAGTATCGGGAGAACGGGCAGCATAGCGGCTCGATGCTCGAAACAAAACACACTCAGTCGTTATTAGGACCGAGTTACCAGCTTTTAGTGTGTGCGTCATATTAGCGGTTCACGGTACTTTAGTTTGCACGCATTTTTCTTCAACCCAATCTTCGCTACTTTGAGTTTTAGTTTTTTCAGCCACCACCACAGATGTTGTTCTATCGACAATATCCATTTCATTGGCAAAGCAGACGAACTAACTAGATTTGCTGAAGATTGTGCCTGTGTGTTGCTCCTTTCATAACATCCTGTAACGGCATGTTGAACAGCCCACATGAGGGAGCATCACGTTGATAAAGTCCCCTGCGAGGTTAGAATGGCCATGATTTTACGGTCGATGGTATCATACGCAACTTTGAAATCAATGAAATAATTGTGCGTAGAATTCTGTATTCATGAACTTTTTGGAGGATCTGCCGCAGCGTGAATATTTGATTCTTTACTGACCGTGCTTCAGCGAACCCGGAAGAGAACTTTCCACATTCTGATAAGTGCCACTGTGCATCTATATTTCTGCATTCTGCATCTGCATTTATATTTCTGCAGATTTTAAGTTATAGGGCTAATGACATGCAAAATTGCAAGTATCAAATAAGCTGATTTTATAAATGATAGGATGTCAACAGTTCAATATATATGAGTAGCTTACTGCGTCTTCACATCAGAACAAAACAGTTCATAGTGCAGGCGATTCCCGTGCCGAGTTATAGCTATCCCTGGGATTAAACTCTTGGATTCTCCTATAAGAATTCTGCTTCTACAAGCAAGGTATTCTGTGCGAATCCTGTGCAGAATTTCTTCATACGATTCCAATGTGAGGAATGCTCGAGACTCTGCGCGAATCTTTTTGGTTCGTCCTGGTAGAGCTGCGGAAGAAAGAACCGTCTAAAAATGTCAGTACGAAGAGCACATGCTCGCCAGTCCAGAGGAGAGGTTCGCCAGCAACGACACACGGAGTTTCCACAAAACGGTCAGGTGCAAGAATTTTGCCATGCCTGTGATGTGCAATGATAGTGCTGGCAACCTGCAACCTGACGGCAGCAGCCAGGTGGAAGAGTATTTCCAGACGCTGTTGAATAGAGAAGTAAACACAAAGATTAGCAGGTACAGGATGAGAATTTTGAGCGACGGCCAAACTGTGGAGCCATCAACACAGGAGGAGGTCAAAAGAGCAATCAGTGAGCTGAAAAAGGAATAAAGGAGTAAAGGATGGTATCCTGGCTGAACTTCTAATAGCGAGGAGCGAGCAGCTGTACGAAACAATTCGCCACCTCATTGTCGGGAACCGAATATGAGAGGAAAATAAATATCGGAGGAGTGGTTGATTGGTCTCATTTCCCATAATTTTAAAAACGGACATCGACTTGAGAGTACAAACTATCGAGACATTACGTTGCACAATTTTGCCTATAAGGTGCTCTCCCTATCGTGTGTGGCTGAGTCCGTTAGCTGAGTTCTTCGTCGGCGAGTTTCAAGCTGGTTTTCATGAGGGTCGCTTCACGATGGATCAGGTATTTACCCTGCGTCTAGTAACTGCCGAGTTCCGGGAGTACAATTTGCAGATTCATCATATTTTTATGGATTTCAAGGCGACATACGATTCAGTAAAACGAAATGAGCTGTGACAGTTAACGCTAGGACATGGTTTTCCCACAGAACTAGTTACGTTGATTCGTGTGACGCTGGATGAGTAAAAATAATGAGTCAGAATAGCAGATGAGACCTCACGTGCTTCTTGATTTTGTGGATGACGTCGATATCACCGAAATCAAAAGTAGAGTAGCGAACGAAGCCTTTAGATTATTTATTGAGAAATTGGGACTTACCATTAACACTGCCAAACGAAGTATATGGCGCGGAAATCCAAATGGTGTTGGTGTCGAAGAGGAACTGAATATATTTTGGTATGCTCGTGACATGTGACAACGATGTAAGTCGCAAAATAAAACGACTAATTGCAGCTGCGAATTGGCCTTTACGCAGGCATTACATTTTGTAGCTGAAGTCCCGTAGCATGCAAATTCGCATAAACTGACGCTCTAGAGAACACTAATCCTCTCGGTGGCTGTTTACGGACATGAATCATAGACGCTAAAAGAAGCTGATCGACGAATGCTTGGGGACAGTCTGCGCTGGGTTGGTCACGTGTCTAGAATGCCCGACGAAAGAGTAACCAACATTATTTTAAGCATAGAATCAAGAAGAGGCCGTAGACTTCGGAGTAGACATCGCACTGATAGATGTGCGCTATCGAGGATGATGCACGTTTAGCTGGTGTTCGAGGGGTTTGAAGGCAGGTAGCCCAGGATTGAGTGCTGGAGGACCATAGTTCATTCGGCGCAGGATCGCTAACGGACCGTCGCCACTGAAGTAAACTAAGTATGGAGCTTAAGCCGACAGTTCGATATTTATAAGTAGTCAAATAACTGCGGATGAAATACTAATTCTACTTTTAAATACTCAGAATTGAAGCTGGTAATATTTTCGGAGCTTGGACCCCAACAGCTCAACTTATATGATTTCATGAATCACGGGGCCCCAGCAATTGAATATTCGTGAGTCGTAGAAAAAGTTCAGTTGAAAGAGAAATTTTGGTTTAAAGTTCGTGGCCCCAACAGTCCCATTTGAAGCTGAATTTTAAATCATCAAATCGGTTGAATTCATGAATTATGGGGCCCAGCAATCGAACATTCGTGAGTCATAGAAAAAGTTTAATTGAAAGAGAAATTTTGGTTTAAAGTTCGGGGCCCCAACAGTCCCATTTGAAGCTGAATTTTAAATCATCAAATCGGTTGATTTCATAAATCATGGGGCCCCAGCGATCGAACATTCGTGAGTCGTAGAAAAAGTTTGATTGAAAGAGAAATTTTGGATTAAAGTTCGGGGCCCCAACAGTCCCATTTGAAGCTGAATTTTAAATCATCAAATCGGTTGATTTCATAAATCATGGGGCCCCAGCGATCGAACATTCGTGAGTCGTAGAAAAAGTTTGATTGAAAGAGAAATTTTGGTTTAAAGTTCGGAGCCCCAACAGTCCCATTTGAAGCTGAATTTTAAATCATCAATTCATGAATCATGGGGCCCCAGCAATCGAACATTTGTGAGTCGTAGAAAAAGTTTAATTGAAAGAGAAATTTTGGTTTAAAGTTCGGGGCCCCAACAGTCCCATTTGAAGCTGAATTTTCAATCATCAAATCGGTTGATTTCATAAATCATGGGGGCCCAGCAATTGAACATACGTGAGTCGTAGAAAGAGTTTAACCGAAATAAAAATTTTGGAACATCTCGTTTTGTGTAACGACGAAATTTTGACTGGGGCCCACCGGGCATTTGCCCGGTTGCCCGGTGGGCCAGTCCGCCCCTGTTTTATACAATAACCTCACCGGCACCCAGAGTAGAAGGAGACACCGTGCGTGATGGCTCGTTTAGGTTTAAAGCGACATTTTTTATTTCTTAATTGAAGAAAGTGAAACTTCAGAGAAGCCTGGGGAATGGACGACGAGTAACTGAAGATCGAATTGAGTCGCTACGCCAATGGTTTCTTCACCACATTTCAATTTTTCTCCAGAACACACTCTTGTAATTTATGGTCGATATCACACACTGCAGCTTATGTTATGTAGACCCATTTTGTAATTTTTTAAAAAATCCGCAAAGTATAAGAAAACATTTTTAAGAGAAACATTTTTAAGTGCTTTTTTTAGTTTTTAATTTTTGTTGTTATCTTCAACGACGTCACCAACGGTGCAGCGACCTAAAGAGTTTTGCTGGATTCCGAGAGAGTGGCTACCAACCATTGGTTAAGCTTACATGAAATGCGTCATAAGCAAATATGCCAATGATTTATTCCCGAAACTTAAAAAAAATCTGTTCGGTATGTGTTTGCCCAATAGAAGCATTTCTCTGCCAAACGAGTAGACGGCTCATCTTGACCCTTTCCGACTTGAATGAAACTTTTAACATGTGTTCCATGATGACGATAATACTTTGTGCCATACATCAATTGATCCACCTTATGCACGATTATTTTTCATTTGTTCTATAATTATTAGAATATAAACTTACAAATTAATGTATGCATTGACAAATGCACACGCGATTCAAGTGCAAGCACGTGTCATCATCGTCGTAAGTGTAACCATCATCAATGTAATGTAACGGAATGGATGAAAGCAGATCGGTGCTTACTAACGTCAAACATCCAATCAAAACGGCACATGAAAATCATACCTACTGTTTCACGTGTCATATTTGTGTCCACCTAATTCGAATCATATGCTAGCTTCGATAGGTAGCCAGTCACCGTATACTGGATGAGAGGTATAACGGATTTTTACTAACCGGATGGAATTAATGATGTCAAACTGCTATGAATCAAGTTTGCGTAAATAAACTTGTTTTCTTTTTACAGAGAAGAAAGATGTCTATATAAGCGCGGTTTATAGTTTTAACACTAAAGAATTCAGACTAGCGTAAGATTACAGTACCTGCTAATATGCATTTCTCTGCACTATTTCACGTGTTATAGTACTATTAACGTCTACTAGGGTCCGCCTAACGTACAACGCTATAGTTGTACCGGCGAAATTGGAAGTTTTGGGCCATTGTAAAGAATCACAATACTTCGCTGGCAACGTGGTTTGCACAATGCACGCCGCCGCCGCCGCCGCGCTGTTCCGGTAACTACCATCATTAGTATGCCGAACGCTATCAATTAGTAGTTTATCATTTCCATAGAGATCATTTCCAACGGACTGTCGTTGTGATGCTCCCGGTCAGTTTGTCTCGCTGCCAAGTAGAGCTCAGATTTAGCGAACTTTGGCGAATGTTTCCAGTTATGAAAATATACTCTTACCGGTGGGTTCGATTCAGCTTTCGTGGAATCGTGCGGTGCGAAGAAGACTTGTTAGCACATTCCTATTTCAGCGGCTGAAATGATGAATTCCGTGTGTCGGCGGGCGGAGATCTCGTAATGTGTTGAGTATTGTAGTATTTGCCGAAAGTAAACGATTTATGTAACGTTACGGTTTAAAAAAATACAATATGCTGGACGGTAGATATTCAGTGTTTCAGTTTTGTAATGTGTTTTTGGTAAGTAATTCATGATTTTTTACTAGTTTAGTATGGCATGGTACGGGTTGACGACATCGCCTTGCATCCAGACCCAGAGACGGAATCAACTATGACTTTTCAGACAACCAGGAACCATAAAACAGGTTATCGGTTTGCTTCTGGAGTGATCTGCTGCTAGCAGCTGGATAAATTATCGCCGGTAAAAGCGAAATCAAAAATCGCGGATGTAGTTCTTCATTTCCATTTCCAACAGATGTCATGGCGCAACATTGTTGTCGGGAATTATATTTTGTTTATGCATTGAAATCAGCATATTCTCCAATTGATATTTGTTGCATTCAAAATTAAAGTGCTGGTGTAATCTTAAATTTGGCATTTAGGAGTGCATTTTTAACTGTCAGTTGGTGTCTGGTTTACTTTCCAAAGTAATCTACTATTATTCAAATCAATAAATAGTACAGTAATAGTAATAGTTTTTTTTGGTAAGTTTTTATGAATTGTGTAGATTCAAACACAATTTTTCACAGAAACGAAACCAGACTAGTTTGCTCCACAAACATATGAATTGAAGAACCTGTTGTAATGATTTTAAATTAATAGAATTAATGAAATCCTTTTTTTTTTCATTGCAAAATTATTCGCAGTTTTCAACCAATATCTATATTAGAAAGGCTTACCCAAAACGTACATTTATTATAAGTATGGAAAATTAAGCAAAATGAGTTAATGTGTTTTTATTGATTTTATGTTCATAAAAAAGTTTATAGTTACTTTTGGATTTGCCAGATAGTTTAAATTTAATACAAATAAAATAAGTTTCAATGATAATATGCCAACATATATGTTTGAAACTACGCCACTGTTAGAGCCAACTAGTTCGTTTTACTTGCCTCATGTTCTATGACACGGCACAAGACAGTTGTGTAATCTATCGAAAAAAGGATAAAATTACTGAGGGGCGCCTAAGTCTTAAACTTAAACTAGCTTAAACTTAGCTTTGCTTTTACATACTCGCAAATTTATTGGTATAAGAAATTTGCTTAGTCATCATGACTAGCGTTTTCATTCGGAAATTGCTCGAATGAAAATTGCACACATTTCTGCAAATACCATGACGACGCTCGTCGTTAGAAAATTGAATATACTACTTCACTACTACTTCATGTTAACTATAGCCATACCTGGTGCATTTACCCTGAATGAAAATTTTCCCGAGCAACAGGTTTTGTTTTGCGGAAAGACTAAAATTTTTCTGATAGAGTTTTATAATAACTCAGTCACGATTCACGGTTCAATCTAGCAAATCATGCAATTTTTGTAACGTCCCCAATACCTTTCATTATTATTTTGTATTGTATTATCCAGGATCAACTCAATCAAAAGGTGGTCTCCTTTCATTAAAGTTGAACCTTCTGCCGCTGGTCAAAGGCATAAATTGACCTAAGCTTTGACTTAGCACTTATTCTAAGCAATTAATTACTGTATGCAGCAAACCGTGAGTACGAGAAGGTCAACTGGTACCTGTTGCTGAATTGGAAGGTATCGTGGAAGGTAGCTGCGGTTCAAACCGCCTGCCACCAAAAAACAGTTAGCACATCAGCCGAATGTTCGCCCGATACATGGCAAATAATCGTTTTCGGCAGCTGTTTAAACTTAGCGATTTTTCGCACATTTTTGACGCAGGACTACGTGTTACTTTAGTAAAATAGCACGTTGAGAAAGCAGGAAATTAAATCGCCACGCTAAATTACTTAATTTTGAACGCTTGTAACCTGACATTCATAACTGTCCGTGTCCAGTCATAATGGTTTTATAGCCATTTTTCTTATTCAACTCGATTCTATATTTTGATCATAATTTCTATTCTGGATTCTTTTTAACTTTTTCTTTTTAATTTTGGGTATTATAAAATTTGGACCAGATGAAGTGAAACTGTGCTTACTATTCGTGTTTACTTTCAATCCACGGTTTTCGCAGTACGTTCCTACCTGACCTAAGTCGAGCTGCAATTTAATGCAATCATCAATAGATTTGATCGGAAACAAGATTTTCACATCATCTGCATAAATCGGCATAGTCCCATGGGAGATAACATCTGGCAATTTGTTCATCAGAAGTACGAATAGCAATGGCCCTAAGTGACTACCTTGTCGTACTCCTGAGTGCACAGTAAACGAACGAGATTTGTAGCCACGAATTTTTACAAATCGTACTCTATACTTGAGATAAGATTTTAACCAGTTGTACAACGAGCCACAAATGCCGAAATCTTTAACAGCCTCGAAGACACTATTAATGTCGACTGCATCAAATGCTTTGCTTATATCTGTACTAGCTGACCCGACAAACTTCGTATTGCCACAAATTAACCTGTGTTGTACATAATCATGAATCTCGGATGATCTTTGTCACAATCTCGAGTTTTGCAAGCCCCCCAGTGGACGGCGCTTCCGACGGCGGGTCAGCGGCAACACTCGCGACCGTCTCGTCCTGAATGATCTAGTGTTACTATAGATAGTTTTTGTGGTCTTGTATTGCTCTTTGCATTGAAAGTTGGATTTTGAACACACTTGTCCAGTCACACATTTTGTAGGTGAGAAAAGTTGCCAAAATTTCGTGGGAAAAAACCATGAATCTTGGTTGATTTCTATTTAAATTCTAATGCTTACGTAGAGTTGTTACCGACGCAAAGAATAATATAAAAATAGTTTCTAAATACATAATTCCACGCATAATTCATAACTAATAATAAATATGCAGCATATATGAAATAAATGAAAAATTAAATACTATTTGCTTTTCCTACAACTGGTACTGGCGCCACTGCTAAATCCAATGTCAGCTCAGATGGGAGAGTTTAATGATGGGAAATGTCGGTCAAAATCTATAACGATTATTGATAAAGTTTTGTTATCGTTAATAATTAATAACGATAATATGGCAATATAAGCAAAAATACGTAAGAAATAGAACAAAAATGTTAAAATAATAACAAATCAAGAAGAAGATTTCACTTTAAACCCTCCAATTTTCGATATTCTTCCATGACGATAAAGTTTGATGGTATTATCGATATAAGATTACTAGCGATATTATCAGTAGCACACTTTTCATCACAGTTTTGAAGGTTGCACTTAATAACTGTGCAGTCCAATTGAGTGTGAAGAGCGCAATATTGACTAATGTTTTATGGAAGAGTCTCGAATTTCTCGAGTTCTATTAGTTTTTGAGTTTCGCAAAAATTTCTGTTTTATTTATATGAGAGTCCATATCCCCCTACCACAGGGGTGAGAGGTCTCTAACTATCGTAAAATAAATTCAAGACTCCAAAATCTCCCACATGCCAAATTTGGTTCCATTTGCTTGATTAGTTCTCAAGTTATAAGGAAATTTGAATTTCATTTGTATGGGAGCTCCCCTCTTAAAAGGGGAAGGGGTCGTAATTCACCATAGAAAAAATTTCTGCCATCTAAAACTCCCACATGCCAAATTTGGTTCCATTTGATTGATTAGTTCTCAAGTTATAAGGAAATTGGAATTTCATTTGTATGGGAGCTCCCCTCTTAAAAGGGGAAGGGGTCGTAATTCACCATAGAAAAAATTTCTGCCATCTAAAACTCCCACATGCCAAATTTGGTTCCATTTGATTGATTAGTTCTCGAGATAAGAGGAAATTTGCATTTCATTTGTATGGAAGCCCACCCTCTTAAAGGGGAGATGGGCCATAACTCGCTTTCTAACGAAGAGAGGGGTCTCAATTCACCATAGAAAAAATTCTTGCGTCCAAAACCACTTACATGTCAAATTTGGTTCCATTTGCTTGATTAGTTCTCGAGTTATGAGGAAATTTGTTTTTCATTTGTATAGGAGCCCCCCCCCCTCTTAAAGTGAGGAAATCCATAGAAAATATACCATAGAAAATATTATTGACTACAAAAACACCCACGTGATAAATTTGGTTCCATTTGCTTGATTAGTTCTCGAATTATGAGGAAATTTGTATTTCATTTGTGTAGAAGCACCCCCTCTTAAAGTTGGAAGGGATCCTAATTCACCATAGAAAATATTTTTGCCTCCAGAAGCCTCCACATGCCAAATTTGGTTCTATTTGCTTGATTAGTTCTCGAGTTATGAGGAAAATTGTGTTTCTTTGGTACAGGAGCCCCCCCTCTTAAAGTGAGGAAGGGTCCTAATTTACTATAGAAAATCGGATTTTGCTTGATTAGTTCTCGAGTTATGAGGAAATTTGTATGGAAGCCCCCCCTTTTAAAGAGGAGCGGAGTTATAATTCCTCTTATAAAGAGGGGAGGGGTTTCAATTTACCGTAGAATAAATTCTTGTCACCGAAAACACCCACATGCCAAATTTTGTTCTATTTGCTTGATTAGTTGTCGAGTTATGCAGAAATGTGTGTTTCATTTGTATGGGAGCCCCCCCTCTTAGTAGGGGGAGGGGTTTCTAACCATCACTAAAACCTTTCCTGGCCCCAAAAAACCTCTACATGCATATTTTCATGCCGATTGGTTAAGTAGTTTTCGATTCTATAAGGAACATACGGACAGACAGACAGACAGACAGACAGACAGAAATCCTTCTTTATAGGTATAGACACAGAGAACAGACATCCATTCAGGAACAAATTTTTCGGAAATTCTTGGACAAAATTTCAAATTAAAATCACCTAATATGCTAGCGTCACCACCACTGTAGTTTCCCAACTAAATGATTCTTTTGATTTGCACACTGACAACCTTTGGCTCCTCTGGCACTAGTATATATGGACTATAAGCGTTATGCTAGCGCCAGAAGCTAGCTGTTGTGAGTTTAGCGTAGAATTTCATGCGCCTTTAGCGACACCATCACTATAGTTTCCCAACTAATTTGACATAAGTTTTATCCAAGTGGGGACCTTTCGCTTGGATGTCTGTTCTCTGTGGTATAGATATATGCAATCCACTTGAAATCCTTTTGAAATGTGATCTGTAACTGTAGAACTGAATTCACAGAGGTTTGTAACAACTGATTTTTCATTTTATTTCATCACAAATTTACTGCTTTTTTCAATTATATTTTATTTTTTCGCTTAAAAATTACCATAAAAGGACGATAACCTTCACTGTAGACGAACATTTTTGTTCGCGAAAAAATAGATTTTTTTTATTGTTAAGATACCTAACAACCCGTCATTTTCATCTCTCAAAACCATGAAAGTTATGGTGAACTACAATAAGTTTGATGGTTTTGTTATCTTTTCTGACGATAAGTTTTATTGTTTTTACTGTATTTTGTATCCTACTGTTACCATAATTTTTATCTTTGTGCTATGGTTATTTTTTTCCGGGCTATTATCTCACTTTTTTCTGAATCTCCTGTTTGGTAATCACCAATTTGACGGCTTGCAAACATTTGACATGAATAAATGACAGCTCGCTGCTGGGATTTTACTTGCATTCTGTCTGCAAGTTCCTTGCATTTCGCGTTATTGATGCAATCTGCAATATAATGACAACTAATTCTGCTTTCCTATTAATATTGTGCAACAGCAAGATTTATTCCGTTTGATATTTTTGATAGCAAAAGTAGTATTCAATTTAATTTCACGGCGTGGAAATTTTGCAATCAACTTTGATATTTTAACCGCTAAGTCGACCAAAATAAAATCACAACGAGTATTCAAAATCTGTTACATCAAGATATCAAATTTTGTTTTCAATTTGCTCTAAAACTTTGCTCCTGCTAGTGACTTTCCTAGTGACTCCGGAAATAGGGTTGCCAAGTGGCCGGTTTTTGGCCGGCCCGACCGGTTTTTCACCTGCAAAGCCGGTGGCCGGTCAAACCTGCAAAAAGGCCGGTTTTCTGACACATGAAGCCGGATTGGTACTTTTTGCCGGATTTGTTAAATTGTCTGATAAATTTGTTAGCAATTCTGAGTAGTGGATCATTGAAGATAGCCAGTTTTGCAGTGACAATACTTTGCTTCTGACGGTAATTAAATTGTTCACCAGCACCAGAAGCAACTAGTTGTCACTCTGAAGCTAGCTATGCTATCTTCAATAATCCATTTAATGTTCGTTGTGGTTTCGATTCCGGCGACTACCCAAATAAAATGTCAATAACGCACATTACACATTCCAGGCAAATCTAATAATATGCCGTGATATGACCCCCCCCCCCCCCCGCTTTTTTTGAAGGCAGTCCGACCGGCCGGTTTTTGTAATTTGGAGACTTGGCAACCCTATCCGGAAACCGGTTCAAGCAAAACTGATGTGTTAAAATGCGTTAGTATTCGCGTTGACGAACGTAAACTGCTGCCACCTCCAAAAGTTTACTGTACGGGTGAAGGGGAATGGGAATTTCTTAAAGAGCGCAAGAGATCGAAACATTTTGGCAGACTTTCACCCACACTTACATACGGGCATTTCTATGAGTGTGCAAGAGATCGTTTAACCCTCTAACGGGCAACACCGTAAAAACGATGTGATCAAACTAATGACTATTTTATCATGAAAGTACACACAAAAAAACTTTACGTTCTGATTTTCATGCAAAAATAATTATCTGGAGGAGCGCCAGGTAAGAAAAAGTCCAATTTCTCCTTTTCTTTTTTCATGTCTAACAGTCTGCCCAGATATTTTTTCAATTCAGATATATTGCAAAATTAAAATAATGCATGAGATTTACTCATAGAAAAATTGTTTAGGTCATTTTGTTCTAGATGTCCTTTTCCTTCAAAAGTAAAAAAGGGAATATTTGCGCATAAATTATTTTCGGAATTTTTCGGAATTTTTGTTTTTGAAAAATGATAACTTTTGAATGCATGGTCAGATTATGTTATGATATTAGTATCAAAATGTCAAGAAATCTGTTCTGAACACATTTTGCATATTGCCAATTAAAAACAAATTTCGTATGCGGCTCTGGAGCTCCAAAAGCGAAGGCCGTCTCTAGACGGTCTTACCCGTTAGAGGGTTAGTGCCGTCAACACGAATCGCCGTAATCAAAAACAAATTACAAAGTTGTAACACATTTCTTGTCGAATTTTGTGATAGACTTAACAAATTTATGCCATTTTACACTTCAGGTAATTTTTCGTTACAAAATGCAGACATTTTCATGTTTTGGAGACAAAATTTTTTTCGCCATTTTTTTTAACTTTTTTCCGCAATTTCTAACATCTTTGCACTGTTGAAAATACAGATGAAATGACAAAAACTGACAGATTATCTCACCACATCAGATTGATGTCTTAACTCTCTTATAGTGATACATTAATAATGCTATCTATTGAAATTCATCAGTAAACAGGTTTTGAAAACGGGGTAAGATATTTCATACTCTAGTCTAGGTCATAATGGATTAAATATAATATATATGTTCAATTCGAAAAAGCTTGACGTTTTGCTAATGTTTGTCACTCAAATTTTTAATTTAATATATTGTAATAAATCCCACTTCTTTCTGGTGATTGGCGTCGAAATCGCATTGTGAAAATTTTTGTTTAACTTGAGCACTAGTCAACTTTAGGTGACTGGCTTGAATGTTAACTGATTCAAAGATCTAGCTCAAAATATAAAATATTAGTCATTGGACGCACAACTTAGGCTTTATCGGGAAAAATAAATAAATAATCTGGGTTATACTTTACCACTGGTTCACATCCGCCAATTTCCTTGTAAAAAGGTGATACATAGGGTACGGGAGGGTATTTACAGACCATTAAGCGATGGCATCTATTATTTCTAGGCCTATGGCCTAGTTCTAGTGGAAGGACAGGTGGTTTTGACGTTCTTTGAATAAAAAATAGTAGATTACTTACAGTCTTGAGAAAATAGTTATAACATATTAAAATTGTATGTCGGCAAAGGATATTTATTGGCGAAAGAAAAGGCAAATAGGCTGAATTTAGAAACCTGCTGAAAATACCCTCCCGTACTCTAGTACTATTGTCTTTGACAAGTTGATTTGAAATATAATTGTCTTTCAACTAACATACGAATAATGAGTTAAAATTATTACAGTTAAAATATCATCAATTAGCTAATGTCCTCTGCACATTAATAGTTCTTTTTGACACTCTGTTTATCGGTTATTGCACACTTGACAGCAATACAATCGAAAGTAAGTAAACAATTACATGCAACTAATTGTGAAGTAACATGACCAAGACCTATTTTTGAATCAGACAGTCGCTAATTCTTCCTCACTTTGAAAATCGCTGCATCGCGTCGCATGCATAAATATTCCATCAAGCCCTTTTTTATAAAGACATCAGTCTTTGAATAAATTCTTGCAGTATGATGATAGAATCGAGCGAAAGTAAGAGTTGGTCGCTTACTATTTTATAACTGTTCACTTTCAGAACAACAAATTAGACTAGGTTTATCGCGGTCCCAGAAAATTTTGTTAGGACCAGAAGACTTAAATATTTTTTTAGCGTACTTCCCAAGCACAGAGATCAAATTAGTACAAGTCTGAACGTCGTAAAGAAGCTTCGACCTGTTAGGACGAGCGAACTTGTGTTCGCAGATTCTCTTCGGGCAAAGTACATGTTTCATGGCCAGACAAGGTGCACTTTGTACCAAGAGTCAGTTTATTCGGTCATAAATGCTAGTCGAATCTATAGTATGTACGACTTCCGCTGATAGTACGTCTTCTAATCTCTCGGCTGGTGCTGTTGTCTTTGGTTGCCGGTTCGCCGTACTCGTTGACTGCCTCAAAGTAATCTCCGTCGATTGTCACATCTTAGATCTTAGCAAGATCCGTCGCCTTCGGTTCGTCCGTCGCTTTGAATGTATTTATCTTCAATTAAATCTCCCCTGATTTAAGTGCTAGTCTGATGTACTGAAGTTTTACCATCTCAAACGTTCTGCCAACAACATCCACGTCTACGGCCAAACACGTAAATTGAGTTATCAACGAATTTATTGAAAATCATGACTCGCAATTGATCGCCTTATAACACCTTCTAGTGCGATGTTGAAGACCGGGTTGAACGCTAACTACCTACTGCAAGTCCTCTGCGAGACACGAAGGGATACGCCAAACTAGCCAAAACTCTCACACCGCATCAACCCTGCATTTTAGACATGATTGCTAGATTAGCTTTCTGAAAAAACCGTTTTCGTTCAAAACTATTCACAGCTTTTGCAAATTTACTGAATCATACGTGACTTTAAAGTCCATGAATAGGTTACTGCTAAAGGATCTTGCGGAGAGATTTAATCCGTTGTAGACTGAATTTGCGAAAATCCGACTTGATAGCTTCCCACGACTCTATTGGCTAGTGGTGACAGCCGACGGAAAATGACTTGTGAAGTTTCGCTACAAGATTATCGTTTCTTGTTAGTTCGTGTTCTCAGCCAGAGAAAAGCTAGCTGCCTCTGTTAAAGTCGTTCCACATCCTGAAGCCTTTGCTATCAACGGTACTCCAACAGACCTCAAGCCTCGAGCGCTCAAGTGCCCAATCACCGGTTAGAACCCTCCTCCTGACCGACCTGAGCATTGGCAGCATAGGCAGTGGTCGTTGCCGAGCTTTAACTGAGTGCTCTTTCAAGGTGGAGGAGTGCACGTTGACAATACTGATGTTGAAGAATCGGCCGTCGTCGTCAGCATAGAGCCGGGGTGCCTCGTGCTGTTTCAAGCAGTCGTACCCATTAAAATCGATCTAGTCGCCAATTTCCCAGGCGTCTCAGAAGTTGCAAGTCGTTTTCGACCTGGTCGAGCCATCTTATACATTGGGTCTCTCTGTTTGGTGGGGTGGGGATGTCCGGCCCACCGTAGCATACCGACTTTCGCCATATGTATTGTGGAAATCTTTTTAAACAGTGTCTATAGCTCGTGATTCATACGTTTCCGCAACTCTTGGCTTTCAGTTTGTACTCCGCCCAATATCATCCGTAGCACCTTTCGCTCGAACACGGCAAGAGCCACTGGTGTTCTCCGTAAGCAGCATCACAGCTTCAAGTACATGCAGAACTACCGGTCTAAAAAGGGTTTTGTACATTGTCAGCTTCGTACAGCGCGAATTCTTGTTGATCGTAGCGTTTTGCGAAAGGCAAAATAGGTCTGATTTCCCGCTCGAATGCACCGCTGAATTTACTTACTACTCAAGGAACATTTTTGTTGTATAGCACCCAGCCAAGATCTTTGCCTATTGTTCCAACCCGAATTATTTCTTACGTCGTTCGTTGTTAAATTTTAATGGTGCCAGCTTGGAAGTCTCGCGACCAACCCTACTGCCTCGTAAGAGGAACAGCATATTATATATAATTCACAAATAAATGAGAAAAAATCGGAAAAATATTTCTTTCTACTTTTAATTCTACTATATTTTCTGCAACCTTCACAGATACGTGTATTTCGGCTATGACCTACAAATTGTAGCCTTCTTCAGTGTGCGGCCGAAATATACGTAGCTCTTATGGTTCAAACATGAATCGCTGATTTCTGGAATTTCAAAAACAGTTTTTATGCTCAAAACAAAAGATATGTTCACGAATTTTTTTTATTGTGTTCTTCGCGTCTGTCAGAACACAATGATAAATTTTCGTGAGCATATCTGTTGTTTTGAGCATAAAAATCGCATTTGAAATTCCGGAAATCGGCGATTCGTGTTTGAACCTTAAGGTCGCATACCATACGTATGGTAGAATTAAAAAGAATTTTTCCAAGTTTTTCTCGATTATATTAAAAGTGCCACCTGATGGCCGAATGGCCGATTCTGCGTAGAATTACTTACTAGATTTAATCTGATATAAATCCTACGATTATAAAATAAATCCTGCAATATTATGCCGCATTATGACGACAGTCAGGAAGTCAGCAGGCTTTATGCAAAACAACAAACTGAAAATTAGTAGCGATACCATTATCATTACAATCAGTGGCTTTTTTGCAAATAACTTATCAATGAATACATCAATCACATGACGCTTTAGACCAACATTGTTTTCCTGGACAAAAATATTAGTTTAATGCTAAATGTATCACTTTGGATGCCGACATTATCTAATGCGGTGAGTGATGTGGCTGGGATTGAAGAGTAGCAATCACAGCGCGGAATTCCCTGGTTCGTCTCCATTGAGTGTTCTATTGTTTTGACAGTAAATACTTGAGATATTATTCCCAACGCCCCTGGTGGCCGTAATCAGCAGGGGAGGGTGACAGGATTTTTCTGGCTCGTAGCAAGTCTAATCAGTAACCACCACTCTGATGGGTGTGAATAATGCTGCAAACATATTTACGCCAACCTGTGTGTGCTTAGTGCCTCATCGACCGTCTGTTTGAGACAGGCAGACGGCAACAGGCCGGCCGATTATACAACCGAATTAGAGCTGGTTCGGAAAACAATGAAAATCGCAGAAATCTTAAATTTTATAGGTTTTGCATCATAAACTCTCGGAAACGTAAGGTAGAATGGGTGTTTATTAGTGATTTATGTTCCTCGAATGACGTCGAAACACTTCATTTGCGTTTGTCACATTGATTGCCTATACGGGGAAATGATGAGAATAAATAAATGGACCAAAAAAGTAAAGCCTAGGTAGTGCTACATTCGGTTGGCGAAACTTGACCTTCTGTTTTTATTCGATATGATTCGCAGCCAGCTGTTAGGGTACAGGACAATTGCGAGTACTACGATCCTATTGACTTTAACAGCCTTTCCCAGTCGAGATTCGAACATACGATGAATGGGTTGTTAGGCCAGCATTGTACCTCGTGGCCAACTGGGAGGTAGAGTCCGTAATAAACAGACCGCAAGCCCTAATAAGTTTGTGGGTGAGCTTCCGACTGAATCTGCAAAACACAGCTATGAGTGTACAACTCATATTCCTAGTTCATCATACCTCAACGGGTCAGTGTGCCGTAATTAGGTAGGGATGTTCAGCTGGTTATTACAATATAAGGTAGCAAGTGTAATTAGCCTATTTAACGAACAAGGGTCAACCGGTTCTGTCGAAAATTATGTTTATTTATACACATACCAAGAGTGCCTCAGTTGTCAGTACAATACTAAACAAACCGGCTTTGCTATCGCTTACTGTCGCAAAAACTTTGAAAATAACACTTATGAAATTAACCATGATTATATTGACTTTAACAAAGAGGTGTAACTAATTTATTTATCTCGTTTACATAATTTTCAGTTAAGTTTATATTATTTTAGTCTTGATTTTAGTTTAAAAACCAGTAAACGAGTTCTACCGTGGACCCCCGGTAATTTGGACTCATCTAAACTAACGGAGTTAGTGTTCAATTTGAACAACTGAAAAAAAAGCAAAGCCTAGGTGCTACATTCCGTAATTGAAACTTAACCTTCTGTTTTTATACGACAGATTTCGCAACCAGCTGTTTGAGTACAGGACAATTGCAGGGTCACTTGCTACGATCCTATTGACTCTAACAGCCTCTCCCAGCCGAGATGCGAACATACGACGACTGGCTTATTAGGCCAGCGTCATACCTCGAAGCCAACTGGGAGGCTGAACAACTGACAACCCTTATTATGCTGAAACTTGTATGAATTGCCCACCCTGCTCTTTGTCATTGTTTCGGTGGCTTGATTTAGTTGGCAGTATTGCGATTATTATCTAAAATTTTTCTTTCGTTGGTTTAGTTGTGCGCCTAACAGTTGCGCGCAGCTCTGATCTGGTTGCTCGCAGTCAAAGTATCTCTTTTACACTCACACGAAATCTCGCAAGAAACTGTCAACGCAAGAGTGACGAGAAAAGCAACAATATTTCTCTCTCGCTCATCAGCTGAATGCTAGGGTAGCTTTGCCCGTTCAAACATGGATAAATTATTTACAAACGCAATCAGCATTTAAATTTTATCATTTTCGGTTAACGTAAGACATTGTAACTGTGTTGTTTGTAAGTCTGTACGTAATAGATCAAAACAAATGTTATCTAAGCAAAGAATAAGAGCATAAACATTGAAAACTTACACGTGCTTACACTGTCAATAATACATGATTTACCTTTGCGCACAACTATATAAAGCTGAAAAACGAAATATTTTCTCGGGAAGCACAATAACAAGCTGTGAATATTTAATTCGCGAATTTCTATCGGGATCGTTGGAAAAACTGAATATGAAACAAATTAAACACACTAGATCAGTACAAACAAATCAGGTTTATCTGCATTGTCTTCATAGGCAAATGATGTCATGTTGATTATAACATTTGAGCCATTTTTGAATCGCCCGCTCGTCGGATCACGTCTTCAATAGCGATAGTGATAAACATACAGGACAATCTATCTCGTTGCCGCAACCCTCTGGGCGATTCGAAAGGATTCGAGAGTGTCCCCGAAACGCGCACGTAGCACATCACTCACTCCAGGGTAACTTTGGTAAGCTGCGCCAGTTTGTCTGGAAACCCGTATTCGTGCATTATCTGCCATAGGCATTGCTGTTTGCGTTCAACTGTATCGTATGCTGCTCTGAAATGCACAAAAAATATGATGCGTGGGCTAGTTGTAATCACGATATTTCTGGAGGATTTATCAAAGAGTACAAATTTGATACGTAGTAGCACGGGCCCCCATGAAGCCCACCTGATACTGCCCTACGAATTCTCTTGTTGTTGGGGATAGACGATGCAACAAAATCTGGGAGAGCACCTTGTACCCAGATAACACAAGATCGTAATAGAAAGTTCACATTAAATCGTTTTCATGTCAATTTTACATTGCAATTGTATAATGATTAGAGTATGTCAAAACAAAGTGAACAATAAGTTGTTTTGCAGTCGTGCGTGTCCTCACTCCTCATATACAACTCATGACTGTGAATTATAAAGCAGTATAAATGGTTGCAATATTAGATTCTATCTTAATCATATATTCAGGAGTATTAAGTTGCGTGTTATAAAAACCATTGAATAAAATGCAAGATAGAATTACACATAATTGTCAAAATTTTCGCACGTATATTGCCTCCACTTTGGTACATATATGTTCTTATATGGTGTGAAATACAACTTTTTCGTTCAGATATGATTTCGTATATCTCAGTTGCAATCGAGATATACAAACCAAATGGTTTACTGGATAGGCGGCGTTGACCAACGTGATGCCGCGGTAATTACAGTAATCTAGCCGGTCGCCCTTTTTGTAGATGGGACAGACTACACCTTCCATCCACTCCTCCAGTAGTTTCTCCTCCTCCTAAATCTTTGAAATTATCCAGTGAAGTGCCGTTGCTACCGGTTCTTGGTCATTTTTGTAGAGTTCTGCCGGGAATCGGTTTCTGGTGGCTCTATTTTTTCAGCTGACCGATTTCTCGCCGAATCTCTTCGAGATGAGAAGCCGTCACGCTGTTGTCGTTTGTAGGCACTCTTAGGTTAACATCCGTTGCGTCTTCTTCTGCTATATCGCCGTTGAGGTGCTCATCGAAGAACTACTTCCATCTGTCGACCACCACGCGCTCGATTGTTATTATGTATCTTCTTTTGTCTCTGTCAGTTTTAGGTGTATAGCCCTTACGAGTTGGTTCATCATCTTGTAAAACTTACGTGTGTCATTAGCTCGGAATAGTTGTTTCAGCTTCTCACGATCTCTGTCCTCCTTCTAGCGCTTTTTCCTCCTCATGATTGTGGTCAACTCATTCCGCGCTCGTTTATACTTGGCCAAATTCTCTCTCGTTGATATGCTTAGATAGTTTTTAGAAGCTCTTTTTTCCTTTCTATCGCTTGTTGGTTTTTTCCGTCAAACCAGTCATTTCGGGCGCTCGAGGTTTTCTCACCTAGCCCTGCCGTTGCGGCCTCGTTGACGACCGACCGTATCATACTCCATCCGTTTTCGAGGGTCGAAGCATCTAGCTTCACAGAGGAAGGCAGCGCTTCATCCAGTACGTGCGCGTAGTTTTCGGCAACTCGCGGGTTTTCTAATTGCCGAATGTTTAGCTGAAGAGGGCGGCTTTATAGTCAGGTATAAACCGTCGATAGTTTTGAGCACACAAGTACTGCTACTAGCTACTGGTCCTAGTCAATACCCGCTCCCCGTAGGGAGCATACGTTGGTGATGTTCAAGAAATACCGTCCCTCGACCATATTCTCGGTCGATTTGATTCGAAGTTCGTTGGTCAGGTGATCTCCAGGTAGCTTTGTGAATATCTTTGTGGGGAATGAAAGTGCTTGTTATCAGCGAGCCTTGGGAAGCTGCAAAGTTGATGCATCGCTGGCCGTTATTTTCGTGTCGGTGTGCAGGCTATGTGACCCGATCACCGGTCTATACATTGCTTCCCTGCCGACTTGGGCGTTGATATCCCCGATAACGATTTTGATGTCCCGTCATGAGCAGCCGTCTTACATTGCCTCCAGCTGCGCAAAGAACGCCTCCTTCTCGTCGTCGAGTCTGCCTTCGTGGGGACAATGTACTTTTATGATGGTGTAGTTGAAGAAACGGCTTTTTATCCTCAACATGCACATCCTCTCGTTGATCGCTTTCCAGTCCATTACGCGATCCTGCATTTTGCCCAACACTACGAAACCCGTTCCTAGCTCGTTGGTCGCTCCACCGCTCTGATAAAATTGGGCTTTGCCGCTACGGATCCTACATACCTTCTCGTCTGTGCGACAGATCTCCTACAGTGCCACTTTCGGGGTTCTAACTGATCGAGCATTTAGCGATCTGCAGTTTCAGGTACCAAGTTTCCATCTCATGTCCTTGTTTTTTAACCTTAGTCCATATCGAATGTTCCCAGTAGAAATTTCCTGACTCTTTTTAGTGTTTTGTATTTAGATAGATAGCCGCACTAGGGCCTACTCTATCGAGAGTCGTGATGGGCCTGCCATCTTACAGTGGCGAGACTACACTGTGCCTCCTTCCCTGTTGGTATACGACCTTAGTTTCCACCGGAGTTGGTTACGCGATCTCCACTAAGGTTGGGGTCATATTCCGGCTGGTATCATGTGGGGGTAGAAATAGAAGCTACTGGGTAAGAGGCTAAGGAGCACTATGCATTATCCAACCATTTACCTGCCAACCATCTGCCTACGATGACGACCTTTGCTTTATTTCCACAACTACAGATGCCTTGCCGAATCATCAATTTGTGAGCAAATTTATCTGCGAAGGCAAATAGGAACTTACCTCGAGAGTTGCACTTTGGGAACGTTTAGGAAGGCAATATTTTTGACCCGAAATTTGTTGGTTTATCGTCCATTAAAAATATCCGTTATACTTAGTCACACAGTTTTCACGTTTTTTGACAACCAGTTTCTGGTTCGCCGAACTGTACAGTGCGCCGCAAAAAACCTTTACGTAAAATTACTTCCAGATAATTTCGGACTACCCTGTTAATCTCCGCTTGTAGTTTGCGGTCATATGTTTCGTAGTAGTTTAGTTGATTTGCACGATCCAACGTCAATGTCTTCCTGTAAAGTTTGGATACAGTATCTACAGCCGATTTTTTTTAAATTTGAGAGCCTTTTCTCCTGACCACGTTAGGTTTTCAACGTGAGTGTACACATTTTTTTTACGTCTCTCGCGTTCCATCGTCGAAAACTTTTCAACACGGGTAAGAGCAATCAAACAATAATAATATCGTCGCATAGGAGTGTGTGGTGCGTATACGAGAACGATAGAATTGGAGCATAGAACAAGACTAGGTATTAGGCCCCGTACAGAGTAAACGCGACAGTGACGCGACACGACTTCGCTCTCATGTTGCTAAATGCACAGTCCACAGTCAAATTGAACAATGTTTACATGTTTACATTCGAACAACAAACAATCATGAATGTATCCATAGTAACTCCGTCAGGGCGAACTCGACGCTCCTCCAATGAATGTCAAAAGATTGTGCTCACTTGTGCTCAATATCGGCCATTATCGCTCGTGGAAAGCTGGATAACTACAGCAAGAAATATCGCGTCGCGTCGCATGTCGCTTGCACTCTGGCGGTCCCCTTAGACTACCTAATATAACGGGCGGCAGTAGTTTAATGAGTAAAACATTCGGGAATCAACCGAAAAAGCGTGGATGTGGGCCCCACTTGCCATTGCACAACCACATATTTTTGGTCTATATCAATATTTACCAGTTCATCAATCATTAATCATTCTTCACATCTTTCTCCCTTTCCAAAAAAAATCCTGATGAAATTTTTATCAAGTAAACAATCTGGATCTTGAAGGAGATCAACATGCAATTATTAGTTTCTCGGCACGACAACCAGAGGTGCTGCAGTAACTAGAAAAGTATTAACTGAAGTAGATACTAGCTAGTAAAGCTTGCTTCAGATAGTATTGGAACATTGCGTTTATTATTTATTATGGAATTCATTATCTTTTCTAACACAAATGTAGCATTTTCTTCATACTTTTAAGAAAAATACGGATAAAATTATTCGTCACGGTTTCGAAGGAATTCTCGATCTTTTCCTGTAATATGGCTCATTAGGCGGCGCAAACTTTTTTCGTCCATCGTTTTGGCAATCCTATTCCACCAGGCCTTTATCTGATTGATGTCTTTGACAACTTTTCCATTTGCCATGAGTCTCCTCTTCATGATTGCCTAGTATTTCTCAATAGGACGGAACTGGGGGCAATTGGGTGGGCTAAGGTCTTTCGGAACAAACTGGATCCCTTTCTCTGCATACCATTCTTGAAAGACTTTGCTATAATGACAGCTTGCCAAATCTGGCCAAAACATTACGGGATGATGGTGGGATCGAATGACCGGCAAAATTCGTTTTTGGAGGCACTCCGATTGGTACAGTTCCCACGTCATTGTCTTATTTGAAGTGTTGAAAAATTCATACCAGCAAAAAACTCAATGACATTTCAAGCACAAGAAATTTCATCTTTGATCAGAAACGCCGAACTCACATATGAATTTCTCTCGCTATTATATGCGATGTCTCTGTTGCTATGCGATGTGAATCAAACTCAGCTGTGAGCATTTTGCTTACTTCTTCCGCAGCAGGCATTTCATACAACGAACCAGAGAGCGAAAGAGAAAACACCAGCTGCGAAAAAAGCTAGCACACATTCATGAATGAAGATGGCAAACGAATTGGCAGAATTTACATATTTCCTTCGGGAGCATCAACATTTTCTTTACTAGAAAGTAAAAAGCCGAATAAGAATTAGATAAACATGTAGTTTAAATGTGTGTTTTAGTTAACTTTACGATTTATTTAGAGATTCATTCTCTTACGCTCAGTCACAGTTACGTATCGCACGAGAGAATGCCTATAAGGTTTTGCAAGGTGACGTCACGAATGAACGCAATTCATCCATTTGACATCCACTCGTGGTTTGTTTACTATTTGTTAGGCAAACACAATATGCATAAACTAAAGTTAAAAGTTTTAAAAGCGTATTGTTCAGCAGTGTCGCCCTCTAAACTACTCGGAATGGCAGTTTTTGTGCTTCTCTGACCTGCCTTTAACAATATTCACTTTAATCATTTTAACCCGCATTGTAAGTCGATGTAAACAAACCACTGATAGACGTCAAAAAAGCGAGGTTATAGAGCTTGCTAATTTGCGGTTGTGTTGGTGGTTTGTTTTCCCCCAGTTTGTAAAATGTCATGGAAAAACCAACAGCAACAGCAACAAATCGCGTGTACGTATACGCGGCATAGTGTGCGTACGAAAGCTGTCAGCAATCTCAATGCTCGTCCGTGCAAAACCTTATGCTGTTCAACAAGGAATTTGTACGTATCCAGCTTTTTACGCGCTATAATGGCGGACGCTATAAATTGTGTTCGTAATATGCGGACAATCTTTTTGACAACTCTGCATCCATCAAAACTGGGCACTCTTCTCCTGTAAGGCAGTGTTGCTCTTTCTTTCGTTTACGTAAAAGAAGGAGGGCAATAGTTTTGTTTACATTTCGCACAGTTTTGCTCTCCTTCTTTAGCGTAAATGAAAGAAAGAGGACGGTAGTGTTGCAAGAGAAGAGTGCCAGGTTTGATGTATGCAGAGTTGACAAAAAGATTGTACGCATATTACGAACACAATTTATAGCGTCCGCCATTATAGCGCGTAAAAAGCTGGATAGGTGTACAGCTCCGGGTAGCAGTTGAAGCAAAGCAGAATATGATCAAGCGGGAAGAAAAATGTGTGAGTTTTATGCTTCTTGCTATAAAAGCAGAAAAACTAACGCGTGAGTTTTTTCTGCATAGGATCAAGTTGACATGATTCACAGTTGATTTTGATTTTTGATGAGTTGAGAGATTTCGAGTTTTTAACATCACTGCTTATTTGTATCGAAAACTTTCGTTTTTCTGCCACAGCTACAAATGCCCTGCCAAATCATAAATTTTCGTGCAATTTGGTCGGCAAAAACAAATTTAAATTTGCTTAGAACATCCCCCAGAGCCGTTGCCAAGTGAAATTTTTGACCTGGCATTTGCCCGAAGTCAGCCTTTACATAGGTTTCATCCTTCATCAGAAGACACCCGTCGAACTTGGTTAATATCCGGTCGTATAGATTTCGAGCACGGATTTTGGCCATAGTTTGATAAGGCGCCATACGGCATTTCTGGGCAATTTCAGCTGTTTAGCTGGCCTAGATGCAGACCACAATGGATTTTCCAAATAACTGTGCATAATTTTTTCCCTTCTTTTGGCTTGCATGTTGTTTGTTTACAAAATACAATCGTTTTGCAGAATATCAAAAATACAAAAAATCAAAGTTTGTTCCAATTCTAAATGAAGCAAGCTTTAGGTACTAACACTAGTAGGTACTAACTAGAGTAGACATTCACCCTTTTTCTACGAGTCACGTGACTCAATTCGACAATTCTCGCGTAACTTTTCATAAGGACCTAAATAATATTGAGAGACTCTCTTTGGCGTCCTTCTCTTTTGATTGTTACGGCCACATAAATGCATTTTAACGAATAATTTCTTAACGTTTAGATAAACAGTGACGTTAGCAACCGATTTATACAAAGCTGATGTCTTAAAGTTAATTTGCATCGCCGTGGCAAGCGAAAGAGAAGGGGCACAAAGAGAATCTCTCATTGTTACTGGGATCCTTTTGAAAAGTTACGCGAGAATTGTCACTCGGCGAGTCGAATGGGGTGATGTCACTTAGCTTAAGTGACTTAGGTGATAACCGTGTCACCCGAGTCTCCTAGTCACCATCGTTTGTGACAAAGCGAGTCACCTAAGTAACAATTGTCACCTCATTCGCGTTGACTCCAAAATAGTCACGTCACTCGCCTCGCAGAATAAGGATGATTATTTTCAATAAACTACAATCCGCATTCCGCAATGACCGCTGTAGAAATTTCATCTTATCCCTTCATAATATCGCGGATTATGGAAATTATTTTTCCCTTGCAAATTTGTTGTTGCTAGGTATCAGCTTTCTGATAATGTATAACGAATACAAAATTCAAATACATTTAAGACTGCATGTAGAAACTGGGTAATCAGCTGGAATCAGATGCATTTTTTGCTGTATTCGTAGTACAAAGTAAAATACGCCAATTGAATTTGAGCTTTAAGCTTATCCGATTGTAGTAAACTATAAGATTGTATCTTGAATAAATAAATAACATAATAACAAATAACATTTGACAGACAGTTCGATGTTGGACGGACCATTTATTGAACAGAATGACAGGTATTGGACAGACTGATAGACAGACTAGAACTAAACTACTGTAGCTATCTTCTAAAAACATGTCAACAGGTGTAATGATATTTGGTATTTGCTTTTACTTTTCACTATAATTTTCATAATTTTAAACAGATAAGATTCTCTCCCATAAACCCTATTTTTGAAAGATTTAACAAAAACATAAGGCAATTTTCTAACCTCAATTTCTACCTTCTAGCTTCTAAGTTTCTAACTAAGCTTCTAAGTTTCATTATACGAGTTGCGTACTTCTTTGCGAAAAACCTACACATACAAATTTTTCATACACATTTTACATCCAGCTTCTGATACTAAATCCTGCATCGAATACCCCTGAACGGTCACGTCGTCTATTTTCCATCTGGAAACAATTCACTCCCGACCGTTCCGTTTGACATCCCTATAGCTGGACGTCGATCATCGAGTCGGTGCGGTGTCGGCGCGTGTCTTCGCCGCGACTACCCACGAAACCTATATAGCACCGAGTGGTGGATTTAATTGTTTCAGTTCTTTGTAGAATTCGGCCGCGCAAGACCGCACGGTAGTCGGCTAGACTAGGGACTGTAGTGCTGTGCGCTCACAACTGGCGGCTTCTGTCTGCGGGCCCAATTGCTTCTGCTGTCGCGTCGTCGGTTCGTGTGTTATCACCGAAGTCGGTATCGGTTACATTGGGGGCATTGTTTGAGGAAGTGTTTTCCATGGGGTCTTACCCCTATCCGACATATGTTTGAGCGTTATCAGTTATCATCAGAACGCGCGCGCGGTCATTGCCGGGGTTGCAGTGGGCCGATCGACAGACGTGCATTCCTCTGCTACGGGCGGGCTGGCAGTTTGTAGTTTGAGAAAAACTGTGATTTTAATGAGCTGTGATTCTGTGTTGATACATTTGATTGAAGAGGAAGAAAACAAAATCCAGGAGAGGAAGAAACGTTGCCGGCTTTGGGTGAAAAATGCTGGTAATTTTGAAGCTACTGAATTCGGTTGGGGATTGTTGGTACATTTGGAACATTAGTCACAGCATGTTTTTTGACGTCGGCAACTTCGGAGGCATTGGCGCTGTGTCGTTGATCTGTTTAGCAAAGGTTGGCAGTTTCGCCCGTTTGATAGCGGAATTGCGCGGCTCGGCAAGACCTCAGGCACCGACGACGCTATTATGACGCTATGGTGTCGTTTGAGCACGTGTAGCTTATCATTTGGATGTGCCCGTGGTTGAACATGACACCGCCGCCCGATGGGAGAATGAGTTAAATGAGTTCGTGCACCAGATTGCCTGTGATGTCCACCTTTGTCCAATAATAATGTTCATTCGGCTTACCGTCGCGTGGTCAGCCCACCCGGAATGATGGTATTTACTTATCAATGTACCGGATGGCTCGCATGTTCCTGCCGATCGCTAAATCACTTTTATCGGTGACAATTGACACTAAAAGAGGCCTTGTCGAAGTTTTTTCCAGGGTATTGCGCATATCAACATATGACCATATTCTTCTAATGATGTCAGTTTTGCAATGGATCAAAACAAAATTTGGCAGAAAACACGATAGATTCTCTTCTTAGAAGAGCTAAACAATATCAAAAGACGTGAGTGATAAGTGCAACTAAAGTAACATTTCCCCATTAGCTCGAAGTCGACATGATGCATTCAAAAACTGGGTTAGTGAGCGGTTAGTTACAACAGAAAACAGAATGTTTGTAACGTGACATAAACTTTCATCGGAATCAGTGAACGTTTTGTATATGTTTCTAGTTTCTGTTTTTCTCGGCACCATTCAAGCTAAGCTGGGAGCTGATTTTGTTTTATCAAGACAGTTTGAGCTCTGTTTCCTCCGGGTTTGATGGTAAACGGTCTGAACCGGATAACATCCAACAGACAATGACATTCATTCAATTTCCTATCAGCAAATCGATTGAGGCTATGTTGTTTATTTTTCAAGTAAATTTTGTAAGTCTTCCAAAGATTGCTCCAAGCAATAACAATTAATCAGCTCTGCCAAAGTATGTTCCAACACAAGGAATTTGCTTGAGGAAGCATTTTTAAACATTAATTTTCGATATAAAAAGCTTGAAACTTTACATTGATTTGAATAGGTAATTAATTATTAAAATATCTCTCTATTTGAAAAAACTTGGGTAAATTAAATTTCGATATTAGTAAGTTTGTAACAGGTATCCAAGCACCATTTTTGCAGATGACGATTAATTTTAAGATATGAAAAATATTAAAATGTGATAACTGTACGCCGACCTGCCATAAAAAAATTAGTAAACATTTGTTCATTGTTTGAGTAAGATTACAGCCTTCGTTTAATGGGGAAGTTATGCATGTCAACCAGAATCAGTTGCACCGCGATCACAAAATACGGTAGAACAAAAAAAAAAAGTAATACTAATGCTACAAGTTGCAGCATTTCTTACAACATGGAGAAGAGGAAATATTTTTATTTTTCATTATATTTTACCTTAGTGTGCAGCAACATTAAAAGGAAAACTTGAAGCGAAAGATTACAAATTCTTATTCTGTTTCTTCTGTAATAATTGAACTTTTGTAATGATTGAATTTTTTCGCATAAAGTTGAGCAAATGCCAACAATAAATTATCAGCCGATAGCTGTACACCCGCTGTTTTAATTTCCTCAACTATCAGTAGCCTCAACTATTAGCCGCTACAATTAAAAGCTGAATTGGCATATTGCTGAATAACACCAAAGACTCCATTAACAAGAAGACTGATAGCTCTGCCAAGTGCCAATGTTCCGAAGACACTGATGGTGTGAGTGAGTGCACTACTATTCATATCATCACACCAACCTAATCAAACAAACAAAAATTACCAACACTAATGAATGATGAAAAGATTACCACCTTCATTAAAAGAAGTGCCGCCGATGGTGACGCTTGATGTTTATATAGCAAAATAACAGAGGTGGCAGTCTTCTTGCTAAAGGGGTGCATCATTAACATCAACCATGCATTCATGTTTCAAAAATCACGTGCATCTGTTTTATCTTTGCACGTAGTGCCGCCGCATCGCGACGGGTGCGTGCTGGACGCCGTTTTTCTTAAGTATTTTAACTTTCAATATAAATGCATGTTCATGCATAACTTCTGCATAAATTGAATTATAAGCTCAATCTTTACGAAAAAAAACTTCAAGGTACATATCCACATGGGATGGTATGGGATTTAGTTTTAGTAGTTTAGATTTCTGGCTATTTTATCAGGCTATCGTAGTCTCGGCAAGGGATGCAAAAATGTGCTTATTAATAGAAACATGAAAAACTTAGCTTTGCAATTAATTTGTACTGTACTGAAAACGATTTGACTAGATCTGTCAAAGATCGTGCTCATCATCTTAGACATTATACCATTACCTTGACGAAGTTACCTGTTGGATTCTAATGAGCTTAACAATCTATCCGAAATTCGCACACAGCACTGCATACTGTACAACGTAATCAGTTGCTCTGGAAAGCCAAAGCCATGGATTTTCCATAGCTGTTTGCGGTCGATGGCATCTTATACAGCTTTGAAGTCGATGATCAGTCGATGGGTTGATGAATCACTGGCAGTTGATAGATGGCATTGAGTACGGTTATCGTACGATAGTTCACACGGTCCAGCTGGTAGTCTTTTAACGTGGAATTAAATAAAAAGAAAACTTGCCGAATTTAATTTTTCTATGTATATTTATTAAGTATTTCGCCGTCAGGCTTCCTCAGTGTCTGTTTTCGAACTAACTCCGAAAACAGTTAGTTTGAAAACAGAAACTGAGGAATCCTGCAGTCGTAGGTGAAATACGTATCTGTCAAGAATAAATATACATTTACTTACCTATTAATGTGTCCATGTCCGCCGGTCCGGCAGAACAAAGGGATGAAATCAGAGATCTCCACTGCTGACGGTTACCCGCCATGGCTTTTACCTGTCGCCAGGACAGGTTCTCGTCTACAGCCCGGATGCCGTTGGCTAAGCTCCGTCGCCATGAGCCTCTGGGTCTGCCTCTTCTACGCTGTCCTTGTGGATTCCAGTCGAGTGCTTCTCTGCAAACCTCGTTCGCTCCTTTCCTCAAGGTGTGTCCGATCCACTTCCACCTACGTTCACGAATTTCTATTGCTATCGGCCGTTGATGACATCGACGATGGATTTCCTCGTTGGATATCCAGTTGTTAGGCCACCAGGCACGAATGATATATCGCAGGCATCGGTTATTGAATACCAGCACTTTTTACGTTGTTTCCACTGCGACGCACCACGTTTCGCAGGCACGTAGAGTGATCTGGTTTGAGCGCCAAATGTTTCGCAGACACCCGCAAAGGCACCCCTGGCCTTCCTGATCCGTGTGGCTATATCAGTCTTGGTACCACCATCAGGCGTTGTTTGGCTACCAAGATATTGAAAGGCGTCTACCTGCTCAACTTGTTGTCCCGCTACTGTGAAGTTGGTGGCATTGTCAGTGTTCACTACCATAGACTTAGTTTTCGCATGAATACATTGACGTTGAATACAATGAATACAATACATTGAATACGTTCGCATGAATACATTGACTGTGAGACCTGCTGCTTGGGAGCTCTCGGAGAGGTCATCTAACTTGCTCTGCATGTCGTTTCGGCGTTGTGCGAGCAAGACAATGTCGTCGGCTAGGTCGAGGTCATTTAGCTGCTCCATCGTTAGAGGATTCCAAGGTAATCCTCGATTTGGTCTACTGTCAATTGCTCCAACTAATATCTCATCCATAACGATGAGAAACAGAAGCGGTGATAAAATGCAGCACTGTCTCACGCCAGCAGTAACCCTTATGGGGTCGGACAAGACGCTGTCGTGCAAAAACTTGCACGAGAACGCCTCGTACTGAGCCTCGATGAGATGGACTAGCTTATCTGGAACTCCTCTACGCCTAAGTGCGCCCCAGATGTTTTCGTGATTGAGTCGGTCGAACGCCTTTTCGAAGTCAACGAACACCAGCAGAAGAGAGTCCTGGAATTCGTTGATCTGCTCCAATATAATGCGGAGCGTTGTGATATGGTCTACACATGATCGACCAGCACGGAATTCAGCTTGCTGCCGCCGGAGATTAACGTCGATCTTCTCCTGGATCCGGTTGAGGATTACCCTACAGAGTACTTTGAGAGTAATACAGAGCAACGTGATGCCACGCCAGTTACCGCATTCCGTTAGGTCTCCTTTCTTAGGGTCTTTGACCAATATGCCCTGCATCCAGTCCACCGGAAAAGTTGCGGTTTCCCAAATATTGCTGAAAAGCTGATGCATCATCTGGGCTGACAAAGATGGGTCAGCTTTGAGCATTTTGGCTGAAATACGATCTATCCCTGGCGCTCTATTGGATTTCATACTCTTGATGGCTGCTACAATTTCATCCAGCGATGGCGCCTCCGAGTTCACGCGATTTATTCGACGAACTGTAGGCGTCGTACACTGCTGGTTTTGTTGGTCTCTGACATTTGAAACTCGGAAGAGTTCGACCTATATTATTTTTTTTATGATGACTGCTTGAAAGGGCTACGGCCCCCTATCATGCACAGCAGTATTTAGAGTCCCACACTGGCACGAGGCTGCTGATTAGCTGTCTCTATCATGGAGATCAGATGCCGTTTTGATCAGTTGCCGCTCCCAACATGGAGAACAGACGCTCGGAAGCTCGAAAGAGCCCACGTCACTACCGTGGACCCCCGTTCGTTTGACCGTTTTTAATCTGAACACTTTTTAATTTGAACCCCGCTGGTTTGCACGACGTGCAAATTAAAAGTTGTTCAAATGTCATTCTCAATATGACAACATTTGCTTATGCAACAATGCACATAAACACGATTTTTTGGTACTGACCTAGCGTGTTTAATCTGTTTTACATTCTGTTTTCCCAACGATTATGATAGAAATCCGGTCGGAGAATGAAATATTCGCTGCTTGCAACTGTGAACTAAAACAAACCACCAAAACAATAATAAACAGCAGGGCGACCAGTTTATATAAGTTTCAACATATTTAGGGTTGCCAGTTGTTCAAAATAAAAACTAACCTCGTTAGTTTGCATAAGGAATCGTTCAAATGAACGGGGGTCCACTGTATTAGCATACACTCTAAAAAATCAACACGTTGCATCCACGTGAAAAATAATGTAAACTTCCAGCAACTTACATGAATTTCAGATGCTAGTTAATGGGAAAGTAGATAAAATTCATTGGAATCGCACATTAACCGATTTGTATGAGTGCAAGTTACCAATAATTCACGTGAACGTCACATGAAAAGTGCGGCAGATGAGAATTACTTATGTTTTCACGCAAACTTGACGTGAAGATTTTTTTGCGTGTATGACCAATATTCTACTGGGGTTATTCGTAGAGCTACTACTTCGTAGAGATAGGGTCTGGCTAGTTTCTGTTCCAAAGCCAGAAATATTGATTCATATTCGCTTTAAAAATTGTATTCGAAAACAATGGACAAACCAAACAGGTTGTATTTTTCTTCTTCTTAAGTCTGATTCTATTCAAACTTTCTGGAAATGAAGTGCTACTAGGTACAGCGTTATTACGCTTTGACATCACTGCTTTATTAAACCTCTTCTCCTAACACAAGAGCTCCTAGGCGAGGCCTTCTCCCCTTTCATCAAGTTTTGGGTAATATGAGAACCGACTTGCTTAGCCATTTTTAGCCATACTTCCTTCAATTAAAGTGCCTTTTCGATCACGTTTGGATTTTTACAACATCGTATTCGATGCACGAAACCAGCATATGCATGCTATTTTGGAGGCGATTATTTGCAGATTATTTGTGAACATTTCGCATTCATAAGTATATGTAAACGACGAGATCCGACTCTACATGATTAGGTCCATAATGCTAAACAATTCTGTGATGAAAATCGTATGTAAATCAGTTGTCATCATTTTGTACGATTGAATATAAACTAGGGTGCGTTTTAATAAGTTTTGTGTACGATTTCGATATTTAGCATAATTTTTTATACATTTATATACGATTCGATTTGTGGTTTACTGGGAGGTCATAACTCTGAAACATCTGGAAAGTTCTTAATCAAATTTGGTACACATGTTCCTTGACATTAGGGAATCAGCACCGGGAAGTTGACAATAGGGGGGAATCCCTTGCAAGGGGTTGATAGATCTAAAAAAGTAAAAGGGGTTGTGTTTCCCTTGCAGTTAAACCATAACATAACAGTTGTGCAACTGACTTTGAGAAAAGATGGGGTTCCACCGAGGAGGAATATATGGTAAATAAAATTTTGTTTCGTTTCCATTATAGTAATTTTCATTGAGCAAACCGATGCATAATTAGCTATGTGACAGAAGGGGGAACTGACATGTTGGGAGACGAGGAACGTGAGTATGAATGTATGTTCCGCCATAACCCCGGAACTTCTGTACTGTTTTTCATCAAACGTCGTTTGTCAAACACATGTTTTTTGGCTAAAGAGAATCAGCACCGGGGGGTTGACAAAAAAGAGGGAGACGGTCTCTTACAAGGGGAGCGAAAGGTTTAAATGGGTAAAGCGGTGCGTTTCTCTTACGTTTGGAACGATAGCAATTGTACAAGTAGTTTTATTTCTGAAAGGGGGAATAGGGTGGCCATTAAAAAGGAGGAGGTTCAAAAACGTAAAAAAGGCTTTGTGTCGATTCATAGGGATTACCGAGAAGAAGACAGATTTACAAGTGGTTTGTGGACAACGTGAGAGGAACTGACAAAGGGAGTAAACATGCTCAAATGAAAAAAAAAGGATTTTGTTTCTTACATTATGGAAGCTGTTTTTATGGGAGAGTGACAAAGGAGCCCCAAGTGGGATCGGGCAATCAATAATGTATAAATGACCTATTGTAGTCCTGCACAGGGGTTTATGTACGAGTTTTTGGTTCAACCAAACCAACTACACAAAGTGGATCGAACCAGAAATACTTTAAGCAACTCATCAATCATAACTCTTACGCAAGAATACCATACTGACGTCCGACTGTCAGACTGTAGACATATTTTGCACTATATATCGTTTTTTTTATCGCATTTCTAAGTCGACATTCATGTATCTGTACAGTCATACCAATCGATTTGTATATTCCAAATTTCTTTCATTCCAGCAACGCCAGCTAGATGAACCGACCGTTGACAACCTGTGGAATTATCTGGTGTTCGTCGCCTTCGTAGTGATCTCGGCACTGATCCCAATTCGCAAGCGACTATGCAGCCGCAAGGTGAAAACGAAAGAGGACTACGCATTTGGGGCGGGACGTATTTCCATGCTAGCTATGATGCTGTCCATCACCCGCGGTACGCTTGGTGTCATCTCGGTTTTGGGCTATCCGAGTGAGTTCTTCTACCATGGCACCGCAATGTGGGAGACATTGTATGGAATGATTACGGCATATCCTATTGTGTGTCTGGTCTTTATTCCGGTATACTTCGATCTGGGTATCACTTCCGTGTATCAGTATTTGGAGTTGAGGTAAGAATTCTAAGTAAGTAGGTATTTACTAAAACCAATTAACATTGGAAAATTCAAGGTTTAATAGCCGGCTGGTTCGGTGTTTAGCTTCGGGAACGTACATCATGCGCTCGCTCTTCAGTCTAGGAATTACCATTTATACACCGACGGTGGCATTAAACACCATCATTGGAGTTCCCTACTGGGTTTCGCTGGTGTGCATTACTGTTATCAGTATTTTCTTCAATGCCCTCGGTGGCATGAAAGCCGCAGTTGCCGCAGACGTGATTCAGAGTCTAAGCATGACAGCCATGTTGGTGGGAATCGTTATTTACTGTACTGTAGCAACTGGAAGCTTTGGACGAATGTTTGAAATTGCCGCCGAAAATGGTTCGATCAATCATAATTTTCAATCACTAAAATATTGATAACCTTTTTTGTAATTTTAGGTCGCATCAACCTGTTTAATTTTGCAGCAGATTTACACTTAAGAGTGACAACAACGTCAGCCTGGCTGAGCGAATTATTCACATCGCTTAGTTTGCTGGGTTGTCAGCAAAACTTCGTACAACGTTACTTAAGCATGCCAACGCTCTGCAAGATCAGGAGAACCATGCTGGTGAACATCCCGCTAGTAGCGATTCTGTTCTCCTTACCATGGCTAGTGGGAATAGGAATATATGCTCTATACTATACCTGCGATCCGTGGAAAGCAGGTTATACCGAAAAGATGGATCAAATCTTGCCATACTTCATAGTGGACTATTTTGCAAATGTGCCAGGAGTATGGGGCTTATTCGTGGGAACCCTATTCAATGGAGCACTTACTTTTAACATATCTAGCCTCAACTCGCTTGCCATTGTAACGTGGGAGGATTTCCTCTCAATCGTTCCAGCGCTAAAAGGGAAAAGTGATAGCTTTCAATTGACTGTGATTAAAGTAGTTGGTTCAGTTTACGCAATAATTATAATGGGAATTGGATTCCTCGTCGGTCTATTATCAGGAGTTATAGAATCATCGATTTTAGTACTTTCCGCTACGTCCGGACCCCTATTAGGAGTGTTTATACTCGCAATGTTTGTGCCATTCGCCAATTGGAAAGGCGCTGCACTAGGAATGGTTCTTTCACATGCCATAACAATCTGGATTTTTACGGGTCGCTTATTATACGTGGAAGTCAATGATTCGTTGCTTCCAACCTCCATAGACGGTTGTGGTACACAATTTCGGCTCGAATACAATATTTCATCTTATTTGTTTAATGCTGAGCTTGGGCCAGCGTCTGCATCCTTCGAGGAATCCTTACTATACCGAATATATTCCGTATCCTATATGTACTACAGTGTGTTTGGTACTATTTTAACAGTCTCCGTAGGGATAGTATTTAGCTTAGCAACGTGGAGTAAACTTGATGCTTACAATACGAAGATGCTACATCCGGCTGTGCGGTGGCTCCACTCCCGATCTCCATTCGGTAGTAAACGCTTTGGGTCATTTGATCTGAATAAGAAGATTGAACATCACCCTGAAACGATAAACAGTGTTACAGCGGAGAGGATCACCGCTAAAAGTTGATTTTATTCTGTTTAGTATTAGTAATTATACAACGAAATTTTGTAAATATAGCTACTTACTTTTAGACTGACTTGTAAAGAAACAGTAAACCGAAATAAAACTAGTATATGATTATAATTGCACAATTCTTTCGTATTTACCCTAGGCTATCTTGGTTACCCTTGTTGAAAAGCGTGTCTCTTTTTGATGCCCGTTCGCAGGATCGAACACTGAAAAGCCAAAATAAATATCATGCAGCATCTAAAGGAGTACGAAAGTATATCAGAAACGTGCACTCAGTACAACGAAGCTTTAATCAGCCACGTCAGTTCAACAGAAATTATTACTGCACAATCTGCCATAACTGTTCTCCTTCAACTTTATCGTAAGTTGCCTCGAAATCTTCGAAAACATGATGTGTGGGCATGATGTATTCTTAACATTTCGGAAGGATTTATCAGAATGTGAATATCTGATCCATAGTAGCGCACCAACAAACATTTTTGTTTACTAGTAGCCTATTAAACTGTTGTATAGCTAAAACCAATTAAACAAGTGCTTGATAAGCTGCTATACAACAAAAAATGTTCCTTGAGGCACGCGGGCCGCCATAAAGCTACCTTATGAATTCTGTTGCTATTGGGATAGACTGCTATTGGGATGGCCCTAACGGTATCTCCGCGAATAGACGACGACGCTAGCAGCAATGGCATGCAAAGTATGCGGCGGTGGCCAACAAATCAACGCAAGCGGCGATGGCAGCCGCGTGACGTGAAGATAGCAATTTTCTCTTCCCGCCGGTCTAGGATCTGGACTGCAATCTGCGTGAACCGAGCGGATCGCACTGGCGTTTGGATTCTTTCCTTACGGAGACCAACTCGTAAATCCGGCAACCACCTTAATGGTGAGTGGTGCTTACGAGATCGAGATACCAAATCGACGACAAATGCATTCTAAATGCACCGATAGAGGTACGCAACCTCGAGACGATCGATGCACCCAGGGGATCCGCCTAGTTCACCGATCTGACCTTATTCGTCCATCGAAGAATGACGCGTTCAAAATGGTGGCTTCCCAATCAAAGGGACCGCCAACGTGGTCGATGCAAACTAAGAATTTCATTAGCACACACCAATAAAATTCAATCGATCCTAACCTTTACCTTTTTCCTGGCCCACAATTATCACGACTCACGGCTTAACTTCTGTCGGTAAGACTAATTTAATTGTTAATTCTTTTTCTAAAAATAAACTCTAATCAACTTACTCGCGACTGCTTAATTTTATCACACACGACTCACGACTTTTTTAAATAAATTATTCACAGCGAATTCTAGAAAATTTAATAATTTTAATTCGAAGAAAAACTTATATCACATTTCATACTTTTAATTTAATTTACCGGCTCGCGTTTCGCTACAAATCACTTCGAATTTCACTTCTCGACGATCTAAGTAGGAAAGACCTGCTTTAAAATTTCTCAGACTCATGTAGCCTAAAAGTTTTCTTAGTCCAAGTTTCTTTTCTCTTTCCCTAGATGGTGTTTCCGGTTTCTTGAAACACCGATTCTAATTCCTAATTTTCTGTCCTATCCATGTATGACTATAATCCCCTACCCGAAAGAATTTCCACCCATAACCATCAATCGGCAGTTGATAGTTATTTCTATTGGTTAGAGCACTGGTTGTATACTTAAAGGCTAATGTTCATATTTACTAACGCTACTTATGTAATGATTCTATACTCATTACAAATGCGTAAAACAAGCCTAGCCTAAAAGAATATTAGTGTAAACAACTTCGTAAAATAAACGTCAACCGTAGTAAATCCATTCAAAATTTCACCCGAATTGCCAATATATTAGCGCTACAACATATATTTTCCATTTTTCTTACCGCATATTTTATCATTAAACCAGTGCAATGCGATGGGCGCAATGTTTTTGTCACCAATGTAACATTTATCAAAGTAGTAACATTATTTCTATATGCATTTGGAAACAATTTAACAAAATCAAGAACACAAACTATTGCTTTCCTGCTACCTTACAGAAATTAAAGATTGTTTTTATTACCCATGGTTCCCCACGTTGAAGGGATTTTACGAATGCAATCCTATTTTATCAACAGCGCATCTTTTCACTACACTTCTAATGAAACGGCAAGCATGCTTATTCATACACAGTCATATTATAACCGAACACTACAGCTGTAGCACATTTTTCCAACACAGATATCAAATTCGTCTAGGTTTAGTCGTCTCGCAGTAAAGAATTTGCGATCTGTTGGGACAATGAAGTTGTGTCATTTTTTCTGGCACACTTCCCTAACACAAACATCAAATTGGACTAGGTTTATTCGCGTTCGTAAGAAATCTGTTGGCACGAGGGGACTCGGTCACTCTTTCTGGCGTACTTCCCAAGCAAGGACATCAAAATGGTCTAGGTTTAATCGCAGTGCGGTGTAAAGAAATCTTGTTGAAATGAGGGAGCTTGGTCACTTGTTTTGACTTACTTCCCAAGCACAGATATCAAATTGGTATTGACCTGTTCGACAGAAACTTATGCGCTGACGGTGGTGGTCTTTGGAACTAGCCGAACGGTGAGAAAAATGACAGTTTGCTTCAAGAATCGGAAAAAAGTTCACTTTTTTAATTTTCTTAATGTAGTAAAACAATGTACAAGTAAAATTATTATTGCAAAATGTAAGAAAATTGAGTACTTTATTTTTGGTATATACTTTGTCAGTGGTTTGTTTACAGTATATACGAGAAAATAATGTTTTTGTATATTTATGCGATAACAAACAGGTTACATATCACGCTAAAGTATAAAAATCCACGTGCTTGAATGGTAAAAAACTTGTTTTTTGTGAAATTAATATAAACCAGGCTATTGCAAGCAAGATACAGGATAACTAAAGAGAACATTCATATTTTCATGAAGTGCCGGAGCAACACCCAAGGAGCAAAACGGCAGCAGTTAAAAGAGCAGGTGTGGAATAAGAGTTGCGTGGTAGCATCCGGTGCTGAATAAGCGAATTTGCTGAAGTACGTGTTGTTTAAACGTTATATCCCACATTTTTGCTAGCTTCTAATCAACATCTACATGTTGTTATTTAAGTGTGGAACGAGAATCGAATAGGCATTGTGCAAACGTATCAGCAGCACACCTAAGAGCAGGTGTGGAATACCGGTCGCTTAAAAGCTTCCGTATCAGCTAAGAGCAATTGTGGAGAAAAAGTAGAATAAGAGTGGAATAAGCATTGTGCAAACGTTTCAGCAGTATTACAGAAAGCACGTGTGGAATAGTAGTGGAATAAGGATGGAATAAACGTGGCGCAAACGTAGCAGCAGCATTGCTGACAGCACGTGCAGAATAAAAGTGGAATAAATGTTGCGCAAACGAATCAGCAGCATTGCTGAGAGCAACTGTGGAATAGTGATGGAATAAGGGTCGAATGAAAGTTGCGCAAACGTATCTGCTGGATTGTTGAGAGCAAGTGTGAAATATGTGTCGATTAATCGTCGTACAAACGTATCAGTAGCACCACCAAGAGCAGGTGTGGAATAAATAGTGCTTGATGGCAGCCAATAACACCAATAACTTGAATGACACTTTATACTTTACACTTTATAATTTATGTAAATAAATTTATATTAGGTACACTTTATTTTTTTTTACAGATTAAGAATAGAAAAAAATTGCATTACCACTTTTAGCAGAGACAAGTCTTTGCTGGTCGTGGCAATCCTTTTATTTGTTTCTGGACGGTATGTATCTTCTCCCTCGGCGTGTCGTTATCCCTCGTCCAAGGCAACCAGCTCTGCTTGACGCTTTGCGAGTTACTCACAATAGATTTGCTCAGCGAGATGAATTGCGTCGGGCTAAAGCCGCCAGAATTGTTATGGTCGGGTGGCATAGTGGCGATACCACCACTGCTGGTAGCGCCGTACCGTAATCGCGTGACCAGCTCCCGCTGCCAGTGCGCAAAAACCCCACTTCTGCTCGTGCCATCAACTGCTGCTTTTTGTTTTTTAGATGAAAAAAACTAAATCCGATCCGATGACAAATATACGTAGCGTTTAGCTCAGGAAGCAGTACTATCTGCTTAAACTAATGACGGGGTGACAATTCAAAGTACAAAGTACTATTCCTCTGCGGTACTGGCACGAACCACTTCTGCTGTTAACTAATCACTGCTGCTGCTAACTAATAACATCACTGCTAACTAACTGAAGAATCGCACACAATGTTCGCAGCTAGCCGAAAGTTCTGGATTTCCAGTTTTCAGTGAATTTCACTCAGTAGCACCGCTCACCGTCGTCAATCTTCAAGAGAAAAAAACTTTGCGTTGTGAGTGTGTTATGTTGCTTGTATTGCTGGTGGTACAAGCGAAATACTTTAGCACAAATAGTTTATTAAATGTTTAACACGTGCAGGATAAATACTTCTAAAGCAATCTTGTACAGCAGATGCCAAACATGATTTAAGAAACTACTCTTCAGCGCTTAAATGTATTTTAGCCCATTTTTGTTCCACGCTTGACAAACTTAAACTGGTAAATCCACATCGGCTAAAAACTCGGCGCCTGTCATCTGTCAGATTATCTCAGATGTGTTCGTCGATGGCTTCCGATCGTCAAGATGTAAGTTCGAATCCGGATGAATGAAAAAAGTATAATGGCAGGCTTGATAAATTTTGAGTCAACCAACGATTTCCTACTAAGTCTCTCATTAAATTATAAAAATACGAATATAAAAGTGAACATGAAAATAACGAAACCCACAAAATAAAATAACAGTAGCTACTTCCTGCATATTTTATTCTTTTTGCTTATCTAAATATTGAACTGCTGTGGAATAAACGTAGCTTCAGTGTCATTAGCAGCAGTTCAATAAACATCTCTATGCGTACTGAATAAACGTTTTACTATACGTTGATTAACAGTCATACAAACGCATCTTCCACGTCCATATTCAGCACTGTGCTGTTTAAATTCTCCAAAACCAACTGTATAAGCATTGAACAGAGGTGTTTAGATATACTTTAAAAGCAGCTATACAACATGTGCTGAATAAAAGCTGTCGGTGAAACGTTTAATAAGCAAAAATTGTTCCTTGGGCATGGTTCGATAAGACTAAAAGATATTCGAATCTCCAGAACTTTGACTTGAACCGATACAAAACAAGCATAAGGATCTTGCAAAGTAGAAAAACATTCCAATAATATACAAAAACCGCTTTAGGATCACTGCTGTGTTCGATTAGTTAAGGTGCCACACTAACTTTTACAGTATTCTTCAAATTTATGCTCTTTCAATTCACTATGTTAAAAGTGTCTTTAAAATAACTTGTAAAACAGCAAATTTCTTATAAAACCTGATAAAAATTTAGTAAAATTTTCAATCGAAAACCAGTTAATTTACTGAAAATTTTTTTTTAAGTACTGTACCGCATGACATTTGTTTTCGTTTTTCTAACCATCGCAGCAGGTAGCGACACGCCGGCAGTTTTTACTCAAATTTGTCAATAGGTTTAGATCATCGTAAAGAATCTTCCAACCAATCACGAAGCGAGAGTTTTGGTAAAACATAGGTTCACTTTTTTCAATTTTTCAATAGTTCAACATCAAGAATCCATACTTTTCTTCATTTGGGCCAATTCTTAGAAGATTTTTCAATCGATTGGTGTAAGAATATTGAAAATCGATCGGAAAACCGCTGAGCTATTAGCGCTCAAAACCTATCATTTTTCGTGACGCTCGCATTTTTCGATTTTTTGGAATGACACCCTATCTCAAAACTTGCCGTAAGACGTAGTCCTACGTCAAAAGAAACAGCAAGTCACCGCATACGTTTCACTCGACAATGTTAGCAGTAAATTTATCTGTCAGGCGGTCGCCTTTTCTGGAATAGCACACTTCGTCAAGTCGACTGTCAAACACCATTCGTTAAGATAAGGATAGCACCACTCTGACTAAATTCATCCCGAAGGTTTGATTTGGCAAATAGATCGCCAATGTGATATCTTGCCGTTCGCTATTTCACACAACTGACTGCTCATCCGACTCCGACACTTTCCCTCTGTGCCGGTTACACGCTACCGGCAACTACAAGTTTCAGTCAAGTCATCCACCCCCACTAATATGAAGAATATCTCGTCCAGACAGGTGAGTTCATTTTTAATCTCAATACTTGGTTACTCTGTTCATTTTCACATACGTACAAGGCGCGCACCATATGAACTTGTTGTTTTGATTTGACGAAAACAAACGTTTTAAAAATATCAAATTTGCGCGAATTTTGCTTCGTCCGGATTGTTGAAAAGGAAATTGGTTCAGCAGTTCCGACTAAAACAATTTGGGTCTATTTTGGGTACTGGACAGAGGTAAGTTGCGTGTGAGCTATTGTCAAAGCTGTTAAGCAAGATGAAACGTATTAAGTTTTTTGTTTTTAACCAGGGATGAGATGACGCTTGATCAGTTTTCAATGTGAACGCATTCATATCACCGGGGTTCAGATTAAAAAAGGTCGTACCAGCGGGGGTACACGGTAATATGCTATAACTACATTGAAAGGTGATTTTTTGTCATAAATTCATCCCAGATATTTAACTAGGCCAGAAAAACAGTAGTATTAATATTGGTGTTTTGTCTACAATGTGATTCGGTTAAGTGTTTGTAAACTAAAATACGGTAGCCGTGGAACGTAAAAAACAAGGGAGTGAAAATGTCAAAATTTTGCGGACTAAACAAACACGCAAGATGGCAGCAATTCTGGAGTAACATGAGGAACAGAAATCCTTACGGATTGTCAAATTTCGAATCCTCTAAGAGGATCCCCAGCTTGCTCGCCGGCTGTTGTTGATTCGAAACGACCGGGTTTATTCAAGGCTTTCGTTCAGGAAAAATTTCACAAACTAACCTTAACAAAATCAACACCTCATTTACACCACAATTTAGCAGAATCACTAGTCTACGGCCCTGCACGTGCGATTTAATTTAATTTAAGTTTCTGTGACACTTGCTCCTTTAATTTAGCACATTTCTGGAACCCGCGAACCGGCCGGTTGCTTCTTTTACGCACGAAACTGTTACTAGCTATGGTGATGACGTTTGTTCACAGGTCACTCGCGGATTGCAGACTTTTATTCTTCAAGATCTGAGCGATGAAAATCGCTGATTAGGAACTGCACTTTACATGGCGACGTGTTGCGACCCGAAGGATGCAAACTTTCATCTAACTATTATTTGGACGGCAGTCAAAATCTTTCTATTGTGCCCAATCGCTCTTTTCTGTAGCTGCTGAGACTTGATCTACTTGATGCGATATAGCTCAAGCTTGACGGTGAATGGTCCTCAATTTTTTTTTAGCTTGTGAATAATCACTGAACAAACCATTACTTTTTTATTTTATACTAGCTGACCCGACAAACTTCGTATTGCCACAAATTAACCTGTGTTGTACATAAATCATGAATCTCGGATGATCTTTGTCACAATCTCGAGTTTTGCAAGCCCCCCAGTGGGCGGCGCTTCCGACGGCGGGTCACCGGCAACACTCGCGACCGTCTCGTCCTGAATGATCTAGTGTTACTATAGATAGTTTTTGTGGTCTTGTATTGACTAATGTTTTATGGAAGAGTCTCGAATTTCTCGAGTTCGATTAGTTTTTGAGTTTCGCAAAAATTTCTGTTTTATTTGTATGAGAGTCCTTATCCCCCTACCAAAGGGGTGAGTGGTCTCTAACTATCGTAAAATAAATTCAAGACTCCAAAATCTCCCACATGCCAAATTTGGTTCCATTTGCTTGATTAGTTCTCAAGTTATAAGGAAATTTGAATTTCATTTGTATGGGAGCTCCCCTCTTAAAAGGGGAAGGGGTCGTAATTCACCATAGAAAAAATTTCTGCCATCTAAAACTCCCACATGCCAAATTTGGTTCCATTTGATTGATTAGTTCTCGAGATAAGAGAAAATTTGCATTTCATTTGTATGGAAGCCCACCCTCTTAAAGGGGAGATGGGCCATAACTCGCTTTCTAAAGAAGAGAGGGGTCTCAATTCACCATAGAAAAAAATCTTGCGTCCAAAACCACTTACATGTCAAATTTGGTTCCATTTGCTTGATTAGTTCTTGAGTTATGAGGAAATTTGTTTTTCATTTGTATAGGAGCCCCCCCCCCCTCTTAAAGTGGGGAAATCCATAGAAAATATACCATAGAAAATATTCTTGCCTACAAAAACACCCACATGATAAATTTGGTTCCATTTGCTTGATTAGTTCTAGAGTTATGAGGAAATTTGTATTTCGTTTGTATGAGAGCCCCCCCTCTTAAAAAGGTAAGGGGTCCTAATTCATCATAGAAAAAATAGTTGCCTCCAAAAACACCCACATGCCAAATATGGTTCCATTTGCTTGATTAGTTCTCGAATTATGAGGAAATTTGTATTTCATTTGTATAGGAGCCCCCCCTCCTAAAGTGGGTAGGGGTCCCAATTCACCATAGAAAAAATTTTTGTCTCCAAAAACACCCACGTGCCAAATTTGGTTCCATTTGCTTGATTAGTTCTGGAGTTGTGAGGAAATTTGTATTTCGTTTGTATAGGAGCCCCCCTCTTAAAGTTGGGAGGAGTCTTAATTCACCATAGAAAATATTCTTGCCCTCGAAAACTTTCACATGCCAAATTTGGTTTCATTTGTTTGATTAGCTCTCGAGTTATGAGGAAATTTGCATTTCATTTGTATAGGAGCCCCCCCCTCCTAAAGTGAGGAGGGGTCCTAGTTCATCATAGAAAAAAATGTTGTTTCCAAAAACACCCACGTGTAAATTTGGTTACATTTGCTTGATTAGTTCTCGAGTTATGAGGAAATTTGTATTTCGTTTGTATAGGCGCCCCCCCTCTTGAAGTGGGGAGGGGTTCTAATTCACTATAGAAAATATTTTTATACCCTAGAAAACTTTCACATGCCAAATTTGGTTCCATTTGCTTGATTAATTCTCGAGTTATGAGGAAATTTGCATTTCAGGCCCCCCTTTTAAAGAGGAGAGGAGTTATAATTCCCCTTATAAAGAGGGGAGGGGCCTCAATTTACCATAGAATAAATTCTTGTCATCGAAAACACCCACATGCCAAATTTTGTTCTATTTGCTTGATTAGTTGTCGAGTTATGCAGAAATTTGTGTTTCATTTGTATGGGAGCCCCCCCTCCTAGTAGGGGGAGGGGTTTCCAACCATCACTAAAACCTTTCCTGGCCCCAAAAAACCTCAACATGCATATTTTCATGCCGATTGGTTCAGTAGTTTTCGATTCTATAAGGAACATACGGACGGACGGACGGACGGACGGACGGACGGACGGACGGACGGACGGACGGACGGACGGACGGACGGACGGACGGACAGACAGACAGACAGACAGACAGACAGACAGACAGACAGAAATCCTTCTTTATAGGTATAGAAGATAGATTGAGAAAATAATTATTTTAACAGTTTAGCAGTAAAAAATAAGAATTTCCTACCAGATCTAGTAGCTTATTATTTGAGCGGTTTGAAATTTCGCGAAATTTTGTTTGAAATTTTACGAAATTCATCGAAAGATTTTCAAGATTTCGCAAATCTAAAATTTCGTGAAATTTCGCAAAATCTCGATTTTACCGAAATTATTCGAAATCTTGCCCAGGCCTGCTTGTCATCCACCTGGGGTTACACTACGATGCTAATGCCAAGGTGAGTTAAAATAGGTGATCTAGTTTTCACAGTTTGTAGAACAGACGTGCGCGGAACGATTGGTTAGCAACCAACGACGTTGTTTATACCAAGGTTAGTCAAGAGAGGTTTTCTGATGTTCAAATTTGTTTTTCACCCCCGCTGGGTTACCCTTGACGATCACCGAAATTTTCAAAACGGAAACTGTTGAATGTATAAACAACGTCGATGGTTGCTAACCAATTGTACCGCGCACATCTGTTCAACAAACTGTGAAAACTAGATCACCTATTTTGACTCACCTTGGTTTATACATTCAACAGTTTCCGCTTTGAAAATTTCGGTGATCGTCAAGGGTTACCCAGCGGGGGTGAAAAACAAATTTGAACATCAGAAAACCTCTCTTGACTAACCTTGGCTAATGCCACTGCAATACAAATTGCATAGCTGTCAGGCGTTTCTCATAACTGAACTTCAGCTTCAGAGCTTCAGTTACTGAAGCGGCACTGTTGCTTCTGGAAAAATAAATTATGTGTTAATTACAGTAATGATCGCTTCAATCGAGAAGCAAAATCAATTTTAAGATTTATGTAATAGTGTTATTTAAACTTCTGCCAATCGTTTCGTCTGAACAAATTTGAATCAAAACGCAGTATCCCATCATAGCTAAGTAAAGTTAACTCTCCGATTAGACTAAAAATTTGGCGGTTTGTGAATACTTTGTCGCCTCTGTAGTCTATTATAGTATCTGTAGTAAACCAGATTTGAGTTTGTTCACATCGTAAAACAAAACCAAATGCAACTCGTAAAAATCATAAAAATTCTTTCACCGATAGGGTTTAATTTGAAATTGCATCCTCCGTTAACAGGGTTACCAACATTTCGGGTTTAAGATTTTTTTTTGAAACTTGGAAATATCAGGTAAAGTTTTCACTTAAACTACATCTAAAATATGATACTGCAGACTTCGCTTCGGAAAGACCGATACAACCGATTTCCGCGGGACTCGTCTAAGGGGTGTGTACAAAGCAGGGTTACAACCTAACTAACTTATCGATACAAGGGGCTGTTAAAAGTTACATTTCATAAACTTGCAATACTAAAAAAATAATATCTAAATACAACCAATAATTTCTAAAGCGGTTCTCGATAAATATTTATTAGCGGAATCGTAAAGCTCCGAGGTGCCATAGGTCATTCGAAAAATGCTATAATTTGTTTAGTGCACGAGCACGACCGTAGCCGATACCTACCGGTCGTTTACAAACATTCAATTTTCACATGGTTCGTTCATGTTTGCCCCCTTGGCAGAGTGTGAATTATTATCAGAAGGTCAACCGCTGCGTTTGCTTTCTTGATAACAACTGGTCATTGTTTGAAAGACATTTATTGCTTTGAAGCTTATTGATTAATCAAACTGCGTTCGGGTTTTTTTGTTTATTTGTTTTTTTTTTCTATCTTTATCGACAGGAAGCAATCGGCCGGAACTGCTCTTTTACTACGGCTAGTCAACTTATCTAATCTATGCATTTATCCGTGGTTATTTATTTCACCCACTCACGAGACTAGTGAGCTTTTTTGCGGCGTTCGTATAAATAAATTGGTAAACAACGTGTCTCCTGCCGCCGAGCGGCACGTGTCCCCTGCCTTGAGGTAGGTCTGCCGGTATTATGGCTCATTGTGGTAGACAAAGCACCAGTTCCATTTGTGGTACCATGACCTTGGCATTGGCATTGATGGTGGTCCCAGTACTGGACGGCTCCAAAAGACATTATGGTACCTACCAGTTTCAATTTTGCTTACGAGCAGCTGTCGAGTTTGGTGGGAGCAACTTATAATCGATACTCGAACCTTGGATTAAACAGCACCCGGCACCTGTGGCGCTGCTGGTTAAAACGTATAGGTTTGGAAGTTAGTCACAGATTTATGTCGGTTTGTATGTGCGATTGTTCTGTTTTTTGTTTTGATTCGACTAATGGACGTGAGCATGAAGAAGGCTACTGTTGAAACGTGCAAATACAGGATGGATCGTATTGAACATGTTTTGTTGTTATAGGGTAGGGCGCGATTACCAGTCCTATTCCTATATTGATCCTACTTACATTGAATAGTCATTTATATCTACGTAGACATACATACATGTACCTTGGAGCTTTTTTTAGCCTAAATATAAGTTTCGTCTATGCTTCACTCAAAAGGGATTGAAAATTTGGTTTACATAGCAGTTGTAGCGAAAAATGGACCAATATAAGCAATAGGATTAATAATGGCGACCCCACCCTATGTTGTTGAAGCCGGTTATGCTAATTACGATCACTTAGCTCTAAAAATAGTCGTGCGATCTTACGTGCTATAAAATATATTTTTGACATTAGTTTTAGTACTCTTTAGTAGCGTTCTTTGGACTTCAAGAAAACGAAACTTTTCATTTTGATTCTTCTACTATTTTAACAGATAAGCATTGCGCCTTCGAATTGCAAGCCAGTCTGTTTAATTGGTAAAAAATCCATTCTTAATTTTCACATATACGTTAATATTACTTTCCATGAGAAAAAACCTACCAAATAAGAGAAAAAATCGACAGAAATTTTCCGATTTTCGGAAATCACATTGTTTGGACCTCCACTTCAGCTTCGAAGGTTAACACTTCGTAGACCCATTTTTCGAGTTCTTTAGGCTATAACGCCCACTGACAATTGATTTTATATATAAGTTGTTCACTCAAGTTTAAAACTTTTCTCTGCCACCGGATTTTTAAAGTCAATTTTGAAGGGGTGGGAGGGTCGTTTTGTGACGGAAACTTTCAAAATAATTTGCAATGACATTGTATTTTAAAAAATGATTCGTGGGTTATACGAATGCAAAAATAAGCTCGCGATAAAAATAATACAATACCGACAACTATCGGAAAATATCGAAGTCTCTTTTTCTCCAAAAAAAAACTGACATGATCGGGAGTCGATGAGGAGCTTGTGATTCCTCATCGTACAGACAAATCTGCCTATTGCCCAAGCAGCACACTTTTGTTCATTCTTGTTATAGCAAATCAAATATGACTGAAATTAGTCACATATTAGTTGTTACAACTGGTTTGTAACAACTGTGGTAGTAGGGTGGACACGTTGGGCAAATTACTAGAGAGGGTAATCCTAAACAGGTTGACGCCTGTGGTGTAGAGTGAGGTCGGGCTGGCAAGCACGCAGTTTGGCTTCTGTAAGGTAAAGTCCACTGTGGACGCCATCAAGTCCGTCATAGGGAGAACCGAGAAGCCTATGAGACAGAAGAGACGTGGCGATAGGTATTGTGCTATTGTCACGATCGATTGTCTATTGTCACGATCGATGTCAAAAACGCTTTTAACTGCGTTAGCTGGGGTGCAATCGCGCTAATGCTGCATAGGATGATGGTACCGAACCATCAGTGCAAGTTGCTTAAAAGTTATTTCGAGAACCGGACGCTAGTATACGACACGGCTGATGGGGCGCAGAAGTACAAAGTGACAGCGGGTGTACCACCGGCCTCGATTCACGATCCCGTGCTCTGGAATGCCTTGTACGATAGGGTGTTGAGACTCGAGCTGCCCACTGGGGTCGAGATCACAGGCTTCGCCGATGATATCGTTGGACGCCAAACGCAAGTGATTGCCAGGACAAGTGATTGTCTCCAAACGTAGTGTGAAGTACCTGGGTGTTATGGCTGACAACAGGCTGAACTTCACCAGCCACGTGGATTATGCTTGTGGTAAAGCGGCAACAGCAGTTACTGCGTTGTCCAAGATTATGCCGAACGGTTATAGACCTAGTAGCAGTAAGAAACGCCTGACGCCCAGCGTTGCCATGTCGGTGCTGAGGTATGGTGCACCGGCTTTAGACAGTAAGCGTAATTAGACACGTCTGAACAAAGGATTCGGGCTGATAGCATTGCGCGTAGCATGCGACTATCGTACCATATCGTTGGATGCGAACGGGGTCATTGCAACCATGATTCCCATATGCATACTTCTAGGTGCGGACATCGAGTGCCATAGACAGAGGATCGTCCGGGGCGCTCGGGACAGAGTTAGGCTGGACTCTATTAGGCGGTTGCAGGCGGAATTGGATCACGCTGAACACGGCAGGTGAACCCATAGGCTGATGCAGAACATCTCGTCTTGGCTCGGTAGAAGACATGGTGAAGTAAATTTTTTCTTTCTAAATTTTTATCAGGTCAGGTCAGCTGCTTTAAGAAGTATCTACATACGCGTTGGCTGGTAAACGGCTGAATAATGCGTACCGTCGGTGCCTTGTGCACGTGTAGGCATAAAATAGACCCTACAGTGGTTCATAGCCTCTTATTCAGCAACTCCTATTCCTACCGCCTCGTGGTACCAGCCGGGATACGAGCAACCTTGGTGGAGATCGGGTAACCAACCCCGGTGGAAGCCAAGGTCGTATGCTGACAGGAAAGGAGGGCTCTTTCGAGCTTCGTTGGCCCTCCGGCGAAACAGGGGGTTGGTGTAGCAGGCTTTGCAAGCCGTCACCACGAAAAATATTAAAGCATGGAACGAAGAACAAATATATTCTTACTCGAACAATCGGAATAGACCCACGCGACGAAAAAGGACTATGGATTGGAAACTCGGGACGTGGAACTGCCGATCTCTCAACTTCCAAGGGAGCACTCGAGTGCTCTCCGACGTATTGAAGAGCCGCAAGTTCGACGTCGTAGCGCTGCAGGAGGTGTGCTGGAAGAGCTCAACGGTACGTACGTTCAGAGATGGACATACCATCTACCAGAGCTGCGGCAACACACACGAGCTGGGTACAGCTTTCATAGTGATGGGCGAGATGCGGAAACGTGTGACTGGGTGGTGGCCAATCAATCCTCGAATGTGCAGGTTGAGAATCAAGGGCCGATTCTTCAACATAAGCATCATCAACGTGCACAGCCCTCACCTCAGAAGTACCGATGACGACAAGGATGAATTCTACGCGCAGTTGGAGAGTGAATACGACCGCTGCCCAAAACATGATATCAAGATCGTCATCGGGGATTTCAATGCTCAGGTCGGCCAGGAGGAGGAATACAAACCGGTGATTGGAAGGTTCAGTGCACACCAGCGAACCAATGAAATGGGCCTAAGACTTATCGACTTTGCCGCCTCCAAGAATATGGCCGTACGTAGTACCTTTTTCCAGCACAGAATCCACCATAAGTACACCTGGAGGTCACCAAATCAGACAGAATCACAGATCGACCACGTTTTGATCGACAGTCGGCACTTCTCAGACATTATCGACGTCAGATCCTATCGAAGCGCTAACGTTGACTCGGACCACTACCTAGTGATGGTTAAGATGCGCCCAAGACTCTCCGTTGTGAACAACATTCGGTACCGACGCCAGCCTCGGTTAGATCTCGCGCGGCTGAAGCAGCCAGACGTCGCCGCAAACTACGCGCATTCACTCGAAGCTGCACTGCCGGAAGAGGACGAGCTGGACGAAGCCCCTCTCGAGGACTGTTGGAACACTATCAAAACAGCCATCAGCAGTGTAGCGGAGAGCTCCATCGGGCATGTGGCCCGGAATCAGCGGAACGATTGGTTTGACGATGAATGTAGGAGGGTGATGGATGAGGAGAACGCTGCGCGGGCAGCCAAGATGCGCAGTGCCACACGTCAGAACGTGGAAAGACACAAACAGAAGAAGATGCAGCGAAACCAAATCTTTCGGGAGAAAAAGCGCAACCTGGAAGAGCAGGAATATGCGGAGTTGGAGCGGCTGCATCGGTCTCAGGAAACGCGGAAGTTCTACCAGAAACTGAACGGATCCCGCAAAGGCTTTGTGCCGCGAGCCGAAATGTGTCGGGATAAGACTGGCAGTATTCTGACGGACGATCGTGAGGTGACGGATAGGTGGAAGCAGCACTTCGACGAACACCTGAATGGCGCCCAGACGGAAAACCATGGCGGCGGGGAAAGCGATTTCGACGGTGCAGCAAACGGGGAAGAGGTGCCAGCCCCAACGATAGGCGAAGTTAAGGAGGCCATCATGCAGCTGAAGAACAACAAGTCAGCTGGAAAAGATGGCATCGGAGCGGAGCTTATTAAAATGGGACAAGAAAAGCTGGCCGTTTGTCTACACCGGCTAATTGTTAGAATTTGGGATACGGAACAGCTACCGGAGGAGTGGAAAGATGGGGTTATCTGCCCGATCTACAAAAAGGGCGACAAGTTGGACTGTGAGAACTATCGAGCGATCACCGTTCTCAATGCCGCTTATAAAGTGCTGTCCCAAATCATTTTCCGCCGTCTATCACCAATGGCGAATAGATTTGTGGGAACTTATCAAGCCGGCTTCGTCGAAGGTCGGTCTACAACGGATCAAATATTTACACTGCGGCAAATCCTCCAAAAGGGCCGTGAATACAGAGTTCCCACGCATCATTTATTCGTTGACTTCAAAGCCGCATATGATACCATCGACCGGAAAGAGCTATGGAAAATCATGGACGAGAACAGCTTCCCCAGGAAGCTCATCAAACTGATTAAATCTACGATGGATGGTACGCAGTGCTGTGTTCGGATTTCGGGTGGATTGTCAAGTTCATTCGAATCACACAGAGGGCTTCGTCAAGGTGATGGTCTTTCATGCCTGCTGTTCAACATAGCGCTACAAGGTGTTATGAACCGAGCGGGTATCAACACGCGGGGCACGATATTCAACAAATCTAGTCAATTCGTCTGCTTTGCCGATGACATGGATATTATCGGCAGAACATCTGTGGCGGTGGCTGAACAGTACACCAGACTAAAGCGCGAAGCAGAAAAGATTGGGTTAAAGGTAAATACGTCTAAAACAAAGTACATGCTGGCCAGCGGAACCGAGGCCGAACGACGCCGCTTGGGCAGTAGTATATTGATCGACGGCGATGAGTTTGAGGTAGTCGATGAATTTGTCTACCTTGGCTCACTGGTAACGGCGGACAATGATACCAGCCGTGAGATTCGGAGGCGTATTATCAGCGGAAGTCGTGCTTACTATGGGCTCCACAAGCAATTGCGGTCGAGCAGACTAAGTCCCCGTACAAAGTGCACACTGTACAAGACGCTTATTAGACCGGTTGTTCTCTACGGGCATGAAACATGGACAATGCTCGAGGAGGACCTGCGAGTGCTCGGAGTTTTCGAACGACGAGTGCTAAGAACGATCTTCGGCGGCGTACAGGAGAACGGAGTATGGAGGCGGAGGATGAACCATGAACTCGCACAGCTCTATGGCGAACCCAGTATCCAGAAGGTGGCTAAAGCTGGACGGATGCGATGGGCAGGGCATGTTGCAAGAATGCCGGACAACTGCCCTGCAAAGATGGTGTTCGCCTCAAATCCGGTAGGAACAAGACGACCAGGAGCGCAGCGAGCAAGATGGTTAGACCAGGTGGAGCGAGATCTGGCGGAGAGTACTCGGTGTCCGAGGAATTGGAGAGCGGTAGCCCTCAACCGAGTTACATGGAGAAATTTTGTTCAACAGGCTTTGTCTTAGGACGGCAAGCCACCTAAGTAAGTAAGTAAGTACATACGCGTTGCCCCGTTTGTACGGTAGCCGAGGAAACAGTGGAGCATGTGATGTTGCACTGCCCGCGTTTCGAGGCCACTCGGCGCGTGATGCTTGCGGTCGTTGGAGAAGACACCAACGCCGACAACATCGTGCAGAGACTGTGCACGGAGCAGCGCGCATGGGGTGCCGTCGATGGGGCGGTGACGTACGTGATAACTGAATTGCAACGGCTAGAACGTTTGCAACAACAGGGCCTGACCTAGCTTAGCTAGGGTCAATAAAGGGATGAGCGGGCCGCCCAGGCCCTAGGTGAGAGGTAGTTGCGGTAAGATGTGACAAGGGGTGTTGCTTGAACCTACACCAAGAAACGGATACAACGGAGTGCTTATGCACGTCCTGCCTCCTGAAGTAAATCCTAACGGTAGTTTTGGGAGGGGTCCAGGAAACGGGGATCAGGAGAGTTTTTAGTAGATAGGCGCTAGTTGGCACCTTGCAAATTCTATTCGGCACCGTGAAGGTGTTGTCTATGAAGATTTTCTCAAACCCCCATGTAAAAATGTAAAAAAGAGGGGTGCCTGGTGATTCGAAGTACCTTTTTCCCTAGCAAAAATATACACAAAGCCACCTGGACATCACTTGACCAACGGACAATGAACCAGATTAACCAGGCATTCTTAAAGAAGACCGGTTTATCTCTAACATTACGAACATACGTTCCCTACGGGGTACGGATATTGACTATGACCTCCACCTAGTAGATATATGTCCGCTCAAAAATGTCAACCGTGTAGCAGACGCGCCAATGCCATCCTCCTCGGCTGAACATAAGGCAGCTAGATAACCCGTAATCTGCCGAAAACTACGCACGAATACTGGATGAGGCACTGCCTTCTTCCGAGGAGTTGGCTACTTCAAACCTCGAAGATATTGCGGTTATTTACATAAATTTTCATTCTGTTGCGGTGGTAACCCGCATCGTCAATCACCGCAACGAGAACAAGGAAAGGTGGCCAAATATTTTTTGGTTTATATGCGCAATTGTTACTGATAAAGCATCAGCAACTAAAACTACATTAAAAAAACCCGATTTAATCCACCTAGTGGTGCAAGGAACCTTTGTTATACGGTCTTACTTGCTATTTGAGATAGAAATCAACACGTTTTCGGAACATAATTCATCTATTGGTCAACGTTACGTAATGCGTTGGTTTACATAAAATTTTTGAAAATTGAATAAGTTTACAAATTTTGAACAAAATAGGAACACTTTTAAATTTTGATAGATCCTTTTTTCATGAAATTGCTGAGTAAGGATAAGTAAGTTGTTATTAATTTGAGTAAGTGCAAATAAAAGTAAGTTGTAAGAGAAAATCTTATTCTTTAACATACACATTGCCTAGTAAATGTCTAGTTTATAGGTTTTTGAACTATGCATAATTTTCTGTAATGCCATTCTATTTGATTCACATCAATAGAGTTTTCTAGAATAATTTTCATCAATTTTTATTAACCTTCGGTTACTCACGCTGTTGTATTTTATACAACACGTGTAGGTTTTTCAACGCCATATTGTTATAAAGTTACAAATCGTTGTTTAACTAACGTATATTCTTCAATAAACTTATTCTGAGCAAAATGTCATAATTATTCAATGCATTAATAATTTAAATTGTTGGGAAAATAGATCAGCATAAACCGCCATCACAGAAACGAAGCAATCAGCAAGCGAGGTGTACCGCAATTGACCCCAAGTGGAATTTTCTCTCGTTTCTCCATATGGAAAAATGGTGTCTGTATGCAGCAAAACTACCCAATGTAAAATGTTTAAAATGTATCCGTCTGCTGGTAGTCGAGTAATTCGTAGTCAAAATTAGGGTATCTTTTATAATCAAAGTTCTACAGTTCCTAAACAAACAAATATAGAGGTATACTATATTCAGCAAAATTGTGTATTTTTATCATTTGTACAACTTTGTAATACATGAAACAGTCATACTACAATTACAAAAAGAGCAAAAATATAAAACCTGATTTTACAAATTCATATACAATAAATAAGATTTTTCTATCTTAGCTGCAGAGATGGAAGGTTACTGTCCTTAGCAAAATTTCTTGTAATAATATGCTCTATAACTTTGCAGAACACATCAATGTGTTATATTGACACTGAAGAAAAATAATTTTTTTTATTCACTTTTAGGGGGATTAATCAAAATTAGGATTCCACCAGACGATAGAGCTTTTAATTTCAAGAAACTATTCTAAAGGTTCGATAAACCTAAAACCAAGTTTTCCCAGTTAAAACTCTAGTACGCACGTTTTCTTTGGTTTGAGGCTATTGGGCGCGCGAGTAACTGCGTTACAAAAGTTGGCGCGAGTGTTCGAGGGTTAATATCTTTTGACCGCTACAACCAATTCTTATGAAATTTTGCATATATATTCGTAGTGTCAAAACCTCTCGTTTGACATTAAAATAATTGAAATTAGGTAAATTATCTTGGTTAAAATCATTATAAATTTTTGTTAATTTTGGTGTGGTGTATACGGTTGCTCATAACTTTCAAATTAAACGTCCAATCAAAAAATCATTCAATAGTGATCTATTAGGATATATTATCTTTCAAATGAGACTAATAGCGCATAAATCGGTTTGGCCATCTCTAAGAAACAGGCGATAATTATTACCTTGTCAAAACAGGTTTTTTAAGCATAACTTTTAAACTACTTGTTTGTTTTCAATTAAAAATTCCTGAATAACTTAGCTTTAATAAGAGCTTTCATTTGATACTAAGATCGCTGAAATCGGTCATGTAGTTCTAGAGAAACCCGTGTCACGTATTTTTCACATTTTTGCTTATAACTTTTAAACGAAACGTCGTGTCACGAAGCAACTCAATAGTGATCTACTAGACAATAATACCTTTCAAACAAAAGTAATAGCGAACGATTCGGTTCAGCCATCTCTGAGAAACAAGCGATAGAAAAAATCATTACATACATACACACACACACACACACACACACAGACATTGCTCAAATCGACGAACCCTATCGATTGGTATATGTGACTTGGCCCTCCGGGCCTCGGATCAATTTCGTGTTTTTCGACCAATTTTTAAACCTTTGTTATAGTATAACAAAGGTAAAACGTCTTTTAGCCTCTTACATTCCAAAATATGTATTATATAAATTCATTGAATATCATAAGTATAAAAATATATGTAAATAGTAGCAAAATTTAAGAAGTACGGAATAGGATTGCAAATATCTAAACAAAAGAAATTAATCTATTTGTATGGCAGCTCTGGACAAAAGCACATCCTTCAATATTTGGCGAGGTCAGCATTGGGCGATAATGTATCGATATAACTGGTTTCGATATTCGTGGACGAAATCTCGATAGAGTTTTTTTTTCGAAATAGTTAATTTCGGCATGTATATAACAGCTTCGTAAATGTTAACACGTTATACGGAGTGTTATAAAACAAATGTAAAATGCAGATCGTCACGTGATGCGAGCAATTTGGCTGATTATGCTTTCAGCTGAGTATACGTATCGATATGTGAAAAATATCGATATTCAATTAACGAAAATTCGTCAGCTTCGCTAAATACAGAATTATTTTGACAGCTTGCTATGAACTTTCCGACCAGGGATACCAGATTTGCAGATTTGTCTGCAAATTGCAGATTTTTGGAACGGTCTTGCAGATCATTATAAATTTGCAGATATTTGCAGTTTTTATGACTTTTATTGTTTTGTTGCAGATTTTTGTTCGAAGCTCTTTAAACTTTCACAGACTTCCTAAAAAAGTGTGCAGATTTTCGCAGATTATTTTCAAACCAGAAAATTCGAGTAGCCGGAAAACTGCTCGATTTTTCCGGTTTTCGAGCAGTTGCAGACATTTTTTTAGAAAATATGGCATCTCTGTTTCCGACAATGAAAAGATTTCTTGCAAAGCACAATAGTTTGGGGCAGAATACGAACAGCCCCGGAGAATACAAAATGATTGGTATGATGGAGAATGCCAAGAAGCGCCAGAAAGAAAGAAAATAGCTTGGAAAAATTATCTGATATTTGCCACTAGAGAAAACTGGGCCAAATACCGACGAACAGGGAATCAGTTAACCACGATGCTGAGGAGTAAAAAGGGCCAAAGGGAGGACCTAGATTGTGAAGAATTAGAACAACTATTTCGAGTGAAAGACAGGCGCAAGTTTTACGAGAAGGTAAACCAGTCTCCAGAGCCGTAGCGTGACATTGTAGCTCCCTTGGCGGAAATCCATTTTGGGGTTCCCTCGTTTCCTAGGTTCCCAGTGTTTCTTTCAAGTTTACCATTTTTTCGCATTCGCCCCTTATCCAACATTTCGCTACACACACTTGAAAAGCGGACTCATTCCAGATGGCGATGAAAAAAGAAGTTCAAAAGCTAACACAATGTAACATTTTTCTTCTGAAATCCTACGTTTATTAAACCTTCCACAAAAAATATTTGATGCCTTAGCGGATGGAAATATAAACGTCTGCATGTTATGGAACTCTTTTGTAGCTTTGGCGATCAACTGCTTCTTTGTTCTGGCTTCAAAATTATTGGAGTAGATCCTTCGTTTGAACTTTATCCAAAAAAATTTCTGTCGGTCACGGTTAGCGGACGTTGAGAGGCTTGGCGGTCAGGGCCAGCGCTTGTCTTAAGCAAAACAAGCAGTTGCTTGGAGCGTCACTTTGAGGGGGCGCCATTTCGGTTACTTGAAAAAGATTGTTATATTAAATAAATAAATTAGCAATAAAATAACGGTCGTCAATAAATAACGATTAACATAATTTTAGATTTTTTGGTTCAGATTTCTCCTCCTCCTCTAGCAACATAAAACCGGGCTCGCTTACTTACTTACTTAGTTGCCTTGTCGTCCTAAGATAATGCCTGATAAACATAATTTCTCCAATTTACTCGGTTGTGGGTTACTGCTCTCCAATTCCTTAGGCACCTCATACTTCTCACCAAATCTCGCTTCACCTGGTCTAACCATCTTGCTCGCTGTGCTGCTAGTCGTCTTGTTCCTACCGAATATGAAGCGAACACCATCTTTGCAGGGTAGTTGTCTGGCATTCTTGCAACATGCCCTGCCCATCGTATCCAGCCAGTTTTAGTCACCTTTTGAAAGCTGGGTTCACCATAGAGCTGTGCTAGTTCATGGTTCATCCTCCACCTCCATATTTCATTCTCCTGTATACGCCGGCGAAGATCGTTCTTAGTACTCGTTTCTCAAAAATTTCGAGTACTCGTAGGTCCTCCTGAAGCATTAGCCACGTTTCACACCCATAGAGAACAACCGGTCTAATAAACGTGCATCAGGATGCACATTGCACGGGGCTTAGCCTGTTCGTCCGTTATTGATTATAAAGCCCTTAGTAAGCACGACTTCCGCCCATAATACGCCGTCGAATCTAATGGCTGGTGTCATTGTCTGCCGTTACCAGTAAGCCAAGGTAGACAAATTCATCGACTACTTCTGACTCATCATCGTCGATCGTTACATTACTGCCCAAGTGGCGTCGGTCGGCCTTGATTCTGCCGGCCAACATTCTGCTTCGTGATTTTGTCTGGTGTATTGTTCAGCCACCACCACAAATGTTCTGCCGATAATATCCATGTCATCGGCAAAGCAGATGAATTGACAGGATTTGTTGAAGATTGTGCCCCACGTGTTGATATCCGCACGTGTTAACACCTTGATAGCGCTATGTTGAACAGCAGCTGTGAGAGACCATCACCTTGGTGAAGCCCTCTGTATGATTCGAATGCACTTGACAATCTACCCGAGATCCGAACACTGCACTGTGTACTGTCCATCGTAGATTGATTCAGTTTGATGAGCTTTCTGCGGAAGCTATACTCGCCGATGACTTTCCATAGCTCTTTTCGGTCGATGGTATCATATGCGGCTTTGAAGTCGACGAACTAATGATGCGTGGGGACTCTGTATTCGCGGCCCTTTTGGAGGAAGTGCCAAGGTCGCTCGTGCCGTATCAAGAAGTTCTCTTCACTGTACTCGTTCCTGGGCTGTTCATCGTCAATTCATTGACTGTCTCGACACATCCGTATACATGTTACTTGCTTTTTACGACTAAATTTTGGAGGCGCCATTTTAAGGGTTTGCATGGAGCGACAAATGAGCTAGCGCCGGTCCTGTTGGCGGTCTTCGGTTAAACGGTTATCTCAGCCTTCATTTTCTTCAATGGTCTCTTGGCATGTTGAGCCGAGGCTAGATTCAAAAGACCACACGCTAATTCGCGTGATACTTCTTGATGAAGACGGCAACTTCTCGTAGGCACTTTGTACTGTATATCTCTTCGTTCCTCGCAAACCCCACAGGAAAGAGCAGCGGCTTGGATATTTCCTTCTCACTGACCGTCAACCACAGAAGGACTTTGGGAACTTAGTATGGAAGATATGTTTGACGTCATCGTTTACCTTACTGGTGGGGAACGTAAAGTACTTAGTATCCTGCCAGTTGTTGGAGTTATGCTTCAAGTAGCTCTTGTAACACATTATGGACACGACATTGCGATTCGCCGGAATGATGTTTTTCACCTTCATTTTCAGCTGCTTCTTCTGGGTGACTGACTGCTGCTCCGACACGGCTGGCCTCAACTAACCCTTCTGCGAGTGGCTGAAACCAGGCTTGACGCTTTTGCCTTTCACCAAAAGAGAGAGAATGCTTTTCTCGACAAGGGAGATGACGAAGTGCCCCACCATGTCCAATTTATTCGCTCCGGAGTGGAGCTGGCAGTTCGAACAAAGCATCGATCCTAGTTGTTTGACCGTTTTCGCCACGGCTGCTGCATTTAAATCAACTGATAATGCTGTCAAGCTTATTTCTGTTACACAACAGGGTTGCTACGATCCGCAATGCATAAGCGGATTCACCATCAGGTGACATGGTTATTGCATGAAAAATTGCTAAAATCAGTTCATTTTTAATGCATACGATATTGCTAATGCCTTATTGGTCCTTCTTGGTGCCCCTAAGTGGGAGCGCCCTTGGCGGGGGCCAGTCTCGCAAGGGCTACGCCTCGAAACCTGATATATTTAGGGACTAGGAAGGGAGTCTAACCACAAACGAGAGCGAGGTGGTCATCGGCTCGACTGCTGCAACTATCGATGCATAATGCTGGTAAACGCCGCCTACAAGGTACTCTCCCAGATCCTATTGCGCCGGTTGCCACCAATACCACAAGGTTTCGTAAGGAATTATCAGGTGTAATTCATGGTAGCTCGGGAAACTACGGAGCAGATTTTTATCATCTGACAAAATGCAAATCGTAGAAATTTCGAGAGTACAAGAGTCCAAGCATCACATCTTCATTGATTTCAAAGCAGCATACGATGCAGTCGATTGAGACCAGATAATGAACGAACAGGGTTTCCCGGATAAACTAACGCGACTGATCAGAGTAGATGTATTCGTGATGTGTTTCGTACGCATCTCGGGATGAGACATCTTGAGACGCAACGACGGTTGAGACAAGGTGACGGCTAAACAGTAAGCGGGAGGATTACTTTTTACCATCGCTCTTGAGGGGGTGATCCGACGAACGGGCGGCATCGAAACGAGGCTCGATTTGTACCAAGGGTTGCCAACTCATAGGCAGTGATGGTAAAAACTCAAAATCTCAAAACTCATCAAAAATCAATATCAACATTTAAATTACATGTTTATCTAATTCTTATTCGGCTTGTTACTTTATAGTTAAGAAAATGTCGATTCCCGCGAAGGAAAAATCTAAATTCTGCCAATATGTTTGCCATCTTAATTCATGAATGTGTCTTGCATTTCTTGCTGCTGATGTTTTCTCTGACGGTAGATTCTCTTTTGCTCTCTGGTTCATTGTATGAAATGCCAGCTGTGGAAAAATTAAGCAAAATTCTCACAACTAGCAATACAGACATCGCGTACAATAGCGAAAGAAATTCATGTGAGTTTTGCGCTTGTAATCAAGGTTGAAATTTCATGTGTTTGAAATCACATTGAGTTTTTTGCTGCTCTGAATTTTTCAACACTGCTCATAGGCTTTGTAGATGACCTTGATATCATAGCCAGGAACTTTGCGACGGCGGAGGCAATCTACGCCAGACTGAAAGCGTAATCTAGGAAGATTGGGTTAAAAATAAATGCGTCGAAGATCAAGTACATGAAAGCCAGAGGCTCACAGGATACAAACGCACGTCTTTCACGGACGGTAACCGTAGACGACGACGAACTAGAAGTGGTAGATGAATTCGTGTAATTGGAATCGCTGGTGACCGCGGACAGCAACACTAGTAAAAAGATACAGCGAATAAGGAGTTTGTCCGTCGCAAAACGCTACGATCAAGGATTCCTTATCAGACCGGTAGTTCTTTATGGACTTGAGACTGAAGGTGGACTTGAAGGTGATGCGAACGATATTTGGCGGTGTACAAACTGAAAAGCGGAGAGTGGTGGAGGCGTATGAATCCCGAGCTATAGGCATTGTTTGAGAAATTCCCATCGTGCATCTGGCGAAAGTCGGTAAGCTACGGTGGCCCGGACACGTCGCAGTGATGCCGAACGACAGTACGACGAAAATAGTTCTCTTCAACAACCCCACGGGCACTAGGAACAGAGGAGCCCTAGTCTAGTCTAGTCTAGTCTAGTCTAGTCTACCTGTACCAAGTTATCTCGGTATACTGTTTCCTAGTACAGGCCACAGTAACTAACAAAATGATTACCAATTATCAAATCGTGGTTGTTATCGTAACGGATGTGCATGTGCCCCTATATGTTAATTATTGGACAAATTAAGGAAAGCTCACGTTGCAGTACACAGACTAAGAGGCTAAACGGCGAGCGGTAATAACCCAATGCAAAAAGCGTTTTGCAGGCCGACCTTACACGTAGGAAATTCGGTTTTTTTTGCTATTCGTAACTTCTTAATACATACTACTTTCGTAAGGGTATTCTTACCAACAAAATATTTATTAAATTTCGGAAATAATGAATATCGTATGGCCCAGGAGATGATGGTAATACTTATCGGTTAAAATAATCTCAGATATCGGGTATTTCCTGAAGCGGGTAGCATTATTAGTAAGTAAGTATTAATTTCTATTTTTATTCAAAACCCATAGTTATAAGAAATGATGCAGCAAATACAACAATTGCTGGCGTTTTGTCATGTTCATTCAATTATCGGCTTCCATAATTTAGAGGAAAAAAATGTAAACATACCCAAAAACAAACCAACATGATTATGAGTGTCTTTCTATGTGGGCCATGTTGTCCTACAAGTGTGTACGTGACGGTGACACACCATTATGTGCAGCAAAAGCATCAACATACAGCCCAGTCCGCCAGCAGGCACAACAACAAAACCAGACAAAACAGCCACTTACTCTTACTCATGTTTGTTTGTTTGTATCGACAGATGGATTGAAAATGTTTCTTTCATAATCAAATCGCTGCATCGTCTCTCTGGTCAGCTGTTGGAGACTGCATGTGTATATTCAGTCAGTACCAGTACTAAACGGCACACATACGATGCCATACGATCCATTGTTTTTGCGTGCCTTTGCTCCCACTGAGGGGCGACACAGTGCGGTGGCCCATCGTTCCTTCCTCCTCGAACGATCCTATCGCGCGCCGGCCAGCAGAGCCGTAGTAGATGAGTGGAAAATGGGCCGCGAAATGGATTACGATGAACTGCTAGAGGTGCTGCAGCAGAACCCACGACCGTCGCCATCCAGTCACACTGTAGACCTGCATCGGAAAACACGTTCGTCGCCTGTCGCGGACCGGAGATTTGGTTCGACTGCTATCAGTTGCCGGTTCTGTGTGTATTATACGCTCCGGTTGAGTTTAATTTCTTCCGAAAACAAATACCAGTTTTTCGTTCGTTCCCTCTCCGCATAGTGCGACAGTGATAGAGTGTGCCATTTAGTTTTGCTTTATGCTGGAGGTAAAAAAATAACACAATATAATAAAGGGTTTTACGTGGAAAGTTCGACGTCAACGGCTGTGCAAAGAAGCCGTCCGCTATTAGAAACACGTGCCCCCCCTCGGTCTGTTGCTGTCGGTGTGAAACAAATTAAGGCCAAGGAGTCCGACATAAAACTATTAGACAGAATGGTGAGTGCCGAAACTAATTTTAATTCCGTACGTGGCGAATTGTAGAATAATAATAAAACAAGTGAATCCATTACATTATTGATTACTACCGATACAACAATAACTCTACGGCATAAGTAAAAATGTACTAACGAAAGTTGAATCACCTTGCCGAGACTGATTACAAAGCCGAACAAAATAGTTTGTTTTGAAAGTTTTGCCTTAATTCTCGTCGAATCACACACTTACAGAAGTTCGACTCAATCTTTGATTACAAGGTGCAATGTTCGTTTGAGCTAAACTTTTGAATTGCGAGTTTCATGAACACTACGAAAATAATACCTATTGCTTTCGAAATATTTTTTCATCCCGTTTAATCAATGTTACACAAATATAGGAAATAACTCTACATGTAAATATATTTCAAATAAAAACTTAAGACAGGATTAAGTACTGCAAACAGCCATGTCTAGTTAGTTGAACTCAACTTATTCATTTGGTTATAGTGTGAAGTAGGACACGCAGGGTATTTTCAGCCCATTAAGCGATTGCATCTATTTTTTCGGCCCATTGCCTAGATCTAGTAAAAGAACAGGTGGTTTTGGCGTTCTTTTAATAAAAAATAGTAGATTACTTACAGTCTTGAGAAAATCGTTATAATATATTAAAATTGTATGTCGGCAAAATAGTTTTATTGGCGAAAGAAAAGGCAAATAGGCTGAATTTAGAAGCATGCTGAAAATACCCTCCCGGACCCTGTATCAATAAACCCTACATAATGTGTTATTAGTTCAAATCGGCTTCAGGGCTGCACAGTTCTCTCAATAGCTCTCTCAACCAGAGATTTCGGCATCTTGCTAGAAGAAACAGGGAAGGTAAGACGAATGGACCTCCATTACCTATATTAACTATTTCCCACCCGAGGCACTAGCTCTCCTGCCACTGACTGGTAGAGTATTTAAGTGGCTCGTTTATTTTTCATGGTGATTCGAGTCAATACCGTTCCTGTCACTTGCTGATGTTGAGCATAACCCTTTAAATAAGTGTGAAGAACATGACATTTTAACCTTATTATGGCGATTGTCTGCCAATAAACACCGTATCTCCGTAACGAAGGAAAATTTAACATGCTGAAACAGGTGACTTCCCATTAAAAAAGGCAATTTTCTCAGCGAATAGATGTGAAGCAAACCAAGGTTCGTTGGATTGATATTCCATAGCGAGAGTGGCTTCCAATCTATTCGGTCTATTGATTAGAGAAGTGAGTGGTGTTTCCTTTGTACTTAACTTCCTACCGGAACGACATCACATTAATGCAGTTCTAGGTAGTGCTGTGTAACAATTAAGACAAATATTATTATGACAATATAGAATATAAATGCCCATTGCAGTTGAAACATGCATTGCTAATAGATCTTGCTGGATCTAGCAGTTAATGAGAGTAATAAAACTTGATTTTTTTATTTTTATAAGCAATTTATTCATCTAATCAGATATATTTTAATAACATGAACTTGATGTATTTAACTACATTGGATGCATTTTACACCTCTTTTGTCATTCTGTAACTGCCTGAACTTGACAGATTTTCACTGAATTTGCAATGTTCACCAAAAGACTTCCTTATTTTAGATCTGTACATGCGCAATAATATCGCTTTTTACGCGAATTTTTCGGATTGTTCACGCGATATTTTTATGAAAATCGCTTTTCATGCTATAGAGGGTATGGAACGGATTACGCATTGTCCGTCCAGAAGAGATCGTTTACAGTTAAGTAGGGTGACGGATCACCTTCGTCATATCCACAAGTATGCAAGTTTTCACACGAGTTGAATCTGACACTGCTTGCCGGTACATGTACATCCATTTGATGGGCAGATAATTTATCTCAGAACTCTCCTTTCTTACTGAAACAACTTTGCATGCTCCAGCAGGAGTTCATCATACGAAAACTGCACATCGTCATATGCGAGATTTCTATCATCTATCAATTGTTTACAAAAATCTAGGCATATATTCGTTGAGCTGTGTGCAGGAGCTACCCAACTTCCAAAAGTGAAAATAGTTTGAATCACAGCTTAATATTTCAAGTGTTTACTCCGAGTAATCGGCAGATTCTCTTTGTCGTATTCAAAACAGGTGGGAAGCACAAGCGGACTTTTATTTTTTTTAGATAGTGAAAAATAATGGTTTTCGTACATTATCTTTTCGTCGATAACGAAGAGATAATTCATAAATATTAATGCCAAGTAGTAGCCTAAATGTAATTCACATCCAAGTTGGTTCTATCTCAATGTCGAAAAAGTAGACGCCATAGACGAACCAATTCAGCACCCTAATTTTTTTTATTGTGCACGTGAATTACTTTCCTACACTTTGTACTTATCTTCGCACTGAAAACTGCAATTAACGTAATTTTAAAAACTAAGACAGGCTGACAATCATTAAAAAATTTCGAAATTGAGGTTTGATGCCATATGGAAATATATGGTGGGGAATGATGATTTAACATATTAACAGCTTAGTGGTGTAATTGGTTAAACAACACGATCAACTATTTAGATTGATAGCTGTTCTAGCTGTTTTTGTAGTTATTGTATGACTTTTTCCTGTTTTACAAAGTTTTACAAACAGTAAAAATACACAACATTGCTGAATATAGTATACCTCTATCTTTGTTTGTTTAGGAGCTGTGGAACTTTTACTATAAAAATACCCTGATTTTGACCTCGAATTACTTGCAAGGAGGCATCATTTTAATTAAAAACTCTCCCCAGAGAATGAGAATAGTTTCAAGCAGGCTGAAGAGTTTTATAAATCATGTTGAAAAGCACATAAGTTAAACAAAATTTATAGGCTGGCAAAATCGGGAGCTGACAAAATCGGTAGCTGACAAAATCGGAACATTACTGTACTCAAAAAAAAAAATCAATTTGCCTAAATCTACATTGACTGAAATTTTTGGAATGTCTTAGTAGAATACGAAACCTGGAAATTCGAAAACAGACACTGAGGAAGCCTGCAAGTCGTAGGTACGTATCGTCCAAGAATAAAATATACATACGCAGTAGACTTAAATTGGATAAATTTTCTTTTTATTTAATTTCCAGGTAAATCTACATTTTTCGCATTAAAACATTTACTCTTCCCCAAGTTAAAATATTAAATTAAAAACTTACAATATGGACTTTATCGGAATGGAGATTGTTAACGGAGTGTCAAACCCTCGGGTCGAAACACACCGAACGCATTCCAGTAGCAACAGCCCTGATCGAGCGAAAGTGGGCTGTGTCGAATCTTAGATTATTAAAGGAACTGTTCTTCAATTATCTAAGTTCTAATGCAAATTACGGGTGACTGTATAAGTGGGAAATCAACAAAGCTGTCAAAGGGGCAGTGTAGGAAAAAAAGTAAATTGATTTATACGGTGAAACGTGAAACAAAAGTTCTAATTAAGATTTTCTTAAAAGTGTAGTCAAAATTAAGGTTAAAACATAGTTACGGTTGTGGGAATTTACACGCTGAAGGTGAACTAAAGTAAAAACTGTATGCTATTAGTGATGTGATTAAAATTAGTTTAAAATTGAGCAGATGTCCCTTTTTGGAAATTGGGCAAATGAGGTCATCCAACCACTCCCCCGGCATTTGTTCTTCCTCCCAGATCCTGACTATGATCCAGTGGATCGCTTCGTACAGCCGCTCGCTCCCCGCTTTTAGAAGTTCAGCCGGAATACCGTCCTTCCCAGCAGCCTTGCCGTTTTTCAGCTCACTGATTGCCTTCTTAACCTCCTCCTGTGTTGGTGGCTCCACAGCTTGACCACCGCTTACAATTTCTATGCTGTCCCTGCAGATCTCCGCATTTACCCTTCCATTCAATAGTGTCTGAAAGTGCCCCTTCCACCTGGCTGCTACCGTCGTTTTGTCGGTAAGCAGGTTGCCAGCACTATCATTGCACATCACAGGCATGGCCAAATTCCTGCATCTCACCGTTTTATAGAAACTCCGTGTGTCGTTGCCGGCGTATCGCTCCTCTGCGCCGGCGAGCACGTGCTCCTCGTACACGCGTTTCTTTAGACGATGGATTCTTTTTTCCGCAGCTCTAGTCTCTCTGTATCTCTCTCTGTTTTGACGCGTTGCCGCAGTGAGCATGCGACTCCTGGCCTGGTTCTTTTCATCTGTCACTCTCTGGCATTCGGCATCAAACCAGCTGTTAGGCTGTCTTCCACGCGTCGTGCCTACCACCTCTCTCGCTGCTGCTTGGATGGCACCATGGATGTACCTCCACACCCCATTTATATCTTCTTCTTCTTCTACCTGCTGTTCTGCGATTCGCTGGTCAAGCTTCCTGGCGTACTCCACTGCTACGCCGTCTGCCGTGAACCGCTGGATGTTGAAACGCAGCGTCCTCCCAGTGCGAGCTTTTGCCGTGTTCGACAGTCTTGCGCGAATCTTACTCACTACGAGATAGTGATCAGAGTCGATATTTGGTCCACGAAAAGACCGTACATCGATAACATCCGAAAAGTGTCGACCGTCAATCAAGACATGATCGATCTGAAAGCTAGAGTCTCCATTTGGATGCCTCCAGGTGTGTTTCCGAATATTCAAACGTGGAAAGTATGTGCTACAGATGGCCATCCCTATGGTCGCGGCAAAATTTATGAGCCTCAGACCGTTATCACTGGTCGACAGATGCAGTCTATTTCTTCCAATAACTGGACGGAAGAATTCCTCCCTCCCGATCTGCGCGCTTGCATCTCCGATGATGATTTTCACGTCGTGTTTTGGGCACTCTCCATAGGTCCTCTCAAGCCTGTCGTAAAACTCGTCCTTAGCATCATCCGATTTATCATTTGTCGATGCGTATAAGTCGATTAGGCTGTAGTTGAAGAATTGGTCCTTAATCCTCAACACGCATATACGGTCATCTACGGGCCTCTACCGGATAACTCGTTGCTTTTGTTTTCCCAACTCTACGAAACCGACGCCATGTTCTGCTTTTTTATCGCCACTGTAGTAGGTGTGGTACTTGAAAGAAGTGTCTGCAATAGGGTCTACTGCACGAAACTCTTTTTCTTCGGAATTTGGCCACCGAACTTCCTGAATAGCAGCGATCTCCACTCCGAGTTGATGCAGCTCTCGAGCAAGCAAGCCAGCCCGTGCCAGTTCATGGAGAGTTCGGACATTCCAGGTACCAATTTTCCAATCATTATCCCTTAATCGTTTCCTTGTCCTATACCGATTGTTCCGTCCGGAATTTCTTTCTTTGTTATTCATGGTAATTGAGTTTTCAGTATACTACCTCACCGGGGTCGCGATACCTACATCCCGCTGAAGGGTCTGCCATATTAGGTATAGCTTGCGGGATACAGCATTTCATATTCAGCCGCCCGTCACGAGACAGACGCTGTGTGAGCCGCCCCTCACCTGGAGAACAGGCGCTCTAGTTTGCACCTCCTAGCTTAGCTGCTTCAGTAAGTACATGAAGCATTTCCGGGTAAGGCCATCGACCGTCATCATTTGACTTAGATCTGCGTGGAGGCGCCAGGTGAGAGTTTGAGAGAGCCAGAGCTATGTTTGACGCTCCTTTCAGGTAACTCTCTCCATTTCATACCCCCTCTATGTTTGACACCATTTTGAAATCTAAGATGGCGGGAAGATATTATTACAGAGACTATAGATTACAGAGGCGACGAGGCTCTCAAAATTCGCTAAATTTTGAATCAAAGCGGAGAGTATCATCTATACCTATAAAGAAGGATTTCTGTCTGTCTGTCTGTCTGTCTGTCTGTCTGTCTGTCTGTCTGTCTGTCTGTCTGTCTGTCTGTCTGTCTGTCTGTCTGTCTGTCTGTCTGTCTGTCTGTCTGTCTGTCTGTCTGTCTGTCTGTCTGTCTGTCTGTCTGTCTGTCTGTCTGTCTGTCTGTCTGTCTGTCTGTCTGTCTGTCTGTCTGTCTGTCTGTCTGTCTGTCTGTCTGTCTGTCTGTCTGTCTGTCTGTCTGTCTGTCTGTCTGTCTGTCTGTCTGTCTGTCTGTCTGTCTGTCTGTCTGTCTGTCTGTCTGTCTGTCTGTCTGTCTGTCTGTCTGTCTGTCTGTCTGTCTGTCTGTCTGTCTGTCTGTCTGTCTGTCTGTCTGTCTGTCTGTCTGTCTGTCTGTCTGTCTGTCTGTCTGTCTGTCTGTCTGTCTGTCTGTCTGTCTGTCTGTCTGTCTGTCTGTCTGTCTGTCTGTCTGTCTGTCTGTCTGTCTGTCTGTCTGTCTGTCTGTCTGTCTGTCTGTCTGTCTGTCTGTCTGTCTGTCTGTCTGTCTGTCTGTCTGTCTGTCTGTCTGTCTGTCTGTCTGTCTGTCTGTCTGTCTGTCTGTCTGTCTGTCTGTCTGTCTGTCTGTCTGTCTGTCTGTCTGTCTGTCTGTCTGTCTGTCTGTCTGTCTGTCTGTCTGTCTGTCTGTCTGTCTGTCTGTCTGTCTGTCTGTCTGTCTGTCTGTCTGTCTGTCTGTCTGTCTGTCTGTCTGTCTGTCTGTCTGTCTGTCTGTCTGTCTGTCTGTCTGTCTGTCTGTCTGTCTGTCTGTCTGTCTGTCTGTCTGTCTGTCTGTCTGTCTGTCTGTCTGTCTGTCTGTCTGTCTGTCTGTCTGTCTGTCTGTCTGTCTGTCTGTCTGTCTGTCTGTCTGTCTGTCTGTCTGTCTGTCTGTCTGTCTGTCTGTCTGTCTGTCTGTCTGTCTGTCTGTCTGTCTGTCTGTCTGTCTGTCTGTCTGTCTGTCTGTCTGTCTGTCTGTCTGTCTGTCTGTCTGTCTGTCTGTCTGTCTGTCTGTCTGTCTGTCTGTCTGTCTGTCTGTCTGTCTGTCTGTCTGTCTGTCTGTCTGTCTGTCTGTCTGTCTGTCTGTCTGTCTGTCTGTCTGTCTGTCTGTCTGTCTGTCTGTCTGTCTGTCTGTCTGTCTGTCTGTCTGTCTGTCTGTCTGTCTGTCTGTCTGTCTGTCTGTCTGTCTGTCTGTCTGTCTGTCTGTCTGTCTGTCTGTCTGTCTGTCTGTCTGTCTGTCTGTCTGTCTGTCTGTCTGTCTGTCTGTCTGTCTGTCTGTCTGTCTGTCTGTCTGTCTGTCTGTCTGTCTGTCTGTCTGTCTGTCTGTCTGTCTGTCTGTCTGTCTGTCTGTCTGTCTGTCTGTCTGTCTGTCTGTCTGTCTGTCTGTCTGTCTGTCTGTCTGTCTGTCTGTCTGTCTGTCTGTCTGTCTGTCTGTCTGTCTGTCTGTCTGTCTGTCTGTCTGTCTGTCTGTCTGTCTGTCTGTCTGTCTGTCTGTCTGTCTGTCTGTCTGTCTGTCTGTCTGTCTGTCTGTCTGTCTGTCTGTCTGTCTGTCTGTCTGTCTGTCTGTCTGTCTGTCTGTCTGTCTGTCTGTCTGTCTGTCTGTCTGTCTGTCTGTCTGTCTGTCTGTCTGTCTGTCTGTCTGTCTGTCTGTCTGTCTGTCTGTCTGTCTGTCTGTCTGTCTGTCTGTCTGTCTGTCTGTCTGTCTGTCTGTCTGTCTGTCTGTCTGTCTGTCTGTCTGTCTGTCTGTCTGTCTGTCTGTCTGTCTGTCTGTCTGTCTGTCTGTCTGTCTGTCTGTCTGTCTGTCTGTCTGTCTGTCTGTCTGTCTGTCTGTCTGTCTGTCTGTCTGTCTGTCTGTCTGTCTGTCTGTCTGTCTGTCTGTCTGTCTGTCTGTCTGTCTGTCTGTCTGTCTGTCTGTCTGTCTGTCTGTCTGTCTGTCTGTCTGTCTGTCTGTCTGTCTGTCTGTCTGTCTGTCTGTCTGTCTGTCTGTCTGTCTGTCTGTCTGTCTGTCTGTCTGTCTGTCTGTCTGTCTGTCTGTCTGTCTGTCTGTCTGTCTGTCTGTCTGTCTGTCTGTCTGTCTGTCTGTCTGTCTGTCTGTCTGTCTGTCTGTCTGTCTGTCTGTCTGTCTGTCTGTCTGTCTGTCTGTCTGTCTGTCTGTCTGTCTGTCTGTCTGTCTGTCTGTCTGTCTGTCTGTCTGTCTGTCTGTCTGTCTGTCTGTCTGTCTGTCTGTCTGTCTGTCTGTCTGTCTGTCTGTCTGTCTGTCTGTCTGTCTGTCTGTCTGTCTGTCTGTCTGTCTGTCTGTCTGTCTGTCTGTCTGTCTGTCTGTCTGTCTGTCTGTCTGTCTGTCTGTCTGTCTGTCTGTCTGTCTGTCTGTCTGTCTGTCTGTCTGTCTGTCTGTCTGTCTGTCTGTCTGTCTGTCTGTCTGTCTGTCTGTCCGTATGTTCCTTATAGAATCGAAAACTACTGAACCAATCGGCATGAAAATATGCATGTAGAGGTTTTTTGGGGCCAGGAAAGGTTTTAGTGATGGTTAGAAACCCCTCCCCCACTAAGAGGGGGGGCTCCCATACAAATGAAACACAAATTTCTGGATAACTCGACAACTAATCAAGCAAATAGAACAAAATTTGGCATGTGGGTGTTTTCGGTGACAAGAATTTATTCTATGGTAAATTGAGACCCCTCCCCTCTTTATAAGGGGAATTATAACTCCTCTTCTCTTCAAAAGGGGGGGCTTTCATACAAATTTCCTCATAACTCGAGAACTAATCAAGCAAATGGAACCAAATTCGGCATGTGAAGGTTTTCGAGGGCAAGAATATTTTCTATAGTAAATTAGGACCCCTCCCCACTTTAAGAGGGGGGGCTCCGGTACCAAAGAAACACAATTTTCCTCATAACTCGAGAAGTAATTAAGCAAATGGAACCAAATTTGGCATGTGGGTGTTTTTGGAGACAAAAATTTTTTATATGATGAATTGGGACCCCTCCTCGTTTTAGGAGGGGGGGATCCTATACACGTAAAATACAAATTTCCTCATAACTGAAGAACTAATCAAGCAAATGGAACAAAATTTGGCATGTGAAAGTTTTCGAGGGCAAGAATATTTTCTTTGGTGAATAAGGACCCCTCACCACTTTAAGAGGGGGGGGGGCTTCTATACAAACGAAATACAAATTTCCTCATAACTCGAGAACTAATCAAGCAAATAGAACCAAATTTGGCATGTGGGAGATTTTGGAGTCTTGAATTTATTTTACGATAGTTAGAGACCTCTCACCCCTGTGGTATGGACTCTCATACAAATAAAACAGAAATTTTTGCGAAACTCAAAAACTAATCGAGCTCGAGAAATTCGAGACTCTTCCATAAAACATTAGTCAATACAAGACCACAAAAACTATCTATAGTAACACTAGATCATTCAGGACGAGACGGTCGCGAGTGTTGCCGGTGACTCGCCGTCGGAAGCGCCGCCCACTGGGGGGCTTGCAAAACTCGAGATTGTCCGAGATTCATGATTTATGTACAACACAGGTTAATTTGTGGCAATACGATGTTTGTCGGGTCAGCTAGTTATAAATAAAGGTAACTCGCCACTTTGATTCAAAATTTAGCAGATTTTGAGTGCCTTATCGCCTCTGTAATCTATAGTCTCTGTAGATATTGTGCATTAAACATCTCACAATATAACCTTTTTGGAATCGAGGGTGGTTGTTAAAAGTCAATAATTTATGTTTGAAATCATTTTAAAACCAATATGGCGACCGGATTTTTTAGAACGGAGATGAGTGTTAAATATAAAAATAAATGTTGAACATTACATTGAAATCCCAGATAACGAATGGTAGTTAAGAATGCGAAACTATGCAAAACTTCACAATATGAACTTTTTCGGAACGAGAATGGAAGAAGTCGAAAAGTAAGCTTAGATGCTATCGAATCGGTGGTGGTGGTGAACGCAAAATCTACACTCAAAATGATTTTCGCGTCGATATTATAGGAAAAGTTATGTGCATATTTTCCATCCGGCTTTTCCTGTACTATTTACGTGAATTCAAGGTATTTCGCACGCATACTAATGCATTAACGTGAAAATCAGGTAGATGTTATGATTTTTTTTCCAATAAGGCCATTGCAAATTATTTTTAAATTAGGTATCTTTTATTTCTTCTTTTTAACTTACTAACAATAACAACAACATGCTCTCATAGTTTTAGGAAACTATTACAAAATATATAAATATCAGGGCAACTAATCTGCTAGGATGAGATTTTGTAACTCATAGCGCCAAACATGGCACTCTTTAGATTGCATTGCTGTTTGGGCCAAAAATTCCGCTAAATATAGGATTTGTTCAGAATTGTAATTCACCAAATAGTCAATCCCAAAGTGCTCTCTAGTTTGCCAAGCATGCAACCCCATGCGTAGAAATCGAGTGGAAACAGTGTTAAAATCAATACTAAATATTCCATCGATAATGTTTTGAAGAACCATCTAACAAACATTTTTGTTTAGCTTATTCAACAATTGTATAGCTAAAACCAACATAAAACAAATGCTTGATGAGCTACTATTTATACAGCCAAAATGTTTCTTGGACATTTGCTTCCCATCGTCAAAAACACTACAAGAATGCACCATACTGCTTCAACAAGTTACTGCACCGTCTCACCAGACGAAAGCTGCACAAGCTAGGTGTGAGATTAATTTTCCGGATTTCATTTCTTCGAAAGAGTGGTCTGCTTATACGCCTGGTTAGAATCCTCTCGACTTCTATGAATGGGGTTATATACTAGGAAAACTAGGGAGCATCAAAGCATTGTGGTTACTTTTAAGCAACGTTTGGAGGGAGAAGATTTAGGATGAAACGCCGTACGATACCGTGTATGCCAGTGCATGTAACACTTTTCAACAATGATTGCGACTGGTAATTAAAACAAAAGAAGGAAGATTTGAATTGGACTTATTTAAGACAAAAGTTATGGATATACTTTACACGAAGTACACTCAAAATTAACATTTATGCAAGCGTCATATTTGTGTGACCATTTACTTTACTGACAGTTATTACTACGCACCCTGTAGAATATTTCTTTCGTTTAAATGATTTGAACGAAGCACACATTAGATTTCTATCTTATTCTGTACGTTAATCGAAAAACTACGGACTGTCGTCCTGTAACAGTTTAAGCATAAAGGCAAAACGAGAAATATGCTGAACGTTAAAATATTTCGATTCCGGTGCTGGAATCGAAGCTGCCGTATCTGATCTTCACGGAACTGGAATCTTTGCCAACCAGCTTAACGCAGCATGATACGGATACCACAAGCAAACTATGCACAGCATAATCGCTTCACCACATCTAACCACTCACTGGACCAGTCCAACCGATTGACCGATGTGCTAGTTCATGGGTGGAAATTTCCACCCGTCCGTTGTTGGCGAGTAACCCAACGCGGGGGGCTGTTTGTTGTAAACACACCGCAAGCCCGCCGTACGTGTGAGCCATACGAGTATGCCTTCATACGTATGGCTTATGTCGTCGGACGGCAATGCGCAGAGTAGAGTTATCCTCGCTTGAGGTCAATTGCCTCACTCTAAGCTGGTTGCATCTCGTGAAGTACAGTCTCGAACCAGTTTTGCCTTCAGAAGGGCGCACATAAAGGTCTTTTTTGAAATGATATGTTTCTTATCCAGGACGTTCTACGTGGGTATCCCTTGTGAAGAAGAAATTGTCTTGTTAGGCGATTTTAATTTTTTATTAATCACAATATACTATCAATACCACTTACTTATTAGTTAGTAGTAGAATCAACGATGAATAACAAAAATGAGATATGACTCGCTGCGATTGATTGCCGGCTTCTTCAGCCTGTCTCACCAACCTCACGTTTCGTTTTGAATGCTAAGCATGAATAGAAGTGCCGCACCTAAGAATAGGACATAGAATTAAAACTTCAAATTGTTGTACCAATAATAAATGAAAAGATTATGTTTTTCAGCAATTTGGCAATTGAATCAGTTTGTGATTAGTTCTTACTGCATACTGCTGACACGGTTGCAATGACACCCACAGCCCACAGTAGCGCCAGCAGCGGACTGCAGTTGACCGAAAAAAACATGTTTATCAGTATCACGCGCGCAACGAACCGGTCGGAAGATGACCAGATTATGTGTATCACATTCCGTGAGCGTGTATCGGCCTCGAACGAACGCTGAATAGATATCGTAGAAAGAGGCGCGTCTGTTGATAGGAAGTTATCAATGGAGTTACCTGTGTGTCTCTATGTGGGCACTCTGATTAGACGAAAATGTTCCATCTTAGGCTACATCCAAACGAGCAGTGAAGTTTTTGCTTCATTAGTAACGAGGGCATGCGATCAAGGCTTTTTAGAAGATTATCAAATACAGGTGCTTATTACGAAACTGGGGTCGCGGTGAAAAACAGTCATCGCGTCACTTTTTTGGGTTATTCCCAGTTCCACTTCAAGGGAGGTTGAGACCTCTTGATGATGATACCGGTCTTTTGCACGTTTACTCTTCGTACTGCGTTCCTTCCAAAGCAATGTTGAATAACAGGTTTGAGAGTGCATCGCCTTGTTACAGTTCTTACAACGTCAGCAAACCAACTGAGGTCTCATCTATTATGCAAATGCTTGTTTTGGATCCATCCACTGTTGTTCAATTGAGTTTTAACCATAAACCATTTCGCTTGACTAAATCGTACGCCGCCTTAAACCCATAAATATATGATGAGCCTACAGATTGCACACCTGGAACTTACCTATGATCTTCTTACTAGGGAGTAAATGTGTTTTTGTGAAGAATTATTGGAAAAACTGAGAAAAATTATATACAAACTGTGAAAAATAATTGACTGTCCTCGTGAAACTTGAACCGACAACTCTCAATCTCGCGTCGAGTGCGATACCATCGTCAGTTTTATGATCTGTTGAACGATAAATATTTGGTTCGCTGTGGAGCGGCCTTCTCGAAAACCAGGTTGCCATTTGCCGACAAAGGAATCCACCAGCAGCCTTAATCTAAAGAATATGATACTGAAGAGTGTTTTAAGTGGAGTTTTTTTCGCTCCGTGAAGGTTTCTAGTAATGATGTCGATGTCGTCTGCAAAGGATAGGTGTCGGCTACTGTTGTTGAAGATCGTTTCTCTCGTTTCTATGGCCGTTCGCCAGGTGTGATCACCTTCAGTAGCGATATTGAAAGCATACAGGACAGTCCATCCTCTTGCTGCAAACCTCTGCGCGAAGGACTTGAGAGTGTCACAGAAATACGCATGTAGCACATCACTCACTCCAGGGTAGCTTTGATTAGCCGCGTCAGTTTGTGGGGAAAATCGTTCTCGTACATTATCAGCTACAGCTGTTAGCGTTCAACTGTATCGTATGCTGCTCTGAAATCCACGAAAATAAGATGCGTGGGTACGTTGCACTCTCGACATTTCTGGAGGATTTGTCGGAGAGTAAAAATTTGATCCGTAGTAGCACGGGCCCCCATAAAGCCCGCCTGTTACTGCCCTACGAATTTTCTAGCTATTGGGGATAGACGACGCAACAAAATCTGAAAGAGCACCTTGTAGGTGGCGTTGACCAACGTGATGCCGCGAAAGTTACAGCAATCTAGCCGGTCGCCCTTCTTGTAGATGGGACAGACTACACCATCCATCCACTCTTCCGATAGTTTCTCCTCCTCCCAAATCCTTGAAATTATCCAATGAAGTGCCGTTGCTAGCGGTTCTTGGCCCTTTTATAGATCCAAAATACCTCCATCTCGCTACATATCGTTTTGTAATTCGAGTCTCAAGTTCAGCTAAATTTTGGTTTGTATTGATTTGTGTAAATAAATATCCAGCTTTTGACAAGCCATAATGATGAACGGCATAATCCGTGTTCGTAATATTTGAGCAGCATTTTTGAAATTTCAGTAATAAATCGCATGTTTTCTTTCCGCGTGATCACGGTAAAACTAAAGGAATGTGCGGAAAAAAAACGTGCGATGTATTACTGAACTGTCAAAAATGCTGTTCAAATATTACGAACCCGGATTATATCGTTCGCCATTATGGTTCGTAAAAAGCTGGATATCATTTTAGCATTTTAAATTGATCGCACAACAAAGAGGACGAAATTTTAGCTATCGTTTAGATTGAGATGCCTGCAACGAATATCCATCACGCGTCTAGTGGGTCACCCTATCCAGCTTTTTACGAGCCATAATGGCGGACGTGTTCGTAATATTTGAACAGCATTTTTGACATTTCCCCAATACATCGCACGTTTTCTTTCCGTACAGTCCTTTAGTTTTACCGTGAACGCATGGAAAGAAAACATGCGATGTATTGGGGAAATGTCAAAAATGCTGTTCAAATATTACGAACACGTCCGCCATTATGGCTCGTAAAAAGCTGGATTGACAACTTTAAACTGCAGTGAACGACAGCAACAGCATGCCACGGGATCAAATTTTGATAGCGGGCCCAAATCAAGCTGCTGGCAGTCGAGTGAAACGCAGCGATCAAATACTATTTCATTTTCGTACAATCGAGATGTTGGCGGCGAAAACATGGTCGCCTGCGGGCCTGCCGATGGGGTGCCGATACTTATGTCAACTTAGCTCATATCAACTTGATTTGACATTTTGAACTTTGATTTTTCTTATAAAACTATCAAGTGTAATGAGCACAGTTGTAAAAAGATGTTCATGTTTTTAAAAAGTAGTACCGTGAACCCCCGCTCGTTTGACCGTGTTTAATCTGAACACTTTTTAATTTGAATTCCGCTGATTTGCACGACGTGCAGATTAAAAATGGTTGAAAAGTCATTCTCAACATAGCATCATTTGCTTGTGCAAACAGTGCACATAAATACGATTTGTTTGTACTGATTTAGCGTGTTTAATCTGTCTCACATTCCGTTTTCCCAATGATTATGATATAAATCCGATCGGAGAATGAAATATTCGCCGCTTGCAACAGCCAACTAACGGGTGGCAACTAAAATTTTGGAATTTTTTTCTCAAGCTGTCAAAAAAAGACAAACATACATGAAGAAAATCTGATCTACCGAAATTAAAGATACATTATCCATTGTTGAAAAAAAATTAGCGAATATTTGAAAACAATCCGTAATCGCCTGTTCGGCGAAGCTTTCGTTTGACATCGAAACAGGAGCGTTGTACAGCCTTCATGTCAACTTTACGAATGCATCTCTTGATTCTACCAATCAACTGTTTGCAATTCGTGGCTCTCCAGTTATTTTTGTACACCAAGGAACTCAAAATCCCGAAGAAATGTTCGATTGAGCGCACTGAGACAGATTTTTCGGGTCGTGGTTCTTGTGTAAAAATGGGATCGAATGGGTATTCAGGAACGATTGTGGTTTTTTTTGACGTAATGCGATGATCTGCATCGGTGTTTTTGTAGAAACGGGATCAAAATTTTCTCCAAACATTCGTCTGGTGCATCTTAGTTGATAGCCAAACCAGAGGGATTGTTGTTGAAGAAACGAGAAAGAGAACGATGTCCTTCTGCGTCCATAATTTTGGCTGGTCTTCCACTAGCTTGCTTGTGAATAGTTCTTGGGCGTCTTAGGATATGGTAAACAGGCGAAGCCGCAACATATTTGCTTTTGAAATGTTGTACCGTATACTTTTGCCGAGATTTCTGTTGCAGTTCGTTGAAGTGTACAACGCACTCCCGGAATGTTTCTTGTTTCGATGCCATTTTTAGCAAAACTGAGCAAGCATAAACAAAACAAAAAATATTAACAAAAAGAGGAGAGAGAGCTGACACATACTTACTCTCATTTCTCTCTGAGCTCGTTTGTGGTCGAGCATAAGGGCCGCGAAAAAATTCTAAAATTTTAGTTGCCACCCGTTAAATCAAACCACCAAAACAATAACAAAGAGCAGGGCGGCCAGTTCACGCAAGTGTCGGCATATTTAGGGTTGCCAGTTGTTCAAATTAAAAACTAACCCCGTTAGTTTGCATAAGGAATCGTTCAAACGAACGGGGGTCCACTACAATGAGGTTTAAAAAGGTGTGCAAGAAGATATTTGATGGTATTAGATGGATGGTATTAGAAGAAGACAAATGATGGTAAAAATCAGAAAACGATGTCAAACTACAAAAACAAGCCACGTCGGATAATGGGGTTTATTTTTGGAGCTTGACGTCACACTTGATCGTGATTGGTCCGTTTCCGATTCCACTCACACCATGATGAAATTTCTTCTTTGTACTAACACCACATAACCAACATTGCCACACCTGTATCCAGCTTATTACAAGCCATAATGGCGGACGGCGTTCGTAATATTTGAACAGCATATTAGACATTTCCTAAATATATCGCACGTTTTCTTTCCGCACCTTCCTTTAGTTTTACCGTGAACGTGCGGAAAGAGAACGTGCGATGTATTTAAGAAATGTCAAAAATGCTGTTCAAATATTACCCCAAGAAACAACGTGAGTTTTATTGTACTCTTATGGCGGTTTTCAAGGTCAATTTTGGTCTTAAATGCCATCATAAGAGTGTAATAAAAGCCAAATTGTTACTTAGGACGAACACAGATTATGCGGTCCGCCATTATGGCTCGTAAAACGCTGGATTGTTTTCATCCAAATTTTCAAGCAAAATTTATTTAAACAGTGTAAATATTCGCGACTACGCAGTTGCTGATATTTGTTCGGTTGCTTTTGTATTTTTGCTTTTGCTTTCACGCAAGTTTTGACAATTCGGCATGGGATTTCGTGTAAGTCCGAACAGACCTAAAAATCTCTTCTAGTTTCGTAGTCGCGAATTCAACTTTACCTGTTTTTATGCAACTTTTACGCCTTTGTTAAGTACTTTTCTAGTAGAGTGTAGAAATTTGATAGATAAATGAGTTGTAATTTGTAATATTAGTGCTAATATTAAAAGTTGGAAAAGAGATGATTATGCAACGCAAAATATTGGCACTGTAACCTCGAAGCTTGTAACTTGCAGCTAATTTTATCCAGCTTTTTGCGAGCCATAGTGGCGGACGTGTTCGTAATATTTGAACAGCATTTTTGACATTTCCCTAATACATCGCACGTTTTCTTTCCACGCGTTCACGGCAAAACTAAAGGAATGTACGGAATGAAAACGTGCGATGTATTAGGGAAATGTCAAAAATGCTGTTCAAATATTACGAACACGTCCGCCATTATGGCTCGTAAAAAGCTGGATTGGGTTATTTATGCAACAGGGCCCACGTTAAAAAAAAGCCTGGAAGCTAATTCCGTTATCGAAATTTGACCTTCTGTTTTTATACGACAGACTTCGCAACCAGCTGTTAAAATACAGGACAGTGTGGGGTCAGTGCTACGATCCTATCCAGTTTTTTACGAACCATAATGGCGGACGTGTTCATAATATTTGAACAGCATTTTTGACATTTCAGTAATACATCGCATGTTTTGTGTCCGCCAGTTCCTATGGTTTTGCCGTGAACATGCGGAAACAAAACGTGCGATGTCAAAAATGCTGTTCAAATATTACGAACACGTCCGCCATTATGGCTCGTAAAAAGCTGGATTGACTCTAACAGCCTCTCCCAGCCGAGATTCGAACATACGACGACTGGCTTATTAGGCCAGCGTCTTACCTGGAGGCCAACTGGGAGGCCCACGTTCAATGAACAGCAATAGAACCCTCGAATTTTTGGAGAAACATATCCATACCATTACCCAGCAAACATTCTAGAACCTTTGAATAGCCAGGTTGTCCCGAGGAATATCAGAAAGATGTGTTGCACATATCCGCTCATTTTGTTGATTGTGGTGATCCTGTTCCAGGAATATTTTTTCGTCTGAAAACAAAATTTCACACCGATCTGTTTTTCGTCAAATTCGCTCTCTTTTTCGTTTGATGGCTTGCGGAATGAAAATTTGAAACAAACTGTGCAAGCTATGTTGACAATTGGCTACACTTTAAGCGAAAAATATACAGACACATCTGTGATTAACCCACTGTTTATTAAACACGTCCAAAAAACACTGACAGTCATTACTACTCACCCTGTAATCTAAAATTGCTTGAAGCTATCCAAAAGTCAAGTAGCTGATATTGGTTAAATTATCTACTCAATATTTGAGTTTGTAAACTTTATTTGAAGTAGTTTTAAACCTGTGTAAGGAATAGATATCTCCGCGCGGACTGACAGGCTTTCGGATAGCCACAACTTCTCACGCGAGAGATTTATCGAGACTAATCTAAATTTTTTTACGTAAGCATCATATAAAGTGGTAAAGAATAATGTATGTGTTGCTCAAATGAGTATAACTGTTATAATTTTAATGTGGGTTCTTCCCGTATGATATAAAGTCATTGCGCCTGTTTTAGCCAAATCCTACCTCCTTTACAGATAAACACATGAAAGAATGCCCTTTTTGTAAATGAAATAGTAAAAGTAATGTAATGTAAAAGTAATAGAATACACATTTCGAAACTGTTAAGAAAACGTCCATCCATGACGAAAAAATCGAGCATTTTTCTTAATCTGCACTAGCCTTAGACTGCTCAATGATGCTAAATCTATCTCATTAAAGTTATTGTTGCAATATTTATAATATCAATCTGATTCACAAATTTCCGAATGAAAACAGCCATAAAGTCTGTAGCACGTGAGGACCATGCTCTGCGAACTCTTTCAAAAGATAAACGCTATAATTACCGGTAACAGGAAAAGAAGATAACAATCAATCTAATCAATCAGTATCGTGACCATTGGTTGCTGATTCGGTGTCAGAACAATCAACAAAGACTGGCGAATCTGTGGAAACGATAAGCTCTGTTAGCGGAACGTTTTCTGTCTAGACGCTACACTAATTTGGTGCTAAGAAATTATTATCTTTAATATGAAAACATTTCTTCAGAGTTCAGACAATTTTTCTTGAAGTAACTATTTAAGTAACTTAACGTAAATAAACAGTTATCTTATCAAACTGTTTTGTTAGCTAGAATCAGGAAACATGCTGCTGGTTGTTAGCCGCAGCACCCCTGATACAGCGGATGAATCAGAGAGGTTTTCCTTTCCAGCCGTCAGGAAATGTCACACTGCAGTTGCTTATTGCAAAACAGGATCGAATCTTTATCTGTTCGTTCTTCTCCTGCCTGAGGCGGCGAACGGTTGTTTGTCGTTAGGCGCATAAAAGTGACGTATGTAGATTTCTGCGATTTGCATCGTTATCTGGTGGTGGGTACGTCAGTTTTGCAGTTCTGTATAATCATATTCGCGCACAACACAACACGGCGCAACGCACGTTGCCCGATAGACGCGCGACCGAACCGGTCAGAGAGGTCGTCGCCGTCGCCGCCGCCACCGCCGTCACCGACCGTTGCCATTCGCATTTGTTGATGGAGGATGGCGGGGCTTCCGACGTTTGTGGCTTCAATTATGGCGCGGGAGATTAGCAAAGATATTGCGATTGATACTATAGGTATTTACTATTAGACACCTGCCAAGTGAGCCGTTTATGTTGTTTATTGGTTATTTCTGAGTTCAACAGTTTTCGGTGCCGGTAATAAGGCTCTGATGATATAATCAACTATGTCTGCTCGTACAACAGTGTAAGCATTCAAATATGCGTTCTCACAGTCCCTTAAATATCTCTCATTGATGAAGAAGATCCGTTGTGTTTTTTTTCTGAAGATGAATCGAACAAAAACAGGAATATTACAGGTTTGGTTTTTACAGACCAGAACAAGAAATGTGCTCACGACGGGTGGGCTTGTTTCGCCTTAATACAGCTTAACACACACTTGAAATTAGGAGTTTTTGCGTTGTCGAATGACTCGAAACAATTTATTCTTATCACGTGATTGGTACTCGAAATTGCGGCTGCGTAGTAGATGGTGTGGTTACATTGCAATAAATGGAATGAATAATTTTTGTAGGTATAACTGCTTCGATGTCCATTTTCAACTTTTTACTCCTACAAACTGACGCATTGGCAATTTGCTTCTGACCCTGGGCAACCGGTCTGCATATTTGAGACTGTCACGTGAAATACTCCCAACCCGCCAGGCGACGAAGTCCTAGTTTCGAGTAACTGGTTGCCAAGGGCGACTGTCATTTTTCGCCAATGTTATGCCGATGGAAACATGTTTTGGTACCCTCACGTGCGTCACACCCATCGGAAGGAGAGGCCCCAATTGACGTATGCGTTTTACGATTTTTTCGATTTATGAAAGTTGTCAGGCTAGAAACGATTATGTAGCTGTGGATGTATTCATAAATTAACCGTTTCTTTTTTCTCACGCTCAGCAGTTTTATTAACCCCTAGAGTTTGATTAACCCTTAGCGTTTTAAACCGAATAATACTCGATTTTATAAATCAATTTTTCAATAATAACTCACTTTTTGCAAAAAGCTGGTCGTAAGCGGAAAATTAAAAATAGTTGGGCCACTAAAGGGTTATAACGATGACTTTGCGTCAATTTTGGCGGGGAATTCCCAGTTAGAGTTGAATTTCATTTAGGCAACATTTCAACTTTTTCTCCTTCTGAAGGGCCATGATGTGTATGATTTTGCTGTCTTTGAAAGACGCAAAACTCGTCAAGTTGGCTTATTTGAACGTGTGTTATACGTGATACAAAGGTACATTAATTTAAAACTTTTTTTTGCTTTTATCTCGAGGAAGGCTAAGACCATAGTTGGTCTGTTTCGCCAGTTTTCAATCTTTTATTACATATACAGAGAGGCCGGTACGGAAAGGAAAAGTTATATCTGATTTTCAAGCACTACTAAGACCCGCGTGAATTTCTTAATCTTGTTTTAACGATCAACATACTTAAAAGGTGCCAACACATTCTGTTGAACGGTTTTAAGTTCTGTTTTATGTCTATGTTCTCTGTTAATTGCTATCCATCTGCTAGAGCCCTTTTCTGCAAAATCGGGGTTTTAAGCAAGCAGTTAATTACGTAAATCGAAACCAACTCTTATCGAAGATCTATGTCTTCGATAACCTGTTTTGTCTCAGCGGTTAGCAAAAAATCACATTCCATTGGATATTTCAGAATTGATTCCGCAAATACTTTTAAACGATTCATCTAGATTAGTCGTTCGACGATTCTGCATTATGTAAACTCAAAAAGGGAAAAATATTTTTTCCCTTCAGTTGTGAAGTTGATAAGCTGAAAAAAAACATTTATTTAACACCACAAGCGAACAGGTGGTGAGTCTGCAAGTTAAGTTGAGCAATTGAACCGTTTTAGAGTGTTCTTCTCGAACGCCACAAGAACGGTATTTGCCAACATAAGTTGCTGAACACGGCTTCTGTCTATGAAATATGATTTGGTTGAAGAAGGTTGGTCCTTTCTAGAGCTGGGAAGAGTTATTCGATATTGTTTTTATACTTTATTTGCTTACCTTATACCTTTTACCTTACCTTGCACGATTTTACAAAACTGAATCGATTAAGTATTTCACCATCAATTGCGTTTGTTATAAAGCGATTTAGTCATAAGGCTGGTTCGCGACAAAATTTGGACATCCCTAAACACACACAGTTTCGGAAATACATTAAGGGGACATGAACGACTAAAAATTTTGAAAAAATCATTATTTTTTTATTTCAGATTTTAATTCTTCACTATTTTCCGCTTATTTTGATACTAAATTTGTTATGATCCGACCACGGGAGGTAGCCGAAAAACGATCATACACATAAGCATTCCAGTGCGACGTGGAACAACTTCGGTGGAATAAAAAGCCGCTCCTGAAAAATCATGATTTTCAAACTTTATGTACCTTTTTCTCAGAAACTGCGCAACGTATTGAAACAAACTTTTTTTTGTTTTATTGGTAGTAGCTTGGCAAAGACTTTTATAACTTTTCAGTTTCGTAAACAAAACACAGCTTGAGAAAAACGAAAAAGAAGAAAAATAAATGCCTGAAAAAATAAAATTTTGTCTTCTTTTTCTTTTTTCTCTTGCTGTGTTTTGTTTACAAAACTGAAAAATTATAAAAGTCTTTGCCAAGCTACTACCAACAAAACAAAAAAAAGTTTGTTCCAATTAGAGATGCCAATACCGGGGGGTATTTTGAAAACCGGTTTTTCGGTATTGATAAATGCAATACCGGTAAAACCGGTAAAAAACCGGTAAAAGTTAACATTTGAAAACTGCATTTAAAAATTATATGATTTGAAGAGAATCTTTCCATAATCAATGGTAGTCAAATTTTTTAATTGAGCTAGTTCATTAAAATAATAATATTTAACAATGCGAAGAGCATTTACCATGTCATCTTTTAAACGAGAACAAATGTTAATGAAAATCTTCCGGAGGCAGAGAATCTTCATTCGGTGTCCACAGAGAAAGAAAGAATAATTCCTAGTGGTAAATTAGAACTGTGTCTAGGAAAACCCTTGTTCAAGAGTTTACTGAATACTGACATTTATGATAAATAAAAACTGAAAGTTCATTTGATTTGGTTCCTCTGCCTACTGGGTTTCTGAATTTATTCCATTGACTTTTAAAATAAAAAAACTTTCAACTTGAAGAATATTACAAAGTCATCCCGAATAGTGCGGATAATTATAAACCGAATAAATTTAAATATACGCGCTCTCTCTGAAATTCTACCGATACAGTAACTCGAACAGCAGTTGTGCGGTACCTGAAAGGTGTTCCGAGAGTAGTTTTAGAGTTCGCAGTTCGTAAAGTTTGCAATTTTTCCGGTACAGCAATTCGACAGCAGCAGACTGGTTCTAGCACTGCGACAAAATCTTCTTTCTTCATGAATTTCTCATCGCATATGTAAAGCTTCTCAGATCGGACAGAAACGATCGAAGCGATGATTGAAGCCCGCAGAATTTTCTCAGCCCTGCCAACAGGTTATTCTAACTAAACATAAAGTTATTTCTGTTCCAGTTTGTCCTAGCAACCGAAAGAATTTCTTTTCCGTGTTGTGTTCTGACATTTCTCTAGAGTTAACAGAGTATTTTCACCGAAGATTTTCTGAACAGCTTCACTGATATCGCACATTTCTTCTGTTACGCAATATTCTTAACTATTTGGCGCATACGAGCAAGAAATCGGACCTACTTTGCTCTTCGCAAAACGCTACGATCAAGAAGCATACGCTGCCGTACGAAGCAGGCAATGTACAAAACCCTTATTTAGCCGGTAGTTCTTTACGGACTTGAAGCTGTGACATCGCTCACGGTGGAAATACGCGCCCTTGTCGTGTTTGACCGGAAGATGTTACAGATGATATTTGGTGGAGTACAAACTGAAAGCAGAGAGTGGCAAAGGCGCATAAATCACGAACCAAAGGCATTGCTCGGGGAGATTCATCGTACAGCTGACGAAAGTTGGTAGGCTACGGTGGGATGGACACGTCGAAGATGCCGGAAGACAGTTCTCTTCAACGACCCCATCGGCACCAGGAACAGAGGGGCTCAACATGCAAAATAGCTCGATCAAATTTGCGACTTCTGAGACAAATGGGAAATTGGCGACGAGTAGCCCATGGAGTGGAACGAGTTGAATGGAGACGACTGCTTGAAAAACACGAGGCACTCTAGTTCTATGCTGGCAGCGGTGAGGTATTTCGGGATGTTCCCTTTGGAAGAACTACATAATTGAGTTATTATTTGTAGAAACTTCAATCATGAAATTAAGTTTACCCTATGCTTCAAAACTTTTACCAGCGATTCAGGCTTCTTGAGTTATTATTTGATCACGTAAAAAAATACCGAAAATACCGGTTTTCGATCGTGGAAAAACCGGTAATTCGGTATTGGAAAATAGCCCGGTAATACCGGTAAAACCGGTTTCGGTAAAACCGGTATAGCATCCCTAGTTCCAATACGTTGTGTAGTTTCTGAGAAAAAGGTACATAAAGTTTAAAAATCATGGTTTTTCAGGAGCGGCGTTTTATTCGGCCGAGGTTGTTCCACGCCGCACTGGAATGCTTATGTGTATGATCGTTTTTCGGCCACTTTCCGTGGTCGGATCATTACAAATTTAGTATCAAAATAAGCGGAAAAGATTGCAGAGTCAAAATCTGATACAAAAAAGTAATGATTTTTTCAAAATTTTTGGTCGTTTCTGTCCCCTTAACAATAAGTGAAATAATTTGCAGAGTGGTAGACGTATGTCTGTTCTTTCTGAAAATATAACACTTGTTTATATTACAAGCGCTCAGCGTAAAATGGCGTCGAAAGAAGAGCAGGTGTGTAAAGCAATTGTGTGCGGTCGCAATGAAAATCCGGATCTCTCGTTAAGAAAACTTACCAAAAAGCTTGGATTTCCTCCAATTACTGTTCACAGTGTTTTAAAATCGTTCGATACTCGGTTGACAACAGCTAAGAAGAAGGGAAGTGGAACAAAAACGGATCTGAGGAACTACCACACGGGGGGCTCCGTAGCCGCAAGGTTACCGAGTCTGCTTTGACAAGCGAGTGGTCGTGGGTTCGAATCTTAGTAGAATCAAGCCATTCGATGTCAAGTGACTTTAGCATGGGTTTATTCTCAGGCCCCTCCATATACCCTTCCTTCACGCTGAATTCTTTATATTTACCCACTGAAGCCTCCTGACAGTGCAAAAGTCCCTCCTATAGCTAAGTGTACTGGTCAGAGGTACGAATGAGTCCTCGCCAGGGACGGCTATAGTATGGGATAGTGCTGGTAGCGAGGAATAAGCGGGTTAAGTAGATCAAGCTTTGAAGGAAGGGTAAACCCCAATACACACAAGCACGCATATATTTAATAAGCATACCGCTCACTCAATAGCGATTATAGCAAAAAGAAATGCAGTGCAGGTCATACAGCAAACGCCCGGGCGATATTACAATAGATCAACTATACTGGTCGCAGTAATGAGTCCACACATGAAAAAAAACCACCACAAGGGTACGAAAGTAAAACAACTATTACGGAGGCGACCAGATCTTTCTGTACGTAGCATTGCTCGTAAAATAAAAATGTCGCCAACACTCGTGCACACTTCTAAGCAACGACAAGGCATGAGGTATTTCAAGGTGAGGACTGTGCCAAACCGTAATGATAAGCAAAATACGACGGCCAAAACACGCGCTCATAAGCTTTACCGCGAATATTTAACGAAGTTTCCATGCGTTATAATGGACGATGAAACGTATGTCCTAGAAGACTTTAAACAGCTCCCTGGTATATCTTTTTACACTGCCATGGAACGGAATGGCGCTGCAGAGCATTTTGGAACAAAGAAGAAAGCCAAGTTTTCCAAAAAATATTTAGTATGGCAGGCCATATGCAGCTGTGGTCGAGCAAGCAAAAGTTACATCAGTACGGGAACGGTTAACAAGGAAATATACCGTGAAGAATGCCTGCAGAAACGATTGTTACCGTTCCTACACAGCCATGATGTACCCTCGCTGTTTTGGTCTAATTTGGCATCCTGTCACTACGCAAAAGATGTTTTGAAATGGTATGATGCTAATGGAGTCCATATTGTACCAAAGGAGGCGAATCCACCTAATTGTCCAGAGTTACGCCCCATCGAGCGGTATTGGGCTTTGGTGAAGAGAGAGCTGTCCCAGCACAAACAACAAGCAACGACTATAGATAAATTTCGAAAATCTTGGACAAACGCAGCTAAATTGGTTGCAAACAAGTCTTCACTGACCCTCATGGGAAGGGTAAACTCCAAAGTTCGCCAATGTTTCATGCAGACCAAATAGGGTATGTTGCTACATCGTCGTAATTGCCTATTCCCGTCCTATCCAACACAAATTATCAAAAATATATGCATTTTTAATGACACACAAAAAGTGAGCTGAGATCTATTTAAATGCTTTTTATCATTAAAGAAGTCCTACCAGCCAAATTTCCTACGTTTTTTCGTGCGACGAAGAAGACAATGTCGACTAATCGTTTTAATTTCCGTCATTCATAAATGAAAATAGCTCACGCAAGGCATTGTCGTTATTCTACAGCCAGGAAAACTTGCCTGACCTGCAGAAATTTTATAGAATAACATTTGTCATGCCGTCCTACACAAATACATGCGCGATAGCTTCGTAAACATTGTTCTGATTTTTAGTTCGGACGATGAAAAATTATTTTGATGGACGGATTTTAAAACGGTACGACGAATTTTAGGAATAAAGTCAGTTGCGTAATTTCAATAACATGCTTTAATAGTCGCTTTTCAGTGATTTCAAAGTTCACGGATCGGAAGGTAAGTGTGTTTTAGTCAAATCAGCACAAGAACTTTTGTAGTATTCATTAAATCCACCAACAAATGATGAAAATTAGAATGGCTTTACTTATTACGACGGGTATTAGAAAAAAAACTAAGTAATGTTAATTTGTTTGATAATTATTAACGATACACGTGTAAATGAAATAAAATTGTTTCATGGATTAAACTTCTAGCAAATTTGTTTTATTGCAAAATTGAGGTGTCCAGATTTTGTCGCGAACAAGCCTTAGCACGTATTTCTGCGCGGGCCCCATTAATTTTGTTAACTCATGCTGATGTTGCTATAGGAGTAAATAGTCTTCTAATTAATTAGTTATTTAATAATGCATTAAACCAGTCTCCGCAAAGCATTCGGTATAAGGTAGGAGCATCTTGGTTTGCCAAAGATAAAACTCAATGTGACATGACTGAGAGTTATAGCAAACTCATAGGGTAACGGCACCGGAAATCGCCACTTTTTAGACAACAAGAAAAACGGGATTCATTGCCATACCCAAGTAACCATAAGCATTAATCCAAAACCGTATATTGGAAATAATTCTGCATCCCTAGTGCCAAACTTTTGTATATTAGCAATCTTAATGCTTATAAAACGTATATTAATATTGTTGCTGCATAGAAGCATTAACGTAAATCAGCATTAAAGAAAGCAATATATGCGCATATAACGTTACAATATAATGCATTTAGTCAATTGCATTAAAACGACCCGTAAGTGTTGATAAACGGCTTGTACTTGACTTCTTATTTTGCTATTATACGGGCACTATTTGTGCCCTCTTCCACCTGACGGTTGCCGTCTTTTTCTACCCTATTGGTAATGCAGGACAAGTATACCTATGATATGAGAGGGAATATCACCAAGATTTAAATACGACTAATTTCAACTCACGTCCGCTATGGTTTAGGTAGCAAAGGTGCAAGGAAAAGAATCAGGTTGCACTTCCGGTTCGAGCCCGTGTCTAGGTGGTAACATTATTCAGCATTTCAAAAAATGGTTCTGTTTATCCTGCTTTCCTTGAGATGCTTCCAAAAAAATCGCTTGTTTTTTAGTTTTTTAAATCGCGACCGAATCTATTTTTATTTTCCATAACAAGCAAACGATATGCCGTCGATACTTTTTCGATACGTCGATAATGAAGACAAAGTGATGTTTCGATTAAGCCACAAACAAACACTACTTAATAATGTTTATTGAATGCTTGTGGCGTAACATTTTAATAACCCGCTATTTCGCCTTTTTAGCATTATGTGAGTTCTACAGAAGTATATAAAGAAAAATAAGCTTTTAATCATAGTTCTGTATGCTTATACAATGTTGTCAAAGTACTAGTGTTTAGTGCTTACTGGTTACTTGGGTATAGTTCCATATCGATGAGCAGTGTTTAGTCAACGTTAAACTGAAACATTTTTGCCACGTTTTCAGTATGAAAATGAAGGCCAAATATTCGAAAAAATCGTTGAAAACGTAAAATTTGTGATACATGTTATCACACCAGCTTTCGACTTCCAAGATCCAGTTTTCGCCATACCTGGGATCTAGTTTTCTACGGAACTACCGTTGTGACACTCTTCTCTGGTACAGGCTCACGGCACAATTAACTAATCAAAGGACGTTGTTCTCCAATATAATAGGTTTTGCTGTTTTTTTTCTCGTTTTTCCTGTAAAATGGGTGATGACAGTTCTTATACTTCGTTTGTCAGCCACTATATATATTTTAATCTTTCTCCATTACGAATAACAACCGTACGAAGAGCAATGTGATGTCAATTGCGTTGCGTGCATTAAAAAGGCCCTACACTAAATGTGACGGGATCTTCCGGCCAACATCAGAGCGTACACTCAATACTAGAGCTAATTTTGATTCTAATTTTTCACTTGTTATGAATCGCGTAGTTTAACTTACAAGTTTGTCGATGACGATAATTTTATTTCTGATTCATCTGACCTACCGGTTAGCAGCCCTTATTGCAACCATAATTTCCCTACTTTCTTCGGTAGCTAAAGCCTAATTATTTATGTTCAACCTCGCCTAATGACAACAAAGCGATGTTAAGTTTCATTGCAACCAAACACAATCTTGCTATCGAATATAGAAGCATTATCAAAACTGTCAAACGGCGAGCTGGTTTTGAATGGTTTGATTAATCACTTTGCTATAGCAATGAATACAACCGCCTTCAACCGTGTAGCCGAAACCGCCATGACTCATTCGGTACATCGACACATGAAACCAGCTGTACTCATTTGGGGAAATTGCTTTCGGAGCTAGTGCACTAGAACAAGTGCCCGATAGTTACTAGAGTAAATTGATATTCACATCCGCCATTTAAAAAATACGGTTTGGGATAAATTGAAAATTGCCATTTTTCGATAATGAGTTTGATAATATTATTCTAGACTGTAAAAATTATACCCACAATAGGATGACTAATGGAGCTTGGTGTCACCCGAAAAAATGCCGATCAATTATCAAATGTATCACTTTTGTGTCAGAGCGGTTTCAATCATCGTTATTCAATACAGTATATGTTTAAACATATTTAATCTCCTTGTTCGTCGCTTGCTGTACATGATAACGGTGCGCCAAATATTTCTATCGTTTCGAAGGCTGAAAATAAGCTTTTCTTGGATCTGTTCAGATCTGCAGGTAACGGCCTAGGTTCTGCGCATATTAAAATGACTAATCATATGTTCAAATACGTAGGTATAGTTCCCACACAAACCCAGAGCGACACCAATATAGTCAGATAGTTTCAATATTTAGTTTGCAATCGATATTCATATGTGACATAGCAAGTTGTAGAAATGATCAATTATAAACGGTTACCTATCAAGAAAGTGTATGCAAAACTCAAATGTAAACAAACCCGTAATTTTTAACTTATATATTCAGATACATAATAACTTGAGCGAATTTAAAGCTGCCTTCAGCCTTAAAAAAATTATTGAAAAATTTCGCCAAACGGTTCACGACCCTAGAACCCGAATCTGAAACATTGTAATGATCAATAACCTCAAACTTGAACATGATACACAAAAAATACCACATCGCTTGACACTCAACTTATTATGATACTACTTTTACTAAATAACATGACCTTCCATGACAAATATTTTGCGCAATTTCATGCATCTAATATCGTCTGACTCATCCAATTACATCCAAATTGAAGCAAAAAAAAAAACGTATATCTTTTTGCGGACAAACGGGAATTTCACAGTTATATCTACCTGTACCAGTAGAGTGTTTTGCAATGTCATACATGTTTACTTGTTAAGGGTAAAGCAGGAATTATTTAACCTGGGCGACGAGTGTTTGCTAATAACGAGACAAAAACAACTTATTGAATTCACCTGAGGGCTAAATGGTTCCGTACTTCAGTGCATCAACCTGATTAGTAGAAGCAGGAAATTATTTTATTTTGAGAGCAAATGAAAAAATTATTGTACGATTTCCCCGGAGCTGTTAGCATGCGAGTGTATATAAGGTAATAAAATAGCACATATTTTTTGTATTTTAATTATACATCGTGGCTATCTTAAAAACCGCTCATAAACAATCGTCATACAGATTAGTTAGTAGGTACCAAAGACCTTGTATCAGTTGACCACTTTGTACTTTAACGATATTTTTAAAGTAATAATTTACTTAACTACTTTTATGACACAGTCCGAAGCATCGAGTTTATGTCAAATCCACAAATCCGCTATACGGTACTCGGTCTTTGGCTGATATTCTTCAATCTCTCCGAATACATGCTTCTCGAGCATTCTCGTCGGCAGCGCACATCCAACGTCCTTCCGGCATGCTCGCTACGTGGCCAACTCACGCCAACTGTAGTCTGCCGTGTTTTAATTGATTGACAACATACACACTGTTGTAGCACAGAGTATAACAGGTGAGGCTAGTACTGCACAAATGTCATATCGTCACTTGGTCGATGAGGCAAAATTCGAACATTTGCTTATGCGAAACGATCTTATACGCCTCACTCATACACTGTTAACTGGAAAAGCTATAAATAAGCGAAAATGTAGTTCATAAGTAGTACAATAAATGATCCGTTAGAGCGAATAAAGATCTGATTACAAGGATTCGATTAGTGGCCACAAACTCAGAGTTATTTAATTAAAGTTTGGCCCCGAATCCCGATCTGTTAGTGTGTTGGAGCACTCTTCTCGTTGGGCATTTTTCGCGGCTCAAGTGGTACGGTGAGCTAGTTTCATCCTGGTCTACAACACACATCTTTATACACATGGTACAACTCGTTATCTTCCAGTTGTCCTCGACGTAGGATGGTCCAACAAGTCACTCGTTGTATGTATTCGTTGTGTTCGACTGGCAGGAGCTATAAGACTCAATAGGATCACAGCATTAGCCCAGCAATTGTCTTGTGGTCTAACAGTTACACGGAAAAAAATTGATTCCAATGCCATGAATGGAATCATGAAATCATGAAATGCGAATTTCTGTCAAATCATGACTGAACTGCCATATCAGACAGCACAAAATCATGAACAATAGTTCATGATTTTGCGTTATGTTGTACTGCAAGAAGCAGTACAATGATATCATGACTATTATTCATGGTGTATTTTCATAAATCATAAGCTAGAAACCTGGAATCATGAGTCATTTTGCTCGTTTTGGAGATCAGTTTTCTATCTGTGTACTTGTGATGAATGCCGCTACTATAGTAGCGTGCTGAATGTCTTCGGTAAAGAAACTAAGAAATAACATTAGTACGAAGAATACAGAACTCAAAACTGGACATTCGTCAAATCTCTATAGACAGGTACTAGTCCATGGACGACGGTGACAAATGCTAATTTGTGTACGTGTCATCATTCTAACATCACTACCACGCTGATATCATTGGATGATATCGCACATCAACATCACATGCATACACTTTTTCAGATGATTGCGACCATAGTAACGTGGGCGACGGCGGTTTAGAGGTCAGGGAGGAAGCGACGGTTCCGAACGAGGAACTCATTGAGATCGCTAAATCCCTAAAGGTGAGCAAGGCCGGGACCAGACGGAATCCCGAATTTGGGCATTAAAGCGGCTTTTTAGAGGCTCCCGAATTATTCGGGGCAGTAATGAGTAGATGCCTGGAAGATGGCCACTTCTCGGACAGATGGAAGCGACAGTACCTGGTCCTATTGCCGAACCCGGGAAAACCTACGGGTCCCCTCGTCATATAGGCCGATCTGTCTACTCGATACTGCCGGCAAGGTGCTGGAGAGGGGTTCGTACACTTCGTACAGATTCGTACACTACACTGAGGGTACAAACGGTCCTTCAAGGAGCCAATTCGGCTTCCGAAAAGGCAAATCTACGATGGATACTATCTTGTCTGTCACTAAGACAGCCGAGATGGTAATCCAGCCCAAGAGAACAGGTATCCGTTATTGCGCAGTTGTCACGCTCGACGTGAGAAATGCGTTTGATAGCGCTAGCTGGGACTCCATAGCCAGCTCGCTTCGGAACGTCCAAGTGCTGGTGTAGCTGTACAAGATTCTGGAAAATTATTTCCAGAATCGTGTGCTATGCTACAACACAGAGGCGGGTCAGAAGTGCGTTCCAATCACCGCAGGGGTTCCGCAAGGTTCCATACTGGGCCCGGTGTTGTGCAACGTCATGTATGACAAGGTGTTGAGGCTAAAGTTCCCGGTAGAGGTGGTGAATGTCGGCTTTGAGGACGACATCACCTTGGAAGTCGACGGTGAATCTACCAGAGAGGTTGAGATGACGGCTGCCAACTCTATAAGCATTGTTGGAGATTCGATGCGCTCCAGGAAACTGGAGCTCGCGCGTCATACAACGGAAGTTATCGTGGTGAACAACCGCAAGTCGGTGCAGCAAGCAAATATCAGCGTCGGGGACTGCACTATTTCGTCAACGCGGTCCTTAAAACTCCTGGGAGTCATGGTCGACGACAAGCTGAAGTTCTGGAGCCACGTCGACTGTGCCTGCAAGAACACTTCCACAACTATTTCGGTATTGTCTCATATGATGTCTAATAGCTCTGCGGTATATGGCAGCAATCGAAGGGTATAAACCAATGTAGTCCAGTCCATACTTAGGTATGGCGGGCCGGTTTGGTCATCGGCGTTAGGTATCAAAAGCTACTTAGGTAAGCTGGAAAGTACCTATCGTCTCATGTACTTGAGAGTGGTGAGTGCGTATCGCACAGTTTAACATTACGCAATCTGCGTCTTAGCGGGTATGATGCCTATTGGCATCATCATCAGCGAGGACGTAGAGTGCTTCGACCAACGGAGAACTAGAGGCATACTGAGTACCACAAGATCGGCCTCGATGACCACATGGCAGCGGGCATGGTCTGATTCCACAAAGGGCTGGTGTACACACCGACTTATTCCGGAAGTATCCGGGTGGATCGACAGGCGCCACAATGAAAACAACTTCCACCTGACACAGATTCAGTCAGGGCATGGTTGTTTTAGACAGTATCTGCACAAGTTTGGGCATGCGTAGTCCTGAATACGTGGATGTAGAGGAAACTGTAGAACATGTTTTCTTTATATTCCCTCGTTTCGTGGGCGCGAGAAGCAACATGATGGCAGTGAGCGGACAGGACACTACTCCGGTTAACTTAGTCCAAAGGATGTGTTCTAGCTCAGACGTCTGGGAACGGTCAATGCAGCTGCTACCCAAATTGTACTTGAGCCGCAAAACCGCTGGAGAGCCGACCAACGGCGAGTAAACAGCATTATTACCATAGTCCAGCAGTTATCTAAGAGGGTGCGTTAAGCACAATAGCCCCTCCCTGAAGTAATACCGATAAGGTGGTGCCAGGGGGGATTGAGGTTGGAAACTCGAGAAGGGTTTTAGTGGGTCTGGATCCTCACGCCCCATTAGGGGGGTCGGGATACCCAACCCCACACCCTGAGTTGTTTTCTCAGGTGTCTGGTAGTACCGTATCTTCTCTGGTGCTTAGTAGATTTCTCTATTCGTAAAAAAAAGATGGTTGCGACCGCTAACACATTTTAGCAGTAGTAACACTGTGGAGATAAGAGATGGCGTAAGATATCGTCCTTTGTTGTGTACATGCGAGCCATCTACTATGCCCTGTCTTGAGTTCTTTAGTCTTCGAGTAGTACAAACTGTGAGGCTAATTACATTCAAACTTTTACTGAAAATCAATTATTATGGATAGTTATGGAAGTAGCCTCGGATACTAATATGCCAGTACGTCGCGTACCTGTAGGCAACATATAAAACCCACAACAACTCCTATCTCTACCTCCTCGTGGTACCAACCAGAATACGAGAAAATACTGTAGAAAATTACCCGCTGAGTATTTTCTCTTGAAAATGTGCTTAGAAGTAGTTTAGAGTGTATTGTTTACACTGAATCTTTATCGCTGTCAGTTTTTCGAAAATTGGAAAAATGGCGTCACCCGAGAAGCAACGTCGCGAATTGATATTGCGCAAGCACCTTGAAAATCCTCAACGCTCTCATCATGGCATCGGAAAACATCTCGGAATCGTGCAGTCAATGGTGAGTCGTGTGATTAATCGATACTAACAAACTCTAACAGACTAACAGACCATCGAACGAAAGGAGAAATACGGTCAGAATGAATGTTCCAATAGTGTTCAGGATCACAAACGTGTCGTCAAAGCGGAATCCCAATGCTTCGGTCAGAGATGTGACTAAAAAGTTGAATCTGTCCAAGTCTTTCGTTCAGAGCGCCAAGGACCGGTAGGGACTACACTGCCCATAAATGCATAACAGTCCCATCTGACTTTTCACCACTTTTGAGATAAACCTGGAAATCATCTTTAAATTAACTGTTCTTTCAATATTTCAAACTAAAAAGTTATGTTTGTTCCCAAGATGTTGAAAAAAATATCAAACTATGTCAGTCCCATATTACAAATAAACGCATAACAGTCACAGTAGTGAAAATATATCAATAAGTATCTGTTTTTTGGAAATATCTGGACCGATTCGACTGCAGCAACTACTAAACGGAAGATTTCATGGCCTAGAAGAACACTATTGAGGAGAATTTGGATCGGATGTACGATTCCGAAGTTACAGTGGGAACAAGCTCCGGAATATATGGGACTTGAACATGGAAGCACCTTGAATTACAACAAACCCATCATGTGACATCTATAAATACACGGCAAATCTAGACTATTGGTAGTCCTATAAAGTGTTCAAGACGACATTGGCCACATCTAAACATGTCCGTGAATGTTCCAGATACCTCTACGGGGATCAGTTTCTGAATTTAACTAAAATGCAACATGTGACTTCTCTAAGTCCGTACTCGAAATTGCAAAACTAGTTTGAAATAGTTCATTTGTTGTCACATATAGTGTCCAGAATCACATTGGTCATACTCGGACACGTTATGGGACCTCACTGTAAATTCAAGATAACAAATTACAATAAAAAGGAGAAAATGGCATGAAGAGATTTGAGTCTAAAAGGACATTTTGAACAATTGAATTGAACGAGCACGTGAATTATCAAAACAACACGTGGTCTTGAAAGTACTGCCGAGCCACCGACAACGCAAGGATCAAGGCACTATGGGGGATTTCCATACAAGCAGGCGGACAAAAATATTTTCGAATTCTTTTTAGGTTTTTTTTTTATGTTTTCCTAGTTTGTATGATTAAAATATGTTCTTAGAGTACATTTGCAAACATTTGACGAACATATTTTGACAAGGGTTTGACTTTTTACCTTCGTCGTATGCGAAAAATCATATATTAGGATTTTGTAAAATCGCCGTTTTATGATCAATTACCAACCGATTTTCAATCTGTTTTTTGCATTAAGACTGTAAATCCTGTCTTCAAATGTATAAATGTTTTTTTTTTTATATTGGACAAGATGGCGGTCATAAAATGTTAAAAGTCCCTTATTCCTTAAAATTTCAAAATCGGCCTTTCGGCTCAATTCTTTTTTTCCCAGTGGCCAAACTCAACAAAATTTGGTTTTAAGTTGAAACTCATCAAAAAATCATAAAAGGAACCCAGAACAGAAGAAAAATTGCCGCACGGTAGAAGACCTGACTTTTTAGCAAAGCCCAAAGGCCGAGTGTCATTCACTGTTTAACTCAGGTCGATGAGATCGACAAATGTCTGGTTGTATGTATGTATGTATGTATGAATTTATATATACACGTATGAGTTTCTATATATGCGTTTGAGTAATCAATTGTCTACCAACGTTTCCTCGGAGATGGCGCAATCAAATGTCACACAATATATTTCATTTGCAAAATACTTTCGTCCCATATAAACTTTGTAAGATTTACCGAAATTGGTCCATAAGTTCAACAGATCTAGAAGATAGATCTTAAAATAGGCCATAGGTCTAAGAACTCAGCGCACTTAATTGGGTTGGAATTTTAAATTTACGAAGACGTTTCTTCGATGAACTTAGCAGGAGGGGCGCATGTTTTCTTCATAGTTCCAATAATGTCGTAAGTAGGAAATCTAGATGGTGACTCCCTCTGAATTATTTCATATTGAAATTTGCTTAACCCAGTTTCTAAATACGATTACACTAAATGCTTCTTCTGTTGACATCATTTCACGTTGATCACGTTATCTGAGCGCGCGCGTTGGCGTGTGTGTGTGTGTGTGTGTGTGTGTGTGTGTGTGTGTGTGTGTGTGTGTGTGTGTGTGTGTGTGTGTGTGTGTGTGTGTGTGTGTGTGTGTGTGTGTGTGTGTGTGTGTGTGTGTGTGTGTGTGTGTGTGTGTGTGTGTGTGTGTGTGTGTGTGTGTGTGTGTGTGTGTGTGTGTGTGTGTGTGTGTGTGTGTGTGTGTGTGTGTGTGTGTGTGTGTGTGTGTGTGTGTGTGTGTGTGTGTGTGTGTGTGTGTGTGTGTGTGTGTGTGTGTGTGTGTGTGTGTGTGTGTGTGTGTGTGTGTGTGTGTGTGTGTGTGTGTGTGTGTGTGTGTGTGTGTGTGTGTGTGTGTGTGTGTGTGTGTGTGTGTGTGTGTGTGTGTGTGTGTGTGTGTGTGTGTGTGTGTGTGTGTGTGTGTGTGTGTGTGTGTGTGTGTGTGTGTGTGTGTGTGTGTGTGTGTGTGTGTGTGTGTGTGTGTGTGTGTGTGTGTGTGTGTGTGTGTGTGTGTGTGTGTGTGTGTGTGTGTGTGTGTGTGTGTGTGTGTGTGTGTGTGTGTGTGTGTGTGTGTGTGTGTGTGTGTGTGTGTGTGTGTGTGTGTTACTCGCTGGAAATATATTTAGTCTTGAAATCTCCCATAGTGACTAGAAATTTTCAAAACACTATATTTCGCAGAGTGGCGCATGGTGGCACGTAATTCTTTCATAATTTGGTAGTATATACCTGAGACTGTACACAGAATGTGGAATTGACCTGGAGATATCTGGAGAAAAAAAGTTATCGTCTAACAAAGCAGAAAATTCTTTTATTTTTACATGTTTTTCTTCTTCTCATTCTTTTTATGATTATTATTTTTACTCTAGCTGTCTAAACCATTTGTTTTTCGGAAAGCTCAATTCATTGCCTTTCTAATGATGTATAATATATAAGATTTAACTTTGAAAATAGTGTTCAAAAATTAATTTGAAACCAAACGTGTTTAATTGGCAAAAAGCATATATGTCATATCGTTTTTCAACTTTGACAGCCTCTATCTCAGAAACGAAATCGTATAGAGACTTGCTATTTGGGATTATTCTTAATTGAAGTGTTTACTATCAATAGAAAATTTCATTAAAAGGATTAGTGAAAGTCAGTTTTCTGATTTTTGTCCGCCTCATATCTCATAGTGTGCTGTGGCTGTGACTTGTGACTGTTATGCGTTTATTCTTGCTTATTCAAGCACAAATAAACGCATATCAGTAACTTCGGCAGTTTTTCTAAATTTTGGAACAAATTTTAGGTCACTTGTGAACCAATTGCTTGTAAAAGTATTCTGTTATGTACATTCAACTGATTTTATGACGATTTGGACGATTTGTTTCCAAAATCGATTCAATATTAAAGAAAAATTGTCGTGGCTTCAACAGCGTTTTTCGTAGTTGCACGTTTTTGCAGATGTGACTGTCTTCCATTTATGGGCAGTACATACGTACAAAGTGTAGAAGGCTCCTCCTGCTCCTGGTGCAGAATTTCCTAGTCGGCAGCAGGCCGCTCCTCGGTCAACCTGTCGCATGCGAGCCTTGCTGAACATATAGTTCAGCATGAAGCCTTACTTGATAGTCAGGTTAGCAAACAGTGGGTCTATCTCTAGCACCAGTTCAACGGTGTTCCCTGCCACACTGCCTCTGCTACGAAGTACCCGCCACGTTTGTGTAGAGAAACCGTCGTTTTGATTTTGGAGCAGACGGAGAATCGTCTCGCTCGGGGTATCCACACTGCTCGAGAAATACCCCATGAACACAAGGGGCCTTGGAAGAACCTTCATGATGTATGTTCGTAACAGCGCTTCATTCCACGGCTTGAGGGTTGGTACCTGCGGAGTTCCATCTACTAGCCGCTGGGAAATCACCCGACACACAAGAGCTCAAACGACTTACCTCGGTGATGGTCTGCGAAAGAAAGACGACGATGCACGAAGGATAGGATCCTTGTTTGTCAACCAACCTTACGAGTACGTTGGTATGCATACTCGTAAACCTGTCAATTGGTGCCTTACATGCATTGTATATTAAACAAAGGTAACTTATTCAATTGAATTCGATCTAACAACTAAGGTATGTTCACAACAGGCTGTCATACGCGTGCCCCACAGCACCGTCGTCTCCAGCCAGCTTACTGTCTCCATGTCGGCACAAACGAGGAGCAGGTAGCCGATCTTGAGCTGGCAGCTCTTGAACTTTGGCCGTAAGGCTGGAAAATTGTGTTCCGCAATGCAGTTTAGGGTTTCGTTACAAAGCTGATCCGCGGTAAATTTAGCGGATGGATACTCACTTGACGTGATTGCGATGCTGGAGGCATCTCACTATATGAAACCCTTGTTTGAGGTTTGGGTGCCGACTACTCTTTATTTTTACGCACTCTAGGTCGCTTAATGCTTAGACCTTTTGCGCTGGTATTTGGCGACACAGTCTCCGTCGACCATTGCCGCTTGCTCTGCTCGAGAGGTTGCGTTCGCTAGTCGACAGAGTGAAGGGCCAGTTTTCAGGCCTTTTCTTGTGTGTATCCCTTGTTGAGATACCGCTTGTGCCGCCTTTTCTTCGCACTGAAGAGTCGCTTGAGAGTAATACGAGATGACGCGTCGTCTCGTACTCCATCATCGTCTGCTCGCGTCTCCTGGTCGGGCAGATTATCCATACGGCTCACCACACTTCCTTTTGGCGAACTCAGGATAAGCGAGACTGAAGGTCCTCCGTACAGCGAGTCACTGTCGAGGTTGAAAATTTTCTTCAACTCTTCCTCCTTCGTTAGACTAATCCGTAGAAGTTCTTGGTACACCACGAGACACCCCGGTTCTGAACTGCTAGAAGAAGAAGATGATGTCCATAATTCCACGTAGCAAACATAAGAAACGATGACAAACAAGGTACAACAGTTCCCCGAATAACACGGTTTCGAATAAGAACGTTTCCAATAAGGACGGTCTCGAGTGATTCCATTAACGCGGTCGAACGTCCTTATTGGAGTCTATGTAGCATATGGGAATTGACTTAATTGGTTCCAACATGGAATAACTCGTGATCCTGGCCGTATAGAAGGTTGGTGTCTTCGACAGAGTTGTTTAGTACATCAACGAGTTTTCATTGGATTAGAGTATTGTGGAATTGTCTCACTACGTGGCGCTTGTGTATATGTAACACTCTTATACAGGCTATATCTTGCGCTTCTGACTACTTAGGAAGTTGCGGTCTTCGGGAAGGTAGCTCAAATGACTGCCACCTTCAAGATGGCATGAAAAATAGCGCAGAACTGACTCACTACGTAGCGCTATCGTACATGTGATATGCTTAGACAGGCCGTATCTTGCGCTGCTGACTATCTAGAAGGTTGCAGTCTTCCGGAAGGTTACTCAAATGACTGATACCTTCAAGGTGGTATGGAAAATAGCGCACTCGCGGCGCGTATATGTAGTATTCTTATACAGGGTGTGTCTTGCGATGCTGAATGCTCGACGCTCAATTTTTATTATCTTGCAACATTTACTGCCTGCAATTGATTCAAGTAATCGACATTTTCCAGGATACCTTCCAGAATTGGCTGCGTTAGTGTGAGATTAGATTAGATTAGACTAGCAATATTTACTGCTTTCAAAAAAATCTATCGTGCTAATCCACCAACTATTAATACTTCTTCCTAAAGGGCCAGTGAAATCCCACCAACTCACTTATTTAATTAGTCTCAGTCACGTTAACACATTTCCAACTACTTTCTAAACATTCTTAATGATTCATGAACAACTATATTTTAATTTTTATCACTATTTTTTTCAATCGAAACTTGCAACAACTTAACAGGCATTTATGTCACACAGCATTAATAATGTGAAGTCAACGGCATACGTAATGTTACTTTTAGTAATTCAGTTTTCTCGTATTGCGATATATTTTTCATGTCCGTTGCAAGTTAAATGCGAGGAGTGAAAAAATTCTAAGGAATTTCATCGACTGCCAATTGCATTTTATAGAGAATTTTTGTAAGCGACCAGCATTGTGTTAAATAACGAGCAAAATATTAGCTAATTTTCCAACTAGTTAAATAACCACTGTCACTTAAACAACCTTACCGAAGAAAGCAACTTCTTGTACATGACCAAAATCATGAATTATGGCAAACACCAAAAAATCACAAATACACTAGCGCCGTCCGTTGGAGTCAGTTCTGCGCTATTTTCCATACCATCTTGAAGGTGATAGTCATTTGAGTAATCTTCCCGAAGACCGCAACCTTCTAGATAGTCAGCAGCGCAAGATACAGCCTGTCCAAGCATAGCACATATACACTAGCGTCACGTAGTGAGGCAGTTCTGCGCTACTTTTCTTGCCGTCATGAAGGTGGCAATCATGTGAGCAATCTTCCCGCCTCAACTTTCTAGATAGTCAGCAGCGCAAGATACAGCCTATACAAAAATATTACATATACGCTAGCGCCACGTAGTGAGATAATTCCGAAATGCTACAATCCAACGAAAACGCCCTTGATCTGCTGAACAACTTTGTCGAAGACACCAACGTTCTATAAGGTGAAGGTCACGAGTTATTCCATGTTGGAACTAATTAAGTCAATTCCCATACGCTACGTAGATTCCATTAACACGGTTTCCATTAACGCGGTGCCTATTAGCGTCCATATTGGGGGGATTATTGTATTACAATGTTCAACCGAGAATCAGTGAACTAAATAAATGCCATGGCCTTACAAAAACTTGGAATAAACATTAACAGCTCTCTGGATCTGAACTTATTCTTAAAAATAAATTTAATTTGCATGTTTTTAACGTAGAACTACGTTTTGTTTTCTATATTAGGGTGCACAGAAGTACGAAACATGAACATGTAACGAAAAGTGGTTAGGTTTTGCACGCTTCTCAAGCAGTCGTTTTTCAATAGATTATAGAGATATTTTGCATCAATCAGTCAAAGATTTTTCTATTCAGTGATTGATATGGAGAATATAATGAAAATTTATCGAGATACTATTGAAATAAGCATAAATATCGGGCACTGTCAAGAATGGACGCTTCAGCCGATCACATGTAAGTAGGATTTTGCTATCCAGGCCTGAAAAGACAATCTAAAACACCTGCGATTTCGATTACTTCGATTCTAGAAAACAGGGACATGATCTTTTCATTTCAACCGGTTACATATTATTTAGGGTATGTTGCTGCTTCGTCGTAATTGCCTATTCCCGTCCTATCCAACACAAATTATTAAAAATATCTGTATTTTTATGACACACAATGCAAAACTAGTTATTCCCTAATATTTTAGTTTGTTGTCTATCATACGCGATCAATCAAAGTGAGCTGAGATCTATTTAAACGCTTTTTATCATTAAAGAAGTCCTACCAGCCAAGCTTTCTACGTTTTTTCGCGCGACGAAGAAGAAAATGTCTACTAATCGTTTTGATTTCCGTCATTCGTAAATGAAAATAACTCACGCAAGGCATTGTCGTTATTCTACAGCCAGGAAAACTTGCCTGACCTGCAGAAATTTTGTAGAATAACATTTGCCATGCCGTCCTACACAAATACACGCGCGTTAGTTCGGACGATGAAAAACTCTGACGAACGAATTTTAAAACGGTACGACGAATTTAAGAAATGAGGTCAGTTGCGTAATTTCAATAATATGCTTCAATAATCGCTTTTCAGTGATTTTAAAGTTCACGGATCGGACGGTAAGTGTGTTTTAGTGAAATCAGCACAAGAACTTTTGGAGTAATCATTAAATCCATTCAACAAATGATGAAAATTAGAATGGCTTTACTTACTACAACGGGAATTAGAAATAAACCCCAATTTCAATCAAACCTAGAAAGAGTTAATGTCCGGAAAGTATACAAATTTGTAAAATTCCCCTTCCCCTTGTAAATGTCCCGTTCGATCGAAAAATTATGCGTTTAATGACAAATATTTCATGTTTCGAACAAGTTGTTTAAGCCAATAAACGTATATCGTTTGTCAACTGATGTGGATTTTCCAGATAGTTATATAACTATCCCGATAGTTACTTGATGCTACAAGTCTCGCAAAAATCTTTAAAGTGCGATATAATCGCCAATCACGAAAGAATGTGAGATTGTGACTTGGTGGTTTAAGTCTTTATGGAACCAAAAATTTTAAGAAATTGTTGTGTAACGTGAAATACATTTTTTTCAAAAAATGTTACTGGTAACTGGTGTTGATGCTGATTTTTAGTGGACCATTTTAAAACTTGTTCGACTTTTTCTACTAACTTTGAATATTTGTAGCCGAAACTATTTGTCCATTAATTAAATTTTTATTCAAGAATTGTCACCAATTTTCCTCGTACTTTTGACTTTACACGTTCGGTTTTCAGTTTGGAATCAACCATTTAAACAACCGTTCAGCAACGGTACCGTTAGGAGAACCCTTCCGATAATAATCGCCAATCGGATACTCTTCTCGCTGATAAGAGCCGAGAGGTAAATCTCGTGCCGTAACCAATCCGCGGGCTCGTTTATGTGTAAGGGGTGGAGGTTCATTTCTTCCGCTCTAGCATGAATGAATACGCGTGTACGTGAATGAGTACACATTCGCCGGGCGCAAGCGGCAGCGGAGCGGGTGGTGCCCGAATGCGCGAGCCTTACTTGCGGCGGGATATGAATGTTTATGTAGGTATATAAAAGACTGGTTTCTTCTGAGCTGGGATGGATTGATTGATGAAAAGTTCGAGTTTGGATCCTTGGCTGGAACCGATTCGGAGCCATTCTGCTGCGGCTAGCCGTGAACGTCGGTAGTTTCTATACAACACTTGCGTGCGCTAGTCACGAGAGGTGTCTTCGGTTGCCCGGTTTGATCAAGTGTCTTGGAAACTTTACTAACAAATCGTAGCTGGTGGTGTTTTTGTTTACTCAAGTGATTTGAAGGAGCCGACAAAATTTGGAAGAGAAAAGTTTGCGTTGAAGTGTTTTCTTGGAGAATTTCATCTTAGTGAGCAATCAAGGTGCGTATGAACGGTGCTCAAAGTGCTTAGCTTCGCTTATTGAGTGTTAATTTTTCTTAAATGATTAACTTCAAGTTCCTTGAAGGCTTGTATAGCTGATATAGCAAGGTTTATCAACAAGTTGTGTTCATTATTTTTCGAGAGTTCAAGGATAAAATCAGATAAGTGCAGTAAAACGTTAGTAAGATATACGTAGAAACTGTCTTTTATTCAAGTGGACTACATTACAAAAGATTTTGAAACAAATTTTAAGAATAACAAGTAGACTGCTTTAAGTCTGTTTGGAGGAAGTCTATGTCGGCTACAAAAATTTCCATTTCTAATTTCTAAATTCATTACAATCAGTAATAAAACAGGTTTGATTTTTATTTCATATATTAATTTCAATTCAATTTAAAAAGTTTGTCGATGTATTGGGACAATTCAAAGTGATTAAAAAGTTCTGGTGCTGGTTTCAAATCACAATGCAATCGATTTTGTTTGAGTGCAACGTTTCTAAAAAATTTAAATTTCATCCTGACTTTTAAACAATTTTTATAGTTTTGAAGCATATGGCCACCAAATAAAATCGCTCATATGAGTATGACTAGAATTTGAAATTAACACGAGAAAAATTGAAGTACATCAATCAATGACGAATTTAGATATTCTCTTAAAATTCAATGTCATAAAGAAATAGAAAACATGACATGCGCATTTAAAAATATACTTTGGCCCGAACTATAACTTTGATCAAACTTTTACTAGATACATAAAAATTTGGATGTTCTTAAGATATGTACCTAAAAAGCTCCTTAAAAAATAAATTGAGTATGAATTTCAAGGCTGCTGGTTCTAATATGGAATTGTCGCAGATTTCTCTACTGTTTCGATTTTATATTTGAACCTGATTAACAAAAAAAATTAGATTACTATAACCATCATCATGGTTGAAAATCTCTAAAACCATATTCGGATATCGATGATAATTAAGAATGATGTCGTGCGCTTTCATACTTGCTCTGGTTCACCTTTCCTAGTAGTAAGGTATCTCATCAAGATGAAGTTTGTGTTACGTGCAGCCCTAACCAAACGATATATGATAGCGATACTGACCAGCAGGATGAAGTGACCCTCCTTTACCAGTTTTGTTAATTTATAATTTCGTTTCAGTATATGTATAACTGATCCATTTCCAAATAGCATATTTTCATCCGTGTGGGGAAGTAAACTCTGTGAAGGTCTACGCGCTACAATGCAAAATCATGACCGTAAATCCGAGTACTTAATCCGATCGGCACTTTTTATCGCATATTACCATGTTGATTTGAAATTTTCCATATGCACTGTAAATTAAATTCAGTGGCACCACCCACTTTTACCGAATTGAAAAGGCTCCGCTAAGTTTAATTTTATTTGATGGCCAACAAAAACGTCATCACTACTCAGTCGTACAGCAACCGGCGGCGTGTGCGCGACACTTTTTTGGTGAGTGAACTACCGCGATTGTTACATTTTGTTTTTTTTTCCTTTGTTGCTGTGTCACAATCTGCTTCATCACAAAAACTTACAAACGCCGGGCCACTAATTGGACACTATCAATAAATCGCCACTACCTGGAAAACAAACCTATTCGTTCGGAATTATGCAACAGGAAATATTAGCGAGAAGATACTTACTTACCGCTGACGAACGAATTCAGATAATCGCTGCTGCCACCAGCCACCTGCCATATCCCGTTCATTGGAAATAATTTTCCATTTCACCCGTCACGGCACGGGGGGAATCACAGCTGTTTGGTGCTGTTCGCACAATCCACCTGACAATATGTTCTAGTTCTGATACAATACGATAAATTGAAGTATGCAATGTCAGATCGGAACGATGACTCAGTGCGAGTCTAAGTGAAATTGTGTTGACACAGTACCAAAAAATGTGATTCTAAATATAGTTCACCGCAGGATAAAATTTCCGTAAAATTTAAAATATTGTTAACAGTTATATGCAATGACCATTTACAATTTTCGAAAATGGTGGAAAGACCCAACTTATTTGGTGCACAGTGATAGCGATGAGTGATTGTTACAGAGTATGCAATTGAGTTGCAAGTTAGACGGAATGTCTGAGTGGGTAGCAATAAGCAACCTAAACAGACTCATTCCGAAAATCAGCCTACATTTATGAGAGCTGGAGACTAGTACAAAAAAATTACTTAATGCAGTCTAGTGAAGTGCAACTGGAATTCTTTGACATCACGGAACTATCGACGTTTAAACGTTCGCAGTTTAATAAAGTAATCAAATAATAAGTCATCGCCTATTTGAGGCGAATTCCAGGTAAGCTGTCGCGTTACTCTAATTGGTTGAGCAAACGTTGAGTAAGCGTAGGGTTGAACTAATGTAGAAAACTTCATGGCATAGGTTTATTATTGACTGACACAGCATTATGACGGCTTTTTATATACAACACTATTGCGTCTTTTAGGCCAGCAGGGGCCTAACAACTATAATATCTATAATAACTATAAAATGATTTTTGTTAAACTGTTTTCTTTTAGCAGACCCAAATTAAACACGGTATGTGAGTAGGATCAGCTTTAGCTGTAATTTTAATCATCTTTTAGTATTAATAATTGTTTTAGGTATAAGTAACTTACAATTTTACAGTTTTTCCTTCGTAATTCTTTAGGTAATACAATTTTACAATTTTAGGTTAGATAGGTTCTGTAATAATTTTATTTAGTTTTAGTTTATAGATTTTAGTAGTTTTTAACAATAAATTTACCTACGGTAGATCCAAAAGATTTTAATATTTTCCACCTTTTACCTCTAGACTTTTAACTAATTTACTAATTTAGATTAAGTATAAAACGAGAACGGAAAATTACTTCTTGCACCGCATGAAATTGAATTTTGCTTCATCACTATCAGTGACGTTTTCTTTTCTTTCTCTTCGTTATCGACTCTCGTGAAATGAGCCCGGAATTATCGCATACTGGTTGCCGAGGGGTACTCGACGTCACATTCCCCCGCCTGTAAACCATTTAGTTGCTCTGCTTCCGGTTTACCCACTTCAACGACGTCTAGTATCGCCAGCTTCACGACCGGTCTACGGATGACTCCATTAGTTGTCTTCACCCAAGCTTGTCGCACTCGTCCATCCTTTCCGTGAATGACCTTGACTACTCTTCCTCTAGTCCACTGGTTTCGTACTGCACCATCTACGATCAGAACCAGACTTCCTTCCGCTATCTCCTTCACATCTTCGAACCACTTCGATCTCCTCGATATCACTGGCAGGTACTCCTGTATCCATCGCTTCCATACTCCATCCGACAAATGTTTAGCAAGCTTCCATCCGCTGTTCAACGTTGTACGGTAATCCGTAGGTAGTACTGGAACTTGTTTAACCCCGTCTGAACATCCGAAGATGAAATGATTAGGAGTCAAAGCTTCTTGATCCGCCGATTCTATCGGGATGTATGTCAATGGTCTTGTGTTTACCATCGCCTCCGCTTCGACAATTACCGTCTCCAGAACCTCGTCATCCGGCCGCCGTTGTGCATCTAATATGGTCCCAATTGCTGTCTTCACTGAGCGGACCATTCTTTCCCACGCGCCGCCCATGTGTGGTGCGCCAGGTGGAATAAACGACCAACGAGTTGTAGTGTTTGTAAAGGTCGAGGCCAAGTAGTCATTACGATTCTCTATTTCGCGTTTCAGCTGGTTATTCGCCCCGTGAAAATTTGTCCCGTTGTCACTGAATATCTCCGCCGGCGCTCCTCGTCGTGACACAAACCTCCTTATCGCCATAACACAAGATTCCTTTGACAGGCTGTGCACGACTTCCAGATGCACTGCTCGGATAGTCAAGCAAGTGAACAGAGCTATCCACCTCTTGACGTTGCTTCGACCAACCTTCACTAGCACTGGACCAAAGTAGTCGACACCTACGTATGTGAAGGGTCGTACATAGGGAGTCAGTCGGACCTTCGGCAGCGGAGCCATGGGGGGCGAATACGGACAAGCACGATGAACTATGCACCAGACGCAGCTTTCCGCCACCTTTGTAATCAGTGATCTCAATTTTGCAATCTCGTAATGTTGTCTCATTTGATTCACAACTGTTTCGCGATTACAGTGCCGAAAACGGCGGTGAAAATAATCAACTAGGAGGAACGTAATTCGATGCTTACGGGGTAAAATTACCGGGTACTTGGTTTGGTACGGTATCCACTCTGCGTTACTCAGTCGATTGCGTTTGCGGATCAATCCGTCTTTGTCCATGAAGGGCCACAATTTGTAGATTGCGCTGCCCTTGGGAAGAGTTGCATGGCGATCATCCGGCTCTCCGGTTGTCGCTTCAAGGATAGTCATTTCCGATGCAAACACCTCCTTTTGTGCTTGTTTCCACAAGGATAGTTCAGCCATCACCAACTCGTTCTGTGTCAAACAACCATGAATCGGCTTTTCTTCCCGCTGCGAAACTCTAACATTGTGGATGAACCTGTGCACATAAGCCATAGTCCTGTGAAGCCTCTCCCATCTACTAAATCTATCCGCATCGATCAGTGGGTCCGATATATTATGATGTAGGTTGCAAACAATCAGCTCTTCTTCAGTGGGGGCAATCGGTGCGTTCTTGCCTGGCCATAATTCTTCTGGTTGCTTCAGAAATTCCGGTCCACGAAACCATCGGCTTTCAGAGCTGATATTCGGCCCTGAGCCCCATTTAGTGGCATCATCCGCGACGTTCATCGCCGATCCGATCTTCCTCCATTCACTAACATCTGTCACAGTCAATATCTCACCAACTCGGAACCCCACATACTGATGATATCGGCGCTGGTCTGATTTAATCCATGCTAGAACGGTGTTGGAATCCGACCATAGTACACGCTTCGTCACGGGAAGAGCGTGCATGGATATTACGCTGTTAAGTAGGCGGGATCCCAGCACGGCCGCACGTAGTTCCAGTCGTGGAACAGTCTGCATTTTCAACGGCGCTACCTTCGACTTCGCAGCTACAAGTCGAACATCTGGGCCTTGCGGTGTTTCAACCCGGAAATATACTGCACAGGCATAAGCAGACCTGCTTGCGTCCACAAATACGTGAACTTGTAGGGATGAATAGGTCTTCTCAACAGCATTCACAAAATAGCATCTCGGGATCCGCAGACTATTCAACTTGGGAACAAGATTAATCCAGCTTCTCCACCTCGGCATGAGTTTTTCGTTGATCTGGTCGTCCCATCCAATACCCGCTGCCCATATGTCCTGCATCAATATTCTCCCATGAATCAGGAAAAACGAAATCAGTCCCATTGGATCGAAGAAACTCATTACGGTTCGTAAGATTTCTCTTTTGGTTGGCACGTAAGACTCTTCTAGAACATGTTTCAAATTGTCACGCAGGGAAACTGTATAGACAAAGGTATCGCTGGTGGGTATCCATTTCATGCCCAATACTGACTCGATTCGTTCATCCTTCTCTGTTCGTATATCCTTCTCGACGGTTGTAGACTCTTCTCCAACTTGAGCTGCTATATGCGGATCGTTGGACAAGAAGTTACGGATTTCGAAACCACCCTGGGCGTGAATTTTCTTAACCTCTTTGCCAATCCTCACGGCCTCCTCCGCTGTTCCAAAGCTGTCCAAGTAATCATCCACGTAGTGGTGTTGAACGATGGCTGTAACTGCTCGTGGGAAATCCGCTTCAAACTCCTTCGCATTTATGTTTTTAATGTATTGAGCGGAACTCGGCGAGCATGAAGCCCCGAAGATGGCAACATCCATGACGTAGGTCACCGGTTTTTGATCTGGACGGTCCCTGAAGAGAAAGCGCAGAAACTGACGATCTTGAATCCGTATGAAGAACCTGTGGAACATTTCCTTGATATCGCCTGTCAGAGCGAAACGATACAACCGAAAATTGCTAATAACCGATGGGAGACCTTTTAGCAAGTCGGGTCCCTTCAGTAATGCAGAGTTGAGCGAAACGCCGTCGACCGTAGCTGCTGCATCCCAAATCAGCCTCAATTTGTTCGGCTTCTTTGGGTTCAAGACAATCCCCAATGGCAAGTACCAACACTGATGCTTATCCGTAGTCGACAGTTCACTTTCCGTCGCTTTGTGAGCGTATCCTTTGGCCTCGTAGTCTCGTATCTGCTGCCGAACTCGATCGTACAGAACAGGATCTTTACTAAGACGTTTCTCCAGTGAACACATTCGTTTATAGGCCATTCCGAAGCTCTCCGGGAACTTTAACTTGTCTCTCTTCCATAGCATACCCGTTTCGTATCTTCCGTTGACTCTTCGCGTGGTGGACTCCATAATTATCCTCGCTCGTTTCTCTTCTTCGGATTCTAGTGGAGTAGAAGGGTATGTTATGCCAGTGTCGTCCAGTGTGATGTAATCCCGGACTAGCTGGTTGAGCTCTTGCTCTGGATCGGTCCATCCTCCAACATGAAACCCACAGACATACTTTGATTGCGACTCTGTCGCGCACCCGTAGATGCTCCATCCGATGCGACTTTTCGTGGCTATCGGCTCTTCCCACCTTCCTTCTCTGATTTTCAGTGGTACAGTGAGTTTCAAGTTGTCAAGACCAATCAAGAGTTTTGGTGATATTTTTGTATAACTCGGTATAGGCAAACCACGCAAATGCGGATATCTTCTTGTCATTTCGTCGTAGTCCATACTTTGTGATGGAAGCAGCAGCCCGCCAACCGTACGTGCATTTCCCAGCCTGTACTGCTTCGTGCATCCGGTACCTGAAATCTCGGTACTGATCCGTCTAGATTTTGGTTCACTGCGCTTGATATTACCGGTCCATTGTAAGTTTAGTGGCTCCAAAGTACCCGCCAAACCGAGCTGATCTGCAACCGAATCCTCTAACAAGGTTATCTGCGATCCTTCATCAACGAAAGCATAGATGTCCACTTTAGTATTCTTTCCGTATAACGTGACAGGAATGATTCTAAAAAGCGGTCCGCCTACCGTCTTTAACTGACTAAGATGACTTGTTGATACAGCTGCTTGTACGGTTGCACTTGAAGAATGTAGAAGAGGATTATGTTTCAGCCGACAATCATTGATTCCACACTCTTTCGCTGTCTTGCACGGCCATTTTCCATGGCAATTCAAACACGATCTGCACAGACCAAACTCTCGCACTGCCTTCAACCGCCCGTCGATGTTCATGGTTTTAAAATTTCCGCATTCCGACACCCGATGCCCTTCTGCTTTGCAAACCGCGCACGGTCTCTTCGGTGCTCGCCTCCCCGATAAAGTGTTAGTTACCGGTTCACGCCTCGGTGTAAATTCTGGCTCTGCGTGAGTCTGCACGAACGACCTCTCCCGATGTTTCGTTTTTTGTGGTTTCAACGATGGTAAATCATCGGCTACATTGTATGCAAGTTCAACCAAACTTGACATGAACCTCCCGAACGCAGCCAAATCCGCATTAGGTTCTTCACTTTTGACTGCCGACCAGTTGAGGCGATAGTCAACGGGTAATTTTCCCACCAAATCGTGTAACAGAGACGGGTTAGATAAGTGAGCCTGATATCCCACATTTTCCAGATGCTGTACTAAATTATCCACTGCCAGTCCGAATTCTATAATGCTCTCCAGATCGTTGGCCTTCAGTGGTGGCATTTGTCGAACTCGCTCAGTCATGGAACGAATAAGTGTTTCGGGACGTCCATACCGCATTTGCAAAGCTTTGATTACATGCGGTACCCCTGCTGGACAAAGCAACCGGCTGCGCACTGCTTCAAGAGCTGGACCCTTTAAGCAGCGTTGAAGACGGATGAGATTTTCATCGTCAGAAAAACCACAAGTTGTTGTAGAACGTTGAAAGTTGCTTATCCATATAGGCCATTCTTCCGGGTTACCGGAAAATATCGGTAGATCCTTCCCCATCACTTGTCTAGTAGCTAGCTGTCGACTCGTTGGGCCTTCCATAATGTCATTACTGTGACGCTGGGACCGTTGATCCTGATCGTTTTTATTCTCTGCGACAGGTTGTTGAACTTCACAGGCTGCACCATGTTCTTTATCACTACTATGCACTCCCGACGAAGAAATCTGTTTTGACAGCTCGCGACAATTTAAATTTATTTGTTTCTTAGGATTGTTTGGTTGAAGAGGCAATTTTTGAATTCCCTGACTAACGAGAGATTTGCATTGAACCTTTTGTTGAGGGACAGTACAGTTAGGGGGCGAGATTGCTAAAGCTTCATTTATCTTTCTTGCGGGTGGGTTTTTGTTAGTATTAAACTTATCGGGTACTACCTGTTTCTGACATGAACTGGGCCTAACTGCTGACGTGGACGTCTTTTTTGTTCCCTCTGTCTGCTGGTTTGTTTGCTCCAGCCAGTCTTTCACTTTTTCCCCAGGATCGGTGACACCAACACCGACGTTGACTCTACTGCCGTGACTGCTACTGTACTCAGAAGCCTGCCGAATAAGCTTCGCTTTCTCGTCCGCCGATTGCTTCCGAATAGCCATCTGCTGCTTTCGGTATTCTCGTTCGTCAGCCATGTTCTGCTCCAATGCCCTTTTTGCCTCTGCGATCCGTCTCGCTTCGACGGCCAGCTCCTGCTCCCGCAATTCCTCCTCTAATTTTCGTTGACGATCTTTCATTTTCTTCTCCTCTGCTAGCTCTTCTTCACGTAAACGTCGCTGTTCGTCGACGACGTTTAACTCTAGTTCCAAGCGAGCCCGTGCACTAGACGTAATGCTTTCGACAATCACTTTCCTCGACTTACGGGTGTTCTTAGTACCGGTCGAAGATTTCGCCGCCGTCTTTTTCGGGACGTCAAGAACGGCGCCGTCGGATGGTATTGGATTAGAATGACTGGGATTGTTCTTATTCTGCTCCACCACATTTATTCCATCCGTGTACAGAGGTTCGCAAGTGGGACAATACCATTCCCGATCCCGAACACTGGCACTTACGTTCACACAGGAGTAGTGATGCCACATCTGGCAAGAATCGCAAGCTACCATGTCGTCATGTTCGTCGGAGTTGTCACATAATACACAATTATATTGCACCTGCAAATCATCTCCGTTTTTCGCCATCACGTGGGAAGTGTTCGATGTAAAATTCTAAAGAATGTTAAACTGTTTTCTTTTAGCAGACCCAAATTAAACACGGTATGTGAGTAGGATCAGCTTTAGCTGTAATTTTAATCATCTTTTAGTATTAATAATTGTTTTAGGTATAAGTAACTTACAATTTTACAGTTTTTCCTTCGTAATTCTTTAGGTAATACAATTTTACAATTTTAGGTTAGATAGGTTCTGTAATAATTTTATTTAGTTTTAGTTTATAGATTTTAGTAGTTTTTAACAATAAATTTACCTACGGTAGATCCAAAAGATTTTAATATTTTCCACCTTTTACCTCTAGACTTTTAACTAATTTACTAATTTAGATTAAGTATAAAACGAGAACGGAAAATTACTTCTTGCACCGCATGAAATTGAATTTTGCTTCATCACTATCAGTGACGTTTTCTTTTCTTTCTCTTCGTTATCGACTCTCGTGAAATGAGCCCGGAATTATCGCATACTGGTTGCCGAGGGGTACTCGACGTCACAATTTTATAATTGAGAGAATATTGATATGGTTTATTTGGCACAGCTTGCATGTCGTGGGATGAAAATAACGATACACCATGCTTCAGTGTTAGTTGAAAGAATTTACAGGCCAAAAAGTTCCTCAATCTAATCGAGAAGCGAATCCAATAAAACTAACCGCTGTACTGACCACAGAGCCAAGGAGCCCAGCGGGGGCTGGTTCCAAGAACAAATTTTAAGACAAAATATTACTCTTATCTTTCTTATTTATTGTTTGCGAATACATATTTTTTCTGTTAGAACCGAATAGACGTGATTTTTTTATTCGACGTCTCACAGGGAGGTGCTGCGTCATGTCAACAAATCTAAAAATGTAAACTTCGCGAAAAGTGATTAGGTTTTTTTTGAGTGCTAATAAATTGGAGATTTCGTAATCGAATTTCAATATTTTTGCACCGATGATTTTTAAGTGTGCACTTCTGAAAAACTGCCCGTTGCCATGCCATCCCCAGGCTTCAGTCATGCTCTGAAAAAATCTTCATTCTCACCATTTACTGGCAAAGACGATTTGCTCTTTCTCTCTGTCGGATATTACCTTCTCCGACAAGCGACGAATTTTTTTTGCTGTTGCAGAGATTTCTCGCGTAACTTTTCCAAAGGACCTAAGTAACATTGAAAGACTCTCTTTGGCGTCCCTCTCTTCTGATGATTATGGTGACATAAATGCATTCCAACAAAAATTTTCCTCACGTTTAGCTAGATATTGACGCTAGCAACCGATTCATGCAAAGCTGGTGTTTTAAAGTGCATTTGCATTACCGTGGGAGGTGAAAGGCAGGCACAGAAGAGGCAGGCAGAAGAGGCACAAAGAGAATCTCTCATTGTTACTTAGGTCCTTTTGAAAAGTTACGCGAGATTTGCTCTTTGCTGCTTTGCTCTGCTTTGCCCCCGAATGAGCGTCAGTTTTGTTTAATCTTTCTTTTTCTGCCGGAGTACTTTCGAATGCATGCTCTCAAGGTCACGGAATAAATCGTTTCAGTCCATATAATTGCCTGTCCTATCTTTGGGATACGGAGCAAATAGTCTTGTGTCTGCAGTGTGCGAAGTAAAGATGACCTCTGCTTGCAGTTGTGCTCCTTCCATTTTGAGATGGTTTTGCTCGGGCAGTGACCGCCCAGATAACACAAGATCGTAATAGAAAGTTCACATTAAATCGTTTTCTTGTCAATTTTACGTTGGAATTGTATAATGATCAGAGTATGTCGAAACAAAGTGAACAATAAGTTGTTTTGCAGTCGTGCGTATCCTCATATACAACTCATGACTGTGAATTATAAAGCAGTATAGATGATTGCAATATTAATTTATATCTTAATCATATATTCAGGAGTATTAAGTTGCGTGTTATAAAAACCGCTGTATAAAATGCAAAGTAGAATTACAAATAATTATCAAAATTTTCGCACGTATATTGCCTCCACTTTGGTACTTATATGTTCTTATCTGGCGTGAAATATAACTTTTTCGTTCAGATATGATGTCGTATTTCTCAGTTGTAATCGAGATACACAAAATAAATTGTTTACTGGGCGGTGAATAGTCCTCTTTTTATACATAGTTCTGTTTTTGTTTTACAGATTAAGCAATCATAGGCTTTCTTACAGTCTTGCTGTATAAAACGCTTTGACTGTCTTAGTCCTGCAGTACATTTCCAGTTTTTCTCGAGTGTTTTGTGTTCCCATGCACGAAGTTCAGATTTACGTGCGCTTGCTGGCACACCACAAAACGGTTCTGGACCAATAATGTCAGTAGATGAACCCTGCCTAGCTAAAGTATCAGCTTTTTCGTTACTTTCCACTCATAAAAAGCAGCGGTAATCTTCTCTTACTGGTATAACACCCGCACCATGGCAACCATTGTTTGTGCCATGTTTTGCAATCTCCGGGCTGTTAGTTTTTCTCAGTGTTGTAAAACGAGCGGAAACCAAACGATGCCGACACGTACGCGAGCGAGTGTGTGAAACATAGCATCCAACACTCATTTCACTGACGCAAGCGTACAATAAACAACCGCTGATGCTGTGTGCATAGTTTCTGCTTCCGACACATTCGCGAGCACACAGCCTCGTAGCAACGTTCTGCGCAGCCCGCTCACGAAACCAACAGTTCATGAGCTGTCAAAAGTCCGCGAGCGTAAGTAGGATGTATGGCTGCAGATTTTGCTTTACTTCTTCTTTCTTTCTGCATTTTACATGCGGGGAAGAGTGCGGGTCCTCGTGAGCGTTCTGCTTGGGTTACAACGACGAGCGAGAGTGAACCCATGTAACACTTGAAACATGTTTTTGAGAAAAATGTTAAAAAAACAGCTGTATTTAAATCATAAATAAGTTTCACGGAAAACAAGATGTTATAAAAATGTATTTCTAATCCAGAATGACAAATTCAAGTTGTTTATTGGTTGCAAAGCTAAGTTTTCATCAAACATTTACAGCCGAGAGCTGATACAATATAATGGGCGCGTTCTCAGTTTCAAATTTGGCAGATTAAATTATTTTTAGGCATTTTATCAACAAGGAAACAATGCTGAGACTATATCTATCACTGTCACTCGCTAAAATGTATCAAGGTTGGTAAAACAAGTCTGAAAGGTTTGTTTTCTCATACTTTTTTTTAGACCGAAACCGAAAATTATGACTTCCGGATAATCGAGCCATTTTTCCCGGATAATCGAGCCCCCGGATAATCGAGTCCGACCTGTACTTCCATTTTTAAAGAAAAGACACTTTTTTGTCAAATCGTCTTATTTTCTTCTGCTTATACAGGTCGGACTTTATTATCCGGGTGGAAACATTTTTTTTTATAATGTTAAACACGTTTTGAGCGTAAATACATTTAAATTTTATTTTTCACCCGGATTATCGAGTCCGACCTGTATCTCTAGACATATTAGGAGTAAGAAAGACAATATTTTCATATTTTCAAAGGAAATTGCCCAGAGAATCCGAAAAGAATATTTTTTTATCAGCGGCAGTGCTGCCAAATATTTTTTAATTCAAATTAAAAACTAAATTTGCGGTTTTCTCTCAATGAGTAAAATTTAATTTTAAAAATTCCCTCAGATTTTTTTACACAATAATTGCTCATCACAACGAGGTGTTCTTTGCCGCTCCAGAATTATAGCGATTTGGAGCAAGCAAGCCCAGATTTTTCATGAATAATCAAAAGTAAAATTACTTTCAAAAGTAAAATAGCACTGACCCTTTAATTTCTTATTCGGGTCTATGAATTAGTTTTAAACTAAAAACTTCACCACAATCGTGAGGAAGGTTTTTTTTTTAAATTTTAATCTTCGTACTCCACTAAGACGCACAAAAAACTGTAGCTAATAAATTAGTTGGTTCATCAGTTTGTACCTAAAAACTTTCCCCTAATGTAGCCGCTGTAGAGCGGCTTCCAAAAACAAAACCGAAAGTTTATCATTGCAAGAGCACAATGACAAAAATGTGAGGATGAGAAAATTGCTTCTCTTTGATCATTGATCTCTTTCTTTTCACGTAGGACTAGGGGAGTGTCGTCGAGGTTGGGCCACGTTTTGGAATTCGCCCATAACTTTCGTTTCAAAATGAATTTTGGAAATCTAGACATATAGTTACAAAGGTCTAAGAATAAGGTATATTTCCGGAAAGTTTTGAACTGATTGCTTGAAAAACGAAAAAGTTATAGGCATTTCCATGAAGACAAAAAAAGTTGTCATAGTCGGGCCATGTTGTATAGGTTGGGCCAGTGCAGAAAATATAAGACATACGTATGGAAATTCTATATAGAGACATGAAAAGAGTGAATTCCGTGAATAACGGCTCATATAGGTACAAATACCCTATTTTTAATTGCATTTTTGCGAAATTTTGGCGGTTTTGTAAAATCAATATGCTACAATCGCCTTTTCTGAAGTGTACAACTACAATGAAAAAAAAACAACAAAAATCTAGGTTTTTATCGTATTAATTTTGCTTTATTTCATCACATTTTACGTGACTGATATTCTCTAGCGATTATTACGCTTTTGCGCATTATGGTGACCCAACCATGACTATTCAAGTGGCCCGACCTTTACAAATAGCACTTTTCTAATATTTCACCTTAGCCTTCCCAAACACCTTACTGGAGGGGATTTTTCTATAGTATTCGTGTGCAGCACAACATACTTCATACATTTTCAAAATTTATCTCGATAATTGCATTTCATCACGGAGCGAAAAAGCTCCAGTTTGTTTTAAACAAAATGATTGTTGTTTTAAGCCTCAATAAAATATTTTTATAACAACCTGAAAATATTATTGTTTCCAAACGAGATTCTGTTTGAATCAAGTAAATAACAGTTTTGAATTAAAAGTAAAGTATTTTCAAATTTGAAGTTAACATTGATGCACAAACAGACGAGACACTTGCGTTAATTCCATCGTCCATTCAAAAGCAACTTATTTTTCAAAAAAGCATGTTTCGCAACATGTCCACACCGCGGCGCTCGAGTGTTGCTTCGAGTTTCCAGTATAAAACCATACAAATGTAAAAAACCTATACAGTATAAAACCCTGCAAATGTAAAAAACCTATACAGTATAAAACCCTGCAAATGTTAAAAACCTACAGTATAAAACCCTGCACATGCAAGCTACTCCGCAACATGCATAACAGAGGGCACTAGTGTGCAAGCAAAATGTGTAGGACGATGGTTTTTGAAGCATTTTCTTCTATGTGTCATGTCAGTTCGTCAGTGATTGATGTAACAATAAATATTTTCATTTCAATCGTACATTTCAGTTTGAAACAAAACGAAATTTTTGTTTGTGCGTAAAACAATCATAAATATGGTTGAAACTACGTTTTTATTCTCCGTGATGAGTCATTGCTTGAAGAAAAGTTAACTGCGCCTGGCAAACTTTTTTTGTAAGATTTGGTCACTGAATTCAGTACGCCTCCACAAACGAAGAACTATTACACAAATGCATTCAGCTGATAAATAGATACCTACATTTATTTTACTTGTCATCACTACGGAACTAATTTTCTTTTTTGTTGCTGTCCAATATGTCCCACTTACCTAGTTGGCTTTCGTCTTATGCCAAGGTCAAGGCCTGTATAATGTAATTTCTCCATCTAATACGGTACATGGCAACTGGTCTCCAGTTCCGTGGGCACACAGTGCTCGCTAGATGTCGCTACATTTGGTTTTGCCACCTCGTTTGCTGTACCCTTCTTCGTATTGTTCCTTCCAATGAATACGGGACATATTCATTTGGAAGTCTAAGATCTTGATAAACCGTCCATTGAGCATTGAGTGTTGAGTCTAACAAGCCGGTCGTCGTATGTTCGAATCGCAGCTGGGCAGTACTATTAGAGTCAGTAGGATCATTGCACTAGCCTGCTTTCCTGTACTCCTGCACTAGCGTGATTGTCCTGAGGTACTTTAACAACTGGTTGCGAAGTCTGTCGAAAAAGAACGGCCAAGCCTGAAGCTTCAACCACGCGTCATTGATTTCTGGGATTTCAAAAGCAGTGCTTTATGCTCAAGTCAAAAGTTATGTTCCCGAAAATGTATCATTGTGTTCTTACAGACGCAAAAGAACGCAATGATAAATTTTCGTAAGCATATCTTTTGATTTGAGCATGAAAACTACTTTTGAAATCCCAAAAATTAATGACGCGTGTTTGAGGCTTAAAGACGGCTTTGCTTTGCTCATCTTTAAATTAGGCCACTCAGAAATTACGCCTATCTGGTCATTTTGCATTAGAAAAATTCATGGATAGAAACCCGATCAGATGACTCTCACAAGAATATTACAAAATTGTAGCTCAAGTTGATATTTCTATCAAACTTTGTTATAAATGTGATAGAAAAACTTACGACACACAAAATGTTCTACCAGGATTCTATCTCGTTCTGTTACTCTGTTTGTTACAATTTGGTTATACAGCAGGGCAGAACACTGCTTTTTGTAACTCATCTTGATATAAACTAGATCAAATTATATCATAATTTGAAATATTTGTGATACGCCTAGAGCAAATTTTGTTACAATTTTTGTTATTTTAACTACTAATGAGACCAAGTTTATAACAAAACACAAATGAGAACTCATCCTGTTATAAATTTGATATTTTCATTTGATTGGAAAGTGATGGAAGTTGATGAAGTTATTGCTGTATAAGTTTGTTCGCAATAGGCGCAATAGGCGTTCGCAATACAGCGAAAGACGGCAGAAAAGTCTAGAATTAGCCAAAAGTCGAAGAATTGTGACAAAGTTAACAACTTTTGGGTCAGTAACTGATAGGTTCAGACCAGGCAGTCCTCGCACGACAGATGTTCGAGCAGATGAAAAAATCGTTCCTTCACTAAATTTGCGTTTTTATCGAAACCATTGAAACACCTTCAGTCACTTCACGTTAGTGCATCTCTGCATCTTCTTACAGTTTTTTCAGTACATCTATTGGATCTTGGCAACATATATAAATCTGGCGCTAGCAAAGTGTTCCTGTCGAACAAGTTTTGTAAGATATTTGTTCAACTGTTTGAACCAGCACAAAATGACGATCGAAACGCACAACATACGTGGTACAGGATATATTTATTTACCTGTTATCTCTTCTGTGTCGGTTGTACACCAGTTCGTATGGCAGTTCTTTCCATGAAATTCAATTCGCCGGAATCGAATCTGCAGAGAACCGTGCATTTCGTTGTGCAAATAACTGCAACCTTCCGTCGTCGCCTAGATAGTTAACTATTTCCTCACGATAGTTCCAGTCCCAGAGAGATGTTTGTCCAACTGCAACAACCATAAATCAAAGTCGTTCTTGATCCAGTGCAGTGATATAACTTTGAATTATTTACTATCGTTGCCATTTGCTTTGGCTTCAATTTATACCGTGCAAACCGGCTTGATCCCCAAGACATCTGCAGACTGCAGCAATTTGCGCTAGACCACGGTCGTGAGATTCTTATCGGCATCTAGTTCCCATCATGGGTGACGCATCATTATCAGGATGGAACTGATTTTGACGGCCAACGCGACGTCACTTGTTGCTTAAATTCACCGCAGACATTCCAACACTTTCACCACGACACTCATTAGCGCTCTAGTGTGACAACTCTGCGTTCCAAAACAAACGGACAAAAAATCCACACATCAGATTACGCACGCCTAAACGTGATTGTAAAACTATGTCGTGAGCGACGACGCGCGCGACCAGACAGAGAAGTTTTCATTCACTGCCGTGTGCCGAGGGTAGAAAGGAGTCGTTTCAATAATGAAATTTTAATTAGTAAACTGGTGCTAAATAAATGCAAACTGACGACGGCTGCTTCCAGCGCAGCGTGAGGTATGATGCACAATTATAAACCTTTTAACAGCTTTGATTGTATAGCTAGCTGCGAACTAGAGCAACACCCTGGTCCAGGCCCAAGGCGGTCACCTCCCGTGTTGTGACCGACTTTCAAACGTTTGTTCAGTTTAGAGACAGATCTTCGCAGAAATACTTTGTCAGCTCAAAACAGAAACATTCTACCATCCCTTCGGATTTATGTCCTGATGAAACCCGAGCAAAAACAAAGTCATATGAGTTGTTCAGGAAATCTTTCGCCTCTGTTTTTGCTTATAACGATTCGGAAGCTGTTACCACTTCAGCTCATATTTATACAACAGAAGTCTACAATTGGCGGCTAAACTTCTGCTATCTCGCTGCTATGCCATTCTCAGTTTAATAATCTCTCGGGTGTTCCGCAAGGTAGCAGCTTGGGACCTGCCTGGTTGGAGTTGGTTGTAAACTGATTAACGACCTGAAGTTATATTCGGTAATCCACTCTATTTTTGATTAAAGCTGGCTTCAATCCAGGATTCCAGGAGGAGTTTGTTGATTGGCACTAGAAAAATAGTATGTAAAGGGTTTCCCCAGAATCGTCTTAAACTAACAATTAAATGTGCATGTTTTCTACATACTTATAAGCGTGGATAACGTCAATGACCTAATACGTTAAGGTGGCGAACTAATCTTCGTCTTTCTCGACCGCCTGTTTTTGCATTAAAGTTGCACGTTAGTTTGGAGATTCTCATCCTGCATCAAGTCGCTGCTGTATTGTTCTTGGGAACGCCTTTTGCTTGAAAATCAATTTGGTGCGCTTAACAACCGACATAGGATTTGTGTATTGAACATGTTCAAAAACAATTTGTGAGGCTCTTATTGAGAGACTAACTTTAACGTAATCCAGTTAATCTTCCTCCCCCTGACCGTTGTCGTTTACTAACTGTTCTGACGCTTGAACAATGTAGAAATGTTCAGCATTTCTTCACCGTCAAAAAGATGTTACAGTACTTACTTTACTTTAGTGGCAACGGTCCGTTACCGATCCTGCGCCGAACGAATTATGGTTCTCCCTGTACCGTCGGTCTTGGGCTGCCGTTCTCCAATCCTCACAAACACCAGCTGAACGTGCATCGTCTTCGACAGCACACACCCACCGTGTGCGAGGTCTGCCTCGGAGTCTACGGCCTCTTCCTGGTTCTCTGCTGAAAATAGTTTTGGCTACTCTTTCGTCGAGCATTCTGGCCACGTGTCCAGCCCACCGCAGCCTGCCACATTGCATTGCATTACCTTCACTATATCAGCCTATTTGTATACTTGGTACAGCTCGTGATTCATGCGCACTCGCCGATCAGCTTCCTTTAGCGTTCATGATTCGTGTCCGTGAAGGGCCACCGGGAGGATGAGTGTTCTGTAGAGCGCCAGTTTTGTGCGAATTTCCAAACTACGGGACTTCAGCTGGCTACGTAATCCGTAGAAGGCCCGATTCGCGGCTGCAACTCGTCGTTTCACTTCGCGGCTTACATTGTTGCCACATATCACGAGTATACCAAGGTATATAAATTCCTCCACTACTTCATATCGTTCCCCCATCTTACTCCACCACGGCACCAACACCACTTGGCCACGTTCTCTGCCAGCAACCATGACTTCGTTTTGGCGGAGTTAATGGTAAGTCCCAATCTCGTCGCTTCCCTTTTAAAAGGCCTGAAGGCCTCTTCCACTGCTCTACGGTTGATTCCGATGATATCGTCGTCATCCGCAAAACCAAGAAGCATGTGAGATTTCGTGATGACAGTTTCATTCCTTTCCTCGTTTGCCCTTCGTAATGCACCTTCCAAGGCAATGTTTAATAGCAGGTTAGAGAGTGCATCCCCTTGCTTCAGTCCATCCAACATCACGAAAGCAGCTGAGGTCTTACCCGCTATTTTAACGCATGATCCGTCCAGCGTCGCACGAATCAGCGTAACTAGTTTCGTCGGAAACCCATGTTCTAGCATTATCTGCCGCAGCTCATTTCGTTTAACTGAATCGTACGCCGCTTTAAAGTCCACAAACAGATGGTGTGTCTGCAAGTTGTACTCCCGGAACTTGTCTTCAACTGACGTAGGGTAAACATCTGATCCGTCGTGGACCGACCCTCACGAAAACCAGCTTGGCACTCGCCGACGAAGGACTCCGCTAACGGTCTCAGTCTGCAGAACAGGATACGGGAAAGCATCTTGAAGGCAGAATTGAGCAATGTAATTCTTCGATAGTTTTTGCACTCCAGTCGATGTCCCTTTTTGAAAATTGGGCAAATGAGGCCATCCAACCACTCCTCCGGCATTTGTTCTTCCTGCCAGATCCTGACAATGATCTGGTGGATTGCTTCGTACAGCCGCTCACTTCCCGCTTTTAGAAGTTCAGCCGGGATACCGTCCTTCCCAGCAGCCTTGCCGTTTTTCAGCTAACTGATTGCCTTTTTAACCTCTTCCTGTCTTGGTGGCTTCACAGCTTGACCATCGCTTACAATTCCTATCCTGTCCCCGCTGATCTCCGCATTTTCCTCTCCATTCAACAGTGTTTGGAAGTGGTCCTTCCACCTGGCTGCTACAGCCGTTTTGTCGGTAAGCAAGTTGCCAGCACTATCATTGCACATCACAGGCATGGCCAAATTCCTGCATCTCACCGTTTTATAGAAACTCCGTTTGTCGTTGCTGGCGTATCGCTCCTTTGCACCGGCGAGCACGTGCTCCTCGATGGATTCTTTTTTCCGCAGCTCTAGTCTCTCTGTACCTCTCTCTGTTTTGACGCGTTGCAGCAGTGAACATGCGGCTCCTGGCCTGGTTCTTTTCATCTATCACTCTCTAACATTCGGCAACAAACCAGCTGTTACGCTGTCTTCCACGCGTCGTGCCTACCACCGCTCTCGCTGCTGTTTCGATGGCACCATGAATGTTCCTCCACAGCCCATTTATATCTTCTCCTAGCTGCTGTTCTGCGATTCGTTGGTCAAGCTTCCTAGCGTACTCCACTGCTACGCCGTCTGCCGTTAACCGCTGGATGTTGAAACGCAGCATCCTCTCAGTTCGAGCTTTCGCCGTGTTCGGCAGCCTTGCGCGAATCTTACTCACTACGAGATAGTGGTCAGAGTCGATATTTGGTCCCCGAAAAGACCGTACGTCGATAACGTCCGAAAAGTGTCGTTCATCAATCAAGACATGATCGATCTGAGAGCTAGAGTCTCCATTTGAATGCCTCCAGGTGTGTTTCCGAATATTCAAACGTGGAAAGTAGGTGCTACAGATGGCCATTCCTCTGGCCGCGGCAAAATTTATGAGCCTCAGACCGTTATCATTGGTCGACAGATGAAGGCTATGTCTTCCAATGACTGGACGTAAGAATTACTCCCGCCCGATCTGCGCATTTGCATCTCCGATGATGATTTTCACGTCGTGTTTTGGACACTCTCCATAGGTCCTCTCAAGCCTGTCGTAAAACTCGTTCTTAGCATCATCGGATTTATCATTTGTCGGTGCGTATAAGTTGATTAGGCTATAGTTGAAGAATTGGTCCTTAATCCTCAACACGCATATACGGTTATCTACGGGCCTCCACCGGATAACTCGTTGCTTTTGTTTTCCCAACTCTACGACACCGACGCCATGTTCTGCTTTTTTACCGCCACTGTGGTATATGTGGTACTTGAAAGAAGTGCCTGCAATAGGGTCTACTGCACGAAACTCTCTTTCTCCGGAATTTGACCACCGAACGTACTGAATAGCAGCGACCTACAATCCGAGTTGATGCAGCTCTCGAGTAAGCAAGCCAGCACGTGCCGGTTCATGGAGAATTCGGACATTCCAGGTACCACTTTTCCAATCATTATCCCTTAATCGATTCCTTGTCCCTTGCCGTGTCCTATACCGATTGTTCCGTTCTGAATTTCTTTCTTCGCTGTTCGTGGTAATTGAGTTTTCGGTATACTACCCCACCGGGGTCGCGATAGCTACATCCCGCTGATGGGTCTGCCATCTTAGATATAGCTTGCGGGATACATCATTTCATATTCAGCCGTCCGTTTCGAGACAGACGCTGTGTGAGCCGCCCCTCACCTGGAGAACAGGCGCTCTAGTTTGCACCTCCTAGCTTAGCTGCTTCAGTAAGTACATGAAGCATTTCTGGGTAAGGCCATCGACCGTCATCATTTGACTTAGATCTGCGTGGAGGCGCTAGGTGGGAGCTTGAGAGAGCCAGAGCTATATTTGACGCTCCTTCCAGGTAACTCTCTCCATTTCATACCCAAATAAACAGATAGTAATCATTGGTTAATGGATGTTTGAACATGTAACTGTTCCGACCGATAATAGGTAAGAATGAAGCGCAAAGAAGGTGGGGCCACGCAAACAGTAGAATGGAAGAATTGAAAAAAATCTTGCGACGATATCATTTATAGCTATTGAGCGCTATTCCATCATCGATATTTTGCAGTGCAGAAAGTGAGAACGTAATTGGCTGATTATTACATAATTTCATATGAAATTTTGACCTTATTATTACTGAATCATTGCATTGATTCATCTTCTCGACATCTTGGTCGACCGAATTTGACAGTACCCCCATTAAGATGGACCCTTCAGTATTGTACCCCAAACAACAGTGGATGTCCATTGATTTTCTATGAAGTAATTCCCAGCCCAGTGTTTTTGACGTTTCAGATTCAGTCACAGAAAAATGGCTACGTGCCGGGGGGTTGCATTGAACATTAAGTTTAACCTAATTATCTCTCATTTTACTGTTTCCTGATTAGTTTTTGTTTACTCCATAACTAAAGTGAAACTTTTTTAAGTTTTTCACTTTCTGCTCCTTTTAAAAGGTTACTTTTTACCTGGAGGTTGTCTATCAACCCAAGAATCTCAACAGGTCAAATCGTGTTAAGCAAATGTATGCATCCAATTGATTCTAATTCATACATAAAATGTATCAAGTAATTAGGACCTTTCATGTAAGCAGCAATTTGCTCCAGCAAGTAGAAAAAATGGACTGCCACGTATTATTTATAGAGTTTAGTTGCTGTTACTATCTGCAGATGAGTACAAATGGCCCACAATATGTCATTCTGTCAGTCGTTAGCATTGTTCGGATGGTTCCGGCTGCCTACGGACGGGTGTAGCTCGGCGATAGAGCAACTCGTATTTAAACCGATTGACGCTGATGCCATCAATTTGCAACCCCTTTTTCCCGTATGACGAGCGTAAAAATAAAAAGAAGCACGTGCATTTTCCGAAGTACTCGGATATAATCGGTACCGGTGACAACAATAAAATCGCGAGCAAGCTTTCGGGAAAGTGTGGTTTAATGGTTGGTTCAGGAAAAATCGGTTTGATCGTCACCTTTGGTAGTATTTTAAAACTAATGATCAGTTTTCGACGGCTGCTAGTAGTTACGGGATGATCAGACGTAGTGAAGTGTGAAAGTCGTTTATTAAAGGGCATTTCAGTTCCTAATACTAACTGCCAGGAAGGGTGAAAAACTGCGCAGAAAGTTTTCCAACTGATCGAGCTACTGAATGAGTCGCGTCAAGTTCCTCTAGGAGAGTACGCTCGTATGCTCATTATTCAGAAGAATAGTAGCAGGACAATTACAGACAATTGAACGTAATTTTTCTCACCTCCGTCTAAGACAATCCAGCCGTCGTAGTTGTTTATTTTTGCCGGCACTTACTTTGCACATTGCGGGGTAGAAGATATTTGTCTGGAACGGAACAGGGTACGCGTCGGTGCAGTGCTGTAAGTTGTTTACCTGTGCCTATACTGGTGCCTATACTATTTTTTCGCGTGTCACCACGAATCAATTGCCGTTGAATACGACCGATGATTAGAGGATTTGAAGAAGATCAGTGATGAATACCTTTGTAAGTAGTATTCTAGAAGGAATAAGATATACTAGTATTTATCTTTTCGGAAAGTGTTCATTTTGTTCTATGATAAATATCCGTATAAATCAATTAAACAGCGGTAATGAGAATATGTTTTCCTAATATTCAGAACTATATTTAGCAAAATTCTGACTGTTTTCTTGCCACATATATGTTCGTCATACAATAATTTGTTTTCTAGAATTAGGTAATTTGGACTAATCACTTCTGTCTGAGTCGATTCTATCTCAATCCGCCATCCGTCAATCCGCCAATCCGTTAAAGTGGCCATTATTATTCATCTTTGACCAAGAGTGCACACACGATCAGCCCTTCATAATTAGATTCGCAACTCTTACTCAATAGTCAACAAATTCTTCAGAGTTATCTATCGTTCGATCCGATAGTCCCTTCCATCTACCTTATTAGTCAAGATCTTTCGAAGAAGATAGAGTGCAAAGTGGCACCCACTGTTGTTGCTAATAAATCTGGTCCCTGTGTCACACAGAGCGCTGCTGATTTGCTAAGCCATCAATCATAGACGTATTCGAAGTGCTGCTGATTATACACTTAAACGCTCCGTTGATTACCGGTCGGAAACAGCTGTTCGGGAGGTGACGCGACTGCGGGCTGCGGGCTGGGAGCTGCACCGACCAGCCCGAACGGTAGTATATTTATAGCGCCAGTTGACGGAACGAGCTCGGACGAACTGGTTTGGCTTAGCAGCCTGTCGCGTACCTACGTACCTACTACGGCACGACCGTGAAGTTTGTTCGCATAAGCGAATGAACTTCGCAGGCTGGCTCCAAAGACGCGCACAAACGCATGCATCAGCACAGCAACAGCCGACAGACGCGACGACGGTGAATCATAGTTCTGTATTCATAGTGTCGCGATAGTATGTCTAACAAGCGAGCCATTTGCTGTCAGAAAGACCGAGTGATTACGAATTTTTCCACCAGATGGTGACTGGCTGCGTCAGTCGAGTTGCGAATTAGTTAAACGTATGATCAACTTTTCGCCACCACTTAGTCCAGTCCAGACACGGATGCAGTTTCTTAAAGCCGCCGTTGTTGGCACTGGCGTTCGTGCTGACGACAACACTTTAAGCTTCGCTGACGCGTTCATGCGTCACGACAAAAAACGTGAACCTCACTAAATTACACTAGTTGACAATATTGAGTCTATTACTTTTTTAATCGAATCTATTTTGGGGAACTGATTGAATACGTAGAGGATTGTCCCCGGTTGTGCAACACCCACCGTTTTTGACGTATTTAATGAACTAGCACTACCAAGATCCTAAGGTCATATTTAAGAGAAAAAAGGTTTTTCAACAAAAACTATTTAGCTATTTATTTCTTTTTTTTTCATCAATTTCTGAGAACGAGTTTTTTGGGAAATCGAATTTTAATTTTTAAAATACTTTTTTTTTTCAGTGTAGAAATTAATTTTAATTTTTTTCAGTATTTTTTATGAAAGTTCAGAAAATTCCCTAAAAGTCACTCCAAGTTCATTTTTTTGTAGGTGCTATAATTTTCGGGTTAATTTTTTTAATAAAAGATAGAGAAAAAAAATTAAGCTCTTTTCAAAAGTTATTCTAGACAAATTTTGGAAAAACTAAGTATGCAAATTTGCTTATTTACATGAACCCTATACACACACAAAGTTTCATTGAGTTCATTGAGAGAGTCGTGCCAACCTTTGGTCGAGTTGTTATCCGTCGAGGTCGAGAAATCCATTATAGAAGCCACTACGATTGTTTGCTGATTGAGTGGAAAAATATATAGTAACCGCACCCAACCACGCAAAGATGTACCCATCAGCCGCCATTAGCGCTCGTGGAAAGCTGGATATTGTACAGTTCACTTACGTTTTTGCTGCATTTACAGCGCTATCGCTGTTTCAGAATCCGATTTTATAGATTTTTCCGCTTATTTTGGCACTAATTTATAAATCCTAAGTCGCAAACTGAGGTCTGACGCTATTTTAAATTCCAAAATGGCGGATAGTGACAAGACATTTTTGTGCGAAAACCCCACACTTTGTCCGAGGGTACTTATTATTTCATGCATCATTCAACTTTCATGCACCTCAGATTTCTCTTCACAGGATGTTAGTATTGGTCAAAACAAGTAATTTAAAGAAGGTCTTAAAATATTCTATCTAGCGTTTTCAAGGTTAAATAGGGGTCATTCTCTCTCAAGGGATCATATCCGTTACAATCGACCACCTCCGATTTCAACCAAATTGGGTATAATTGCTCATTCCGACCCCACATTAAATTTCTCGAACATTTGTACGGATTGATCGATCCCCCTTGCAGTGACGCTTCTCCATTTTTCGCAGATGTTCGAAAAAAAAACACATTTTTCACTGCATGTCACCACAAGGGGGATTGGTCAGTCCTTACAAAACTTTGGGAAATTGAATGTGAGGTCGGAATAAGCAATTATACCACATTTGGTTAAAATTGGGGGTGGTCGATTATAAGTTACAAGGGATATGAACACTTGAGAGGGGATGACCCCTATATAACCTTGAAAATTGAGTTTAGTAAGAAACGCTAGGCAGAATATCTTAAAACCTTCTTTAAATTATTTGTTTTGACCAATATTAACATCCGGTGATGAGAAATCAGAGATGCATGAAAGTTAAATAATAAGTAGGGGAACTGAGGATAAAATGCCAAGTCGGGGGAAATGCACCACTGTAACTTTTTACGCATACTTACATAATTTCTAACAGCTGTTAAGATGCCAACCACTTTAATTTTATATTATAGACCCGTGTAAATTATATAAGCTTTCTAAGTTATGTAAATTCTATGAAACATCCAAAATACATCACAAAGGCGCGTTTTGCCCCGACTGGGCATTTTATCCACAGTTTCCTTACTATCAAACACAGCGTGAACCCTGCAATACATGCTTTTTCGTAGCTAGAAGGGCAGTTGAAAGTTGCAATCCGAGGTTTGACGCGGCTTTAAGATTGAAGATGGCGGCTGGAGGCTGACACCGTGGTATGAACATGCTCATAGTACGGATTACATTAAACGGGAATGGCTATAATAACACAAAAATCCTACTTTTTCGTCGTTTTGAAAGTCAAGATGGCAGACTTGAACTTCAAAATGGCACCAACATCGATCTTTGACTTCTAATAACCTTGAAAATTTTATGCGAAATGGTAAATCACCATTTTGCTCTTCCAATCCATTCCATTTGTACTTGCACAAAAGACATCAAACATCGTCTTCTAACAGTCCGCCTCATTGTAGAAAAGTTTGTGTTGCAGGGTTGGTGGACGGCTAAATAATGTATAAGATAGACCCCATAGTAGTCCTTAACCTCTTACCCAGTAACTCACATCTCTACTTCCTCATGGTACCAGTTGAAATATGAGCAACCTTAGCGGAGATCGGATAACCAACGCCGGTGGAAACTAAGGTCGGAACAGGAATGGAGGCACTTTATAGTTTTGGCACCTAAGAAGGCAGTCCGAGACTCGGTAGCGGCATCGACCTAGGCGACGAAACAAGGACAACGTATGGAAACTTGATACTTGAAACTGCAGATTGTTGAATTTCGCAAATGGCGACCGGGTGCTGCTCGAACAGTTGAAACCCCGTAAACTCGGCATCGTCGCTCTGCAGGAAATCGATCGCAAAGGAGAGAAAGTTTGGATGATTCGCGGCGTAAAGAGTCAGTTTTATTAAAGCGGTGGCAATACTAACTAACTGGCAAGGCTGGAGGTAATGTACGACAGTTGCCACGGCACAACGACAGTCGCCACGGCACAACGAGATTGTCAGCGGGGATATGAGCGCCCAGGTCGGTAAGGAAGAATTGTATAGACCGGTGATATGACTGCATAGAGTGCACACCGACACGAACGATAACGTGATCCGAAGTACCTTTTCCCACGCAAATATATCCACAAAATCACCAGGAGATCAATTGATTTACGTGCAATGAACCAGATTTACAACTTTCTCATAAATGGCAGACTCTAATATTATGAACATATGTTTTCTGCGAGGTACGGGTATTAACTCTGGCCATTACTTAGTAGCAGTATATGTGCGCTCAAAACTGTCAACCGCATACCGGACACGTCAAAGCCGTCCTCCTCGGCTGACCATCAGGCAGCTAGATAACCCGCAATCTCCCGAGAACTATACACGAATACTGGATGAAGCACTGCCTTCTTTCTAGGAGTTATTGCTTGGAAAAATTAGTGAGAACTTTGCCGAATACCGATAAGCAAGGAACCAGTTGACCACGATCCTGAACAGTAGCACCAAAAGGAGGACAGAAAGTGTGAAACAATTTTTCCGAGCTAATGACGCTAATGAAGTTTTACGAGAAAATGAACCAAACTTGACAGGGCTACACACCAAAACCTGACAGGTGCAGGGACGTACGAGGGAATCTCATCACAAACGAGCGCGAGGTGGTCGACAGACGGAAGCAGGTGTACGATTACGATGAATCCTTTAATAGTGAAGTTGCAGAAGGAGGCAGAACGAAAGTTAACTTAGGAATGCCCACGGAAGATAGTAATGTCCCAGCACCAGCAAGATGTCAAACGAGAATCGGGCTGCTAAAGACCAACAAAGCCGCTATTAAGGACCGCCTATCGGCAGAACTTTATAGACATGGTCGAGAAACGCTGGCAACGGCTCTATAGTGGGTTATTTTCAAGATTTTAGTGGTGGAGGAGATACCGGAGAGAATGGATGGAAGCAGTGCTCCCATCTACAAAAGCGATGATCGGCTTGACTGCTGCAAATATCGCTGCATAACGCTGGTAACCGACGCCTAAAAGGTACTCTCTCAGATCCTGTTACGCCGGTTATCACCGACAGCATAAGGTTTCGTAGGAAATTATCAGGCGGGCTTCATGGAGGCTTGCGCAACTAAGAGCCAGATTTTGACTACGCTGATCTTGTAGAAATGTTGGGATTGATTTTAAGGCAGCATACGATACAGTGGTTCGAGATCAGCTATGGCGGATAATGCACGAACACGGTTTCGCGCATAAACTAAATTGGATCAGAGCTAAATTGGATCGAGTGGTGTGTTTCATGTGAATTTCGGGGACACTCTCGAGTCCCTTCGAGACGCGATAAGAATTAAGACAAGGTGACAGCTTATCCTGCATGTAAACGTCTTTATGACTTGAACCTTCTTTATCGACTGACTTCGCAGACTTATTAGAGTACAGGGGACAATTACGGGGTAAATCTAGTGGCCAACTAAACATTTCCATTCCAGTCCATTTTTCTTCAAAAATGATGTCGCCCAGAACAAAGTAACAGCTACAGGGCGATGATCACCGACCTTATTGTACCACAATTGAGTACCCTTTATGTAGGGGAGCTGTAGTTTTAACAAAACGGCGCATTATATCACCTCGCGTGTACCACATTTGACTTAGCAGCATGAGCATGACCATGAGCATAAACAACCACACGCATCGTGGTTGCACCGATCTGAGCTAATGAAGTTGCACAGAGCCGATGCACAATTATTCAGTAGCTACGACTTTACAAATCAATTACGGTACAGGCCATGTCCTTGTGGTTGTTAGGGAAGGGAAGGATTGTTAACATTTATTACCATCTGACCACAACGTCTTGAATAAAATGAATAAAATAGGTTAGTTCAACATACGCTGTTGAAGCCGAGTTTACCTCTGCATCTCCACGAATGTCACAGGAAGAACGATTGTGTTAGTATGATAGGGTATGATCAGATTTGGATTCATTGTGGTATGTGATGCGATCGCGTGTGCCATATTTGATTTATTGAAAAAATTGTTTGATGAATGAAGAACTTCGTGTAATGAACCCGTAACTTAGTCTCCAAGATCATGCGATTTAACACCTTTGGACTATTTTTTGTGGGGTTATGTGGAGTCACTGATCTACGTCGATAAGCCACAGACGATTGACGCCTTGAAAGCAGACCTTTTGACAAGCACCGCTCGTTAGTAGCAGGGTTGTATGCCTCACCGGATGTTTTATTTAATAATTGAACGCCGAGTTGGTGCTGTGTGTTGAGAATCTTCCTAAGATAGAAGAAGTCCGAACGCTGTGCTTTGGTCTTTGGCTCAGCACAACACCGGTTAGCATGGTGTCATCAAATGCATGCATGATTTCTTGCTTCATTATTTGCTATCTAATACATTCATATTTGGTGTACGTGACTGAGCTAAGCTGCTAGAAAACTTGGACTAGGTACTCAGGCTTCGTATTAGAACTCCGCACTCTTGTTCGGAATGCCCCGTTAGGCACGGTGTCGTTCACAAGCTGTTACAACTTACAAGACAACCTACATATTTATGAACAACAGTGGGTGTCTTGAATGCGAAAGAATAAGATAGCCGCGTTCTGGTACGGTGTCGCACGGTGCGCCCAAATACATACAGGACCATACAAAAGAAATTTACTCCGAGGATTCGAGGAACATTTTAGCACGGCTCGTAGTGCGTTGCGTGCTTCCACAAGTCTGCTTGGAAGGCAAAAATGTAAGCGAAAATGGAACTTTCCAATAAGATTTCCTTCGTATCAGTAAAGGTTTCGAATAAAATTAGCAAAGAATAATTGTTTGAATGAACTTAAATTCATGGCAATTAATAGTGTTATTACTTCCCTTTCAAATTCTAAGTCTCTATAAACAGCATCCTGTTTGTAATGAGTTAAAATTCATTTCTTTCATCTTTCTTATATCAAATTGTCAACAAATCTCTTTTACATATCAAAATGGTAAATCGATTCAAGTCGCACTCCGCTTTCGCGATAATAAAGAGGCTTTCGATAAGACGCATCAATCAACAGAGCTCTTCATAAAAATAGACTAACCACTATACAATAAGTTCCCAATCAGGCAGACACGTAGCAAAATTATAATAGACTGTGGTGTCCCTACGTATAATAACCTTTGAAATGGTTACATCTAAATTCTAATGCGTTATGCTAAAGAACTATCATTATCGACATTTCTAGATATTTAAAAGCGGTTATAATAACTATGACGTAACGTATATAGTTGATTTACTTTAACGATTGTTATTGCAGTTAAAAACCGTAATAATCGACGTGCGACATTCGGTTTTATTCTTATTCTGTTTGCCGCTATACAGCGCACCACCTGCAACGTAGTTGCGACACACAGAACAAGAAGAAAACCGAATGTCGCACGTCGATTATTACGGTTTTCAACTGCAACAGCAATATTATAGTTATAATAATTGTAGGTAGTTAGATCACACAGCAATTAAGCTGAGTTGTTATAAAAGTGATAACATTTTTGTTAGTAACAAATGATACATACTACTAGATTCTGTTACGATCTTGATATATTTTTCTCTGATTTTTGAATCAATGCGTGTCATATAACACACTTATCGGTTGTAAAATACTGTTCTTGAAGCCTTGTGGTTAGCGGGGTTGATCAGCTAATTCTTAAATGGCAATTATGGAGTTGACTCACGATCAAGTCCAAAGTTTTTTCGCTACGGAAATTTTCTCGACTGGTTGAATGATCTAGTACACCAACAATCCAACGACTCCAAGATTTATTGTCTTACTTTTTCAAATATGTTTTAAACTTTTGCACAAATAACCTAATATTTTTTTATTTTCCACCCTTTCATTTTCCAGATGTCCCGCGGTTTCACTGACCTGCTGTGGGACTACGCAGTGTTCGCGGTGTTCATAGTTTTCTCGACGCTGGTACCGCTCTGGGGTCGCTTCTTCGGCAAGAAGGAGAAAACCAAAGCGGACTATGTGTTCGGCGTCGGCACGATTTCGATGGGCGCCATGATGCTGTCGATAGCCCGGGGGACGCTCGGTGTACGGTCGTTTCTCGGCTATCCGAGCGAACTGTTCTACCGGGGTTCCGCCATGTGGGAAACACTGTACGGAATGGTAACGGCCTACCCGATTGTGTGCTTCGTGTTCATTCCGGTTTATTTTAACCTCGGAGTGACATCGGTGTATCAGTATTTAGATTTACGGTATGATAGCAATCCTTTAGCTAAATGAGATATCTAATCCCTAATTGGAATTGTTTTGTTTTGGTTTAATAGATTCAACAGCCGATTGGTACGATGTCTAGCATCAGGAACATACATCATTCGATCGCTACTGAATTTGGGCGTAACCGTGTACACACCAACGGTAGCACTGAATACCGTGATAGGCATCCCGTACTGGGCCTCACTACTAGGGATCTCAGTTATCAGTATTATCTTCAACATACTAGGAGGACTGAAAGCTGCCATTACGGCCGATGTAATACAGGGAGTTACTATGATCCTAATATCCATAGCGATCATTATCCAATCAATGGTGACGGTTGGTGGTTTCGGGGAAATATTTACAATCCCAGCGGAACATGGTAGGTATCACGGGTCCTATTCTTATTAGATATGAAAATAACCGGAATTGTTGTTGCAGGCCGCCTGAATTTCTTTAACTTTACTGGCGATTTTACGATCCGCGTGGACACGACTTCTGCCTGGCTGGGGCAGCTTTTCATGTCGCTGAGTATCTTCGGATGCCAACAGAACTTTGTGCAGCGATATTTAAGCATGAACACATTCAAAGATGTTCGTCGGACGCTGTTGAGCAACATACCGGTTGTGATCGCATTGTTTTCACTTGCTTGGATTGTCGGAATGGGTGTCTTCTCTGTCTACGCCAACTGCGATCCAATGGCCGCTGGCTACACTAACAAAATGGACGAAATTTTACCGTTTTTCGTTGAGGATAAGTTTTCCTACCTGCCCGGAGTGTTGGGAATTTTCATGGCATCGCTTTTCAACGGTGCTCTGAGCTTAAACGTATCCAACTTGAACTCGCTGGCAACGGTTACTTGGGAGGATTTTCTGTCACAATTACCACGGTTCAAAGGAATTGGTGACAAGCAACAGTTGAACATAATCAAGTTTATCGGTTCAATCTATGGAGTTATGGTTATGGGGGTCGGTTTTACTGTTGGTCTGCTCTCTGGCGTAATTGAGAGCAGCATGCTGATGACCTCGGCTACATCTGGACCACTGCTGGGAGTTTTCCTATTGGCAATGTTGGTTCCCGTGGCCAACTGGAAGGGAGCGGCTTGTGGAATGATTGTTTCGCATATCGTCACCTTATGGATTACCTTTGGCAGCTTGACTGTCGATAAGGAAACCATTTTGATGCCAACTTCGATAGAGGTAAGCAAAAGTCTTTCGAAAACAGAACACTCAATAATATTTTGTTTTGATTTTAGGGCTGTACAAATGAAACTTTCTCATCCGGCATTTTGAAACCGACTAAATCGTGGCTGCTCGCCAACACTCCGCTGGAAATTGAATCTGACTTTTCCTACTTGGATACAGCTCGTGATGCTGAATCCTCTGCGTCGCAAGGTTTTCTAGAATCTCTGTACTCGGTGTCATATATGTACTACAGCTTGATCGGCACCTTCATCACTGTTGTTGTCGGAACCATCGTCAGTTATTTGACGTCTCACAGAGACGATGCGTATGACCACAAACTACTTCACCCGGCAATTTACCGCTTAAGTTTGATGCTCCCCGGTAAAGAGCGTCGTTATGTGAACAATTCCGACATTCGGCCGAAGGTATTGGCAGCCCCCAAGGTACCGGTGTATAAGCAGGAACAGGACAACCTAGGATTTGAAAATACACCCAGTGATAACAAACCGGAAGTGTTTGTCGTAAATCTGACCAGCAATGAGAAAGTTGGCGAAACACAACGCATTCCCGTGGAGGTATACCGCAAGCTGGATGAAAATCTTATCGAAGTTAGGACGTGAGGTCGGCTGCGAAAGATTATCATTGGCTGAAATCGCAGCTCATTGAGTTTATCATTCGCTCGTTATAAGACCAGTAGAACGTGAAAGACTGTGATAAGACGTAAGCTAGATGTTTATAAGATGACTTCCATTACGCAGGATGCAGCTGTTACAGTTACAGCTAGGGTAGATAAGTTATTCCTAGAGTTATTCTGACAAGCCTGTTTCCCACTAAGTAAATGTGTCTACTGTTATGCTTAGAAAATAGCTAATATTATTTAGTAATAAAAGGCCAGATTGTAACCGCTAGATTTTTTTATTTCATTTGTTTTTCCTGTGGTAAAATTCTACTTGGATTAATGGATAGAAAACACTCAATTTCTACTATTTTCCCTGAAAGCTTTATTAGATAAATGTTTTTATAAACTGCACGAGCTGCTGCACAACGAGCCCATCACCACCTATGGGCCGAAAAAAGCAATTAGTAGTTACGCGATTCTGAATGAAGGCTTGGACTTTACTCTAATTGATCAGGATCTGACAGCCGGTCTACTACTGAACCCAATGTGTCTCGAAGAAAGAATTCTCACAGAGATGTGTCGCCAATGACCGTCAACCAGTAGAATAAGATAATCAAACACATAGCTAAAAGATACATCTGCAAATTTTTCGAAAAAAGGCCTGACGAAGGTTCTCCGATCCGACCGGCAGTTTTACCAATATCGCTCAATGTTAAAAAAAGGTGAATGCCACCCTTCTGAAATATCCGGATCTTCTGCGCTGGTCCTTTTGATTGGTTCTATGATTGTAACTTGAGATATCCGCGAAACGTTCCACTAGGGGAAAATTTACGAGAAATGCCTACACTCACGCGAGCGAGTATAAGAACCACAGTATCCAACACTTATTCCACTGACTTTATTGTACGACAAACAACCGCCGTACTGTGCACATATATTCTACTACCTACACATTCGCAAGCGCACAGTCTCGTAGCGTCATTCTATACAGCCCGCTCACGAGGCCAACAACTCATGAGTAACCAACAGCCCGTGTGTTACTAAAGAGAATGAAATGGGTCCGACGACGCGACTAAGTGGTATAGGTCTTGGTATTACAAGCTGGTTCTCTGAAAAAAAAACGAATACCTGGCCACAGTTTTCGTTTCCTAGTGAATCGACAGATATACCAGTTGACTATCCGAGTCGCATAGTTTGCATGTAAGAGTTCCCAACTCGACGCGACTGTGAGCTGTTCTTGCACTTGTATTACAATTCACTACAAATTGGCAGTCTAAGCAACGTCGAAAATCTATGCACAAAAGAATATTTACTAGCAAAAAACTCAATCTACCCAAAGTCCATCTTTATTGCATTGGTCAGAAAGATTATTTAATATTCGACAAATACCGGATACTATCAAGGACACAAGGAAATGACGTAAGACCACATCCAAAATCAAATTCAAGTTGCAAAAGTTGATACCCTGTGTGACCGTGAGATCATCGTCGTGAAATCCGGGTCAATTAAACACGAATCGCTAAATCGAGAGCTGTCCAGCTTGTTCGCTTATTTAACTGTAGCTTCTCAGTCAATCAATGTTCGAACATTTTCTGATTGGCACCACAAAGAGCGCTCATAGTCCCATTGTAAACCAGGAGTGCACCGTAAATACGATAAATATTGCAATACTTAGTTCAACAATTTTGTAGATAATAATAATCTCTTTAAGTGCTCAATGCATAACTTATTTGAATTCAGTTTGGCTTAGGTGATACGATTAAATAAGTAAAATCGGAGGACAAAGAAAAGAGCAGGACAGCCCTGGTTAGATCAAAGCAAAAAGTAAAGTTCTGATGCTTCCAATAAAGAACAATTGCGGGACTGGTGCTACAATTCTATTGCCTTTAAAAGTCTCCCCCAGTCAGGAACGCCCATACAAATATGGCCGTCAAAAATTCATTTTACTACAACATTATGGTTAGATTTGTACTTCATTACTTCATTGGATCCCCTCACCATAACCGAATACCCGCACCTTACCATTCCATCACCAATACCGAGACTACAGGAAAGGCAACGGGTGCTTCTGGAGGTACTCGTCGCGGTAGATTTGCCCATTGATTGTACCTGTCAGGATGTATAGCTGGCTTATCTTGCCGTACCAAGAATTTTCCGGTGAATTGGTTCACCTTCTTCTTCCTTATCTCCTCCGAAATGACCAAACGTGACAACGCAAAACTACTACCCCAGCATCTGCTTGATCTCCGCCTTGATGTAAGTCTCGTCGTCCATCACGACGCACCTCAGTTTCGTTAGCCACTCTTGGTACAGTTTTCTGAAGCGAGTTGCTGTATCTTCGTTTTGTTTGTCGTTCCGGTTTGGTGCCTTTCGGACCTTCGGACGTCCGAACTATTACACTATTACAATAGCTCTCTTCTGAGAGAATACTAGACAACCATACCTCGCGATGGTGTACAGTAGGTGTATTAGCTCCCCAGGAGCTAGCAGCACTACATGCATGCATGATTGCGCAATTCGGAAATGAACATTTGTCAACCACTCAAGCTTGCAATTGAAAATAAAATCTAGACATTTTACTTTATCTATGTGCTATCTTCTTCTTCTTTTTTTTTTGAGGTCATCCACGAATAGAGCCATTTCTCGATATTCTCATATAAGTGAAACTTTCGATCAGCTAGAACGAACCCAATAGGTAATATTCAGACGGCGTGATATCTAGGGAATATGTTGCGTGAGGTTGAACTTTAAGCGTTTAAGCATTTTCAAGCCGTTTTCAACCAGTGTGGTAAAGTGAGGCTGCGATGGTTTCGTTCATTTTCAACAGCTCATAATAAATAACACGGACGACTACCAATCAAATATCACAGTGTAAAAAATAATTCAAGCCCACACTGTAAATAAAAGCATTACCGTGCTGTCCATATGACTTGCTATTTTCTGGGTTTTTGTACAAGTACATTTTCACCCATTAGGCTTATACAAATTTGAAAAAAAGTTTATGTCGCCCCCCCCCCCTTCAAAAATTTCCGAAATGTGAAGGGGCAAAAAAATAAAGCGTTATATTATTATGTTGCATTCTTTAGTGAAAAGCAAATTTTTTACAGTTCAATGAGTTTATATCTATAAATTATCAAATACTAGCTGACCCGACAAACTTCGTATTGCCACAAATTAACCTGTGTTGTACATAAATCATGAATCTCGGATGATCTTTGTCACTATCTCGAGTTTTGCAAGCCCCCCAGTGGGCGACGCTTCCGACGGCGGGTCACCGGCAACACTCGCGACCGGCTCGTCCTGAATGATCTAGTGTTACTATAGATAGTTTTTGTGGTCTTGTTATTGATTAATGTTTTATGGAAGAGTCTCGAATTTCTCGAGTTGGATTAGTTTTTGAGTTTCGCAAAAATTTCTGTTTTATTTGTATGAGAGTCCATATCCCCCTACCACAGGGATGAGAGGTCTCTAACTATCATAAAATAAATTCAAGACTCAAAAATCTCCTACATGCTAAATTTGGTTCCATTTGCTTGATTAGTACTCAAATTATAAGGAAATTTGTATTTCATTTGTATGGGAGCCCACCCTCTTAAAAGGGAAAGGGGTCGTAATACACCACAGAAAAAAAATTCTGCCATCTAAAACTCTCACATGCCAAATTTGGTTCCATTTGCTTGATTAGTTCTAAAGTTATGAGCAAATTTGTATTTCGTTTGAATGGGAGCCCCCCCCCCCTCCTAAAAAGGTCAGAAGTCCTAATTCATCATGGGAAAAATGGTTGCCTCCAAAAACACCCACATGCCAAATATGGTTCCATTTGCTTGATTAGTTCTCGAATTATGAGGAAATTTGTATTTCATTTGTGTAGAAGCCCCCCCTCTTGAAGTGTGGAAGGATCCTAATTCACCGTAGAAAATATTTTTGCCTCCAAAAACCTCCACATGCCGAATTTGGTTCTATTTGCTTGATTAGTTCTCGAGTTATGGGGAAATTTGTATTTCATTTGTATTGGAGCCCTTCCTCCTAATGTGGGAAGAGGTCCTAATTCATCACAGAAAAAATTCTTGCCTCCAAAAACACCTACACGCCAAATTTGGTTCCATTTGCTGGATTAGTTCTCGAGTTATGAGGAAATTTGTATTTCGTTTGTATAGGACCACCCCTCCTAAAGTGGGGAGGGGTCCCAATTCATCATTGAAAAAAAAATTGACTCCAAAAAATTTCATTTGTACAGGAGCCCCTCCTCTTAAAGTGGGGAGGGGTCCTAATTCACCATAGAAAATTTTCTTGCTCTCGAAAACCTTCACATGCCAAATTTGGTTGCATTTGCTTTAATCTCGAGTTATGAGGAAATTTGTATGGAAGTCCCCCCTCTTAAAGGGAAGAGGAGTTATAATTCCTCTTATAAAGAGGGGAGGGGTCTCAATTCACCATAGAATAAATTCTTGTCACCAAAAAAAACACCCACATGCCAAATGTTGTTCTATTTGCTTGATTAGTTCTCGAGTTAGGAGGAAATTTGTATTTCATTTGTACAGGAGCCCCCCCTCTTAGAGTGGGGAGGGGTCCTAATTCACCGTAGAAAATTTTCTTGCCCTCGAAAACCTTCACATGCTAAAGTTGGTTCCATTTGCTTGATTAGTTCTCGAGTTATGAGGAAATTTGTATGGAAGCCCCCCCTCTTAAAGGGGAGAGGAGTTACAATTCCCCTTATAAAAAGGGAGGGGTCTCAATTTACCATAGAATAAATTCTTGTCACCGAAAACACCCACATGCCAAATTTGGTTCTATTTGCTTGATTAGTTCTCGAGTTATGAGGAAATTTGTATTTCATTTGTATAGGAGCCCCCCCTCCTAAAGTGGGGAGAGGTTCTTATTCATCATAGAAAACATTCTTGCCTCCAAAAACACCTACATGCCAAATTTGGTTCCATTTGCTGGATTAGCTCTCGAGTTATAAGGAAATTTGTATTTCGTTTGTATAGGAGCCCCCCCCCCTCTTAAAGTGGGGAGGGGTCCCAATTCATCATAGAAAAAAATTTTGTCTTCAAAAACACACACATGCCAAATTTGGTTCCATTTGCTTGATTAGTTCTCGAGTTATGAGGAAATTGGTATTTCATTTGTACAGGAGCCCCCCCTCTTAAAGTGAGGAGGGGTCCTAATTCAACATAGAAAATTTTCTTGCCCTCGAAAACCTTCACATGCCAAATTTGGTTCCATTTGCTTGATTAGTTCTCGAGTTATGAGGAAATTTGTATGGAAACCCCCCCTCTTAAAGGGGAGAGGAGTTATAATTCCCCTTATAAAGAGGGGAGGGGTCTCAAATTACCCTAGAATAAATTCTTGTCACCGAAAACACCCACATGCCAAATTTGGTTCTATTTGCTTGATTAGTTCTCGAGTTATGCAGAAATTTGTGTTTCATTTGTATGGGAGCCCCCCCTCTTAGTGGGGGGAGGGGTCTCTAACCATCACTAAAACCTTTCCTGGCCCCAAAAACCTCTACATGCAAATTTTCACGCCGATTGGTTCAGTAGTTTTTGATTCTATAAGGAACACAGGACAGACAGACAGAAATCCTTCTTTATAGGTATAGATTAAAGCCAATAAGTTAAAGCAATTATCCCATTAGTATTGTTCAACTTTCTTTCACCAACTAACCTATATGGCTCCTATTACAAGTCACAGGCGACTATTTTGCATTCGTTCGTTTGTTCCATTTTAATTCAACTTGTTTTAAAAGAACCGAATTAGATTGTGGCAAAAATCAATCAAACAATATTTGAGTGAAATTCTGTACCGCTGTTGACGGAGAAATTCCCAATTGCAGTTGGCGTCATAGGTACTAGATAAGATAGAAACGACAAATTAGACACTCCGGAATATCAGCTATTGGTGCTTGAGGAGCTTCAAATTGGTCGTTTTATTCGGTAGAAAGGTCCAAGTACGTACCCTAATTTTGGATGTTAGGAACGTAAAACACAGAGATACAGTTCTTTACCATGAATTGGATGCATGCAGGAAGGATGTGACTGAACTGCTCGAAACTTGAAATTTACGAAACAGTTTACATCCTTAACATACAAAAGTGAACACGTTATTGTTAGAGAACAAACATCAACAGAGGAATGAATGGCCTGATATTCATGACTAAAAGGTTGACCAAGAAATAAACGGTTTCAAACGTGAATAGCTTCAGAGATTTGTTTTCTTAAAACATGACGGTAGCATAGTATATGCGTTTCAAATAAAAAAGTGGTAGGGACCTAAACTGCCATTTTCACACTATGGTCAAACTGGTTCATCTCTACCAGGATCCTTACTTTATGTGCTTGGGTCGAAAAATATGGAAGTTTGGTTCGGTTTGAAATAAAATTTAAGTACTGTACAAAATATCTATATTAAATTTTTAATAATTCAACAATATTTTGAGACCAGGACATAAACTTTTTTCCAAATTTGCATAAGCCTTATGATGCGATAAAGAAAACCCATTGGTAAATCAATTAGTTCAGTTAGTCTATTCACCCTATTCGGCCCAATTTTGTTTATCGTGTACTTTCCTGTGCGCTGTGCCTTCGCTTATATTATCCACAAAACTAATTACACTAAAACCGTTTTTACGCGGTTTGTTTTTTTTTCGAGAATTTCGGAATTTACGCGGTTTTTTACGCGAATTTAGGAATTTACACGATTTTGATTTACGCGGAACGTATCCTTCGCGTAAAAAGCGACTTGAGTGTATTTGAGAAAGTTTCATTTTTACATTGCGTTGCATGTTCCTTTCTTTGTACCTTGAGGTATAACAGATTTAACGTTTAACAAACTTATTTTTTAATGATATGCAGTGTAAGTTGCCTAGCAAAAGTCACAGTGACTTTACTATTAGTTCCTTATAAGAGTCTGAGTAAGCTTGAAATTTCTTCGTCAATGCGAATAATGGCCAAGCTTAGATTAAGGGCGATTTTTTAAAAATAAATACCTTGGTTCGTTCCCATTTTCATTTGAATATGATTTCCGATCAATATCTTTCTCAGCTACCTCGGAGGAAGTCCAATGTTTAAGCACTTTTTGCCGCAATCGAGGCCATGTATTATTGAAGACGTGACAAATGTTGTCTTCAAAAACGTCAATGGTATGCAGCTTAGGAGCGTAAACCATGGCCCCACAGGCCACAATAGAAAAAACGCAGTCCAGTCGCCTTAAATCACATAATCTAAGAAGCCATTACGCATGTGTGGCGTGGAATGTTACGCCGTCTTGTTGAAACCACAGTTACTACACAGTAATGGTACTTAATTCTGGTAGATCATTCACTGTTATGTTGTGATTGGCAAAAACATGTTTGTGTGTTTGTACTACTACTACTACTACTACTACTACTACTACTACTACTACTACTACTACTACTACTACTACTACTACTACTACTACTACTACTACTACTACTACTACTACTACTACTACTACTACTACTACTACTACTACTACTACTACTACTACTACTACTACTACTACTACTACTACTACTACTACTACTACTACTACTACTACTACTACTACTACTACTACTACTACTACTACTACTACTACTACTACTACTACTACTACTACTACTACTACTACTACTACTACTACTACTACTACTACTACTACTACTACTACTACTACTACTACTACTACTACTACTACTACTACTACTACTACTACTACTACTACTACTACTACTACTACTACTACTACTACTACTACTACTACTACTACTACTACCACTACTTTTTGGCATCCCAGCTATATCCCAAGTAGCACTTGTAACTAATCATAAAAATAAAAAAATACAAAAAGGTTGCACAGCAGTTACATTTAGGATACTTGTAACGAGTTAGGTTACATAAAATTAAAAATAGTTACTTTTTAGTTTTCTTGTGACAAAAATCTCAAAAAGTTACCAGGTAGTTACCAAATGACAAAATTGAAACCTTTTTTTCGAACTGTCAACGACTTGGTCGTCGCAAAACAGTCACATTTCAGTTACGAGTTACCAATTAGTTGTCAAGTGACACAAATGAAACCTTTTTTCAAGTTTGTCATCAACTTGCTGGTCGCAAAACAGTTAATTTTCCGTTACGAGTAGTTACGAAGTCAAAAATAGTCGGCTAGTAACATTCTCGCAACAACTTGTTCACTGTTCCTTGTAAACACAACGGATTAAGCAAAAACTAGATCTCAAGAATTTTACTTATGGTAAAGATAAACAATTGGTACACGGGTTGTAAAATGCTCTTGTAAATGCGTTTATTTACTTAATTGATGGTACTTGGAATCTTCTCCGCACAGACATTGATATTAAATAAACAAATTTTGATTATTCTCAAACGTCAAAACGATAAGTTACATCGAAACGAAATCGGAAATGAAAATAGGTTACAGTGTAACTTAGAAATGACGACATAAGAAATAAGTGACCACAACAGATTTAATATTGGTTACCGTAACCGATAGCGTAACCAGGTCGAAGGCTAAGATTACGTGCAACTAGAATGTAACTGAATTGTAACCTTCTATGATTAACACTGCTGGTAAACTGTTTTATTCAAAGTGAAACTATTCTTTGATATTAAATTAACACTTTCTTTTCACAAGAATCACTAAAAAAACACCTTTTCCCGATATCTATGAACAGTGTCTGCTTAAAATTATTTCATGCAATATGCCGAAAACGATACAAAACTTCAAGGACGATGGTGTAGTAGTTAAAACCAAAGGCAAAATGGCTATGAATTTTACTAAGTGATAGCGAAAACAATTTGTTTTTAATGATTTCTAGGTGAATGCTCCACTAATTCATTATTGCTAAGAATAAATTTAAAAAATCAGAAAATCAAAATTTTTATATTTGTACATATTTGTTTTACAAAAAATCAATTTTTCAAAGAAGTAAATAACGAAAAGCTAGATTAAATGAGAGCGCGTAATTTTTTCAAAGCTAGAATCATGCATTTCACCATAAATTTGAAACTGCATTAAAATTTGTGTTGAAATAACAAGCGAAATTTATACACTCTTCTATATTCAACAGTTAAATTTACTGCTTGACGTTGACAGCCATAGATTGAAATAATAAACCTGCTGCATTGTTTTCGCCATGCAATAAAACTTTCAAGATAACTAATTTGCCATCAATTGAAAGTCAATTTACAGTTTATGTGTAACTTCAATAGTAACCATTTTGTAACTATACATGTATCATGTTACATGGTTATTGAGTAACTGTTAATGTAACCATATTTAGTTACATAAGTTGTGCTATTTCGGTTACACAATTGTTATATTTTAGGTTACTGTAACCGAAGTTTTACATTTAAATTTGTCGCATATCAGCCGCTGCGACTCAATTGTGACAACGTGTGCTACTTGGGATATAACCCCTTAAATTGTCTAGTTCTTCTTCCTCGAACAGTACTTTAGATAGTGAATCAAACAAGCTAAAAGTAATAGTATTGCTAACATTGAACTAAAAGAGGCAAAGATGAAAAATTGCTAATAACTGTATCACTTGACATGTGAAACATACAGAAAAGTAAAAATTTGAGGAACAATAAATAATAGAAAGTAAGTAGTTCCTCTTCCATATATCACCGATAAAAATTGAAACCTTCAAAGAAGAATATTTTATTTACAATTGCAACCAATTAGGTAAAATTTCAATTACGACAGATAAATTGAAAAAAATAACGATATTTTTTACGCATCAATAAGAGAAGTACTTACTCATTTAACACGCGCTAAACGCGGCTGAAAGCCGGGAATAGCACGACATTTCCTTCGAATCTCGAGAGCTCGTTTGATGATATTTAGGCAGCAGCAAATCCAGTTTCAATGCCAATTCGGTCATCTCCGAGCGGTTTTCCATGTCATCTGTGTCTGCTAGTTAATTTCGCATACAACTTAGTTTCGGCGTCGTCAGCGTCATCTCCGCAAAGGTAGCCGCAGAACAGAAAGGTAGCAGTAAATCATGCGAAACACAACAGAGATTAATTTAATTTCATTCGGTTGATTCCAGTGACCGCTCAACTTGTAACCGGGAATGGGGCAAAATCGTGCCGTCATGTGTGACTAGACCGGTAAATCGCGCTGCACACGACATGTTGGTGCTATAAAGTGGAAATCATTTTCAGGTAGCTACCAGAGTCGACTTTTTAAGTGACATTGCGAAATATGTTTTGATGTTGGTTCTGAACAAGTTTTCTTCATTTGCGATATAAACGTGAAATTAGTTTTATTTGCGAATTGTATATGATCTCAATTCGATAGCAAACTTTCATCACATCAGAATGTAGGTAGCTATTTGTTAGGCAATAAAATTCACGAACGCGTCTGGCACTGAAAACAGAAAAGTAAACGAAATTTCAAAAAGCCTGACCTTGCTGCATACATTTCACGCCACAAATCCGCAAAGCGAGCGCATGGTAGATCGTGTCTCCGGTAGCACACCGTGCGTCCTTACTGCTTAACATTGAAACATCTACAAAGTGTCTTACATTGTTTGCTACGTTTACGAAACCCGCTGAGCATTCATTAAAATTTTTTGAGGATTAAAGCGAACTAGGTCGGTGGAACGTTCGCTGTCCAAGCTATTCAACGGGAGAGAAGCAATCGCCGGCGGCAACTTTTGCTGGCCTAGTTTGGCAGGCCGAAAAGAAAGCGAAAAATTTGCTCTTATTAAATGAAAACCTCGTAATAACAGAACCACTTAGCTTCCCATTAAAATGCAACAGACTCATCATTCTCCTCGCATCAGTGAGCACATCTATGCGCATTATTTCATAGCCTGAATAAACACTACATTTCGAGACCGCAGCCACAGCACAGCCAGGGTCGGTTGGCATTTCAATGCGAAGTATGTTTCGGCTATAGCAGCTTCTCGCTCTTACGGTTTCAACCCCACGAGCAAGGATTTTTTTTTGTTTCTTCTGAAGGTTCGAGTGCTCCCATCTCGTTCTTTCATTGGAAAACAAACCCTGTCCTGGTGCTGTGCCGTGCCGTGCTCTGTTCCGCCAGTCTACTTGAGACTGTAAAATGCAACCACTTTTCTTTATGAAGATTTATGAAGTAGCTAGGACTAGCTGGAGCTAATGGGAGGATGACAGGTACTGGCTCCAGTCAATGTCGGTAGGTAATGCAGAAATTGCATTTACATAACTCTATGTACACTTGAAATGAGTTTCATCGTGAGCATATTCTTCTTTTTCTCCTTCTTGGATTCATGTAAATTGTTTTCCCTTCGGGTGTACTCATATCGAAACGGGAGTATGTGAAGTCACTGCCGTTAATATTGAACGGATGAAAGATTTTAAAAGACGAATTGGGTGGAACATTTCTTAAGAGAAGTAAAGTCAACTAAAATGAACACACAATTTCCTAGCTTTTGCTTCGGAAGTCTCATTTCGACATGTAATTCAGAGCCAGTTATTCAACGGTCTGCTAGTAAGATCCTAAAAATGGTCAATGTCATAATACCTATTGCATTATAGCAGTAGTACAATATGCGTCCGTTACAGGCTAGATGTGGTGCTAAACAAAAGTCACTGAAAAAGCGAAAATAAACGATGCGTTATTTGAGGAATCTAGTTTGCAATCTAAATCCTTTCAAAAAAATTTACTCGATGGGTATTTCATTTTTATCAATGACTTCCACAAGACGACGCCGAAAGCAAGAATACGTCTTTCGAGCATACTCCTCAAACATCGCCTGCCATCTGCGCGTTATGATAGACTTCAGGGTGACTTCTCACTACGCCGAGACGTTTTGCAGGCTTGTGCTTCAATCTACGCCTAAATCACACAATCTAACGGGTTAAGGTCCGGTCTGCTAGGGGGCCACAATGTCTTTTGGCCAAAGTTTCATATTTTCCATCAGCCATCGTTGGGTCCGATTTGATGAGTGACATGCCGCTTCATGCTATTGTAGAACAACGTATTAATCCACAATAAGGATCCACGCTCAGCGAAGCACTTCAAAATCCTTCAAAACACCAATATTCACTTCGGTATTAATTTTAACACCGGCTTTAATCAAAACAGGCGGCATTTTCAAACCGTTCATGACACCAGCCAGAACAACTCCGATGTTTTGGTGCAGTACTTAAATCTATAACAACAAATACACTGTCAACAGAAAGAAGTCATTAGTTACAGAAATTAAAGCTTAATCATTTTCGCATTTTTTCCTGCCGCACCCTGTACTTTGACGTCAGACTTTGAATGAAAACTATTGGAGAGCGCCCTTCTGTGGGCACAGCAGCCCAAACCAATAATTGTAGCGGGTGCTGCTTGCTGGTAACCAATTTACGCGTTGGGTCAAATTCTTGTATGAACATTCGGCTAAGTATACTCTATCGTTTAGACGGCTTACACCTCGTAAGGTACGAGCTGTTCATTTGGAAAAATTTTCAGAAAAGCGTACTCACGTACAGTCAGTCCACAATCATGTGTCACACACAATTATGGGTCATTTTAGCTTTTTCTGCTGATTAATGCATGAATATTATACGAAGTGATTGATAAAACTGTTACTCATAAGTAGCTCTAATAATTTGCTCAATCATTAGCTGATACCTAAACGCTAATCAGCAGCTAGAGCTAAAATGACCCATAATTGTGTGTGACCCATGATTGTGGACTGACTATAACTTGTTGCCGATTCGGTGTAAGATCATGCAACTTTTGGCAGTTGCAAGGCTTTTTCAATATGCGTCGAATCGGATATTTTCAGTTCTTTAGCTATTTGATTGGTACTTCGTCATGAATTTCGCTCAAGTCGCTTCTTCACTTTTCCAACCATCTAAGATGACGTTGCGGTGTTTTGATGACCACTTCCATGTCGTTTTGCGATGCTACCAGTATTATTATACAGCAATTTCACAGAAAAAAGCGCAATAAATAGTTAAAATCTACATCTATTCTATCCAATGCTGGAAGGTGCACGGGTCGAACCAAGCTATAATCTAAGATTATTATTATTTTTTTTTTTTAACAGAAACTAAATATAATGCAACAATTAAAAGGTGTGTGTGATGAGCTATATAAAAAGTAATATCATGAAGTAGTCGTGGGATGTACCCAGTGGAACTAAGTTCCTTTGAAGGGTATCCCTAGAGTACTACAGGTTGGTGATTCTAATGAATTTGGTTAAGTGTAGCTGTTTCTAGCTGATGCAAAATCATAGCAAAAACTGACTGATATATGATTTGTAGTGCTGCTTCAAACGGGTTTTAAAAAGTACACGGTTATTTAAAATTTTCAGTCGTTCAGGTAGTTCATTATACACCGATGGACCATAAAACGAGATCCGAACTTGACCCATATTTGTAGAAGCTCTGGACCGAACAAGGTTGCTCGCATACCGGGTGTAATGATCATGATTTGTTATAGACAAAACGATGTTATGATGAATATTTGGGTTTTTTATTGTGTCGTACATGAACAAACTGGTTTGTAGTTTACATAGTCCGCGTAGAGGAAGAATGCTATGCGCCATATTTGTGTACAGTTGAAGGGAAGAGTATAATCGCGGTAGGTTGTAGATGATTTTGAGGCATCTATTTTGCAATGTTTGCAGTTTTTTCAGCTTGGATTTGCAAGCGTGTCCCCAGGCGAGAATTAGGTATTGCATATGGGAATGAATACAGCCATGATAGAAAGTCAAGAGGGCATCTCTAGGCACAAACTTACTAACACGGTACATTAAGCCGCACAAGGATGAGACTTTCCTTTGGACATGTTCTATATGATCACCCCAGGAAAGCGTGGAGTCCAATACCAAGCCCAAGTATTTAAAATTCGATACCAATTCAACTCCTTCTTGCTCAAACGACGGGTTGCTATGTGTAGGTATTTTTTTCCTTGGTGAATGGAAAACCATGTATTTGGTCTTTGATAAGTTTAATGAGAGCAAATTTGCATTAAAGTATCTCATAAGTACCTGCAAGTCACTGTTTATTGATGACACAATAGATGTAACATCGTGGTTTGGATAGAATAAAGCAGTATCATCAGCAAACAATTTAGGAGTTCCATTAAGCGGTATGTTTCCTATATCATTAATGTATATAAGAAATAAAAGTGGCCCAATATTACTACCTTGTGGAACTCCAATGTTTATAGATCTTGAAGAACTCTTGGCATCTTTGAATGTCACAAATTGCTGCCTTCCACTCAAATAGCTCCGAATAACATCGTTCGCTAATCCCCGTATTCCATAACTTTCCAGTTTTTGCAAGAGAATGTCGTGGTTTAATGTATCGAAAGCCTTTTTTAAATCAATAAAAAGACCTCCGACGATACATTTGTTGTCTATTTTGTTTATTAAGAAGTCAACAAGCTCAACGATCGCTGTTGGCGATAGATAGTGCGGGTTCTATGTTTGTGAAGACTTTTATTTGAGATGAAGAAGAATTACAAATTCCTACGAGGTAGATATATAAACATTAGGTTAGAGAGATTCCTCACATAATTATTGTCACTTACAATAGTAGCTCTTCGCTATCGCGCAACAGAATCAACTTCGGCGTCTTTACTGCACTGAATGTGTGTAGGAACCTAGTTTTTAATTTTTAGAATCATTTTTAGAACCAATTTTACGTTAAACTAAGTAGGTATTTTAAGTTTTACCCTTTTGTGTGTTCCGATTAACAATTTAGCTTAGTTCGCCAACGCCTTATATTCACCTTCGGTTCTATTCTAATAGGTTTAATATATTGATTAAATTTTAATTTAAGAACTATTTAAACTCTTACCAATATAGATTAGATATTTAGCATTAAGCCAACGAATCAAACAATAGATTTAATAATGAAAATTATGCAATTAAGGCCGAAAATTTTAATATTAAGCAGAGAAACGATTTTAATGAACTTTCACGTGCTAGTGTTCTCTTTTATCTTTTTCTGCCTCTTTGTCATGACTTTAACGTTTGTAAGTGACATTTCGCTGACGATCCTTCTGTCAGTCGCTAGGTGCGGCCGCAGTTCGCAATCGATTCAGCCAGGGGTGGACTAGGTACGCTGGTCGACGTTGCGCAACTAACACTCCCCCCTTTAATGCATCGAAGATCCTTCTGAGTTGCATTACATCCTACGCCAACGTCGAGCACCGCGAGCTTTACAGCCGGTCGCTCGTATACACCATGAACGGTTTGTACTGTGGCACACCTCACTTGTCCGTCGGTTGCTATTTTGGTAGCGATGACTCGGCCTTTGGGCCAGCAGTTTCGAGGAAACCTGTTATCGACGATAACCACGACGTCGTTGATCTTGATTGGTTTCACTTCTTTGTACCATTTCGTTCTACGGGTCAGCGAGGGAAGATAATCGTGCAACCATTGCTTCCAAAACCGGTTCGCGATGCTCTGTGAAAGGCACCAGTTCTGTTTCTGCCGGGCAGGGCTGTCGTCGAAGCAGGTCCATGGAAGCACACCACTCGATGATCCGATGAGGAAGTGGTTTGGTGTCAGCACGGGAGATTGATCATCATCGAGAGGGATATCGGTCAAAGGCCTCGAGTTCACTATGTATTCCACTTCTATGAGTGTACTTCGCAGCGTTTCATCGGAAGGCAGTCGGTTTGGTAGCAGTTTCTCCAGGTTCTGTTTAACGGTACGAATCAACCTCTCCCAAGATCCGCCCATGTGAGGAGACATGGGGGGGATGAAGCTCCAAGTCGTCTGCGGTGAGGTGAATTCTGCCACGATTTCATCGTGGTTCAATTCTTCGAGTGCGGTTTGTAGTTCCCTGTTGGCGCCCACGAAGTTCGTACCACGGTCGCTGTATATAGCGGCCGGCACCCCCCTCCTGCCCATCACATTACGTAACGCCATTATACACGAGTCAGTTGTGAGCGAGTGCGCAACTTCCAGATGGATAGCACGTACAGTCAAGCAAGTGGCTAAGACCCCCCAGCGTTTTTCCACTCGACGGCCAACGGAAACTGTCATTGGGCCGAAGTAATCCACCCCCATGTGGTTGAAAGGTTTGCTGTAGGCTGCAAGGCGTGACGGCGGCAAATTACTCATCAGCGGCGCTTGTGGACGAGCTCGTTCGTTTTTGCAGGTTTGGCAACTATTCCGGACGGACTTGTAGACGGATTTCATTCTAGGAACGTAGTAGCGTTGTTTCAGCTCATTTAGAACAGTCTCGTGGTTCTGGTGCAGGAACCGCTGATGGACGTCCAGCATGATGAGCCTGGTGATGCTGTGCTCCCGAGGAAGGATAATGGGATTAGCGATGCTACTGTCGATGAACTGGCAAGCGCTGGTTCTCCCACGAACCCTAAGGAGTCCCTTTTCGTCCATAAACGGACAGACGCGGAACAGAGGGCTGTTCTTGGGGATTTGCTTTCCATGTGATTCTCGAAGGCTAGATAGGATTGCAAGCTCCTCTCCGTACACGCTCCTTTGTGCTATCTGGTACAGGTAGCATTCGGCCTTGACCAGCTCGTCGTGCGTGAGTGGTCCGCAGGCTTTGGAAGTCTTTCGCATTGTTCGCTGCATGTTGCTGATAGCTCGGAATACGTACGCCGTAGTCTTCCGGAGGATAGACCACTTGCTGAAGCGGCTTGTGTCGATGATCGGCTCGAAAACCTTGAAGTGAAGATGAAGATGCGGTCGAAGCTCTGTATCGGTGACTGCGATGGACTGCGGCGTTGCCGGCCATTCATTTTCTGTTTCCCGAAGAAAGTCAGGTCCACAGAACCATCGGCTAGAGTTGCTTAGGTCGGGAGTACTCTTCCATTTGGTCCCATCGTCCGCCACGTTCAACTTAGTAGGAACCCACCGCCATTCCCGTAGATCCGTCGTTTCAAGGATCTCGCTAATCCGTGCGCCCACATACTGGCTGTAGCGCCGATGATCCGAATGCAGCCAGCATAAGACTTCCCTGGAATCTGTCCAGAAATAACGCTTTTGAACCTTGATCGACAAGGATCCTAGAATAGAGTCCGCCAGTCTGACTCCTAGAACGGCAGCCTGTAGTTCAGATCGCGGTATAGAAAGAAATTTCAACGGTGCAACTCTGGTTTTCGCCCCAGCTAGCGCAACATCCACTGTACTTCCTTCCTGGAAACGTAAATAGACGACGGCCGCGAAACCATTCTCGCTCGCGTCCACGAGGGTATGCATTTGCACGGTGCCTTCTGCAGATGTGGTAATCCGGTAACAGCGGGGAATCTTGATATCTGAGACACGTGGGAGGACCCGCAGCCAGGTGAGCCACTTTTCAAAGTGGGAATCGTGAATCTGCTCGTCCCAGTCGACGGATGCTCTCCAGATCTCCTGCAGTAGGCTTCGGAGAAACATCAGGAAGTGACTGATCAACCCCAGCGGGTCGAATACCATCATCAAGGTCCTCAGCACCTCGCGTTTTGTAGGCCGTTTACGCCCAGACAGCAGGTCAGCTTCATGGCGGGGAGACAGCTTGTATGTAAAGCAGTCCGCTGCAGTATTCCACCACATTCCGAGCACCTTTTCAGTGGTATCTGCATCTCCCATGCTCAGGTTTTTCTCTTTGGTTTCTTCTCCGTCTAGCGCAGCACCTACCGTCGATGAGTTGGACACCCAATTTCGTATTTCAAACCCGCCAGATTCGTGGATTCGCTTCACATCCGTCGCCAGCTGGATTGCATTCTCCACTGTCTCAGCACTGATCAGCATGTCGTCCACGTAATGCTGATGAACAATGGCATGGACGGCTTTTGGATACTCCTGCTCAAATTGCATCGCGTGGGTGTTTTTTACATACTGAGCAGTGCTTGGAGAGCAGCTCGCGCCGAACGACATTACTTGCATGACATATGTGCTGGGAGCTGTGTCTGCTTCATTCTCCTTCCACAGGAAGCGTTGGCAGTGCTGATCCTCCGGTCTCATCCTCACTTGATGGAACATTTCCCGGATGTCCCCGGAGACAGCCACACGAAACTCCCGAAATCTTACTAGAACAGATAGGAGAGAGGTCAACTGATCGGGTCCTTTGAGAAGCACGGAATTCAAAGATACTCCGTACGAAGTCGCTGCCGCATCCCAAACAAGCCTTGTTTTGCCTGGTTTGTTGGGATTGACTACAGGAAACATCGGAAGGTACCAAACTCGGTCACGTCTCATCTCTAGTTCCTTTGCTGAAAGTTTCCTGATATAGCCCTTGGCCAAATAATCGTTCACTTTCGCGTTTAGCGCCAGTGCTAGATTCGCATCCTTCTGCATTCGCCGATCAAGGCATTCCCACCGTCGTAGCGCCATCGATCTGCTGTCCGGAAGCCGGACGTTGTCATATCGCCAGAGAAGGCCGGACTCGTAGCGTCCATTCGTACGTCGTGTTAGCGTTTGCAGCAGCTCAGTCGCTCTTTGGTCATCGTTGGATAGCAGTAGTTTGTTCGGCTTACTGATGCCAAGGCTTTCCAGTGAAAAGTACTCTTTCATGGCCTCATGCAGCTCCTTGTCAGATTTGGATTCGCACTGACAGATTTGAATGCTGTGGTGATTAATGTGACTTCCACCATTCGTTGTCCTGGAGCAGCGCCCGTAGATCATCCAGCCCAGGCGCGTCTTGACTGCTATTGGTTCGTTCGATTTGCCCTCGCGGCACTTCATCACGTTGCCCAAGCTTGCGTGGTCCAGACCGATGAGAAGTCGCGGGCTGACCTCTTGATATGATTCCAGCGGCAAGCCTTGCAGATGACGATACTTTTCCTGCAGCTCAGGTATCCGTAACGTTTGCGGTCGAAGTTCTAAGCTTCCCACTGTGTGCACTTCGGAGAGCTGGAACTTCTTAATGGGATTCATGACGCTGGAGATGTAGAAGTTTACCTTTTGCGACTGGCTTTCCATTCGGTTAGTACCTCCAGTCCATCGGAGACATAGGGACTTCGTAGGTCCTTCTACTCCTAGTTCTCTGGCCAGACTGTCCTCCATCAATGTGAGTTCTGATCCATCGTCAACAAAGGCGTAAGTTTGCACTACCTTCGAAGGCCCGTGAAGTACAACTGGCACGATTCTGAACAGGATTTCAGACTGGCATTGGTGTACGTTACAGCTATTTGTAGCTTGATCCCCGCGGTGCTGTGGAGGCGTTGAGGCCGGAGCAGCAGATGAAGCCGATGAATACCTTTTTGCGTCGTGGAGAAGTGAATGGTGAAGGAAGGAACAGCCGTCAACCCCGCACGCCTTGTTTTGCTTGCATGGACCGTTATGCCTCCGTAGACACTTTCGACACACCTTAAACTCCCGTACAACTGCCCACCTCGAGTCATAGCTGAGATCTTTGAACCGCTTACACTGCGCTAAGGTCGAACAATTTCCTTTGCAGCCCACGCATTCTCTGGCGGGCTCCTTAGAAGTAGGCTTACTGCACTCTGCAGAGACCGACGGCTTTCTCGGCGACTGGTAGTCCTCTTCGGAGTGAAGATTCAAGTAGCCGTCTCTCTTCGAAATCCTAGGACGGTGATCACTGCCCGTAGCAATTGAAACGGCGCTGGCATCCTCAGCGATAGAGCGTAGCCACGAACTGAAGTCCAGAAGGTTTGGATTAGGATTGCTTCGGGAGCTTTTAGCCCAGTCCAGCTTCAACGTCGGCGGCAACCTTTCCACCAACTCGTACCTCAGGGAAGCGTTGTACATAAAATCTGCTATCTCACAGGCTTCGACTGTCGCAACTAGATTTTCCACGTTGAGGGCAAACTGGATCACAGTATCCAGCCTTTCGATGCTAGGAGACGGCAGTGAACGGATCTTCTTAACGATTGCTTGTATAATCGTCTCTGGCCGTCCGTATAACATCTTGAGAGTGGCCATCACTCCATGCACATTCGATGGATGGAGCAAACGGCACTTGACAGCGTCCAACGCCTTGCCTTTGAGGCATTTCCGCAACCTGAGCATGTTTTCCTCGTTCGAGAATCCACAGAGCTGTGTGGACGAATTGAAAATCGAGAAAAAGAGTGGCCAGTCTTCTGGTGTTCCGCCAAAGTCCGGTAAGTCTTTTGAAACGGCCTGTCTGGCGGCCAGCTGACTCCGATTCAACAGGTACACAGTGTTTTCACCTTCGATCCCAACCGCCGGTGGTGTATTCCTACGCTGTGTTTGAGGGACTGGAGTAGATCCTTGTCCAGGGATGAATTCTCCCTCAGCGAAGGTTCTGATAATGCTCCGGCTCACAGGTGGCGCAGGCACCTCAGGGCGGTGCGTTGGTGCGGGTTCCTCACGTGTATTTATCGGTGGAATTTGTCGGTCGATGGTTCTGTTCTGGTCTACAGGGGGTAGAAACCTATCGCACCACTGTTTCCACAACTCGGAGATTGTAAGCGCCGAAATACCTTCAGCATCCGAAAGGCCAACTTGCGGTCGCGGAAGGGTACACCTGTTACTTTGAACGTTCCTGGATGATATGTCCGTTTTAACTACGGGCGGACCTCGTCGGTCGAAAATCAACTGATTGTTGATTTGTTGAGCCTTCTCAACGTCGTTGACGGCTCCTACCTGCGGCGCTTGGGGTGGAAACCTGACTACCTGGAGCTCCTGTGATTTGTTCGGTACCCGTTCGTCTTCCGGATCTGCATCGGAGAGGCCGGAATCATCACCACACTTCTCCGTGTTATCAATCCACTGCTGTACTTTCGACGCATTCTCCAGAATGGAATCCGGATCGCTGGCCTGGGATGAAGTCTCACCCTCCAACTCCTGCAGCAGGCTATACTTCTGATCCAAATACTGCAACTGGCATTTCCTCTCCTCCTTGAGTTTCTGCAATTGTAGCTCGATTCTCTTTTTATCGCTACGCTTGCTCGACTTTCCAGTCGATTTGACCGAAACTGCATCGATGGGGGGTAGATTGTGCTGCGACAGCTGCTTGGTACTTTCCTGGATTACAGTGGCAATTTTTCCTGTCTGCACTGCACTGGGGGTCTTAATTGAAAACTCACTTGCACATCTGGGGCACGACCAGCTTATCTCCTCCACTGACTGACTCACATCGACACACGAGAAATGGTACCACGAATCGCATTCGTCACACTGTACCATTCTGATATTGTCGGGATCATCGCATAATCCGCAACTACTGACTCGATTTTTGCGAACGCGACGCGGGGGGTTTTGCCTGACTCGGGTTTCGCGAACGCGACGTGGGGGATTTCGTCGAACGAAGGCATTAGTCGTAATGATGGCAGGGACTGATATGCGTTTATTTTTATTCTGCTTCGCACTAATTTGTGCTGTGGGAGTTTTGGGAATAGCTCCTTTTGCGGTACTCACCATTTCGGTAAGGGTTACCTGTTGGCTAGGAGGGGGTGCGACCGTCGAATAAGACTCACTTGGAGGTTGGACTACCGTTTCCGGTACTGCCGACACCAGCTGAAGCTTTGGATCAAGCTGGACGACACTCTCCAATTGTCTCGTCGTCTCCGGATGATTTGCCATCTCCGGATGGTTCACGTTGCCCGCATACGTACCACCAACATTGGTTGAACTACCCTTCGCACCGGGGGATCGTTGCTTCTGGGAACCGTCGCTCGTTTTTCGACTCGCCATTCCTCTTTCCTGATATTGAATTTGTAATTCTTCTTCATCTCAAATAAAAGTCTTCACAAACATAGAAGCCGCACTATCTATCGCCAACAATCGCCGTAGAGGTACTACATCCTTTCCTAAACCCGTACTGGAATTTATACAAAACATTGAACTTATTCAAAAAATTTATTAATCTCTTCACCAATAGTCTTTCAAAGATTTTATTTATTACAGACAGTGTAGAAATAGGACGATAGTTGCAAGGGTCAGACTCATCCCCAGATTTAAAAACAGGCACTACTCTTGCAACTTTTAAACAATCTGGGTACCTTCCTTGGCTCAGTATTCTGTTGAAAAGCTCTGTAAAAATGTTTGAAAATGCATTCGAATTTTGCTTGATAATACTTGCTGGTAGATTATCAGGTCCACAGCTTTTTTTTGTATCTAGATCGTTTATTACAGAAGAAACCTCAGCTAAATCAGTGGGTTTAAGATAAATTGTTTGCTCCAGACGGCTTACAGTTGCCAATGGATTATACAGTAGACGGAGAAAGAGGCACAATTTGTGTCTAAAAATAACCCAACCCATGTTGCTAGCTTAATAAGGGGGGTTGTGCAGTATCCTTTGTCCAGCGCCTCTATGGTTCAAAGGTACAAAAACCAGCGAGCCACATGCCCTGGCGGGTGTTGTGGGTTCGAATCCGGTTATAATCTCAGATTATAGCTTGATTCGAGCCATGCACCTTCCAGCATTGGACAAAAGGTAGGAGTCACAACGACAACTTGTTAACCGTAGCTACCAATAACCCTACCCCCTCAGCTTTCCACTCTTAGCCCTCCATTAAAAAAAAATCTGCATTACTTTCCCCTAACGTCCCTTCATCAATTGTAGATCCACCGTTTTAAAAAATATTAATAAATATGCTTGACCGCATTTCAAGTTCAAGACTAAAAACATGTGGTTTGGAATAGTACATATGTTCATGAGGGATGTTCAGCGTTTTTCGAGAATTCTCCACACTCCAACTCAAGAAATCTTGCAACTCGCAACTGTGCATTAGTGCTGTGACTATGAATTACCTGATTTTTGTTTCGACATTGGTTGTTTTTTACATTTGGAATGTACATATGAAAAATGTGTAAGCGAAAAAAAACTCGGCATAAAAAATTAACGATGATAACGAGATTGAAAAGTGTGTCGTATGTCGCTTCTCGTCGGCATGTGCTTATCTCTGTAAACATTGGAAAGTATGACGTTGTGTAAAGTATTTTTTTTTTTAATATTCCATGATTTCCTAGTTTTGGATAATTTTCTTTATTTTTTAGGATTTTTGACGTAGGACTACGTCTTTGTTTACTATCTGGGATTGGGTAGCACTTTGTGAAAACGAAAACAGAAGTGTAACGTTGGAATGAAAGATTTCAAATTCTAATAACTACTAAACTACTGAATGAAACTGAACAATTTATATGTCGTTGGAAAGATAAAATGATCAGCAAATTTATGGAGGAGGCGAGAGAGCAATTTTATGGACGGCGTAAGAGGGGGGAGGCGGGTTCCTATACAAATGAAACCCAAATTTCCACAAACCTCGAGAACTAACCAAGCAAATGGAACCAAATTTGGCATGTGGGGGTTTCAGAAGGCAAGAATTTTTTCTATGGTGAATTGAGACCCCTCCCCTCTTTAGGAGGGCGGAGGGGCTCCCTTACAAATAATATACAAATTTTCTCATAACTCGAGAACTATCCAATCAAAGGGAACCAAATTTGGCATGTGGGGGTTTTTGGAGGTAATATTTTTTTCTATGCTGTACTGAGACCTCTTCCCCTTCTGAAAGGGGGGGATGGTTTGAGACCCCTCACCACTGTGGTAGTAGGATGAGGACTCTCATACAAATAAAACAGAAATTTTTGCGTATGATCCATATTTTCTGCTATGTAACAAGCTGTAAGCTGTGAAAGTAAACTAGTAAAACCTTCTTGGAGCAAAAGACAGAGAATCGACGCCGTTAACTTACGTGCCTGTTGCCATTCATGTCAAAAGAGAAGGACATTCGAATGGCACGTCATTCAAATTTGCGATGAACGTGCTTTGGCTTCAAAGCTTTAATGTTATTTGTAACCAATGGTCTTTTGACGTAGGACTACGTCTTACGGCAAGTTTTTAGATAGGGTGTCATTCCAAAAAATCGAAAAATGCGAGCGTCACGAAAAATGAAAGGTTTGGAACGCTAATAGCTCAGCGGTTTTCCGATCGATTTTCAATATTCTTACACCAATCGATCGGTATATCTTCTAAGAATTGACCCAAATGAAGAAAAGTATGGATTCTTGATGTTGAACTATTGAAAAATTGAAAATAATAAACCTATGTTTCACCAGAATTCTCGCTTCGTGATTGGTTGGAAGATTCTTTGCGATGATTTATACCTACACCAATTTGATATCTGTGCTTGGGAAGTACACCAAAACAAGTGACAAAGTTTCCTCATTTCAACAAAATTTCTTAACACCGCGGTTAAACCTAGACCATTTTGATGTCCTTGCTTGGGAAGTACGCCAGAAAAAGTGACAAAGCACCCTCGTGCCAACAGATTTCTTACGAACGCGATTAAACCTAGTCCAATTTGATGTCTGTGTTAGGGAAGTGTGCCAGAAAAAATGACACAAGTTCGTTGTCCCAACAGATCGCAAATTCTTTGATGCGAGACGATTAAACCTCGGCGAATTTGATAACTGTGTTTATTCCTCTTCCGTTATAGGGATTTTCAGAGAGCATACAGATGCATAATTGGTTACGTTAAAGAAAGGGGAGCTAACTGGGAGGAAGCCAGCAGGGGGGAGACGATGAACGTGAGCATTTATACGTTCCGCTGTAACTCTGAAACGCGTGGAAGGTTCCTTATCAAACTTAGCACACATGTTCTATGACATAAAAGAAACGGCGCTGGGGGACTTACAAAAAGGGATGATCTCTTACAAGGGGGATAAGGAAAAATAAAATGGGTAAAGAGGAGCGTTTCTCTTGCATTTGTACTGACAGAAGTTGTACAAGTGGCTAAATGACAAGACGGGGTCTCTGAAAGGGGGGATAGAGTGGCCATTGACGAGGGGAAGATATGAAAACGTAAAAAAAGTTTGTCTTGCTTTATAGAGATTATCAAAAAAATAAAAGATAGATTTACAAGTGGCTGGGGGACAATAGGGTGAGGAGCTGGCAAGGGGAAATGACATATTCAGATTACCAAATAGACTTATGTTTCTCGCATTATGAGAATTTTCGTTACAGTTACAAATAATGGCAACGGTTACAAAAAAATGCAAAAATGGCTGAGAGACAAAGGCACCCGAGTAAAATCAGCTAGTAATTCATAAACAGATTCCAAAACGAATAGTTTTAAATTGTCATTTTCAACACTTATTTGCAAAGAATTGTCAATAGTTTGCTGGTGCGACTAAGTAAATGAAATAGTTTTAATAGCATAACGATGCAAATTGTTGTACGTGAAGAATAGTTGCTCGTTTTTTAAAGACATTTTACGTTCAGGACATCAAATTAATTTAGATTGATATAAGGGATATAAAACCTTGAAATTGTTTTCGGAAATGAAAACGAATGAAACCGCAGGTCTGTAGGGTGATTTATATATTTTGGACAGGCGTTACGCGTATTCTATGTTGGACTTTTACGACAAAATCAAATGGAAAATGTCCAAAAAAGACGAGGCGTAACGCTTGTCCAAAATACATAAATCACCCTACATGTAGTTGTCGTTCCAGATCTGGGAAGCAAAAATTTACTTACGCGTGATTGGTTGGTTTATCAATTATGACAATCCCTCGCGTTTATAAGTTATTTTTGACCGACTGATTTAAATATCTTTTAAATTTGCTGAGAAACGACCGAGTAATTAGTGTTTAAAACATGACTACTTATAATGACGCTCGTTTTTAGATTTTTTGGAATGACCCCTTTCCACATAGCCGTACGATGATCTACCTTCCAAACTTTGAAAGCTTTTGAACACTCGACCAATTTTAAGTATTGACGCTACAAATGAAAGGTATTCAAAAGGATTTTCGTTTCTTCAACAAATGTTTGTTGAGACTTTTCGAAATAAGATCGAACTTTTTCTTCAAATCGGCAAGTTTGTGCGTATGATGTCCACGCTTCGGATTCTCATTCACTTTTCCTGGAGACAGTTGAACCGATTTTGAAGATCTTGCTTCATAAGTCATTATATTTTTTTTTTTTTTTTTTTGATCAGAAAACGTAGTTTAAAACATGAAAAACATCTTAATGAGATTCTTAACTGATGTGAAAGCAACAGAATGTTTGGATACAGGATTCGTTAGCCGGCAGCTAAACCGAAGGAACCAATCATCCTTGCGGTGAGCTGATCGTACATTGAACAACAATGACGGACGTAATCATCACAAGCGCATTCCTGCTGACTAACCTCACTGTCCGCAAATTGACCTGCAGGTTTGCGTTTGCTGCTCGAAGCCAAACGGCGAGCGAACGTTGGATACCACTTTTCTTTCGGGTGGAAAAATTAGGCAAAATATGATAGGAAAAGAAAAACACGACGTGGTCTATTTATTCGGCAGGCAAGGTGTGTAAAAATAGCATTCCGCGCGTGAGCCAACACTTGCTGCAGACGAAAGAACCTCTGCTGTTTACTTTTTAGTGCGATAAATAAACCGTGTTTTATTTTCAACTTTCGAAGACACATTGCCCCTGCATATGAATAGTTGGTTTATTTTTACATCTCATCTCGAGAAAGGTAACCGGCAGGCGCACTGTTAGAAACCTCCCAACGCCGAACGTGGTTGGAAGCAGGAAACTGGATGGATCAGAATTATTCGGAAGTGAACACTAAGCAATCTCTACTAACAATAACTGCCAGTTGGGCTACGCTTCAAATTTCACGAACAAAATCAACTGTCATCTTCAATGTGCTTTTTTCGAATGCAGTGTTTGCAAATCACCGTTTGAGAGTTAGCTAATGACCATCAATTAGGAAAACGAGTGTTTGAAAATTTTACGTCTCTACGGCAGGTTGGGCCAAGCTTAGAGTCGGCGTCTAGCGACCGGAGGACGTGCTTAGTCAAAAGGTCTCATAATAATAACAAATTGGGTGAGATGAGAGCTAGGAGGTAGGAAATTTTGGCAGCCATTCAGCTAACCTAAGCTTAAGTGATGACCTCGCAGTGTTGAATGAGTTTCGATAAATTTACCTCCCCACGGGCGGGGGTGGTGAGGCGAACATAACTTGGAACGGCTTCACGGCTGCTGTTGTTCGGGACGTGACAACGACACCGGCGAGCGAATAAACTAGCTTTTATTGTATTGTATTAAAAATAAGTTGCTGATTTTCGCTATTCGAATTAATTTATTTCCTAACATATGCCACACCTAACTTTCTAGTAATGGAAATCCCTGTCGTCGTTAATAATGTGCAAAAATCTGTTTTTAATGCGAATATATGATAGTTCTAAATAATTTTTTATTAGTTTGTAAATCTATGAGAATAATAAACACTTCCAATGTTAAAACCGTTATTCTACCGTTAAAACAATGCCAATGTCAACGAATTAATTCTAAATATATTTTGTGTGACTCACACCACACCTATTAATACTTGTCCGGTCACTAATGACCGCCGATGAGGAATATGTCGGTATTGGCAACCACTCTAGAGCACGATGATGGCAGGCACTGGCCGGTGCAAAACGTAGGTTCGGTCGGGTGCGCTTTGTCCGTGCTAGGTGGACATCCGAGAGGACTAACGCGCCGTGTTTTCTAGACCCGGGCTCGTCTTACTCAGCAAGCTTGCTCCTCCGATGACGGCATTGTGACGGTGTTGCATGTTTGTTACCAAAGCGACTCACCGTTCGGGAGGAACGCCAAAAATATCCGCCGCTCGATGTGTTTTCCTTGTTGGAAGCCTGTCGGGACGTTAATCATCTAGTTTAGATTGTTCGCAATAATCAGCCAAACGGCAAGGTACGTGCGATTCGCAATGTGCTAAGTAGTTACATTATTTAGCAATTTATTGCAATCCAAGGCAACAGAGCTTAACAGACTGAAGAAATTTGCAATGGGATTGGCGTGCCAGCTTTGGTAACGACCAATTAACTATCAACAATATGCATACTACTTGGCTGCTAAGTGTAGGGCATAAAAATCTTATTAAATTCAGCATACTTTGTCTTCCAAAACACTGTAGCAAACCAAACTAATTTTGTTTATAAAAATTAAATAGAGTGGAAAGGTTTATTTCTTTGTAAGCTTATTAATCCACTCCGATCTTGGATTTTTTCGATAACTCAAGAACGGTGCAGCTTAAAAACTATTCACAAATTACGCAACACACAAGAGGTTGCAACACCTGGCAAGGGTCTTCGTAAGGTTGCCGAATTTACTTCGACAAACAAATGACAGTGAGTTCAAATCTTAGCAGCATCAGGTCATTGCAGAACCTTTAACGATAGTTTATTCTTAAGCCCCTCCATATCCTTACTTTATACTGAATTCTGCATTTTACCAACAAGTATCTGGGCAAATTATAAAAGAATGTAACTTGCTCAAGGTGCGTAATAAAGCCTCTTGTCCACGGCAAATTATAATTAGTTTCCGGTCACGGTGCTGACGCGAAGGATGCGTCGGAACACTTGGACAATATTACGGAGCTATTGATGGCGGATTGAACGTTGAATCGTAATTCAGAGAGCTCAAACCAAAGTTTTAGCTGGCCTGTAAATAATTGTCCAGACACGTCCCTCATAGATGTCCACAGCGTCCTAGCTTCAAGCAGGCACCCTGAAGTGTCGTAGAAGAAGCGGATTAGTTGCGGTTTTCCTCCATTCATTGACTGAGAAGTCTACTCACATTAGCTTGTCGCATCTACAAGAGCTTTTAACTAGTTTTCGTCCATTCAATCGACGTTTTTGCTCCACTATGCTCCTCGATCTTCCTTCATCTATAATACACTATTTCCAGTGAGAGCGCTGCTTACCCTGGCTATGTTCGCTAGTTTCGATGAAAAGCCTCCTCAACTTTGCAAACAAAATTCTCTCCCGCATCCTGTTTCATATGCTAAGACCGCTGCAAGAAATCTTTACTGGCGAAAACCAATATGGTTTTCGAGAGGGAAGCTCCACGACGGACTAAATAACGGAATTTAACTTGCAGATTCGCCATTGGTTCAGTAACTAGCAGGTAAAGTAAACACACAGCAATGCGGAGATTTCCCTCTTAACTGCCTCAGGGTCGGCTTACGCTTTCGGTTGCCAGACAAGAAAACATTTGGAATCGGTTTAAAGCAAACTCCGTTTTATTCTTCTCTGTCGACACTTTATTCTTCCCATATTCTTACTGTCAATCTCCTACCTCTTAGCTTTCTATTTTCACTTCAAGGCAGCATACGATTTAGTTAAGCGAAATGGGTTGTCGCAGATTATGCTTGAACGTAGTTTTCCAACAAAACTAATTAGGCTGACACAAGCTGCTCCTGATGGTGCAAAATCAAGCTCCATTACAGCGGGTAAGACATCAGACTCGTTTGTAACGTTAGATGGAGCAAAGTGACGGGCTTTCGAAATTGCTATTCAACATTGCATTTGAAGGTACTATTCGAAGGGCAGGTGCATCTTATAACAAAAGCTCACACGCTCCTAGGGCAATGTTGCAAATCGAGCGAGAAGTCAACCATGCCTGCTCACACGCAAAATAGTTTGGGAAAAATAGCATTCAACACTTACACCGCACACGCAACCGTAAAAGAAACAGCCGCCGGTGCTGTGTGAGATATTATGTTACCCACACACTCGCGCACGCTCATCCTTATACATCGTCTTCCTGCATCGCTTATTCCCGAGGCAAAAAACTCATTCCCTGCGAGTACCCGTGAGGCTGGTGGCGCACTGGGATATAAATTTTGCATTACTTTTTCTTCCTCTTCTTCATCTTCGCCTTCGATTCTACTTACGGGCGGGAGCGCGAGTTCTAGCGTGTAATCGGCATCAGCAGATCGGGCTGCAACGACGAACGACGAGCGACAACTGTAGCTGTTGGCTAAACACATACGCGCAAAAACTCGTTGCTGTGCGGGCTTCGCAACACTGTCCTAGGGTTCGCAAAGGACATCGATATCATCGGTGTTAAGCGTAGAGCCATGGCAGAGACGTATACGCATCTTAAGGAGGAAGTTGCAAAGATCGGGTTTATCATACACTCTACCAAAAAGATGTACATATGTGGTGGCTGTAGCGAGCGTGCTAGTCCTTCGGATGTTAGAAATGCGGTGGTGATGAAAATTCTTGTGAAGCAGACGACCCATTTGTCTATCTTGATATGTTAGTGATATGTGAAAACGATGTGAGGCGGCGGAGAGCGGCTGCCAGTATGGCAGCTGAGGAACTGTAGCCTGCAACTCCGTACAAAACTCATGCTCTATAAGATGCTGCTAAATCTCCCAGTACCGTGGACCCCCGTTCGTTTGACCGTTTTTAATCTGAACACTTTTTAATTTGAACCCCGTTGGTTTGCACGACGTACAAATTAAAAATGGTTCAAACGTCATACTCAATATGACATCATTTGCTTATGCAGACAATGCACATAAACACGATTTGTTTGTGTTGATCTAGCGTGTTTAATCTGTTTCACATTGCGTTTTCCCAACGATTATGGTAGAAATCCGATCCGAGAATGAAATATTCGCTGCTTGCAACTGCCAACTGAATCAAACCACCAAAACAATAACAGAGAGCAGGGCAGCCAGTTCACACAAGTTTCAGCACATTTAGGGTTACCAGTTGTTCAAATTAAAAACTAACCCCGTTAGTTTGCATGAGGAATCGTTCAAACGAACGGGGGTCCACTGTAGTACTATATAGTCATGAAGCGTGGACATTGAAAGCGAGCGACCGATGTACTCTTGGTATAATTGAGCATACTAGTTATCAATTTTTAGCGGCATATTAGAAGAAAGTGAATGGCGCAGGGGCATGAATCACGAAATAAGTACACAATGACATGGATATTGTGAAGCGACTAAAAAATGATAAACTTAAGTAAACTGGGCTCATAGTAGGAATGCGCGATACAGTGCTGCAAAGCCCACACTCGTGTGGTCTAATTTTCTCACACACGCGTACCTGTTCTAACGAACACGTCGCCGTAAGCATCCCTTTCAGACGCTCGCTCTTATTTAATCATGCATTGCGAAGAGCTTTTACGAGTGTGTATTTAGCTAACAGCCACGGTCATCGCTGTCGCTTATTATTGCAGCTCGAGCTGCTGATATCGATCACGCACGAAAGTTCGCACTCTCACCCGTGCGTAAAATCGAGGGCAAAGATGAAGAAGAAACGAAAAAGTAATGCAAATAATGTATCCCAATGCACCGCTAGCCCTCACGGGTAGCTGATTGCTCACGAGTTATTTGTCTCGCGAGTGGACTATGCAGAAAGACGCTACAAGGCACTGTGTAGGTAGCAGAATGTCTGCACACAGCAATGACGGCTGTTTGTCTTACGTTTGCGTGAATAGCATGAGCGTTAAATGCTATGCTTCACATACTTGCTAGCGTGAGAGTAGGCATCTTTGGGTTCTCGCTCGATTTGCAACATTGGAGCGTTCAGCTAAAACAATATTCTGCAGAGAACAGAACAGAGGCCGACGACTTCGAGACACGGCGGTTATGCGCTACTAACGAGGATGCAAGAACAGCGCGGTATTAGGAGCGATTAGAGAATGGCCGCCGAAGACTGACTAACGTGAAGGCGGATCCTAAATTCGACACTGATTCGATAATCGGATTGTCATCGAAAAAAGTAAGTATCCTAGTCGGCCTGTGAATCGCCAGACAAACCTCGTTTGTCCGCTGTAAGCGCGCAAGGTTTAGGTGGATCGCACCAACCAGATGGTGCAACGGTCACATGCAATGTGGGCGTTGCGTTTTTTCTGAAGATCAAGAAATCTTCATTTTCAGTGGTTGATCTGATTTTTGGGAGTTTTGACATCATGGGAGACGCATGTTATTTTATGCACGATGGGAAAAGAGTGAACCCTTTATCAACGTCATACCCCAGTAAACATTTTCATATGCATATCAGAGCAATAAATGAGTTATATGTACCTATATATATCCTGAAAAATCGTACCTGATGCACAAAACTAGCATATGCGTACTAATTTGGAGGCCATATACGTACTTTTTTTTTGTCGGAAGATTTGTCCACTGCGACCATTATTTTGATCTATTTTGATATACGTACTACAAAATATACGTTAACAATTCAACTTTATAAGTCTTTGTATGCGATAAGAAACGATTCAAAGCGATTAGTTTTATTACGCTATACAATTCTGTACTGAAAATCGTAGGTCAATCAGTTGCTATCGTCAAATACGATAGAATATAAACTTATGTGCGTTTCATTAGACTATATTTACGATACGATATTACGATAAATTCATTAAAAGCCAATAACGATAATTTTCGTACATTGATATACGAGTTGGTGTTTGCTGGGACTTTGCCACGCAATGACACGTTCATACGTGTTACGAAAGCTAATCGCCGCATGGAAATCACTGATGATGAAGATCCTGATAGTAACGTAACTGGGCTTCACAAGCAATTGCGACCAAACCGCCTAAACCCCTGCACAAGAGGCTCATTAGACCGGTGTTCTCTATAGATGTTTACGTCCCTAGTAGCACAGTTATTACAAACTAGTTGTGGCAACCGATTTATGACTAATTTCAATCACAAGTATGTTTCCATAAGTGTGAAAAGTATGCTGCTTGGGGTAGACAATGCCCGAGAAGGCCCTGCGAGTGCTTCGAAATTTTCGTTTTAGACGAGTGCTAAAAATGATCTTCGGCAGCATACAGAAGAACGATGAGTGAAGACAGAGGATGAACCATGAACTCGGTCAGACCTACCGACCCAGTTCTCCAAAGGTGGCTAAAGCTGGACGGATACGACGGATAGGGCATGTTGCGGGAATGCCGGAGCAAGATGTTTAGACCAAGTTGAGCGAGAATTGTTGAGGAGTACACGATGTCTAAGGAATTGGAGACCCGCAACTGGCAACCGAGTGAATTTGAGAAATTTTGTTCAGGCGGTGTCTTAGGATAATAAGCCAATTCAGAAGTAAGATCTTAAAGTCATCTTTTGAAACCTTATCTACGATGGCATTCAGTTGACTGTTAAAGTCGGCAGCATCTACCCTCCCGGGACTACCGACAAGTATTGCTTCGGGAGATGCTACTAGGCTCTAGGCTCGCGAGTGTGCAGGTAGCAAAATGTAAGCAGACAGCCCCGGTGGTTGTTTGTCGTACGCTTGCGTCAGTGGTGTAAGCGTTGGATGCTATGCTTTCGATACTAGCTCGCGTGTGAGTGAGCATCGTTTGCTTCTCGCTTAAATTGCTTGAATTGAATTGCATCTGAAAATGTCAAAAGTTAGTCATTGCTGACTATGACATAAATCAAAAAACTTGTCAATTTCGAATCTTATAATGATAAAATTTTCTAGATAACATCTTTTATTGTTCGTGAGCTATGACTGAAAAACTCGATTTTTCAGAATATTTACCTAATTCTCCTGCTTCTCCTAATGTTGCTCTACATTAAAAGAAGCAAAAAAGGAAAATTGATACAGGAGAAAAAACGAAAAAAAAAAACACGAAGGAAATGTAGAGTGTGGGAGGTGAAACGAGGGAAAACGAGTCATAACACGAGGAGACTGGACAGAAAAAGATGAAGAACGGAAGAGAAAAGACGAAAAATGAGAGAAAATAAGAAAAAATCATAAAGAAAATGAGACACATTGGACAGAAAGGAGAAAAAACGTCATGAAAAAGGAGGAACGCAAAATACGTGACTAGAACAGAAGATCACGGGGCAGAAAAAAATAAAAACAAAAGACAAAAGTGATCTTAAAAGAAAAACAAAACGTGACAGAAAAGGTTAGGCAGGACATGATAAGAGGAAGAGAGTAATTCTCGTTGAAACGGGGCCACTACTGACACGAGGTCCTCAAATATTGGAACTTTTGCGCTTCATTGGTTGAAAATAGTTATAAAATTAGAATTACACTTTTAATGACTCGAAGTAGTGGACCCCTCGTTCGCCAAGGGGCCTAACAGTTAAAAAAAAAGTTGAATTTTGAGCAAACCTTGAGATCTATAGTTATGGACATTCCCGCACCGTGTACCAGACGGCCGACTATCCGAATCTACAACGTCAGCAACACGTGGGCTCTTCGCAAGTTTCATCATAGTAACTTCGTCAGCAAAGCAGCCAACACAACATTCCAGACCAAAACGGAGACATGCTGCCAGCGCAACGGATACGGTTTCCCTGATGCAGCAAGACTTCGGCACCGGGCACTCACCAGCAGCGGTGGAGCGGATGCGGAATCCCTGACGCAGCAGGTGTGTGGCCAGTGATAGTCAGGTAGTTAGGTTCGTTTAGTCAGGAGCTCAAGTCAGTCTAAGTTATCGTTTTGTTGAGTGAAGAAGTGAATGTAATTAGTAATAAGTTGTGAAGTAATAAATATTTTTTTTATTGATAATCACATGGAGTGATCCATATTTGGCGCAGTCGTACGGCTTACCCTACGACTTAGTGAAAACTCGGACTAGCAAGCCAAATTAATCTATTAGTGAAAAGGCCCAACCCGTGGCATAGAAAATAGTGCACAATCAAAAACTGTTTCGGACAAAGTGCTAGTGTCAAACCATTGACTACGAGAACCCGGCTACAGTGTTCATCGAGAAGACGACGGCCATCCCTCAACCCGCAGGCGATTTGTGGTGCTCGGACCGGAAACAACTAAGTTGGTGGATTTTCATCCTTTAAGGGTAAAGAACCGTGAGTAACTTATTTCCTCTCCCTTTTTATGAAAAGATTTAACCCCGTTCCTAGAGTTAACGCATTAAAACATACTAGAAAAATGGAGCCAAACTTCCAACACCTGTTTGACTCGATTCAAAATATGGAGCAGCGAATCGGCGCTCTCCAGTTGGAAAATGAAAATCTCCGACAACAACAAAATCAGCAACAGCAACAGTTGCAACGACAGCAGCAGGCCCCCGTTGTGGAGGACCGGCGAATTGATTTCTATAGGATTCCTGATCCTATTAGAACGATTCCCTCTTTTGATGGGAATAAGAAACAATTAAGTTCATGGCTGACATCAGCTAGAAGAACTTTAAATTTATTCAGGCCACTCGTAACAGCCGAATTACTCGCTGTTTACGAACAGGCTATAATAAACAAGATCGACGGCAAAGCCCGTGATACGATCTGTGTTAATGGAAACCCTTCGACGTTCGAAGAGGTGGCAACAGTCCTAGAAAGTGTTTATGGTGATCGTAACAATATTGCTACATACCAGACACAACTATGGTCAACAAAAATGCAAGATTCCTTGCACACGTACTACAAACGTACGAAAGAGATCATGATAAACATGAAATCTCTAGCCAAACGAAACGATACTTACAACCAACACTGGGTTGCAATAAATCATTTCTTAGAACAAGAAGTTCTAGCAGCTTTTATCAATGGACTGAGTAAACCATATTTTGGGTATGCCCAAACTGCTCAGCCAAGCGATTTAGAAACGGCATACGCATTCTTATGTCGCTTCCAAAACGCAGAAAAAACGAAATCTCAAACACAACCTGCACACGAACAACCTCACCATAGCAAAGTTTACAAGCCATTTACAACCATTCAATCAAGAGAAAAATTATTCCAATCCAAAACCTGGACCATCATCGGACAGAAACAGAATTACGCCCATGGATATCGACCCATCCCTTAGATCTAATCAACGAAATAGGCTTTTTAACCATACTGCCGAGAAGGATGAAGAAATTGAAACAGATAGTGAAGCTTCAGAAGCGGAAGAAGAGTCAAATTTTCAGATAGGCTCTTACAAGGACATTATGAAATAAATGCTACTAACGGCCTACCATTTATCACATTTAACATTTTTGGCAAACAGGCAAAAATCCTTATAGACAGTGGTGCAAATAAAAATTTCATATCTCCACATTTGGTTCCAAAAAACGTACGGATTCCATGCAAAACAATTAAAATTTCAAATAGCTCAGGTAGTCACAAAAGCAGTGAAAAGGTAGCCATTAAATTGTTTGCTACTGGCGAAAAAGCTAATTTTTACCTTCTCAGATTCCATTCATTTTTTGATGGTATTTTGGGATATGAAACTCTTTCAGAACTTGAAGCAATTTTGGATATTGCAAACCACAGACTCGTTTTACCAAAACAAACGGTCAAGCTGAACATACGAAATCTTGGATCACCGGAAATTAAACTTAATGCTCACACTGCTACAGTTTTGGAAATACCAGTAACAGAAAAAAGTGGTGACGTTCTACTAAAAAGACCAATCAGGATAGGAGACGCAGAAGTTCCTGCCGGACTCTACAAATCTCAAAATGGATTTATTAAAGCTCTAAGCATGAATTATGGCGAACAAATCACATTCAAATGGACAAAACCTGCACAAGTACACGGAATTCTCTCAAAAGTCGAAATTAATTTAAACCAAACTTCAGAACACGAAAAGCTAAGCTGTCAGGATGTCGCGAAACTCATTAGAATTTCGCACCTGAACATAGAAGAAAAACATGCTTTACTTAATGTACTTTCGAAACATTCAAATATTATACACGACGAAAATTTTAAATTATCGTGCACTTCATCCATACAACATCAAATAAAAACGGTTGACGACATACCCATCCATACAAAAACATATCGGTATCCCCACGTTCATAAGCAAGAGGTCGAAAAACAAATCAATGAAATGCTTGCTGATGGAATAATACAGCACTCGATTTCACCCTGGACCTCGCCCATCTGGATCGTGCCAAAAAAGGCCGATGCCAGCGGGAAACAGAAATGGCGCGTAGTCGTAGACTATCGAAAGCTAAATGAACGGACAATCGACGACAAGTTTCCGATTCCAAATATCGATGAAATTCTAGACAGGCTAGGAAGAAGCATGTACTTCACTACCCTTGACCTTAAATCTGGATTTCATCAAATCGAAGTCAATCCAAGAGACCGCCCGAAAACAGCGTTCAGCACAGACAAAGGACACTTTGAATTTATCAGAATGCCCTTTGGCCTTAAAAATGCTCCCTCAACTTTCCAGAGAGCTATGAACAGCATCTTAGGCGATTTGATTGGAAATTGTTGCCTAGTTTATCTAGACGACATAATAATCTTCGGAAACTCGTTGCAGCAACATCTGGATAACCTGAACAAAGTACTACACAAACTAGAAAAAGCAAACTTGAAGATACAACTTGACAAGTGCGAGTTTCTTCAGAAAGAATGCGAATTCTTGGGACATGTAGTCACACAAGATGGAATCAAACCGAACCCGAACAAGATCGATAAAATTATAAACTGGCCAATACCAAAAACACCAACCGAAATTAAAGGCTTTCTCGGTATTCTGGGTTATTATAGAAAATTCATCCGAGACTTTGCGAAATTAACGAAACCAATGACCAAATGTCTTAAAAAAGATGCACAGATTATACATAATGCGGAATTCATCCAATGTTTCAATGATTGTAAAAAAATTCTAACTACAGACCCTCTGCTGAAATACCCTGACTTCGAAAGAAAATTTATTCTCGAAACCGATGCTAGCGATTTTGCTCTAGGATCTGTCTTGTCCCAACGCTTCGACGATGGCAAAGAACACCCAATTGCATATGCTTCACGTACACTGAATGATACCGAAGTGGGATATTCAGCAACGGAAAAAGAATTATTAGCTATCGTATGGTCCGTAAAGCATTTTAGACCTTACCTATTTGGAACTAAGTTTGAAATCAGAACAGATCACAAACCGTTAATCTGGCTTAGACAGAAAAACGATCTCAACAAACGACTTCTTCATTGGAAATTGGCCCTAGAAGAATTCGAATTCGAAATAAACTACAAAAAAGGGACACAAAACAGTAACGCAGATGCTCTTTCCAGAATTCAACCTGAAATAGAAGTAAACGCAAACACTTCCAGTGACAGCATGACACAACATTCTGCAGACACTGACGACAGTGATTTCATTCCCTCAACCGAGAGACCGCTCAATGATTTTAGAAACCAAATAGTTTTAGAAATCTCTAACGAAAATAGCATAGAGTGCAACACAATCTTTAGAAACTACCATAGAACAATTATCAAAAAACCAGTGTTCAGCCCCGCTATACTTATAAACATTCTAAAGGAACGTGCATCACCGAACTGTGCTAACGGCCTTTTCTGTGACCAACACACACTCCTTAATTTGCAAACGATTTATAAGAATTATTTCTCTAGAGCAAAAACATTCAAAATCTATTGGACTGAAAAAATTCTCACAGATGTTACCGATGAATTAGAGCAAAACCAAATTATACAAAACCAACATGATGCCAACCATCGAGGTATCAACGAAACTACGAGACACCTAGCCCAAACATATTTTTTCCCACACATGAAGTCCCAAGTAACACGTTATATAAATTTATGCAAATTGTGCCAAAAATCCAAGTACGAACGGCGACCCTACAAACAAAAATTCCTATTAACTGAAACCCCAGATAAACCCCTTAAAATTGTGCATATGGACATTTTTATTATCAAAGAGAAGCATTATCTCACCTTCTGTGATAAATTTTCTAGACTTGTACTTGCACTACCAATTAGAACTCGGAACAGTGTGCACATCCTTCAATCTATCTCGAAATTTCTCGGAACACTAGGAAAACCTTCCCTCATAGTGATGGATCAAGAACCAGCGTTTACATCTGCCGTAATACGCGAATTCCTCGAAGATAACCAAGTCCAATACCATTATACCAGTGTTGGACAATCATCCTCAAATGGGACAATAGAAATCGTTCACCGTACCCTACGGGAACTACATAACATTTTATCCAACAAACCCTCTACAAAAAACCTCTCCGAAACTGCAAAAATAAACCTAGCTGTGTCCATCTACAATGATTCCATCCACTCCCAAACTAACTACACACCAAAAGAGCTTTTCTATGGCATAAAAAACCAAGAACAGCTTCCCGAAGACTTAGAAGAACGCATTCGCCTGAAAGAAAAGTTTTATCAAGAATTCATTCTTCATAACACAAAAGCGAAGCAAAAACAACTTGAAAAGATAAACAAGACAAGAGAAAATCCTGAACATTTCTACCCAAATGACATAGCGTATATGCGCAAAAGAAATAATCTTAAACACCAGGAAAGATATAAAGAAATTAAAATCACAGAAAACAGAGACGTCAATGTTATAGACGATACTGGACAAAAGATACACAAAACCAAATTGAAAAGAAAAAGGAAAACAAGCCAACCAACATAACACTAATACCCATTTTTTTCTGGTTCTGTTTTAGCTCTTCTCTTTTCAGCCTACAACAAAATGACAACAGTTATCCACACCACCCTCATCATCCTCATCATTATCCATACAACCTCAACCAACCCCTTATCTCATTTACAAATTACGGATTTGAACAACAATCCTGGTATTTTTGCTTTGAAAATTGGAAGAACATACTTAAAACAAGGTTACCATAAGCTTATTCATGAATTCAAGTTACATGCGTTCCATTCAATACTTAGACAATACGAAGCAATAATAACTGATTTAGAAGGGAACCCTCAATTAGATGAAATCACTAAAATTGTAAAACAAAAACACATGCAAGCTAGTACAATATTACAAACATTAACTCCAAGATACAAACAAAAAAGAAGCATTGAAATATTAGGTTCAGTAATCAAATCAATTACGGGTAACCTTGATAACGAAGACCTTTTAAAGCTAACCAATCAAATTCAAAATATTAGAAATTCTAATAACATATTGATAAATGAGAATAATGAACAAATTAGAATAAATGACATGTTCGGCAAACGTATGAATAACCTCACGAAGCAAATATTCAAGCAATCAGTCGAAATTAGTAAAATCGTTAAACAAGCTAGATTAGGGCTAGACAAATCATTCGACTGGCAGCACACACTTCACATTCATAATATCATCTTCAACCTGGACGACATACGTTACCATCTAGACATCATCTTCGGCGCAATCCAGCTCTCCAGACTAGGAGTAATTTCGACAGCACTTCTTCTGCCTAAGGAATTAGAGTTGGCCACGCAAATTCTACAGTCGCAAGGCATAAATATCAGCAACCACGATCAAACGTATGAATACCTGGAGTCTGCAGCATACCATCACGACGGTTCGATAATCATCATTATAAAAATCCCAAAAATTCGAGAAGGCTACTACCAGCTACTCCGTATCGAACCAATTCCGATTGATAGGAAGGTGATTGAGATCACTAGTAAATTTGCTATTACCAACAATGTCGAATCTTTTCTATTGGACGAAAAATGTGGTCAAATCGAAGGAACATCCCTATGTGACATACAGAATCTTATAAATGTTACCGATGATCAATGCTACCATCAATTGTTCCATGGTAATCCAAGCAGATGTACTTTCGCCAGCCACCCTGATTCGTTAGAAATCCAAGTTGTGGAAAACAGTGGAATACTGGTGAAAAACGCTATCAAACCCGTTCATCTTGAAAACACCTGCGGATTCGGAGCAAAAAATCTCACCGGATCATTTTTCGTAACGTTCGACAATTGTTCGATTGAAATCGACCAACAGCGTTTCGATAGCAAAACTTTCAAATTTTCTTCAGAACCTATCATTCTTCCACTTCATTTCGTCAATGTTAAGAAAATCAACGCCAAAGTTAAACCCATGGAAGAGCTCCAGGACTTGCAGTTTAGCAATCGTCACAGGATAAATCGTTTAGAGAACACAAATCAACGAGACAACCTGACAAACTTTGGAAGCATCATCATGTTAACAATGATCGTTACAGCTGTTCTGATCTACATCATCAAGGAACTCCAACAACTTAGGCGGAGGACGGCTGTTCGAGTTCCCGAATCCAGTTCATAGGTTGAACCGAGACGTTTCAATCTAGCAAGGGGGAAGTTATGGACATTCCCGCACCGTGTACCAGACGGCCGACTATCCGAATCTACAACGTCAGCAACACGTGGGCTCTTCGCAAGTTTCATCATAGTAACTTCGTCAGCAAAGCAGCCAACACAACATTCCAGACCAAAACGGAGACATGCTGCCAGCGCAACGGATACGGTTTCCCTGATGCAGCAAGACTTCGGCACCGGGCACTCACCAGCAGCGGTGGAGCGGATGCGGAATCCCTGACGCAGCAGGTGTGTGGCCAGTGATAGTCAGGTAGTTAGGTTCGTTTAGTCAGGAGCTCAAGTCAGTCTAAGTTATCGTTTTGTTGAGTGAAGAAGTGAATGTAATTAGTAATAAGTTGTGAAGTAATAAATATTTTTTTTATTGATAATCACATGGAGTGATCCATATTTCTATATCATGTGATATTTTATAAATTTCCCATGAAACAACTAACAAATGGCCCGGTTCCGTAAAAAAGAAGAACAGGGCTTTCAAATGGGGTAAAAAAAATTTGGCGGCCATCTTGGATTTGGGCGACATATTAGATTGTATCAAAAAATCGCCGTTTTCACTATGAACCCCCAACCGATTTTCATTTTGAGGCCACCATGGAAAGCTGAGAAAAAATGCTGCAAGAAATATTCATGAAATCAGGTGTGCAATGGCATTAAGTGAATAAAACAATCAGTTATTTGTAGGAAGGTTCACAATTTTCATGTAATTATTGTGATATTTGCAAAATTTGCTATGAAACAGCATACAAACGACACGGTTTTGTAAAGAGGAGAGCTAGGGCTTATATACGAAGTGAAAAAAAATCGGCGGCCATCTTGGATTTGGCCGCCATGTTGGATTTTATCAAACGATTGCCGTTTTCGCCATGATCCCCCCTACCGATTTGAATTTTAAGACCATCAACAGAAAGCTGAGACAAAATGCTATAAGGAATACTCATCAAATTATATATGTAATGGCATTAAATAAACGAAACAATTAATTATCTGTATCAAGGTTTAGAACTCTCATATGACAGAATATTTTGCTACAGAAAATTCATTGTTTATTAAAATGCTGAAGATATTCAAAAAACTGAATATATAGTATCAAATATGGATTGTGGTTTAGCGCTGCGGTTATAGAGAATAACCAATGAATTTCCTCTGCTTCAGGAGATGCATATTAGCTCCGGTGGAAAAATTTGCCTATTGCAACCAACAAGTCAATGTTATTGCTAAACAACGATAACGAAAAGCTTACTACAGCTTATATCGAACCTTTGCAGACAAACATACGGAACCGAGCGGGTACTAAATAAATGATTCAATCAGCTTAACTGCATGGAAAAATTTCTCCTGCATCTGTCAGCAATAAGCCGTCACCATTCCAAACTGCGCGTATGGAAATTCGAGACATTCCACCCGAAGCTCCATTAAATACTTACCTACTACTCACCAGCAGTCGGATCAGTCGGTGATGGCCACATTCTGGTCGAAAATGTTGTTTGGCTAATTAATTTGTATTTAATTGGCATTACGTACGAGAAAAACGCTTTCCAACTGCCAGTAGCAGCGGTACAGTATCGAGTAGCGTTTCATTTTCCGAGCACAGACGAATCGTTGTGATGCTAGTGCCAGGTACCTACCTACAGGGCTACAGGGACGGTGTTTAGCGTTCGCCAACACCAGCACTTACTGTGCTGCTGCGCGAAAGGATACTGAGAAATGCAAAGTGAGCAAAATAGTTTGTTTTTCCCCCGAAGCCAGACAACGTAAACTATGTAGCTGCAGTAGCATTGTTGTTAGCTCTGCCGAGTGTCATGGTCGTGGCATTTGAACGAATGCGAGATTTTTCCGCCCTCAGTTTGATGCGATGTCGATGGTACCGACGGCAGTTTGGATGTTTATTCGTTGCGTTCTGCAATGAGTGGACCTATGTCGGATGATTTTCTTTTGTCGGAAGATCAGTACCATTGCGACCTTGTCGGATGATAAATTTTCGGAAATTCGGAATTATGCTATACCATTTGTGTTTATTGTAAAACATGAATTTTCTGTAAGCTGCTGTATTTTACTGAACCCTCGAAACAACAAGAGCCGCGAGTTCCATCCCAAAAACCCAACCGTCAATCATGCTTGCCCGCATCGTCAATCAGTGCGGACTTGTCGCCTTGCGAACTCAAAATGCACGATGTTAGCAAATATTGACGACCTTTTGCAGGCACTTTCCGGCGGAAAATTAAATCAAGCGTCCTTCAGTTTGATACACATAACATTGTACGTGAACACATAATCAAAAAGTCAGACCCTCACGAGTGACGATGTGGACAACGCCTCTCAACTTTGTATAGCATCATCGAGTGAAACATTTGTTAGCGGTGGAATGGTATTCAACAAATTGTAGGAAAAAAATAAGTGTTATGAGAAAAACAATGTATTATCTAATTTCAGTCAGAAGAATTTTAGAAGTACAAAACTGCGGTTTTCTACGCCCTAACCGAATATAAATTCTAACGCACTGTTGGACCAGCATTCGGGGTGGCCCCTCGAATCGCTTCGGGTGTTGTAATTGTTTCACATATTTCACACGCGACACTTGAGCAGTGGCGGCAGTGGCCATTCTGCCATTCTGATGATGATGGTCCAGATTTTCACCCACCAGCCGACAGCGACTCGAGGCCCAATGGCAGACAAGGTTTCCGCCGGATTGTATTTTTGGCTGCTCGCATGATGAGGGAAATCGTATGGACTACATGTCTGCGAGAAATTGAAACATCGGCGTTACCACGAGTGTGCCACTCCATTGTCCGACCTCTGCGTTGCTTCGTTAGAGCAACCGTTGAAAGCAAACCGAAATGGAAAAAGTTCCTTGTATTTTAGAGTGAAGTACCATTGCTATTTTAAATTAAGTCTACGGGATGGCCATGAATTATGTATTGTTCACAGTGTTTCAGTTTAAATTATAGAAATAATATTGTTATATAAGCAAAATACTTTTTTTTATTTTTTATTTATTTCCTATGGCATTCAGCAATGAAGCTCAAAGAGAAAATACTATGCTACCGGTTCATTGAGATTTAATTGGACTCCGGTCAAATATTCCCTAATTGTATATTCGGCTTTAGATTTGTCGCATTGGCGAATTTTTGACAGCGAAATCCGTCTAACTTCATGTCTAGTTGGACTCACAACAACGTCCAATATGATTCGCGTCAACCTAACCTCACGCCCATTCAACCTTGGATCACTATTTTACTCATGATCTCGCTTCGCCTTTTTCGGTTATGTATTTTTTCGGCCTCGATTATTTTCGGAATGGCATCCTTTGTTCAGTTTTGCTCCCTGGCCACTTATTTTGGCCTCACGTTATTTAGTTTGATCTCGCTTCCATTCAGTTCACATCCAAACTGACGCATGTCCATTGTTCATCCAGGCTCCTGTCTATTTAGCATCGCGCCTGTTTGATCACTTGTCTACACAGATTTAGATCTATTTGGCCTCGCATACATTGAACCTCGTGTCCATTTGGACTCAAGCCATACACATACAGCATTGCGTTTTCTGTTTGAAAGATGAACACATCTTTCTTATTTTTCGGACTCACGTTCTCTTTTTTCCATAGCATCATTTCTATTCGGCTTTATTTGTGTCGGTCTTACGTCTTTTTAGCGTCCTTTTCCTTCGACGTCGTAGCCATCTAGTTTCGTTGTCCATTTCGACTCGCAAGTTGTTAAAAGTAAGCTTCTATTTGAACTCAGGTCCATATGGTATCATGTCCAGATGTCCAGGTGGACTCACAACTACTGGGCCCCACGTCTATTATCTATAACTTCGCATTTACTTACTTACTTAGTGGGGCTTAGGTCTTATGACAAGGATTGCGTAGCGTAATTCGGTCCTGGGCAGCTGGTCACCAGTCCCGCGGGCACCCAGTTCTCGGAAGATCTCGCTCCACCTGATCTTGCCACCTCGCTCGTTGTGCCCCGCTTCGTCTTGTTCCTTCTGGATTCGAACGGATACCCGTCCTCTTACGCTGGATTGCCACCTCGGCTGTCTTAGCGACAGACAAGATGGCATACACATCCACCGTAGATTTGCCTTTACGGAAGCCGAATTGGTTCCTTGACAGACCGTCTCCAGCACCTTGCCGGCAGTATCGAGCAGACAGATCGGCCTATATGACGAGGGGACACCCAGTGGTTTTCCCGGCTTCGGCAATAGGACCAGGTTCTGTCGCTTCCATCTGTCCGGGAAGTGGCCATCTTCCAGGCATCTACTCTTTGCTGCTCCGAATAATTCGGGAGTCTGCAAAATAGCCGCTTTAATGACCAAATTCGGGATTTCGTCTGGTCCCGGTGCCTTGCCCACCTTTAGGGATTTAGCGATCTCAATGAGTTCCTCGTTCGTAACCATCGCTTCCTCCCCAACCTCTAAGCCGCCGTCGCCCACGTTACTTTGGATGTTCGGCATGGAGGCCGACCATCCTACGCTATGGTCTGAGATACTGGAACGTCGGCCCAGATACTGGAACTGGGACGACTCAGCGCCCTGAGGCCAGGGCCTTGGTTCGTGGCGCGGAAAGAGGCCCTCGATGATTCGCTCCAGCATCTCTGGCGATCGCTCTGCGGGCGCCATCACTCCCTTGGTCTTTGCCATTACGACTCTGTAGGCATCACCCCACGGGTTCGCATTAGCACTAGCACATAATCTTTCAAAGCAGGCACGTTTACTAGCTTTTATCCCACTCTTAAGCGCTGCAGCAACAAGTGCTACTCGACATTCAGCTCTATCTTCGTCCAAACGAGCTCTTTGCATAATTCTCTTCGCACGAAAGCACGCTTCGCGGAGTTCCACAATTTCAGCAGTCCATCAGTAAGCCGGTGACCTCCCATACCTAGGTCGGCTTTTCCTAGGCATGGCAGCGTCACACACTCGCGACAGTACCTCAATCAAATGATCAGCGTTTGGATCGGGCATACCGCGATCGCCGCACTCTCTTCGGATTGCTTCCACAAATACTTCGGGATCGAAGTATGATGTCTTCCATCCACGGGTGGTTGGAGTGTCGGGTCTACTCGCCGCCTCGTTATCTGACCGACACCATAGCGGACCACCCGATGGTCACTGTGAGTGTAGCCATTGTCTACCCTCCAGTCTCCTATCAGACCAGGACTGCCGAAGGTCACATCGATGATAGACTCCGCACCGTTCCTACTGAAGGTACTAGTGTTGCCGACGTTGGCCAGATCTACGTTAAGCTTTGCTAGAGCCTCAAGCGGAATCCGACCCCTATAGTTCGTGGACGACTTCCCACTCAACCGCCCAAGCTTTAAAGTCGCCCGCCACAACCACCGGCCTTAAACCAGTCAGCACAACTAATACTCGGTCTACCATCCGCATAAACTGCTCGATAGACCAATTCGGCGGAGCATAACAACTGCAGTAGAACACTCCACCCACTTTGGCAACCGCAAATCCCTCGTCTGCAGTTGACACAACCTCCCCAACCGGGAACCTGCTTGTCGTCCATATAGCCGCCGTCCCAGACCTATCCGAGACCCAGTTGCCGTTTCCGGCAGGGACGCGATATGGATCCGAGATTATGGCAATGTCCATTGCTGACTCAGAAACTGCTTGGTGTAACAGCTGCTGAGCCGTGCTGCAGTGGTTCAGGTTGAGTTGTGTCACTTGCACTATGAACGTGGCTTAGTCGCCGGCACACCGGCCGGGCACCTTGGACCTTCCGTTACGTGCTTTGCGTCCCGTTTGCCGGTACAGATCAAGCACTTGGGAGGCTCCGCGCAGTCCCTTGCTTTATGGCCAGCACTGCCACATCTCCAGCACAACTGGCTCCTATCTGGCCCCTTGCAGTTCCAGGCTTTATGTCCGTGCTCGAAGCACCGGAAGCAAGCTTCCGACTGCTTGAGCACCCTCAGTGGGCATACCGACCACCCCACTTTTAGCCTAGCAGCCTTCAGAGCTTCGTTTCCGTCAGTCAGCGGAAGTCGTATGGTGGCTACCTGAGTCCCGGCCGGACCTTTGCGTAGGAGAACCGCCTCGGTTGCCACCACCACTCCAATTTGCTCTTTGAGAGCTTGTACGATCTTGTGCACTTCGGTGATCTCGGCCAGGTTCTTAAGCGGGGGAGTCACTTCTGGTGTGAGAGCACGTACCTGCACTCGGTCCCCGAGCGCTCCTTCCGCTATGGACTTGTATGCGAAACTCTTCTTGGTGGCGTCCTTCTTTAACTCGAGGATCATATCGCCCGTGCGTGAGCGGCGGATGCTCCGCACGTCCGCGCCCAGATCCTAGCGTAGGGCGTCTCCTCTCATGGCCTTCAGAACCTCCGAGTATTTCGACCCGTCGGTTTTCAGGACAAGAGCGTCGCTTCGTTTCCGGTTTAGGTGGAGCTGTTTTTTTACTGGAGCCTCCTCCGCCTTTTCTCTTGGGCTTAACCTCGGTCCACGAGCCACCCGTCTTGGAGCTTCCCGCTGGTTCATCGGTTAGCTCTTCTAACCCGCTAGCCTGACGGCTTTTACCGATCAGACGTTTTTTCGGTCCACCAGGGGTGCTATCCCCCAGGGACTGTCTCAGACGTTTGGCGGACGCCTTACCGCTGCTGGTAGCGCTTTCCGTGGCCTCCTGGGCCGCGTTGCGACTCTCCGTCAACGGGCAGGCGTCCATCTGTACTGCCTTCGACGCATTCTCGGTCTTCACCTCTCCTGCACGCGCTATGAGGTCGTTGTGCGTTATGGTCGTTGCATTTAAGGTTCTCCGAATCATGAGCAAGCTCTGCTTCAGGTCTTTGGAGAAATTGCCGCGACCTGACGTGAACTCGATTATTATATCGAGCTGCTGTGACGCTGCTACCACTTTAGGTACAGCGACTCTATTCTTCTCCATCTCCATCTCACTAGCGCTCCTAGTTGCATCCTTCTCCACCCTTGGTGGAGAACGCTGGATGTCTCCTCTCGCGAACGGGTTTTCCACCGTATCCACACTTGTTGTATTTTTGAATTTGTTTTCCATAAGAATCCCACGAGTTGAGAGGAAAGAAAAGTCAGCCACATCAGAGCCCCTCATGATGCGGTAAGGGCTGATTACTGTGGATGGCGCTCTGGTACTCTGGCACTCTGGTACTCTGGCGCTCTGGTCTGGTAGCCGCAGGCTCCGGTTGAGGCTGAGTATTTATAGAACCCCCCCCCCCCCACCATTCATCCCTCGGCACGGGTCGCATGACACCTTGGATTAGGGGTTTATCCATTCATGTTTTTACTCTTAGCCATGGATAACAGCTATTAAACCATCCTCCTTTGGGGGCTTTGGACACTTTGCTCAGGTTCTCAGTATTTTCAGGTTCATCGAACATGCTTCTTCCGAGATCCGTCATTTGCAGGCGGAGAGTTTACACTCTGCCTTCGCATGAGTGCCCCCTTCTCTGTCCGCATACGACCCTAGTTTCCACCGGTTGTCCGATTTCCACTAAGGAACGTAGCCTGGATGGTATCACGAGGAGGTAGAGATAGGAGTTGCTAAATAAGAGTCTGTGGAACTTCGTGGTAGTTCTGGAGCGCATTATTCAACCATTTACCATCCGTTTTCCCAGGTGTCTGATACTACCGTATCTTCCCAGGTGCTCAGCAGATTTCCCTTGCTCGTAAAAAAGACCGACTCTCCATGAAACCTACCTGATAACTTCTCACGAACCTATTGGCTATTAAAGACAGCCGATGAAAGATGACATACATGAGAGAGCACTTTGTAGGCAGCATTCAGGATAGTGATCGCTCAGTAGCTGGATAGCTTCTTTAACTTCGCTTATCGATGGGGGTACCGTACGGTATCAGCCGGAATACGAGCAACTTTATAACCCCGGTGGAAACTAAGGTCGCATACTAACAGAGAAGGAGGTACAGTGTTTTCTCGATACTGTAAGATGGTAGCCCCATCACGAAACTCGGTAGAGTAAGCCCTAGTACGGCTACCAATCTAAAAACAGTACACTAAAAAGAGTCAAAAAAATTCTACTCGGAACATTCGGCATGGACAAAGGTGACGAAATAGGGGCTTGGAATGGAGACTCGGTTCCTGGAACTGCAGATCGCTAAATTTCGTTGGTGGCGACAGGGATCAGTTAGAACACCGAAATTTTGGCAGGATAACTGGCGCAAAGGCAAGAAGGTGTGGAGGATCCGTGGCGATAAAGCTTAAGTTTTCCAGGTCGGTGGAGCGACCACGAGCTGGGAACGAGGTCTATAGTGTTGGGCGAAATGCAGGATCGCGTAATGAACTGGAAAGCGATCAACGAAAGGATGTGCATGTTGACGATAAAAAGCCGTTTCTTCAACTACACCATCATAAACGTGCATTGTCCTCATGAACGTAGACCCGACTACGAGAAGGAAGCGTTCTTGTGCGCAGTTGTACGCTCCCTACGGAATGCGGATATCGACTCGGACCATTACCTAGTAGCAGTACTTGTGCGCTCAAAACTATCGACGGTTTATACCTCGCGACAAAGCTGCCCTCCTAGGTTGAACATTCGGCAATTAAACAACCCGCCAGTTGCCAAAAACTACGCGCGCGTGCTGAATCAAGCTCTGCCTTCCTCTGTGGAGCTAGATGCTTTGAACCTCGAAAACGGAAGGAGTAGGATACGCTCGGCCGTCAACGAGGCCGCAACCGCGGTGCTAGGTGTGGAAACCTCGAGTGCACGAAATTATTGGTTTGACGAGGAATGCCAAGAAGCGATAGAGAGGAAAAAAAGAGCTTGGGAAAACTATCTGAGCATATCCACGAGAGAGAATTTGGCCAAGTATCGAGAAATGAGTTGACCACGATCCTGAGGAGCAAAAAGCGCCAGAAGGAGGACAGAGATCGTGAGGAGCTAGAACAACTATTCCGGGCTAATGACACCCGCAAGTTTTCCGAGAAGGTGAACCAATCTCGCAAGGCCCACACACCAAAACCTGACATGTGTAGGGACGAGGGAGGGGATCTAATCATAAACGAGCGCGAGGTGGTCGACAGGTGGAAGCAGTTCTTCGATGGGCACCTCAACGGCGATATAACAGCAGGAGACGCACTGGAAGTTAACCTCGAAGTACCTACAAACGACAACAGTGTACCGGCTCCCGATCTCGAAGAGATCCGGCGAGAAATCGGTCTACTGAAGAATAATAGAGCCGCCGGAAAGGACCGACTCCCGCGTTAACTCTATAAAAATGTTTTTTTGAAACGATGGTTCTACAATTGATGAAGGGACGGTAGGGGAAAGAAATGGAAAATTTTTTTGGTGAAGGAGGAGGGGGAAGAGCGGAAAGGAAAGGGGGGGGGGGTATTGGTAGCTATGCTTGACAAGTAGTCATTTTGACTCCTACCTTTTGTCCAATGCTGGAAGGTGCAGGAGTCGAATCAAGCTGTAATCTGAGATTACAACCGGATTCGAACTCACAACACCCTCCAGGGCATAGTCAAGCATAGCTACCAATACCCCCCCCCCCCTTTCCTTTCCGCCCTTCCCCCTCCTCCTTCACCAAAAAAATTTTCCATTTCTTTCCCCTACCGTCCCTTCATCAATTGTAGAACCATCGTTTCAAAAAAATATTAATATATGTATGACCTCATTCCAAGGTCAAGACTAAAAACTTGAGATTAGTCTATAAAAATGGCCAAGAACCGTTAGCAACGGCACTTTACTGGCTGATTTCTAGGATTTGGGAAGAAGAGAAACTACCGGAGGAGTGAATGGAAGGCGTAGTCTGTCCCATCTACCACAAAGGCGACCGGCTAGACTGCTGTAACTACCGCGGCGGTCAACGTCGCCTACAAGGTGCTCTCCCAGATTTTGTTGCGTCGTCTATCCCCAATAGCAAGAGATTTCGTATGGCAGTAACAGGCGGGCTTTATGGGGGCCCGTGCTACTACGGATCAAATTTTTACTCTTCGACAAATCCTTCAGAAATGTCGAGAGTGCAACGTACCCACGCATCATATTTTCGTAGATTTCAGAGCAGCATACGATACAGTTGAACGCGAACAGCTTTGGAAAATAATGCACGAATTCGGTTTTCCGGGGACACTTTCGAATCGCGCGAAAGGTTGCGGTTGGACTGTCCTGTATGTTATTCAATATCGCTATTGAAAGTGTGATCTGGCGAAAGTGCATCGAAACGAGAGGAACGATCTTCAGCAAGAGTAGCCAACTCCTAGCCTTTGCAGACGACCTCGACATCATTACTAGAAACCTTGTGACGGCGAAGGTTATCTACGCCAGACTAAAAACGGAGGCTAGGAAGATAGGGTTACAAATCAATGCGTCGAAAACCAAATATATGGTAGGAAGAGGCTCCAAAGAAAGCAACGTTTGCCTCCCACGGACAGTGACTATTGACGGCGATGAACTGGTTGGTGGTGATGTGTGGTTGATGAATTCGTATACTTGGTATCTCCGGTCACCGCCGGCAATAATACGAGTAAGGAGATCCAACGACGCATGCAAGCTGGAAATCGAGCCTACTTTTCCCTCCGCAAAACGCTTCGATCAAGGAGCTTACGCCGCCGCACAAAGCTGACGATGTACAAAACGCTAATCAGACCGGTCGTCCTCTACGGACTTGAGACAGTAACTTTGCTTACGGAAGACAGACGTGCACTTGTCGTATTTGAACGAAAAGTGTTGCGGACTAGTTTTGGCGGAGTACAAACGAAAAGCGGAGAGTGGCGGAGTCGTACGAATCACGAGCTACAGTCACTGCTTCCCATCGTACACCTGGCGGAAGTTGGGAGACTACGCTGGGCCAGCCACGTCGCAAGGAGCCCAATGTGCTAGATGACTCGACCAGGCCGCACTCGTGTGGTCTAATTTTCTCACACACGCGTACTCTTTCTAATGAACACGCCGGCATGAGAATTTCTTTAAAGCTCCCCCTTTTATTTCATCATGCAGTGCAACGAGTTTTTGCGCGTATGTGTTTAGCTAACAGCTACAATTGTCGCTCGTCGTTCGTCGTTGCAGCCCGATCTGCTGATGTCAATTACACGCGAGGACTTGCGCTCCCGCCCGTGAGTAGAATCGAGGGCGAAGATGAAGAAGAAGAAGAAAAAGTAGTGAAAAATTTGTATCCCAGTGCGCCATCAGCCTCGCGGGCACTCGTGGAGAATGAGTTTTTTACCTCGGGAATAAGCCATGCAGGAAGACGATGTGAGGATGAGCGTGTGCGAGTGTGTGGGTAACAAAATATCTCACACATCACCGGTGGCTGTTTTATTACGCCTGCGTGTGCAGTGTAGGTGTTGAATGCTATTTTTCCCATACTCTTTCGCGTGTGAGCAGGCATGGTTGACTTCTCGCTCGATTCGCATCATTGGACCAGGTTGAAGCCAACTTGCGTGTGTCGAGGCGCGTAACGAATTGGCGACGAGTAGCCCAGGACCGAGTACAATGGAGAGGAACTCTTGATACGACAGGAACCACACCGGCTCTCGGTTGGTAAAGTAAGTAGTACTCGCTCTTCTGAGGTAATTTGGTGGTCTTGAAAAAGAATGTTTAATTATGGTGATGCGGTTTTCCGTTCAATAACGCTGGACGCTCCGAATGATGTATTTGGAGACTGTGCCCAATTATTCTAATATCGTCAGAACCGATCAATGAGAGAAGGGGCAACAGCATAGACAGTATAGACACAAGACAAAGTCTAGAGATAATACAAAGCGCACTAAATAAAAAAATGGACATGTAGGTACCTCTGCTAAGATTCGATGAAATTATTAAAGATCTTATCGTTTTCCGTCAAAATTTTTCAGTTCTAGTTCCAGGTAAACATTAGAAGGGAAATTACGCTGAACGCGTTGATGCAGGTGCACTCGTTATCTAGTGATAAAGCATTTGGAACTGGCAGGCCGTTTGTTTTTCCCTTAGAAATGCGTCGCAGAAATAGGATCATCAACAAGAAAGAGTAAAATTTTGTTTGATTGAACTATACATTAGCTATAGTAGAAATAAATGAAATTTTTCTTCAACTTACGTTGATTCGTGAATTATATGTTCTCATAGCCTCACGTGCATTTGGTCTAGTTGCAATTTCATTTGACCTTGTATTCCTGTGACCTCGCAGCTGTTCGGCTTTGCATCGCTCGATCCCGTCCATTTAACCTCGCGTCGTCTCATGTCCTTTTGATCTCGCGATAGAATACTTTATATTCAGCATCGTGCTTCGACCTTGCTATTTTTCGATTTCGCCTTTATGTGTCATTGCATTAATTTGTCTTAAGAATTTAGAAAGCATCTATATTACGTCGTGTTTTAGAAAGGGCCTACGACGCTCGTGACCAACCAATAATTTAAGTTAAGATAATTTAGATATTTTTTAACAAAAGCTGGCAGCACTGCCCGGTTGGTGGTCAGTCGGTGTGGTACCTTCGGTTAAACCATATTGTCCCGACATCATCTCCATCGCCGCACAAGACAAATAGAAAGAAAATAAACATAGCAACACCATCATCATCACAACAGACAAGCATGGTGGAGCCTATTTTTACCGCTCTCATTACTTAATCTAGATCTCGTAGGACTATTTTTAGCGCTCGGGTCCCACTCGGCAATCGCCACCCGAGACGGGCCCGATCCCGAGCGGACGGGTGGGACTAGGCGACTAGCTTTGCGCCGCTCGGTCCGTCGAATTATACTGCACGGTTCGACCCGAGCACGGTTCAGTCGGCGAGTTTAGCTCATCGGATGCGTAAAGTCTGAAGGAAAAGGTGGAAAATCTACTCCCCACACGGAGAACACTAGAAGGCAGTTGTGAAAATTTGAAGTGAAGTGAAAGTAAGTGGGCCCCAGTTGGAAATGGTCCAATTTATTCCTTATATGGTACGGCCGGAGAGATTTGCGACTGAAAATTGTTAACTGCATTTACTGCTTATCCAGGATCAGCTTATCGACGTGTTTTGTTTGGAGTAGACAGATTTCTTGGGGGTTTTCTCAACGAAGCCGTAAAGTTAAAAAATAATGATACCATTTATAGAATAAATTATTATATGAGCAGAGAAATTTTTCACAAAGGTAACATTCTTTGCCGCTGAATCATCATATCGTACCGTTCGAGTTATTTTCAAGAAAATTCTGTGCTCGGTGGAAAATGTGTAGTGGCAAGTGAAAAATTTTTCACCTCAGTACCGCTTGAATCTCGAAGGTGATTTCATCACCTTGTGCTACTTTGAGTTGGAAAACTTGTGGGTGGAACAATGAATTTTGGTGGTGTATTGGGTGAATGAGTTTTTTTTTAAGAAAATAATTCGTCAGCGCTCATCGGAGTATATGGTCAAGAGCGTGAGAAAAAAAATGTGGATTACATCGAAGATTATATAACACTTAGTTTGTTCGACATTCAGCAATGCTGGCAGTGATATGTTGTAAACATAAGGATTAGATTTATGGCCATCGGATAGCTATAAATAGAATATTCAAATAGAGTAGAGAAACGAGAAAAATCCGTTGAAAACTATTACCGATCGGGTTTACCGTGAAAACAGTTGAAGGATCTGGATAACAGTAATATCAGTGACTTACATAACAGCCCAACGGCACCAAGTGTGGTTCGTCCGATTAAAATAAAAAGAATTCACTAGAAATGTGATGTTATTGGCGCAGTGTTAGTGTACATTTTTCACACCAGACGTCAGCAGTGGTGAAACCGGGCGGCCGAAGAAAACTTGAACGCCCACAAGTGCATGGGCGATGAAAATTTTACCGATCCGAAGCGAAAGTGTGAGCGAAAATGCGTTCCCGTGTGTGATGTGTGTATGTATGAGGGGATTCGAAGTGAAAGAGCACACAAGTGGTACAAGAAACCGCCCGGATCGAACTCGGAAAACTGTGCCGTGAAACTGACTGGCTTGAGTGGCCTTCTAAGCTGTGCGGACGAAAGAAAGCAAACTCTAAAGAAAACACACACTGCGCGGTAAATGCGAGCGCCAAGCAAGCTGCGCACGGATGTGTGTCAAGATTGTGGATGAGAAACGGGTACCGGAAGTACGTGCGCCATCGGAACTGCTGGCAAGAATCACTGGCGCAGTTAGAGGCGGTGATAAGTATCTAGAATGTTTACTTTTTCTTTTAGTATCGGATTTGTGCCAAAAATTCGATTTGTTCCGCTACCAGCATTGCAGCATTAAATTGTTGGCAGGAATTGAATATATAAAACTTTTCTCGTCCTACAGAATCTTCTTCCATTATTAAGTTATAACAGTTATGACAACAAGTGTTTAAGGATATGTTCTCAAAGTATTTGGATAGACGATTGGATTATTTTCTGACAGTTCCAAAATATTTAAGAATCAATGCATATTTTTCCACCAGAAACCCCAAGCATTTCTCTAAATTGTCACCATGAAAATATGATTTTATAATGTTTGGATTAGGGCAAAGAGAAAGAATAGCTTAATTATTGCAAACAAACAAAAACAAAATGTGAACATTGCATGGCACATTCCACAAAGGAACTTCATTTAACTATAGTAGTTTATTCTGCTGTTAAATAACCAATATTTACGCTAAATATTGCTCTACAAATCGGGGGGCAAAAAAAATTTGCTAAACTTGAGTAAATTTTTTTTGTATAAATCTATTATTTGTGGGTTTTACAGCCTAACGAACTCGAAAAAAGAGTTTACTCCGTAACGCTTATAGTACGAAACAAAAGTGGAAGTACAAATAATGTAATTTTCGAAAATCGGCAAAAAATTTTTTTTTCAATTTTGACTCTATTTTGGAAGGTTTTTGCATGGAAAATATGTATGAAGAGCAAGATTGATTCGAGTTTCATGATTAAACTTCAAGTAAAAATTGCTAGAAATCTTATCTTAAGGTAGGAGTCAAAATGACTACTTGTCAAGCATAGATACCAATACCCCCCCCTTCCTTTCCGCTCTTCCCCTCCTTCACCAAAAAAATTTTCATTTCTTTCCCCTACCGTCCCTTCATCAATTGTAGAACCATCGTTTCAAAAAATATTAATAGAAATCTTATGTTTTTTTTGCGTGATTAAAAAAAACTCTGCTTTTTTCGCCCCCCCCCCCCCCCCTTTAGTTACCCAGCATCCGAAGGACAAAAACTTTAAAAAATATTTGTAATGGCCTAACTACTAGTAAATACACCTTTAAACCATAAAACTGATGCTAAATTTTCGTGAATTTTTAATTCCATTTATTTATTGCTACTAACCTGTTCATTGCTTTTCTTTAAATTGCTGGTTCAGAATGATTTATAATACATTGGGGCGGCTGAAAGCTCCATTAAAAAGTAAACAAATCAATAAATAATTTATAATACATTCGTTTTTAAAATGGTTTATACAAAGCCTAAAACCTAAAATAACTATAATTCAAAGGGTACTTATTTCCAAACCGGATTTTTGGATCGATAAAACTATTCAAACAAATTTTAGTTGATGGTGTTTGGATCAATTTATGCAATGTTTCAGAATAATTACCAGAGTTACCATAACTATCTCAATTTTTAAATTCCGGGAACAGAATCTTGTAGCTTTGCATGTTTTACAAACATAGAAAACTATTTAACAAACCCGAATGTTTAACGGGAAATTTGTGAGAAAATATTGAAAAAATATGATCTTCTTAAAAAGCAGACATACAAAAAGTAATTGATTTTTCGAAATTCATTTATAAATTTATATGGGTTTTAAAAATTTGTAAATTTTGGGCATTGTCAATAAGTTCAATGAATCAACCGTGTTTCGCAAGCACGCGAAAATCGTTGTGTCAACTACCTCATTATAATGGTTTCCTATAAGCCTATTTCAGTAAAAAAGGATCATCGTTCGATATTTTTTTCTAAAACAGGTAGTGGAATTTTTATTTCATTCTTCAGAATTGACTGTTGCAGAAAAATATGTTCCCGAGGGATTATTATTCGTTCTGATCCTTCTGAATCCCTCTCATTTTTATTAAACTACAAGCAAATTTTCTCAGCAGGTCAGGTAAAATATTATCTGGAAATTCAATTGTTTTTTTGATAATCATTGGGAATTTCACACTCGATCGGAAATCATTTAAATTGTTTAGTAAGACCTGCTGAGAAAGTTTGCTCGAAGTTAAATAAAAATGAGAAGGAATCAGAAGGATCAGAACGAAAACTAATCCCGCAGGAACGTATTTTTCTGTCCATGCTCAAGTGAAGCGCAAGAATAGGTGCCGCTTATTCCTGTGGGTGCCAAGGCCAACACGTCAGATAATTCTCGACTAATCACGGTAACCAAATATGTAGCAGATGATGTGATAAAAAATGGTTCAATTCAACCAAAACCATAATTTTTGATTGAGAATTTTACATACACGAATGCATTCGATTTTTGCACATTACATATGAATTTTCCGTCATTGGCGGTGGAAAACATCTATTATGAAAATCAGTCAGCATTCCTATCCAATTTTATAACTCTAGATGCCTAGCCTAGATTGCTTTGAGCAGTCAAGAAAAGTCTTATTGAAATGATAAAACTAACCCAATTAACAAATCTAAAGCCACTTGGTGTTATGAAATTTTATAAAGAAAAATTTATAGCGGAACTAGCTAATTGCCCAATCTTACTCGGGGCCTCTTTGTCTCTCAGCTCCCTATTCCCGCTTTCAGAAATCTCCTCTTGTCGTCCAGCCATTTGTACCGTTGTACAACTGATATCGTTCCGAATGCAAGACAACCCATTTGGACCTTCCTACTCTCTTGTTCGCCTCCCCCTTTTATCAACCCCCGCTGCGCTGATTCTTTTTTGTGAAAAAACATGTGTGCCAAGTTTGGAGAAGAACCGTCCAGGTGTATTGGAGTTTCGGAGCGTAACGTACATCCATCCCAGTAAGAATTTGTCGTGCGACGTCGGACAGACGCCAGCAAGAGTTACGCTTGTGTCGGACGACGTCCGTCCGATAATTATTACCGGGTACCCACGTTTCTTATTCTTCCCTGTTTCCTTCTTCCCAGTCAGCTCCCTCTTCTGACATGTAGCTAATTATGCATCTCTTTACTCGTTTAAATCTCTATAATGGAAGAGAAACAAAGCTTTTTTTCGATATAGCTCTCCTCAGGGCATAACTCTCAGTATTCTCAAGATAAGGCTTAGCAATACAAACTTTCATTACAGCTACTTGTCAATACACAATAAAACCCACAAGCAGCTTGAAGTGGTTATACTCTGACTAAGCAGTTTTATTGCAATTACTATGAACAGTAATTGGATTTTTTCTGCCTCCGAAACAGCCTCGAGGACACTGGTCTAAGAAGCTAGTCGTCGCATGTACGTACCACGACTGGGGAGATTGTACGAGCCAATAAGATCGAAGCACTAGCCACACCATTACCTATATTCTAACAGTTGATAGCACCTGGATTTTGCTTTTTAAACTTGATTTTATAACAAAACAAAGTTGAGGTACATTGCGCTTTTGGAACTTGACCTTCTCTTTTTATTCGACAAAGTTCGCAGCCAGCGGTTAGAGTAGAGCAAAATTGCAGGATTAGTCGTAGCGATCCTTCGGACTCTTACAGCCTCTCCCAGTTGAGTTCGAACATATGATGACTGGCTTCTTTAACCAGCAGTGTTGTACCGCGAGACCAACTGGGAGTAAATAAATTTTCTTAACACTTAGTTAACTAGTGACTCCGATTTATGCAAAGCAGATGTGTCAAAGTGCAATTGCATCACCGTGATAAGCGAAAGAGAGGAGACACGAAGAAAATGTTTTACTGCTACTTACATCCTTCTGAAGAAATACCCAAGACATAGAATTTGACAGCCACGCCAATCCCTTGTTAGCAACACACTGGCATAGCAATACATTGATGGAATAATATGTATAGTGGTCTAGCAATACAAAATTGGTGTCAAGCAAATGTTATCAACTACCCTATAAGTTTTATGGTACTATTGGGACGGTTATATCCAGACCAGACAAATACAGAGTGTTAGGAAGCTTGATGCAAATATTAGATAAAAAAAATTTCTACACATATAGTGTAATCTGCAACGTTACAGAGTTATTAACCATTTTTAGTTTTCCGTTTTGTTTACCTTAAATTAGCTCTAGTATAAACAGTATGCTAGCTAGCTCAATTCACTTACTTTCATCCGTAAGCTGAAAAAATTTTGTACCGAAAATAGCCTTTAAACCTGCTACTTCATGAAATTTATTAGCTTCTCAGAAGTTTCACGTGAGACGTGAAACAATTTAATTCTAATCGTATCGTGTTGAGTGTTGAATTAGTATCTGAAAACTGCACGAATTCATACATCACGCAAAGCACGCTAGAGCACCGCGTGCGACGGAAATGCTTTAACACGTACGAAAAACAAAACAGCAACTACAATGGTTTTCATAAATTAAGGGATCTCCTCCACTTTTGATTGCATAATCATGCAAACCTCAAGCGACTTAGGTTTATCCGCAGGTAGCAGCTCTTGAACCTGTCGTGTGGAAAAGATCATTGGCGTAACTAGGGGGGGGGGGGCTAGGGGGGGCTAAGCCCCCCCTAGGAGACATTTAGCCCCCCCTAGAAAAATTAGGCTAGATTTTTAAATTTAAGAAAAAACTATAGTTAGATAACTTTACATAATAAAAACTTGAGAGTAATTTTTATATGCATCACATTTTAAAGTTCTCATGCATCAATGTGCATTTAATATGAATATGCCAAGGAAATAAAATGGTCGAAAAAATGCCGGGGGCTATAGCCCCCCCTAGAAATGAGCGCTAGTTCCGCCAATGGAAAAGATGCATTTTTACTCGGTTCAGCACGCTCCACACCTTCCAATGTGACACGGGGCTGTGGTGCAACTTGGCTTCCCGAGCAGGAGCGAAGAGCAAAATAATATGAAAACAATATCAAACTGTGTTATAATGGTATATTTTGTTATTGAGTAGATATTTCAAACAGTGGTTGTAAGATGAGTTTAATAACTGATTTTGTTATCATATCTTATTTTGGCCTTAAAATGACATTCGATGTATTTCATAAATTTTTTTTATTGATTAAAAAGATTTTTGATTATAAATATTGTATAAAATGATTCTTTAATATCTCATATACTACTGCATTTTTTATTCAATACCTTAATAATACTAAAATATGCTATTCTAAACTCTGAATACACTCATGTTATTGCATTGTTATTCGAATAACATAAGTAGTTATTCTTTTGGCCTTAAATGAGTAAAATTTTGATATTATTTTTTGTTATTTTACCAACTATGTCAGCCAAAACAAGACCAAATTTTTATATGAGTTATTCGATTTCCAATAACACATTTTGATATAATTTTGCTCTTTGCTCCTGCTCGGGTTATGCTTGTCTTAGGAGCATTTCCTACAATCGGCAAAACTTCATAGTCAATCGCTGATGCCACTTACTGACACGTTGAAAACAACGTACCTTCCCGGAAACGACGGTGTGTTGTCGTAAAAGTTCTTGAATTAAAATCATTGTGTAAACAAACGAACACTTCTGGATTTGTGTTTATACACTTGCATTAGTTAAACAATCGTCAGGAAATCTGCAACCATACTCGTGCTGGAGTGTCGTTGCTTCACAATTAGCTAAGCCATGTGTTCATATTGAATATTCGCATGTTTGTTTGTTTATTTGCATGTTATTCCGGAGAATACGTTTTGATGCTGCAATCGTTTTCAGAAACGTTCTAGAGAGATCCGAGAAATCTGTTTCGTTGATGTTTTTCATACAAACTTTCAGACCGTGTCCGTAGCACACGGTGAGCTAGTGTGCTATGCGTGGTGTATGAATTCGTGCAGTTTTCAGATACTAATTCTGCATCCAAAACAATACGCTTAAAATTAAATTGCAAAGAAACTAAAAGAAATAACCTTTTCACGTCAAAGAACGAATTGTAGATCAGATCGGTACCAGAGCTAAATTGGTAGATAAGAACGATAAACTTTATCACGATTTTTTAGTAGAAATGTTTTGAAAATGCTGTGAGAAACACTTATTTCAAAGCTTTTTGCTTTTGAAAAGTTATTAAATGTCATGAAGTATGAGATTTTAGTTTTCAGTACAAAATTTTTTCAGCTTTCGAATGGAAACAATAGAATTAAGCTAGCTAGCATTCTTTTTGTACTAGAGCTTTTTTTGTATGCCAGAAGGGCATTGGGTTAAAAGGCCACTGCGACAGTCTTAATGATCGTCTTTTGTGGCAGGCCCCGATTGCTGTACACAGTTTACGGATCGCTCATACCCATTGATGGAGTTGAGCGGGATAGTTGCAATCCTGTGCCCCAATTCGGTACTACATGGTTTATAAAGCCAATGACCGCTTTGAGACTTAGGCTCCATACCTGATATGGAGTAAGAAGGAAACTTCCTAAGAAGTTGTGCCTTGATAATGCAAGAGCTCCGCAATAGCAGAGCAGATGCGCTGAACTTTCAGGTTCAGAGTTACAAAAGCGGCAGTTGTCGGATGACACCGTAGACTCCGGAGCCTGTGCAGGCCCCCATTTTTGAACCATCTGTAAAAAAGTAGATAGTTCCAGATGGAAGATCGGGCCCTCCATTATTCCACATTGAGCGATCTGTTTCAATCACCTCATATGGAACGTCCATATTGGTCCTGGCTTCCATGCAGTCAGAGACTGAAGTTACTAAGGGTGTCAGATTGAACTCCCGAAGTATGCGAAGATGACCGATTTGGTCACCTTCGAGAATAGTTTTACTCCTTTGCAACCGTAGTACGCCTAGCTCTGCTTCCTTCTTCACATGAAGATGCAAAAGCAGTAAGCATAGCATTGCCTCCATGGCTGCAGTAGGCGTTGTACGCATGGCACTGGTAACTGTAAGACAGGCCAGGCGCTGAACTTTGTTAAGTTTGGCTTGGGCTGTCACCTCATTCACCTTTGGCCACCATACGACTGCAGCATAGGTTATCCTAGGCCGTGCAATAGTAGTATATGACCAAAAGGCTAGTTGACGTTTCAATCCCCAGGTTTTGCCAAACAGTGAGCTGCATGCCCAGATTGCCGAAGTTGCTTTCTTAACAGCATAATCTAGGTGGGCAGCCCAGTTCAGTTTTTTATCGAGAATTATTCCGAGGTGTTTGACTTCATTACTGAAGCCCAGTCTGACACCATTCAGTATAGGGGGAGTAATGGTATGCTTCCTTCGCCTAGTGAAGGGTATAACGACTGTTTTGGTGGGGTTAACATTAAGTCCCTCTTGTGAGCACCATAACATGGTGGTGTTTAGAGCTCCTTGCAAGCGACTTGACAATACTGCGTCAAACTTTCCTCTGACGATAAGTACAATGTCGTCGGCGTAAGCAATGGTCTCATTACCAAGCTGTGATAGCTTGTGAAGGAGTGCGTCGGCCACCAGTGACCAGAGCAGGGGAGACAGAACTCCTCCCTGTGGACATCCTTTGGACTGGACATCACCAAAATCGTGACCGACGTATCTCCCAATGATGCTGTAATTTGTCTGCTCGAGAGCATTGCTTGAATCCAGCTCATTGTAGTGTGGTCGATTCTCTTTTGACAGAGAGCCGTATTAATTGACGCGAAGGACGTGTTATCAAAAGCGCCTTCAATATCAAAAAAAGCACACAGTGCCGTCTCTTGATATTTGAGCGATTTCTCAATTAACGTCACTAAGCTGTGCAGTGCGGTTTCCTGAGATTTACCGTGTTGGTATGCGTGCTGATTTACATGTAACGGAATGTCTTTTAAAAACTCATTGCGGATATAGTTATCCGTGATTTTCTCCATCAGCTTAAGAAGCGTTGAAGTCAGACTTATCGGTCTGAAAGCCTTAGGCATGGTTTTGTCTTTTTTGCCAGCCTTAGGTATGAACACCACCTTTACTTTCCGCCAATTCTCCGGGATATATCCCAAAGTGAAACTGGCTCGAAAGAGGTTGATGAGCTCGGACATTATAACACCGTTCGTTTTTTGTAAGAAAATGGGTAGAATACCATCCGGACCTGGAGAATTCATTGGTTCAAAAGAGCTGAGTGCCCAATTGATCGAAGCCTCCGTAAACAATCGGCGTGCAAGTAGAACCGAATCATTTGGCACATTGTGTAATGACCCATTGCACTGTTGCCCGCCTATGTTTTGTCCAGTGGTCACTGTCGAACCAGGGAATTGCGTGTTCATCAGAACTTCCAGAGTTTCCCTGATGGCAACAGTAAGACTCCCATCCTCTTTTTTCAATTGCCCTAGACCATTGCAGTGGTCCTTAGACATCGCTTTCTGCAGACGCGTAACCTCTGGCAGAGTTTGAATGCTTTCGCAAAATTTAACTCGTGATTTCCTCTTGGCTTTGCGTAGCTCAGCTTTGGTGAGGGAAGCTCTGTAGTCTTCCCAGTTAGACGTGATTTTGGCCCTGTTGAACAGACGCCCAGCCTTCCGACGGAGATTGCTAAGCGTCTCATCCCAAGCAACAATGTGAGTTTTATTATACTCTTATGGCGGTTTTCATGACCAATTTTGGTCATTAATGCCATCATAAGAGTGTAATAAAACCCAAATTGTTACTTGGGATTCCACCAGGGCACATCGCGGCAAACTGCTCGCGTGTTTACGGGACAGTTTGTGTTATACGCGTCTGTGATCCTACATTGCAGGTCACTAGCGGCGATATCCAGCTCAACTGGAGTTCGTATATTATTGTGACAGGAATTACGTGAGGCAATCAGATGATCCCTAAAGGAACTCCAATTAGTTTTCCTCGGATTCCTGTATTATTCTCTCTTTAGAGGATTAGCCTCGATGTCGAAAATGATATGTCTGTGGCCTGATAAACTTGGTTCATCAGAGACATGCCAATTTTTGACTTTCTCAGCTATAGAGGCGGTACATAGAGTAAGGTCTAGGACCTCTTGTCTGATAGCGTTTATAAAGGTGGGGTCATTCCCTACATTGATTACATTCACATCGTTAGAAGTAAAATAGTCAAGTAGGTACTCACCCCTGTTATTTGTGTCCGAGCTGCCCCATGTCGTGTGGTGCGCATTTGCGTCGCAGCCTATCACGAACGGCTTGTTGACTGCCCTGCAGTACCGCACAAGTTCAGCAACCTCGGGCGGTGGTATTTCGTCCTTGTCCCCTGGAAAGTAGGCGGACGCAATGACTATCTCCTGCTTCCCTCTAGTCGTCGGGACTACCACCGTTATGGCAACGACATCGCGTTGGATGAATTCTGTAATTGGAGAAAATGTTATTTTCTTATTTAACAGAATGGCAGTCCTCGGCTTGGACTGTGTATTGCAATAGATCAACTTACCATTAGAACCGGATAGACCGAGGATTGTGGTATCGTTAATCCATGGCTCCCGGATCAGAGCAGCACTCAGCTGCTCATTAGTGAACCTCCGGCTTAGGACACAATTGTATAGCTGTGGTCACAAGATTGTGGGGAATCTTTATATTTTATTGCACTTCGATGGAGCATTTATTTTAAGTGCTTTTCATACCAATATGCACGATGTTATTTGATGCGTATTTACTTCACAACTACAACTGCTGAAAATTCAACATTTGCTAATTTAGACATTTTGTTAAAGTTGCCATTAAGTATAATTGACTTGAACTTCAATTCTCACACTTGTAAACTTTCAACTTGCTTTGTGGAAGAGAACAAAAACCTGCAAAGATCTCATTTATAGGTCTTTCAAAAAAAGTGAATAAATTCTGTACTTTGAAGAATGAAGATGATAAGCATATCAGGTTTCAGCTATTGCGCCATTATTACGCCCCTGAAAGTATTGATTGCAACAACCAACCGAAGTTCAAGCAAGAAGTGTAGATTTTGTTTCATCTGTTTGCTGCTCGTAACTTCGAATTTTACTGGCAGTAACTTTTTAACGGTTACTTCATTCCTTAGTCATTTTTAAGATATAAAGTAAATAGAATGTGCATCAACTTACTAAATCCCTCAAACAAAACCATCGACAATCACTAGTGCATGGTTCAATGTGAGTCACAAATTATATTTGTCTGTACATTCCCACCTGATGATATTTCAGGATTGTTTAGTCACATTTTCGGTATTCCCATAGAGTAGCTAATTTTACCCAATTGAATAAACCAACTATACTGTAATCCCACCATAACGTTTATACTTTCACGATGATAAATATAAGAAGAACCGATCTTTCCACTTACACGTGGTGATTGAGCAAATCCTATGACGAGCACAAAAAAAAATCAAACCACGATTTGCGGTATGTGCAATGTACGTCCTACAACAAAGTAAAAGCACTGATCCCTGACTGTTCGCTTGAGGTATTTCCCGCCCGCCCGGTGTTAATGCAACCCAATCTCAATCAGAGTCATATTTACTCCCACAGCCAACAATGCAGGTCTGGTAGAAGAAAGTCGGCACAAAGGGGAAAAAACAACAACTGAAAAATCAGCCTCAATGAATCTCAGTGCCAGCAGGGGTAAATTTTTTTTTGTTTTAAAAATAACAGTTACTTAATTACTTGCGTCAGAAGATGCTGCTGCTGCACGGCACGGTGGTGAATCAATGTGCGAAAGGAAAGTGTCGGTCGGCAACGCGAATCTATCGCCATAAGGACCGGTCGGTCGGTCGGTCGACCGGTCATTGCCTAAAGAATTTACGATGACGGCTAGGCGGAAAATTTTCGTCGCTCGTCTCTAATATCAGAGGCAATAAACTCGATTCAAATGCTTTTTGTTGTGGTGATTTTGAAACGGGAGACGACCACAGACAGTAGAGAAATACTTTTAATGATTTAGGCAACAAAAAAAAATTGTGCGCTAAAGTGACTTAGCAGTAACAATGTACGATTGGGACTGCTTCTTGTATTTTATTTTTGATTCGCACAAATAGCAGTGACTAATTTATTGGTATGTCGAATGGAAAGTTAGAAAGTTGCTTTTGTGTGCAAGGTCTTAATTTTATTTTTAAATTATAATTTTAAATACTGAGTTTCCTAAAACAACATTGTATTTGATGCGATTTTTGGCAGATAATTCCTTGATTTGAAGAACGTGGTTCTAATACAAGGTAATAGGCATGTTAAAACGCTGATAATGCTTATTTGCAGATGACTACCGACAAAAATTCGAATTAAATTTCGGATCTGGATTTCTAAAATCGTTGTAGTCAAACAGCTAATACCTAGCAACGCTGAATGCAAATGCTAATGCAAGTTTAATTTACTGAGAATATTAATGCTCATCACTAACCTGGGATTTAATAATTGTTAGTTGTCAAAGACGATTATAGTTATCTACAAATGGAATTATAAAAATCGTAACTGAATAAATTACCATGCAGCTCCATTATTTCGAGCTTGAAGGAAGCGCATTACGTATAATATAATAGCTATGAACTATGCACGTCACGAAACGCTAAGATAGCAAAATCTAAATTTCATTTAAAGTTTTAGATTGTATTTAGATTTAGATTTAAAAAAGTTACTCCAATCGTTCTGTCATTTTCCAAACATTAAAAAAACTGACAAAAGTACTACTTATTACCTCACTCAAATTTTGCTTTTCAGTGATTGACGCAATTGACAGGCCGCTTGTCACAGGCGTAACACATATTTAAGCACTAATTCAAAGTCGGCTCATGCAAGTAGGTACATTTAATTCAAATCCATCGGGTTTTCATGAAAAGAAGAAAGGTCGAATTTTTTCTTTCATTTTTTATTTCTTGAGACACAAGAGCTGTAATCAAGGTAACAGGTCTATAATCCAAATGCGGCTCCATGAAAAAACTACTATCGGAATCTAAAAAAGTCCCAATGCCCTTTATAACTGTTCGAAAAATATTAGACCTGTTTTTTTGACGTAGGACTACGTCTTACGGCAAGGTTTGGGGTAGGGTGTCATTCCAAAAAATAGAAAAATGCGAGCGTCACGAAAAATGAAAGATTTTGAGCACTAATGGCGTAGCAGTTTTCAGATCGATTTCAAATATTTTTGCTCCAATCGATCGGTAAATCTTCTACGCATCCATACCAATAATGAAACCTATTGATTCCAAAGTACGCACTATTGAAAAATTGAAAATAATGAAGCATTATCCAACTGGAAATTCGTGACCAATCGCTTCGTGATTGGTTGGAAGATTCTTTACGATGATCTAAAACTAATTGAGGATGGGAAAACTATCATTAACTACTGATCGGTAAGGTTTCGCTGTTATTGATATTTAGTGATACAGTAACTTCGTCCCGTTAAAGAAATTAGTTAGATTAAACTTTCGGTAGTTGTGTACGATAGACGAGAATGACACAATGTGTCGTCGTTGTCGTCGGCAGCGTAGAGCCGGGGTGGCTCGTGTTGTTTCAAGCAGTCGGCCCCACTCAACTCGATCTTGGGTTGCTCGTCACCAATTTCCCAGTCGTCTCAAAAGTCACAAATCACTTTCGACTTGGTCGAGCCATCTTGTTGAGCCTGCTTCTTGATCGTAGCGTTTTGCGAAGGGCAAAGTAGGCCCGATTTTCCGCTTGAATGCGCCGCTGGATCTCCTGACGAACTCATCTACCACTTGTAGTTCGTCGCCGTCTGTGGGAGGCACGCGTTTAATTGCTTTGAGCCTCTCATGTATGTCCTTTCATGTAATTGACCTTTGATGTCAGTTTATCCAGAAAACCGGCTTCGTGCGTAGCTGTTCTCGGTCGACTTTCTCGTATGCTCCTTTGAAATCAATAAAAATATTGTGCGTGGGCACGTAGTACTCGCTACATTTCTGCAAGATTTGTCGAATGGTAACCCAAGCAGCACACATTTGGCACTTTTAGTTGCAGTAACTTATTTATGACTAAAATTAGTCACATATCGGTTGACACAACTAATTTGTAACAACTGTGCTACTAGGGAAAATTTGGTCGGTAGTTGCGCGAGCTCCCATGAAGCCTACCTAGTAAATTACAATGTAAACTTACAATAAATAACGCAGTTCTAATACAATTTCCTATTTTGTGCTGCAATGCCGTGTTGGGTAAAATTACTGATAATTACTGATAGTTATCAGTAACGTACTGGAAACTACTGATAGCTATCAGTAGCGATTTTTAATGATAGTTCCCATCCCTAAAACCTATACCAATTTGATATCTGTGCTTGAGAAGTAAACAAAAACAAGTGACAAAGTTCCTTCGTTGTTGAGTCGATTTTTTAACACCGTGAGTAAACCTAGACCATTTTGATGTCCGTGCTTGGGAAATACATCAGAAAGAGTGACATAGCCCCCTCGTGCCAACAAATTTCTCTCGAACGCGGTTAAACCTACACACTTAAAAAAACTCAGCAAAATTTGCCGAGATTTGGACAGCCGAGCGTTCGGTAAAAATTTCAGTTTTGCAAATCGACGTAAACGGATCTTTACTAACGTTTGGCATCATAAAAAAATTTTACCGAACGCTCGGCTGTCCAAATCTCGGCAAAATTTTGCTGACTTCGGCACTTTTTTTAAGTGTGTAGTCCAATTTGATGTCTGTATTAGGGAAGTGTGCCAGAAAAAATGACTAAAGTCCACTGTCCCATCAGATTGCAAATTCTTTACGACGAGACGATTAAACCTTGGTGAATTTGATATCTGTGTAGGAAAAGTGCGCTGCAGCTGTAGTGTTCGGTTATGATATGATTCTGTATGGATACGCATGTTTGCCGATTCATTGGAAGTATAGTGAAAAGATGTGCTGTTGATAAAATGGAACTGAACTGGTAAAATCTCTTCAACGTGGGGCAACTATTGGTAATAAAAACAATCTTTAATTTCTGTGAGGTAGCAGGAAAGCAATAGGTTGTATTCTTGATTTTGTTAAATTGTTTCCAAATGCACATAGAAATAACTTTGTAATCTATTGAGCATTGAACGTATATAATGTTACTACTTTGATAAATGTTACGTACAACGCATGTAGCATGTAAACATGAAGAATCGAACGATTACATGCATGGATACATGTTACTATCGCTACAAAGAGACCTACGTAGTCCTGCGTCACCTGTTTTTGCCATTACGACTTTTTTTAAATCGCAGCTTTTGAACCATTGAAACGATTTAATTAAATGAAGGTATTTTAATGAAAGTTTTAGAAAAATATTGGCTCTTAATTAACATTTGTTTTATATTTGCAAATGCAACTATTGATATTTGGCAGGGCAGTCTTTAGAGAAATTTATCAAGACTTAGGTTTGATGTTTTCCCGACGTTTCGACACTTTGTTGGTATCTTTTTCAAGGGCTAATATCATATTGGATCATTAAAAATCGCTACTGATACTGATATCAGTAGTTTGTTTGGTAATTCTTTGCTGGTTTTTATTTTATATTATAATAAGTAAGCTCAGATTATAGGTTGAATTTTCTATATTTATTTCAGAATCAATCCATATAGGAAGGTCTCTGAATTTAAAATAGAAATTTTCTAACTAAAGTAGCTTTTGACGTAGGACTAACAGCAAATTCCGAAAAATCGAGATATACGAGAGTCATGAGAAGTGGTTAGGTTTTGGGCGCTTATAGCTTAGCGGTTTTCAGTAGCTTTGCACCAATTAATCGGAAAATCCGGTGTTGGTTTTAATCACGAGAATTGCCGCAGTGATTGTCGCCAACGCACAGCTTGTTTCTATCGCACCAACCAAGTAGATAACAAAGAGCAGTCATATAAAAATTATGACGTCGCATAGAAAGTGTGTTGTGCGTATACGGAGAACGACGAATTGGGAGCATAAAACAAGATATAACCTAATATAACGGGCGGCAGTAGTTTAATAAGTAAAACATTCGCGTAGCAACCGCAAAGACGTGGGTGCGAGCCCCATCTGCCATTACACAACGCGATATATTTTTGGTGTATATCGAAATTTTTCAGTGCATCCAATTAATCATTCTTTGCATTAGACATTTTCTCCCTTTCTAAAGTATATTACGTAATGACCGCGTATAGTCATGTACGATATCATTACATGGGGCCGTATTCTTACAGTGACCCTTACCTAACAACCCCCATTTGATATGTACAGTACCCCAGGTGAGCGGAATCACCTAGGTAACACTCAGAATCGCAAATTGTGCTCTCACCAATGATGGTAAAATCTCAAAATTTCAAAACTTAATTCATGAATGTGCGGCATTTTTCGCTGCTGATGCAGCGTAGACACTCTTTCGCTCTCTGGTTCGTTATACATGAAATGCTTACCTGAGGAAGAAGGAGGAAGCAACATTCTCACACCTGGATTTCGTTCACATTGCATGACAACAGAGACCTGATGGAACTGATTGTGAGAATACGGTCCATGTTTTATTTTCGACATTTTCAGTACAATTGTCAACCAACATTAGAAAAGGGCGAATAAACCAAACGTCAAGCAGAACGAGTGAGAGTTCATTTTCCTATCCTGCTCCTGCGAAAAATAACTCTCATTCGGTCTGTTTGACGTTTGGCTTATTCGCCCTTTTCTAATGTTGGTCGAAAATTGCTAAGAAAACGAGGTGTTTTGCTAGCACAGACATCACTGTAGTCATTGACAGGGCAGCTGCAGTTAAGCATGCATTTGATAAAGAGTAAATTGGTTTTCCTCACTTTTAAAGTTTAATTGAAGCCTTTGAAGCCATTTTCTCCATGATTTCTCGGTTTACCAAGCACAGACGGAGCACCTGTACACAGTTTAATCGCCAATAATGTATCATTTTCAAGTTTGTTTTTTTTCTAGATTTTTTTTAGTAATGCTCATAAATGAAATGGAACGGAACAAACAGAGCGGGGGTAAGATTTCGAATTTGACATTTCCCAATTTTGAAAATTCTTAGCAAACGTATTCGTTTTTGAAATAGCTCGTCTGCCAAAAATATGGGAAAATACTTTCAACAAATTTGTGTTAAAGGAGACGAAAGCTCATGATTTAATACACTTCAGCCCTTCGTTTCCTGCTTCCTTGGAAAGAATTGCCTCTGCTGTTAGAAACACACCTAACGATGACTTCGTTAGGTCAACCTCAACCTTTTTTCGTGTGACAGAAGAGATTTTGGAAACTTCCATCGGAAAATTAAAATACTCGTCAATGGCCAGACCTGACCTGATATTTCATCTTGCATCCTAGAAAAGTGTTATACTGTTCTTACTAGTCCTCTTTTACTATTATTCAATGCTACAATCCAGCAGGGTAAGTTCCCTACTCTAGGGAAAGATTTCGTAATGTTCCCTGTACACAAGAAGGGTGATATGCGCAACGTTCAAAACTATCGAAACTAACTAACTAAAACTAAAACTAACTATGCAATATGAATGAATACAGTGTACACAGACCAGAAAGCAGCATTTTTATCGGGTGGACCGCGGACTCCTGCTTACTAGGCTGCAGAAGTTGAGAGTTTCCGCACCTTTCTGCAAGTGGCTACACTCGTACCTAATATACCGGAGGCTAAGTGTGAAGATCTGGTCCGAGTTTTCTAATTCGTTTTTTAACATCTCTGGAGTACCACATGGGAGCAACTTTGAACCACTACTTCTTCTCTTTCTATAAATGAACTGTCAGCTCTCCTACTACCTGACTGTTGGTTTTTATGCAGACGATGTAAAAATCTTCAAGCTAATTAAAATGGACTCCGACTGCATTGAACTGCAGCGCTTAGTCGACAAATTTGTAAATTGGTGCTCGAGTAACAAGCTTACCGTCAGCATCTCAAAGTGCGTCGGCATATCTTTTCACTGTAAAGATAAGCCTCTAGCTTTTAATTACAACATGGCGGGACATTCGTGATCTTGGTGACGTCCTGGATAGCGCACTAACTTTCCTTATATACTCAACGACACTATCTCCATCGCCAATAAGCAACTCAGATTTACTCGGATCCCAGAAACCTTCCACCATATGATGAACGCTGCCATTTTCCTAATTTGGAGACTCTGGAAAGAAGATGTGCCAACGCTCAAACCATGTTCCGATAAAGAAGGGTTAAGTCTTAAAGACGTTTATGACTCAAGACTTTGCTTTGCAGTGCATGGGTCAAAGTCGTAAAATAAGTTTTCTTGTCCACGAATTTATACCCAGAAACTTCAAACAAATCAAAGAAAGCTACCTCACTCTGCAACAAAACCCTTCTGTTTTTTTTTTTCGAAATATTTTCAAGCTCCTTCAAATGCGTTTTGGGAAGGCTTTACTTTATGCATGTTGCGGAGTAGCTTACATTTGTAGGGTTTTATGCTGTAGGATTTTTACATTTGTATGGTTTTATACTGAAAACTCGAAGCAACACTTGCGCGCCGCGATGTAGCCATGTTTGGAAACATGCTTTTTTGAAAAATTAGTGGTTTTTGATTGAACGATGGAATTAACGCGAGTGCTCGATTGTTTGTCTGTGCTTTAACTGTGGATCTTATACCATCGCATATCTACGAAGATTTATGTCGAAGAATATAGGACAGCACGAACTTCCTCATAATTATACATTGATAAGGACGACACACATACGTCATAAAATGGATTGCTTCCCATTCCGTGCATTAACTATTTGACATACATCCCACTGCTGTTAGTGCGCGGCATACCGGCAGGATTACCAAATCTTGCGGTTGATCTCACGTGACAGCTCTTCAACTATGTATTGCTCATCCATTTACCCAACCCGGACACCCACCGACCTAATCATCTCTTTCAATAATTTACCCGAATGTCAAGGTTAGCTTTCTAATGAGGAAAAATAATTCCGACCAACAACGTCGACTAGCCGATCGTCTTAACTCTGACGTCTTGGAACACCTCGACCCGATCTCAACCCAGAAGATCACTACGCATTGCCGCATTGCTTTGCAGTCGGTCGGCTCGATAACAGAAATACTTTACCAGACAAGCGATTTCCAATCATCTATTTTTGCCGCTTCTCGTGAATTTATTCTTAGTCCCGATCGGCGCTGGTGGGTGTTCAGCTTTTCATCCATCCTTCACGCGGGTGATAAATTTAGCCCGTCACGATCGGACGGATATATGAACCCAGTGCGAGATTTTTTTGCCGCGACGAAAAATATGACTAACTCCACTTCTATTTCGAGCCATCATCCTCTTTGCCATACTCAGCGTGTGCTATTGTTGGTCCCGCCGTTCTGGCCGAAATGGCGATGGCTATTTTCAGATCCAGATTTATGACCAAACGCAAATCGGTCGGTCCGTCGCGAACCCGTGGGTGGGAAGTGTAAACAAAACAGAAAAATATCGAGCGCCGGAAATTGGCGGATGTTTCTCCCATTCAGTGCGGTTATTTTCGGCCCGCCGGAAGCAAGTGATCAGCCATAATAGGAAAAAAAACGATGGGCGATCGGTATGCCACATATTGATGCTTACGACGATGAATGAAAATCGCGACGCCCCTGTGATCGACTGTTTATACTATGCCGAACTTCTGTAGGTTTGAAAAAATGTGTTTTTCTAATAGGATAATTCTAAAAAATCAACAAATTCGGTGTTCCCGCAAATCTCTCACCGCCAACATGTATTTTGATAAACAAATACACTTTACCTATGAACTTAACTAATGTCTTATTTTTAATTTTGTTTCTTCAGAGTTGGAACGCAGCATTTGAATCACACACACGTACGTCAGCGAAATAGCGAAAAGTTCATTTGTGTCAGAAGCAAGTGGGAAAAGCCCCCAAAATAGTGGAAAGTGAACAGTGAAATCGCACTAACCCAGTTATTCAAACGAGAGGAGGGACAACCTCTGCCGAATCAGTGTAAATGTTTGTACTGCTACTGGGAGCACTTCCATAGGCAAGTCAGTGTTAACGAAATTTTAGTTCAGTGTATGTGCGCGGGTGTGTAAACCATGGCGGACCATGATTTTGCACCGAGCTTCACCCAGAAGCCGCAGCTGCGCCAGGAGGACGATGGCAATCGGCTAGTGTTCGAGTGTCAGCTGATCGCGAAGCCGAAACCGGCGATCGAGTGGTACCGCAGTGAGGAACTGTTGTCACAGAATGCCCGCACCAAGTTTAAGATTCAGTCGTTCGGCGAGAACAAGTACTTTGTGGTGCTGGAGTTGGACGATGTCATCGATACCGATGCCGGGCTGTACAAGGTGAAGGCCAAGAATCGTATGGGCGAGGTTTCTGCCTCGATCAATCTCAATTTCAGTCGTAAGTATTGTTTTGTCAGTGTTGTTTTGGTGTGATTTATCGAGTAAAAATGTGCTTAAAAACTTTGTTGTATCCATGCGAAAACTTCCGGTGTAAAATATAATTGTCAAGATTATCTTAGTCAGTGTTACTATATAAGCACTTTACCGGACGGAACGACAAGCAACGAGAGACACGCCAGTATATAGGTAATTCGGAGCCATCGCCTCACAGCTTCGCGTCATGAATAGAGAAGAGATACAAACCACACGCAAACGAATTACCTATATACGACGTGTCGCCTGTTGCATGCCGCTCCATCTGCAGAGCGCTTTAGGAAAACAAAAAGCACACTAAAAAGGTGCTAACCTAAAACACACACTTAAATTTTTTAACCGAATACCGCAATTTTTTGACGAAATTAGAACTGCTGAACGTTCGGTAAAAATTTCGGTGATGGATATCAACGTTTTCGGACTTTTAGTAACGTTTGGCATCATCGAAATTTTTACCGAACATTCAGCAGTTCTAATTTCGTCAAAAAATTGCGGTTTTCGGTAAAAAATTTTTAGTGTGCAAATCTCGGCTGAATTTAAACTGCTCTCAAATACAAATTACAGTTCGGAATTTGGAAAAAGTTTTCTACAGTATTCTCAGTACAAATTCTCCATTAATGTTGACCTCCATTAATGTGATAAGAAAAACATTTCGGTTCATAATATGAATTTTCAAGCCTAGACACTCTAGACAGCTAAAAACACTCGGCTCCGGTGTTTACCGAAGCGTGAATCAAAACAGCCTTGGGTTTAAACGTCTTTAAAGACTTGACCCTTCATTATCGACAGACTTCGCAGTCAGCTGTTAGAATACAGGACAATTAACGGGACTAGTGCAACGATCCAACTTGATTCTAGCAGCATCTAGCATCTGGCAGTTGAAAACTAACGCTTTGAAACTCTGAGCACTCGTCGATCGACTTCCGATAGACTTCCATACTTTATATTTCGCGAAAGAGCACTGGGAGGATCAGAGTTCTATGCAACGATAGTTTTGTACGAGTTTGTAACCTACGGGACTTCGGGAATTGCTCTACTATTCATCGTTCATAAATGTCAGCAAAGGCTCTTGCACGTGAGCACGCGCTCTTCATGGTCACGGTTCTTCGGAACACTATTAACGGCAGTCTTATTATCTATACTTTTCTGTATTTCTGCGACGTAGACGCAGCAGTGAGCATACGCCTTCTGCCTAAATCCTGCGCTCTTTGATACTCTGCTATGAAGCGGTTACGCTGTATTTCATGCATCGTATCCAACACCCTTCCTCACAGTCGATTCAATGCAACCGTAAATATTCCTCCACAGCACCCCGCATTGATGACAATCTGCACATAATTAATTTGGGAGTACGCCCAGCTAGCTTCGAAGTACAATGCTGGTCTAACAAACCAGTTGTCGTATGTTCGAATCTCGGCTGAGCGGTGCTGCAAGAGTCAGTAGGATCGTTGCTCTAGCCCCGTAATTGTTTTGTACTCTAATAACCGACTGCGAAGTCTGTCGATAAAGAAAGGACAAATCTTAAAGACGTTTATAAAGCTTTGCCTTTTTTGAATATGAGAGTAGTATGTCCCCAAGTTTACTTCCGAATATTTAAACGAGGAAAATAGGTTCTAGAGATAGCCATTTCTCTGGCCTAACCGCACAAAGTTCATCAGGCCCAGGCCATTTCTATTAAAGATTTTGTCTTACATACCGGTTCATACCGTATTGTGGTCTCTCGTCAGGCGACTGTTTAACCCTATCGTAGAACTCGTCTTTGTGTGTGGAGAATTTGTCTTTAACCCTTAATCCTCAATACGCATATGTTGTCGTCGCGGGTCTCTATTGGATGACTTTTTTCTTCTGATTTCCAAGTACTACGAAACCAACACTACATTCTGCTGCATTGCTGCTACATTCGGTATGTTACCTTGCGTATGTCGCGATACCTACATACCGTTGACGTAGCTGCCATCCTGTGTATAGCTGACGGTATGCAGTATTTCTCAATACTCCGCTTGCTACGAGTGAGCCCCCTCCTTCCCTCCAATGCTTATCAAAGCACGCACATAATAGATAGAAATAGAGAGATTATAACTAACCGTTCCGATTATCTGCTTGTCAATTTGCCGGCCGTGCGTGGCGGTTGTAACCTTAAAGGGTGTCCCACATCAATTTGCACCACGGAAGAAACGCTGTAGAAAATTATCCATTGGGTATTTTCTCTTGAAAATTTGAGTAGAAGTAGTTTAGAGTGTAGTGTTTACACTCTATTTTTATCGCGGTCAGTTTTTTGAAAACTGGAAAAAATAGCGTCACCCGAAAAGCAACCTTGCGAATTTATTTTGCGCAAGCACCTGAAAAATCCTCAACTCTCTCTTAATGAATGATGAGACTTACGTCAAGGCGGACTTCCGGCAGCTTCCAGGGCTACTGTACTTCACCGCTCAGCACAAGTTTGATGCTCCGGAGGAAGTAAGGATGCAGAAACTTTTATAGTTTACCAAGAAATACATGATTTGGCCAAGAGATACATCATGTGGCAAACGGAGTGCACCGTTCCTGACTACCGGGACTGTAAACGGGCAGATCTACCTTAACCGTTATGTGTGCGACAAAAAAAACACCTTTAGCAGGGCGACAAGGGTACCCGGGTACCCAAAATTGAAATTGTTATAACATTAACAATTTTAAACCGATTTCGACGAAATAGGTGTCATTTGATTCGTTTATTTATCTAGTTTTGAATCATTTGGCCATTTGGCCACTAAAAGACATACAGGGCCCGAAAATCCGGAATTCCGACAGAGTGTCCGCTGTGAGGAAGAGAAATGATTGTATTGCAGGAAAATCAGTCATGTGGATATAAAAACTCTAAAAATTCATACAATGTACTATTTCATATAATGAGATGAATCAGGTTGGCCATTCCGGAGTAGGTTCCTGTGGGGTCATGGGTGGCCAGTCCAGGATTGGAGGTAAAGCCTAGCAATATGGGTATCAAAGTTCTTGGAATTAGTTCGGTAGGTGATATTTTTTACATTTCGATGTATTTTGGTTGGTTATTTCGAAAATGGTTTCTACGGGGTCACAGATGATACCGCAGGATTCAAGATAATGCTTAGCATTATGAGAACCGTTCAAAACGTAGAACCATCCGTTATACATTTAGAACCAGTTCCGAAATTATCAATCAGTACTAAACTGACCATTTCAGTTCAAAACATCTAAAAGATCCGCTAAACCAATTCTAATATTGGATTAGGCACCCAACTCGCCATCTGTATCCCTACAGGAACCAAATTCTGGAGTGGCCAATGCGATCTAAAGTCACCAATTTATATAATTAGATGAAAAAAGGGTCCACAGTGTCAAGTTCAAAGCTAATAGGTTTACTGAAAGCTGATATTCTTTCAAAACATGCGGCTTCCCACGTTTTACCGGATGTTGCTCCGGAATTACCGATTCCCGGGAACTACTTGTCATTTGATGGCCAAACGCTTTATCTAATCAAAACTAGATAAATGTACGAATCAAATGCCATCGGTTTCATCCAAATCGGTTCAACATTACTAAAGTTATGAAGATAGCAAATCATGGGTACCCGGGTACCCTTGTCGCCCTCCTACGTAATAAAAAAATTCAAGTGACTCTCATTGCTAAACCCCTTTATGGATATGCACCAAAAAACCTCAATTACTTAAGATCAACGAGTTTTACGATGTCGCAAAATTTCAATGACGTATGTTTTAAATTGAATGAGTTATAACTATTTAAAAATTGAAAAGGTACCCGGGTACCCCGTCGCACACATAACGGTTAAGGAGTGTCTACAGAAGCGTCTGCTCTCTCTGTTGAAGCAACACCAGGGCCGTACGATCTCCTGGCCGGATCTACCTTCGTGTCAATATTCAAAGGATGTATTGGAATGGTACGAAGCCAACGGAGTCACTTTCGTACCCAAGAACATGAACGCCTCCAACGCACCGGAACTAAGGCCCATCGAAAAATACTCCCAAGGAGGTCAAGTCTGAGAAAGACATGAAGAAAAAGTGGATTTCCGTACAGATGAAGCGGCAGCTAGGTTGAGCAAAACTTTTTGAGTGGTGTTAAGCGTAAGGTGCGAGCATACGGTTATGGTTTTGAAGTTGAATGAACCAAATATGCCAAAAGCTAACTAATGGGTTATATTTTGTTGTCTGAAAGTTTGAAAAGGATCGGTCCATTAGGTAATTTTTTACAGCGTTTCTTCCGTGGTGCAATTTGATGTGGGACACCCTTTAGTATGATCATCCATTAGCGAGAGTTCTACGTCTTCTTCCTGCAGTCTGACTTTCTTCTTGTGCTTAGTACGGTTTTGCTGGCAGGCTTGATTTTACTCATCTTGAGCATACAGAGACAGGGCAATCAGCTCTCGACCAAGGGCTTTCGTTTTTTGTTCAACTCTTTGCTCTGCCTCCAAATGATGCCTGAAAACTGTTTTTTCTTATAACCACACATCTTGCGCAGAAGAAGCATAACTATCAAGCAGAGCTAATCTTTTTTCCGCACACTGGAGACAAAAGACTAATTGCTTCGTATCCAAAAGGGAATATCGAACAGGCAATTATATGAACTGAAACCATTTGACCTGCTCTGTGACCTTGAGAGCATGCGTTCGTTGGTGCTCCGACAGAAAAAGAAAGATGAAACAAAACTGACGCTCATTCGGGGACAGAGCAAAGCAGCGAAGCACTGCAAAAGTAAAAAAAAACTCGTCGCTTGTCGGAGAAGATAACATCCGTTTCGGCGCACCGTAATCTATCAACTTTCGCCAGGTGTACGATGGGAATCTCTTCAATCTTTCCAGCTGTCGTACGATGCCGTCAACTGTACGCGCTTTGCTTCCCTCTTATCATCGGGTCTACCTTTGTTTTTTTTTGCACGTTTATGATTATGTAGTTGAAGAAACTGCCTTTTGTTCTCAACAGATACTTCCTTTCGTTGATCGTCTACTAGTCCATCACGCGATTCTGCATTTTGCCCCACGTAATTCAGCGAACTGCAGTTCCAGGCACCAAACATCCATTCTATGCCCTTATTTCTCTGCCTTTGACCATGCCCCATGTTCCGAGACGATTTTCTTAATTGTTCAGTGTAACTTGGTTTAGGTAGGGTCACGCTACAAAATTCCATGATGAGGTTACCATCTGGGTTTAGTTGCCGAGGCAATACATTTATTAATTCAGCCGCCCGCTCCAGATCAAACGCTGTCGTGAGCCGCTCCTAATCTGGAGTACGACCGCTCACTTGGTTGTGGAATCGTCAAGCTGTCCTGACATGAGAACAAACACTCAAGGTTGACAACCCAAGTAACAATTCTGAAGTCGCTCAATTTAGTTTGAATTTTATAAAGGTTTTATGGTTTGTGGTTTTTCCCGGTGTTCAGTAATACCAAGATGATACAAGTTAAAGCTACTTATAGCTAGCTATAAAACCATAATAAAACTGTTTATAAAGCAAATGTATTGTGGTTGCCTTTATTATCACGATAAAACTAATTGGCTGCATCACATTTCTTATAAAAAATTTACCAGTCATTCAATTTATCCTTTCAAATGGGTGATAACCGTGCCTACTACGAATGACAGCCGAACAAAACAGAAGCGAGAATATTTTATACACATGTATTGTTGCTCGTGCACATAGTTTACCTATATTTCTCATGAATCCCTAGAATCACGCGATCATGATTTGTTTAATTTTAAATTTTTGAGTTTACCCTCTTGTTTTGGGAGAAGTTGATACCGTGTTTCAGAGACGAAAATACATAGATTACTATTGAATTTACCAGGCAACCAGCCAACAAGAGAAAGGAATAAAAAACCGAGTTTATTTATTTGGACATCACCATAGTTTCCCTATAAACCTATTATTGCATTAGACAGGGATGGAAAATCAGTGATTTTGATCGAATCTGCGAGTTATCGTCACACGCACAGATCTGTACAGCTCATGACAAACAGTGAATCTTTAGCTTTAATCACAATATTTTGTTCGCTTATTAATCTCCAGCAGTCGATCATAGTGTTACAATTCACCTAGCTGCGAGAAAAGGGATAATCGTATTGTTTGTATTGAGATTCACGTACTGCACAAAACCGATCGGCTGTATTTGTTAAACTTCTCAACGCAATCAAGCAATGAACATGATCTGATGTGATGTTTGTCATAATCTGTACAGACCGCGACAAAGCATTTGTTGCTTACAAGTTGTGATATCAATGAATCTGTATCTGCTTGCTCCTATGTTCTTGATCGCTAGAAGTGATTTTTTCCATTCGATTACGATTCATATTTATCATGCTTCCGTAAGAGAGGATAATCATTTTTCGGAAAAGAATGACCGTAAAGAAATATCAACTCTTTCTGTTTCGCGGATCATAGTTTTCTATCGCTTTATATAAGCAGATAATTAGAATCTAGTTGCCACATGAAAATTATGTTTGAGCGATACACCTGTTACCCTGCTTATGCATGAATATTTCAATCACTGACACTTACTATAAGTGGGGTGTAGCAATACAATATGGCGCACCAATCAAAATTGATTTTATTGCGGTTGCTGGTAAAACCACAATAAATCCGTTAGTTTTATTATGCTATTAACACGGTAACACCCTGACCAAACAGATTTATTGCTGCTATTATGAAAAGTATTAGAGTTCAACACAAAAATTATTTTTTATGCCAAACTCTATTGACGTTTTCTAACATTCTTTTTATCGCCAAACAACAATTTGTCAAACAAAACTGTGAGTTACAGAAAGGATGTTATTATTAATCGATTTTCATGTCAGAATGCAACTAGAGTGATTTTGCAAGAAACTAAGGTTGACTGATCAATATATTATTTTGTTTACACTCAAGTCTTTTTTTACACGGTTTGTTTTTTTCGATTACTCAAGAACGGTGTAACTTAGGGACCATTTACAAACTACGTGACGAATGTCGGGCCCCTCCCAAATGTATTGAGCAATAAATGAATCGTCCCTAAGTTGCCCCGTTCTTAATAATCGAAAAAACAAACCGTGTAAAAAAAGTACTTGAGTGTACATAAAATTTAAGCAAATGGTTTTCAAAAATTGCAAAATTTTGATGGCGTGTTACTGTTAGCCACTTTTTATTTCAATATGCACGATAAAATTTAATGCGCATATGTTGCACAACTATGGAGACTGCTGAGAATTTAATATTTATTCTTTCAGATTTTTCATCATGGCTGCTATGAATAAAATTAATTAGGATAATCTGACAGTAGAACATTCATTTTTCTGCTCACGGCTATATATTTTCAAGTCAATGAAGCTGCCTGGGCGATGTAGCTCTTTACGCAGCAAGTTTTATGCTTTATAGCTTAGTCGAACACAGCGAAAGCTTCATTCAATTATGGCGATTGCGGTTATTCTGCGGAAAGCATAATCTGCTGCTTTCAGCAGAGCGTTTTAAACATACTTAAGTTTATGGCCTGATTCTTCAATAGGTTACAAAAACCTTCTGAAGAGTAAGCCTCTTGGTCGGAAGGCAGTTTTATAGCGGACACCAGAAAGTTTTAATGGAGCTCATAGTTTTATTAGCGGATTTATGAAATTGGTCGTTCATTCTAGGCAAATGTAAATTACCTGCTTCTGAGCAGCAGCACCACCATTTTCTTTCAGATATTATAATTTTTCTGCTATTACCAGCATACAACTGTAAAAGTAAAATTCTATTCTTTATCACTTCACTTTCATGTTCTACGTGACTAACCATTCGTACTGTTCGAATCTTACTTTCGCCAATCATAATCTGATACATGATGAACAACAACAGCCGTTGATGAACCCGTAGAAAAGTAAGTTACTTACAACAAGCTACAAATTTATCTCTTTTTTTGTAACAACTAACACAATTCCAATAGAACCTAGTTCTATATAAATCTATATCCTATCTATAAAACAGCTGATTAACTAACTTTCAATAATGCCTTCCATGCCTAATCGCTGCGCTTCCAACACGCTAATGCTTGCTTACGCTCCGACTGACGTTTGCCTGTTAACCGGACACTTGCTGATCGTCCTTGTCCGATGCCCACAGAGAGAGTGGAAAGGCGAGAACGGTGCGTAGCCATTGAACTAATGGTAACGGTTTGGTTTGTTTCCTAACACTTCACTTTCCTCTCGTAACGATCAGGGCTCCCAAATTGAGCAATTCTAATCGAAACTCTTCCCCAATGTTCGCAGACAAATCGACGGTCTCGCGCCTACCTTTACCAAAAAACCCTCGATCCAGCAGGAGAACGATGGCAAGCGGTTAATCTTCGAGTGTCAGATTCAGGCCGATCCGAAACCGCAAATCCGATGGGCGCACAACAGTAAAGTGATCGATTTCACCCCAAGGCATAAGGTACGTCCTCGCTCTAAACAAGAAACCAGAAATACTCGTCAATCACTGACTGACATTTCAATCATTCCAGTTCAAAGTACAAAACGATGGCAAACTTTACTTCGCAACACTGGAGGTCGACAATGTGACGTTCGAGGACTCGGGCAAGTACAAGGTGACGGCTAAGAACGAGTTGGGCGAATCGAGCGCCACTATCAGCTTGAACTTCGACAGTAAGTATACCGGCTTCGCTGCGTGCATTCCGAGATTTTTTTTCCACCAACATCCTACACTTTGTACTGTGTCATCGTTTGATGGATCACAACTGTCATCGACGTTTTTGCATTTTGCTGTCATCTCATTTATTGCATTTATTACTTTTCTAGGACATCTAACATTTGATTTTGTTTTTAGACGTCATCTCATTCATTCTTCATCGATCGTTTTTGAAATGATCACAATTTTTCGGTTCCATTATAGTGTACACCCAAAGAATTTTAATTTGCTTATGACTTACGATACAATCTGCATTGTGATTCTGATCGTTTCAATATTTTTAAACTATGGCATTGAGTTGTTTTCGTGCATACTATCTATTCCATAACCCGTTAGTCTAATTTTGTTTGTAAATATTCAAAGTACATCATAATCATTGTTTGGACCATTTTTTATAGTTTGTTAAATAAATATTCGAACACCACTGTAATTGCTATCGTAACAACAATATCGGCTAAGTTGTTGTATGAAAAATATAAAGTCGCTTAAAAAGTATACCCAAGAAGCAAAACCTACCAACGAAAGATTCAATCTACGAATTAAAAATAAAAGACCAATACTCGCATAATATTTCGACAGATGTAAAGAGAGAGAAAAACAAACAAAACCAATGCTGATTGGTAGAAGTAAAAGCGCTCTTTTGAATCACCCAAAAGTAAATGTATTGAGAGATTTTTACCATAAGAGATTAAGTTATCTTCATAATGAAGATTTACTTAGGAAACTGATTAAAAACCACAACTATTGCTTTCCCGCCTATTTCCTTCCCTTCATTCTTTAGGTGAGGAAGTTCCGGTACCAGCAGATGGTTTTAAACCAGCCTTTACAGAACGACCTGTCACACGACAATCGGATGACGGCAAGAATATAATATTTGAGTGTAGATGTATCGGTGATCCGAAACCAACATACACATGGCAAGTGTTCTTTTCTAGTTTACCTATTTTATTATTTATTGTTATTAATAGTAGTATCGATTGGTATGATCTTGTCCTGGATACTGTGTCCTAACCAAATGCACTCTCGCCTCTTTCTCTCCCTCCTATCGTCTGTCTGTCCGCGGCGCAATTCCCCTTCAGGTATCACGAGAAAAACGAAATCCAAATGAGTGGCAGGTTCCAAAGTGAGGTAGAGGAAGATCAGAACCACTGCTATCTGATACGGTTCACGATCAAGGACGTCAAGCAGTTAGATCGGGGCGTGTACAACGTCCAGGCGAAAAATAAGCACGGTGACTCGACGGCGACCATAAACTTGAACTTCGATTCAAGCGCGAAACTAGTGTAAGTTTATAGACCGTATTTCTCAGTGACACAGAAAGGGCAGAAATAATTCGAACTAGGGCATAGGTTGTCGATTGAACTGTAATCATGCAATGATTTTGGGTGATGAACGAAAACTTGGTCTGCTACAAGTAATCTGAATTTGTAGTTAATTCTTTTACGTAGAGTAAATCTCGAATGATTTTTCATAATGACGTGACTGCAAACCTGGACAAATTGAGTGAACTTTTATTTTAGTATGCTATCTTTACCGAGAATAACTCCCATCCGGCAACTTCGATAATGTAAGCAAATGTACCAATTTCAAAAAGTACTACAAAACGTGGCAAAATGCTCGACAATTTATTGAGTTTTATAGATAGAAAGTCTTTCAAATTCATCTTTAATAATTCATTTTGAAAATAACTAAGCCAAAGATGAAAATAAAAGAGAAAAACATTTATAGTTCGATCCATTTTCTCATCCCCTTTAGTGATTTAACCGATAATTATAAATAGCTGACAAAACTTTGAGTCAGCAAATTTTATGCGAACTTGAAAAAAAACACTGAAACAAGGAGAATTTAAAACGCAAGTGTAAAGTCTCAGCATCTTTGGCTCGAGCAACACGTTCCACACAATCACGCGCCCCTTATTTTAGTCTTAATTTAGTGTAAAATCTTTAATTCATCAGCGAACACAAGCTTAGAGTTCTCTTAAAGTTGAAAAGCTGTACCATTTTTTAATGAATAGAACAAATATCAGGGGTCCCAGTGGTCTACCATGTGGTACGCCAGCTGGTTTCTCAAAACTAGACGAATTCATACCACTGAATGCTGAAAATATTCAGTGGTAAGAATTTGCCTAGTGACAGAAGATGCTGAGAAGCATTAGATATAATTGGATCCACTATAGTTATCCAATTTGATAATCCCATGCACCTCATTTTATCAACTTTGTGTGCATGTGAAACTTTGTCGAGCGCCTTGACGAAGTCGTTGAGTCGCTGAGTCGGACTAATGCGCAGTACAAATTGCTTATGCAATGTACATCTGTGAAGTTTTTTGCCGTTCTCATAATTAGGCCAATACCCTTACTAACACACCAGGGTTCCAGCTTTTCCAGTGGATTTTTATTTCATAGTACAGGCGATTTCCTTACCGAGTTATAGGAATCCCGGGGATTCAACTATTGGCTTCTCCTATAAGAATCCTGGTTCTATAAGCGAGGCATTCTGTGCGAATCCTCTGCAGAATTGCTTCACACGATTCCAATCCGAGGAGTCTCAAAGACCCTGCGCAAATGGTTTTGGTTCGTCCGGGCACTTCGGGATGCTGTACCAACGATGTAGTTAATGTGCAGCTTATAGGTGAGCTGCGAGTCAACGAGGGCTCCCAGGACCTTGGTGCAGAACTTTCTATTAATCAGTTTACCGCGAAGATGATAACCGAAAAGGCCGTTTTTCCCTGGAGAACGATACAACTGTTGTTGTTGTAGAAACACGGCGCCATCTAATTTTTTGACCTCGAAATAGATCTTGAGATTATCAGCAAACGAAAACCCGATCTTTCGTAGCGAAAAGTTTACATTGTTGAAGTATAGCACAAAGATGAGTGGGCCAAGATGACTGTCTTGTGGAATACCGGACGTAACCATAAAATCGCTGAATACTGATTCTCCATTTTTAACATTCAGAAGCCGATCAGCCAAATAGGACTTGCCAAAGCAGCAAAGTGCCACCGTGTCCCATCCTATCGAGTTTGGCAATCACAATCTTGTGATTCAACTGATCAAAAGCAGCAGAGAGATCGGTGTAAATTGCATTCATCTTGCATTGCATCCATCTTAAAAACGCCATGACATGCTATCCATAGCATAAGCAGTAAATGGAAGGAGATTCCTCGTGATTGACCTACGTGATATGAATCCACGTCGAGCTCTAGTCTAGCATCTAGCATAGTTGAGCATATTCGAGAAAGTGTGAACGGCAACATTGATATCGTGATTGTCTAGAATCTTATCCCAGTCAGTGTTGAAAAATTCATAGCAGCCGAAAACTCAATGAGATTTCAAGCACATGAAATTTCAACCTTGATCACAAGCGTCAAACGCTAGTCTAGTCTAGCACAACACCGCCGTGAGATTTGGAACTATTTTATGCGCTTCGATCGGTCCAGGAAACATCGTAGTAGTCTCCAAATATTTGGCAATACAAAGTACGCTCACCGAACCATATCACCGCAAGAACGATGACGTCGAACGATTCGTCTGAACAGGCAAAAAAGTACTGAAGTTTTTGCTTGCTGCAGTTTACATCCCACCTGACAGAAGTAAAGTTGTCAAGTTTATCGATGAACATATTCTCTCAATCCGTGAATTACGTGACAAAGGGTCTTCAGATGAAAGAATTCTCAATTGTGGTGATTATCACCAACCGTAAATTTCTTGGTTTAATGGAGATGATGGAGTACAGTACAACAATTCTCTCCCGCTTCCTGCTGCTAGCGTTGCTGTGGTCGATGGATTTAAATTCCTGAACATGTTAATTCACTGCGTAATAACCTCGGACGAACACTGGACTTCGTTTACTGACTTCCTGAACATGAGATCGCTGTGGATTGGGCCATTTCTCCGCTACTTCCTGTTGGTCTTCCCCATCCTCCTTTGGATTTATTCTTGCCCACATTGGCATGCCCCGTTGAAGTTCCAGCTGTCAGTTTCGAAATTGCGCCTCCGAACTATCGTTGTATTATCTTTGATGTTCTTGGTGACCACCTTTCGTCTATGGATTGGGCTACTTTATAGGACGAGATCGATGTGGATGATATGGCATTGTGGGTTTGCGATGCTATTTGCACTTGGCTGAACGAGAATCTTCCCAGAATTAGACCTCCTTCAAAACCTGTCTGGAGTAATATTTCAAGATGAGTTACAAAAAACACCATTCTGCCCTGCTTTAAAACCAAAATGTAACAAACCGTGTTATAAGTAGCCGAACGAGATGGATTCTTGATATAACATTTCCTGTGTCGCAACTTTTGCTTTCACACTTATAACACGCATTGATAGTCAACTGTCGCATTGAAATGTCAACTGGAGCTACAGTTTTGTAATATTTTTGATAGAATCATCTGATCTGAAAGCTCTCTAAACTCGGTGTATCTGATAGAATGACTTTATGGAGCTCATATCTTACAGATCATACTTTACGTGTCAAGCTGGATTTCACAGTTTCACGTGCATTCAGTAATACTTCTGGTGTTCCACAAGGTAGTAACCTGGGGCCTTTGCTATTTGTCTTGTACTTTAACGATGCTATTTTGCTTGGTTCCGGATGCGCACTGATATATGCCGACGATCTAAAGATCTACCTCATTGTGAAATCTATCGCTGATTGCTACCGATTGCAAGCACTGTTGGACACCTTTGCTGATTGGTGTAATAGAAATAAGCTCACAATAAGCATTGCCAAATGTGTGGTTATAACATTCCACCGATGTAACACGCCCATCTCATTTGATTACCGGATAAACGGAGTTATTCTCTGACGCGTCGATCAGATCAGCGATCTTGGAGTTCTGTTGGATAACAAGCTCATGTTCAACCAACATTATATTGCTATCATCTGTAGCGCTTCGCCACAACTTGGGTTCATCACAAAAACTTCCCAAGACTTCACAGATCCCCATCGCTTGAAGGCATTGTACTGCGCGTTGGTACACCCTATGTCATCTGGAATCCTCATAACCTGTGTTGGAAAGCCAGAATAGAACGTGTTCAAAGTGTTCTTTCCCGCTACGAAGACCGATGCTAGCTTTTGGATTTGAAGACTTTAGAGAGTCATCGAAGGATTCAACAGCAACTTTTGTGGCCAAGGTGCTTAACAATGAAATAGATGCCCCGGCTCTGCTGTCCCGTATATTGATTTTCGAGCTTCACGTAGACAGCTTCACTCATCGAATTTACTGACAACCAGATTCCATCCGACTATGTGCGGGTTTTACGAACCACTGACGTCATGCATCCGCACCTTCACGCTGGTCGAAGAATTATTTGCCTTTGGAGACGTTTCTTTACGCGCCTTTAGTAGAAGACTGACTAGGTCTAGGATGCTGCAATAGGTTTGTTGTAGATTTAAGTTTCATATTCATGTAGATTATATCAAAATTGTCAGACCAAAATACAAATACAGATACTCGACAATGGATGTATTCATGCCGCCAACATTCTGATAGTTTAGAGATTGGCAGAACGGAATTTGCTGCAAGACGGAATCAATTCAGCACCTGCTGATGAACATTTGTCACGATACTTGCCTGAAAAAGGATGCTGGAAGCCCACTTCCCGATCCCCGACTTCAGGGCCGGAACGAATGGTATGGCTCGAAGCAGTTTGAAGGATATCGGCTAGATCAACGACTCCGACCTTATCGTCATCAAGAGTCAATGTCCGTGCGAGGCGAACGTTGTTTAATCATAGTCCTAGTCTGGCGTAGATTACCTCTACCGTTCCAAAGTTTCTGATAATGTTATCAGGGTCGTCTGCGAAGCCTAAGAGTTATCTATTTTTGCTGAAGATCGTTTCGATGCCTGTTCGCCGGATCATACCTTTAATTACTATGTTAAAAACTAACAGGACAGTCCATCACCTTGCTGCAACCTCCTGCTCGGTTCGACGGGACTCTAGGGTGCCACGGAAGCATGCATGTAGCACGTCGCTCACTACAGCGTTTATCTCCTCGCGCTCGACTGTATCGTATGCTTCCTTGAAATCCACAAAAATGTGATGCTTGAACACATTACACTCCCGACATGCCTGAAAATTTTATCGGAGTGAAAAAAATTGTTACGTAGTACCTCGAGCCCCTATAAAACTCACCTGATATTGTCTAGTATTAACGAAATCTGTTGCTTTGAGGAATGACGACGTATCTGGGAGAGCACCTTATAGGTGGCGTTTATCCTCGTAATGCCGCGGTAATTACAGCAATATAGTCAGCAACAATTATTCCTCCAGAAGATTGTTAAGGTTATCTATTTATATTCTGATAGCTATTTATTTCACCTACAAATTCCTTTTTAATTTATAATGAAAATACAACTTTTTGTTTAGTTTGTAAATAGCTTTAAAGCTTCAACGAGCAGTCTGAGAAACCAAAACCTGAAAACTTCTTTTACTCTATCCCCAGACTGCGCTTCATTCCCAAAGCTTAAAAGTTATAAAAGTCTTCTTCAAACGATAAACAACAAAACAAAAGAGCTCTGCCACGCGCAGAACAACAATTTCTGTTTAATCGATGTTTGCTTATTTATGCATTGTGCAAACCCAAAAACATATATTTATCACCACGAAGTATAGTATTTATTGACAAGACATTACTGTCAATCAACCTTTCGTGCAGGTTGGCGAGTTATTTTCGAACAAATGAACTACATATTACCAGTAAAATGGTCATTAATTTAATAATTTTGACAGCAGTTTAAACAGACCAACCACGTGTTTTTTTTTGTCTTGACCTTGAAATGAGGTCAGGCATATATTATTAATATGTTTTGAAACGGTAGTTCTTTTACAATTGACGCAGGCACGGTAGAAGAAAGTACTGAAAATTTGATGGCGAAATAGCGGAAATGTTAAAGGTGGGAGGAAGGGTTATTAATAGTTACGCTTAACAAGTAGGCGTTGTGACTCCTTTTGTTCAATGCTGGAAGGTGCATGGGTCGAACCAAGCTATAATCTGAGATTATAACCGGATTCGAACCCACAACACCCGCCAGGGCATGTGGCTCGCTGTTACTAATGTACCTTTGAAGCATGGAGGCGCTGGACAAAAGGAGACTGCACAGTCCTCTTATTAAGCGAGCGACGTATCTTCAAACTCCACCGTCAGGTGGGTTGAGTTATTTACAGACACAAATTGTGCCTCTTCCTCAATCTGTTGTAATCAAACCACTGAATTGAGAAGTTTAATATAACTCATTTTTTCTCACGGGACGACGAAACTTTACAGGCACTTGTGACTTACAAGGCACTGCACGTGACGTTGTTCGTCCATTAGCGTGTTAGCCGCGATTCTCAACGCAGTTCTTCGGCTTTAAGGCTCTTTTCCTATGGGATAGACCAACCTCGTGTTTTTTTGTCTTGACCTTGAAATGAGACCAGGCATATACAATTAATATTTTTTTTAAACACGTGGTTGGCCTATCCCATAGGAACGGAGCCTTAAACCCAAAGACCCGCGTTGAGAATCGCGGCTAACACGCTAACGGACGAACAACGTCACGTGCAGTGCCTTGTAAGTCACAAGTGCCTGTACAGTTTCGTCGTCCCGTGAGTAAAACGAGTTATATTAAACTTTTCACTTCGATTACAATAGATGGAGGAAGAGGCACAGTTTGAGTCTATAAATAACTCAACCCACATAACGGTGGTGTTTAACGATACATCGCTTACTTAATAAGGGGGTTGTGCAGTCTCCTTTTGTCCAGCGCCTCTATGGTTCAAAGTTACATTAGTACCAGCAAGCCACATGCCCTGGCGGGTGTTGTGGGTTCCAATCCGGTTATAATCTCAGATTATAGTTTGGTTCGACCCATGCACCTTCCAGCATTGGACAAAAGGAGTCGCAACGACTACTTGTCAGGCGTAGCTAGTAAGCTTTGCAAAATATATCTAATTTCTGTTTCTCACGCATTTCCTGCAACAGATCTTTGTTTATTATTGTTAGTTATAGTCAAAATGACCCCAGAAATCATTTTCGAAATTTTAATTTCTGGCTCATAGTGCTGTGTGAAAGCGCTCTAGACCTCTATTTATTTTCTATAGATTTTATGGTAATAAATTATCTGTTTCGAAAATTTTTCATACCAATTTAACACTACTCAGGTATGTTGGTAACTTTGCATTGTTGATCGGGTAAAACCTGCCTTTGAATCTCTTGAAAATTCTACCGTTGCACAGTTCAATCGATGACTTTAGTGTTATATCACGTCATAGGAGATAGGATAGAAGAAAAAGATAAGCAAAAACCACCAGCGAAAGCGTCTCTGGCACTTCCCAATTCTGACACGTACATGTCTTTCCTTATCCGGCAGAAATCCCGAGGGCAAACCGCCCCGCTTTCCACAGAAGCCCACCATTTCCCAGAAGGGCGAAGTACTCTCGATGGAGTGCATCCTGGAGGCCCTGCCGGTGGCCGACATTACCTGGTACCACGGCCAGGACACGATCACCGACGGCGAACGGTTCAAAATCTTGCGAAAAGCGATCTCGATCGATACCTATCTGTTGACACTCCAAATTTCACAACCGACCGCCAACGATGGGGGCATCTATCGTTGCCATGCTTTCAACCCGTTCGGGGAAAGCAACGCGCACATTACGCTTAACTTCAAAGGTACATTGTTGTTACTGACTCACTTTTATATTTTACTTATTTTTTTGCTCTACCTTTATACCTCACCGATTAAGCTGCTTCAAGTTTGTTGCTGTTACTATCTTTTCACGAACTGTAATGTTTTTACGATAGCAAGAATACTCACGTTTCGTACTGAAACCAGCTCAGTTCTATCATATTCCTTGTTTTTTCCGCATAATTCAGCAGTTATGTATTGCAATTGGAAGATTACTGTAGCCACAATAACAAGTGACCGTTTTTAGTTCTGACATATCATCAAAGTTTAGCCAAAATAAAAACTCAATCTGTTTGTACTTATTGTTCGAGCTTATTAACGATTTATCTTGAATAGCAGAAGGCTTCTCGGGTGCCCATGCTTTGCCACGTCCATATCGAATCCTCGGGCACGGAATCAAAGTTTCAACCATCAGCAAACTGAATAGCTTAGTGTGGTTCGATCCTCTACTAGCGATAGAATCACCTTCTAGCAGGAACATTACTGATCTTTTCACTGTGCTTGTTTCATCTCTCACTAATATTAACGCGAAAGCAGCGAACGAGAACGATAGAGGCTTTGCCCCATCGTTTGTGGAGAAACCGAAGATCATCCCGAACAAGCTGGGCACGCTGATAACGATGAAGTGTAGATGTAGATCGAAACCGAAACCGACCGTCAAGTGGATGCGTAAAAAACAGGAAGTTAAATCGTCCAACAAGGTGACCCTGGAGGTGAAAACCGTTGACGAAGATACGTACGAGCTAACGCTGAACATCAAAGATCCCAGCTCGGAAGATGGTGGCAGCTATTCGTGCGTTATCAGCAACGAGTTCGGCGAGAGCAGTGCGACACTGAACCTGAACATCGAGAGTGAACAAGAGTCGACGAAGAACGCACCGGTGTTTGTGGAAAAACCGCACATCGTGTCGCTGGACAACGGAAAGCTGGTACGCATGGAATGCAAGGTCAAAACCGACATCAAACCCGACATCACCTGGACCCGGGAAGGTAAACTGCTGAAGGAAACGAGCAAACTCAAGATAACGATGACAGCGGAGAAGGACGTATACCACATCAGTCTGGTGCTCAAGGATCCACAGACGGAAGACTCCGGCACGTACAAGTGCAACATAAAGAATATTCTCGGTGAATTAAATGCCAATTTAATTCTCAACATTGAGAGTAAGTATTACTGAGTTGAATCCCACACAATAATATAATGATAATGATGATCTTCTTTCGTTACAGTCGTTCCTGTTATCAAAGAAAAACCGAAGCTGGTAACGAACGTGAAGAAACGAACGGCCGCTATCGAGTGTACGGTCGCCTCCCGCTTTAAGCCGGAATGCATTTGGATGAAAGAGACGACGGTTATTAAGGAAACGCACCGTCACTTGATCAAGATCGAGGAAACTCGTGAGGGAGAATTCTCGGTTAAGCTGAACATCACCGAGCTGAGTGAGGCCGACTTCGGTGCGTACAAGCTGATCGCCAAGAACGACAAGGGTCAGGCTACCTCGCAGGTGATCGAGATCAAGGACATTGTGTTCGAAAAGCCACCGCCGACCAAGCCGATTATCGACAGCAAGTTCCAAGATGTAGAAATCGACGAAGGTGGCAACCTGACGCTAGCCGTAGGGTTGGTCCACCCCGATCGTCACTTCAAGGTGTACTGGATGAAGAACAAAACGATTCTGAAGGCCAGCGAGACTGTCATTCAGGATTTCAACGGTCGCATGGCTAGGCTGCAGGTCAAGAATTGTACCGTTGAGGATGCCGGAATGTACAAGGTTTCCATTAGCAACGAAATCCAGAGCGATGAGTGCGAGGCAAAGGTTTCGATCAAGGCCAAACCTAAACCGAAGGATGAGGAAAAGAAAAAGAAGGTGGTGAAGAAAGAGGAAAAGGTGGAAGAGAAGAAGGTTGAGGTAAAGCAGGAGAAGATCGAAGTGAACGGTGTTGAGAAGGTGGAAGAGATTAAGATCGAACAGAAGAAGGCCGAACTCAAGGTTGAAGCCAAGAAGGTGGAGGAGAAGAAGGGCGAACTGAAGGTGGAGGAAAAGAAGGCCGAAGTCAAGGTGGAGGAGAAGAAGGTCGAAGTTAAGAAAGTTGAAGAGAAGAAGAAGGTCGAGGAGAAGAAGAAGGTGGAGGAGAAGAAGGTGGAGGAGAAGAAGGTTGAAGAGAAAAAGGTTGAGGAGAAGAAGGCAGAAGTTAAAAAGGTTGCCGCCAAGAAGGAGGAGAAAATCGAAATCAAAATCGAAGAGGAGAAGAAAGTCGAAGCCAAAAAGGAAGCCAAGAAGGAGGAGAAAATCGAAATCAAAATTGAGGAGGAAGCGAAACCGGGAGTACCCAAGGTCAAAGAGGTGAGGCTTGTGAGGGTTGGAGAAGAACGAGTTGAGTTTGATGTATTGTTTTTACAGCCTCCAGCAGCGGCACAGAAGGGATTGGAAGCTCCAAGCATCGAGATCATTCGCGATGGTAAAAATGGCAGCCGTCGAGGTTCATTCTTGGATGATCGTCGTCCGAGTTTGTTGATGGGTGATGATGTGAGTATTCATCGTGTGCGCCGACGTAATTGTGATCTTTTCTGTCATACTCTGTTGAGGTTCAATTGTTTATATGATATTTGTTTTGTGTTAATTGTGATAAAGGAGATCTCCAAATGTTTCTTTTCTGAACCATTCACTCATCTGCCAACTTCTGGCATTGATTGTACAGTGAAGAGCTACGGTACACGTTGCTTTCTCTGTCTGCTGTTGATATTTGTATGATTAATTTTTTGTTTCATTGTTCAACTCGTCACATCAATACTCGACTGTTCAACTTGATCGACGGTGCGATTCCACCCTTTTAGACTAAACTGCGTCCGGGAGAAGTTATCGACGAACGAAAGGTGAATATCTGGTACAAGATGCGGAGGCCAGAGCTGTCGACACACACACCGACACTGACGGCCACGCGTTTTGCTGGCTAGAAGCGGTTCCGCGTCGAGGCCAGATTATTCACCCAAATGCTAACGGTATACTTGCCGAACTGATAAGAATTGTGGTTTGCTGATTATTTAAATGTTTCGATTGATTGAACACATAAACACTTGAAAAGTTCGGTAAAATTTAACCGAACTCTGAGCAGCTGAACGTTCGGTAAAAATTCCGGAGGTGCCAATTAGAGTACTGAATTGAGAGACCGGCCATGTCACTCAAAAATTCGCATCATTAAACCAACGACACTCACTGATTACGTGAAACGTGTGTCGCTGGTTTAATGATGACAAGTTTTCGCGAGCTACTGAGTTGCCATGGCCAGTCTCTCAATTCAGTACTCTAGTGCCAATCGACGTTTACACGAATGTTTGGCATCACAAAAAAGTTTTACCGAACGTTCGGTTGCTCAGTGTTCGGTAAAATTTACCGAACGCGATACTTTTTTTCAAGCGCGTATGGAAAAGTTTGAAAACTAGGAGTTATGATGAATTATTCATTTAAAAGTGTAGAAAATAGCATTTACATTGAGTAACTATTTTCTATAAAAAATGTTAACAAACGAACTTTTGCTTTTGATCTTGTGACTTTTGTTGCTCTATTTTTTCACGCCTATATGACTATTTAACTCGTAGTCAAGAGGTATTCATTTAATTTTGAACATAATCAAATATAAAAATAATTGAAAATTTTTAATATATAACTCATATTCAACGACCAAGAAAATATCAAAAAGACTGTCACCGATTTGAAGACCAAGTCGGTGGAATTACTCGTCCTGTAATTACATTCAGTTATCCTAATTTCATGCAGAACTACTAATTGCGGATTTTCAAAATATATATTTTTTATATTCAAATACTTTTAAAGCAAGTTTACAAGAGAACATGTACCATTTTATAATATTCAGTCTACAGTGTTCCCAATATTGCGTTTTTGTCATTTAAATTACTAAGTCTCAAATCAATTCCAATTTTTCTTCGATTTGTGTTATCTGGCAAGTAGCGCCGTCTTGTTGAAACCACAAATCCAAAGTTCTCAATCGATGCAAAAATATCCGTAATCACCGACCGATAGCAAGTTCTATTTACTACATCTTCATCTGCGTCTTTGAAGAAATACTAACCAACGATTCCGTCACAACAAATAGTGTCTTTAACGGGACGCAATGACAGTTGTTGTACTGCCTTTGTCACTGCTCATTACACCAAATTGGCCTTGCCAGCGTTGAAAGAGATTTCGTAGGCTGCTCGCACTTACAGGAAATCTCGTGCCGAACTGTCAACGCGTGAGTGTTGACAAAAGCAAAAATACTTCCCTTTCTTTTTTTCTCACGCAAAACCCTGAACAATATCAGCAACGCTGGCAAGGCCAATGGGATAATTTTTTTTGTCGACTTAGTCATTTGTCGGTGAACACATTTCTTCGGAAAAAATACAAAAATTAGACGCCTAGGGCACGCCATTCGGCTGCCGTTCTAGAATGGGCTGTATTTTATACGATTATAGGCCAAAATTCTTGCGTTCCTTCGTCTTAATGATTACATGACTTGCTGATCTACGGTATATATATTCAAATAGCAAATATTTCAATCAGTTATTGAAACAATTACTTTGTCTTATACGCATAACTACCCAAGCAACAATGTGAGTTTTATTGTACTCCTATGACGGTTTGCATGACCAATTTTGGTCTTAAATTCCATCATAAGAGTGTAATAAAACCCAAATTGTTACTTGGGTAGTAGAAACTAGTTATTTTTGTCTCAAAACAGTTTGATTACCTGAAAGATTGTCAAAAAGCTTAAACTATACTAAAATAACGTTTCTCTTTTCCATCTTATGCTGTACATCACAATCGATTTGTTCCATCCGATGCCTTACCTCGGCTTTTATTGTTCTCTCACTACTCGTCGCCCATCGGGGCCGAAACCGATCTTTTCCATTCGTCCAACCGAATGGTCTTCGCTGTTGATTCGTTGCCGCTAACCCCGTACCTTCTTCGGTGCTGCAGAAACGACGACCATCGATCGACGTACGACGCCCGAGCATTCAAGATATGGACGAGAAGATCAATCAACCGTCGACGCCGCTGCGTGCCATCGGCGAGGACGGCAAGGCGGCCATCATTGTCGACTTCCAGGAGAGCTACTCGGCCGTCGAAGGTTTGAATCCACGTGCATTCGTTCGTCACCGCTTAGTGCTTAGTGCTGCTTGAACCTAATACGCTATCAATTCCGCTGGCCGCAACCGCAACTGACTGACCGTTCTTTCGACTGTAGACATTTTGTAGCACACAAACCAATTGTTCCGTTCCAGATCAAACCGGTTACATCTCGGTTCAGGTTGAAGGTAATCCCGCTCCGACGTGGAAGTTCTTCAAGGGTATCACTGAACTTATCGATGGTGGCCGTTACAAGCATCACACTGATGGCGAGAGCAACACCATTACGCTTTGCATCCGTAAAGTTAAGCCCAACGACGAGGGCAAGTACAAAGTGGTAGTATCAAACGCCCACGGTGAGGACTCAGCCGAAGTGCAGCTGTACGTATCCGACGCCAGCGGTATGGACTTCCGTGCTATGTTGAAAAAGCGAAAGTATGCCAAGTGGGGCAAGGAAGAGAAGGATCCCGACTGGGGTGATCTCAAGGAGGTCGAGAAACCGAAGCCACAGCTGAAGAAAGTCGAACGAGTAGGCATCCTCGCACTAGGCACGAATGCAAAACCGGTCCACGGGGGGTTGTCCAACATCCACTGTGTCTAACATCCGGTTTTATGTTTTGTGTTGTGCTAACCGATTCAGCGGAAGGGTACTTATTAATTGATATGCTTTCGGTTTTCAGAAACAAGATACGTTCTCCAGGCCGCTGGTAGATATTACTTGCAAGGAAGGAAAAGATAAGAAGGTTGTATTTGAGGCTAACTTCACGAAGCCGAACTCCAAGGCGAAATGGATGTTCCGCAAGGATGTACGTTTGGGTTGATATTTTTATTTACGCTTTCAGCAAAACTATACTTTACTTGCAGGAAATGTTCCCAGGATCGAAGTACAAATTTAAAAATGAAGGCGACCTGTACACTGTTACCATTTTCAATCCGAAACAAGAAGATGCGGGTAAATACACTTTGGAGATTGCTGGCATTTCGTGCTTTGCTTATCTGACCGTCGAGGAAGCCGATCCGGTGTATAAGTTTACCAAGAATCTGAAGAAGGCAGAGAAGGGCTTCCTGACGCATGATACCACGCTTGAGTGTGCGGTGGACAATTCGATGGCACCGATATCGTGGTGGAAGGGAGAAACCAAGCTTGAAAGCAACGATAAATACGTCATCGGTAAAGACCTTAACGGTACCGTAACGTTGATTATCAAAAACTGCGTTCTGGAAGATGCCGATACGTACACTTGCAAGATTGAAAAACAAACGGATAAAACGGAGACCAAGCTGAAGATCCTAGAGTACAATTACAAATTTACCAAGGTGCTCAAGAGCCAACAACTGTTCGTTAAAGACACCGTTACGCTGGCTTGCGAGTTAGATCATGCGCTGGGTAAGGTCGAGTGGTTCAAGGGAGACACCAAGATTGTCGAAAGCGACAAGGTGCAAATCATCAAGGATGGCCGCAAGCACAAGCTCGTTCTGAAGGACGTCGAAAAGGTCGACAGTGGCATTTACCGTTGTGTGAGCAACGCCGACAAAACTGAAGCTGACATTCAGGTTAAACGTAAGTCAATTGTACCGTGTGGATTAATAATAGAAAACTAACTGGAACGTTTACTTTTCCAAACCCAGGACCGAACAAGATCCTCAAGAGACTGAAGGACACTACGGGTGACGAGACGCAGAAGTGCGTACTCGAGATACAGGTGCAGGACGAAGAAGCCGAGGTCAAGTTCTTCCTCGGAGAGGAGGAGATCACCAAGAGCGACCGAATCAGCATCGTTTCGACTGGCGACGGTACTCATCAGCTGATCTACAACCAGCTGGAGTTGGCCGATGCCGGTGAGATTCGCTGCGAGTGCGGACCGCTCACTACCAAGTGTACTCTGAAGGTAAACAAGAAGGAGACCAAGCCAAAGTTCGAGGTACCACCGAAGGTAGAAACGCCGGCTAAGGTGGAAAAGGTGGTGGAGGTTCCATTCACAAGTAAGTACGGTAGCCCGCGTAATCGACAACGTACATGGCAGCTTGTGCTTGTGTGCATGAACTCAAGCACAATCTGCTGGACGGTCTGTAATTTCACACTATTTCATAGATTGATTTTTATTTTTCAATACCCTCTGTGCAGCTGGTGAATCTCGCCAGTCGAAGGTCATTGCTAAAGTGTTCAAAGATGGTAAACCGGTTTCACCGGAAGATGTTGATATAGTTGTAGAGAATGATAAGGTCGTGATCAAATTCAAGAAGACTGAGTATAAGGACTCAGGCGAATATAAAGTTGTACTGGAGAATGCTACCGGATCGGAAGAGCATACGATGAATGTTGTATTCCAGGATAAGCCACTACCTCCAACCGAAATTCAAGTTGGTAATGTTTTCCAAACTCGCTGCGTAGTGAAATGGAAAGCACCAGCAAACGATGGCGGAGCTCCGTTGACCAAATATGTTCTGGAACGGCAGGATGTATTCAAACGATCCGGCTGGGATGTTTTGCAGGACGTACCCGGTGATCAGACTAAATTCGCTGTTACCGATTTAACTCCAGGCCGACATTACAAGTTCCGTGTTAAGGCTGTGAATAAAATGGGCGAATCCGACTACTGCAGCATGGAGGAGGACTTTATTGCTAAAGATCCATGGACTGAACCGGATCCACCGAGAGATTTGGTCATTTCCGATTGGGATAAAGACTTTGTCGAACTCACCTGGAAGGTACCAGCTTCCGATGGTGGGGCTCCTATTCAAAGCTACGTCGTCGAGTACAAACCGTACACGGCAGCAAACTGGAAGCAATTTGAAGATGTTGGTCCGAATCAGCTCAAAACTACTTTGCGAGGTCTGAAGGAAGGCGAAACATTCGAGTTCCGCGTGAAAGCCGTAAACCAGGGTGGAGCCAGTAAACCGAGCAACTCAACTGAACCTCTCAGGATCAGAGATAGGTATGTTAAGCCATTCATTGAAGGCGAGGGCTTACAGCCCATCACGTTGAAGAAAGGCCACACAATTCGTTACTATGTTCAGTATGGTGGTGAACCGGAACCCGAGGTGGTTTGGGAGAAGGAGGACATACTTATAATTTGTGATTCCGAAAAGCGAAAGACAATCGACGTCGAGGGCAACGCCACAACTCTCCAGGTGCGCCATGCCGTTCGGGCCGATTCTGGCACTTACAAGCTGAAACTGAAAAACAGCAGTGGCGAGTTTGTAACGTCGGCTAAAGTTTTAGTTCTGGACGTTCCGACACAGCCAATCGGACCGATTAAAATCGAAAAGGCCAGATCCAACCACGTTGTTATTAGCTGGCAACCACCAGAAGACACTGGCGGTTGCCCTCTGACGGGTTACCTCTTGGAAAAGATGGACGTAGAAAATGGCACCTGGCTGCAGGCCGGAGAGTGTGGAGCCGATCAGCTAACCTTCGACTTCCAGCATTTACAAAAGGGAAGGAAGTACGAGTTCAGAGTGAAAGCCTACAACAAAGAAGGTGAATCTACTCCGCTGGAAACACTGCTGGCGGTAAAGACGGTCAATCCATACGGTAAGTTATATGTGGTAGTGAGATCGTGTAATATTTGATTGTCTCGAACTATAGTCATTTCTGTCAAAATTTGCCATCTACTCTGTTGAACATACATGTTGATATAGTTGTGAGACTAGCTTAGCACTTTGCACTGTCGAAGCGCGCCCTTCATGTACTTTTGTTTGGTTTGTTTGCGAAAAACAGATCCTCCAGAAGCACCCGGCAAGCCGGCTGTTGATGACTACGGTATAGACTATGCTGAGCTTAAATGGGAAGCCCCGGAGAAGGATGGCGGTCGACCAATCACACACTACGTTATTGAGTTCAAGAATAAATTCTTGACAGACTGGACGGAGTGTGCCAAAACGGAGTCTGCAGCTACGGTACATAAGGTCACGGGTCTTAAAGCAAAGGTAGTCTACCAATTCCGTGTTCGCGCCGTGAACAAAGGTGGAGCATCCAAACCGTCCGAACCAAGCGACAACCACACTGTGAAACACAAGAATCGTGAGTATTCATCCATCAAACACACAAACACACACACTCTGTCACCTCTATTCATAAGCTGTCAATTTATGCGTTCGGATTTGCTTTGATTTGATCGTTGTCTAGCGTAAGTATGTCAACAATACAACAAGGTTCTAAAGTTATGCCGCGTAAGGGTGTCGTTCGTTGATTAATGCGTATGATACTAAATTGCACCCAATCGTGTATTCTAACACAGTGAAACCTCGCATCGATCGAACCAACCTGAAGAATGTTACGATCAAGGCTGGAAAGGCACATCTCTGGTCGGCAGACGTTATGGGCGAACCCGAACCGGAAATCATGTGGAGCTGGCGTGACAACATTCCACTGACGGTTACCGAGAACATCAACATCGAGAACGGTAACTATCACACCAACTTCTCTATCAAGGAAGCCAAGCGTGCCGACACCGGAAAGTATAAGATTACTGCCAAGAACGCTTCCGGCAAGGACGAAGAAGAGGTAGAGCTTGTAGTACTCGGCTCGCCTGGAAAATGTCAAGGTAAACTGGAGATATCGAACGTTACCAAAAAGGGCCTGAAGCTGAAATGGAAAAAACCTGCCGATGATGGTGGCTGTCCAATTACCGAGTACAAGATTGAGAAGCTGAAGAATCGAAACGGTAAATGGGTACGTTGTGGTACCGTCAAAGGCGGTCCGGAAATCTTGGAAGCAAATATAACCGGACTCGATGAGGGTGAAACGTATAAGTTCCGCGTCATTGGTGTTAACTCGGAAGGTGAATCCGAACCACTGGAGTCGGACGAGGTGGTCGCTAAGAATCCATATGATGAGCCTTGGAAACCGGGTCAGCCGGAGATTGTCGATTACGACAATAAGTCCGTCAAGCTGAAGTGGGCCCCACCGAAGTCGGATGGCGGTGCTCCCATTCAAAACTACGTTGTTCAAAAGAAGGAACGTTTCAAGGATTGGCAAGACGTTCTTGAAGTACCCGGAGGCGAATGTACGGCAACGGTTGATGACTTGAAGGAGAACACCGAATGTCAGTTCCGCATCGTAGCAGTCAATAAGGCTGGTCGATCGCCTGAATCGGACCCGACGAACACACACAAGGTTAAGCACCGTGCACGTAAGTATACTTTGCTCTTTCGCATTGGACATGAAATTCAAATTTCTAATCTGCAGTGAAACCGCGTATCGATCGTACAAACTTGAAGGCAATCGTTGTCCGTGCTGGCAAAATGGTTCACTTCGATGTTAACGTGAAGGGTGAGCCTGAACCGGAAATCACCTGGATTCTCAAAGAGAAACAAGTGTTCAATGATGATCACTATGAAATCATCAACCAGGATTACAATACGAAATTCACCATTAAAGATAGCTTGCGCAAGCATAGTGGAGTGTACGAGATCCAAGCTAAAAACGAACATGGAATGGATAAGGAAAAGGTTGAAGTCACTGTTTTGGGTAGTCCAAGCAAACCGAAGGGTCCACTGGAGGTCAAGGATATAACTAAGAATAGTTGCAAGCTGAAATGGAAGAAACCGGATGACGATGGAGGCAAGCCGATTACGGGTTACGAACTGCAGAAATACGACCAGAAAGTTGGACGATGGGTGCCCATTGGTAAAGCTCCAGGCGATGCTGAAGAGTTCGACGTTACTGGACTTCAAGAGGGACAGCACTACAAGTTCCGTGTCAAAGCCATCAACGACGAGGGTGAATCGGAACCTTTGGAAACCGAAGAGTTTATGGTTGCCAAAAATCCATTCGATGTACCGAAAGCTCCGCAAGATTTGGTCATCAACGACTGGGACAATGCCAGTGTTACACTGCAGTGGAAGCGTCCTCTGTCCGATGGTGGAGCCGCCATCACCGGTTACTTCATCGAGAAGAAAGAGCGAGGCGAATCGAAATGGGAGCCCGCACTTACCACCTTCAGTCCCGAGTGCCAAGCAAAGGTTGGCGACATGCCCGAAAAACGCACCTACCAGTTCCGTGTCAGTGCCATCAATAAGGCCGGAACCGGAGAAGCTTCCGATCCGACTAACTTCCATACCATTAAGCATCGTTATCGTAAGTATAAAGCTGAATTCCTAATTAATTTTGTTGCTTTTATTTTTCAGCTATACAATTTATATCATTTTAATTATATTTATTTACTTTTTAATATTAAAAAAAATTGTTTCTTTGTCTGAAATAATCCAATAGACTAAGCTGGGAGTTTGTTCAGCTTACTCTATCATACTCACGTATTATGACGACCCGATAGTAATCTATTTTCGTTTTTTATTTGTATAACAGTTCGTCCACGTATCGACCGTACCAATTTGGTACCGGTGACCATCAAGGCCGGTCTGTCGGTACAATACGACATCGACGTTGAAGGTGAACCGGCACCGACGGTTAAATGGTTCCGCGGAGAAAAGGAAGTCATGACCGATGCCGACTACAAAGTGGACAATGTCGATTACAATACCAAGCTGTTCATCATGCGTGGTCGTCGTAATCTGAGCGGAAAGTATACGATCGTAGCTACCAACTCGCAGGGTGAGGACCGCGCTGAAGTCGAAATCACTATCCTGAGCAAACCGGGAACACCAGAAGGTCCTCTGGAAGCGTCGGATGTGCACAAGCATGGTTGCAAACTGAAGTGGAAGCCTCCGTTGGACGATGGTGGTCTGCCGATCGAGGGTTATGAAATTGAAAAACTTGACCCTCTAACAGGCCAATGGATCCCATGTGGCCAGAGCAGCACACCGGAAGCGAACATCTCCGGTTTGCAGGAGGGCAAGCAATACAAATTCCGTGTCAAAGCCTTCAACAAGGAAGGTGACAGTGAACCACTGGAGATGGAGACTGTCATTGTGGCTAAGGATCCGTTCAGTGTGCCAACTAAACCAGGACGCCCTACACCAACGAACTGGAGCAAAGACTTCGTCGATCTAGAATGGGCTAAACCGAAATCGGATGGAGGGGCTCCCATCACCGAATACATCATTCAGAAGCGCGATAAAGCTAGCCGCAAATGGCAGGATGCTGCAACGGTAAGCGGGGATCGCACCCGTGGTGTCGTTGAAGACGTCGAAGAGGGTCATGAGTACGAGTTCCGTGTAGTCGCTGTAAACAAAGCTGGACCTTCGGAACCGAGCGATATTTCCGATAGCGTCGTTGCCAAGCCCCGGTTCCTGGCTCCAAGAATCGATCGTAAAAACTTGGATAAAAAGATACTCCGAAGTGGTCAACTGCTCAACGTTGAAGCCGACGTTACTGGTGAGCCAGCACCAAAGGTTACCTGGCAATTGAAAGATAAACTTATCCTTGGTAAAGATGAAGATCGCGTCAGGGTGGATAATGAAGATTACAAGACTAACTTGATCGTAAGAAATCTTAAGCGATCGGACGCAGGCATTTACAAAGTTACCGCCAAGAATGATTCCGGTACCGATACTGTCGAAATGGAACTGGTCGTTTTGGCCAAGCCATCGAAATGCATGGGCCCGCTTAAAGTGTCGGATGTTACAGCTGAAGGCTGCAAATTGGCATGGTTGCCACCGGAGGACGATGGTGGTGAACCTATACAGTCCTACGTAGTCGAGCGAATGGATGTGGACAGCGGCCGATGGATTCAGGTATGTGAGAGCCGATTCCCAGAAGCGGACGTCTCCGGTCTACAGGAAGGCAAAGACTACATGTTCCGAGTAAAAGCCGTGAACAGCGAAGGTGAGTCGGAACCACTGGAAACGGAGACCAGTGTTCGCGCGAAGAATCCGTACGATCCGCCAAGTGCCCCTGGAAAACCCAAAGCAACCGATTGGTCGAGAAAGCACGTCTTCTTGGAATGGAACGAACCGGAGAGCGATGGTGGTGCTCCTATTACGAAATACATTGTCGAAAAGAAGGACGTCAATAGTACTAAGTGGCAAAAGGCTCTGGAAACGGATGGACCTGTCACCAAAGCAAAGATTCCGGATCTTTTCGAAGGTACTACCTACCAGTTCCGAGTTAAAGCTGTTAACAAAGGAGGCCAGAGTCCGTACTCACCGGTCTCCGAGCCTGTCCTGGTAAAGGACCGTTTCGCACCACCAAGAATCGATCGTTCCACGCTTAAGAATCTAACCCTGAAGGGAGGCCAATCGCTCAAGCTAGACTGCAAGGTCAGTGGCGAACCTGCTCCTACAAAATACTGGTTACTTAATAAAGCGCGAGTCGAGAAAGATAATCCCGAAGTTCGGGTTGAATTTGAAGATTACCGTGCTAAGCTGACAATCGGCAGTGTTACTCGAGCCCACAATGGTGTATATGAAATAAAGGCCGAAAACCCTTCGGGTTACGATGAAGTGCAAATTAACATTACCGTACTAGATAAACCAACTCCACCGGAGGGACCGCTAAAGGTATCGAATGTACACAAGGAAGGATGCTCGCTTAAGTGGAACCCACCGCTGGATGACGGAGGTGTGCCAATCGATCACTACAACGTTGAGAAGTTCGACAAAGAAGCTCAACGTTGGATTCCGGTCGGTCGTACACCCGATACCCATATGGATGTAGCCAACTTGGAACCAGGACAAGAATACTTATTCCGAGTATCTGCCGTCAACGATGAAGGTATTTCGGAACCGCTGGCTACTGAGCAGTATATTGTAGCGAAGAATCCATTCGATGAACCTGGCAAACCAGGTACTCCGGAAGCGTACGACTGGGATAAGAACTTCATTGAACTGCGCTGGACTCCACCGATGAGCGATGGTGGTTCTCCAATCACGAAGTACATTGTTGAGAAGCGAGAACATGGCACTATCAAATGGATCAAGTGTGCCGAAACCATTGGGAACAAGTGCGAAGCTAAGGTAACGGATCTGAACGAGGGCGAAGTATACGAGTTTAAGGTCCGAGCCGTTAACGAAGCTGGTCCTGGCGTTTGGAGTGACCAGAGCAAACCGATTACTGCTAAACCAAGAAAGTGTAGGTTTTTTTCCTCTCCGATCAAATGGCTTTCAGTATTAAGGGGTTTTATTTCCACTTTCAGTGCCTCCGAAGATCGATCGCCGAAATCTTAAGAATCTTAGCGTTGCCATTGGGGAACCATTTGGCTTTGATGTTAAGATCTCTGGTGAGCCAGCTCCGGATGTGGATTGGACCATCAACGATCGAATGGTGACGGTGACAACTACTCGTACGATCGACAACGTCCCGTACAACAGCAAGTTCGTCAATTCTAATCCAGACCGAAGAGATTCTGGCAAGTACGTGATCAAGGCCACTAACAAGTTTGGTACCGATCAGGTGGAGATAACTGTTACTGTAAGATGTAAGTATTTTGCTTGTTAGTATGATAGGAAAACACAGTCGAACCTCTGGATTTTTTCTAGCTAAACCAAGCATTCCGGAAGGACCGCTTGAAGTGAAGGACATGACAAAGGATAGTTGTCGTTTGGAATGGCAGAAACCGAAAGACGACGGTGGTGTGCCAATCGATCACTACGTAGTGGAGAAGTTCGACCCCGACAATGGTATTTGGATGAGTGCCGGAAAAACCGATGGTCCGATTACCGAGTTCCCGGTGGAAGGTCTCGTCCCTGGACATCGCTACAAGTTCCGTGTAAAGGCCGTAAACCCGGAAGGTGAATCTGAACCTCTGGAAACAGCCGGAACAGTTGTGGCGAAGGATAGCTTTAGTAAGATTATTTCTCATGCCTTCCAGAAGAAAGGTCGTTAATTTCTCATTTTTCTTTAGCCGTTCCTGATACTCCGAGCGCACCAACTGTTGTCGATTGGTCTGAGAATCACGCGGTTCTCAAATGGCCAGAACCGGATGATGGAGGCAGCCCAATTACGGGTTACATCATTGAAAAGAAGGACAAGTATAGTCCAATCTGGGAAAAAGCACTGGAAACTTCGTCTCCTTCGCCCACTGCCACAGTTGGAGGACTTGTCGAAGGCAACGAATATCAATTCCGAGTGATCGCCGTAAACAAAGCCGGTCAATCCGACCCATCGGATTCCAGCCGAACATTCACCGCCAAGCCACGCTTCGCACCGCCCAAGATCGATCGTAGAACGATCCGTGACGTATCTATTTCGGCTGGTTCTATGCTCAAGTTCGACGTCTGCGTGACGGGTGAACCGGCACCCAAATGCGAATGGCGCATCAACAAAGCAACCATTCCGAGTGACAAACGAGTTGAGGTTCTAAACACGGATTACAATTCCAAGTTTATTTTACGTCCAGCAAACCGTGGAGACTCCGGTGACTACGAAATTACTGCAACCAACTCTTCTGGTCGAGATCAAGTGTGCGTCCAGGTGGTGGTTACGGACAAACCAAGTCCACCGGAAGGCCCACTACAGGTTTCGGATATTACGAAGGAAAGCTGCAAGCTTAAGTGGAAACGACCACGCGACGACGGTGGATGCGATATCGAGTACTATCAAGTCGAACGATTCGACGATGAAGCCAACGCTTGGGTTCCGCATACGCGCAGCGTTGAAACCAACGCTGATATCGGTGGTTTACAGAATGGAAAGAAATACAAGTTCCGTGTAAGTGCCATCAACGCTGAGGGCGAATCGAAACCACTGGAACAAGCCGGCGATTTCATTGCCAAGAATCCATTCGACGAGCCATCGGCACCAAGAGATTGCAAAGCCACCGACTGGGGTCCAGACTTTGTCAAGTTGGCCTGGCAACCGCCGGTTAGTGACGGTGGTTCTCCAGTGACTGGTTATGTGGTTGAAGTTAAGGATAAGTACGGTGAATGGGAAAGAAAGATGCAGGTACCGGCAGAGGCTACTGAAGCAGTGGTGCCCGATTTGATGGAAGGCCAGAAATACGAATTCCGCGTTCGTGCTGTGAATGACGCAGGTCCTAGCGATCCAAGTAACGCTACTCCACCAATCATCTGCAAACCTAAAAATCAACCTCCGAAGATCGATCGTACCAACCTTATTGATGTGCGTATCAAGGCTGGCAACAATGTTGTCTTCGACGTTAAAGTCAGTGGTGAGCCGGTTCCTACAACTAAATGGTCGCTTAACAAACGTGAACTCAAACAGAACGAACGCTTCAAAATTCAAAACTACGACTATAACACTAAGATTACCATCCGTTCAGCTACGCGTGGAGAATCTGGTACCTACACCATTGAAGCGGAGAACGAAAACGGTAAGGATACGGCGAATGTGTTTGTTACTGTTCTGGACGTACCGAGCCCACCAGGAGGACCACTCAAGGTAGCGGAGATTACTGCCAACGGTGCGACTCTGGAATGGCGTGCACCGGAAGACGACGGAGGCTTGCCAATCGATAACTATATCATTGAGAAATTGGATGAAACCAAGGGAACTTGGGTGTATGCCGGAGACTCTGGCAGCAACAAGTGTCAAGCCGAAATCGATGGGCTCATCGAAGGACATTCGTACAAGTTCCGTGTTCGTGCACAGAACAAAATGGGCAAATCCGAACCACTGTCGATGGCAAATGCTGTGGTGGCAAAGAATCCCTTCCGCGCTCCCAGTCGTCCAGAAAATGTCGTCATCAAAGATTACGACAAGGATTACGTTGAACTGGAATGGAAGGCACCGGATAATGATGGTGGCGCACCAATCACTGGATACGTGGTGGAGAAGATCAGCAAATATTCGGGAGATTGGGAGAAGTGTGCTGAAGTTGATGCCGATAGTTGCACGGCCAAGGTTCCCGAACTGATCGAGGGAGCTGCCTATCAGTTCCGTGTCAGAGCCGTCAATCGTGCCGGTGAAGGCGAACCTAGTAGGCCAACCGATTCGCACATCGCTCGTAGCAAGAATCAACCGCCGAGAATTGATCGTAACTCGTTGTCCAATGTCAAGATCCGTGCTGGACTTACCTTCGAATTTGATGTTCCAGTGCAGGGAGAACCTGTGCCGGCTAAGGAATGGTCACACAAGGATAATATGATCATCAACACCGATCGCATCAAGGTCATCTATGAAGACTACAGAACCAAAATTCGCGTCATGGACGTCAAGCGTGGTGACAGTGGAGTGTACACGTTAACAGCCAAAAACAAGAACGGCGTGGACATTGCGGATGTCAATGTCATAGTTTTGGATATCCCAGCACCACCGGAAGGTCCAATTAGGTTCGAGAATCTTTCGAAGAACGGAGTAACGTTGATGTGGCGCCCACCGAAGGACGATGGAGGTTCAGAAATTCTACACTACGTTGTGGAGAAGCTCGATACCGATCAATTGCGATGGATTCCGGTTGGTGAAACCATTTCGACCAAGATTCGTCCGGACAATTTGATCGAAGGACACTCGTATCAATTCCGTGTTCGTGCCGTGAACAAACAAGGCGAATCTATACCTTTGGCGACCTCTCAACCAATCACGGCTAAAGATCCGTACACTAAACCGGACAAACCTGGAAAGCCTGTGGTGGTTGACTGGAGCGATAATCATGTCGATTTGGAATGGAGCATTCCGAAGAAGGATGGTGGTTCACCAATCACCAGCTACATCGTCGAAAAGAGACCTCGCTATGGCGATTGGAAGTTTGCTGGAGAATTCACGGAGTTGTACAAACCCTCTGCCAAAATTAAGGACTTGACAAAGGATGAAGAATACGAATTCCGCGTTTGCGCTGTTAACAAAGCCGGTGTCGGAGATCCAAGCGAACCTTCGGATCCGATTGTCTGCAAGTCTCGATTTGTGGCGCCACACTTCGACAAGAATGCACTTCGTGATCTGATCGTTCCAGTCGGCAAAAAGATCGCCTATAATGTTACTGTTGAAGCATCGCCGAATGTAACTGCCACGTGGAAGCGTGATGGGGTCATTATTCCGGAATCCCAACGGGTTATCCGAGAAGCGTACAACAATGAAATATCACTGGAAATTCCATTCTCAATTCGTGACGATTGTGGCATGTACACGTTGATAGTGAAAAACGAATGCGGCGAGTACTCGGCTTCTGGTCATGTGACCGTTTTGGACAAACCTTCCCCACCGGAAGGCCCGCTCAGGATTACAAACATCACAACCGAAGGTTGTCGTTTGGAGTGGAAACTACCGAAAGACGATGGTGGCAGTCCAATTACACATTACGTGATTGAAAAGATGGACATGTCGCGCGGAACTTGGTCTGCAGCTGGAATGAGCACTTCGCTAATCAACGAAATCTCTCGTTTGATCCATAACAAGCGGTACTCGTTTAGAGTTAAGGCTGTCAACGAGATCGGCGAATCGGAACCGTTAGAGTCGGTACATCCGATTGTTGCCAAGAACGACTTCGAAGAACCGTCGCAACCACCAAAGCCGGAAGTTGTCGACTGGGACGCCAATTCGGTTAGTCTGCAATGGAACCCGCCAAAATCGGATGGTGGAGCACAAATTTCCGAGTACATTATACAGAAGAAGGAGAAAGATAGCCCATACTGGAGTACCGCTGGAAGAGTTCCTGGAATCCAACGCAATCTTAAAGTTCCAGATCTGGCAACAGAGACAGAATGGGAGTTCCGGGTGATTGCTGTAAACGCTGCTGGAGAATCAGAGCCTTCCGATGCTTCGGATGCAGTTCTGACTAGGTCACGATTTATTGCTCCGAAGATCGTCACTCCAATGCGAGACATGGTTGTTAAAGCGGGACTTATCTTCCATTTGGATGTTAACTTTACTGGCGAACCGGTTCCCGATGTAACATGGACCTTGAACGGAAAACCAGTGGAAACCGACAAGCGAACAACGCTGACTGCTGTTGGACATCACACCATCGTTCACACCGTCAATTGCAACCGCGGTGATTCTGGAGATTATAAACTCGTTATTAGCAATTCTAGCGGAACCGATGAGGGAAGCTTCCATCTTACGGTTCTGGATCGTCCAGATCCACCAGAGGGCCCGATGAACTACGAGGAAATTACCGAAAAGAGCGTTACTATATCATGGAAACCTCCGAAGGACAACGGAGGATCGGAAATTACTGGTTACGTTGTTGAAAAGAAGGATCTTACTCACGGAGGCGGTTGGGTTCCGGCCGTTGCTTATGTAAGTCCAAAATACACTCATACCGTAGTTCCGCGTCTGAACAAAGGTAATAAGTACGAGTTCCGTGTTATGGCTGAAAATCTACAAGGACGATCGGATGGTTTGGATAGTAAACACCCAGTGGTTGCGAAGGATCAATTTGTTCTTCCTGGTCCACCAACCAAACCGGACATAATCGACAGTGGATATGACCAAATTACACTCACCTGGAAACCTCCGATCAGTGACGGCGGCTCGAGGATCACTGGCTATAACATCGAACGCAGAGATGCTGCTACTGGTCGCTGGATTAAGGCTAACAAATATCCTGTGCCGAATATTGAATTTACTGACACCGGAGTTATCAAGGGACATCAATACGACTACAGAGTGTCGGCTGTTAACGCCGCTGGACAAGGTACTCCTAGCGATATTTCCAACAAATGTTGGGCTAAGCCCATGCAACAGGCTCCGTCTCTCAACTTGGATAGTTTCACCAAGAGGACAATCAAGGTTCGTGCTGGCGAGCCGATCGTCATCACAATTCCTGTGGTTGGTGCTCCGATACCAACGGTTGAATGGTTCCGAGGTCCTATTAAAGTGCCGGAATCCTCCAGAGTCTCAATCGACACCAACAGCGAACATACGGTGTTCCGTGTGGACAAAAGCGATCGCAAAGATTCCGATACCTACAAGATTAAAGCGTCCAATCAGTATGGAGAGGATGTTAAAGAGTTTGAAGTCATTGTTGTTGATCGTCCACAACCACCCAGAAATGTGTTTGCTCTGGAAACTACTCAAGATACAGTTACTCTCAACTGGGATCCACCGAAGGATGATGGAGGTTCCGAAATCACAGGCTATAGCATCGAATATAAGGAATTCCCGTCGGACAACTGGAAGATGGTCTACGGAACGGTGCCACGGTGCTCGCACACTATCAAGCATCTTACCGAAAATCACGAATATATCTTCCGTGTACGTGCCGAGAATATCTACGGTGCATCGGAGCCCACTGAAAGCAAAACTATCTCACCAAAGAGTCCGGACCCGCCAGAGGCGGTCGATAAACCAGTTATCGAAGACCATACCCCAAGCTCCTGTACCATCTCCTGGAAACCACCACGAGTTCAAACTAGACCGGTTGTTGGATACCTCGTCGAAAAGCGCGAACGTGGAACCGGAGAATGGGTTCAAGTCAACAACTATCCGACTGTTAATTGCACCTACACAATTCCTGATTTGATGGAAGGCTTCCGTTACGAGTTCAGAGTTAAAACCGTCAACGACGTCGGTTGCAGCAAACCGAGCGAGCCTACAGATCCGATCACTGCACAGCACCAACGTAAACGTCCGAACCAACCGGATCCACCATCGATCGATAAAATCACCCGCAACAGTGTTACTCTCTCATGGCGCACACTTCGCAGAGATGCTAAAGAAAAGATCAAGGGATACATCGTACAGTACCACCTTAAAGACGATGAAAAATGGCTTGATGCTAATACGCTGGATGACTTAATTACTGACCAGACGTATCGTGTAGAAAACTTGGAAGAAAACAAGGAATATCAATTCCGTCTGGTAGCTGTCAATGACATTGGTTCATCGGATCCATCGCGTCCAAGCATAACGGTTATCCTACAGGAACAACCAAACAAACCGATGATGGATCTCCGCAACGTCAGAGACATTACCGTTCGTGCCGGCGAAGATTTTAACATCCATATCCCGTACACTGCTTTCCCGAAACCGGTTGCCACTTGGTTTGCTAACGACGAGCAGCTCGACGATAGCGATTCGCGCATCCATAAGCAATTGACCGATGAAGCAGCCATCTTCGTAGTCACAAACAGCAAGCGCACGGATTCCAAACAATACCGACTAATGCTCAAGAATCCTTCCGGATACGACATTGCCTCCTGCAATGTGAAAGTGCTGGATAGACCAGCTAAGCCGGAGAATATCGCAGTTGAATCGTATGGTGGTGAGCATCTGATTCTTTGCTGGAATCCTCCACTGGATGATGGTGGTTCACCAGTTACTAACTATGTGGTCGAAAAGAAGGACAAGAGCTCATCGAACTGGACGAAGGTTAGCAGCTACTGTACTGCAACATTCCTTAAGATCCGCAATCTACGCATCAACCAACAGTACGACTTCCGTGTTTGCGCTGAAAACAAATACGGTCTTTCGGAGCCTGCTCAGTCTGACTCGATCGTTGCTAGACATCCATTCGATGTACCAACGCAACCCGGAACGCCAACCCGTGTCGATACAACTGAAGATTCAGTCACCATCACCTGGGCCAAACCGGCAAGTAACGGTGGTTCACCGATCACGCACTACGTTGTCGAGAAGCGACCAGCCGCGGAAGGTAACTGGACCAAGGTACAGCAGGGAACCCTCAAAGACCTGGTTTGCAAGGTTTCTGGCCTAACTGAGAATCGCGAATATGTTTTCCGAGTCGCCGCTGTCAATGCTGCTGGACAAAGTCCGTTCAGCTCTCCGTCAGATCCAATTATGGTTACTGCTGCGTTCACTGCTCCGAAGATTACCTCCGATATTGGAATGCGCGACATAACCGTCATTGCTCGAGATCCATTTAAAATCATCGTGCCATACAGTGCAATTCCAAGACCGGACGCATTCTGGTTGGTCAATGGCAACGAGGTTTCAAAGAACGAACGCATCGATTTGGTGGTTACGGACACGGAAGCAATCTTCAAAAACGACTCCGCCAAGAGGTTGGACACTGGCAGCTATACCATACATTTGGTCAACTGTGTTGGAAAAGATACCGCTTCGTGCCGGGTTTTGGTTGTCGACAAACCAACGCCACCAATCGGACCACTGGAAGTTACTGAAATTACACCAGAATCCTGCACATTGTCATGGAAGGTCCCGCTGGACGACGGAGGTAGTCCGATTACGAACTACATTGTCGAACGCTATGAACCTCTGGGATACTGGACTAAGGCTAGCAGTTTCGTACGTTCAACTCATTACGACAACATGGGTATGGAAGCGAACAAGCAGTACAGCTTCCGAGTGCGCGCCGAAAATCAGTACGGAGTTAGCGATCCACTAATCCTCGAGGAGCCAATTGTTGCACGTTATCCATTCACGGTACCAGACCCACCAAATCCACCACGTGTCTCCGACTGGGATGCCAACTACGTTACCGTTACATGGGAACGTCCACTCATGGATGGAGGCTCGCGCATTCAAGGCTACCGCTTCGAATACCGAGATGTTACGGATAGCTCATGGATTGTGTGTAACTTCCTCATCAAGGACAACTCTTACCAGGTGTACAATCTCTTGCCTGGTCGCGAGTATGAATTCCGTGTTCGCGCACAGAATGCTGCTGGTGTGAGCAAGCCATCAGCTTCGTCCAAGAAGTTCAAGATTCACACCAAGATCACCGCACCAAGTGCACCCGGAGCACCAGCCATTATTAAGGTTGGCAAGAGCTTCGTTGATCTCAGCTGGACGCCACCGGCAAGCGACGGTGGTTCTAGAATCACTGGATATTACGTTGAACGTCGAGACCTCGGTGGAGCACGCTGGGTCAAATGCAATGAATCGAACATCCCCGTTACCGAGCTTACCGTGTCGAACCTCATTGAAGGTGGAGTGTACGAGTTCCGCGTCTACGCAGTTAACAACTACGGAGTATCTCCACCTTCCGTTGAAACTCGTTCAGTTAGAATCGGCGAGCAGCTGGACACTGAAAAGCCGGAATGGGTCAAGAGGTTGAAGTTCAGCCTGGTGCCGCTAGGAAAGTCGGTCCAACTCACTTGCGAAGCTCATGGCAAACCGGAACCAACTTGCCGTTGGTTGCGCAATGGAAAAGAAATCACCCATGGTGGCCAATTTGCACTGGAAAGCAAGAATGGAGTATTCTCTTTGCATATTTCGAATGTCACTTATCGTGACGAAGGCGACTATACTTGCGAAGCGATCAACTTCGTGGGATCGGTGCATACAACAGCTGCCGTTAAAATCGGTGTTCCACCGAAGCTGGTTAACATTCCTTCAGATGTATATCTGATTAAGGGTGAGAACGCGAAAATCAAGTTGGCCTTCAGCGGAGATCAGCCAATGGAGGTTAATATTTCTAAGGATCGCGAGAAGTTAATCGAAACCGACCACATCAAGTATACCGTCTTCGACGATTACGCCGTTATCTATATTCGAGATGTGGACGACAGCGATAAGGGAGTATATCTGGTGAACTTCAAGAACGACAGTGGAAGCGTATCCTGTAACGTTAACGTGCACGTCACTGGATTGCCTGGCCCACCAACGGGACCGCTGCTCATCAGCCACGTTACGAAGAACATGTGCACCGTATCATGGAAACCTCCAAGCTACGACGGTGGACGCAAGGTTACGCATTACGTCGTTGAACGGCGTGACATTAAATCGCAGCATTGGCTAATTGTTTCAAACTACGTCAAAGAATCGCAGCTGATTATCAAGGGATTGATCGAGTTCTCCGAGTACTTGTTCCGTGTTTCGGCAGTCAACGAAAACGGAATGGGTCCAGCTTTGGAAGGTGTCGATCCGATCAAGGCTCGTGGACCATATGATTTGCCGTCGCCACCTGGTATTCCAATCATTCACGAAGTTGGAGGCGATTTCGTCAACTTGGAGTGGGAGAAACCATTCTCGGATGGAGGCTCTCGCATTCAAGGCTACTGGATCGAGAAACGCGAACAGGGTAGCGAAACTTGGCAACGTGTCAATACGGTTCTGTGCTCGATTTGTACTATCAACTGTCCGAATCTTGTGGAAGGCCGTTTCTACGAATTCCGGGTTGCTTCGCAGAACGAAGTTGGCGTGTCAGAGTTCTCGAAGGCTTCACAGCTTGTGAAGGCTGAAGACCCAGACGTTTGCAAACCACCGGAGATCGTCAAGCCATTGAACACGCTAACGTGTGTACAAAACAGGAACGTCGAGTTTGTGTGCAAGATTACCGGAGTACCACGTCCGAAGATCACCTGGCACAAGGGTGCTCGCGAAATTTGCTCCGGTGCGCGTTATCACATGTACAGCGATGGAGACATGCATCATTTGGCGATCAACGATGTGTTTGGTGAGGACGCTGATGAGTACACTTGTAGAGCGGTGAATAAGGGTGGTATCAAGTCAACGAAAGCATCGTTGGTTATCAAATCTCCACCGAAGCTTAATGTGCCACCTCGTTTCCGCGATACTGCCTTCTTCGATAATGGAGAAAACATCGAAATCAAGATTCCGTTCACCGGCTTCCCCAAACCAAGATGCCACTGGACTTTGAAGGGCGAACAGATCGAGTCCGGTAGTCACTACCACATTGAAACTCGTGAGCGCCACACGGTGCTAACCATTCGCGACGGATCTCAGCTGGATTCTGGAACCTACACTATCACGATCGAAAACGAACTCGGACAAGACACAGCTGACATCAAGATACAGATCAGCGATCGTCCCGACAAACCGAGAAATCTCACGGTCGACCAAATTGGGCTGGATCACGTCACCCTCAGCTGGTTGCCACCGTCGTGGGATGGAGGCGCAAGCATCACCAACTATATTGTCGAAAAACGCGAAGTTCCGCTATCCACATGGATTCGTGCTGGCACAACACGATTCAATCAACTCATTATTCCCCATCTTTCGCCTGGCCATCAGTACGAGTTCCGCGTCTTTGCCGAAAATGTTTACGGACGTTCCGATCCATCGGATCAAACTGAACTGGTTAGTCTGAAGGATCTGGGCATCAAGGCAGCCAAGCGCGTTAAGTACGAGCTGGACGAAAACGGCAAACCGAAGCGTCAAGACAAACGGGAACCTATCGGCGATTATGACACGTACGTGTTCGATATCTATTCCAAGTATCATCCGAAACCGGTCGAAATTTCCAACAAGAGCGTGTACGATCTGTATGAGATCCTGGAAGAGATCGGTACCGGAGCGTTTGGTGTGGTTCATCGTTGTCGTGAACGTAAGACCGGAAATGTCTTTGCTGCCAAATTCATTCCAGTGTCGACGAACTCCGAGCGCGAGTTGATCCGCAAAGAAATTGACATCATGAACCAGCTGCATCATCGCAAGCTGATCCATCTGCACGATGCCTTCGAGGATGATGATGAATTTGTGCTGATTTACGAATTCCTCTCGGGAGGTGAACTGTTCGAGCGTATCACCACCGAAGGGTACAGTATGTGCGAACAGGAGATCATCGAGTACATGAAACAGATTTGCGAAGCTGTTAAATATATGCACGAGAAGAACATCATACATTTGGACATCAAGCCGGAGAATGTGATGTGCCAGACTAGAAACAGTAATCAGGTGAAAATAATAGACTTTGGATTGGCTACACGACTAAATCCGAATGAGATGGTTAAGATTTCCACCGGAACGGCAGAGTTTGCGGCGCCGGAAATTGTTGAGCGTGAACCAGTTGGTTTCTACACTGACATGTGGGCGATCGGTGTCTTGGCTTACGTCCTGGTTAGCGGCTTGTCGCCGTTCGCTGGAGAGACCGATATCGATACGTTGAAGAACATCAAACAAGGAACCTGGGACTTCGATGAAGTTGCCTTTAAGAATGTATCGGAAGAGTGCAAGGACTTCATTCGTCGTCTGCTGGTGAAGAACACCGAAAAACGAATGACGGCTCACGAATGCTTGTCCCATGCTTGGTTGAGTGACAGCTACAACAGCTCAACCTCGCTGATTTCGATCGAGCGTTACAAAACCATTCGCGATCACATTCGCAGGAAGTACGACAACTGGGCGTCGTTCGTTCTTCCGCTTGGACGTTTGTCGGAGTACTCAGCTCTGCGTAAATTGCTTGTTACCAAGTACAAGATCCACGAAACCTCGTTCGACCGCCGGCAGGCTGCACCACGCTTCGTTATCCGACCCCAGTCCGCCTTCTGCTACGAAGGACAGAGTTGCAAATTCTACTGTCGTATTATTGGTGTGGCTACTCCTGTAGTAACGTGGTACCACAACAATCAGGAATTGAAACAGTCGGTGAAGTTCATGAAGCGTTATGCAGGTGATGATTACTACTTCATCATCAACCGAGTCAAACTGGATGATCGAGGCGAATACATCATCCGTGCCGAAAACCACTATGGTTCCCGCGAAGAAGTTATCTTCCTCAACGTTCATCCAATGTCGAAACAGATTCCGGTCTACAAACCCGAGAGCTTCACCATCAGAAGACGAGAACCCAGCCCACGTCCACTGTGGCAGGAGGAATCCGATGCGGCTCCGGTGTTTACCTTTGCTCTGCGTCCTCGTGTTATGCAGCTGAGAGATACCTGCAAACTGCTTTGCTGTCTGAGCGGCAAACCGGTTCCCACTGTCAAGTGGTACAAGAACGGCCGCGAACTGAGCCGATACGAGTATGCTATGACCCACACCGACGGAGTTGTAACCATGGAAATCATCGACACTAAGGTGGACGATTCTGGAGAGTACAAGTGCGTTGCAATAAACCCACTTGGAAAGGCAGAAACCAGCAGTGTTGTGATCGTTGAGGATCGTCGCCACGCTTCGGAAATACCGCAACCTAAGATTGAAGCCAAGAGAGCATCTATCAAAAAGTCGGATATCAAAGCTTCGGCATCGAGCACTCGGCTCGGACCTCCAGACGCTCGGTCTCGACAGTCAACCCGCGAATTGATGCGTAAGTTTTCTGATGTTCATTAATTAAAAATGAGATTTTCAATGGATTTTCGTTTTTTTAGCACTACAATCGGATAGTTTGATGCACCCGCCAGAATTCACGAAGAAATTGAAGGACGTCGTTGCATCAGACGGTGAACCATTGCAACTTAACTGCCACGTCAACGGTGACCCGCTTCCACAGATCGTATGGACCAAGAATGGCAAGAAACTGACCTCTTCCGCAGTCATCGACATCAAGTACAAATCCGGCATCGCTAGCTTGCGAATCAATGAACTTTTCCCCGAAGATTCCGGTACTTACGTATGTACAGCGAAAAATTCCATGGGAGAAACCTCTACGCAATGTGTGCTTGATGTGAAGAGTAAGTTTTGCGTTTACTTTTATTGAGCAAGCTTATAGGAAAGCTAATGATAATGTTTTTGCAGAAGGACCTGGTGCCGGTACCCGACCTATCGACAAGAAGGGTGCCCAAGCGAAGGCTCCGATTATCAACAAACATGCCGAGTCCGGCTACTACAAGGACGGCTCGGAAGTAACGATCACCTGCCACATATCATGCCCGGATCCGTTCAATGTGATCTGGCTGCATGACAATCGCGAAATCAAAAACACGCCCGACTTTGAATATCTTAACGACGGCGATGTGTATTCGCTGCACATCCCAGAAATCTTCCCCGAGGATGCTGGCACGTACACTTGCGAAGCGTTCAACAAAGGTGGCGAAAGTTTCAGCTCCTGTACCATCACCGTGCTGTCGCAGGGCGAGCAAAAGGATAATCCAACCTTTGCTAAATTCCCAGCATCGCTCAGCGTGCTAGACGGGGCGAAGGCCGTGTTTAGCTGCGAAACCTACGACGCCCCCACCAAGCTGGAATGGTACAAGGACGGTGAACCGATCAACGAATCTTCCAACCGCTACCGGTTCGTGAAGAAGGACAACAAGTACACCTTTACCATTGCCAAATGTTCGTTCGAGGACATTGGCCAGTACCAGGTGCGAGCGGTGACACGCACCGGCGACGCGCTGGCTTCCTTCTCTGTCAATGTTAGTGCGTAGAGCATGCTTAGGTTATTAAGTTACCTAGGAGATGTTTAGTTAGGTAGACGTAATCGAGCAATTAATTTTTATTTGTGTATCTCTTATTTTCGGACAAAAAAAAACAACCGTGCTGTAATCTGATGTGTAAAACCATGTTCGACTACATGTGTAAGTAAGTTTTTGTAAAGTATTATTTTTTGAATTCTGAATGGCACAAGGTTATAGGCATTGACTTTTTTTACTGTTGATAAATAATTACGAAAACTCATTTAAAAAAAAGATAATAAAACGAAGCAGTTAATTTACGATCGGTGAGTTTTAATCATTTTTAGATTGATGTTACGAAATGTTTCTGATTAATTTCATGATTCTATACCAGTTTTAGAATTTTTCTACTGATTTCCTTCATAAGACTTCTCACACATCACATCATCAATCGTGAAATAAAAAAATTACCTCTACAAACACATCGAAGGTTGAATTTTACAGGATCGCCAATGTGTTATCCGGTGCATTAACTGTCTTGCTCACTGTCGCTCGAAGCGCATAATCGTTGCCAGATTCAGAACACGGGTTAGGAACCTTACGGCAATCCAGTGCTATGCGCCAACAGATGCTGCCAACCTGCAGGAGAAAGAGAGTTTTTACAGCCAGCTGAACAGCGTGGTTGAGAAAATCCCGAAGGGGGACATCCAAATTCACATGGGCGACTTCAACGCGAAGATTGGCTCAAACAACGCGGACCTTGAACGCGTCATGGGACGCCTTGGCCTAGGAGAGATGAGCGAAAACGGGGAGCTGTTTACAGAATTCTGTGGTAACAACATGGTCATTGGTGGATCGCTCTTCCCCAATAGACCAGTACATAAAGTCATGTGGGTTTCCCGCGACGGCCGAACAGAAAACCAAATCGACCACATCTGCATCAGCCGGAAATGGAGAAGGAGCCTTCTTGATGTACGCAACAAACGCAACGCTGATATTGCATCCGACCATCATCTTGTTATCGCTGAGATACGTCTGCGCGTCGCACGTGTCCAACGACGGGAGGAAAGAGTTGGATGCCGCTACGACGTCCGCTGATTGGAGAATTCTGAGGTTAAAAGGGCGTTTGTCGAACAACTTGAATCTCGAGCCTCGGAGTTGCCACCTGGTGGAACCGTCGAAGAGCAATGGACCGGCATCAAGAACACCTTCATCACGACCAGTGATGAAACCCTCGGCAAAGCGCGCAGTGGGCGGAGGGAGTGGATTTCGGGTGAAACTTGGAGGAAGATCGACGTGCGGAGAGAGGCGAAAGCCGGCGTTGAGCGTGCGCGGACCAGATCGGCTAAGACAGCTGCCCGTCAACGATCGCGAACTGGAGAGGGCTGTTAAATGTGCTTGTAGGCGGGACAAGAGAGCCTGGACTAACTCCCTAGCCGAACAAGGAGAAACCGCCGCCGCCAATGGTGATATCCGTTTGTTGTACGATATTTCTCGCCGCCTTAGTGGTGCCAGGATGAATACAAAGATGCCGCTAAAGGACAGAGCTGGTCAGCTATTGACTGACCGTACAGAACAGCTTAAGCGATGGACTGAACATTTTGAACAACTCTTCCGAGTTTCAAATGTCAGAGACCAACAAAACCAGCCGCGTATGACGCCTACAGTTGGTCGAATCAATCGCGTGAACTCGGAGGCGCCATCGCTAGATAAAATTGTAGCAGCCATCAAGAGTATGAAATCCAATAGAGCGCCAGGGATAGATCGTATTTCAGCCGAAGTGCTCAAAGCTGACCCATCTTTGCCAGCCCAGATGATACATCAGCTTTGCTGGCCGATCATATGTAGACCATATCACAACGCTCCTCATTATATTGGAGCAGATCAACGAATTCCAGGACTCTCTTCTGCTGGTGTTTGTTGACTTCGAAAAGGCGTTCGACCGACTCAATCACGAAAACATCTGGGGCGCACTTAGGCGTAGACGAGTTCCAGATAAGCTAGTCCATCTCATCGAGGCTCAGTACGAGGCGTTCTCGTGCAAGGTTTTGCACGACGGCGTCTTGTCCGACCCCATAACGGTTACTGCTGGCGTGAGACAGGGCTGCATTTTATCACCGCTTCTGTTTCTCATCGTTATGGATGAGATATTAGTTGGAGCAATTGACAGTAGACCAAATCGAGGATTGCCTTGGAATCCTCTAACGATGGAGCAGCTAAATGACCTCAACCTAGCCGACGACATTGTCTTGCTCGCACAACACCGAAACGATATGCAAAACAAGTTAGATGATCTCTCCGAGAGCTCCCAGGCAGCAGGTCTCACAGTCAATGCAGCGAAAACTAAGTCTATGGTAGTGAACACTGACAATTCCACCAACTTCACAGTAGCGGGACAAGTTGAGCAGGTAGACGCCTTTCAATATCTTGGTAGCCAAACAACGCCCGATGGTGGTACCAACACTGATATAGCCACACGGATCAGGAAGGCCAAGGGTGCCTTTGCAGGTCTGCGAAACATTTGGCTCTCAAACCAGATCACTCTACGTACGAAAACCCGAATCTTTAATTCAAACGTTAAATCCGTACTGCTGTATGCCTGCGAAACGTGGTGCGTCTCAGCGGAGACAACGCAAAAACTGCAGGTATTCATTAACCGGTGCCTGCGATATATTATTCGTGCCTGGTGGCCTGATAATAGGATATCCAATGAGGAACTCCATCGTCGGTGTCATCAACGGTCGATAGCCACAGAAATTCGAGGACGTAGGTGGAAGTGGATCGGACACACCTTGAGAAAAGAAGCGAACGAGGTTTGCAGAGCAGCACTCGACTGGAATCCACAAGGACAGCGTTGAAGAGGCAGATCCAGAGGCTCATGGCGACGGAGCTTAGCCAACGACATCCGGGCTGTAGACGAGAACCTGTCCTGGCGACAGGTAAAAGCCATGACGGGTAACCGTCAGCAGTGGAGGTCTCTGATTTCATCCCTTTGTTCTGCCGGACCGGCGGACATGGACACATAAGTAAGTAAGTAAGTCGCTGTCGCTCCTTCAGACAAAGACCAACACTAACACAGGTAGGGATAATTGAACTGTATTTCGGATTGGACCACTTTTCCGCTGGAAAGAAAAACACCACTTTTCGTAATCTAACACTTGTATTTAACTTATACAAAAACATCACGTCTTTATTGGTTCAAATCTTAAACTCGAGTTGTCGATGTTGGTCATGATGAATAAGCTCACCATGGTTGGTAGAACTTTTCTCCTGCGACGGTATAGTGAGATCGCAGCAATCGTTGACACAGAGAAAAATTTTCTCGTCATTCATAAGTGACGTTTCATCAAGAAAGGAGCATTTTCCCACGCGTTGTACATTGGAAGACTTCAAGAAAAGATCATCCAGGCTAAAAGAATTGAAGATCCTAAACTTTAAAGTCAGAAGCCACTGCGGAACTCGAAGCTCGAGCTACATGAAAATTCTCTAGCTGATTCTCTAGAAGATTCTTTCGCTTTTCTGAAGATCGTTGTTGTCTTGTATTGGTAGAAGAGCCAGCTTGCATATAGCCCGTTTGAAAATTCCGGAAGCCGTTTTTACGTCTGCAACTCTTGCAAGCTGGTCATCGCCGGGGTAAGTTTTTACCACCCTTCCGTACTTCCAGGCAAGTGGTGGCAAGTTGTCTTCGATAACCAAAGCTACCATACCGGGCACGATGTTCGGGGTAGACTTCGTCCACTTTCCTCTGAGTTGGAGAGTGGACAGGTACTCTCTTGACCAGCTCTTCCAGAAGTGATCCCGCAACAGCCAATCAAGGTTAGTCAAGAGATCACCTATTTTAACTCACCTTGCGTCCAATATTGCCAGCGTGACAGTCGGCGTGATGGCTTTGGAACAGGTAACATTGGTCTTCCCAATTGCAGATTAGCTGGAATGATCGGCATCGGTTCGTTCGGGTCATCCAATAGCTCGGCACTCTTCCTTGCGGTTACACCAACGACTTCGGTGTTTGTTGGCCACGGACGCTTTCCAAGTTGATGGACCATGTCGCTGGAAATGAGGCACACTCGGGATGCACAATCCAACAATTCGCGACATGAATGGGAGCAACCGTTGGAAACGATAAGGTTGACAACGGCTGTCAACAGTAGCACTTCTTTTGTTGAGAAACGAGATTACCGTGTATTGAAAACGTGGCTTACCGGTGCGCTTGACGTGGCTCACTACCAGCGGACTCCCCTGGCGGTTGATTTATGTTGACGGAGGCTTGAGAAGTAGATGGTATCGATGTTGCAGACATCTCAGGAACAGCTGGTGCAACTGGGAACTATGGAATACTTAGCACTAGCAGCAGGAGACGCAATGGAAGTTAACTTCGGAGTACCTACAAACGACAACAGCGTACCGGCTCCCGATCCCGAAGAGATCTGACGAGAAATCGGTCTGCTGAAAAATAATAGAGCCGCCGGAAAGGACCGACTCCTGGCAGAACTCGACAAAAATGGCGAAGAATCGCTAGCAACGGCACTTCACTGGCTGATTTCAAGGATTTGGGAAGAGGAGAAACTACCGGAGGAGTGGATGGAAGGCGTAGTCTATTCCATCTACAAAAAGGGCGACCGGCTAGACTGCTGTAACTACTGCGGCGCGCTGGTTAACGCCGCCTACAAGGTGCTCTCTCAGATTTTGTTGCGTCGTCTATCCCCAATAACAAGAGATTTCGTAGGGCAGTATCAGGCGGGTTTTATGGGGACCCGTGCTACTACGGATCAAATTTTTACTCCGAAAAATCCTTCAGAAATGTCGAGAGTACAAAGTGCCCACGCATCATATTTTTGGGGATTTCACAGCGGCATACGATACCGTTGAACGCGAACAGCTATGGCAGATAATGCACGAGTACGGTTTTCCGGACAAACTGACGCGGCTGATCAAAGCTACTCTGGAACGAGTGATGTGCTACGTGCGCATTTCGGGGACACTTTTAAGCCCTTTCGAATCGCGCAGAGGGTTACGGCAAGGGGATGGACTGTCCTGTATGTTATTCAATATCGCTATTGCAGGTGTGAACCGGCGAGCGGGCATCGAAACGAGAGAAACGATCTTCAGCAAGAGTAGCCAACTCCTTGCCTTTGCAGACGACCTCGATATCATTACTAGAAACCGTGGGACGGCGGAGGAAATCTACGCCAGACTAAAAACGGAGGCTAGAAGGATAGGGTTACAAAATTATGCGTCGAAAACCAAATATACGGTAGGAAGAGGCTCCCGAGAAAGTAACGTTTGCCTCCCACGAACAGGGACTATTGACGGCGATGAACTGGAAGTGGTTGATGAGTACGTATATTTGGGATCTCTGGTCACCGCCGACAATAATACGAGTAAGAAGATCCAACGACGCATTCTGGAAATCGAGTCTACTTTTCCCTTCGCAAGACGTTTCGATCAAGGAGCATACGCCGCCGCACAAAGCTGACGATGTACAAAGCGCTAATCAGACCAGTAGTCCTCTACGGACTTGAGACAGTAACTTACTTACGGAAGACATACGTGCACTTGCCGTTTTTGAACCAAAGGTGTTGCGGACTATTTTTGGCGGAGTACAAACGGAAAGCGAAGAGTGGCGGAGACGTATGAATCACGAGCTACAGGCACTGCCTAAAGAGATTCCTATCGTACACCTGGCGAAAGTTGGGAGGCTACGGTGAGCCGGCCACGTCACAAGGATGCCGGACGACTGTGTAGTGAAATCCGTTCTCTTCAAGAACCCCACCGGCACTAGGAATAGAGGGGCCCAACGTGCTAGATGGCTCGATCAGGTTGAAGCCGACTTGCGTGTGTCGAGACGCGCAACGAATTGGCGGCGAGTAGCCCAGGACCGAGTATAATGGAGAGGAATTCTTGATACGGCAAGAGCCACTCGGCTGTACTTATTCAGTAAGTAAGGACACTTGAAGTTCGGATGTTGTCCGCTGAACAACTCACATGTGACGGTGAACGATGACATAACCGCATTGGATATCTTCTTGTTGGATGGTTTTTGAAAACCTCATGATTTCGTCGCAATCGGAGGAGGATCCGCAGTCTCGCATCTCTCGATGACAAGAAACCAACTCTTTAGACACTCAATTATGTCTTCATACGTTGAAAGTTCGCCGTGCTCTAATGTAGACTCCCAGTGTTCTCTTGTCTCTTTATCCAACGCGGATGTGAGAACGTTTATGACTAATAATTGCGATACGCCTTGAAGCTCTTGCCCTAAGAACTTGAGGCTCTCGACGAGGCGGCAGCACGAAGTTCCTTTGATGATTTCTTTACCATTCGTCGGAGGTTAAGCAAACCACGGATGAGCAGATCTATTATTAGGCGTTTATTCTCATATCGCTGATCTAGAATCGCCCTCGCCTGAGCATAGTTATTATCCTGGATCGTTTGCGGGTCTATAACCCCAGCAGCATCGCCTACCAGCGCCTTCTCCAGATGGTAAAGTTTGATGGCATCGTAATCCGGCGATCGACTCATGAGATCCCGAAACATTGCGTTGAATCGTGACCTTCTTCTTCTTCTTCTTCTTCTTCAGCAGCATAGAGCCGGGGTGGCTCGTGCTGTTTCAAGCACTCGTCTCCATTCAACTCGGTCTTGGGCCACTCGTCGCCAATTTCCTAGTCGTCTCAGAAGTCGCAAATCGCTTTCGACCTGGTCGAGCCATCGTGCACGTTGGGCCCCCCTGTTCCTGGTGCCGGTGGGGTTGTTGAAGAGGACCGTTTTCGTCGCACTGTCGTCCGGCATCCTTACGACGTGTCCGGCCCACCGTAGCCTGCTAACTTTCGCTAGATGTACGATGGGAGTCTCCCCTAGCAGTGCCTGTAGCTCGTGATTCATACGCCTTCGCCACTCTCCGCTTTCAGTTTGTACTCCGCCAAATATCGTCCGCAGCACTTTCCGCTCAAACACGGCAAGGGCGCGTATGTCCTCCGTAAGCAGCGTCACGGCTTCAAGTCCATAAAGAACTACCGGTCTAATAATGGTTTTGTACATTGTTAGCTTCGTGCGGCGGCGTATGCTTCCTGATCGCAGCGTTTTACGAAGGGCAAAGTAGGCCCGATTTCCCGCTTGGATGCGTCGCTGGATCTCCTTACTAGTGTTGTTGTCCGCGGTCACCAGCGATCCCAAATACACGAACTCTTCTACCACTTCTAGTTCGTCGCCGTCAACGGTTACCGTCCGTGGGAGGCGCGCATTTGTTTCCTTTGAGCCTCTTCCTTTCATGTATTTGGTCTTCGACGCATTTATTTTTAGCCCAATTCTCCTAGACTCCGCTTTCAGTCTGGCGTAGATTGCCTCCGCCGTCGCAAAGTTCCTGGCTATGATATCGTAGTCATCTGCAAAGCCTAGAAGTTGGCTACTCTTGGTAAAAATCGTGACTCTCGTTTCAATGCCCGCTCGTCGGATCACCCCCTCAAGAGCGATGTTGAACAGCATGCAGGATAGACCGTCACCTTGTCTCAACCCTCATCGCGTCTCGAAGGGACTCGAGAGTGTCCCAGAGATGCGTACGAAACACATCACTCGATCCAATGTAGCTCTGATCAGTCGCGTCAGTTTGTCCGGAAAACCGTATTCGTGCATTATCTGCCATAGCTTGTCTCGATCGACTGTATCGTATGCTGCTTTGAAATCGATAAAGATGTGATGCGTGGGCACGTTGTACTCCCGACATTTCTGCAAGATCTGTCGGATAGTAAACATTTGGTCCGTAGTTGCGCGAGCCCCCATGAAACCCGCCTGATAATTCCCTACGAAACCTTGTGCTATCGGTGACAGCCGGCGTAACAGGATCTGGGAGAGTACCTTGTAGGCGGCGTTTACCAGCGTAATACCACGATAGTTGCAGCAGTCTAGCCGATCACCCTTTTTGTAGATGGGACAAACCACTCCTTCCATCCATTCCTCCGGTAGCTTTTCCTCCTCCCAAATCCTCGAAATAACCCAGTGTAGAGCCTTTGCTAGCGTTTCCCCATGTTTATAAAGCTCTGCCGGTAGGCGGTCCTTCCCAGCGGCTTTATTGGTCTTCAGCAACCTGATTTCTCGTTTGACTTCTTGGAGATCAGGTGCTAGGACATCGCTATCTTCCATGGGCGCTCCTAGGTTAATTTCCGTTCCGCCTCCTTCTGCGACTTCGCCATTGAGGTGTTCATCAAAGAACTGCTTCCACCTGTCGACCACCTCGCGCTCGTTTGTAATTAGATTTCCTCCCTCGTCCCTACACATGTCAGGTTTCGGTGTGTAGCCCTTCCGAGATTGGTTCACCTTCTCATAAAACTTGCGCGTGTCATTAGCTCGGAATAGTTGTTCTAATTCTTGACGATCTCTGTCCTCCTTTTGGCGCTTTTTTCTCCTCAGGATCGTGGTCAACTGGTTCCTAGCTCGTCGGTACTTGGCCAGGTTCTCTCTAGTGGCAATACTTAGATAATTTTTCCAAGCGTTTTTTTTCTCCTCCACCGCTTGTTGGCATTCCCCATCAAACCAATCATTTTGTGTACTCCGAGGCTCAATACCTAGTGCCGCGGTAGCGGCCTCTCCGATGGCCGAGCGTATTCTGCCCCAACCGTCTTCGAGGTTTGAAGCACCTAACTCCTCGGAAGAAGGCAGTGCCTCATTCAGTACTCGCGCGTAGTTCTCGGCAGCTTGTGGGTTATCTAGCTGCCTGATGTTCAGCCGAGGAGGGCGGCTTTGACGTGTCCGGTATACGGTGGACAGCTTTGAGCGCACATGTACTGCTACTAGGTAATGGTCAGAATCAATATCCGCACCCCGACGGGAGCGTACGTTCGTGATGTTAGAGAAGAACCGGCCCTCTATGAGAACGTGGTCAATTTCGTTCATTGTACGTTGGTCAGGTGATCTCCAGGTGGCGGGAAAAAGGTACTTCGGATCACCAGGCCTCGGGAAGCTGCGAAGTTTATACATCGTTGGCCGTTATCGTTTGTGTCGGTGTGCAGGCTATGGGGTCCTACCACCGGTCTATACATTTCTTCCCTACCGACCTGGGCGTTCATATCCCCGATGACGATCTTGATGTCCCGTGACGAGCAGCTGTCGTACGTAGCCTCCAGCCTCGCGTAGAACGCTTCTTTCTCATCGTCGGGTCTACCTTCGTGCGGGCAGTGCACGTTAATGATGCTATAATTGAAGAAACGGCCCTTTATCCTCAATACACACATTCTCTCGTTGATCGCCTTCCAATGTATCACGCGATCCTGCATTCCGCCCAGCACTACAAAGCCCGTTCCCAGTTCGTTGGTAGCGCCACCGCTCTGGTAAAACTGGGCCTTTTCGTCACGGATCTTCCATACCTTCTCTCCTTTGCGACAGATTTCCTGCAGAGCTACGATGCCGAGTTTGCGGGGTTCCAGCTGTTCAATCAGCACCCGCTCGCAACCTGCGAAATTTAGCGATCTGCAGTTCCAAGTCCCGAGTCTCCATTCGTCGTCCTTATTTCGTCGCCTAGGTCGATGCCGAATATTCCGCTCCGAATACGCTTGAATGTTGTTAGTTAAGTTTAGTTTAGGTGTGTAGCCGTACTGGGGCAACACTACCGAGTCTCGCGATGGGGCTGCCATCTCATAGTGCCGAGACGCACTATACCTCCTTCCCGGTTAGTATACGACCTTAGTTTCCACCGGGGTTGGTTACCCGATCTCCGCTAAGGTTGCTCGTATTCCGGCTGGTACCACGAGGAGGTCGGGATCGGAGTTGCTGGATAAGAGGCTAACGACCACTATGGGGTCTATATTCCGCATTATCTAGCCGTTTACCAACCAATCGTGACCAATTTTCGTATTTACCTTCGAACGTCGGTAATGGAGCTTTTAATGACTGCTGCTGCAGCGCCAGCTGGGCTAGATGCGCTACTTCCGGCTGATGAGCGGCGACGGCTTGGTTCCGTGACAATCCATCCTTCAACGATTCCATTATAAGGCATGTTTCGTTGTAGAATACTTCAAACTCTTCGTACTTCTTCTGGAAGTCTCTTTGCTTGTCAGCACACGCACACACTGATGATGGTATCGTGGACATCATTGAATTCACGGTAGTGAAGCTCAAGATTTCGTGAATGCACTCGGAGCTGCGGTAGCGTTACCGTAGCAGGACTTTCTTCGGCTGTCCAGACTATTCCTAGTGCGGGTTACTTTAGCCTTCACTTCCCCGCGCTTATGCACAAGCAGCTTGGCCTCTTCGTCGGTCATTTTCTTGATTTGAGTTTTCACTGTACTTCGGAAATTGACTTCTTCAGGGTACAATATTGTACGCCACATCACCCATGCAGAACAGCAACTGGATAAATGACGGGATCGTATTCATTCGGAATGGTAGATTCTCGGTCGAAATGGTCACTACTTTATGGTCTTCTCATTGAAATACGTTTTTTCACTTCACTCAATATGGCGTACGTCCGGCTCTTCGAAGGACCAAAATGTCGCCCCTTCAGGCAAAGGCCGACACTAACACGGGTGGGGATAATTGTACTGTATCTCGGATTGGAACATAGTACACTTTTTCGATGGGAGGAAAAACACCACTTTTTACTTATATAAACGTCACGTCTTTATTGGTTCAAATCTTAAACTCGAATGATGGTGAAATAACTTTCAACGCTCTTTTGCCTATTCCTTTTGGCGCGGAAAAAAATTTTGTTGTCGATGTTGGCACTGCTGTGATGTTGGTCATAGGCCGTATGAATAAAAGAGTTAGAGCAAATGCTCCTATACAATTTAAACGGGAATAGCAAAGCAAACTGTTTTATTCATACGGCCTCATGTCCTAGATCATGATGAATAAACTCACCATGGTTGGTAATACTTTTCTGCTGCGACGGTATAGTACGATCGCGCAGCAATCGTTGACACAGAGAAAAATTTTCTCGTCATTTATGAGTGACGTTTCATCAAGAAGTGAACACTCACCTAGTCAAAACGTTTCACGTTTCACGGAAAGCTGCCATTGCCTTGTTCCACTTTCTATCTAATCCAGTAACCTGCTTCATTCTAGTTTGATAGAAAGTTACAAACTACGAGCCTAGGTAAGTGCTGCTTCAATGACTCTCCCTTTATTTAATTTTCTGTTCTTTTCCCTTGACATCTTGTCCCACCTTGGGAATATTATAAAACACTTTGTTTCATTGCTTTTCTCTAACATCCCCTTTGTATAATGAAAAGACATTATAGTTAATATTGTTGTTGGTCAGCACAGAATCTCAGCGGTTTTATGATTTCACTATTTACTCTAAAATCTGGACGTCCAGACACATTTTTAAATTTTGCTTCGTCTTAAATGATTTATAAAATGTCTTATTGCCACGTAATGACAATTGAAAAATATTCCATTTCTTCCGGGTGCTTCCCAGAAAAATCACTGTTTTCAACTCCGATGTAAGCTGTCATTTATCACTGTCGTTAGTGAAATACAGGGAATGTCGAACACGGTGGTGCTTTCACCAACCGACCGGTGGTGTGGCTCTCTTGCGAGCCGATAATTTGGTACGAAAGCTGCCGAACCAATCATGGAAACCATTCCGTGGAACAAAGGCAGAACGCTGGTCTACAAAGGAAACAGGAAAGCGCCGGTTGCATTTCATTTATCATGTCGATGCACGCCATGAAAGCACAACGATGAAAAGCAGCAGACTGGAAAAGCTACGGACACAAGTTGTTTGTAGTGGGCTTTACCTAAGAAATTGAAATGATTGCCAAGCTCGAAGATTGGATACATTCTTCAGATCCTTTCTGAAGAAATCTTTATGTTGAGCTTCAGAACGAGTTGAAATTCAGCGAAATGGTTTTGTGAATTTGATGATGTTTATTTAAACTGTTAAAGAGAATAAGCTTCTGCCTACTTTACAGAGAAAAACTATAATTTTTATCAAAAATTAATTTAAATTAATTGCAAAAACCATTACTCTAACCGGGTAGGCTTTGTAGAATTTGTTCCAGTCAAAACAAAATGTTTCACGATCATTTCCTGAGACCCAGCATCACCGTACGGAAATATTCAATAGAACAACTCTTCGAGCTAGTAAAAATACACAATTGGCATAACAGCTGTTTTGATACTCGACTTTTTCCAGCTTCTTCAACTCCAACAGTCAAAAGCCCGGCACAATTTGCTGCATTTCATATTGCATTCGCAGGAGAGCATTTCTCTTACGATTGTTAGCTGGGAAAACAAACGCAAGCCGTAACGTAAAAAAAAAGAAAACATAGGTTGAATCCATCTATCACTGAGCTGTGTTTGTTGTTATATTCTTTCAGTCAATCGAGTTTCTTACTGGTATTTGAAGATGAAGGAAGGATTTTATGAAGGAAGCAGCGAACAACAGTCAACGAATATTTCTATAGTTAACTGTGTCTTCCAATTCCAAACCAATGTTTACTCATAAAACTCTAAGGAAAATTTTCTTGGACTTCGCTTATATCGAGCATTCATAGTACTTAAACCAAATGTCGCAGAACATAGACTTTTGGATGGCAATTCAGAAAAAATATTAATTGGAAAAAACTTTCCACGAAATTTTTTATGGTGGTGGAAAATTCCAAAGAAAAACCGGACAAAATATGGTCAAAATTATGGAAAACATTTAAAATAATTTCATTTTATTTGCCGTTCATTTTTGGTTACAATCTTTTTACAAAAAGTTTCGCAGTGGTTGAAAATTTTTGAAAAAAGTCGGATAGTTTATATTTAACCATCAGAGAAAATTTTTATAGTTTTTTTTTTTTCATTTTCCAATTTTCAATTATCTTTCAATTATGAAAATTTCACGACATCGTTATTTGTTATTCCAGTGTTCTGGCTGAAAAACCACCAATTAACGACGGCACCGGTGGTTAGTTTTTCGGTTGTACCTAACTTTCTAATCAAAAATGTTTTGTTTATACTCATTTATGCCAAATTCAACTTCATCCTTATGTGAAAAACGGTTGACGCTTCCATTCAACTGTTGTTTCCTAGAGCGACTAAGCACATTCCAGCAGCCGAGTTCATATCTTTCCTCCGGAAGCAAAACAAACGATAGAACATCAAAAGTCAACAAAGCCAAATGTAATCATCACTTCTTTCCGCAAGACATGCAGAAAGAACGACAACAATTAAACCACTTACCCCTCGAGGGCACATCCCGAGCGTAGCAAAAGAAGCGAGCATGAAAAAAAATAAATGTTTTAGTTGCAGCTTCAAAGGGAACCATGAGAGCGCACAGCCTCCCGCCCTCCCGCTAGCTTAGGGATGCAGAATGGTACTGTTTTATGTTCTTGCCGAGTTCTAACTACCGACGACGCTCGGCAAGGCTAGCTCGACCCTGATCCCACGGTGAAAAATGCTCCCGGGAATAGTGAGCCTGCTGAGCTCAGTTTTAGTCTCTTGTTACCGCAGTTAGTGCTACCATATGTACCTTCTTGTGCCCGGCAATCGTTATGTTCCGGCGACCTTCAATTTTCCAAAGGCTGCACTGGAGGTAACTTTATTCGTCGTGGTCGTTGAGAAGTGGTGATGAGCCATCCCACATTAGTATGAAGGAAGCTTACTTGATACCTCCTACAGAAATTGAGCCAAAGTATCTACTGCCATAGAGGACTTTCACAGAACAGATTTTTTCTAAAAATTTCGAACAGTTTTTCAAGAGTATCTCTACTAACTACGAGTTGTTAAAACAAAAACATTCACCTAACAAATACCGGTAAAAGATATAGAGGCGAATGCACGAAAGTGTAAAACCCCTCAAATAAAATGAAAACAACAACAACAACCAATACCGTTAAGATCGACTGAGGTACATATATTGTATTGTGGCTTTTCGGCTTTCCAGTCTGTTTTATATACTTATTCCCTAATATTTTAGTTTGTTGTTTATCATACGCAATCAATTAACGTGAGTTTTTTCATGCGACGAAGAAGAAAATGTCGACTGATCGTTTTAATTTCCGTCATTCATATATGAAAATAACTCACGCAAGGCATTGTCGTTATTCTACAGCCAGGAAAACTTGCCTGACCTACAGAAATTTGCAGAATAACATTTGTCATGCCGTCCCACACAAATACATGCGCGTTAGCTTCGTAAACATTGTTGTGATTTTTAGTTCGGACGATGAAAAATTTTGATGGACAGATTTTAAAACGGTACGACGAATTTAAGAAACAAAGCCAGTTGCGTAATTTCAATAACGTGTTTTAATAATCGCTTTTCAGTGATTTCAAAGTTCACGGATCGGAAGGCGAGTGTGTTTTAGTCAAATCAGCACAAGAACTTTTGGAGTATTCATTAAATCCATCCAACAAATGATGAAAATTAGAATGGCTTTACTTACTACGACGGGAATTCGAAATAAACCCTACTTTTCTCATTGCCATCCAATATGTCTTGCATTCAACTAGAAATAATATAGCTACTGTAATCTGCTGAGCTCTTAGAATAGGCGAATTATCTGCCACATGAAAATTTCCATGGCTCTGAGCTTATTATTAAGGTCTGCGTCTTCAACAAAGTTTATCATTAGGTCCTCCAGATCGAAATGTTTATAAAATACTAGCTGACCCTGACAAACTTCGTATTGCCACAAATTAACCTGTGTTGTACATAAATCATGAATCTCGGATGATCTTTGTTACAATCTCGATGTACGCGATTTATCTTAGGTTTACATTAGATGGTTATCAACCCTATTGCGTTCGTAGATCGATACGATCCTCAGGCACTCATATCAATGCTCATTAGCTTTATCTCTCTTATCTCGATCAAATTAAACCGATCGAACAGAAAGGCCTTTTGATTCGTTTCCTGTAGCGTAGCTCTGCAGTGATCTTATAAATACCTATAGGACACCGAGATTCGCACTTTTTCTTATCAGTCTGAAATACATCATCAGAAGACACGCATCATTTATACAAACCCTTTCGCTTTCGTTATCGAATAAACCCCTTACCATTCAAACCCCAGTTCACCGCGTAATTAATTGTCGAAAATTCCCTAACATAAAAAGTTGGTCCTTCGATCCCGGATCAATTACGCGTGTGAAATTCGTTATATTAAGTTATTCGTCGGAATTGTCATCATCGCGCGGCACCGCTGCTTTGTGAACGACAAAATCGCCTCGCAAACTATATTCAACGCAAACGGACCAATTATCGTGATCGAAGCAGATAAAAGTGATACCGCTTAGTTCGGCAAAGAATCTAAAAAGTGAATTAAAATTTCGTCGCTGGAACACATTTGGGCACAGGTTTGCAGTTCGCTGGGCAACGTGGTGGATCTAGGCTTGGCTTGGGTGCTATTGTTGGGCTCAACAAAGGAGGTAGGAACAATAAAACTGAAGCGTCGAGCGGATTGTAAGTACACGTGCATGCATCTACCTGAGATTTTAATAAAATTGCTTCATACGAATGCTGAGTTCATCTATAATTTCTACGATTACTGATCCCCGATCAAAAGTGAACATTTTTGAGTTATTTTCGGAAAAATTGTCTGATACTAAAAAACACGTGCTCATTTATAGTTGGCTATATCAAATCTCTTTGCTCATTGTGGTTCAATTGAAGATAGGTGCTTGACGAGTGTGAGATAGTGTGACGAATATTTTATTTGTTGGTACATTTGAGGATTTTCGGTTCGGACGCTCATATCCTCTGCAATGGCGCCAAATTTGCGTACGCTATCACGACAAGAGCGGTTTTGCATTGACTCAATGAAGAATTTAATTGGTTTGATGAACGCCTACGATGAGCAAAGAGATAACGTTTGTCTAGAAGGTTGGAAGCAGCGATTAGAAGGTATTTTTGCAGACTTTCAAAAGATTCGATTAGATATCGAATTACTCGAGGAGACAGAAGAAATTGCTGAAGATGTTTTACCCCCAACAGATGATCAAAATCGAATTGTACGTGATAAATTCGAGAAAGATTACATGACGATGTATGGTTTTTTAGTCGCTGAGATCCGCAAGCAGAATGCTTCCACATTACAAGCAGTGCAAAGTGTAATCCCTCAAGGTCAAGGCTTTTCCGAAGCCACTATCTCTCGTGTTAAATTGCCCGAAGTAAAATTGCCTTTGTTCGATGGATCATTATCAAACTGGCTTACGTTTCGTGACACATTTGTCAGTCTTATAGATTCAAATACCCAACTGAAACCAATCGAAAAATTTACTTATCTGGTTTCTGCACTCTCGAAAGATGCAAAGAGAGTTGTAGAGTCGATCGAATTAACCTCAGCCAATTATTCAGTAGCTTGGGCATTACTGAAAAAGCGTTATGATAACAAAAAACTAGTCGTGAAAGGTTATATTGAGTCGTTGCTTACTATCGAACCTATGCGTAAGGAATGCTACGATTCCTTGTCTCGATTAGTTGATGATTACGAGCGGAATTTAAATATGGTAAAAAAGATAGGGATTGATGTCGAAGGATGGAGTGTTCTCCTAGCGCATATGGTTTGCGCGCGTTTAGATGCAGCTACTCTCAAACAATGGGAACAACGCCATAGTTCTACTGAAGTACCACACTATGCAGAAGTGATTGAGTTCTTACGAGAACATTGCACCGTTTTGCAATCGATATCGTCGTTGAAACCCCGAATTGTAGAACCACCGAAAACTGAATTTACTCGCTTACAGAAACCAAAGCTGGTTCATGCGATTACCACTAACCAACCGGTTAGAAACTGTCCGTTTTGTAGACGAATGCCACACTCTCCCTTTCATTGTGATACCTTTCGATCAATGCCCATATCCCAACGATTCGAAGCAGTCAAGAAAAATTCGCTCTGTATTAACTGCTTCTCACACTCACATCTCGTTAAGCAATGTCCGTCAAGCTCTTGCAGAGTCTGTAGCCAGAAACATCATACAATGTTGCACCAAAATACCGGGCGCTTACTCGAACCCGTAGCAAAACCGAAATTCTCTGAACAATCACCAATGTCGTCATCGAATCACGCTCAGTTTACTCGAAATAGTAATGTTCCTCCTCTGCCCGCATCGCACCAAGCACCATCGTCCAGCCTCACCTCGTCTTCGCCCCCACCCACAAGCCACGTTTCGACTTCCTTGCTCAGAAATACAAAATCAGTTCCAGCCACAGTATTATTACAAACTGCTGTTGTGAAGGTGTCCGATATCAACGGACATACCGTATGGGCTAGAGCTTTGCTAGACCCAGCATCACAAATCAATCTCATAACGGAGGAATTGTCGCAGCAGCTCACGTTACGCCGCATAAAAACTCACCAAGAAATCGGTGGTGTTGGAAATTCTACTGTCGTTTCATCGCATATCGTTATCGCTAAAATAAAGTCTCACTGTTCAACTTTCATTGCTGATTTTTCATTCCACGTGCTGTCAGGAATAACTCGCGAGCTTCCTGCCAGGGCTCTTGCCACCGCCGAATGGACCATTCCCAATGAAATCGTGCTTGCTGATCCCACCTTTTACCAACCCGGTCGGATCGATATGATATTGGGCATGGAAGTATACTACGAACTCATACAAGAAGGGCTAGTTAGACTTGGTCCCCATTTGCCAGTACTGCAAAAAACCACACTAGGATGGGTGGTCTCCGGTAAGGTTGGAAATTCGTCAGCGCCTACTCTTCGTATCGCTAATATTTGCACAGCAACCGCTATTGATGAACAATTGGCGCGTTTCTGGGAAATAGAATCTTGTTATGCTAAAAGCACTCTTTCGGTCGAAGAAACACTTTGCGAGGCTCACTTTGCGGCAACTACCGTTCGGAATGAAATGGGCCGCTTTGTAGTACAACTTCCTAAACGGAACTCCGTGTTGGCCACATTGGGAAATTCTGAAGAAATCGCAATTCGTCGATTCTTGGCACTAGAACGTCGCTTGAATGCAAATCCACCCCTGAAGGAAGCATACAGCAACTTTATTGCCGAGTATTATCGCCTTGGCCACATGGTCGAACCGTCAGCACCATTTGACCTACCATCGTACTTTTTGCCCCACCACTGCGTAATCAAACCAGACAGCCTTACTACCAAGCTTAGGGTAGTGTTCGATGCTTCGTGCGCAACAGACACTGGCGTGTCGTTGAACGACGCACTTATGATTGGACCCGTTGTGCAGGACGATCTCCTATCGATAGTTCTTCGTTTTAGAATGCATCGCTATGCGATAATAGCTGACGTCGAAAAAATGTACCGGCAAGTGGCCGTACCTTCTCCTGATCGTGCTCTGCAACAAATTCTCTGGAGAAATTCCCCACAAGAACCACTACGTACCTACCAACTGACAACAGTAACATATGGCACATCGTGTGCACCGTATCTCGCTACTAAATGCCTACAAGAGTTATCGAAATCTGTGCAAAATACCCAACCTAAAATAGCCAGGATAGTTGGGTCTGATTTTTATATGGACGATCTTTTAACTGGAGTTGATGATATATGCGATGGTCAGCAACTTTGTTCACAGCTGCTAAAGGTACTCAACTCAGCTGGTTTTCCCTTGAGAAAATGGTCATCTAATTGTCCAATGGTTCTTGAACATCTCCCGCCTGACATACTTGACGAAAGACAACTGTTCGAGCTCGACTCTAGTTCTGCTGCTATTAAAACGCTCGGTTTACAGTGGCAGACCAATACCGACCAATTTATTTTCGGCATTCCTAAATGGAACGAGTCAACCGTAATTACCAAACGTACGATACTATCCGATGCTGCCAAACTTTTCGACCCTCTTGGTCTTGTCGGTCCCGTGATTGTTCGAGCCAAAATTTGTATGCAGGATCTTTGGAGAGACCAGAAAACATGGGATGAGCCACTTAGTGAAGAATTCCAGGAGAGATGGCGCGAGTTCAAAAATAGTTTGACCACTCTTCAAGACCTGATCATTCCTCGTTGGGCAATCCAAGTAGATTCACCTAGTTCGATCGAAATACACGGCTTCTGCGATTCATCAGAAAAGGCTTACGGCGCGTGCATTTACCTACGAGCAATAGCTGCAAACGGAACCATCGCAGTCAATCTCCTCACTGCGAAATCGAAGGTCGCTCCGCTGGGTGACACAAAGAAGCAAAAACGTATTTGCTTACCTCGTCTAGAACTATCTTCTGCTTTACTGCTTGCTCATCTGTTCCAAAAGGTTCAACAAGTTATTCGGTTGAACACGAAACCGTTCTTTTGGACAGATTCAACCATCGTCCTACACTGGCTAGCAGGAACACCGTCTCGATGGAAGACCTTTGTTGCCAATAGAGTGTCCGAGATACAGCATATCACAGCTTCGGGAATCTGGTCTCACGTCTCAGGTTCAGAAAATCCAGCAGATATAATATCGCGTGGAATGGATCCCGAACAGCTTCAGCATACATCGACCTGGTGGCACGGACCACATTGGCTTAGTAAGCAGCCAAGATTTTGGCCATCTTTGTCACCACTGCACATCGAATTATTTGATCAACAAGATCTCGAAGAACGTCCAATCACATTAGTCGCACAGCCAATAACAGTAAATTCAATTTTTTCCCTACGATCTTCGTACATGGCTCTGGTCCGAATAGTAGCTTGGATGCAGAGATTTTGCTATAATAGTCAACCCAAAAATTTGGTACTCAGAAGAAATGGATGTTTACGGGTTCCGGAAATCAAGGAAGCAGAAAAAACTTTAGTACGAATCGCTCAAAGCGAAATATTTTCGGAAGATCTTTCGTCAATAGCCAAAACTGGCCAAGTCAAACCAAATTCCCCGCTAAAACTACTGACGCCCTTGGTTTGTCAAGGCATTCTTCGCGTTCGTGGCAGACTACATCATGCTGCAGTCTCTTACGATCGAAAGCACCCTATGATACTACCTGCAAAACACCCGCTCACCGACCTCATAGCACGCTATTATCATGAAAAGTTGCTTCACGCGGGGCCACAGTTCCTAATCGCCGGCCTACGAGAGAAGTTTTGGCCGCTACGCATCCGAAACCTCGTTAGACGCACCGTTCACTCTTGTATTAGCTGTTTCAGATGTCGACCGCGTGGGCAAGACCAAATAATGGGCGACTTACCACCTGAGCGAGTGTCTCCCACACTACCCTTTGTTCACACTGGAGTGGACCTATGCGGACCACTGTATTATCGACACCCTCAGCGCCGCTCTCAGCATACAAAAACATACATAGCGATTTTCGTTTGCCTCTCAGTAAAAGCAATTCACATCGAGCTGGTCGGAGATCTATCTACTGGTTCGTTTATAGCTGCTTTAAGACGATTTCTAGCCCGTCGTGGAAAACCACGTCTTATCGAATGCGACAATGCAACAAATTTTAAGGGTGCATCTCGAGAATTAGCCGAACTGAAAAGACAATTCAACTCACAACAAATGCAGCAGTCCATAACAAGTTCCTGCACCGAAGAAGGTATCGAATTTAAGTTCATTCCACCCCGTTCACCGAATTTCGGTGGATTATGGGAGGCGGCCGTAAGGTCTCTCAAGGCGCACCTGCGAGCAACTATCGGCAACGCAGTCTTAACTGCTGAACAACTGACCACACTTTTGGCTCAAATAGAGAGCTGTCTCAATTCCCGTCCTTTAACGCAAATGACAGCCGAGCCTGAAGACCTCGAAGTCCTGACTCCTGGGCATTTCCTTATCCATCGCTCTCTGACGGCCCCAGCAGAGCCATCACTAGAAAACGTACCAATTAATCGACTTGATCGCTGGCAGGTAGTTCAAGAATACGTTCGCCGACTCTGGAGGCGCTGGAGTACAGAATATTTGTCCGGCCTGCAACCACGGACGAAATGGACCCGTGAAAAAGACAATATTGCCATCGGAACCATGGTTTTGGTCAAGGAGGAGAATCTGCCACCTCTCAAGTGGCGTTTTGGCAGAATCGTGCATATCTTCAGAGCAGATGACGGCAATATACGTGTCGTGGTAGTGAGGACCAAGGACGGAGAATTCAGGCGCGCAATTTCCAAAATCTGCGTGCTACCCATTCGTCAACCATCTCCACCCAACGGGAGCCACGATAATGATGACAATTAACTTTCTTCCATCGTAGTGTTCGCACTACGCAACGACCGAGGGCTCGCGGGCCCTCGGACTCTGTGAGTATGTTTTTTATAAGAATTTGCAAAAAGTAATAGAATGTTTTATCCTCCATATTGGCTGGCTACGGCGACGTCGACCTTGGCTCCAACCCACAACCATGAGCTATAATGCTACAACCCTCATCCAAAGCATTTAACCGTTATCATCGCCACAACCATCAGACGTCTACAAAAACAACGATTGATGACATCCACGACAACATGCGTTCGGGTTGCATCAATGGAACAGCTGATCGGTACGGACCGATGAATGAAGCATCCTCCCAATCAACAACATTAATATCTGAACGAAACAGCTGATCATTGGAATCGGCACATGCAGATATAAACAAGCAGCCGAGTAGTCACGTGGAGAATACCGAAGAATACCCGAATTATTATTGTTAACACGAAGAGCTACTATTAGAAAAATTAGTTAATAGGATAGGTTGAAAATTTGATTTTCAACGGAGGGCGGCATATGTACGCGATTTATCTTAGGTTTACATTAGATGGTTATCAACCCTATTGCGTTCGTAGATCGATACGATCCTCAGGCACTCATATCAATGCTCATTAGCTTTATCTCTCTTATCTCGATCAAATTAAACCGATCGAACAGAAAGGCCTTTTGATTCGTTTCCTGTAGCGTAGCTCTGCAGTGATCTTATAAATACCTATAGGACACCGAGATTCGCACTTTTTCTTATCAGTCTGAAATACATCATCAGAAGACACGCATCATTTATACAAACCCTTTCGCTTTCGTTATCGAATAAACCCCTTACCATTCAAACCCCAGTTCACCGCGTAATTAATTGTCGAAAATTCCCTAACACTCGAGTTTTGCAAGCCCCCCAGTGGGCGGCGCTTCCGACGGCGGGTCACCGGCAACACTCGCGACCGTCTCGTCCTGAATGATCTAGTGTTACTATAGATAGTTTTTGTGGTCTTGTATTGACTAATGTTTTATGGAAGAGTCTCAAATTTCTCGAGTTCGATTAGTTTTTGAGTTTCGCAAAAATTTCTGTTTTATTTGTATGAGAGTCCATATCCCCCTACCACAGGGGTGAGAGGTCTCTAACTATCGTAAAATAAATTCAAGACTCCAAAATCTCCCACATGCCAAATTTGGTTCCATTTGATTGATTAGTTCTCGAGATAAGAAGAAATTTGCATTTCATTTGTATGGAAGCCCACCCTCTTAAAGGGGAGATGGGCCATAACTCGCTTTCTAAAGAAGAGAGGGGTCTCAATTCACCATAGAAAAAAATCTTACGTCCAAAACCACTTACATGTCAAATTTGGTTCCATTTGCTTGATTAGTTCTCGAGTTATGAGGAAATTTGTATGGAAACCCCCCCTTTTAAAGAGGAGAGGAGTTATAATTCCCCTTATAAAGAGGGGAGGGGTCTCAATTTACCATAGAATAAATTCTGTTCACCGAAAACACCCACATGCCAAATTTTGTTCTATTTGCTTGATTAGTTGTCGAGTTATGCAGAAATTTGTGTTTCCTTTTGTATAGGAGCCCCCCCCCCTCTTAGTAGGGGCAGGGGTTTCTAACCATCACTAAAACCTTTCCTGGCCCCAAAAAACCTCTACATGCATATTTTCATGCCGATTGGTTCAGTAGTTTTTGATTCTATAAGGAACATACGGACAGACAGACAGACAGACAGACAGAAATCCTTCTTTATAGGTATAGATTAGAAGAGTTGCGTAGGCATGAAACAGGACGTTTACACGAAATCGAATATAAGTGACTTGAAGAGTGTAACACAGTCACAGGGAAAGTGGAAAGACGAAGTGATCGACTTCTCGCCAGAGAATAGTTTTTACCAGATAGGTGTGGAGCAGACATGAAATCCCGCATAACGCATTGGCGATCCTGCCAAGTTTAACCATAAACGTGTTTTTTATTGTGGTCAAAATGCAGTGATAATGAATTCGTTGAGATAAGCAAAATGAAAATTTTTTATAGTTAAAATAAAAAATATAGCTTTACGGTCACGGATTTCCTACGAAAAAGATTATTTGACATTTTCGACTGACGTTTCAATGTCTTCGTTCTAGCAGCATCTGTTATTATAAATCATGTACAGTAATTTAACATTCTTCATAGTTACTTATACAACTACTTACTACGCTAACAATTGTTTTCTTCGTTGACATTCTAACATTGAAGTCGTCTTAGACCAACCTCATGTTTCTTGATTTGATTTTTATAATGAAGCACTAATTAATATAAAAAAATTAACGATAGACGGAGGGAACGGTAGAAGAAAGCAATAAAATCAAAGGTGTTTTATAATACCCTTGAGCGGGATAAGACGTGAAAGGGAAAGCGTAGAAAATTAGATAAGAAAGCGTCATTAAAGCTACACTTACTAGGTACACTGTTCGTCACTTTTTATTAAGCTTAGGGAGCCGGAAGTTGAAGCAAGTTATAATGGGAATCAACTATAAGGGGATTGCGGATGTCGGACCGAAGCCTAATATGTGTAGGAACGGAGAGGGAAATCCTATGTCACAAGCGAGCTGGTCAACAGGTGGAAGTAGTTCTTCGATGGGCATTACAATAGCAGTATAACAGAGACAGCGCCGTAGCGTGCGGTTGGCTAGACTGGCCCCCGCCAAGGGCGCTAGCTCTTGGGGCGCCAAAAAGGACCTGCATTTCAGTAAAGCAGTAGCAATAAGACATGTACTAAAAATGGACTGATTTTAGCTATTTTTCATGCCGCGTTATCAGTTGATTTGCATGCAGCAGCCATGGCGAAGACTACAAAGAACTACGTTCGATGCTTTGTTCATACTGCCAGCTCCACCCCGTAGCAAGGAAGTTAGACATGGCGTAGCTCTTCGTATCCACTAAATAGAGCCAATCTGGAATTAACAACATCTTCTCCCGCGAGAAAGGCGAAAGCGTTGAACAAAAGCCTGGTTCCGGCCGCTCGACGGTGCTGCGTGACCGCAACATGCAGCAGAAGCTGAAGTTGAAGACCGAGAATAAGATGGTCTCATTGTTTCACGCCTTGGAAGGCCACCGACTAAACGGTGAAGAAGTTTCTAGCCAAAATGGACATGTTTATGCGGAAGCGTCAGTCGAGGTTGGCTGTCTCAGAGTAGTAAAAAACCGCCCAGAGAACGGCCGGACCTGGCCTTGGCCCAACATGTCAAAAGACCACTTGGGGATGGGGATATGAACCGGCTGAAGATGAACGTTGTACAGACGATCACCAAGTCTTCCAACGTCCCCCAACTGCGACCGATAGAAAATGTTTGGGCAAAGCTCAAACGGAGTATTTACTCTAACAATTTTGTGGCCAAAACCTAGAAGGAGCTGATCAACAAGGCCACGAAAGGGTTGAATAATACCATAACCGTATGCTCGACCCTTGCGCTTAGCTCCACTCAAAAAGTTTTGTACAACCTAGCTGCAGCGTCATCTGTACGGAAATCCACTTTTTCTTCATGTCTTCCTCAGATTTGACCTCCTTGGGATGCTTCCGTAGTGCCTGCTTTATAATAGCCTGGTATTTTTCGATGGGCCTTAATTCCGGTGCGTTGGAGGCGTTCATGTCCTTAGGTACGAAAATGAATCCGTTGGCTTCGTACCCCTCCAATACATACTTTGAATATTGGCACGAAAATAGATCCGTCCAGAAGATCGTAGGGCCCTCGCGTTGCTTCGACAGAGAAGGCAGATGCTTCTGTAAAGACTCATTGAGCTAGATCTGCCCGTTTGCAGTACCGGTAGTCACAAACGGCGATCTCCGTTGGCCACACGATGTATTTCTTGGCCAAATCATGTATTTCTTGGTAAACTATGTAAGTTTCTGCATCCTTACTTCCCTCGGAACATCAAACTTGTGCTGGGCGGTGAAGTACAGTAGCCCCGGAAGTTGCCGGAAGTTCGCCTTGACGTAAGTCTCGTCATTCATGATGAGAGAATTTAGGATTTTCCAGGTGTTTGCGCAAAATAAATTCGCGACGTTGCTTTTCGGGTGACCCCATCTTTTCAAATTTTCGAAAAACTGATCGCGATAAAAACAGAATGTAAACAATACACTTTAAACTACTTCTACTAAAATTTTCAAGAGAAAATACCCAATGGGTAGTTTTCTACAGTCTTTCTTCCTTTTCCAAGCTGTGATAACTTGTAAAGGAGTAGGTCGGCCATTAGTGACCAGAGCAAGGGGGAGAGAGCTCCTCCCTGTGAATATCCTTTGATCGCCAAAATCGTAACCGACGTATCTCCCAATGATGCTGTAATTTCTCTATTTCTCTGCTCGAGAGCATCGCTTGAATCCAGCTCATTGTAGTCATTGTGCGGTCGATTCTCTTTTGACAGAGCCGTATTAATTGAGGTGAAGGACATGTTATCGAAAGAGCCTTCAATATCAAGAAAAGCACTTAGCACGTCACTAAGCAGTGCAATGCGGTTTCCGTAGATTTACCGTGTTGGTATGCATGTTGTCTTACATGTAACGGAGAGTTTTTTAAAAACTCATTGCGGATATGGTTATCCGTGATTTTCTCCATCAGCTTAAGAAGCGCTGAAGTCAGACTTATCGGTCTGAAAGCCTTAGGCATGGTTTTGTCTTTTTTGCCAGCCTTAGGTATGAACACCACCCTTAGCTTTCCGCCAATTCTCCGGGATATACCCCAAAGTGAAACTGGCTCGAAAGAGGTTGACGAGCTCGGACATTATGACACCGTCCGTTTTTTGAAATTAAACCTGGAGATTTCATTGGTTCAAAAGAGCTGAGTGCCCGATTGATCGAAGCCTCCGTAACCAATCGACGTGCAAGCAGAACCGAACCATTTGTGGCACATTGTGTAATGATCCATTCTGCTGCTGCCCGCACATGTCTTGTCCAGTGGTCACAGCCAGGGAAGTGCGTGTTCATTAGAACTTCCAGAGTTTCCCGGGAGGCAACAGTGAGACTCCCATCCTCTTTTTTCTATTGCCCTAGACCATTGCAGTGGTCCTTGGACATCGCTTTCTACACACGCGTAGGCTTTGGCAGAGTTTGTATGCTTTCACAAAATTTAATTCGTGATTTCCTTTTGGCTTTCCATAGCTCAGCGTTGTATTTGGTGAGGGAAACTCTGTATTCTTTCCAGTTAGACGTGATTTTGGCCCTGTTGAACAGACGCCTAGCCTTCCGACGGAGATTGTTAAGCATCCTATTCCACCAGGGTACATAACAGCAAACTTTTCGCGTATTTACGGGACAGTTAGTGTTATACGCGTCTGTGATCCTACATTGCAGGTCACTAGCGACGATATCCAGCTCAACTGGAGTTCGTATATTATTGTGACAGGAATTATGTGAGGCAATCAGATGATCCCTAAAGGAACTCCAATTGGTTTTCCTCGGATTCCTGAATTGTTCTCTTTTTAGAGGATTAGCCTCGATGTCGAAAATTATATGTCCTGTGGTCTGATAAACTTGGTTCATCAGAGACATACCAATTTTTGACTTTCTCAGCTATAGAGGCGCTACATAGAGTAAGGTCTATTGGTTGATGGAGCGTTAATTATAGTCATTTACTATTCTAATATGCACGATAAAATTAAATGCGCATATGTTGCTCAACTACGAAAACTGCAGAAATCTTATTGTATATTCTTTCGGATATTTTATTATGGTAATAGCGCTGTAAATCAAATCGATCAGGATGATCTGACAGTAAAACTTTTTACTCAGCATACTTGAGGCTTCGTAGCTTTGCCGAACAAAGTGAAAAGCTTCATTACATTATGGCGGTTGCCGTCAAGCTTTAGCTTAGCTTAGCTTAAGTAGACTGCCCGTCGTTACACTCCGTGATTGGCCGAACTATGGCGGTTACCGTCAAGCAACGAAAAGCATAATTGGTTTTATTGCTGCTTTCAGCAGAGCGTAATAAACCTGCTTCAGTTTATGGTCTGACTCTTCAAAAGGTTTTTATAACCACGAGGTTTACTCTTCAAAAGGTTTTTATAACCAAGAGGTATACTCTTCAAATGGTTTTTATAACCTTTTGAAGAGTAAACCTCTTGGTCGGGTGGAAGTTTTATAGAAGGTCTAGCTTATAGTTTTATTAACGGTTTTATGAAATTGGTCATGAAATCCGTAATAAAGCTTAAATTGTTGTTTGGGTAGTCTTCGAGCTATGGTTTATAATTTATTTATAAATTTTATAAGAGAAAAACATTCGCTTTTCTAACAAATTAGTCTTGAAGCGTAATGATCCATTGAACTGTAAAAAAATCCTTCATTTGTTGAATGTTCAATTCAAATCGAAGAGAGTTACACAAGATTTTTTATTTTTTTATGACAGATTTAATCTGGAAATGTTTATGTGGCTTCAACAAAACTAGAAACATGTGTGCTCATATGTTCTATGCTTCATAACTAGAAACGACAGCGTGGAAATCTGATAAAAACTTTGCTTACAGTATATGGGCATAACTGTGTGCTTATGTTACTAATCCAGCCACACACGCATAGTACATGGTACTATCTGTGACTCTGACTTGCTATTAGCTGCCAGAAAGACCAATTGTAGAACTGTTTGACCCAGGTTTAATTGGAATAATTCTGTTCTGATGTCAATAGTATAATAACTACAATTTAAACCGCAGTCCGTATTTCGTGCAATGACGTTCCTCGTATATTTTCATGTGAATGAATCATTACTAGAATTACTTTCTCATTTTCAACAGCAGCTTATAGAAGGAACACTGCCGGTCTCCTCTCTAGCCTAGAGCACTTGTTCCGCAAGGAGTGAGCGTAGTTGAAAGTAAAAACAGAGAAAGAACGACCCTTTCGGAGGTTTATTCTGCGTTAAGTCCTGGAGTGCCATAGATTGAGCAATTGCAACGTATCACATGCATTCTGACTCTCGAGGATGCTTTCAGTTTCGCCACACGGTATGCAAGCCACAGAAATATGTTATTTCAATTAAAAGTTCTGCCATAATTAAAAAGGAAGCCGACGGCTCAAGGGCAGAAAATTACGCTTATATCAATTCATCCTGTGCTCGAGCTAAAGTTTTTTATAATTTTTTAACAAACAAGTGCCTTTCCAAAACAACTATACTAAATTCAGCAAAGTGCGTAATTTATAACGCATCCCCAGTCTCGTTTGTTGACGTGCTTTCAAGATGGGTGGAACTAAATTACTTTGCAGAACGTCTACCTACAACCGATTGCGACATAATTAAATCATTCTAGCTGACTTATTCACCATCACTGGTGGATCGAAAGTCGACGTTAAATGACAGCGAAGAAACACAGTGATCCCTGTTTCTTGTAGAATGAAAAAGAAATTAAAAAAGTGTCGAGTAAGGGACCACGGCAGTCGGCCCGGCGATGAACACTTTTAATTGCGTGACATAATCACACATTTCATCATCCTGCCGCTACTGCTGTTACGTCCGTAAAAACGGTAGCCAGCAAGCGTGTAGGTATAACGGATGCATCCATAACTGGCTAGCGTTCCTAGCATGTTCCTATGGGCTTACCGCTAGAGTCAATGATCTAAGGGTTTCTACTTGAGACGATATGTTCACGCCTATTTGCGGAGTGCATTTTGTTATTAATATTATTTCTCTAATTTACGTGAGAATTCATGTGTGTTTTAAAGCACTCAATCTTGAGGGGGCCAAAAGCGCATAACTGAACACACTCTAACGATATTGAAATATCAAATTTCATGAGAAACTGTTGCCATCGGATGAAAAAATTAATGAAATCTTCATTTTACTCTGTCCCAAAAAACCAACATCAGTATAATGTTCTTTCGGTGATTTAATTTACAAAGCACAAATTGCACCTTAAATCAACAAGATAACTACATACTGATACTATTGTGAAATCTAACACTCACTGCCCTTTTCAGGTTCAAGCTAAACATTATAATCTCATCAATCATCCACTCAGAATGGCCACGACACTTTTCCATCATTTTTCAATAGATTACTGAAGGAAATTAATTTGCTCGTTAGTCATGGCATGGTAAAGGTTGGCGGAATAAAACTTGCCCAAGCTTCAATTTCAATTGATTGCGTCCAACCCGCCGCGTTCGAATACTCCAACCCGCCAGGATCCCCAACAACTTTTATATTTTCTGCACAATCGATTTTCTCGGCGAGAAATTGCAACACAATCAACCCGCGATGAACAATACATGTCTTTTCCAGTAGCGACTATTGTTGCGGCACTGACTGTGCTGATGCTGTCGCCGGCGCGGTCTGCGAGGGGAAATTAATTTTTCATTTGTCGAGTACTACACACCTTTTCTATTATTTGTCACCCTAATCATTCCTGGGTAGTACGGTCAAATCCGTTTTAATAGCGAACAAAACGAACGGGAAAGGCCTGCAGGAATGTTCACGAAAAAAGACAATTTCGAAAATTCTTTTTTCTCAGAACCTGGTGCATACGCTCGTCAATTGTTCAAATGATTTTGTAGCGGGTTATTCTAAAGAAAATTTTATTTGCAACTGGATAATTCAATCACAGGAGCATCCCTAACGTTGATAAATATTCGTCCCTCGTAGTCTGCCGAATGCATGAACGGCTGAAAAAAATTGGCAGATTGAAACGAAGTTCCGCTAAAAACGAATGATACTAGAACTCTCCCAAATAGATTTTAAATTCGTTCTCTTTGCATGTGCACTGATGAAAAAATGCAAGCATACTTCATGAAGATATCACAAGGATTTTAGAAAAAAATACAACTCCACAAAATGTTTAGGACTTTTTTACAATTTGACGAAAAAAAAACAATCTACTCAAGTGACATATTTTGACGTAGGACTACGTCGTTGATTCCCAATTTAGATGAGGGCTGCACTTTAGAAGAACGCAAAGGGGAACATGTAACGTAAAGTGGTAAGATTTTGTATGCTTATAACTCAGTCAGTCTTCAACAGACTTTAGAGATATTGGTATAAATCGATTGGAATTTTTTCCATGCATCTATCAATTAGCTAACTATACACAATTGATAAATAGACCAACTAAAAATCCACGTTCTGTGATTATTCATGATTAGCCGTAGCGATAATGCTGACTCCATGACCCCTGCAGTGCAGTTTTAAAACTGTGAATTTACATTAATTTCTGGTTGCAAACGACTGGATTATGCTTAGCAATCAGATCTGTGAACGGAGTCAGACCGATGATTGCCGGTACGACGACGAACCGAACTGTTCATACCGTTTGTTGCGACGGTAGCACAACTTATCACTGCCTAGTTAGTGTATTACGCGAAGCATGTTCTGATGCTGGGATAAGCGATATTCTGTGCCAAGGATATTCAACCCCACATCTCTCCTCTTTTCATAAGAAAAAATATGATAAAAACAACTGCTTAGCGTAAAACCATAAAAAAGATATCCAATAAGCACGATTTATTACATTAATTTGGGGATAAAACCAGACTTTGTCATGGCTCTTCCTGACAAAACTGGGAGTTTGTGGTAAAGGCCCAGAAAGCCCACACTAGCATTGTTCAAATCCTTAGCAATTTCGAAATTCCTTTTAAAACAACACTATTAGTAATACAATTTCCTGGTAGGTGTACTTGGCGAAAAACGAACGGATGTCCAGGCGTATTACCCCCATATTATTGACTTTTTCTGAGAGGAAACACAAGTTTGCGGGTCTTTCGACATTGAAAATGGTTCGACTCATAGGGTAAGCCTAAGAGGAAGTTTGACTTCACGTAACTATTTCGTCTTCTCAATAATGCGGAAAACTTGCCATCCCACTAGCCTGTTAAACGAATTTTTTTCGAGCTTTCTTGTGTCATTCCGCCAAATCGCCAAATTGTGTCAGCTGCCAAATCGGAACATTACTGTACTTCATTGAAGAATGATCGTGCCGAATCATTTAATCATCATCTTTTTCAACTATTGTCGTACCAAAACATACGCTACATTCATTATTGATCGCATCGAATATCATTTTACTTATAAATTCTATGGCTGTACCACTGACAAACTGACATGACACTTACAAGAAAATCCTTTAAAAACCATCGTCCTGCACATTTTGCTTGCACACTAGCACCCTCTGTTATGCATGTTGCGGAGTAGCTTGCATTTGCAGGGTTTATGCTGTAGGGTTTTGTACATTTGAATGGAATGCAAGTTGCGAAACATGCTTTTTTGAAAAATGAGTAGTTTTTGATTGGACGATGGAATTATCGCGAGTGTCTCGTCTGTTTGTCTGTGGTTGTACCTATTCATATGCGTCAATTAACTTTTTTTTTCTTTTTCTAACGACGTATAGCAGTCGGCTTACTTTTTCTGTTGGGAAAGAATAAATGCTTAATGCAAAAATGAAGATTCAGGCAAACTGAAAATTCTTAATCAAGTGAATCTACATTTTTCGCATTAAGCATTTATTCTTCCCCATCAATTAACAATGATTCTACCGAATCATTTATTTAATTCTATGGTCGTACCGAACTATACATTGGATTCAACAATGAACGTACCAAACTATGAATGAACGTATCGAATCATTTTTCATGGTCGTACCAAATCATTTCATTCATCTATGGTCGTACCAAACTATCTACTACATTCAATAATGATTCTACCGAAGTATTTAATTCATTTAATTTCATGTCTGGTCGTACCACAGACAAACCGACATAACACTTAGAAGAAAAATCAACAAAAACTATCGTACCACAAATTGTACACACGAGTGTTATGTCTATTTATTTGTGGTCGTACTGATATATACGTAAATGCCTGATTCTCCATTGAGTTTACAGAATCTTCTTAATAAATATAATTATTATAAATTGGCATACCAAACTATTTACTTTATCTATGGTCGTACCAAACCATAAAAAACCATATACAGTGGTATTTCAAATTTGGCATGCCACGATTTTGGCAACAAAAGTATCTGTTTTTGGCAATACGACATATTTCAGTGAAATTTACTGCCAAAAATATGCTTAAATATCAGTTAAAATATGCTTAAATGACGAAAAAAAGATGCCCTCAGTGTGTTCATGAAAAAAATTTCCGGTTATAGAATGCTTCGAAAAATAATATTTTTATAGCCGTAGGACTACGTCTTACCTCAGTTTTTCGAAATTTTTGGTGATCTTGTAAGATCAATATTACCGCCATCCGGGGTGAGATTGTGCCACGGGGGTGAGATTGTGCCAAAAACCAAAAATGTTTATTTGTGAAAATTTTTTATATCTATACAAACTGGTGACCTAAATTCAAAATGATGATGAACATAACATATTTATTCATAACTTAGAATGGAACACAGATAATATTAGCAAACCATTTAGCCTAAAGGGTTTCAAAGTTCGCGATCAAAAATACTCGGAAATAACGCTTGTAAAAAATGTCCTGCATAAACCAACCCAAACAAGAAATCCCATCAACTTGCTATTTTGAAGATATATAAACTAATCATTTACAATGTATTGAAAGGTTATTATGCGTTGGATAAGTTTTGATTACGAATAATATTTTTGAATAATATTTTTCGAAACTTTGTACTTTTCGAGCTTCACGGGAGATTGTGCCAAGCCATAATGATCGATCCAATTTGTGGATTTCACATACACAACAAAAATACGTCAGTATACACCAGCACACTCGCATTCTTTACTATTGAGAACAATATTTTGACAGATTCGATTTCATCATCCATTTTGGAGCAGACAGCATCATAGGTCTGCTAAATAATTTAAACTAATTTTTACTTTTTCTCTGGAAATTTCAGATACTTTGAATAAACACTTTGAATATAAGACGAATATATTATACCGTGTATAAACTGCCAGTTTTAAGGAGGAGGGAGGGGTGGGATAGGCCACATGTTCTGCGGTCGCAGGTTCTCGAACGAAGTAATTGTTACTTTTGTTAAATGATCAAATAGGTATGCCCCTTCATATATCTCTCCCTTGTTAACCCTAGAAACGCTACTGGTAATATAAAAGCTGTCCATTGACTACGAACTCATTTTTAGTTTTTTCAGACCTCTCCGGGTCATTTTCGTTCATACTTTTTGGATGATGCGTTGTTTTTGGCCGACCCCCTGCCCTTAATAGTCCACTTAGTTTATGGACGGCCCCATATGAATTACTTTATACTGATATTTATGTGTATTGTTTATAAAAATGCTAATGTTCACTGTTAAGGTTTTTTGCCTAACTTTATGTTTTTGGCACAATGTCACCCCCTAGAAGGGGTGAGATTGTACCAAAGTTCATGCACTTCCAGTAAAATTAGGTTTCATTGTAACTAAACCATCTCTACGATAGTTGTTAATTGAACAATCTAGTATGTATTAACAGGCTTGAAATCTACTTAGTTTCTATATGTTGTGTATACTAAGCTAAAGAACAAAAATCTATGCTTTTTTTGGCACAATCTCGCCCCGGATGACGGTACTACAATCGCCTTTTCCGAAGTGTATTACTACAATGAAAAATTAACAACAAATTAGGTTTTCATCGTAAATTTTGCTTTATTTCATCACATTTCACGCGACTATCGTATCCTATCGAATATTGCTTCTGTACTAAAAATTATGCTGGCCCAACCATGACTACTCAATTGGCCCGACCTTTACAATTAGCGCTTTTGTAGCATTTCGCCTTGCCATACCCAAACACCTAACTGGACGGGATTTTTCTATAGCCTTCATATGGATCACAACACACTTAATACATTTTTAGTATTTGTCTCGATAATAGAGGTTTTCCGCCAAAAAAATTTTATTTTTGTCGGTTAGATATGACACCCGCATAAAACTTTCTTTATTAAAGCCTCTAACTACTGTAAAAATGAAAAACTAAAATACGTATATTTCAACCCGTCACTTCTCGGATGTAATACATGCCTTTTTGTACCAGTGTCCTCTATTTTCACCACTTCGAAACCATTTGTGCCACTCTTTACTCTTGTGGCAGGCAACACACGAAACGAAACAGAAGGTAATCATTAGCTTTTTATCCGTTTTGTCCTTTCCACTCAATCGCTGATACACATGTGTCAAAAACTGTTGTGCAATGCTGCCAGAAAATCTGAAAATTTTGATAAACAGTGCAGCCGGAGAGAATTTTTTAAAACTCAGCATTCGTGATTTGGTGAAAAGAAACTCAACATTCTTGCAATTTGCATTGTTCAAAAATTCGTAGTAAATTCTAGAGTCAACGAAAAAAATATATTTTTGCACCATTGGGAGTACTTTCGAGAAAAAATAAGAAATCTGATCTGACGGAAAACCTCTATTGCATTTTATGAATCATTTTTAGAAGAAAAGTTCACTGCACCTGGAAAACATTTTTTGTAAGATTCAATTCACTGAATACGACGTTACCCTACGTTCATTGTTGAATTATACTTCAAATGGCAGTTCGATACGACTATAGATGAACTAAATGGTTTGGTACGATCATTCATAAGTAAGAAGATGCGACACGTTCATTATTGAATGAAGGCTATGGTTCGGTGCGACCATAGATAAATTAAATGATTCGGTACGATCATTGTTGTATGAAATACAATACGATTTTTAATTTGGCAACAAATGCGTGTTGCTTAAGTTGCCAAGATCCAAACCGTGCCAAAATCGAGACCCGTTTTTGATACCGTCATCCGGGGATACTTGCAACACCGGGGTTACTTGCAACACTTCAGCGCATCGCGCTTTTGACAGCTCTAACGCATTTGTTTGTTAACATAACCATTTGTACCCAATGCCATTTTAAAGAAGGTACGTTTACCTATTGTTTAGTTAAGTTTAAGCCATTACATTATTATTTTGCTCGTTTTTATTCGATTGGAAACTAATTTCACTTTCAGAGTAGGAAAAATGGATGTGCAAAGTTGCGTCAGTTCATTGACATGAAATTATTTTTTATCATTTGGTTCCTGTACACAATTAGTGCATCATATAAGTTAACAAATAGCAACTTTAAGCTTTATGTATATTTTGAACTTGGAGAAGAAACGACGAATTCGTGTTATTATTCCCAATATGGCGCGGTTTGCAGCACTTGTAAAACGGAAAATTATCGTAATAGACAGTATGTACAAAGTGAGTTTGCATCTATACGATGTTATTTGGTCTACCGCCATCTCCAGAAAAATTAAAATTGTGAAAAATTCCATGTGCCTTCAAACGGCAATTTGCAATTCGCCGACATGCTGCATTTTCACCGAATATCTTTAAAAAAGCGATAGACGAATTGGCAAACAAAAAACGCCTCCAGTATCTCTTGTTTTACTACAAAGACATTCAAAATATCTAAAAATAGTCATTCGCGGTTTAGTATCAAATATAAAATCATAAGAAACGCAAAATCAGAAAAGTGTTGCAAGTAACCCCGTTTACTGAGTAACTTGCAACACGCCTATTTTTGGTTCATGCTACAGATTCATTTATTTTATATTTTTTCTCATAATCATAAATCAAAAGTACTAACCACTATACCAGTTTTGACTACTTACACTTGCACCTAAACGGTATACTACGAAAGTTATACTAAGTCAAAGTTCAAACGTGTTGCAAGTATCCCCGGATGACGGTATGAAAAAATTGAATGTAAATGCGTTAGAAATTGACTAAATATTATTAAACAACGCTTGCAATCATTTTTCAACCTCCAACCTCTTAGTAGGTTTCGAGATACGATGCTGGTCTAACAATCCAGTCGTGGTGTGTTCGAATCTCGGTTAGGCGGTGCTGCTAGATAGTGTCAGTAGGATTGTTGCACTAGTTCCGTGACTGTCCTGTACTCTAATAGCCTGTCGATAAAGAAGGGTCAAGTCTTAGAGAGACGTTTAAGCCTAAAGCATTGCTTTTTTCCAGCCGTTCAATGTTTAAAAAGTCCGCCAAGAGCTATCCGTTCGGTGGGAGTAAGTTTTTGGCAACCTACAAAGATTTAATTAAAAATAGTGTATTTGTACTTATATGGCCGGTGTTCACCGAATTCATTCTTTCTATATTGAATTTCAATACGTATTTCTTAGATTTTCAGCGGTGGCGCAACCTATACAACATGGCCCGACTAAGACAACAATCTTTGTCTTCACGTAAATGCCTGTAACTTTATTATTTTTCAAGCAATCAATTCAAGATTTTCCAAAAATATAGTTTATTCTTAGACCTTTATATGAGAATGCCAAAAGGTTGTCCAACTACGACGATATTCCATTATCATTTTATTTTACTTATAGATAGATTCATTCAATAATGATTCTACCAAATCATTTAATTTACCTATGGTCGTTCCGAACCCATTCAAATTCATTCAAATATGACCATACCTCATCATAATCCAAACATTCGAAATAACCTAATCATTTCATTTGTAACAAACCATTTAGTTCAGCTATGGTCGTACCGAACCGTTATTTCGTTCCATAATGAACGTACCGAAACTTTCCCTCATATTCGCACATAGTTGTGTACTATATTCAAAAGGTTTAGGTTTGTAAAAAATTTTTAGCACCAAACTAATGCATTAGGAGCCGTTAAAATTGACACTTCCGTTCGTTGGTAATCAACGACCAGACAAGAAAACGTATCCATTTTTGATATAAAACTGACAGGAGAGCCGAAAATCCACAATGCAATACATGTACTTCAGTCGATCTTAACAGCATAAATAAATAATTTAAAATTATTCTGATAATGGTAGTTATAATAAACAAAACGCCTCAAACAGTATTAGATATTAGGCCGTATGAATAAAACAGTTCGACGGTTCGACTCATGCACCTTCCAGCATTGGACAAAAGGTAGGAGTCAAAACGACTACTTGTTAAGCATAGCTACCAATATCCCCTCTCCTCTCCTCACCTTTCCGCTCTTCCCCCTCCTTTACCAAAAATTTCATTTCTTTGCCCTACCGTCCCTTAATCGATTGTAGAACCATCGTTTCAGTTTACTTTGCTTTTCCCGTTTAAATCGTCTGGGAGCATTTGCTCTAACTCTATTATTCATACGGCCTATTGTTTTGTAATAAATAATTTCATTTTGCAAACAATTCTTAATCTAGGATTCAACAACATGCCAAAAAAAAAATCAATGATTCTTAACATCCAATTTACTGAAACATTAATTCCAAGCTATTATTGGAAATAGTTTTTTTACGGTTTAGCTGCTCTAAACAGAGCCCCCCAAGTGTGACTGTGCTCTAACAATGCACACTCAGGAGCTTCATGTTTCATTTTCAATGCTCAATCCGAACCAAATAAATCTTTATTGTCGGCGGCACCTGCTAGTGGTAAGCAGAATTGGAAAGGTTCATCATCATACTTCCTGCCTACAGGTTCCGGCTTCGAAAATATAGACGAATGAAATAGCCACACAAAAAAAGAACGGTAACCTGGCCACGGCTAGACTTTACAGTCCACAAAAAAATCCTGACGAAAATAAACAAATTTTCAAACAACAAATTGTTCCACAGCGAGCAAACGCCAGGCTGCTCAGACAGGGACACGGCAGCTCGGACAGGTACCATTATTGCACGGCGTTGTCCGTAGCAACAAAGGACAGAAACCGATTGCACTCACCGTTTGATGGGTGAATCCGTACGACAGTTCGACTGTCGGAGGCCATCAGCATCACGGCGGGGTTCGGCTGATCCTGAAAGGAAAATCGTGACGCTGTACGGAACAATGCTGAAATGCAATTTAAATTTGCATCAAACACAGCCAGCACGAGATCGTCGATTCGAACGAACGGGGTCCGATGGTGATCCGTTAGATTGGTTCCAGCTTGATGGAGCACACCGCAGGATATGCTCCACTGCACAGTGTGGAATTGCTTCCAGCGCAACGGCGGCGTAGGCGCAGGGGGAATGGTAACAATAAAGCTCGGAAAATCGTTACAAGCAGACGAAAAGGATAAACTAGACGAGTTCGATTCGGCAGCAAAGCTACGATGTTATGTTTTCACCGGTAAGAAACGAAAGTCGTCCTCGAAACGGAAATTTATTCGAAATTTTGGAACTGTGAATAACACAGTACAGTACCGATGCACGTTGCAGGTAGCAATAATCCACTTTCCAGCGGCAAACGAAATTCAATAAGCTAGTGAAATGATAATCGGACAGGTTATGCTCTTCACTTATGAAGAGCCGGTCGTGATTAAGCAGCGAAAATACTTTATTCAAAGTAAGTATCGACGAAAATGTTTGTGCAAGACAAACAAATGAAAAATAAAACTGACATCTCTAGAGGTGTCAAATCACACGATGTATGCAGTTAATTTTCGAGTCATAAACAACAGTATAATTGCTCGTCTAACTGGCTCTTCAATTCGTACATTGTTCTACGTGCTGTGTTGCAGGTAGCGCCATCTTGTTGAAACCACTTACCAACGGACCGATGATTCCACCGGCCAATAACTTGCACCAAACACTGCATTTTTCTGAACGCATTGGCAATTCTTGTATAACCTGTTGCCGCCCCCATCATACCAAATGCGAAGATTTTGTTTGTTGGCGCATCTGGGACAATCTTTGGGACCACGTTAACGCGACCGCGTGTTATGGTAGGATGCCAAATCAAGCCAAAACAGCATCTTGCCTCCGTGAAACCACAAGAGCGGTAGCAGGTGTTTCTGGAAGTACTTGCCCCGGTACCACTCTCGGTGCAGCTTCTGGCGCGAGTTTAGCCCACCGCGTTTTGTTTGTCGTTCCGGTTCGGAGGCCTCCGGACTTTGAACATTTGAAAGCCGATACGTTTCATTTTTTTAGACAAACCGAATGGGACCACTCTCCTTTTTCGCTGCATTGAGAATTGAAAGTTTAAGCCGTCATCAAAACAGACTCCACACCTTCCAAACCTTGACCTGGTCAGACGAGGTCAGGTGTATGCCACTGACCTACCACCGCTATGTCGTCTCGATATCCTTGAATAACTTCTCCGCCCGAAATCCCGTTGAATTTTGAATTCTAAGATGCTTTTTCAATCCATCTGTGGAACCAAGTCGAATTTTCTATTCGGGTCTTAAGACAAAGTTTGCAGAACAATATCCGGAAACGATAGTTGCGGTGGAGATAAAGCTAGTTGAGTACAAAAATAATGTAATTCTCCATTAATTCTCTACAGAATACATGGTTCTGATAACTAAGATACACTTTTTTCATAAAAAATTGAAGAAAAGGAAATATTCTGCTGGCTTATTTAAGTAAAGTTAGTCACGGCCATAACGAAGCGCCCGAGTTATAATATAAGTTACCCAACATCATACATAACAGATGATGCTAATGTGCAAGTAAAATGTCTTGGACGATGGTTTCTAATGGATTTTCTTCTATGTGTCATGCCAGTTCGTCAGTGCTAACTCCATCTATTAGCGACATTCCCAAGTATATCAACTTTCAATAGGTGTATTCCTCGCACAGCAGTTATTCTTTAATGGCCTCTCTCTCTCCTTTCGTTAGAAAGCACCACCGTGACGAAAACAGGACAGTGGGACAGTGAATGTTATGGCTGCTTCGTGGCGAAATTATGCCTGTGATCGAAATTAATAAATAGCTATCCCGAATAAAAATGTACAACGAAAATATATTTAACTAGCTGACCCGACAAACTTCGTATTGCCAAAAATGAAACTGTGCTGTACATAAATCCTGGGTGCTAACCCCGCAGCGGCCAGCGCTTCCGATGGCAGGTCGCTGATAACACTCGTGGCCTGCGGCCGTCTCGCCCTGAATCATCTAGTGTTACTATAGGTAGTTTCTGGTGGTCTTGTTATTGACTAATGTTTTATGGAAGAGTCTAAAATTTTTCGAATTCGATTAGTTTTTAAGTTACGCAAATATTTCTGTTTCATTTGTATGAGAGTCCGCCCCCACTACCAAAGGGGTGAGGGGTATCAAGCCATCATAAAATAAATTCATGCCTTTAAAATCCCCCACATGCCAATTTGGTTCCATTTGCTTGATTATTTCTCGAGTTATGCAGAAATTTGTGCTTCATTTGTATGGGAGCCCCCCTCCTAGAGGATGGAGAGGTCTCAGTACACCATAGGAAAAATTTTTGGCTCCAAAAACCTCCACATGCCAAATTATGAGGAAATTTGTATTTCATTTAAATGGGAGCCCCCCCCCCCCTTATAAGTGGGAGATCATAATTCCCCTGCTTATGACGAGAAGGGTCTCAAATCACCATAGAAAAAAAATTCCTTCAAAAACCCCCGCATGCCAAAATTAGTTCTATTTGCTTGATTAGCTCTAGAGTCTTGAGGAAATTTGTATTTCATTTGTATGAGAGCCCCCCTCCTAAAAAAGGAGGGGTCATCATAGAAAAAAATCCTGTCTCCAAAAACCCCCACATGCCATATTTGGTTCCATTTGATTGGTTAGTTCTCAAGTTATGAGGACATTTGTATTTCATTTGTATGGAAGCCCCCCCCCCCCCTCTTAAAAGCGGGATGGGTCATAGTTCCCTTCCTAAAGAGGTTAAGGATCTTAATTCACTATAGAAAGAAATCCTGCCTCCAAAATCACCCATATGCCAAATTTAATTTCATTTGCTCGATTAGTTCTCTAGTTATGCAAAAATTTGTGTTTCATTTGTATGACAGCCCGCCCCTCTTAGTGGGGGAGGGGTCTCTTACCATCATAAGAACCTTCCCCGACCCCAAAAACCCCTACTTACATCTTTTCACGCCGATCGGTTCAGTAGTTTTCGATTCTATAAGGCACATACGGACAGACAGACAGACAGAAATCCATTTTTATAGGTATAGATAAATTGAGGGGGTTAGAAGGAAAGGGGTGTAAGTGACAAAATTGAAGAAATCGAGATAATGGTAGGAATCGCTGCTTTGAACATGGTTTCATGCATGCTAGAAAATTCACGTCATAATTTTACCGTTTACTGATTTTTTTAGAAACATGAAAGAAAATAAAAGCTGGGTTTTACTTGGAAGGAAAAGGGTGTAAGTGCACCACATTAGCAATTCTAGCTCAACTAACAGCATGGTTTGTCTAGAATGTTTTTTATTGGACTAAAATTTTGCTGAAGATTATTATTTATTTTCTTCAAAATATCGTATCTCGAAAACTACTTATTTGTTAAAAATTACGACAACGGAAAAGTTGTAGGAAATTAAGCATATTTTCGTAAAAAAATACACTGAAAGAAAAAACTTTGCAAAATCAGGATAAAAATCATAAAACGTGAATTATCTCAAAACATGACCCCTCAGATTTGTCTCATTTTGATTGAAGATAGCATAAAACATGCTCTAAAATTAGGCCGCATGAATAGAACAGTTTACTTTGCTTTTCCCGTCAAATCGTATGGGAACATTTGCTCTAACTCTTTTATTCATACGGCCTATTGATGGACACACTTTCGGATTTTTTTAATCTGACAATTTTTTCAAAAATTCCCATGTTTTACTTTTTTTGTAAAACTAAAACTAAATCAAATTTTACGCATAACAACAAATTATGTCATTTAAATTTTTTTCTCACCGGTCGTTCTCACTAGACAGCTGTTCTCATTACAAATATTAGGCCATTACAAATATTTTATGAAGTTTTTGTCCTGTGTAGTGTAGCTACTGAAGGGAGGGGGCGAATAAATACAATGAGACTTTTCAAATCAAGCAAAAAAACCATTTTGAGAGTTTTTTCTTTGTAGGAGACTAAACCACTACGACCATTATTAGAGATCTATTGTGGTATACTCCGTCTTAATCTAAGTGTAACTTTTAAGGGGTTACATACTGTTAGAGTTTTAGACAAATTGATGTCTAACAATGTTTCCGTTTCCGAAAAAAGCAATATCTTAGATTACTAAGATCATGAGCTATGGCAACTACAAGAAGGTCATATATAAACTAGCACTGCCCGTTGAAAAAAATCTTAACTATTTTCTAAATTATCTTAAAAATGAAAGTCACTTGAGCAACATTTCCGAAGACCGCAACAATCTAGAGAGTCAGCAGCGTAAGCTGCAGCCCACACAAGTATTTTACATGTACGCTGCACCGCGTAGTGAGACAATTCTTTACTCTTTTCCATACTATCTACATAGCTGCTAATACTCAAACAATTTCTTCGGGAAGAAAGTAATATTTATGGTTACTCGACACTCTTATCATTATATAAAATATACCCATACAAGCTAGCGATAACCGATGAGATAATTCTGAACTATTTTCCATACCATCTTGAAGGTGACAGTCACTTGGATAAACTTGGATAAACTCGAAGACCGCTATTACTCAAACAACTTTCCCTAAGAAAGTAATATCTTAGGTTACACGGATTATCGGATTATCAGCTATAGCAAATAAAACGAGATCGCATATACACTAGCGCCGCACGTTGAGAATATTTTGAACTATTTTTAGGGCCATATCCGAGATGACAGTCATCTAAACAAGCTTCCCGAAGAATTCAGCTTTCTAAATACCGTGTACCCCCGTTGATATGAGCTTCTTTAATCTGAACATTTTTAATCTCTACCCCGGTGGTATGAATGCGTTCACATTCAAAACCGATCAAGCGTCATACACAATTGACGTTAAAGTTGGCCGGGTAAATTGGAAAAAAGCAAAAAAACTTAATGCGTTTCCTCTTGCTCAAGAGCTTTGGCAATATAGCTCACATGGAACTTACCTCTCTCCAGCACTCAAAATAGACCATTTTAGTCGAAACTACAGAGTCAATTACCTCTTCTACAAACCGGACGTTTAGAATTCGCGCATGTTTGAAATGTTTTCAAAACGTTTGTTTTCGTCAAATCAAAACAACAAGTTCATAGGGTGCGCGTATTGCGCGTATGTGAAAATGAATAGAGTTACCAAATATTCAGATTAAAAATGAACTCGCCCAATCTGAACGAGGTGTTTTTCATATTAGCGGGGGTTGAGTGTAGTCAGTAGCGTAAGATACAGCCTATACAAAAATACTACATATGCACTAGCGCCACATAGCGAGAAAATCCTGAACTACCTGCCCGCTAATCTAGCTTTCAATGAAGATGTTTGTATTATGATTCCAAGATTTGCACTTGTACCCTTTTAGTCCAAGTAGTAATTCCTTATAATCGCTTGGAATGAAAGGGGTACAAGTGCATAACATAGAAGGATAGGGGTGTAAGTGCAAATAACATTTTCAAAAATGTCTTATAAACCCCGAAAAACAAAGTGCTTTTCGAAGATTTCAATAGGATTTAATAAAGTAAAGTTAACACAACCTTAGTGCGTTATTAATTTTGTATTATAGAACCTGACGAATTTTCTAGATAATGTTAACTTTGGATTGGATCCGATTTTGTCGAAATTAACTTTTAGTCACTTACATCTCTTTCCTTCTGACCCACTCAATTACACTTACCGTTTGCGAAACAATTGCTTAACCGAAGGATATGTCTATTGTAAGTCTTTGTTGGGGAATGTTGATCATGGATGGTGCTAGTATGAGTAAAACAATAGTTTTCATCGGATTTACTTTAAAGAGTTATGTCTTTTTGTCTGTGGAGTTGGTGGGCAAGACAAATATGTACACTCAAAAAAAAAATTCACGTCGAAATTACGGGAAAAATTACGAGAATAATTTCCTTCAAACTTTTCCTGTATTCTTTACGTGAATTCAAGGTAGTTCGTATGCACGCTAAATCTGTTTTCTTAAACCCCCACTGATATGACCTTCTTTAGTCACAGAATCCATCAGAACCCCGGTAATAGGAATGCGTTCACATTCAAAAAATGCTCAAGCGTCATACACAATTGACAGTTCAATTGACCGGGCAAATTGGAAAAAAGCAAGAAAACTTAAGACGTTTCCTGTTCCGCCAGCAGAACATTTAGTTTTTCTTCAATTTTTCATGGAAAAAGTGTACGTTATCGAGACTATGTTTTCTGTGCAGCATTAAATAATACTTGGCTAGCTTTATCTGCACCGGAAGTACCGTTTCCGGATATTGTACTGCTAGTTTTATCTTAAGCTAACAGAACATTACTTCTTTTTATAAAACAATGGAGTATTAAATTCGTCGTTAAGAGTATTAATTAGAGCTTATTTCTAATTCCCGTCGTAGTAAGTAAAGCCATTCTAATTGTCATCATTTATGGATGGATTTAATGAATACTCCAAAAGTTCTTGTGCTGATTTGACTAAAACACACTTACCTTCCGATCCGTGAACTTTGAAATCACTGAAAAGCGATTATTAAAGCATATTATTGAAATTACGCAACTGACATTATTTCTTAAATTCGTCGTACCGTTTTAAAATTCGTCCATCAAAATTGTTCATCGTCCGAACTGAAAATCACAACAATGTTTACGAAGCTAACGCGCATGTATTTGCGTAGGACGGCAAACCCAGCTAGCACTGTCATATGTATATAAAAGATAAAAATCAGCATTACGTACAGATATACATGCTAATAAATCGTATTTGATGCGCACAATTGGCATATCCGTACTATTTTAGAGGTGATATACGTGATTAGGAATAATTATAAGCGTTACGACCAGATATGTATTTATTTACGATAATATCCGATTAAGCGCGACTCGCTTCGTTATGCTATATGACTTTGTGCTGAAAATCGTATGTATGTCAGTTATTAGCATAATATACGATAGAAAATCAGCTTAGGCCCACTTTATCAAGCTTTAATTACGGTTTCGAATTTGTTAAGAGGTATTTACGATACTTTTCGTACATTGATATACGAGTTGGTGCTAACTGGGAATGTTATTCTGCAAAATTTCTGCAGGTCAGGCAAGTTTTCCTGGCTGTAGAATAACGACTATGCCTTGCGTGAGTTGTTTTCGTTTATTTACGGAAATTAAAATGACTAGTCAACATTTTCTTCTTCGTCGCACGAAAAAACGTAGGAAATTTGACTGGTAGGACTTCTTTAATGATAAAAAGCATTTAAATAGATCTCAGCTCACTTTGATTGATCGCATATGATAGACAACAAAGTAAAATATTAGGGAATAACTAGTTTTGCATTGTGTGTGCTGATATGTTTAATAATTTGTGTTGGATAGGACGGGAATAGGCAATTACGACGATGCAGCAACATACCCTAGCTTGAATTGAGCATCAATTAACTGAATGATGCAACTAATGCTGCTGCTAAGGGATGTAGGGTGGGACACCCTACATCAAATTGCATTACGGAAAAAACGCATTGGGTATTTTCACTTAAAAATTTGGGTGGAGAGTATATAGTTTACACTGTATTTTTATCACTATTATTTTTTCGAAAATTGGAAAATATTGCGTCACCCGAAAAACAACATCGCGAATTGATTTTGCGCAGGGACTAGTGTGGTTTAACCACTTGATAGAGAGTCGATCGATGAAGAATATGTATGTTTGTTATGGCGAGAAATGTCAGAATGAATGTTCTATAAAGGGATTTTATACAGTTAGGAGGCTCAAAAAAGTCGATTTTTCACAATTTTTCTACAGAAAACCCTTTGACTGATTAAAGTGAAAATTTGTATACATCTTACGGTAGCTTTTAACTTTATTTTAATAGGTTTTATCTTTGAAAAAAGTTACAGAAATTATGGCTATAGCTAATCTCCTAGAACTCTTCTAAAATAAGGCGTCTAGCGGTGAGCACGATATCTATGGACGGAATTATCGAAAATCGAAAAACCAAAAAGGAATCGATGATAAAATATATTATCTATATATCGAAGGAATTAGCAAAGTAAAACACAAAATGCGAAATGGCGGCTTCTTAAACATAACAAATTGATTTTTGGAATAAATTATGCTCTTAAATTGCCATAAAATGAGAAATATTAATCGGTGAGGAAAAATCTTCGATTAATCTCTATAATATATCCTTAGAACACTTGTGTCAAGATTTGAAGTGATTCGGTTCAGACATTTTCGAGAAATCTTGCTCACCGACTTTGAAAACACGGTTTTGAGAAACACGCGTTCAAAGTTTCTCATTCCTTCGTCAATCGCTCTGACACGTGGTTTCAAATATGCGTATAACTTCGTTAATATTTGCCGGATTGGCATGAAATTTTCTGTGTGCATACATAAATATATGTACATTACGATCATGATTTTCTAACTGTATATAACCCCTTAATGATCAGGATCACAAGCGTGAGGTGAAAGCGTTTAAGCTGAATCCCAATGCTTCGGCCAGGGGTGTTTTTCCGTGATGCAATTTGATGTGAGACACCCTTTAACTCTGTACTTCCAGCTTAAGGTTAAGGGACATAATTGACTATTTTTAAAATCGCTATCAATAAATCATTTGCATTTTTAATTGTTTTAAATATCTAGAAAACGTTGACAAATAAATGCTATTTTGAATGACCTCCAACTGAACAAATAATTTGAAAAGCTTTGGTCGAGACATATAATCTATCATTGATGTGCAAATGTGTGATAATCATGGTTAATATTTTGATTCCCAGCTGCATAGAAGGAAGTGATGCATTGTTTGCTTTTCACCAGTTTTCTGCACATTTATCATGGCGCAGATAAATCACACTGTAAATTTGTAACGATTGCAGCACATTTCCGAATCGTTGGAAAACTCTTCAAATTAATTTCCACAATGACAACAAATCCAGCTGCTCGGAATGCTAGATTCCTCTGCGCTCTATCGTAATATAGTACCCGAGTGTAGTCTCTTTTCATCTCGACGAACCACAACAGTTCGAGTAGTACTCTGCGATCGTCACAATTATTTTCACAGCATGCGACAAACCGACCACCACTGCAGCCGTGGTTGACCAGCAGTTTAATTACATTCCAAAACCCTCAAAACCGCACTCGTCGGTTTCGAGTGGTACCTTACCCGGGCTGTAGTTCGTGTGAATGTCCATAGAATTACAGCGATAGAGGTCGTCAGTGAAATATAATTACGACACCCACCGCTGAGAGGGTGCAGCACAAAAGGACGTGATGACGGTCGGGCGGAAAAATGGAGTAAAGGTGGATGCCAAGTCGGCAGAGGGTAGGCTATAACCTGTACCTGGAGACCGCAAACACACGCGCCGCGGTTGGAATCCCATCAATCGGAGTTAATCAAAGTCGTTCTCTATCCCGAAGCTGGCAAACCATGCACGTCTGAAGGAGTTCGGTACCGATGGCAACTATCGGTCCTGCATAGGGCTCATAATTACGGGACTTGTCACGTTGAAGTATTTACTTAGCTGTTACTCTTTCGTGGTTGAACGTTGTGTCGAGACGAGGATGTTGATGTTCTAGTGCGCGGTTAACGTTGTCGATTTTAGGAATTCATCACGAATGGCAATCGCCGTGCAACAACGTTGGTGGTTCAGTAACCTGCTGAAGTGAATGGATAAATCGATGCATGCGAACTTATTAAATCATTAAATCCACGGGAGTTGCGGTGCGAAGCGAATAATAGCTTTTTTTACCATTAGCCGACCGCAATGGAGCCGTCATTTGACTGTTAACTGAATGCAACGCGTTTTACGCGTTTCTACTCCGCAGAACTTCGTACGGACAGCATTTTTCCCGTGGTGGTTTGTCGTGTACATTGTTACAATGCGTCTGCAGGGCTGACTGATTGAACGATGATTGGATTCTTGTTGTTTGGTGTTTATGGCGTATGATTCATAGACGACCGGACAGTTAGTTTGCCTTGTGACCGGCACCACAATGTTTGCTGAGCGTTTTACCGTGCAAACATTGTTTGTGACTGAAAGAAATGCTAATCGAGGAAAAGTGCACAATGTTTGCTCAAGATGGACCGTAATTGACTTTCCATGTGCCAAACTGTCGATGGGACAAAGCAAGCGAACTGGTTGTTTTGACTATATAACTAAGGTAAATTGAATTTTCTTTGAAAAATCTATTCACATAGTTTTCACAATTTTTTTATCTTATCGTGTTTAATAAAGTTTATGCCGCAGGCACGTTTTTCAGAGCGAAAAAGGCACATTATAATTATAATGAAAATTAAAGACAGTGCACATTGGGCAAAACCGACCTCGTAATCCCAAGAATTAGAAGCCGCTGGTTACGAGATACCTATTCCTATGTAAAAATATGCAGGAAATAGATTGGTGATGGTTTCATCCTGCGGAGACTTCGAAAAGTGGTCAATTTTGCCCTATTTTCCCCAAAAACCATGATAGAAGCTAATTAAACAATATAAAAACTTATTTGCCCCTCGTGAAACTCTAATTAGGTTTTACTATTAGGTTTTACTTTGTATTTAGGGTTGAACTGGGCAAACAGGACCATTCTTGCATTTCGCACAGTATGGAATGGATGGGATTTGTTTCTTCTGATGCTTTACAACATTTGGAAGCTATTTAAGTTCGTTTTACGGCCGGAAAAGAAGTTTTTATACTGTTTAATCATGATTTTATCATGATTTTTGGGGAAAATAGGGCAAATACATACACAGGTATCTTGTAAGACTCCAAACCAGCGGTTTCTAATTCTTGGGATTACGAGCTCGTTTTTGCGCATTGTGCAGTGGGCCGCGGTTGAAAATGCTAGCCCAAACGGTAACATTGTGTGAGTTGAGCTCACTGACTTCATAAATCTTATAGGAAGTGCTCGATGCGGTCGAGAGATTCTTTCTGGAACAACCTGTTGTTTCTATTTATTTCGGGCGAAAATGATATCTCAAGTCTAATATGCACTAAGTAGAAGTAGAAAGAACGAAAAAGAAAAAAGAAAAAAAAAAACATTCGGGTATCATGCAATTTGTTGAATGGGTGGTAAGCAGTTGGAATGAATGAATTCAAACGTAATGAATAGGCAATGAAGATATCACCCAGCAGATAAAGAAACTGACTAAAGAAGTGACAGGTAACTCATTTTCAGTTCGTCGAAACCAAGTGCGCATGAATCTCGATGAAACCTTCTGAATCTTTTGCTCGAAAACTTGCGGAGTATCAGTCGATGAACGCGACTGAAAATAATGACTGCAAGCAAACGGCAACAAATATCATCGTATCATCACGAAATCGATCCGTGCTGCCTAACGAAAACACCAGGCAATCAAATTTGTATCGTACAGTTCATAAAATCGCCTAAATGTTGAACTCGAAAAAATATTGTTCGAACTTTTCCTAGCAACTTTGAACAGAGTCACGCACAACAATCATCGTTGAGCAAATCAGGTTTAATGATGACAGGAGGCCGTGAGTGACTGAGCTCCAGTGTCTTTTCTTTAGTCAGTTTCTTTACCAGCAGAGCCCTGTGCATACAAATGTTACTGTGAAGAAATGAAGTGGTCACTGCAGATGGGGGTGGGGGAGGGTGCGTCCCGTCAGAGGGTGCCTTGTTAACAAAGGTTTCGTTGGAATTTGCTTTTTGAATTGCAAAGTAACTGAAAATGTGATTGAGTTGAATGTGTACAGTATTTGTTTGAGTGTTTAAGCGTAAGTTTAAAAATATGAACCACCGGCTTCATGGTGTTTTTTTTTTGAATTCTGCTATTCAATTCGTTTTTATTTTTATGATTGTTTTCTTCACTTCTTTTTCTTCTTGAATAAAATGCTCCTAAAATTCGCGGCCAATCACGGAGTGCGACTAAAGGCAGTCTACCTAAGCTAAGTTAAGCTTGTATAAAATGTGTCTAAAATTCGTGTAGACCCCCAGCCGGATGACCTTTGTCACAATCTCGAGTTTTGCAAGTTTCTGGGGAGTTCATGGGTGTTTTGATATACAAATTTCCCTCACAGTAAAGTAGAAAACAACTCCCCCAATTGCGTAGCCTAATAAAATAAAGCGGATAGCACTTATATATTTATCATCATTACAAACCATTTCGCCGCACGCCATTTTGCGGAACACCAATTCTCGGTTGACCATAACGCGGAATACAGAGTTTCGCAGAATACCATTTCGCGAAAAACCTTACACGAGATGTACCATAGCACGGAAAATCTTTTCGTAGAAAGTACCATTTCGCAGGGTTGACCCAACTGAAGGAAAGTAATAGAGGTCAGTAGATCTAGGAAAATAAATAAACCTAGATAGAGGTGACCTCTACGGGGGGCTGCCCACACCACAGTTGCCAGCGCTTCCGACGGCAGGTCGTGGGCAACACTCGAGTCCTAGCCCCAAAAACCCCTATATGTAAATTTTCACGCCGATCGGTTCAGTAGTTTTAAATTCTATAAGGAACATACGGGCAGACAGAAATCCATTTTTATAAGTATAGATATGAAATAAAACCATTGCAAATTATTTATAAAGTTTTTGTCATTCTTCCCCCGCCCCCCTTTGATCACTTTAAACACTCTATTCTCATTACTTGTTATTTTAATGGATAACAATTATCCCAGTTTTCCGGATATTAAACAGTCGGTGTATTTATTACATCTATTTAGGCCATTGCAAATAATTTCAAAAGTTTTTGTCACCCCCACCTTGGAAATTGGCTTGAAAAATCGAAGGGCAAAATAAAAAATTTTTAGAATATGAATTAATTTTTTTTTTTCATAAAATCAATTGTCTGTGGGTTCTACAGCCTGAAAAACTCGAAAAATGAGTGCACGAGTTGAGTTAATGCCTCGAAACAGAAATGGAAATTCAAACAACGGAATTTCCGAAAATCGGCCGAAAAATTTTTCTTTCGTTTTTGTCTTTTTTCGTAGATTTTCGCATGGAAAATAATAACGTATATACAGTGGTATTCCGATTATATCTACACCTGGTTTAATCTACACCCGAATTTAGGTACCCCCGATTTTGTCTACCATTTATACCCGGTTTTATCTACCTTTTTATAAATTGTCATTTCGGCATGAAAATTTGGAAGATTTCATGAATTTATGCATTACAGGGAATATTTCTCTGTATTTTATAGTTTACTATACGGCATCTGTGGTATGTAATTAAACACAGAATGGGTATAATAATGCTGAAGTCAAATACGCAAAGTAACTTCTATTTATTTTGTAACGCATATTTTTAACATTTCATAATGATCCTTTGTGATATTTTTCTATACCGTAACGCTAACAGGCACTCCTCGTCTCCGCTAGAAACTATCACCTTTCTTTCCTTAAAAATTCTAATCTTTTGAACCATTGAACCGATTTTAATAATTTTATTATCAAATAAAAGGAATTTTAATGAGTTTTTCAGAAAAAAAATAAACTGACGTTCAAAGCTTTTTATGACTGCAAAAACATTTTAGGAGCCTTGAAACTCCTAAAATCACTTAAAACATTTAAAATAATCGTTTTTGCCTTTCTACTATGTAAATATACAGTATAAAGATATAGCTATCACTCGAAAACCCGGAAATGGAAAGAAGGTTTTATTTTTTCATTATACTTTCAATGGCAAGCTTGTTTTTTACATACGATATCAAAAAACAGATATCTGACATTTTTAGTTTTTGAGTTACTCTTTTTTAAGAAATTAAGATGCAAAAATGCAATGGACTCGTATGTCGTTTTATTTTTGAGACGCATTTCTTTGTCAAAGACCCCCTTCTATTACAAGTAAAAACAAAAACCATGCGTCTCCATTGTATTCTCGATACTTGATGAAAACTTTCTTTGGTCTACACACCATGGAAACATAAAAAGTGAATGTTTTCAATGTTTTTGCGATAATGAAAAAAAGTTTGGGCTTTAGTCCAATGTTTTTTTCTGAAAGCTCATTAAAATACTTTCCATTTGGTATCAACATCATTGAAATCGGTTCAATGGATCAAAAGTTATGAATTTTCAAAGCTAATGGCTAATGGCTAAAGGTGGAAAAAATGGTAACTTTTGGGACCACACTAACTCAGAGAAGAGAACCCTAAGTACCAAATAAAAATACGGATCTAAAATTTACTGCAAAGGAATAAGTACACAAAATTTGAATAAAATCGGAGCAATTTTGAATTTAGAAATGTCTTTTTTTATAATATTGCTGTGTTGACATGCATTATGGCTAATGGTTGATATGAACAAAATGCGTAAAATTACACTAAAATAATACATAATTGAAGAAAATGATCAATATTAACAATATTTTTTGTTCATTTAAATTATTTTGGAGCAATTTATTTTCCCCCAAAATTGTCTACTTTCCAAATATATCTACCAAAAATTTTCGGATGGGTAGATAAAATCGGTAAACCACTGTATTAAGAACAAGAATAGATTTGGTTTTCATGTTTAAACTTTAAGTAAAAATGCCTCAAATCAATATTTTGACCTAGAACTACGTCTTTGTTTACTATACTGGGACTGGGTAGCACTTTGTGAAAACGAAAATAGAAGTGTAACGTTTGAATGAAAGATTTCAATTTGTAATAACTTCTGAACTACTGTATGAAACTGAACAATTTATATGTCGTTGGACAGATAAAATGACCAGCAATTTTATGAGAGGTGAGAGAGCAATTTTAAGGAGGGCGTAAGAGGGGGGGGGGGGCTCTTATACAAATGAAACACAAATTTCCTCAAAACTCTAGAACTTATCAAGCAAATGGAAGCAAGCAAGCTGCTCACAGTAATAGTTTGTCACCCGGACGTCGGTCCGACACATGCAAAATATTCGTTTGTAATGGACGGAGTCCGACCGACTTCTTCCATGCACATGTAATGGTTGTTTTTTTTTTGTAGTAGTATTGAATCATACGATTGTGCGGTTGCTTTTCGTTAGCGTGGTGACTGCCAGTCATTTGACTGTTTTGCAGTCATTCACTGCTCCAAACGGTAAAGGCAACTTGATCGAAACGAAAATGTTAAAAAGCTTTAGAACGCGTTCGTTCTACTGCGTGCAAGCGGCGTTTGACTGAGCAAACTGCCAGTTGTGTTATGCATAGCGTTTGTATTCCACCACTAAACGGACGGTGTGAACTTGAATGCGCGTTAGTGTGACTGCGATAGAAAAAAGGATCGGTCGAAGCCCTGCATAGGAGGCTTATCGATAATTAAAACAGGCCCCTAACAGGACATCATGTTTTCGTAGCAATGAGTTCTATTCTCAGTCACCTCATTGGTCGACTGCTGGACTGCTCAATTGCTCAACTGGTAGACTAGACTGCTGGACTGAACTGGTCGATTAGACTGCTCGATTTGATTGCTCGACTGGACTGCTAAACTGAACTGTTCGATTCGATTGCTCGACTCAACTGCTGGATTGGACAGATCGAGTTGACTGCTTGACTGATCAGCTCGATTAAACTGCTCAACTCGACTGCTCGGTTTAACTGCCCAACTCGACAGCTCGACTCAACCGCTCGGCTAGACTGCTTGACTGAACAGCTTGATTTAACTGCTCGACTAGACTGCTCGACTCAACTGCTTGACTTCTGTTTGAATTGACAGCTCGACTTAACTGCTCGACTGGACTACTCGGCTCAACTGCTCGACTGGACTACTCGACTCGATTGCTCGACTCAGCTGCTCAACTGGACTACTCGACTGAACTGCTCGATAAAACTGTTCGACTGAACTCCTCGACTCAAGTGCTGGACTCAACTGTTCGACTTAATTGCTTGACCCGACTGCTTGACTAAATCATTCGATTAGACTGCTCGACTCAAATGCTCGACTAGACTACTCGATTCAACTGATCGACTGGACTACTCGACTTAACTACTCGATTAAACTGCTCGACTGGAATGCTCGATTTAACTGCTCCACTTGACTGCTCAACTTGACTGCTCGACTCGACCACTCGATTCAACTGCTCGACTCAACTGCTCGACCGGACTGCTTGACTAAACAGCTTAATTTAACTGCTCGACTTGACTGTTCGACTCGACTGCTCGACCCAACTGCTTGACTCGATTGCTTGATTCGACTGCTCGACTCGCCTGCTCAACTCGATTGCTTGACGCGATATCATATGGTCGGTGTTAAATCAGACCGGACCAAGTCGCAAAATTTTAAAAAATGAGTTAATGATAGCAAACGATCAAGAATGTTCAAAGCAACATTTTACTCTAATCAGACTACATAAATGTTGCAAAGGGCCAGAAGTTTTTATTCAGTTAAACAAAATCCAATACGACCATAAAAACTATTTGTTTCAGTTTCCGGCTATGACTTTTTTATGTACAACATCTTAGAGCTATATTATGCAATATAAGAACTCAAAGAACTAATACAAAGATTAAACATCTTCGCAAACTCTGGCCAATGGAATGTATTCGGAGTTTTCTGAATTCTGAACAGACATTTATATTTTCCAGATCGTAAGATTCGGGCTCAACTAATATGCGATATACGACGAAAGTTATAATTTCCCTAAGATATAAAACCCGTTACCAATTTATTTATTTTTCTAGTAATACTTACGTTCAGTGTTTAGCTTTATATCAATCTGTCCGGTTTTTCTGTCCAACTCGCTCTAGCTAATATGTAATTCTCGTTATAATTTTCTTACGGTTTGCTATTTTAGGTTACCTCACTAGAGTGACTTTTCCAGAGCAGTATAAATTTAGACACTACACTCAAAAAAATCGACACGTCGCATCCACGCGAAAAAGTCTGTACAGCAATCAGCAACTTACGTGAACTTCATATACCGTGAATTCGGGTGAAATTGATCACTTTTTCGAGTATTTTTTAAATATCTTTGAATAGAAACATATTTAGGAAGATGATTCAATTTTAAAATAAGTACTGTAGTGCTGGCTACACGACAGTATCATCTATATCTTATATAAATAGTTTTATTTTAGATAAAACCTAATGTAATCGTGAAATTGAAAATTTACAAATAACGGGTGAATTTGATCACGTAAAAATCAAGACGATATTGCTATTAAACCATACGCTCTGACAGCAATAACCTAACGTGCAGTATAAAATCTGGCGTAATCGGGATATTGCCTGTATGTAGGCAACAATGTCGCGTACAGCAACTAGCACAAAAATCAAACAGTCAGCTCTACATTAGCATGGTTGATGCATCTGCTAAATAAATATGAACGATAGAAAAGATATTAAGCCAATTTTAGCATCGTAATCGTTTGTTTTTGTTTAAACATTGCTGTATATATGTGTAAATGTACGATTTTCGTATACAATCTTCACCAATCTAGTGAAACAAATAATTTAATTCTCCTCATATACGGGAGCTTGACTGTCTCTTTGAATGTGTAGTTGCATTTCGCTATGTAAGCACAAACCGATCTCTTGCACTCTCATGCAACTGCCATATGGAGCGTTTGTAAAATTTGTGCGAAGTATTGTCTGTCTTTTGCACCCTTTTATAAATCTCCATTCTGCTTTACAGAAAGAATAAACTTTCGCAGGTGGCAGCTCCATTTCGCACCCATAGCGATCTAGAAATCTATGTTGCCTCAGTTCATGATGTTATCAATCGTTTTATTTCGTAAAAGGTCAAATCAAACAATTTCTGTCGCATAATTTTATTCATGGAAATTATCAAAGCACAGCCAGATAATTAGAAAATCGAATTAGTTCTATCAAAATTTCCTTCTGCAACGAAATTTGTGTTAACAGCAAGGAGTTTTATCGGGCATGTTGAAAATTGCGATTCGATCAAAATAGTAAATTTTAAAAAATCAAGCCATTTACAAGATCAATCTTGCTGAAAGCCAAGTGACTTTGACCTGTAACTCAATCTTTATATGGATGGGTGCATATTCAGCTTTATGAATCAGTATAAACGTAGAATAAAGAGTTTTTTACTCGTTAGTCCAAGCTGATCAATTTCACCCGACTGATCAATTTCGCCCGAATCGACGGTACTAGTTAATGGGAAAATTGATAAAATTTACCGGGATTGCACGTAATCTGGTTAGTATGAGTGCGAGTTACCTACAATTCACGTGAATGTTACATGAAAAGTGTGATGGATGAGAATTACCTATGTTTTCACGTAAACTTGACGTACTAATTTTTTTGAGTGTTGATTTTGAATGAGAAAGCAAAAATATACAATAATGTTCCAATTTTGTCAGCCCCATGTTGAATTCTGGGCTGACAAAATGGGGAAACTGACAAAATCGGAAAAAAATTCGAAATTTTTTTCAAAATTCAAAACTTAAGACCTTGCAATATCTAAGACTTCTACTAAAAATTCAATTTTAGCCCACAATTGGTCAACTGAAAGCTCAATGAACCGGGCACAGCACACTGGTCCAGAACCTTTTTTGGTGCGCATTAGCTTTGAGCGGGAAAACTGTGTTTTAGATTTATGGAACCTTAAGAAGAGTTTCTTAAAACTAAAAGTTCTATCGTCCAGCGGAATTCAAATTTTGATTAATCCCCCTAAAAGTGCAATAAAAAATTTATTTTTCTTCAGTTTCAATACAACTCAATGATGTGTTCTACAAAGTTTTACAGCATATTATTACAAGAAATTTTACTGAAGACAGTAACCTTCTATTTCTTCAGCAAAGATAGAAAAATTCCATTTCTCATAAATGAAAAATCGTTAAAATCAGTTTTTCTATTTAAGCTGTTTTTGTAGGTGTTGTATGATTTTTTATTGTTTTACAAAGTTATACAAATAGTAAAAATACACAACATGGCTGAATATAGTATACCTCTATCTTTGCTTGTTTAGGAACTATAGAACTTTTACTATAAAAATACCCTAATTTTGACTCCGAATAACTCGCAACAAGGCATCATTTTATTCAAAAACTCTCCCCAGATAATCAGAATAGTTTCAAGCAGGTTGAAAAGTATTATAAATCATGTTTAAAAGCACAAAAGTTAAACAAAATTTATAGGTTGACAAAATCGGGATAAAAAGCTGATAAAATCAATCTGAAATTCCGTAGTTTAGGCCAAGGTAACTGCGATCAGTTACGCTCACTTATGCTCATTCGACTATATTACCTCATAGAAGCAAAATCTGTAAAAGTCATGTATGTAACATTTGTCCAGTTGAGTGTAATCTACAATCTTTCGGAATAGAGTACTGTATTATTTGTTGTATTTATGCTGTAATAAGGCTGTACTTTTTTTTTATTGGCAAACGAAAGTTTTCATTAAAGGTGGAGGAGCATTTGGTGGGAAGAATGGTAGACTGGATGAAACTGCGAATCTTCGATATGGGGCCAAAAATATATTCCTTAGTTCAATTGCTGAGTGGGACTCTAACCCACACTCTCTCAATTTGCGCCCAAGTGGTAATTATATTTTTGTATCTTTGCTCTTTTTTGGATGAAAATTACCGTCGGTGGGTGGAGCGTATGTGTGTGCGCACGAATTGTTAGACTGGAATGATCGAAAATAGATGTGAGACTGTTTAATATAGAGTGTCGGGTGCTGTTTAACTGTCAAAACACTTGGGCGCAAACTGAGAAAGTGTGAGTGTGAGTTAGAGTTTCACTCAGCATTTGAACTACGCTGTATATTTGTAGTCCTACATCGAAGATTGTATAATAGGACCTTATTTTGGCCCCTTTCTAATTCACAGTGTGCACACAAAACCAACTCCTCGATATCCAGCCATGTTTTCATGTCAACACTAATGTGTATCACAAAAGCAATCTATATACACTCAAGTTGCTTTTTACGTGAAGGATACGTTCCGCGTAAATCAAAATCGCGTAAAATACCGCGTAAATTCCGAAACTCGCTTAACAAAAACGCGTAAAAAACGCGTAAATTCCGAAATTCGCGTTAAAAAACCAAAAATTCGCGTAAAAACAACTTTGTGAATGTCAACATTACGCGGAAAAATAAACTAGAAAAATAGAAATTCGCGTAAATTCTTAAATTCGCGTAAAAATAGTCGCTTAAAAAATAAACCGTATAAAAAGCGACTTCAGTGTATATAAAAGTGAACGAAACGGCTTTTTTATACTGCCTGACGTTTCGGCCTTTTTCAAAGGTAATATGGTTACGTTTTCTTGTTTAATCGTTGATTGCCAACGGAAGGAAGTTCAAATTTTAACAGCTCTAATTGCATTGGTTTGGTGACAAAATAATGTACACACCTAAACCTTTTGACCATAGTACAAAAGTGTGTTACACAATAGTGTTGGATTTTATCTACCCATCATATCAATATGCACGATAAAATTTAATGCGCATGCTGCAAACCAAAAGAGATTGTTGAAAATTTATTAATTATTCTGTGAGATATTTTATTGTAGTCGCTATAAATCAAATCGATCAGCAAATCAAATTTATAGTGTCCCCCCGAATCCGGATGGCGCGCACCATGGGTCATAACTGTGGCAAAGTAACTGATATGTTCACAGTCGATGCTATGTTTACAAAAATCAACAGATTTCAAACAAATTTAAAATATTTGGCAACTTTATCTAAAAAAGCCATGTCTCGGTCCGCCAAGGAACTCCGGAATAACTCCGGGACCATATGACATATGGCCATATGGGAATCCCGCACCCGTACCCGTTCCCGCCGGGTTCAGGTCGGGTTCGGGTATTGAAAAAAAATAATTTGTGGGTTCGGGTCGGGTACGGGTTCTTAATTTTTGTTTTTGAAACCGGGTATGGGTCGGGTCGGGTATCTCCATTGACCACATTTAACACTAAAGATGGTCGGGTACCCGGGCCCGTCCAGTACCCGTCGGGTTGCGGTCGGGTTCGGATATCAAAAATAATAAACTTGCGGGTTCGGGTCGGGTACGGGTCTTTAATTTTTTTTTCTTGATCGGGTACGGGTCGGGTTCGGGTATTTAAATTTGCATACCCGACCGTCTCTACTGTACACCTATTTCAGAGTGTGTTCAGAGTGTGTTCAGAGGGTGCAACAACACTATATTTTATTTTGGGTTTATTTCAAAATTTAATTTTTAAGTTTATATAGGGGTCATCTCGTCTCAAGTGGTCATATCCGCTCTAATCGACCTCCTCCGATTTCAACCAATTTTGGTATAATTGCTCATTCCGACCCCACACTAAATTTTCCAAAGTTTTGTACGGATTGATCAATCCCCCTTACAGTGACATGCAGTGAAAAATAAGTTTTTCCGAAAATTTGAGAAAAATGGAGAAGTATTACTGCATGGGGAATTGATGAATCCGCACAAAGCTTTGAAAAATAGAACTGTTTTGACCAATAGGGGAATAGTGTATATCGTGTATAACCCCTTCGTTTTTCCCTAAACAAGCAAAATTAAAATGCAAAAATCACCCAGAAACCAATATTTGATGGAATCAGTCTTCTATGGAAGTATGACGGTTGTCACATGCTGTAAAAACAAAACAAAAATAAATTTGTTTTTGAGCAGTTTCCGATGTAACTTTTTGCATCGTTTCCATAAGGTTTTTTCTTGTCAAAATCTGTAAATAACCGGTTGTTGCGATTCGATTGCGTGAAGTGAGCTTCAAAAAGACATCCCTACCAAAAAAGACGGTATAAAACGCTTGATTTGCTTTAGCATTTAATATTTTTTCAAATAAGTGAAAGCAGGCCAATATATGCCCCACTTACGGTGGTGCAATTTGCCCCCTTGCAAATGTGGTTATAAACATAGGTAAATAGATCTAAGTTGAAGTCAATTGCCGTTATTTAATTCAATTAGCCTTGTAGAGTAACCGTGGTGGGAATAATTTTTTACCCACGCCCAAATTCCAGGTAATTCAACTACGCGGTGCAAAATACTACAGCTGAAGTATAATGTGCCCTATGCAGAGAAGGAAAAAGTGCACCAGAAGGCCGAAACTAGGTTTGTTCTATATAAAAAAAAATTTATTTTGAAAACAACGGATATAGTTTTACTTTTTACAAAATAGAGTTGGTCTCTCACTGGTAGAAATACTCAAATTACCGCATTGGGCATATTATACTGCAGGTGGGGCATTTTACCCCGCGCAGACGAGGAACACAGCATTTAGGTGGCTTTATTAAATAATTCCTAGCATATTTATTCCACAATACTATATGAATTAAACAATTGCAATTGGCTTTTAGCTCAAATACCAACATATACTCGAAGTTGTTACGTTAATTTGGGGAAGCATAACAGAGATATATCCATTTACTCTTAGGGGGGGCACTTTATACACATTTCCCCTACTAACATCTTGTGTAGAGAAATCTGTGGTGCATGAAAATCTTCGGACATGGCGAGGGCCCCTTTGTCACTTGTACATCCGTTATTGTAACAAAAATTGTCATAATGCAAGAAACATTTTTTTCGCTGTTAAGATCGACTGAGGTACATATATTGTATTGCGGATTTTCGACTTTCCAGTCAGTTCTATAATGAAAACGGCTTTTTTATACTGCCTGACGTTTCGGCCTTTGGTTTTGGCATTTTTCAAAGGTAATATGGTTACGTTTTCTTGTTTAATCGTTGATTGCCAACGGAAGGAAGTTCAAATTTTAACAACTCTAATTGCATTGGTTTGGTGACAAAATAATGTACACACCTAAACCTTTTGACCATAGTGCACAACACTATTGTGTAACACACTTGTTGCACACACTTGTTGTTGCACACTCTGAAATAGGTGTATAGCAAGGTGCTAGCACAATGTTCTAACTGACATTTTGTTGTGTTATTGTTTATGTGGGTATTGTCATTGTGCATCAAAGGTATTGTCCTGTTTTTTGAATCGTGTATGATCTCTTAATATATGAAAAACACTTGATATGAAAAATTCACACGCATATCAGCAAAAACGTACAGAAGAGTGGGTCACGGAAATTCGCGCGCCACGCGCATGATAAAACACAGATTACGATTCACTTTTTAAATAATGTCTGAATAATGGTTGTTAATAGCCATTCTAGTATTCAGCTCAAAAAAAATTCAGTTCAACTCCTAGGCCCTTAACAACTTTAACTCTTTAGATCATCAGCGTAAAGCTACTATATGATGAACAGTATTGGTCCCAGGTTGTTTCCCTGCGGCACTCCAAATTGATTGCAAAAAAGTACGATTCTGTTGTGCCTAATTCTACCTAATTTTAGCCGATTTGTTAGGTAAGTCTGACGAAGCTTTCAAAAGCTCCAAAGCGACACAGTTTCCGATGCAGAATTTGGTGGTCAATGCGGTTCAATTTGATTTGCTGATCGATTTGATTTATAGCGACTACAATAAAATATCTCACAGAATAATTAATAAATTTTCAACAATCTCTATTGGTTTGCAGCATGCGCATTAAATTTTATCGTGCATATTGATATGATAGGTGGATAAAATCCACGCGCCATCAAAACTTTGAAATTGTAGAAAACTGCTTGTTTTAGCAAAACAAAGATATTCACTTAGTCAATCTCAATTGCTAGCAACTCACACTGCTTTGATAAAATTTTATTTACGAGCTAAAACAAAATACTAGAATATGGCAATATGGCCATATCGACGATATCGTATTAAAAAAATAATTTCAGTGTTGAACTCTAATATTATTCATAATAGCAGCAATAAATATAATTTGTCAGGGTATTACCATTTTAATAGCTCTATAAAACTAACCGGTTGGTTGCGGTTTGACAAACAACCGTAATAAGATCAATTTTGATTGATGAGCCAGATGGTATTGCTACGCCCCACGTATGGTAAGTTTATAAGAGACGCGCTGCATTCAACTAGTTCTATCGCGGTAATTTAAGCAATCACCATAAATTTGCTATATTAACAGTTTTGTTACGGTTTTATAGCTAGCTATAAGTGTGTTTTGACTCGTTTTCCTCTGGTATTGCGAGATATCATAATAAAATCAGAGGTAACGATTAACACCGCTATAAAAACTTAACAAAATTCGAATAAAATCAAGTTGCTTTAGAATTATTACTTGGGTAAAGACGGTTTTTACGCGCAGCTTGAGTGTAAATACGACAAGTGCCCAAGACATGACGTCAAAATCGTCATCGGTGACCTCAACGCTCAGGTTGGTCAAAAAGAGGATTTCAGACCAGTTATTGGAGAGTTCAGCGTGCACACCCGCTTACGAATGAAAACGGCCATCGACTTATTGACTTCGCCGGCCGCCTCCAACTAGGTATATGGCCATACTTCTTCCGGCATAGCCTTCCATATCGGTACACCTGGAGATCACCACAATAGACAGACTCAGATGGAAGCCACTTCTCGGATATTATCGACGTTAGAACCTATCGTAGCGCAAACGTTGATTCTTTTTTTTTTTGTTTAATTATAGTCACTTTAACAGCTTGGATCATTCGTGACTTCTGCGGGGTTGGGAATTGAACCCAGGTCCTCGGTGTGAGAGGGGATTGACCCCCAAACATTGATTCTGACCGCTACCTTTTGATGGTTACAGCGCTCCAAAAACTTTCCGTTGCTACCAACATTCGGCACCGTCGCCCACCACGGTACAATCTGGAACGACTCACGTTTCCTGGGGTCGGTACTGAGTACACGCAATGCCTTGAGGCTGCGCTGCCGATGATGACGTCGGATAACAACTGCAGCAGAGGAATACGCACACGTATTCTTGCTGAAAGTCGTGCTTACTACGGACTCCATAAGACCCTAAGCTCTGGTAAGCTTCACCCCCGTACTAAATATATCATATACAAACCGCTAATAACGGGTGGCAACTAAAATTTTGGAATTTTTTTCTCAAGCTGTTAAAAAAAGACAAAGATACATGAAGAAGATCTGATTTACCAAAATTAAAGATATATTATCCATTGTTGAAAACAAAATTAGTGTACATTTGAAAACGGTCCTTAATTGGCTGTTTGGCGAAGCTTTCGTTTGACGTCGAAACAGGAGCGTTGTACGGCCATCATATCAACTTTGCAAATGCATATGTTGATTCTACCAATCAACTGTTTGCAATTCGTGGCTCTCCAGTTATTTTTGTACACCAAGGAACACAAAATCCCGAAGAAATCTTCGACTGGGCGCACTGAGACAGATTTTTCAGGTCGTGGGTTTTGGGTAAAAATGGGATCGAATTGTGTTTTTTTGGCGTATTGCGATGATGCTCTATTCGGTCAAAACACGTATTGTCCATCTGCATGATGTTTATGGAGAAACTGAATCGAAATTTTCTTCAAACATTCGTCTGGTGCATCTTTATTGATCGCCAAACCAGAGGGCTTGTTGTTGAATTAGCCCATAATTTTGGCTGGTCTTCCACTACCTTGCTTGCGAATAGTTGTTGGGCATCTTAGGATATGGTAAACAGTCGAGGCCGCAACATATTTGCTTTTCAAATGTTGTACCGTATACTTTTTGCCAAGATTTCTGTTGCAGTTCGTAGAAGTGTACACCGCGCTCCCGAAATGCTTCTTGTTTCGACGCCATTTTTAGCAAAACTGGGCAAGCATAAACAAAAAATATGAACAAAAAGAGGAGAGAGATAGCTGACACATACATACTCTCACTTCTCTCTGAGCTCGTTTGTTGTTGAGCATAAGGGCCGCGAAAAAATCCCAAAATTTTAGTTGCCACCCGTTAATACCGGTAGTCCTCTACGAGCACGAAATGTTGACAATGCTCGACGGGAACTTGGAAGCACTGGCCGTTTTTGAACGTCGTGTGCTTAGCAGCATCCTTGGTGGTGTATGTGAAAATGGTGAATGTCGGAAAAGGATATATCACGAGCTGGCGTAGCTTTTCGGCGAACCCATTATCCAGAAAATTGCTCTAGCTGGAAGGGTACAACGGGCCGGGAAAATGTTGTGAGAATGCCGGATGACAACCGCGCAAAAATAATTTTCGCCTCGAATCCGGTTGGAATCACACGCAGAGTTGCCCAGCGTGCTCGATGGTTAGACCAAGACAGTCGATAAATTGGAGACTAACAGCCATGGACCGAGTTTGTTGGCGGAACATTGTTATGCAGGTCAAATCCTACATTTTAAAAATTACATATTGGTAGATTTGCAGTTTTTCTTTTTCAAGCTTACATTATCATACCCGGGGTATACCATAATAAAAAAATGAATTACTTTCTAGCCACTTCCATTGCACGCTCTAAGAGATATGATTATGTAAATACACTGTGGTTAACACATAACTTCAAAAGAGAACTGAACACATACGGTTGGGCCAGACAGACAGGTATTTGAAACCATAAACTGTAGGCTGTATGTCGTGTTCGTCGTGATGCCGAAATTTTCGCAACTTAAGATAAAAGTTAAGGAAAAGCAAGCAAAATTTTTAATCAATAACCATCAAAGTTGGAACTAATCTTAGGTCCACCGAGCAGAGCATTAAAAGCATATTTTCTAACACTACTCGTGACTTGCTGTGCTTGCCTCTGCCTTGAGAAATATGGATGATGCATGAATTTACCAGTAGAGAAGATTACTGGAGTTATCATATTTTGGTCGCCGGTTGAATTTGAATTTGAGCCCACTTAGTCTGCTGATTGCAAACTTAACAGATACGACTGTGTGCTATACTTGAATGTTCTAAGTTAAACGCAAGTAAATGTGTAACATAAAATTATCACTGGCTGAGACTAAAAGTCTCTTTATATACACAAGTAAATGAATAACAACAGCACTGGAACATCATTAGATTCTTGTTATTCGAAGCCATTTGTTCAATCTTTTTATGAATTTCTGTTTACAACCTAATTTGAAGCATATTTGACTAAGTTTGACAAAAGAGCAATTTGCATTAAAATAAAACTAACAATTTCGCCACTCTACCGAGTCAATCAACATTACCTCTTCAAATACTACATTTACTTCGATCGATTGCACATTCAGTACAGTTTAACCGTTCAAGTCTCTTGAAAGTTTTCCGAAACAGGTCTGCTCTGGTCTCCGTTTGAAAGTTGCAACTTTTAGTGGAGTTTTTTTTTTTTTTTTTTTTTTGAATCCTATTCTGTACTGTTCACCAGTTCCGAAAGTTTTTTCCTTCAGTTAGGTCAAATTATACCTTACCTTGTTCATGTTTTCAATCCGCTCTTTCCGACCACTACTACTGCCGGACAATTTGGGTTTCGTTTTCGGTGCCCCGCAGCCCAGTCGCGAATGCAAAAGAACGTGCTGAATCACCACCGCTGGCCGTCACGACTTTCGCTGCCGAAATCCGTTCAGCTTAGCAAGCAAGAAAAAAAAAGAATCGGCGAATTGTGGAAGCTTTATGGGATAGATAATAAAGGGGGTCACAAGGATCTGAAAGTTTTATTTTCCTGGGGTGTTCTTGCGCGGCAGTCGGCTAACTTGGTTCTCGATTTCGGTCAAAACTGCACACCGAAGCCAAGCAGTTGTCCGTCAGACATCGAAAATTATTAACGCGAAACGGATGAGACAAGATGCACTAACGATCCGCGCTGCTGGTGCGAGTTTTTGGGGTTTCTTATTTTCAGGAAATTCACAGATCATGGCTGAAAACGTGAGATGCGAATGCGAAATAATTGACTTATCCGAGGCGCCCGCGGTTATGGAATTCCAGTCTTTTTGCGTAGTTCTCAGCACATACCTACTTGCAACAATTGGGTAGTTGCTCGCTACCGACAGGAAAATTTGACCACCGATGTGTGCGGGTCGCATGGGAATGTTCGGCTGCTGGATGCCCGGAGGAACACAGCCATTAGAATTATAATTATTGCTTAAACGATGAATAGTTTACAGAGTTGAAGTCGACTTTTGTGCTTTATGCCAGGTTCGATCAGATCAAATACTTCTTCGTATCGAAGCAATCCACCATGTCAATCGGAAACCAGAATTATCCTAGCTTCGCCTCTGGCCTTAGGCAATTCGCGCGGATCAGTACAAACAATCAAATTACTGCACAGGTAAGTGGCCACAGTATCACGATGGCCGACGCCACCAAAAGACGTCGAAGATAATCATCATTCGTACAGCTTACGAAGAGGATTGCGATAATTGCGCATCCGCAAAAAACGATCTCGCGACCGGCTAGCGCTAGCTGCATAACCTGCGTGCAGCAAACGTTCGACCGTTCCGAAGTGCGGCACCCACCAAAGCGGAGGGAGCGGTAAACGAAGTAGGTAGCCACTGCATTGAATGAGTCAACGACTGGCTGGGAGGTGCGACAGAATGTTGTACTGCGGAAAATTATGAATGAATTTAATGGTAGAATAACATGCAAATATTACCGACCTATTCTAATGTTCAATTATCGGTTTTCTGCACTGGGAGCAACGCATCACTGTAGTACCTTTGTTCGTCGAGACATTCACAGGGTGGGACTTGACAAATTAGGGCAAAGATTTAAAAAATATTAATTTCAGCGTACTTTGATAAATGCAGCTTAATTTTAAATTTTTTTGAACTGGTGAGTAATCCTCGTTGAAACGGGGCCATTACTGACACGAGGTCTTGAAATATTGGAACTTTTGCACTTAATTGGTTGAAAATGGTTAATACATGAGAATTTCATTTTTAATACCCCGAAATAGTGAACTCCTCGCTCGCCAGGAACCAGGGAACAGTTTCAAAAAAAGTTGAATTTTCAACAAACCCTGAGATCTATATCATATTTCATAAATTTGCAATGAAACAACTAACAAATTGCCCGGTTCTGTAAAAAAGAAGAACAGGGCTTTTAAACGGAATAAAACATTCTTGACGGCCATCTTGGATTTGGTCGTCATGTTGGATTTTATCAATAAATCACCGTTTTCGCCATGAGCCCCACAACCGATTTTCGTTTTAAGAGCACCTTTGGAAAGCTGAGAAAAAATGCTGCTATAAGAAACATTAATAAAATTAGGTTTTGGGTATCAAAAATGTACTTCTCATTTTTTAACCATTTTAAACGAATTAAGTGCAAAAGTTCCAATATTTGAAGACCCCATGTCAGTAATGGCCCCGTTTCAACGAGAATTATTCTGGTGTTACCTACGATTACAATTTGATCGATTTAAGCTTGACTCATATTTCTAACGCATAAATATGTATTTAAAAAACCTGAACAGTAGAGTGTCCCAAACTAGCACTATGTCAGAAAACCCGGGGGCTCACCCCTCAAATGATAGTTTAGGGTGTGACAACAAAACTTTTATATGAACCTATCCGGGCGCTAACATTGATACGGATCACTACCTAGTGATGGTAAGGATACGTCAAAAACTATCTGTTGTGAACAACATACGATACCGGCGCCCGCCACGGTATAATCTAGCGCGACTGAAGCAACCAGAGGTCGCCGAAAACTACGCGTTATCTCTCGAAACCGCGCTGCCGGAAGAGGGTGAGCTGGATGAAGCCCCTCTTGAGGACTGTTGGAATGCCGTGAAAACAGCCATTAACAGCGTAGCGGAGAACGTCCTAGGCCGTGTGGCACCGAATCGACGTAACGAATGGTTTGACGAGGAATGCCAGCAGATATTGGCTGAGAAGAACGCAGCGCGGGTACAAATGCTGCGTAGAGCCACCCGTCAGAAAGTGGAGCGATACAAACAGAAGCGGAGGCAGCAAACCCGACTCTTCAAGGAGAAGAAGCGCCACCAAGAGGAGAAGGAGTGCGAAGAACTCGAACAGCTGTACCGCTTTCACGACACACGGAAGTTTTATCAGAGACTCATCGGATCTCGCAAAGGCTTCGTGCCGCGGGCCGAAATGTGCAGAGATAAAGATGGAGGTATCTTGACTGACGATCGTGCGGTGATCAAAAGGTGGAAGCAGCACTACGATGAACACCTGAATGGCGTGCAGGCGGAAGACCATGATAGCGGAGGAAGTGACCACATTGGTGTAGCAAGCAGAGAAGATGTGCCATCCCCATCGATAAGGGAAGTTAAAGAAGCCATCCAGCGGCTGAAGAACAACAAAGCAGCGGAAAAGGATGGCATTGGAGCGGAACTTATTAAAATGGGCCCGGACAAGTTGGCCGGCTGTCTGCATCAACTGATTGTCAAGATTTGGGATACGGAACGACTACCGGAGGAATGGAAAGACGGGGTTATCTGCCCTATTTACAAGAAAGGTGATAAGCTGGATTGTGAGAACTACCGAGCCATCATCCTGAATGCCGCCTACAAAGTGCTGTCCTAAGTCCTCTTTCATCGACTATCGCCAATAGCCAATTGATTTGTGGGAAGTTACCAGGCCGGCTTCATGGAGGGTTGGTCTACAACAGACCAAATCTTCACCCTGTGGCAGATCCTCCAGAAGTGCCGCGAATTCCGAGTCCCCACGCACCACCTGTTCATCGATTTCAAAGCCGCATATGATAGCGTAAACCGACAAGAGCTATGGAAAATTTTAGACGAAAACGGCTTTCCGGGTAAGCTTACTAGATTTATCATGGCTACGATGGATGGGATCCAGTGCTGTGTGAGAATCTCACAGATTCTCGCAGGGGACTTCGACAAGGGATGGTCTTTCCTGCCTACTATTCAACATTGCGCTTGAAGGTGTTATAAGGCAAGCGGCGATCGAAATGCGGAGCACGATTTTAAATAAATCCAGTCAATTTATCTGCTTTGCTGACGACGTGGATGCTGTCGGCAGAACATTTGAGGCGGTGGAAGATCAGTACACCAGACTGACACGCGGGGCAGAGAAGATTGGATTGAAGATCAATACGTCTAAAACGAAGTATATGCTGGCGGGCGGGACCGAGCGTGACAGGGCTCGCTTGGGCAGTACCGTGGTAATCGACGGGGATGAGTTCGAGGTAGTCGACGAGTTCGTATACCTTGGCTCGCTGGCAACAGAGGACAACGATACCAGCCGTGAGATTAAAAGACGTATTATCAGCGAAAGTCGGGCCTACTACGGACTCCACAAGCACTTGCGGTCGAACAATTTGAGCCCCCCGCACAAAGTGCACACTGTACAAAACGCTAATTAGGCCGGTTGTCCTCTACGGGCACGAAACGTGGACACTGCTAGAAGAGGACCTACGAGCACTCGGAGTTTTCGAACGGCGGGTGCTAAGAACCATCTTTGGCGGAGTGCAAGAGAACGGTGTATGGAGGCGAAGAATGGACCACGAGCTCGCGCGTCTCTACGGCGAACCAAGTATTCAGAAAGTGGTTAAAGCTGGACGGATACGTTGGGCAGGACATGTTGCTAGAATGCCGGACAACTATCCTGCAAAAATGGTTTTCGCATCAAATCCGGTAGGAACAAGACGAAGAGGGGCACAGCGAGCGAGGTGGCAAGACCAGGTGGAGCGAGATCTGGCGAGCACTGGGTGCCCGCGGAACTGGAGATCAGTTGCCATGGATCGAAACAGATGGAGAAATTATACTGCGCAGGCCTTGTCATAAGACGTTAGGTCAATTAAGTAAGTAAGTAAGTAAGTATCTCCCGAAACTAGGGTTGCTCCATAATGATGACTAAGCGTGAGTTGTAGAAAATTGATTTTTTTAAACCTGAAAAAATAAACACTGAAATTTTTTTTTGACCCTTTTTGTACTATCAGTAGATGGTAGAATCAGCAAGGTGTATTCAGACAAATTGAAACGTAATATTTATTCTAGTTGCTAACATGTAATATAACACGGATAACATATGAAAAGGGCACGTTTAAAATAAAAAATAAAATATATTAAACTTTTTTTCAAATATCTTAAATACGGCTGCATTTAGAAGCTAATTATTATTTTGAACACGTGTTGTCAAGCACATACGAAGTTGTTCTTCAAATTCAAATTACATATATGTAAAACGAGAAATATAAGAATTATAATAAGAAATATAATAATAATCTTAGGTTACAAAATATTCATAAAAGTCGTTGTTCTACAGAATCCTTTGATAAATGTTGCACCATTTCAGAAAAAGTCTCAAAATGCATCAAATCACCACTATTTTTCCTAAAAAAAATCGAAGTTACCATTTCCTGTATATTTTAACTTTACATTTTTTCCTGACTTTAGAACATAGTGATCTTTTTTTTTCAAATAAACTTTCATGTTTAAAATTTAATTTTCAAAAACTCACGCTTAGGCTTCATTATGGAGCAAACCTAGTTTCAGGAGATACAATTTCTCAAACATAGTACCTATTAAAATAAATACGCCCTTTTTAAAAGTAATTCTTGAGCCTAAATGGTGCATGTTTCCTCTTATCAACGTAAGTGACGTTTAGAGTAAATAGTTCAAGTTTTCTCATTTACCTCTTTCACATGAAACTGCTAAAACTTGAACATTACATTTTATTTTTATCGGCTGTCAGTCTTAATAAATCAGAACAGATTTTGAACTTTCTCCGACGTTTCGACTATATTTTGTAGTCTTTATCAAGGATTTAATACTGTCTGTCCGTTGTCAATCGTCTTTGTTTTATTTTTATCGGCTATCAGTCTTAATAAATCAGAACCGATTTTGTACTTTCTCCGACGTTTCGACTATATTTTGTAGTCTTTATCAAGGATTTGAAAATTACAGAAATGTGTTTTGTTCCGCCTTCAGAAAACGGTAAATATCTCAGCGAGATTTATAGATACATCCTTACTTTCTTCGGCAAAGTTGTTCGTCATAAAATTTTCCATCTATGCAGTATAGCTCTGAGACACTGTTCGGTACCCTATTTTGACATTTATTTAAATGAAATTTCGAAAATTTTAAATTTTTTCCAAATTCAATAAATTTTTGTAACCAAATATGACTCCAGACATGCCACCATTACTTTTTATGAATGTATCAGATCCCAATGATTGTGAAAAAAATGGTTAAGTACATCGTTTCATTTATTATAACATTCCTGAAAATATTTTTTTTGAATTTACTTCTGAAAAATGCCATTTTTTCATAAAACTCAAATGTGCGAACCCTAAATCGCGGCAACCAATGTTGACGTCATATAAAAGTTTTGTTGTGACACCCTAAGCCATCATTTGAGGGGTGAGCCCTCGGGTTTTCTGATACAGGTATACCTCGATAGTACGTACACCCGCGCATCGTTTAGCGTACGTACTATCGAAACGTACGTACTATCGAATCACAATTTTTAAGTAATACTACATATTGTCTAAAACTTCCAAATTAGACAGATCAGATCAGATATTATAGAATAGATAATTATCTTAGTAAAATTATTTTAGAAAAAAAAACTGCTAATGTTAAAAAATAGTTGAAAAGTAATCCAAAAACACCTATTTTTTCAAAATTTCAAATTTTTGTGTTTCACTTTACAACAAAATTAATGTGGATAGTTTAATTACTAATGTAACGTTATTATTTCTCCGAAGAAAGTAAAAAAATTGTTGTAAAATGACGACAACATATATTCAGCGTCGCAGTTAGGAAGAATGCGAATCGCAGAAAAGGTGAATTCTCTGAGCAAAAATCGGCAAAATCTAGTACCGACAATGAGTCTACCCGGAATGCTAAAATAACTGTTATTTAGAACGTATATTTTATTAATTTACTATTTAAAAACTGTTTTTAATTTTAAAATAATGGTTTTTTACATAATAGAAATAACTGATATTATTCAAAAATTTATAATTATTGAACGTATTGCTTGTATTGACTCATAAATATTCATAAAAATGTTTGGAATTGATTTTGAAGTGGCTTATTCAAATAAATCATTATATCTCGCAACTAGTAAAAGATATATAATTACTATACCCCCATTCGTTTGACCGTTTTTAATCTGAACACTTTTTAATTTGAACCCCGCTGGTTTGCACGACGTACAAACAAAAATAGTTCAAATGTCATTCTCAGCATGACATCATTTGCTTACGCAGACAATGCACATAAACATAATTTGTTTGTACTGATCTTGCTCACATTCCGTTTTCCCAACGATTATGATAGAAATAGAAATCCGATCGGAGAATGAAACTGCATCAAACCACCAAAACAATCACAAAGACCAGGGCGGCCAGTTCATACAAGTTTCAGCATATTTAGGGTTGTCAGTTGTTCACCTCCCACTGACCAGTGACCTTCCAGTTGGTCTCGAGGTATGATGCCGACCTAATAAGTCAGCCATCGTATGTTCGAATCTCGACTAGGAGAGGCAGTTAAAGTCAGTGGGATTGTAGCAACTGGCCCTGCAGTTGTCCTGTACACTAACAGCTGGCTGCGAAGTCTGTCGAATAAAAACAGAAGGTCAAGTTTTGATAACGGAATGCAGCACCTACGCTTTGCTTTTTTGCTTTTTTGCTAGCCCCGTAAGTTTGCATGAAAAAATCGTTCAAACGAACGGGGGTCCAATGTATTCAGCAAAATTACCCCTTTTAGTGTATTGTGTGTATAGTGTGTAGTGTATTTCTAGAAAAAAAATGTTGGACTTATTCAAAAAAACACAAGTTTGTATCAACCTGATAGGTGAATTTATGATCACCCTAATAGTTTAAAAAGGTGCGCTGTATTTTATTGGTAAACTTCTCTAAAGCCACCATCTTTGAAAAATTACGCATTTTTTACGCAATAGCAAACTTAAATAATCATTTTAAAGCCACTTGGTTTTACTTGAATTTTATATGGGTTTTATTGCGGTATTAAGCATACCTTTGCTTTTAACATGGTATTGCACAATACCAAGAGCATTCGGGTCAAAACATACTTGTAGCTAGCTATAAAACCATAATAAAGCAAATTTATTGACGTTGCTTATAGTACCATGATAAAACTAATTGGCTGCACCACGTCTCTTATAAACTTATCATACGTGTGGTGCAGCAATACAATATGGCGCATCAATCGAAATTGATCTTATAACGGTTGCTCGTCAAACGACAATAAAACTGTTAGTTAAATAGAGCTATTGAAATGGTAACACCATGCACACTTAACAATTTTTACCGAATACCGCAATTTTTTGACGAAATTAGAACTGCTGAACGTTCAGTAAAAATTTCAGTGATGGATATACGTTTTCGGACCTTTAGTATCGTTTGGCATCATTGAAATTTGTACCGAACATTCAGCAGTTCTAATTTCATCAAAAAATTGCGGTGTTCGGTAAAAAAATTTTAGTGTGTGACCAATCTAATTTATTGCTGCTATTAATAAGAATATTAGAGTTCAACACCGAAATCATTTTTTTTATGCAAGGCCATATTGCCATATTCTACACTCAAAAAAATCAGCACGTCAAGTTTACGTGAAAACATAGGTAATTCTCATCCATCACAATTTTCATGTAACATTCACGTGAATTGTTGGTAACTCGCACTCATACTAACCAGTTTACGTGCAATTCCAGTAAATTTGATCAATTTTCCCATTAACTAGTACACGAAGTTCACGTAAGTTGCTGTACAGATTTTTACATGATTTTTCACGTGGATGCGACGTGTCGATTTTTTTGAGTGTAGCATTCTGTTTTAGCTTGCGAAGAAAAATTTATCAAAAGTGTTTTACAGAAAGAAAGTTATTATCATTCGGTAGGTATCTTGTAAGATTAAAAACTAGCGGCTTCTAACTATTGAGATTACGAGCTCGTTTTTGTCCATTGTGCGCCCTTACGGTTATTCTCAAAAACTACCGTTTCAAAAATTTAATTATATGCCTCACCTCATTGAAGGTCAAGACATTAACACGAGTAAGTAAACATACCTACTTTATTTTACTTTTTCGGCAACAATCCGCTTATCGAATCCATGCCGAATTCAGGGGTCGTCTCCCCAATACTCGGTCTCGGGCAGCCGCTCTCAAGTCGCCCCTAACACTCGCTGTTCTAGCATCCTCGTCAACAGCTCTCATCCAACGGATATAGGGTCTACATCGAAGTCGTTGGCCTCTGTCGGGTTCTCTGCTAAATATTGTTTTCGGTGGTCTCTCATCCGGCATCCTTGCTACGTGGCCAGCCCATTATAGCCTGCCGCATTTTAATCGCTTCACAATATCCGCATCTTTATATACTTGGTATATTTCATGATTCATGCGTCTGCGCCACACTCCTTCGAAAACGCCAAGAGCTCGTCGGTCGCTCTTTTTCGACGTCCACGCTTCGTGGCCGTTGAGTACCACCGGGAGAATTAGCGTCTTATAGAGCGCGATTTTTGTACGGATTTGTAGGCTACGGGACCTCAGCTGGCTACGTAATCCGTAGAAGCTCTTGTTGGCAGTCGTTATCCGCCTTTTTACTTCACGGCTCACATCGTTGTCACATCCCAAGTAATAATTTGGGTTTTATTACACTCTTATGATGGCATTTAAGACCAAAATTGGCCTTGAAAACCACCATAAGAGTACAATAAAACTCACATTGTTGCTTGGGATGTCTCTAACGTACCAAGATGAACAAATTCGTCAACCACTTCAAAAGTCAATCTCCATCTATCACCGCAGTTCCAATACCCGAAGGGCTTCCACACACTCTACCAACCACCATCTACTTTGTTTTAGTAGAATTTATGATAAGCCTTATCCTCGCAGCCTCACTCTTTAGATACGTGTACGCTTCTCCCACCGATGATATCGATGTCATCCCCGTACCCTAGGAGCATATGATATTTCGTGATGATGGTACCGCTTCTGTGCACGCCTGCCCTTAGAATAGCACCTTCCAATGCAATGTTGAACAGCAAATTCGACAGTTCGTCACCTTGCTTCAAATAATTAATTTTGTTTTTATTAACGAGACTTTCAGCCATAGCACCTTGCTACAAACCATCTAACATCACAAACGAGTCCGATGTCTCACTCGCTATCCTGACGCTCAAGGGTAGCACGGATCAGCCGAATCAGTTTTATTGGAAAACCATGTTCAAGAAGTATCTGCCACAACTCATTTCGTTTAACTGAATCGTACGCCGCCTTGAAGTCTATAAACAAATGGTGAGTGAGAAACAGGATGCGGGAGAGAATTTTGTATGCAGATTTGAGGAGAGTAATGCCTCGATAATTGCTGCATTCAAGTCGATGGCCCTTTTTGTAAATAGGGCATATGAGACTTTCCAACCAGTCCGAAAGTAGTTCCTCCTCAGTCCATACCTTTAGTATAACTTGATGGATTGCACAATTCAGCGTTCCCGACTTTCAAAAGTTCGACAGGGATGCCGTACTTTCCAGCTGCTTTTCCATTTTCAGCTTTCTCGTTGTTTTTCTAACCTCGTCCAATGTTGGTGGGTCCGCTGCTTTTCCATCATCTTCAATCGTTATTCTGTTTTGGATGACAGCTCCATCATGTTCACCACTCAACGGTACATCGAAATGTTGTTTTCAACGCTCTTTAGCTTCAGCTCTTTAGCTTGGGTTGCACCCACGCTTGGTCAATGATTGTCCAAGCACTGACGGGTAACAACCAAAATTATGGAATTTTTTCGAGGCCCTTATACTCAACAATAAACAAGCTCAGAGAGAAATGAGAGTATGGATGTGTTAGCTCTCTCTCTCTCTTCCATTTTTGTGAATATTTTTTGTTTTGTTTATGCTTGACCAGCTTTGCTTAAAATGGCGTCGAAACAAGAAGCAATTCGGGAGCGAGTCGTGTTGTGCACTTCTACAAACTGCCACAGAAACTTCGGCAAAAAGTATACGATACAATATTTAAAAAGCGAATATGTTGCGGCTTCGACTCTTTACCACATCCTAAGATGCCCAACAAATATTCGCAAGCAAGGTAGTGGAAGACCAGCTCAAAGCTTATGAACGCAGAAGAACATCGTTCTCTTTCTCGTGCCTTCAACAGCAAGCCCTCTGGTTTGGCTATCAATTAAGATGTCACCAGACAAATGTTTGAGAAAATTTTGATTCCGTTTCTACAAAAACATCATGCAGATGGACAATACGTATTTTGGCCGAATAGAGCATCATCGCATTACGCCAAAAAATACAATCGTTCCTGAATACCCATTCGATCCCATTTGTACCTAAAAACTACGACCCGACAAATCTGTCTCAGTGCGCTCAATCGAGCATTTCTTCGGGATTTTGAGTTCCTTGGTGTACAAAAATAACTGGAGAGCCACGAATTGCAAACAATTGGTTGGTAGAATCAAGTGATGCATTCGCAAAGTTGACATGACGGTCATACAACGCTCCTGTTCCGACATCAAACGGAAGCTTCGCCGAACAAACTATTGCGGACCGTTTTCAAATGTTCACTAATTTTTTTTTCAACAATGGACAATGTATCTTTAATTTCGGTAAATCAGATCTTCTTCGTGTATCTTTGTCTTTTTTTGACAGCCCGAGAAAAAAAGTCCAAAATTTTAGTTGTCACCCGTTATTCTCTACGACTTGTGCTTTGATTCGTCGGTGAACAACAATTAGCACTGGGATCTGGAACTGTTCTGTGCGCTCCGATAAGTCTAAAAAACTTCGTAATAGTCTTTAAATCTTTGACAAAACAGAGTACGCTCACAGAGGCAAGATTCCGTAAGAACGATTTGTCTAAACAGACAAAACGGTACTCGGCAACGGACGTATTCATGCCGCTAACATTCTAGTACAGTTGGAAGATCCGGACTTGCTGCAAGAGGGAAATGGAGAAGGAAAGGGCTTCTAATGCCAAACAACGTGCGTTCCAGTCTCGGCGGTAAACTGTAATTTGGCTGGAGAGGAATGGATGACGGTGAAGTTGCATTAACTGTGTAATCAACTTTGCGAGACGGATCAGAGGCCGCTTGACCAGGTCCTGATAGGCCGGAATCTAGATCCTCTAATAGGCTGGACGACCGGCTAAAAACACAGAAGGGATCAACACCATGGAAATTTGCGTTATGAACATACTTTCCCGTTCATGGCGGCTTGCAAAGCCACTTCACCGTTCCCACACCTATAATAAATAAATATGACACGTGGTTCTGTCTGTGTGTCCGCTAAAGACTCAAAAACTGCTGAACCGATTGTCACGAAAACTGACAAACAAGGGTTTTTGAGTCCGGGGAGTGTTTTAGTGTTATTAATTTTAACGTTAAGAAGCCTCCCAATACGTCAGAGATACGCCCAATCGAGAAGCCTGTATAAGACTCTGGTGAAAGGAAAACTGGTGAAAGCAAGAAGCTGTTTTAAGGTGAGCTGTCGTTTTGTAATGAACAATGTGGCTGTACAGAATGTAAGGGCAGGTGTAAAAAAAAGGTCCAGGAATTCGGATTCGGTCAACCGGAAGCTTAGCTGAATATTTTTGTGCTAGTTGAACTTACCTAAATTTTTTATCGATTGGTAGTTCACTCAATAGTTCCTTTTGGGATCAGTCCCGGCGTGGTGGTTAGCATTCACTACTCTCATGCCGAGGTTCAAATCCCAACCCCGCAGAAGTCACGAATGACCCAAGCTGTTAAAATGACTATAATCTAACAAAAAAAAATAGTTCCTTTGAGCTTGGCAATCTTAAAATGGAGTTCTTTTCTTCTACCGACGTTTCGAATAATTTATATTCTTTTCAAAGATTCTATTTTTACATTTGTCATACAAAAAAGACAAAAAATAAACTCTCGTTCGTATTCATCACCCGCAGTCCGGCTCTGTGCCCAATCCGGTGAGTCCAGATTTAAAACTTCGCGGCTAAACAAGTACGTATTATAGCCGGGAGAGTTCGAAATCCATCCGTCTGCTCGCCACCAACACCGCCCGGGAAGAAAAAAAAAGTAATAGAACGAGAACACATGCCCCAAACGGAAAATAAACTATGCCGATTGCATAAATGATGAGACGTAATCGTTATGCGCGCACTGTCCGCATGGATGTGGGCGCCGGTAGGAGCAAAATCTGCGGGACCGCGGGAGGCAGGGGTTGTTGTCGAGAACGACAACGTCGACGAATGATGGCCAGCTCTATTCGAAGGGCAGCAATCGTTCTTCGACTGTCGTGTATCTACCACCTCATTGGAAACCGAGAACAATTTAAAACAAGCAGTCGAAACCAATGGGAAATACGTACGCCGACATTCTTCTCCAACAGAAAGAAACGCAAAACATGTAGACATGAAATAGTAATAAGCCATTATGGGTAAATTATTTGATTGCTTTCGTTGCACCGCGCATTGATTTCCTAAGACTCCTAAGGCGTACCGTTCGGAAAATGATCACGGGGTGGCGGCGGCGGCCGCAGTGATTTGCGTTCCCGTTCGATCGTGCTGAAAAACCCATGCTGCTGCCTCCACAGTACTGGCCGCCATCGCCGCCGCCGGTGGAAAAAGGCGCGAAATGGATTATGTGCTGTGCCATTACCGTTCGTTTGTTTAGTAAACGAGAATTTATTCAATGATGATTGTGCCGCTAATAAATCCTGCCGACCGAAACTTTGTATCCGACGCAGCGGTAAGCCTCGCCTTGGCCGGTGCCGGACGACATTCGACGCAGGTGGATGGAAGAAAATTACAACTCTCGAGCCATTCTATTTGTTATTATGGACAACATTTTTCTATATCATCATTATTGGATAATTACCTACCTGGTTTTCTGTTCAGAAATACTTTGTAATCAACTTTTTGTGCCCAGGATGGTTGCTACATGGTGGTACTAGTACAAAAAAACTTCCCAGATGAAGGTGAAGCTTTGTAAAATCATTCAAGATGGTTAGAAATTTATTTCAGTGAAATAGTTTTAACCTAAAATCAGTTATATCTTATTAATGCATATAAAGAAAACAGTCTTCAGCAAAAATATTCCTCTTTTATGTGCAAAATATTTTCTAGAACATCACATTGAGCTGTCTGTTGAAATAAACATGTTACAAGAAGAAATGTGATTTGAGGGGTCGTTTATAAACAAAGGTCTATTGCTGAAAATGGGTAAAAGGTAGAAGTTTCATATTTTCACAAAAATTACTTGAAATTGGTTTATCTTTAATATTTTGAAACCAAAAAGGTGAAAAAAGGTTTACTCAAAAATTTATTACTTAAATTGTTGTTTAAGTATCGCTTAAATATTGGTCGACCCCTTCAAAATATGCATCAATTTTTTATTCAACAAGTTGCCGAAGACCACATTGAGCTGAGACATGCTGTTTAACCGCAAATATTTTTGTCCCGAAATTTTAATTTCTGGCCCATAGTGCATGGATGAGCCCCGCTTCATTCCGCCTAAACGTGTAATCACTCTTTATTGTATTTCTTTCTGTACGTATTTTTATTGTATTTGTAAGAAATTGATATTGTTTTCAATCTTTAATTATCTTTAATCATTCGCCTTTCGCCTCCGTTTCTCCATTTTGCATTTGTGGTCGTATATTTGTTCGTCTTTATTGTTATATCTACTATGTAGTCTTTTGCTGTTGTCTTCTTGTCGTTGTCTATCGTCTTTTGGGCGTTTTTGGTTGCTCTTAATGGCGTTTTTTTATCGTCATTCGCAGTCTTTTTTGGCATTTCTCGTTTCCGTTTTGCAGTCTTTTTATCACCTCTTCGTTGCATTTTCTGCATTTATTTACCGCCATTTGGTCGTTGTTTATCAATGTGATACATACAGGTGTGCCAATGTGGGTTAAGTGGTGTTAGTGCAATAAAGAAATTTCATCATGGTGTGGGTGGAATCGTAAATCGACCAATCACGATGAAGCGTGACGTCAAACTATAAAAACAAACCCTATTGTCCGTCGCGGTTTGTTTTTGTAGTTTGACGTCGTTTCCTGATTTTTCGCTACTAATACCATCAAATGTTTTCATCTGCCACACCTTTTTAAACCTCATTGGTTCTTTATTGTATCGTTTGACATTTTTCGTCCCTTCTATCGAGGTTTTTCACCATCCTTTCATTTTATTTTTGTCATCTTTTCTAATTGTCTAATTGTCATCGGTATTTCGCCATCTTTCCATTCCAGAAATTAAAGAAAAGAAGAAAACTTCGTACTCTACTTAGATACTCCAAAAGCTTCAGTCAATCTTTCCATTGTCTTTTCTCTTTTCCTTATTTTCTCCCACCTTTTCGTCGTTCTTTTGCCGTCTCTTCGTCATTTTATTTTGCCGTTTAAGCCCCTGTTGCCCTCTGTTTTTTGGCTTTTCTTCTTATTCGTCATCTCTCAGTTGCATTTTTGTAGTATTGCCATGGTCTGTTTGTCTTCCTTTCTGTCGTAACGTGACAAGGTGGTGTGATAGTTATAAAAATATATACTTAAGTATGTTACGAAACTAAAATATTAATTTATTAACACGACATGTTAAAAGCTTGCTGCTTGCTCAATTGTCGGGAATGAATAGAATGATCTCGATGATGACGTGGCTTGACAATTGAGCGATGACACCAGTGGCATCAGTCCGGATGACAGTTACCTGTCAACGGTGAGCCCTGTAGTAACCTCTGGGTTAGGGTTGCCAGTGTTCCCAACATCTCCCTCCTTAACACCTGCGATACGCCTGGAACCATTGGGGCGATCTTCGGTTGCGAGAAGAGCGTCTAGGTAGCTGGACCACAGGAGATGAGTTGATTACAGATTCCGTTGTTGAAGACGATGTTGAGCTTTGGCTCGTGGATGCTGTGGAGGTTACGGGCTGACCTACTGTTGATTCAGGTGGTTGCGACGTAGGTGCCAACACAGGTGAAGAAGGGTGTGGTAGCTTCCACTCGTTTAGCAGAATGTTGATTGGTAACTGCTCCGATGGCTTATTCGTCTGCTCGATGTCTGGTCCTGACGGGGTTCGGGCCCAAAGCTGGTTAATGTGGGATCGAATCATTATCTTACTGTTTAACCAGATGTTGTACATGACCTTGCAGACTTTCTCCATCACAGTGCCAGGCTCCCAAGCCCACTTGTTGTGTGCATAGACTTTGGTGTACACAACTGCCTTCGGTTCGAATGCCCTCGGTAGGTTGGATTCAGCTTGATCTTCAGTGTCTTGAACCTGTTGTGGAGATACTCGCAGAAGATCCAGGGATCTTCGCAGAGGCCTACCGTACATTGCTTCAGCCGGCGATTTCCCATCTGGAACGTTCGGATTGGGTGTTGTCCGATACGAGAGTAGAAAAATGTCCAGTGCCAACCTGATGTTTGCTTCTCCCTCCTGAATTTAGCGGACTACTCGTTTGAACGTGTCCACAAATCATTTGGCCTGGCCGTTAGATTGTGGATGGAAGGGTGCCGTAGTGACATGTTGTATTCCGTTCTGGTCGCAGTAGTCGATAAACTCTCTACTTTTGAACTGGGTGCCGTTATCGGTGACGAGCAGTTTTAGATTTCCCTTGTTAGTGAAAAGCTGGCGCAGCAGGTTGATGGTAGCCTGCGATGTAATCTGACGGGTTGGAAAAATCCTCTGGCCATTTCATGCGTTGCATTCCCGGATAGCCCTTGTGCAGTTGAGTTAAGCACCTTTTCCGGTAGATGGCGGGGATCACAAATCTGTCCCCAAACATAATGCAACCTTGGACGATGGATAGTCCTTCTTGACGATCGTGGAATCGCCGCAGCTCGCTGTCTTGTGTGTCGAGCTTGTACGTTGGCCCCTTTTGCCCCTTTTGGACCATAGTAATCCATAGTAGCGGTGCATGGTCCATTTGCAGCCTGAACCTCCTTCCAAAAATGAACTTTTGGAATTTAGTGACTGCAAAGCTATCGCCAGACCTTCACGATCTGGCTGGGAGTACCGTTTCTCTGCACCGTTGAGTGCCCGGGAACAGCCACGTAGCCAGAAAGGGGGGCCCAATTTTGATTTTAACTGTTTTATGTGCATATTTTTTCGTTTACAACCACAATACATTAAATGTATTATAATATATTATAGTTATAACCAATAAGATATGTATATAATGCATTAGGAGTCAAGATAGGACGACTGGCCCCCACCTCTGGCTACGTGGCTGCCCGGGAAGCGTCCTGAATGACCTTGATTCTGCCGTCAGGGAACTTATGGCTAACTATTGCCCCAACTCCAATTGAAGACGCATCGGCGGACACTATAACCTCCTGCTTTGGGTCGTAATGGGTAAGCAAAAGATCGGAGGATAAAATTTCCTAGAATTTATCAAATGGCTGCTGACCTTCCGGAGTTCACTTGAACGATGAGCTATCTTCGAGTAACTCATCCAACGGATAGCGAAGAGTCCTCATGTTTGAGACAAACTTCGCGTAATAATTTATTGCGCCCAGGAAGGAACTATCCCCGGTGAGGTCCGACGGTGGAGGAATGCTCTTGATCGCTGCGATTTTGGTTGGATCTGGGCGAATACTATCTCGATCCAGCAAGAGATTCAAGTATGTAATCACCCGGACCCGGAAGTCCAGCCAGTATGGTATCGATCAGCTGCTGGAATGCCCCTGGTGGTGGGTATTGATGGTGAGCATGCTGCGACTTCCATTAACAGAAACGCGTCGGGCAAGTCGATTGTGCTGAACACGGTGCAGCCAGTCAGCTTGGAGAAAATATCCTGAGGCAATGGGAGTGGATATTGATGAGACTGGAGCCGCTCGTTGAGCCCAGTGGAGTAATCTCCTCATATACGTATGGTGCCATTCGCCTTCCTGACCACCACCGCCGCCCACTCGTTGTAGTCCACTGGTGAAATAATGTTCCAGTCGATCAAGCTCCTTGCCTACTGTAGGGAGCATGGCGTAGGAAACTGGTCTGCGAGGGCGGAAAACCGGTCGACACGATTCCTTGAGGACTAGCTTGACTTTGGATTTATTGCACAGCCCTAACGTTGTACTGAAAAGCTTCGGGTACGCCTTCTGCAAGGAATTTTCATCAACAGGTACACCGCTAACTTGGTTACAAGAGTTGTCCATCGTTAGACACCAAAGGTTGAATGTGGCGATGAGGTCTATACCAAGCAGGTTGAGGAAACATTTGGAGATGAAAATCAGACCCCTTTGGGCCGATCCGTTGAACGTCACCTCACAAGCAAACTCGTGCAGCAAGTCGAGTTGTTCACCTGAAGCTAACCAGACACGATGGTGATGTCCGAAGCCGTATCCAGTTGTAGAAACACGGGAACCCCGCTGATTTCCATTTATACGAACCGTCGCTTGCTCTGACGGAAACGATGGTTTTGGTGGAATATTTACCGTTGCGCTGCTTCATTCCGGAAAAGTGCTTCCTGCTGTTGTAGGAAACTCTGAATCTGGTAGGCAGATTCGCGCTGTTGCTGGAGAAGCTGATTTGTAACTGCCTGTGGTTGATGGAGCTGCTGCAAAATTTGGACGATGACAGCATCTGCTGATATTCCCAGGGGAAACATTGCCTGCTGGTGAAACTGCTGGTTCTGACCGGGTGGATTGGCTCCCGGATGCTGATTTTGACCAGGCAAACCGTTTTCCTGGGTTTGATTGCTGATGCGCTCCTTTTGTTCGCCGGCGGCGTCGTGGTTAGAATTTGATCGCGTTTTTCCTACGCGAGAGTTTTCGACGAAAAAACACTCACGACACTCGCGTTCTCGTCGCCACTGTCGTAACGTGACGAGGTAGTGTGATAGTTATAAAAATATACAGTTAAATACGTTACGAAACTAAAATATTACTTTATTAACACGACATGTTAAAATCGTGCTGCTTGCTCAATTATCGGGAATGAAGAGAATGAACTCGATGATGGCGTGGCTTGACAATTGAGCGATGACACCAGTGGCATCAATCCGGATGACAGTTACCTGTCAACGGTGAACCTTGTGGTAACCTCTGGGTTAGTGTTGCCAGTGTTCCCAGCACTTTCATCATAATTTCGTCATATGTTCACCGTTTTATGTCTTTTCTTCATTGTTCGTCATCTTTTCATTTTTTTTTGTTGACGTCGTTTTCTCTTTTTTTGTTGTTGTCTTTTTGTCACCTGTAAAAGTGAAATGTTCATCATCTTTTTGTTGTGTTTTGCGCATGTTTTGTCGCCTGTTCAACGGTGTTTAAAAAATTTTTTGTTGCTTTTTTTGTTTTCTTTTTTTGGTTTTTTCATTCTTTTGGCGTCTTTTTGTTGACCAAAAAGTCGTCGTCCTGAAAGTAAAAACAAGTTAGATCATAACTTCTCGGTCGGTGGTTTCTACAGTTGACGGAGGAAACTTCTCGCTCGGTGATAATCTGCAATAGATGTAGGAAGAGGCACAATATGTGTCGATAACCCAACCAAACGCGTCGCTATCTTGATAAGTGGATTTTGCAGTATCCTTTTGTCCAGCGCCTCTATGGTTCAAAGATACAAGTACCAGCGAACCATATGCCCTGGCGGGTGTTGTGGGTTTGAATCCGGTTATAATCTCATATTATAGCTTGGTTCGACTCATGCACCTTCCAGCATTGGACAAAAGGTAGGAGTCAAAATGACTACTTGTCAATCGTAGCTACCAATATCCCCCCCTCCTTTCCTTTCCGCTCTTCCCCTCCTTCACCAAAAATTTTCATTTTTTTCCCCTACCGTCGCTTCATCGATTGTAAAACTATCGTTTCAAAAAATATTAATTTATATGTATGACCGCATTTCAAGGTCAGGACTAAAAACTTGAGATTAGTCTATTAGTCTTATTGTTGTCATTTAATCGTATTTTCATATTATTTCGCCATATTTTTGTCAACTATTCAACGCATTATCGTCATCTTTTCATCACTTTTGCGTCATATTTTCATCGCATTATCGTCGTCTATTTATTGTCTCTTTATACTTTTTTTCGTATATTCATCGCCTTTTAGTTGAGTTTCATTAGGCTAAACGTTCAACAGTTGTTAATTACCGTGTAAATAGAAGAAAGCTCAAGAATGCAAACAAAAATTCCAGCTGCTTGGTGATAAAGAATAACCCTATTCGCTTGATAGTAGGAAAGAATTTTGAAATTCTATTACACTGCACTGCCGATATCAAATTACTCTCAACGAATCCAATGGCACTTTCTGCTGCGCAGTACTTCGATGAACATCTCAATGGCGAAGTTGCAGAAGGAGGCGGGACGGAAGTTAACCTAGGAGTGCCCATGGAAGATAGTAATGTTCCAGTACCTGCCCTCCAACAAGTCAAACGAGAAATCGGATTACTGAAGTTCAACAAAACCGCTGGTAAGGACCGCCTATCGGCAGAGCTTTACAACAATGGTCGAGAAAAGCTGGCTACGGCTCCACACTGGGTTATTCCAAGATTTCGGAGGAGGAGAAGCTAAGAAGCAATGCATGGAAAGAATGGTTTGTCCCATCTAAAAAAAGAGCGAACAGCTCAACTGCTGTAACTATTGCGGCACAACGCTGATAAATGCCGCCTGCAAGATACTCTCTCAGATCCTGTTTCGCTGGCTGTCACCGATAGCACAGAGTTTCGTAAGGAATTACCAGGCAGGCTTCATGGGGTCTCGTGTAACTACGGACAAGATTATCATCATCCGACAGATCTCTCACAAATGACGGGAGTATAACGTGATGCCACGCATCACTTCTTCATTGATTTCAAAACAGCATACGATACAGTTGATCGAGATCAGCTATGGCAGCACGGTTTTGCCGATTAACTGACGCGACTGATCAAATTAAAACTATTAGAACGAGTGATGTATTTCGTGTGCATCTTGGGGATACTCTCAAGTAGCAGCGAGGGTTAAGACAAAGTGATGGCCTATAGAGAATAGGCATAACATAGGCAGAGCATAGAGCATGCTCAGGAGGTGGTCCACGTGCATCGAAATGAGAGACACGGGTAGCCAACTCTTAGGTTTTGCAGATGACTTTAATATCTTAATCAGGAACTTTGCAACGACGGAAGCAATCTACGCCAGACTGAACTAGGAGTCCGGGAATTTTGGGTTAATAAGGCTTATACAAATTTGAGAAAAAGTTTGTCACCCCCCCCCCCCCCTTTGAAAATTTTCGAAATGTGAATGGGCAAAAAAATAAAGTGTCATATTAGTCTGTTGCATTTTTTAGTGACAAGGGTTTTTTTTGCACAGTTCAATGAGTTTACATCTCTAAATTATCCAATATGTGCAAAGTTATAGTTATCTCGTTAGTCTCGATCAACTTTCTTTCACAAACTAAGCTTTCTGATTCTGCTGCAAGTCACAGGCAACTATTGTGCTTAATCTTTAAGTTCCCGATGTCGAAAATTGGGGTGCTTGCAATCAGACTTTCGGCTTGATGCCATTTTAATTTACCTTGTTTTAAAAGAATTGGATGGAGGCAACAATCAATTAAACAATATATTAGTGAAAGTTGGTACCGCTTTTGACGGAGATATTCCGATTTTTGAATTGTAGTGGGATTATTTTTTTCCGTCAAAGGTACTAGATAAGATGAAAATAGAATTTTTCGGGTTTTCAGGGCACAAAATTGGTCGTTTTACTCCGTAATGTCCAAGTAACTACCCTAATTTTGGAGGTAGGTGACGTTAAACTCAACGATACAGTTTTTACCATTCATTGGATGCATGCAGGATGTCACTGAACTGTTCGAAACTTGAAATTTTCGAAACGGTGTGCATCCTTAATATACAAAGGAGAGGTCTGATATTCACTAAAAGGTTGACCAAGAAACGTGAATATCTTCAGAGATTTATTTTCTTAAAACATGTCGATAGCACACCGTAAGTGTTCCAAGTAATAAAGTGGCAGGGACTGCCATTTTCACACTATGGTTAGATTACGATACTATGTCGTGGTTACCGAGTTCTGAAGTAGTAAGTGACACGGATTTCGATTATTAAAAAAGCAAGGTAACTAACCGAGTGACACGGAGGTTTAAAACAAAATGAAGGTCAAGTTATACGTTTGTGGCTCTCTAAGGTGATCCTGTGGCACTCCACTATTATCAAACTGCTTCATCTCTACCAGGATGCCTACTTTATGTGCTTGGGTCGAAAAATTTTGAAGTTTGAAAGGGTTGAACTAAAATTTAAGTACTGTACGTAATATTTGTATTAAAATTTTAATAATATGAAAAAATAAACGCTGGTTTCTTCTCTTTTGTTTGGTTATTGAAGGTATAATGTTATTATTTTTTTCTTGCCCCCCCTTCAACAATATTTTGAGACCAGGACATAAACTTTTTTTCAAATTTGTATAAGCCTAATTGTTTAAAATAAAGTTAAAGTTAAGAACTTAATAAACACACATTTTTTCCGTAAAACATTAAAAAAAACTAGATTCCCGTGAAATTCTACACAAGAAGGAAATGAAAATAGTTTTCATTCATGATTTTAGTTTTTCAGTTTTTAGTTTCAACTGCTACCTCTTTTCTTCATTACACCAATCCAGAACTACGAACAATTCATTCAAGCAACAAAACATCTACAGATTGCGATGATCGTTGCACCACACACTGAACGTTGCTCTTGCAAAACGCATCCGCCAATCATCATCGGAACGGAAGGATAAAAGCCAAACGACACCCACATGAGCGATCTTGATGCGGTTTGAGGTTGCGTCTCGTTTTTTTTTAATCTTATTTCACCATATTTCCTTCGCCTGCGAGCCTCCTTTTATTCATTTAAAAATGGAAACTGCACACAAACGGTGATTAGTGAGGAAGCGTTTTTTGCCCTTCCTCTTGTTCGCTGCTGCTCCACTCCCGGAACATGTCTGGCCGCGCTGATAAATTTATGCACTTTACTTAATTCGCGTTCGCCACTACTCGTTTCACACTCGCGTTCCGAGTGCCGACCGGTTAAAAGGGCAAAATAAAAGCCTTTCGACTTTCTCGGAAACCAGGGCCTTCTCAATGAAGCGATGATCCTGGACACAGTGCGGACAGTGCCGAATTATAAGCTGACAGGATGCCATCATTTTCGGTCGTACCGGGCCCGACGCGACGGCTGTATTCATATTTACGGTATACGCAGCTAACGGACTAATCCTTCTGGATCCCATATTTTTCACAGCAAATTTTGTTTTACGGATTCTTTTTTCGCCCTGTCTGTGATATATGAATACCATGTAATTTATGATTATTATACAAAGCAGCGAAACCCAAACGGCCGGCGATGAATTGATTCGGAATGCATTGGAGCGTTTGCAGTTATAGCAACCGATCTGCTCGATGGTCCACGAATGCCCGCAGGTTAATGTTGGCCTTCATCGCATTATCGTTGCAGTAAAAGAAGATCTCGTTTTTCTATTATTTTCAAAAGGTGGGCTGTATGTAATACTGTCAATGAGGAATTTTTGCCAGCTCGAAAAAAGACCGATTATTCTGATGTGAAATAACTTTTTTTACCTACCAAAGTTCATCCAAACGGTGCAACTTGCAAACGATGTGTATTATCAATTTGCACAACCGACCGGAAAGTCCCAGCTAATCAGTATTGTTCACTACATTCACCGCACAGCACAGCGATGATGATCTCCCATGCAAAAACCGTTGTAAATTACTGCATATCATGTACGGCAAGGTGGCAAGTGCTGTCTATATGCTCGCAGCCCGCTCCGAAACAGCCGGTTAATGCTCTGTCTAATGCTTATAGTATGTATGTTGTGATTCGTTTGATTTCATCTGGCTCTGATAAAACGCAGCAATACGCTCTCCCGCTCGTGAGCCCCAACAAATCTCTCCAGTTATCTGCAAATCTGCCCGGGAAATCTGTCAACCTATGTTGCACGCTGTTGATTCGGTGCTGCAACACAGTCAATGTTGCATGACATGTTGCTCTTCTCTACCGTAAAACTGTGGTGAAGTGGATTCAGTTTTAATTTTTATTTCTCTAATGAATAATTAACCAAATATGAAATACATTTTACACTCTTATATCTGTAACGAGCCTGTATTTAAAATTTATTTTTTTTATTGATTCACATATAAAATAATTAAATCAAACACAACAAAAATTATCACTTGGCATATAATCTACCCATGGATTCATAATTGACGTAAAAGTCAAAATGACCAAAATGTACTTTTTCGGTCCTACGTATTCTTAACTATGTAAAATACACGTCCAATATGAAAACAACAATAGTTTCTTCCAAAATTTTCGAGAAATTTGGAAAAATAGAGCTACTCTTCTAATGGTTTCATAGTTGACGTAACTCCCAGCATATTCAACTAGCACAGCACCCTGCTTTTCATGGGTTTTACGCCAAGTTATGGGAATAAACGTTCAACAAACTGTCTCACTATGGTCTGTTTAACATTTCTGTTTAACAGTATGAAACCTAATGTTAAAAAATAGATTAAAAAACTCACCAAATTCTAGCACCAGATTCGACCCGTTGATTCTAGCACGAAATCTGTGCCCCGCACTTATGCCGCATAATGATAAATATGCTCGCAGTACCAGCCTATGATGATTCCACCGAAGACTACGTTCAATCGCCGCTTGGATCATATACAATCAGTATTAACAGCACCAAACTCCAGCATGCAACGAAAAAAGAAAAGCTCCAACACCTGATATTCAAAGAATGCAGAAACCAGCACACCAGCCGCTCCTCCAACGAAATGAAATAATTTAACTAACAACTAAAAAAGCAAATTGAACGAATTCTTTCTGCCAAGCAAAAATTCATACGGGGTTTATCAGAAAAATAATCCGCTTTGCCCCTTAATTTTAATTGATTACCACTCGTTTTTCACTTTTTTTAACAATGTTGAAAACCTTCTCTACCATAAATTTCTCTCTTTCGCCCGCAAAAACAAACAATCACTTACAGAGCACCTTTAACATAAGCACAATTGTCACACTGTTCCTTTATATTTTCCTTTTTCCACAAATTTACTTCGAGACCATTGTTAACAACCAAATGCACTGGAAAACCTTTCGATTAAATAATCCTACTAAAGCACTTTTATTAAAAACAAAATCTAGTTTAATACTAAACTTCGTTTATTCCAGCTTTAGAACTCAACCTTTGCCGCAGAAACAATAGCCTATAGAATTTCCCAAATAATCACTTTATTTTGCCACTAATTTGCAAATTTTTCACACACGAACTGAAACAAATTCATCGGCCAACTAGCGTCGTCGCTTATATACTAATGTACCGCTACCGTTATTCATGCGGTTCAGAAGACTGAACGGAAAGAAACTAACGGGAGATCAGTTCAGTTTCAAATTTACTAACGGGTGTTCCACATCAAATTGGATCACGAAAAAAAAAACACTGTAGAAAAATACCCATTGGGTATTTTCTCTTCAAAACTTGAATAAAATGCAGATTAGAGCAACTTTTGCCTCTCACGGACCAGGGATGGTTCGATCACTTTGACTCAATTTTGATTCATTTGACAGTACCGTCTCAGCCGAGCCAAATATGACAACGTTATATATGGGACATTTGTAGAACTAGTTCTAATCTACAATTTGGCTGAACAAAGTTTTGCTGTATCTTTTGTAGTTACGGTGGTACAACGCTAGTAACTCATCAGTGACTAAATGAACGTTCATATAGTCAATAATAAGATACTAGCATTGTAGCGCCGTAACTACAAACGATACAGTAAAACTTTTTCAGCAAAATTATAGATGATAACCTGTTCTACAAATGTCCCATATATAACGTTGTCATATTTGGCTCGGCTGAGACGGTACTGTCAAATGAATCAAAATTGAGTCAAAGTGATCGAACCATCCCTGCACGGACAGTGACTATTGACGCCGATGAACTGGAAGTGGTTGATGAGTTCGTATAGTAAGGAGATCCAACGACGAATTCAAGCTGGAAATCGAGCTTATTTTTCCCTCCGCAAGACGTTTCGATCAAGAAGCATAGGCCGCCGCACAAAGCTGATGATGTACAAAACGCTAATCAGACCGGTAGTCCTCTACGGACTTGAGACAGTAACCTGGCTTACGGAAGATATCTTACATGCAGTATTTGAACGAAAGGTGTTGCGGACTATTTTTGGCGGGGTACAAACGGAAAGCCTGTTATACCAGCACCTACAATGTTATTTTGTCTTGATCCATCTGTGTAGAAAACCTGTGATCCTGAGCGAAAATTGGGTTTTCTGGAATGCTAATCAGAGCGAATGAAATCAAGAACACGAAATTTGTGATCGAAGTAGTTACGCTTGGGCATGTGGCCTTCGTTCCGTAAAGGATTTATGGAAAATTCTTTGAAAATGCTCAGATGTCCAACGGGATCGCCATCGAGGAACCTCATGGATCGTTTGAGCCTTAGAGCACTTTTCACAGCATCCAATTGAATGAATTGATGTAAAGGAAGAAGATTGAGTAGAGCTTCTAAGGCTTTAGAGGGAGCGGTACCCATAGCTCCTGTTATGGAGATGGTAGTAACCCTTTGTAACTTGTTCAACTTAGTTGAGTGTATTGCTTACACCGTATTTTTATCGCTGTCAGTTTTTTGAAAACTGGAAAATATGGCGTCATCCGAAAAGCAACGTTGTGAATTGATTATGCGCAAGCACCTGGAAAATCCTCAACTCTCTCATCGGGACATTGGAAAACAAACTCGGAATCGTGCAGTCAACGGTGAGTCGTGTGATTAAACGTTACTACGTAACTCTGAGCATCGAAAGGAAGGAGAAACGCTATTAGAACGGATGTTCTATTAGTGATCAGGATCACAAGCGTGTCGTGAAAGAGTTCAAACGGGATCTCAAAGCTTCGGCCAGCGGGATGGAGACAAAAAATTGAATCTGTGCAAGTCTTTCGTTCAGAGAGCCAAGGACCGGAAGGGACTGCATACGTAAAAAATGCAGGAGGCTTCAAATTGTGACAAACGGCAAAATATGGAGGGAAAGTCACGGGCCCAGAAATTGTACAGCCAGATGCTGACGAAGCCTCATTGTCTCATCATGGATTATGAGACATACATCAAGGCGGACTTCCGGCAGCTTGTGGGGCTACTATTCTTCACCGCCCAGCACAAGTTTGATGTTCCGGAGGAAGTAAGCGAGCATAAATTTTCAAAGTTTGCCCAAAAATACCCGATTTGACAAGCAATCTACTCATGTGGCAAACGGAGTGCGCCGTTCGTGACTACCGGCACTGTAAACGGGCAGATCTAGGTAAAGGAGTGTTCTCAAGTGTCTGCTTCCTTTGTTGAAGCAACACAAGGGCCCTACGATCTTCTGGCCGGATCTAGCTTCGTGCCACTATTCAAAGAATATCCTGGAGTGATACGATAGCAATGGAGTTACTTTCGTACCCAAGGACATGAGCCCCCCCACCCCCACCCTCCCAACGAACTGAAACTCTAAAAATACAGGGCTATTATGAAACAGTCACTACGCAAGAATCCTAAGGAGATCAAACCCGAGGAAGACATGAAGAAAAATTGGGTTTCCGTACAGAAGAAGTTACAGCCAGATGTTGTACAGAGGCTTATGAGTGCAGCTAGCGTAAGGTGCGAGCATACGGTGATGGTATTGAGTTGAGTGAAATAAATATGCCAAAACTTTACTAATAGGTTATATTTTATTGTCTGAAGGTTTTTAAAGGATCGATCTAGTAAGTAATCTGATACAGCGTTTTTCCGTGATGTGGGACACCCTTTAACTGATGGCACTCCCGCACAGCGGGTTTTATTCGTACAAATTCATATACATGTATTTGTAGAAGATTGAATCTCTTCGATGGCATGTTATATAAGGCCGAAAGAATAGGTACATAAAAGGGTTTTGCTTTTACTGACCCGTTGAGTAAACTACAAAAACTAATTAGAAATTGGATTAGAATGATACCAACTGCAAACGAAACATCATTTCGCCACAAGCATTTAGGTTCTATCTCTTTCATTCGTGACGATTTGACATTCAGAGAAGTAGTCCATAATACAATACATATGTACATAATACATTTCAATGTATTTTTCTCGAATGCAGGTTATTCGATTTACATTCCATGCTGAGTTGAAATAAATTCCTATTGGAAGAGTGCGTACGGCGGGTAAGTCCGGCACCCTAAGGAAAACGATCATTTTGAAAGAGTTGTGAACAAATATTTCTAATTCTTTCTCGCAGATTTCAGTAAGATTTGAGACTGTCAATGCTTGGTGGTGGATAGTGTTCATCAACAAGTGCCCCATAAACCCCATGGATTGTCAAATAGTTAATCAATAGTTACGTAAATACGATCCACACTTTATTTCAAGTTTAACGTAGGACTACGTCTCTCAGTAAGGTAGTTGGTACAGAGGATAAGTCCAAAAATCAAAAAATGCGAGGGTACGGGAGGGTATTTCCAGCACGCTACTAAATTCGGCATACATTACCTTTTTTTGCTACAATTCCCAAAAAAAAACTTTGCCGCTATTTAACAATACTGAAACGAATGTAGCACTCATCAGCTTTAATGTGTTATATTGTCAATTGCAAGGAAAATTGTACCATCCAAAGTGCGATATCGCTCATAAGAGTGCTATTTTAGCTTAAATCGTTTCGGTATCTTCGGCGCACTTTTTCGTTATCTTCCAAGCAATAAGTGCGCCGAAGAGACCGAAACGATTTAAGCTAAAATAGCACTTTTATGAGCGATTGCGCACTTATTGATTGGACAATTTTCCTTGCAATTGATAATAACTATTTTCATAAAAATGTAAATAATTTGCTAAAGTTTATTCAATAAACATCAAAACCACTGTTTTTCCACTGGTACGTAATCAGGCTGAAAAAACCAGCAGCAATCGCTTACGCGTATCCGCTCTTGATGATGGTTTGGAAAACATACAATTATGATCACGTTTACTTATTCTAGCAACTAAACAGCTGTGAATATGATGTCACAGAACAATTCTACTTCTTTTCATCACGGAAGAACACAAAAATTCCTCTCTGATATGAAAATATAAATCAATTTTCGTTCACTAGCCATTAGCAGCATTTTGTTTTTAATTTCAGCATATGGTGCTTTATTTACACTAGTACCAATGTGTGAGCCAGTTGCGCCTGATACTCTTCTATCGTGTTCACATAGCTAGTATTTGTTTGAGTGACAACCACTTGCTTCTGGTGCTAATGTATATATACGATTCAATGATACACTAGCACCAGCAGCAAGCAGTTATCACTGCAAAACTAGTTATCTTCAATAAGCCGGTATCTAGGCAATACCGACACGTTATCCATCGGTCGCTCTTTTGATCTGTTTTTGAAAAGCATCTAACCCCCGTGCAGGCTATTTCGGCCGGTTGGATTTAAAAAACACAGACACCACTATAGAAAATGGGCCCAATTTAGCCGCAGCGTCTTCATCATTTCTCGCGACTATAACTCAAATTCAGTTCACCAAAATACACACCGATATTCAGTAAATATTGTTCTATCAACTGGTATAAAAATCTTGTCTCGAATGAATATAGTTTCAACGTAATTCCTGAACATTGTTTAGGCTACCACTTAATGTGCTGAAAATACCCTCCCGTACCCTAACTCTGCTAATTATGAATGAATTTGATAGTTTGAATACCAATCGATTCATAATAGATGTAGCAATTATGTGGCTTTTATTACAAACCAATTAGGCCATTACAAATATTTTAAAAAGTTTTTGTCCCTCCGGTGTTGGGCCACTGAAGGGTGGGGGGTGGGGCAAAAAAAACAAAGTGAATTTTTTAATCGAGCTAAAAGCTACAAGGTATACAACCCTAAGGGTTGTACGAATGGGTGACGTAGGACTATATCAGATCACTAGATCAAAGATTAATGTAAACTGCATTTCTGGCATATGTATGTTTACAAGAATCTGTGAGGGCCATTGTTTAAGTGAATGTTTAAAAGAGAAGAGCGAAATATTCAGATTCAATTCTTCATTGAATGCAATAGTGGCCTTGAAAATACGTGGTCGGGGGTTCATAAGAACAACGCCTGTAACCATTGAGGCATACAAAGATTTCTTTTAAAAATCACTTGTGTGCATCATAAACGTTGAAATAGTAATGAATGACCAGCCCACAGATTATTGTATCAAATATGATTAAGCGTAGCTTGACATGTTTCAATAATCTCAATAATCTTACTTCAACTCGCTTGTGACCTTTAAAAGGGCCATTGGTTACAAATAACATTAAAGCCAAACCATGTTCATCGTAAATATGACGTGCCATTCGAATGTCTTCTATTGACATGGATGGCAAAAGGCGGGAAAGTTAACGGCGTTGATTCACTGTCTTTTGCTCCGAGAAGATTTTACTAGTTTACTTTCACAGCTTACCGCTTGTTACATAGCACACAATATGACACATACACAAAAATTTCTGTTTTATTTGTATAAGAGTCCTTATCTTCCTACCACAGGGGTGAGGGGTCTCAAACCATTATAAAATAAATTCTTGCCTCCATAAACCCCCACATGCCAAATTTGGTTCCAATTGCTTAATTATTTCCCGAGTTATGAGAAAATTTGTGTTTCATTTGTAAGGGAGCCCCCCCCCCTCCTCTTACAAGGGGAAGAGGTCTCAGTACACCATAGAAAAAATTCTTACCTCCAAAACCCCCACATGCTAAGCTTGGTTCTTTTTGATTGATTAGTTCTCGAGTTATGAGGAAATTTGTATATTATTTGTATGGGAGCCCCCCCCCCCCTCCTGAAGAAAGGAGGGGTCTCAATTCACCATAGAAAAAAATCATGCCTTCTGAAACCCCCACATGCCAAATTTGCTTCTCTAGTTCTAGATTTATAAAGAAATTTATATTTCATTTGTATGGGAGCCCCCCTCTTAGAAGGGGAAGGGGTCTCAGTACACCATAGAAAAAATTCTTGGGTACTGAAACCCCGACATGCCAAATTTGGTTCCATTTGCTTGGTTAATTTTCGAGTTTTGAGGAAATTTGCGTTTCATTTGTCAACTCGTATACTCATTTTGCAAGTTTTTCAGGCTGTAGAGCCCACATACAATTGATTTTATAAAAAAAATTTAACTCATATCCTACAAATTAATTTTTTGCCCCCCAGGGGGGGGGGTGACAAAAACTTTTAAAATGATTTGCAATGGCCTTATAACCTATACCAATTTGATATTAAATTTTGTGCTTGGAAAGTACGCCAAAGTACGAAACCACTCCTATTCTACACCCGATTTTATCTTTAAACATTGAATCTGGTCCAGTTGTTCTGAAAGTGACATAGAAAAGTAAGCAGTCAGTCGTTCCTTTTGCCAGATTCCATCCACATACTGCGGGAATTTGTTCGAAAATGTTGTCATGCACGGAAACAGAGCTGAAGGGATATTTGTGTGTTGTGCATGTGACGTGACGCAGCAGTACTCAAAGCGAGGAAAATCACCGACTATCTTATCCGAGAATAGTTTTTGGGCGGTTCATTTGCTGCTTTGCGTCAGTTAGTTACTTGCAATTCTTTACATAGCTTCAATTGTATTTCTGCCAAGTGTGCAAATAACTGTAATGTGGGTGCCGAAACTAGCAAGATGCAGAAGACGTTAGCTAGTTGATATTTAAACCGGCTGTCCACATGTTAGTTGTAAGACAATTATACTTCAAATCAATCTATCACAATGAATGGTGCTATCAATAATTTCGTGAAAATTGACGAAAGGGAATCAATGTTGTACATGATAACCCAGAATAGATATTTACTTTTTTCGATTTAACCGTAGTTTTAAACAAGCTCCTTAAGTAAGCTAACTTCATCGACTGCATACCAGTTTCAAGCCAGTTACTTAAAGTTGACTAGTGCCACAAGTCATGCAATAATTGTTAAAATGCGAAACCATCGTCAATCATGAGAAGATGTGTAATTGTGGCCTAATGGTTTAACTCTTAGTGGAATTAGAAACTCTTAGAGATTGGTGAAGCTGGCTTCATTTAGAATTGGAATAAACTTTTGCTCATATTGTGGCGGTGTTGGTGGACGGATTTGGAAGTTCTTGGCGCCCACGTGTCGGAAATTTTGTTAGCTTCACCTTAGAGTGACTATATACAGAGTGGCGACAATGTCAAAATTGGAATGATAATTATCTGTCAGTGTCATTCCAATCGAGCAGACAACCTATCCAACGCGTATGCAGGAAAGAGAAAGAAAAACCTAGGATAAACCGCATTGCATACATTTGGGATGACTTGGCGCCACTCTGTATATAGTCACTCTACTTCACCTATGTATTTTTGACATTCCGCAAAACGACTGTATTTTGCAAACAAACAACATGGAAGCCGAAAGAAGGGAAAAAATTGTGCACAGTTATTTGGAAAAACCATTGTGGTCTGCATCTAGGCTAACTAAACAGTTGAAAGTGCCCAGATATACCGTATGGCGCGTTATAAAACGGTAAGGTAAGAGTAAGGCGTAAGGCGTAGTAATATTTTGAAGACCATCTAGAGGAATCCCAATCGGTCGGACCGTGATTTGGCCAGAAAATTCGGTGCTCCCCATAGTACCGTGAGGAGAACTCGACCCCGGGAAGGAATTGTAATATCAGCTTTTATCACCCCTCGTCAGCTAGAGCTAGTACTGGAATAGCCAGTTTCGAGAGAGTAAAATGTGTTGTTCATTTTCGAACAGCTAAGAATTAGCTGTCGGTATAAAAAGAATAAACGGAACGTTTATGTTCGATTTCTTGTTTCTGAAGTGAAGACTAGTAGACTTGTTTGCTTTACCGAGAAGGTCCGAATTCCGCGAGTGTTAAGTATTCAAAAGTGGCGTACGAGGTGGAGATTTTACCCGTACAGTTTTTTTTCGGTCACCGTGAGTGAAATAAAAGAATATAACGTGTGTGCGCAGCGGAGAAGTACTTTTTTCTTTAGGCGGATTTTGCCTATAGGTAATTGTTTTCCATTTTGTTCTGCTGAACAAAATAGGCTGTTATAGATTCGGACTGTATTTTACGCTTTTGGAACGCCATCATTTGTTTTGTTCCATTAAACAAAGCGACCTTTGTTTCTTTGTTTATTAAACAAAAGTGCAAACAAAGATTTATTGTCACACAGCTGGCTTATTGTTTTGTTTACCTTTTGTCATCTTTTACCATCAGGCAGTACGGCAGGTTTTTGCTGGTGTTTCGGTTTGCCTGTGTATATATCGACAGAAAGAGGATTTCGCTTTTTCCGTGGATATTTGCCGAATGGTTTTGAGCAACAAATCGTCGGTTTTTTAAAGCGATCACTGGAGGATTTGGATTTGGCGGACATTTTTAACAACGATATAACGAACGGAATTGTTGCGGTTGGTTTTTTTTGTCATCGGTTGCTGGTTGCTTTTGAGATTTTGTATATCTCAGTGTGCTGCTGCTGTTGCTTTGCTGAACTCGACCAAGTGAGACGCTGGACCTGTGGTAGAAGGATTTACCGGAAACTGGTTAGCTGTTGTAATTTCAAGGTACGTGTTTTGTTTTCCCATTTTTTTTTTAATTGATTTATTTTGGCATTGAACAGTGCATATTTTACAATGCCTCTGATAGGCTCGATGGAATCGTACGTGCCGGGAACTATTTCCTTTGCACAGTACGTTGAGCAAATTGAGTGGGTTTTTAAATGCAACAAAATTCCCGAAACCGATAAAAAAACGTATTTTCTGGCTCTGTGTGGAGTCGAAACGTACAGTGAATTAAAACTATTGCACCCGGGCATAGATTTAGATACGAAATCCTATGAAGAAATCATAGAATCTTTAAAAAAACGTTTTGACAAGGTTGATACTGATATGTTTCAACGATATAAGTTCTACAATATGATGCAAGCGGAAAGTGAGTTAGCTGAGGATTTTATTTTGAAGGTCTCACTCGGAGGTCGGCTTGTATCAGCGCATAGGCAACAATTAAAGTTGACAAGCCAACAGAAGCAACATTTCAAGAAAATTATTTTCGATCACCCTCAACGTTTGGGTAAGCGCAGGAGAGAATCTTACGAGGAAGAGGATGAAGATTTCTACGGGTTCGCCGCGGATTCATTCCTTTTTGGTGATATTGAATCGCCAGTTGGTTTTGAAGCAGCAGAGCCTGAGGATGTTAATCGAGAAGCAGAGGAACATCGTCATCCAACAGCCAATGCGGAATTAGTATCGCTGAGGCGTTCGAATCGCAGGAAAAAGCCTAGAATGTACGAAGATTATGTTTGCTATTAATTTTGTTATCAGTATATTAATTATTCTCGAAATTGTTAAAAAATTGTTTAATCATGATAGGATTAGAATTCATAAGATATATTAGTTTCGAAGAGCTAACATATTCATGTTGTTCTTTACTAAAAGGGGGAAGAATTGTAATATCAGCTTTTATCACCCCTCGTCAGCTAGAGCTAGTACTGGAATAGCCAGTTTCGAGAGAGTAAAATGTGTTGTTCATTTTCGAACAGCTAAGAATTAGCTGTCGGTATAAAAAGAATAAACGGAACGTTTATGTTCGATTTCTTGTTTCTGAAGTGAAGACTAGTAGACTTGTTTGCTTTACCGAGAAGGTCCGAATTCCGCGAGTGTTAAGTATTCAAAAGGAATCAAGTCGTATCGAGCTAGCAAACAGCCAAACCGAACCATAAAACAGAATAGTGTGGCCAAAATCCGTGCTCGAAAGCTATACGACCGAGTGCTAACCAAGTTCAACGGGTGTCTTCTGATGGATGATGAAACCTATGTCAAGACTGACTTCGGGCAAATGCCAGGTCAAAAATTTTACTTGGCAACGGCTCGGGGGATGTTCCAAGCAAATTTAAATTTGTTTTTGGTAACAAATTTGCTCGAAAATGTATGATTTGGCAGGGCATTTGCAGCTGTGGCAGAAAAACGAAAGTTTTTGTTACAAATAAGACAATGACGACGAAGCTGTACCTGTACCAAAAGGAGCGTCTCCAAAAACGTATTATGCCGTTCATTAAATCCCACCACCATCCCGTGATGTTTTGTCCAGATTTGGCCAGCTGTCATTACAGCAAAGTCATTCAAGAATGGTATGCAGCGAAAGGGGTCCAGTTTGTTCCGAAAGTTCTTAACCAAAAACATTCCATCAAGAAGACTGGCATCTCTTCCTCACCCCCATATAAATAACAAGCAACAGAAGCAGCAGCGCACCCCTTCCGACAAAAGTTGAAGTTGTGTGTATATGTGTTGGTGGAAAAAGACGTATGCGATCGTTGCAATGCATTGCATACGTGTTTGTGTACATCCATATTCTAATTCACACACTTGTATCTGTTGGTTCAACTTTAACTCGGCAGATAGCATTGCTATTACTGTCTCTCGAGTTTTAGCAGAGTTGCCAGTCCTCTTGATGGAATGTTTTTGCCTTAACCCATCCAATTACCCCAAGTTCAGCCCTATTGAGAAATACTGGGCAATCATGAAGAGGAGACTCAAGCAAGGCAAAAGGAAAAGTTGCCAAAGTCGTCAATCAGATTAAGACCTAGTGGAATATGGTAGCCAAAACGATGGACGAAGAAAGTGTGCGCCGCCTAATGAGCCATATTACAGGAAAAATTCCTTCAAAACCGCGACGAATAGTTTTATCCGTATTTTTTCTTTAAAGTATGAAGAACATTTGTGTAACAAAAGATCTTGTATTCAATTATAAATAACTAAAATACACGCAATTGTCTTTGTTCCAATACTATCTGAAGCAAGCTTTAAAAATGACATATGGAGTACAGACATTTAGGATCTGTCAATTCCCAAGGAATCATACGAGTGCTCTTCTACCCACGGATTGAAGAAAAGATTAAAATTTTTTCTCATTTTCACGAAGACTGGAATTTGAATTTATATGAGGGAGTAAATGTGTTTTTGAGAAGAACGAACATTGGAAGAACTGGAAAAAATGATGCTGAAACTGGGACAGTCGTGGGAGAGTTGTGGGTTCAAGCCCCGCCTGGACAGTCAATTATTTTTCAAAGTTTGCATATCATTTTTCCCAGTTCTTCCAATGTTCGTTCTTCACAAAAAAATGTGTTACTTCCTCATATAAAGTACAAAATAACATGACCTGTATAAGTCGCTACCAAAAATGATAAAAGTTGATTGGAATTTGAGTTTGGAAATTTGATGCTAAATATGTCCTGTAAAATTTAACCTGAATCAAGGCAATGATGCTGGGCGTGAGTGTTCAAAGATCACTATAATCTGTGCTCTACAAGTTACGATTTACGAATGATCTCTTAGCATTTGTGTTCATTAATATATTTTTCTCATAAGAATTGTATACTTCCCGTACCTTTCCAATAAGCGCACAACAATTCTCACCACTACCCTAGCCGACGTCGTTCCAACTGGATGTATCAAAACAAAACACCACGTGTGACGACATCTTCACTCTCACGCAACAACCAAAACCGCTCGCCGTTCTCGTTTTTCTTTCTTACTCTATGATGCGTCTTATCCGTGCTGCACTGGCCACCTACCGTACCCGGCCACACATAATACACAGCCGGACGTGCAACAGACAGAATCGCTCTCGCACTGTTGTAGCTTGTAGCTGTAGGAGCTGCCCGCCCATACCGTCGCGTCATCGTCGTCGTCGTTGTCGCTCGCTCGTGGGGAGCACCCCAGTAAGTACTGCTTGCTGTGGCTTTGCTCTGGCTACGTACGCATCGAGCACCAACAGCAAAGCAAGCAGACCGCGACCAAGCCGAAGCGCGAGGGCTCCATCAGTTGCCGGCTAGCTGTTGATCCGTACGGTTCAGTATTTCTTAGTGAGTTTGCCATTCTGCTCCATTCTTCGGTTGTTGATTTATTTCGGTTGTCCTCCCAAGAACTGTGATTGTTGATTGTGAGTTGTGACTAGATTTTGTGATTTCCCGGGGTACGTCCCGTGCACGATCATGTTGAATTTGTTCTCCTGGACGAAACCATGGTAACTGGCAGTTGCTCGGTGCAACAAGATTCTGTAACCGAACCTGCTCGTGTTGTGGGAAGAGGTGGTGCAACGGTGGGTGGTGAAATATGAGCTGTTTCTGATGAAAAGCCTGCTGGTGTGGAGTGACCGTTGCTTGCATGTGTTTCGAGAATTTAGCAGTTCGGCACGGATGCTCCAGTTTCGAATTGGATTTTGAGCTTCGATTTTTTCCAAACAATTATTCATGTGTAGTGAGTCGGCAATAAGAAGATCAACATTTAGTAGGTACACGCATTTTGTGCGTTCCGTTTGGGTGGTGCGCGTTTCTTGGAGAAAGGCCTGTGCTAGTTGGGTACGGCGGTTTGCCCATGTGCTGCGTTAATGAAGCGGCGTTTGTGTAGTGTAACGAATGTTTATAGTTTTTCACTTTTTTATGCTCCGTTCCAGCAAACTATTTATAGCGGTGGCAGCGTAAACAATGTCTGTACTTGCTTACATGCGTGAGGCTTATTGAAGGATTTTACGGTCCACAGAAGATCTGTCACGAAGCGATGATCCGCATCGAGTAGTTTATGGGATCGTACTGCACCTCTAGAGTGTCAACGGTATCGGGTTTATGATAAACAAGTAAGTGCATCACTGCCGGATCAAGTGGTTTAAATCGAAGAAGAAAAAGTCGAACCAAAAAACTCGGCTAAAAGTGGATGTACAGAATAAAAGTGAAACCAGAGACCAGATTTAGTGGTTTGGTTATACGGGCTGTTTGTTGGTCTGCCTTCGGCTACTGGAGAGTGTAAACGAACAATACCAGGGATATCCTGTCGGTGACCTGGAATTATTTCAGCAAGTGCGGTTTGTTACAGCAAGTGATCTCAATTCAAAACTCCCACGCCTACGAGGTGGGCTCCACCCTGTGTTGTTTAAAGTAAACCATCAATGCAGCCGTTGCATTTAGTGTCTCTGGGCGAAGACCCCAATGTTCCCATCATTAAACTGTGAGCCACTGCGAACCATTGAGTGTTGACTTAGCACTCGGTCGCTCGTGCAGGTTTACTTTTTGTTTTGTACAATATCTCATTTACACTGCCTGTCACGGAAGTTAAAGAAGAAGCATCACGGAAAAGCCGAAACGAGGTAACAAGTAGGAAAATTTCTTGCTCTGCTTTAAATGGTACTGGTGTTCTAATTTCTCGACCGCTTTGCACTGGATCTGCCTTTCCCAGCCCAACTGCTTGCCCCGCGAAAGTATCTCTCCTCTAACACCCGGCAGTGGGAAATTGCAACTACAATTGCATTGTGAAAACAACACCGAAACAATAACATAATTGTCATACATTCACCCTCGCCTTTACTAGCCCGATCTGGTGTGAGTGCTTCAGCAGAAGAATGGAAATGTAATCTCAGACGGTGTTTCAAAAGTGGAAGAAAGCTGTTCGTCTGGCATCGCGCCGTGAGAGTCATTAGTAGAAAGGGCACCGTGAACAATAGCGCAATTTGAATATTTCGCGCACTCCAGATGGCTGTTAGTGGCAATGTGGGGAGTGTTGATTGCAGTAAAGGATCTATGAACCAAAAAGAGGCAGCAGGAAAACCCCGAGCGAAGTAGCCGAAAAGCGTAAGGTAAGCAGATAATTATCAATTAATTACTTTTCTCACATTGCTCGATACGATCGGGTCTTGACTACAGCTGTGTAGTGCGATTGCGATTCGCCTCTACACAGGTCTGTGATAACAATGGGGTGGTGGAAGTTGCTGCCATTATTCGTGTTTCATTATTACATCTTGATCAGTCATGGTTATTCGGTACATCTGTCTGTTGGTGTACTCGCACAAGGTCAAACAATGCTGCAATGTTAGATGACTGACTGGCAGTCAGTTGCAGGTTACACAATGCGTGTTTGTTGAAGATAAGTTTACTTTCGATCCAGAGAAATTTTTTTTATTATTATTATGACTAACACAGGTTATAGCACTTTCAACCCTCTCCAATTTTGGTAAAATATTGCTGACTGCAATCTTAAAGTGCGCGCCTGCTAGTGGGATTTAGTGAAAGAGTCACAAGATATGTCAAAGAAATTTCTAAGTCGATCACTTTCATTGAAAATTTTAAAATTTCAGATACTTTAGAAGTGAGGAAATTAGGAGGAGGCCTACTTGAGCTTGACCCAATTTTGTATGGAAGAAAATTATTTCGAATTTAGAGAGAACAAATAAAGGGAGCCCCAATGGGAAATCGCCTGTCACCTTTCTTATGTGAGCTATTTATGACAAACCTAGAAGATAAATTAAAAGAAATAAATGTTTTACCAGGAACAACACACTAGACTTCCATTCTTAGAGGATGTTGTCATAAGAAATTCCATAAATTTTGATTTCGAAATTTAGGGGTAACCCACTAATACTAAACGGATGATATCTCTCACTTCCGAGCACTTTAAAACAAAATAACCTCTACATCACATGATTCATCATGTAAAAACTATTCCACTGAATAAGGAAGGAAAACAGACTACATTAAAATATTTCGAGATTTTCGAGATCGCCGGGTTGAATGACTATAATAAAGAGACCATCCAAATCATTTTGAAATAAACAAGGAAATTTTTACTCAGAAATACCTTTACGACACTAACCCCTATAACAGAAGATCTGAAAAGAGTGACGGTGGATGGTGCTTCAACACACCACCTTCATACGAAATTTTAAAAGATGGGTATGATACTGTCTACTCTAGTTGAAATAACGAGCTCAAACACGATTAGGACCCACGAGACAAATTGATAAATTAACAAATTAAGCAAAGTTGGAGTCTACAAAATATCATGTAGTCACTGTGATAAGGTCTCTATCGGAAAAACAAAATGGAATTTTGGAACTCGCTTACCGGATCATATTTCAGAAGAGATAAAAGCTAAAAAAGAACTACAATAGAAAAAAATTTACCATTACAAATCCAAAGTAGCCCGTGCATATTTTCGAAAAAGAACGTCCCATTACTTCTGAAAACATCAATCTTCTTCGCACCGTCAATAATATTTGGAAGCTGAATGTTACCAAATCTCTTGAAATTTTTAAAGAAAATTCACCCAATCTTCTAAATAATCAAACAGGTTGTAACATTTCGCCGCTTTTCTGGATATTAGGAGATTAAAATTGGTTTATTTTTGGAACATTGCAACAATAGGTTCGTGCTTTTTTTGGATGTCTGCCTATTGGGTTTAAATAGGAGACCATGGTCTCCTATTTAAACCCAATAGGCTGACATCCAAAAAAAGCACGAACCACAGGATGCTAGATCGTAAACATTCTAAGTTGTTGATACTAAACAAGGTCTCACGTCGAAATCGAAATACGTATATATCATTGCACTAAAACATGGCAGCAGAATTAAAGGATAGCAATATTTTTTGTTTTTTTTTATCATCTTATTAATGGTGCAAAAATTGAAGGAAAAAATTCAGGAGTTGAGAGGCGAATTTTGTATAAAAAAATCACGAGCTGTCTGCATGCCTTGTGCATGCCACAGCCTTAATTTGGTGTTGTCTTCGAATCCCAACGCATCCAGCTTCTTGATACTTTGAACAATATTTATTGTATTCTTGCAGCATAAACTCAAAAATGGAATATTTTGCAAAAACATTTAAAAATACTTTGAAAGGCCTCGCTGTCTAATCCTCTAATCTGCACGGGACCTCATGTGCTGTAACGCCGGCTGTTCAATAGTTCGATTCACGATGAGGTGAAGAAAGTGCATATTTCCATCCGGTTTGTTCAAAATACGACGAAAGGTACCGGTCTCTATGTTGTCAAGATCCGGCAGACACCGAACCAGGACGACAAACTATACTTACTTTCTTACTTTATTGGCGACTGTCCGTCATCGATCCTGCGGATTATGGTCCTCCAGTGCTGTCGGTCCTGAGCTGCCGTTCTCCAATCCCGTCGAACATCAGCTGACCGTGCGTCATTCTTGACAGCGTACATTCATCGGGTGTTGTGGTGCCAGGTTTTGCTGAAGAAAAATCCGTAGTTTTACCATCTCTGTTTTAATCACAGAAGAAAGGGTTATAAATTATAAAACTAAATCAAACTTTTGATTTAAATGGAAGTTTGACCGACATTTGTTCTTCATATAAAGTGTTTCTCAGTTTTGCTAAAAAGTGACATTTTTTATCGCATAGGTATTCTTGATTGCATTTGAAACAAATTAAACTATTTAGAATCGAATCGAGTTTACGATACATTTCAAATTTCTGTATTATTCAAGAACGCATAATCTTGACTTTCGACATTCGCCTTTAGCCTTTATTTTTCCGAATTCTCTCATTTTTCGTCGTTTGGTTATTTTGTATCTTGTCTTTATATTTCGTTTTCATTTATTTTCTAAGTGTACTCCGTCAACTTTTCCGCCGTTATTGGCATGTTCTTGTCGTTTTTGTTTGTTTTAATGTGATTACAGTCACTTTAACAGCTTGGGTCATTCATGGTTTCTGTGGGACTGGAATTTAAACCCGAGTCATCGACATGAGAGATGTGAATGCTAACCACTACACCGTGTTGACCTCTCGTTTTTTTGTTGTCTTTTATCGTTTGTTGGTCGTTTTTCGTTATTTTTAACATATGGTATTCTATCATCGCCTTTTTGTCTTTTTCAGTGATTTGTTTGTCATTTTTTATTGCTTTTTGTGGCTTTTAATTGTTTCTCTAATACCTTTTTGCTAAAAGCTACATCTATTTACAGTCTTTTTGTCGTTTTGTATAGCTTTTCTGGTAATTTTGTCGTTGTTTGTAACGTTTTTGGCGTCTTTTAACCGTATTTTTGTCGTCTTTCAACTTTACGCCTACTTGTCTTCACTTCTTCGTCATATCTTTTCGCATTTCACTGCCTGTTCGTCGATTATTTGCTGTCGTTTCATGATTCTTGCATTGTCTGTTCGTCATATTATCGTTGCTTTTTCGGAACCATTTATCCGTCTTTTTGTAATCTCCTTATTGCCTTTTCTCCGGTTTCGTCATCTCATTGCCATTTTTCTTTTACATTTTTATCGTCTTTTCATGGTTATTTTTGCCATCTTTCCATCGTATTTCCGTTTTATGGCATTTTGCCGCCTTTTCTTCGTTTTCATTGTCATCTTTTGATCTTGTGTTTTCGTTGTTCTTTCGGCGTCTTTTTGATGACGTATATTCGCCATCTTTTTGTAGTCTTTTTTGTATGTTTTATCGACTGTTTGACAGTTTTTAAATATCTCTTTCCCATTTTTTGTCGTGTTTTGTTGCAGTTTTTTGTCGTCTTTTTATAGTATTTCTGCCATGTTTTCATCACAGTTCCATTGACTTTTATTTACATTTCCGTCAACATTCCGCTGTCTTTTGCCGGCTCTTCGTTGTCTTTCTATTTATTTTAGTCATCTTTTTATCGCTTTCTGAAAGTCCAAAAGTTTTTATTTGTCGTGTAAAAAGAGCATATTGAACAAGGATTCCATCTACTTGATTAAAAAGAACAACCTTATTCGCTTGATTTTGAAGTTCTATCGCACTACAGAAATCAAATTACGGAGCTGCCAAAATGCGGGAAAAAATTTGAATGAAAATATTTAACCATTTTGCCGCACTTCAACCAGAAAAATATCAGTATTAATATTTGCCGTCAATGCGAAAAATGCTAGTTTTTATTAACAGCAATAATGCAAATATTCCATTTTTAATACACTTCTCATTAAAGAAAAGTATTCTATTTGCTTCTTTCTCTCAGAAAGAATAAAGTTATGATTTTTGGGATATTATTCATTGCATGAGCGTACACGTAGTTTTTGTCACTAAACGATACTTTAAATCTTTTCCGCAAAGTTTATGAAAATCCGTAGATTTGTGCACTTGATCCGTAGGTCCGTAGAAAATTTTTAAATCCCAGATCTACGGATTTATTCGTAGTTCTACATCACTGCGTGTGAGGAGTCTGCCCCGGATTCTACGTCTAGAAGACTAAACATGGCTGCCAGAACCCGCGACAGGAAGCCGTACCGAGAATGGTTGACGTGATGGACGACGAGACTTTCTTCAAGGCGCACACAAAGCAGTTGCCAAGGTTGGCTGTTCCTGAGGAGACAAGAAAGAAGATGGTGAACAAATCTGCTCAAAACTTCTTGGTTTGGCAGGCCACCTGTGGCTGTGGCAAAACGAGCCAGCCATACATTACAAGGGCAAATCTGCCAGGACGAGTGCCTCGAGAAGCACTGAACCTACTGCCATTCCTGCGGTCTCACGGAGGCGAGACGCTTTTTTTTTGGAATACTGCCACAACAGCATTTTTCTACCAAAAGTCGGAACTAGGCCGATTGGGGTATGAAATGGAGAAGGCAACTTGGAAGAAGCGCCCAACATAGCTCTAGCCATCCCAAGCCCCTACCTAGCGCCTCCACGTGGCCATACCTGGAAATACTTCAATTTGTATAATTGAGTAGCCAAGCTAGGAGGCGCGGGGTCGTACGGTTTTCAGTTCCTAACCTTACAAATGTAGTTTTAGGCAACCCTTAAACCACACGACTTTATTTTCAAGTATTATATGAGTAAAACTAATATTTTTGGCAAACTAATCTATTTTCAGAGAGCGAAATAAGGCGCTATATCCTTGGCCACTTGCAGCCTGGCTTCTGGTCTAAATGCCATTAGATCATCCCTAAAGGTCCGGAGTATCACTTAATCTTTATTAGCAAAGATACTCTCAACGACTGTAAATAAATCATTACCTATGTATATGGGAAGCATTTGGTACGGGAGGTCCACGCTTTCTTCCTTCCCTTTGATTTCAGGGAGTTTAATGGAATTAGGTATTTTTTCTGGTTCCATTTGATTCCTTGGAATTCTCTCTGCGGTACATGCTGCGCAGTAGGTCTGGCCGTTGACAAGAAAAATGATTGATTCAAGTAATCGTCATTTTCCAGGATGCCTTCAAGAATTGGTTGCTTTAGTGTGAGATTAGATTAGATTAGAGAAAAGCCGGAACTAGGCCGATTGAGAAATTTTGGACCATCGTGAAGGCCGGACTTCGTGAAACACCCAATGTTTAGGAGAACAAACGGGCTTCGAAGAAACACTGCCCCGAAACTGCTGCGCACGTAAGCCAACCATACAGCTTTCCTCCAAAATAACACGGATTTAAATAAGGGTTCCCAATATACCTTATTCTCTATCACTTGTCCATACTATTCCAACTATAATGTAAGCAAAAAGCGGTAAATGCATGTAATTTTCACACCGTTTGACGAGTCACATATCCAAAGTGCGAAGAATCGTGTTTCTGCTACCAAAAAGTGAAGCACAAACTCGACAAAAATACAATCTATTTATTATTGCACACACATGTAATTTCATAACGACAATTTGTGTGAATGATCAGCTCACGTACGAAAATGTCTGCCTATTATCATGTACGTATTCGAGCTAATCGCGACACTTACAAGAGGTAGGCACTGTCAATACAGAAACAGTACAGAGCGATGGTATTGGTTAAGAATCACCTGGAATTGCATGCTGGTAAATGTATAGAAAAAGTGTAACCGTTTCGATTGCTGGGTGTACCTCATGGTAGTGAGCTTGGTACTCTTATCTTTATTCACTATATTAACGATTTTTTGCCAACTAAAAAAACGGGTAGCTGTATTTGCACCGGAAGTACCAATTTCGGACATTGCGCTGCTAGCTTAATCTTAAGCTAGCAGAACATTGTTTTGTGAATGTATTCAAATTGATCACGATCGGTGAAATATCCAAACTCAGTTGATTACGTTTCGGCCTACTGTTTTTTATTCAGCTATCATCAGATACTATTGTTAACAGAAATAAAACAATTTTTAATTTACATATTAAAATGACAAAACTTACAAGGGAATAATCTTATCACTAACTAAAAACAAAACTTTTATCGTCCGCTGTAGTTCCTTCTACGACGCCAAGTAAAATTTTGCTTGGTTGTCAAAATTGAGTTAAAGTGGTCGAACCATCGCTGACCTCGGACCACTGGGGTCCCCCAGGCAATTGGCTAGTTTCGAACACGACGAAAAACTCACTGGATAATACCTTAAATCACACTAGAAAGCAAATACTATCACTAGACACAATCGCGGACAAGACACTTCTAACTCTTACAAAATGTTAAAATGAAACAAATTACTTTAAACTTACACGTCGACCGGTTTCAGGCATCATATGCCTATCTTCAGGACGAGAGCCGATGTCCAAAGTTGGACATCGGCTCTCGTCCTGAAGATAGGCATATGATGCCTGAAACCGGTCGACGTGTAAGTTTAAAGTAATTTGTTTCATTTTAACATTTTGTAAGAGTTAGAAGTGTCTTGTCCGCGATTGTGTCTAGTGATTGTGGTGCTCTTACGTTGCACAAAAAATTTATTTGAGAAAGCAAATACTATATCAATAGAAGCCAAATCTACTCTCTAGAGTCACGTTGGTCGTATCTGGACATGTTCATAGGACTCCGGGAACCCCAGGGAAGTACAATACTACAATATCGTATAGTTTTTATAATAAAACCATGTTCGTAATTAGCCATTGTGGTCGTACCTAGGACCTAGGACGTAATTTTACTTACATTGTGATTAATGTGACTTGAGGTGTCGTATGATGAGGTTTTGTTCATATTTAAAACTGGCCTGCTCTCCTGGGATTTCCGGGAGTCCTCGCAACCTATCCAAAAATGACCAACGTGACCATGGTTAGCTGATTCGGCTTCAGTTGATCCAGTTTTAGGACTCTAGTATAAATTGAGGTGTTCTATGATGTGTATTGGTTCAGGTCACAAAACGACCATTATCCGCCGGGTTACTTAAGTCGGAACATTTCCGGATGGTCCCAATACAGTTCAAACTCCCTAAAATGGTCGCCAATATGTATATGTAACAGAAAACTTAATCCGGAAATTAAATAAAAAGAAAACTTATCCAATTTAATTCTACTATGTATACTTTATTCTTGACAGATACGTATTTCGCCTACGACTTGCAGGTTTCCTCAGCGTCTGTTAAGACGCTCCAAATACGTCAAAGAAAACTAATGCCGACTACGCTTCACGATGCACAGTGCTGCAAAAAGCGAAATACGTGATCGTGTGATATTGCGCCGAAATGTGAAGTCTTCCGCATGTAGTGTCTTTAGGAACATTTCTTGGTATAACAAGCCCCTTCTTGTGAGAAAAATCTTTGGGGGATTAATTCCCTTAACAATGAGATACAAAATTTATTTTTTCGTATATTCGAGATACAGGTTTAGTACTTTCGGCAAAGTTGTCGTAAATATCAATACAAACAACTTTGTCAAAGACACCATACTTGTATCTCTCCATGGAAATTGTCTATGAAGCGTTATTCGTGGACAAACCGTTTAAAACAATTCTTAAACCTGACTTATTCTGGTCAACTTTAACGTGTTCATAGTGTTCTAGAAAGTTGTTTATCTTATTAAAATCAACGTTTTTGTAGAACATTATTATATGTTGTTTTCTGAAGTTTCTGAGATTTTGAGTTTTTTTTGGTGAAAAATAGTACTTCTTTGAGCTTAAATATTTCCCTAGGTGGCAAATGGTGGCAGATCAAACAACCCCTCCTTAAAACTACAACAAAAAACCTGTAAAAACAAGTGTCAATTGTCTGTATCTGTTTGTATCCTCAAAATTAAAATTTGTTTTAAAAATCCATCTCAGTCATGTTTACAGAACAATTAAAATGTACTTCGGATGCAATAAACGCCGTTTTGTTTACGTTGACAATCGTTTTCTAACAAGTTAAGTTACCAGCAATTTTTTCACCTATTACCGATTCGAAAATGAATGTAGACTTAAAATTATTTGACGCAATTAATAAGAGAAAAGCTTCCAAATAACAATACAATACAAAGCACAAAACGGGTCAGCAGCCAGCATATTGCAAAACTATGGGACACTGCATTCTGTTAAAATTATGGAGCATCGAGGTGGAATTCCCGTTGAGAATTCATTTGGAGTGAATGGTCACAATGCTTACTGTAATGTTATTATCAGATATATTTCATCAGCACTGCCCTGCCAACAATGAAGCTTCCAACTAACGCGATTTCGCGCTCAAAATTATTTGATGTGCTTCAGTGTCATTCTTCAAGGGTCATAAAACCGCGGTAAGTCCTTATCATTCATTGTTAGCCTGCTAGCCTTCTAGCCAAAGCGCTGATTCTACTTGATGAAAAGTCGTTAACTGTAATCATCTTACGGCAAACTGCCGTTAATTGTCTATAACTTTTACTTAACGATGCAAAATTAAAGCGATGAATTAATAGATTTGCATTTCGTTTTCTTCCATATTCTCCGTGAAAAGTTAAAACTATCCAACTTTGTCCGGTCTCGCGCTTCATTTTAAATGTTGCCACACTGACTGCCAGGTAATGAGAAGCTAGCAGCGAATAAAATCTTGAAATAAATACCAAATTACCTCGATTATCTAGAGTTGTTTGCTTCGCAAGCTTTTACGACTGCAAAGAAAACAAAGGATTCAATAATCAGATGCTTGAATTTCCCCTGGACGGTAACCGGCTGCTTCTAAGAGTGTGAATGTCGCCAAGCGCTTGCTTGTCAATCCACCGTAGAATCACGGAGCCCGAGAAGTGCCCGGAAGGGTTTCTCGAAAGAGTAGCGGTACTTTTTAATTACCCCTCGGGCTGTTGAACGGTTCTATATTAATCACACAGCACTACGCTTGTAACAAGCGGTTGCCACTTGCAGAATCCAGTGGCTGCCATGTCGGGTATCCCTCGGCTGTGTGCCTTTATGTAAGCGGTGGTGCATTATTGCAACAACTGGTGCACAAAAAATCGCACGCCGCTACTCCTCGTGTAACGATAGCTCGCTGCGATTGCCTCAGTCAGTGCAGTGGAGGAGGATGGAGGAGAGCCTTGATTCAATTGCGCTCCAAAACAACCGCTTACTCGGTGGCTTGTCATAATTTAATGATTTAATAACCATCCTTCGGCTTCAAAACCGCCACTACCGTGCTGGGCCTATACTCTGGTCAAGACTTCTCGAGCGGAACGAAAACATTAAAACTGAAAGTCTTGGGCAACTGATGGCAATCATCGGCAGAGTTACCCAAGGTTTACGGTCGCACGACAACTCACGGTTGGCCTCTTACCGGCTGGCGATAGTCGATTTTTTCGGGCTCGCTTGTTCAGCGTTCCAACGTCCCAAGTGGAACCACTCTGCCGGAAGCTGACAATCGAAACAGGTTGAAGCAGTATGCAATCGTCAAAATCGTGTGCGCTCAAATTTCGTTTGAATGCCACAGTTTTTTTTTCTTTTTTTTTTTTTGACGAAAAGAGGTGCTTGCAAATGCTGGCGCGTTTGAATAAGCTGCGAAGCTTCCTGCTGCCGGCAGATGCTCGATCTCTGACGAGGAAGTCTAACTCAGCTGGAGTGTCGAGCATTGAGAAAATCGTTCTGTGGCTGCGAATTAATTAGTCGCTGCTGAACAACTTGCTTGTTTTTATGATTAAGAGTAGCAATACGACGCAACAGTCATCGTTCAGTGGTGAAATATTCACGTCGGATTGAGGCATTAAATTTTAATCTGGGCTATTCTACTAGGGGAATACGCCGGAAGAGGATCTGCAAAGGTACTGTCAAAATACCGTGACGCATCGATGCGCGGTTGTCTTTGTTATTAATTTATTCTTACGGATTAATTTTGTTACTTAAAGGAGTACTGTTTCTTACAAAAAATCCAATCTTTCAACATCCTACTTAGTTTCGTGTTATATGAAGCCATTCGCAGGCAAGTTTAGACCATTTCCTAAAATCATTCTGAGTTTCTCGAACTTTAAACTAGGAAATCTTTACCGCACAACTGCACGCCGACAGTCGCCCGCCGATGTTTTAACGCCGCTACCTTTAGATCCAAGGTCTTAAATCATTTCTAATAAAAAAAAATACAAAACTAAAACCTACCACGTCAAACCGAAACTCATTAAAATGTTATAATTGACTGCCTTGACTAAGCAGCCGAGGGAAAGTTTTTCAATTTAAATTCATATTTTTCAATTGGAGCATCTCCGAGGCCGCACCACACCACACCACACCGACCGGTTCGGTTGCGGGAAGACTTCGGACTGGAAACCGAAGAAACGAATTTAACTACGTCCATTTGCAAGACGTTCCCGCCCTGTAGTCGGTAGAAATGAAAATATTTGTACATATATTGAAACCACACATTCGAAGTCATGGCGAAATTTCCTCAATGCGGTTTTGAACTACCTTCATGAGTGCTGGCTACAGGTGTATGTAGGTACGTACCTCTACCTACGTGATGATTCGCTTGAGTTGAGTATCGCCTAGTTGTAGTGATCGTATCGGTAGGTATGCTTTATGTTTATGTGGTTCGATTTTCCCAAAACAATGCGAATGGGCAGTCGGCAAACCCGCTCCATCCTTGGTGCTGAGAAATGCATGTTATGACGAGCAAATTTGTTGGATGAATATTGCTTGTTATGCTTGCCGTTTGTGGTTGTTGATTGGAATGAATTTGAGTTTTTATCTCATCTCAACCACGGGAATCGGTAGCATTGCTTTGCACACAATAGAAATCAGAGCAGGAAAATTCCGTTCCCGTAGTGATACCTACCAGATAGAAAGCTTAAATGGGTTTTGTTTACGTGTGGTCGCTTCAGCATGATGATGCACTTGATTTTTTGCAACATACGCAGTTTTTCACTTCACCACCTGGAGGCACTAATTGGAACACTTTCCAGTACCGTACGGTTTTCATTGCGGGGAAATCAAACCCGACTCGTAATCACAGCGGTTCATTAGGATTAGGATAGGATGCATGTATGATACAAACCGCCAACCTGAATGATTTTATCATTAAGTTAGTTGGATTATTTATGCCTACGAATTTGTTGGGTAAATCCGACAGAATCAGAAGTTATCACGGATAGAAATTTAATCGCCAAAACGAGCAAAATGACTCATGATTCCAGGTTTCTAGCTTATGATTTATGAAAATACACCATGAATAATAATCATGATATCACGAACTTCTTGCAGTACAACACAATGCAAAATCATGAACTATTATTCATGATTTTGTGCTGTCTGATACGGCAGTTCAGTCATGATTTGACAGGAATACACATTTCATGATTTCATTCCTGGCATCGGAATCAAATTTCTTTCCGTGTACAGCTTTATTGGTTATCTTTTTTTGTTTTTACATTGTTTTAACATACAAGATTTGGTCGTCAGACTGTACTAATGGATAAGGCCCTCTCTAGACGATCCCCAGCTAGCACCAACTCGTATATCAATGTACGAAAATTATCGTAAATATCTCCTAACAAATCCGAAATCGTAACTAAAGCTTGATAAAGTGGGGCAAAGTTGATTTTCTGTCGTATATAATGATAATAACTGACATACATACGATTTTCAGCACAGAATAGTATAGCATTACGGAGCGAGTCGCACTTAATCGGATATTGTCGTATATAAATACTTCTATAGTCGTAGCGCTTCTAATTATTCCTAATCACGTATATCGCCTCCAAAATAGTACGGATATGCCAATTTTGCGCATCAAATACGGTTTATTAGCATGTATATATGTACGTAATGCTGATTTTTATCTATTACTAGCTGACCCGACAAACTTCGTATTGCCACAAATTAACCTGTGTTGTACATAAATCATGAATCTCGGATGATCTTTGTCACAATCTCGAGTTTTGCAAGCCCCCCAGTGGGCGGCGCTTCCAACGGCGGGTCACCGGCAACACTCGCGACCGTCTCATCCTGAATGATCTAGTGTTACTATAGATAGTTTTTGTGGTCTTGTATTGACTAATGTTTTATGGAAGAGTCTCGAATTTCTCGAGTTCGATTAGTTTTTGAGTTTCGCAAAAATTTCTGTTTTATTTGTAAGAGAGTCCATATCCCCCTACCACAGGGGTGAGAGGTCTCTAACTATCGTAAAATAAATTCAAGACTCCAAAATCTCCCACATGGCAAATTTGGTTCCATTTGCTTGATTAGTTCTCAAGTTATAAGGAAATTTGAATTTCATTTGTATGGGAGCTCCCCTCTTAAAGTTGGGAGGGGTCCTAATTCACCATAGAAAATATTTTTGCCTCCAGAAACCTCCACATGCCAAATTTGGTTCTATTTGTTTGATTAGTTCTCGAGTTATGAGGAAATTTGAATTTCATTTGTATAGGAGCCCCCCCCTCCTAAAGTGGGTAGGGGTCCCAATTCAACATAGAAAAAAATTTGTCTCCAAAAACACCCACGTGCCAAATTTGGTTCCATTTGCTTGATTAGTTCTCGAGTTATGAGGAAATTTGTATTTCGTTCGTATAGAAGCCCCCCCTCTTAAAGTTGAGAGGGGTCCTAATTCACCATAGAAAATATTTTTGCCCTCGAAAACTTTCACATGCCAAATTTTGTTCCATTTGCTTGATTAGTTCTTCAGTTATGAGGAAATTTGTATTTCATGTGTATAGGATCCCCCCCTCCTAAAACGGGGAGGGTCCCAATTCATCATAGAAAAAAATTTGTCTCCAAAAACACCCACATGCCAAATTTGGTTTCATTTGCTTAATTACTGCTCGTGTTATGAGGAAAATTGTGTTTCTTTGGTACAGGAGACCCCCCTCTTAAAGTGGGGAGGGGTCCTAATTTACTATAAAAAATATTCTTGCCCTCGAAAACCTTCACATGCCAAATTTGGTTCCATTTGCTTGATTAGTTCTCGAGTTATGAGGAAATTTGTATGGAAGCCCCCCCTTTTAAAGAGGAGAGGAGTTATAATTCCCCTTATAAAGAGGGGAGGGGTCTCAATTTACCATAGAATAAATTCTTGTCACCGAAAACACCCACATGCCAAATTTTGTTCTATTTGCTTGATTAGTTGTCGAGTTATGCAGAAATTTGTGTTTCATTTGTATGGGAGCCCCTCCTCTTAGTGGGGGTAGGGGTTTCTAACCATCACTAAAACCTTTCCTGGTCCTAAAAAACCTATACATGCATATTTTTATGCCGATTGGTTCAGTAGTTTTCGATTCTATAAGGAACATACGGACAGACAGACAGACAGACAGACAGACAGACAGACAGAAATCGTTCTTTATAGGTATAGATATACATATGAAAATGCTAGCTGGGCCTTTTTCCTACGCAAAGATATCCACAATACCATCTGGTTTTCACCAACGTATAATGAACCAGATTATCGTGATAGCAGAAGCAAGCACTCCATAGGTTCCTCTCCGGCTTCCAGATGCAGCGAAAGATCCTTGGTTGCCTTGAGGTACCTCAGCACTCGTTTTACTTCTGTCTAGTCCCGAGTGGTTGGCTTGGGTACCTTCCTCCCCAGCAGTGATGTGCTAAGGCAGATATTTGTCTGGATGTAGACTCCGACGCACAGCAAATTACTCAACAAGGTTCCGTGCGACTCGTTGGTAGGCAGTTCTTCCACCGCCTTGACGTAGGCAGGATTGACTGGAGTCTTGAACGGCATAGTATTCTCGTGTCCGTGGGGCTGGCAAATGAGTGAATATGTGCAAAGATATCACCTCTCTTTCCAAACTCCTATCTCTACCTCCACGTGGTGCCGGCTGGAGTATGGCAGGCAGGGTTGCGCACCTTGTGGTTGTCGTACGCAAACAAAGAAGGTGGAACACTCGACGTGTGGTTTCCGGCTACCTAATCATGCAGTTCGGCGCCGATTTTTCAGAGGGTGTGGCTGCGGGATATAGGCGCACCGAGGGTGAGTTATTTTCTTTGCTGGATTAGCATAGAGAGAGAGACCCTCAATCGGACTGTTTACACATTCTGCAGTTATGCCTTTTGGCGGTTGGTGCCGAATTGTACATTTAGGCAAAAATTGAGCCACGGGACCTGACCCTGCCTTGAGAGTCGACAAATCAGGAGCCCCTAAGTCAAGCTGCCGATGGCTGGATGGCTGGAAGGGTGAAAACATGCCAGTCATCAACGGAGTGCTTTGGGCATCTGGCCCCTACTGTGCCATGCGGGACTCTGGTACGGCCGATCTTTGTTGTGCGTTCTGGCCAACATAATTGGTTTCGCTTACAACTTTCTGTCTGATCTGTGTTGGAGATTGTTTGTGCACATATTCCGCTAGTCAAATAGTTAGAGTTGCACAAATAAATCTTCAACACAAACGGGCAGCAAATTTGTATTTATGCAAAAAAAACTTTTTAATGGCTCTGTCACCATCGCATTGGTTCAGGAGCCATATTTTCGCAAGGGGTACTTTCATTCGACGGATATTGGACACCAGAACTTTGCTGTTTTCGGCAAAACTGGTATGACAAATCCTCGTTTGATGCCCAGGGCATGCATATTGTTGCATAGGTAAATAAGTGCATGCCTTATCTCTAAGTTAACTACTAGAGATATTTGTGCAGTCACAGTAGAACTCGTCGTGGATGATATCAATAGGCGCTATGTCTATTGTTCTGTATACTTACCACACGATGAACCGTCTCCCAGCGACGATTTCAGAAATGTGGTGAGATACTGACAATCTAATTGGCTTCCGCTCATTATAGGCAGTGATGCCAATGCCCATCACATCATTTGGGGCAGCTCGGATATCAATCTGAGAGGTTCTGATTTGATGGAATATTTGAGTAGTACCAACCTTGGAATACTCAACATTGACAATTGTCCAACTTTCATACGAGCTGGTAGAGAGGAAGTGTTAGATATAACACTCTGCTCTAACAGGATCAGTCATGAGTTGGCACAATGGCATGTTTCAAATGAGACACCAATATCTGATATCTGATCATTGCTGTATATATTTTGATCATTTGGGTGTCTCCTTGAACGCTGCAACATTTCGCAATCCGAGATTTTCTGACTGGGAACTCTTTGAGGAGGAACTGGCGGCGGAATTTCAAGGATTCGAACCGACGATTGAGTCATCGATGGACTTGGATGTGGCTGTAGATGTCACAACATCTTTTATTGCGGAAGCTTTTGAAGTAGCTTGCCCGCTAAAAACTATTAAAACGACTAGAGGAACACCCCAGCTAGCACCAACTCGTATATCAATGTACGAAAACTATCGTAAATATCTCCTAACAAACTCGAAATCGTAACTAAAGCTGGATAAAGCGGGATCAAGTTGATTTTCTGTCGTATATAATGATAATGACTGACATACATACGATTTTCAGTACAAAATCGTAGAGTAGTACGGAGCGACTCGCGCTTAATCGGATATTATCGTATATAAATACTTATATAGTCGTAACGCTCAAAATTATTCGTAATCACGTATATCGCCTCCAAAATAGTACGGATACGCCAATTTTTCGCATGAAATACGATTTATTTAGCATATATATCTATACGTAATGCTGATTTTTACCTTTTTTATACATATGAAAATGCTAGCTGGGATGATAGGGGAACTCTCATCTCGCGGAACTAAAGAAACGATGCAGGAGAGCCTGGAATAGACGTCGTAGGGGTGGCGTGGAGCCTTTCAAGCAAGCCCAGAAAGAATATACAAAGGCTCTACGATCTTCAGCACGCACGAGCTGGCACAAATTCTGCAGCAACGTTTCCAGCTTCGGCGAAGCAAGTCGACTTAATAAAATACTGTCAAAATCGAAAGATTATCAGGTTTTTTTTTCCATGTGTGGACTCATTACTGCGACCAGTATAGTTGATCTATTGTAATATCGCCCGGGTGTTTGCTGTATGACCTGCACTGCATTTCTTTTTGCTATAATCGCTATTGAGTGAGCGATATGCTTATTAAATTTTATGCGTGCTTGCGTGTATTGGGGTTTATCCTTCCTTCAAAGCTTAATCTACTTTACCCACTTATTCCTCGCTGCCAGCACTATCCCATATTATAGCCGTCCCTGGCGAGGACTCATTCTCACCTCTGACCAGTACACTTAACTATAGGAGGGACATTTGCACTGTCAAGAGGCTTCAGAGGGTAAATATAGAATTCAGCACGAAGGAAGGGTAAATGGAGGGGCCTGAGAATAAACCCATGCTAAAGTCACTTGACATCGAATGGCTTGATTCTACTAAGATTAGAACCCACGACCACTCGCTTATCAGGTTAGTAACATTCGAAGTTCGAACGGCGAATACTGTTCGAATGACAATGAAATCCTGGAATGTCTCTTTTATAGTCACTTTCCAGGCTGTGTGGAAGCTGAAGTTCGAAACGCTCCTGGAATCGTTTTGGCTGGCTTAGACTCATGGGCTTTCGCTCGGAGACTCGCTCCGGACAAAGCTCCTGGAGCAGATGGAATATACCCTATTCTACTTCAAAAAGGATTCAAATACTTCAAACGCATGCTGAAAAGGATGTTTGTGTGTAGTATTGCTATTGGGTTCATACCAACCATACCATTAAGTTTATTCCTAAAGGTGGATGCGTGACATACGAGCAAGCAAAAAGTTTTAGACCAATCAGTCTAACGTCTTTCTGCTTAAATCACTTGAGCAGATTGTTGACCACCACATCCGCGAAACAAGCTTAGTAGAAGCTCCTTTTCATTCAGCACAACCTGCTTATCAAAGTGGCAAGTCTACAACCACTCTTGTTGGAATCTTGATTAGGAACTTTTTTGGATATTGAAGGCACGTTTGATAACGTATCTTTCGCTTCCATTTTGGAGGCTGCTCGTTATCATAATGTGCCTTCAATAATCATAAAGTGGATAGAACAAATGCTTAGTAACCGATTGCTTTTTTCGTCCTTACGGCAAGCAAGCATTTGGAAGCAAAGTGTTTGTGGATGTCCACAAGGTGGCGTTCTCTCGCCTCTTCTATGGAACCTTGTGGCGGATGGCCTACTGAAGAAACTCAATGGTCTAGGCTATCCGTCATATGGTTTTGCGGATGACTATCTCATCCTAATAGTTGGAAAGTGCATAAGCACATTATTTGACTTAATGCAGCAGGCACTACGCGTCGTGGAAACGTGGTGCCGAGAAACTGCACTTTCGGTAAATCCAAGCAAAACATCTATCGTCTTATTTTCAAGACGTATAAATACCAATGGACCTCGCGCTCTGCGCTTTTACGATTCGGATGTTGATGTTGTGAACGAGGTGAAGTACGTGGGGTTGATTCTCAACTCCAAGCCTGACTGGTCCACAAATATTGATTTCCGAATTAAAAAAGCGTGCATGGCCTTTGGGCAATGTAGACGAACAATTGGCAACTCTTGGGGGCTTAAACCCAAATACATACACTGGTTATACACGGTCGTTGTCAGACCAATACTGGCGTATGGTTGTCTTGTATGGTGGCAGAGAGGGGAAGTTGTGACTGTCCAGATAAAGCTAAATCATCTTCAAAGGATGTATTTAATGGCAATGCCTGGTGCATTTACTACAACTCCTACTGCCGCCCTAGAAGCTATTTTCAATATTAAACCTCTACACTTCCACCTGAAGCAAGAGGCACTAATATGTGCTTATCGACTACACGCGATTGGCCTTTGGCAGTCTGTGGACGGTTCCACTGGTCATACTCGATTGCGGTCGCAAATTGTTGCTGAGGACAAGTTTGCCCTTGCTCCTAGCGATCTAACGCTCATGCGTACTTTCCCGTATAGGACCTTCTCAAGTAACTTTCCTCCTAGAGAGGATTGGATGTCAGGCTACATGGAAAGGAAAATTTCCGACCACGTGGTCTGTTATACCGATGGTTCCTTGTACGAAGGTCGCGCGGGTGCTGGTGTTTACTGCCGTGAGCTGGAATTGGAGGAATCCTATTCGTTGGGTAGTTACTCCACCGTTTTTCAAGCTGAAATCTTTGCAATCATGTGCGGAGCTCAGTTTGCACTTCAGAAAGAACTGATAGGCAAGATTATCTACTTCTGTTCTGACAGTCAAGCCGCTATAAAAGCCCTTTGTGCGGCTAATTCTAAATCTAAAACCCGAATTAATCCACCTAGCGGCGTGACCTAGCCTTTCTACTGCCACAATCATCATTATTTAATTTCTCAGGAACATCTATTTATAATTAACTTGACTATATTTTTAAATATTCGTTCCGTATTCCTCAAAATCCTTATTTGCCAGTAAAATTCTCAACGTATTGCGTAGAATAATTAAATTTTCTTTCCTTGGGTGCGTAAATACTTGTAACACCTTATTTAGTTTTATAATCGGTCGGCGTTAACTTTTGGGCTTCAGAGCCACATATGAAACTTGTTTTGAATTGACAATATAAAATATGTGTTCACAGCAGATTTTTTGATATTTTGATATTAATACCATGCGTACAAAAGCTAGCATCTTTGAAAAACAAGAGTTCAGAAAAATTATTATTACACTTCGCTTTTGAAGAAAAAGGATATCGACAACAAAATGATTAATCTAAAAATTTTACTATTAGTTTGCTTCGCTTCAATTTTGCAATATATCTGAATTAGAAAAAATAACTGAATAGAGCATTAGATATGAAAAAGAGAAATTGAATTTTTTCTTAGCTGGCGCTCATTCAGATAATTATTTTTGCATGAAAATCAAAACTTAAGCTTCTTTTGAATATACTTTCATGCAAAGATAATCATTAGCTTGATCGCAACCTTTTTCAATGTTAGAGGGTTAAGAAAACAAGATGAGGTAGTGCAATAGTGCAAAAGCTGCGTCACAAACATGCTTGAGAATGGGAAATATGATCGATATGATTTCCAGTGCTTGTCATTTTTGATTTATTTATTAAAACATGATACATGACATAAGACATCTGTCCTTTAAAATGTCGCTAACGAAAACAAATCTTACAAAATTACTACCGTGCAACGTTTACTTCCTATTTTTCATATAACATTTCTAAGCTCTAGTGCCTATTGATTAAAAAGAGCATCTATTGATGCGCAAAATTTGTTTGAAATTTGTATAAATTTATTTGGAAAAATCAACTCACTTGTATTTTTAATCCTATATACCACTATACCTACATGCTTAATTTAACTTCTTTTCTTCGCTTTTTGCTTTTCTTGTACAATTGTGAGTAACAGCAAGTGAACAAAATGACAATTGAAATCTGAAATCAAAGAAAAGAAAAAACTTTTCGATTGAATCCCACTATTTAATATTTATTTGCAACAGATACGTAGTTCGCCTACGACGTGCAGGCTTCATCAGTGTCTTATTTCAAAGCGTATACGTATCTGTCGCGAATAAATATTAAATAGTGGAATTTAGTCGGTAAAAGTTTTTTCTTTTCTTTAATTTCAAAGTTCGTATTCCACTAAGAGGCTTCAAAAACTTCAGACAATTGACATGTTTCTTACTTTTCTTGAATTTAAATGCAAATTTAAAAATTGCGAATTGTCACCACATACACACACACATACATACATACATACATACATACATCCATACATACATATATACATACATATATACATACATACATGCATACATACATACACACATACACACATACATACATACATACATACATACATACATACATACATACATACATGCATACATACATACATACATACATACATACATACATACATACATTTATACACACATACATACTCATATATCACACACATTGAATACTATCAACATTTGTTTTGATTTCACACGTTTTAACGGTTTAATATACGGTGCTTAAGTGTTAAAGTTTAAATAACTTTTGAATGAACCGTCCGATTTTCAATAACTCGGTCTTGTTTGATAGATCTTAGCAGTAATTTTCAAATAATAATAAAATGTGTGATGTTTTTCATTGAATTAATGCTTATATGTTACAAAAATATGTTTTAAATACTATTTTTTCACATTTCTTTATGTAACTTTCAAACTACAAGTCCAATCATCATGAAATTTGGAAGTTAAGGGTTTGCAAGGCTCCTCTTTCATATGCAATCAATTTTGTTCAAATCGGTTAAGGGACCTATGAGATAATGAAGTCCCATATTTTTCGTATTTTTATACATAGCTTTTGAACTAAAAGTCCGATCAGTATGAAATTCAATAGCGACCAATGGGACACCTAGACCTTTCATTTGACACTAAGAACATTAAAATCGGTCCAGCCATCTCCGAGAAAAGTGAGTGAGATTAAAAGCGTCACATACACACACACACATACACACACACACACATACATACACACACACAGAAAATGCTCAGTTTTCAAAACTGAGTCGAATGGTATATGACAATGGTATATGGACATTCGGCCCGCAGGACCTTCTTTCCATTTCCGGTTTTCCAAGTGATTTCTATACCTTTATACTATATATTTATATAGTAGAAAGGCAAAACAGTCATCGCCTGCCACACCCAATTAGAAGACCTAAGCATTCTAAATGCCGTTCATCTGGTTTGGGTTCCTGGCCATTCTGGAATAACCGGAAATGAATGGACTGATGAACTAGCAAGATCTGGAGCAGAAAAGTCGGTTTTCGGACCGGAACCTGCTTTACCAATTGCGGCATTTTGGGTAAAACAAAAGATTCGATTTTGGTGTTTATCTGAACATGAACTTTAATGTATGCTTTCCGACTGTAATATGCAATTTTCGGGTTCTGTTTTCAGCTATGTAGTCTGTATTTAGCAGCTAAAACGATGTTTTGCTTGTATATCCGACGTTTCGGTGGTTTTATTCCACCTTTTTCAAGGAAACTAAAATTTTATGACGTATAAATTCGTTTTTTTTTTTCGTCTTAGAAGAATGACTTATTTTTAACTTACAGAGGCTGTACGTTTTGTTGTCTGGTGTATGTGTGTATCTACTTTGTGATCGTCCATGTAATTTATAAATGGCGTCCTCTTTATATTGCTGTGTAAATACTGATAGTGATTGTTTGGTCTTAATTGTAACTGTTTTTTTACTTCCTACATTTAATATAATAATTTGTTGTAATTGTGTCACTTTTTCAGTTTTTAGTAGTCCGGTAAAACGAGCTTTTGCGGTAAACTGAAAACATTAATAAGCGGGGTTGCGCAGTCTCCTTTTGTCCAACGCCTCTATGGTTCAAAGGTACACGGGTACCAGCGATCCACACGCCCTGGCGGGTGTTGTAGCCTCAAATCCGGTTATAATCTCTGATTATAGCTTGGTTCGACCCATGCACCTTCCAGCATTGGACAAAAGGTAGGAGTCACAACGACAACTTGTTAAGTGTAGCTACATATTACCCCCCTCCCCTTCCTTTCCACTCTTTCCCTCCATTCCCAAAAACATTTTCATTGCTTTTCCCTACCGTCCCTCCATCAATTGTAGAACCATCGTTTCAAAAACATATTGATATTAATGTCTGACCGCATTTCAAGGTCAAAGACTAAAAACACGAGTTTGGTCAAGAACTAGTTATTATTTACAATTTTGCTGAATAAAGTTTTGCTGCAGCTCTTGTAGTTACGGAGTTACAATGCTAGTACCTCATTAGTAGCTAAATGAACGTTCACTTAGTTACTAATGAAATACTAGCATTGTAGCACCGTAACTACAAAAGATACAGAAAAACTTTTTTCAGCAAAATTGTAGATAATAACTAGATCTACAAATGTCACTTACATAACTTTGTCAAATTTTACTCGGCAGAGCCGGCACTGTCAAATGAATTAAAATTGAATCGAAATGATCGGACCATCCCTGTTTCCCAGTGAGACAGCGGTTTTCAAGAAAGGAATTCATCCACCGGACGCAAGCAGCAGAGGCACCTAGATGTTAAAATTTGACTTACACCGCTGTGTGGTCAACGCGTTCGCACGCTGCTTTGATGCTGGTATACACCGTGCCAACTTATGCTCCACCTTTCATATGTTGCAGACAAAAGGAACTCCACGCTAGATGTGTGCTAATCGAACGGCCAGAAAAAAGCCACATTGATCGGTTGAAAGGTATTATTGCGCTACACTTCTTTGCTACAAGCCACTTGCTTTATTTTGTTTTAAGTAAAAACGTTTAAAATGCTTATTTTCTGCTTGTTTTTGTGCCCACTCCCTTTCAGTTACCCAACATCGGAAGGACAAAAACTTTATAAAATATTTGTAATAGCCTAATTAAATAAAAAAATTTGCCTGCAGCCGGTTTTTGTTTCCAAATCCATTTATCAGGGCGTAATTAGCTGCAAAAACCCCATTAACTCTCATTTAGTGTGTAAGTGCATGGCAGTTCCGCTTCACTTCGAACAAGTAGGTATTTGAGTATGTTTTTTTTCTCTCTTCAAAACAAATCAAGCGAAGACATCAAACGGTCGTCGGTGTGTAAAGCTACAGGGGTTATAAAAACGACTCTATAGAAAAGCTATGCTGAATAAAGCAGACAGCAGTAAACATATGTGCAAAGCTCAATGCCATCAGCCTATGATCGTGACCTACTTGTCCGTTTGATTGTGCTTTCAGTTGGAATAAACTGTTAGGTTGGATAGTAAAAAAAGCTTTGTTGTGATTGTTGGCCAATAGCTTTATCATTATTTTATTGCGTAAACTAACGTTTGAACGTTCTTCATCGTGTTCATACGCTGGGGAAGCTCTTTTTGCCTCTGTTAAAATGCAAAAAAAAAAACTAAAGCAAATTTTGTTTGATCTGCTAATGTGATGCTTATAGATTGTACGCATTAAATAAAAAAAGCCTTGCTTCTGAAAAGAGCCATTTTTATAACCAATAAAACATATGATTAAATGTACTCGCAGTACATGGTAAATGTAACTCGTTTCAATAACAAATATTAACGTGATAGGTTTTCTTAGAGTGAGCTTGAATATGCAAAGTTACCTCATAAGGCAAGGCCTTCATACCCATTAATTTCATTCAATTCAAAGGCGATGCTGCCATTTACTGGTCGAGAAATCTGTCTTAATTATTGATATATTGATTATTTTCGGTGAATAAAAGTTACAATTAGTGTAGTGCAGTAATCAGAATAAACAACACAGAACAATGTTACGTAATCTGTTGCCTGAAGGAAAAAAAAAACTTTTTATCGTTTTTTTTTACTTCAAACTATAGACAACATGGTTATTCAAATCCAACTTCCGTTACACTTCTTTACAAGTCATCTCCAACTTCCAACTGTCGTGCAAACACTTCATCCAAATTAGCACAAAATAATTGAAAACTCCTTTGGATAACGATTTCATTTTAATTAACGTCGCAAACATTTTAATTGGATCAATTCCGGCATACAAGCACCGCTTGGCGGGAGGACCATCCAATCCGAGCCGATCCGGCGTATCGCCTTCCATTTAGACCGATGCGGGCGGGCGAGGAAAATAAGTCTATAAATTTTCATAACTTAATTTCCGTCAAAAGTTTTCTCCGTCGTTTGCCGTCGCTGTCAGAACGCCCAAAGCTCCGACGACACCGATTCTATGGAGGTTTTCCCAATCGGAAGCTACTTGACAGTGCCACGAGGACGGTGCTGTGCGGCGCGGTGGCGCTATGAACGTGATGATTAATTTGTCAATCAAATTTCCTCGACTTCTAAGCTGTTTGATTTCTTGCTTCGCAGAATTCACCAACAACAACAAACCAGCTATGAAGCATTTCGACGATTCGCCATTGTTGAATAATAGATTTGACGCATGCATAAATAAATAAGACTTAAAACTTACCCATCCAGCCTTATGATGAGTATTACGGTTCTAATCCCTGCGGTAATACTTTGTAATGATTATGATACAAGGAAAAACCCGCCAAAATCGTTTGATTCCTTCACGGGCGTGGTCGATTTCATCTTATAAAATACACAGAAGAAGTAAAGTATTCATAAAACACTAACCCCCCTTTTTCCATCTGGTACATTAGCAACGTTCTTCTGTTCTGATTCCGTCAGATGTCAGAAGGCACGGAAAGCTCCATTGCTTTTCATTTCCTCCCGGCAAAATGGGCATCAAAACCTGGGATGCGTGGAAAATTTCCACCATCAAATTCAATTTTTCCAACATAAAACCCGGAACGGGCACGGGTGTAATGTATGTCACAGTGCTTTTTCCTTCTGTCAAAAAGCACTGAAGGCACTTTTAACTTTTCTTTTCTTTCCTCGCTGCCGTCATTAGGTACCGTGCATTCTTACGGGGAGGAAAATTAGGCAGCTGTTTTGTTCCGAAACATATGGCATGCCATAAATCTAGAGCCCCTGCTCGGGGTAGAATTGATGCCGTCTTTACCCCCGAGGTTGCAGTCCACCGCTTTCCCGATATGGGGTGAAATGCTTTTACATGATTGTGAGTGGACTGAGTGGTTTGTTAACTGTTTCCGAAACAAGCTCTCTATTTAACATTTTTCGTTTCTTTCTAGTTTTCGTAGCTTTTCAATTTGGTTAATTTATTCTAATTGAAATTCTTCGCGTTTTGCAGCCATAAAATTCGATGATCTATGGTGTGGACTTAGGAACGATTCTGAAAACTGGGCTAGCAGTTGAATGCTGATGCTCTGTGAAGCTCAGCACCGAATTTCCTCTTCAATCTAATTCCAGTAAACACTAATTTTCTTCTGCCATGCTCGGGCGCATGAGAATTGAGCTCGAACGGGGACCGGGACAAACAACCAAGAGCCGGCAACAGCGGCACGCCGGCGAACAGCCCGGAATGTTTGCTACGAGATTTATCATCAAGCACCACTGTCGTGCCATCCTCTTTTCCGTCTGAAAATGCCATCGAAACAACAGTGCTCACTCGAGTGATACAGTGGTCTTGCGGCGTCGTCCGTCGTTTCTATTTGCAGTAATTTTCCTTCTACCCAACCAATCGTGGGCCAGATTAGGGTTGTAGAGTTCTCGAATGCTTATGATGATAACTTGTGAATTCCGGCGGAACTAACTATTTGCATGTTTTTTATTTTCAATTTATTGCTTTTGCAATTTGAATTTTGATGTGGGAAAGGATTACGGACCAGGCCATTCGAGTATTTCGGAGATTCGGTTTGATAAGCCAGCGGCAGTCATATTTTTGCAATAAATCAGATAAAATATGCTTGCACGATTCAGATTTGTATATTTTAAGATTCATTCTTTTTAAACGAGACACCAGCGTCATTCGTTCATCATTTAATCTATTTGGCATATTTGTAAACAGTGTTTGCAACGTAGAATCCTTCTTGAGCATTCCTGGGATATTCCGCGACTCACAGCATTCCAAAATACTAACTTTCGAAATCATGTGACTTTCCAAAACAATTATTAAATTATTTAAAAGTGTTTCAGCATGGCCTGCAAAAAGATTCGCAATATTTCCAATCATTAAATCGGTCAGATCGTACATTGAATCAATTATTATACCTTGACCGGTTCTGCGTAGTATGCGGGGACATCCAGTACCATCCGGTAACGATGTAACAATGAGGATGAAACTTTGTGCCCTCAGAAATGGAACGTAAACGTAACGCTTCCAATCCCCGTGCAAAAATCCGGGTTATAGCCTATGCCTATGATTCTGTTGTACACTTTATAGCTTAACCTTTTGATAATGATTTAATTCTCCAACGGTACGGCTTTCGCTTGTAGAGCATCAGACCCACATAGCCAGAGAAAGCGAAAGAGAGAAAATGAGAGAGAGAAAGCGTGTGTGTGTGCATGTTTGTGTGAGAGAGAGAAGATGGATAGATAGTGAGAAAAGTGGTCAATCATTTAACGGTGAGATTTTGTCTGTTAACTAACAGAACCCCGCGTAATTTCGGATTATACAAACCGTCATCGCCGTTGGCCTAGACAAGCCACCACCATCCTGCCCAGTAAACCATTTGGTTTGTATATCTCGATTGCAACTGAGATATACGAAATCATATCTGAACGAAAAAGTTATATTTCACGCCATATAAGAACATATATGTACCAAAGTGGAGGCGATATACGAGCGAAAACTTTGACAACTATTTGTAATTCTATTTTGCGTAGTTTTTAAAACACGCAACTAAATACTCCTGAATATATGATTAAGATATAATCAAATATTGCAATTGTCTATACTGCTTTATAATTCACAGTCATGAATTGTATATGAAGACACGCACGACTGCAAAACAACTTATTGTTCACTTCGGTTTGAGATACTCTAATCATTATGCAATTCCAATGTGAAATTGACATGAAAACGATTTAATGTGAACTTTTTATTACGATTTTGTGTTATCAGGGTGGTCACCCCGTCAAAGAACTGAGCAATTGCCGCCGTGGCTTTGGATTTTCCGCCGTTTGCGAACGGTATTCGTACTTCCGGCTTTTGTACGTCTTCAGAACAGCCGTTGGTACCACCCACCGGCCTCTGTTATCGTCGTGGTTCCGCAACGAAGAACCCTTGTGTCGCCTAAGTTCTTGTGGCTTCGAATCTTTTGGCCAACGAAACCTTGATACCAGCAAAGTAAGGAAGGTGAAAAATCGAAGTGGAAACAAGTGGAATTCGGAGAAGGAACGAAAGAGGTACGGCTCTGCAGAAAGGGGCCCAGAAGTGAAGAAAATAGAAGGTTAGCTAGATTTAAGAAAGTGGGAGAAGACAATAGAAAGTAAAGTTTGTGAAACGCTAAAAACCTGTGACTTTCAATCAAGCAGTTCCTGATCCCCGCGAAATTTATATTAAGCGTGCCCACTCTAAGGTGTTTTTTCATCGGGGAGTCCTCTAGATGCTCGCTGCTAGCATGCCGACAGGTACAAGAGGAAAGCAATAGAGAGTAGAGAGGAAAGCAATAGAGAGTAGAGAGGAAAGCAATAGAGAGTAGAGAGGAAAGTATTCGAGAGTAGAAAGGTAAGCAATAGAGAGTAGAGAGAGAAAGTGCTGGTAGTAAGAGAAAGAGCTTAAGAAGAGAGGGAGAGCGACAGAGTGAAAGAGAATTGGAAGAGTTGGAACAAAAAGCTCCGGCGTTTTGGATTCGACAGAACTTTTTGCTGAGTATTTTGAAATTGTTTTTTCCGGCAATCTGGAAAATCTCATACCTCGCTTCGATACATAGACAAAGAGCTAGAGGTGATGTGGAAAATTATCATGGATCTGCTATCTCCAAACGACTATTCCGAAGCTTTTCGACTCGTTAGTTTACAATCGCCTTTACGATTACCTGGTTAGCCATATCTCTACTGCGCAACACGGATTCCTGAAGAAAAAATCACAAACCTTTGTAAGTGTGTGAAGTTCCACAGTTACAGATCACATTTCCAAATTTTGGCATTCGTGACTCGCACTGTGTAACTGGGTAAAATCATATAATAAAGAACAGAGTCTTACAATTTGTGAAAATGCGGGCTTCAAATCTCGTTCGTTTACTGTGCACTCAGGAATGCCACAAGGCAGTCACTTAGGACCTGGCTTCATTTTCGGTTTTCTGCTTAGTAGATGCTCATTTGATTACAGCGTCTAAACGAAACAGAGTTCAAAAAAGTAGTGTAAAGGACAATTGTACAGTTATTTAATATCTACAATATTGGTGAAGAAAGTATAGTTTTATCTTTTGTATTTACGGTGCTATAGGGCTACTACCCGGTGGTAGCAAAAAGAGCGCTCATTTAACTACCAACGCTATGGGACTGCTACATAGCGCCGTAAATACAAAAGATGCAACTATACTCTCTTCCACAACGTTGTAGATAATAATTAACTCTACAATTGTCCTTTACACTACTCTTTCGAATTCTGCTTCACTGAGGTGCTGTAGTCAGATGAGCATCTACTGAGCAAAACACTGAAAATAAAGCCTGCTTAGGACCATTGCTATTCGAGCTTCTGATGAACAAATTCGCAGACAATTGTACTGATTTACTCAGCTGTTGTGAACTTCTTTCTTCCCATCAAATGTACTGGTACATTGCATGAAATGCACTGCGAAAACCGAGTGTTGAAAGTAAATCCTTTCAATACCTTCACCAGAAAAGCCTATTCAGTGATCTTGGATTACGCATACCAAGGCAAATAATGTCGTGTCACGTGTTGAATATGTTTGTGACCTGTGAAGTGTGCCGTCCTTGGTAGAGTCGTTAGACTTGGAAACTGGCGGACGACGGTCAGTGCCGTCAACGCCTTGTTGTTTAGCCTGCTTCCCTACATCAGAGGGCTTCGGTGGCTGCAGTTGACTGGAGACCGAATCACGACCGGCGTTTTTCGGTGGATTCTGGGTTATGCAGGTGGTTGGTGGTTGATGTAGAGCTCCCTTACGGGAAACCTTGCGAACCTTCGCAGCCATCGCCGACGTGCCTGGAGCACGTCCTGGTTGCGGAGCTCCTTCAGAAGGTCGTACCCTCTCTACTCCTATCATAGAATCACCTAATCGGCGGTTGGCGGCTCCGTCCAATCTTGTCGAACATATAGTTTAGTATGAAGCCCTGCTTGACAAGTAGGTTGGCAGACAGAGGGTCTATTTCCAACGTCAGCTCGATGGTGTTCCCTGTCACACTACGACGAATTATTCGTCGCACTTGTGTAGAGAAGCCGTCATTCTGAACTTGGAGCAGACAGAGGATCCTCTAGCTCGAGATATCCACGCAACTGGCAAAATACCTCATGAATACAAGCAACATCGGGAGGTCCTTCATGGTGTATGTTCGCAGCTGTACTTCATCCAACGGCTTGAGAGTTGGTACCGTAGTCTCCAGCCATCTTACTGTCTCCTCGTCCGTCGGCACAAATGAGAAGCAGGTAGCATGAGCTGGCAGCTTGTGAACTTTGACCGTATGGCTGGACAATCCTGTTCCGCTACGCGGCTCAGAATTTCGTTGCGAATAGCCTTTAGATAATCCGCAGTAAGTATAGTTGATGGGTAGTCGCTTGACGTGATTGCGCTGCTGGCGGCATCCGCCATCTCACTATACGAAACCCCTGTTTGGGGTTTGGGCACAGACGGCCCTTGGTTTTTGCGTACTCTAGGTCGTTTTGTTCTTGGAACTTTTACACTGGTGTTTGGCGACAGTTTCCGTCGACCGTTGCCGCTTGCTCTGCAAGAGCGGTTGCGGTTGCTAGTCAACATAAGAAAGTACCAGGTTTCTGGCCTCTTCTTGTGTGTATCCCTTGCTGAGATACAGCTTGTACCGACTTTTCTGTGCACTGGAGAGCCGCTTGAGCGCACCACGAGACGACGTTGGTGCTCCTACCCCATCTTCATTTAACCGCGTCGCCGGATCTGAAAGATTGTCCAAACGGCTTTCTACATTTCCTATTGGTGAACTCAGGATCAGCGAAGAGACTGAAGGTCCTCCATACAGCGAATCGCTGTCGAGGTTGAAGTTTTCCTTCTCCTATGTTCGACCTATTGCGCGCGATTCTACGGAGTCCTCCGATTCCATTAGTTCCGGCATTGTAAGGCGGTCGGTGAATAAAATTTTTGAATTTCTTGTATTAAGATCCATAAAAATTGTCCACGAGTTGAAGGAAAAGACAAGTCAACCACATCATATTCACTCATGACGCGGTAAGGGCAGATTACTGTCCTGGTACTCCACAGGCTCTGTTCGCGGTTAAGTATTTATAGGAGACCTCCGCCCCCCACTATTTATCCCTCGGATTGGGAGTTTATCCATATTGGTTTTTACTTAATAACCATGGATAATAGCTATTAAAACTATCCTCCTCTAAGGGGCTTTGGACCCTCTGCTCTGGTTCTCAATAGTTTCAAGTTCATTTGAACTTGCTTCTTCAGAGATCCATCATTTGAAAGCGAAGAGTTTATACACAGCATTCGCAAGAGTGGCTCCTTCCCTGTCCGCATACGTCCGTAGTTTCCATCGGTTATCTGATTTCCACGAACGTATCCCGAATGGTACCACGAGAAAGTAGGAATAGGAGATGCTGGATAAGAGACTGAAGACTTCCACGGAATAAGTTTTATAGCTGTATAATATATACAAAATAGACCACGAAGTTCTGACGGCGCGCATTATTCAGCCTTTTACTAACCTACAGAAAAGTTTTGCAAGATACGCTCTCAGGATGGAATTGCCCTGAACTCTAATAACCGGCTACAAAGTCTGTCGTTAAAGAAGGGCCAAGTTCTTAAGAACGTTCCCTGGCTTCGCTTATAAATTTAAGAATGGGCAAAGGATTTGAAGCCTTCATGCAAATAAGTTAAATGATAATAATGATGCCAATAGTAGAATACTAGTAGAACTTGGCACAAAGTTATTCTCGTCATTCACAAAACAAAAACAAAGCCTTGGGTTTAAGCATCTTTCTAAAACTTGACCCTTCTTTATCGACAGGCTTCACAGTCGGTTATTAGAATACAGAACAGTTGTGGCAACCATCCTTCTGACTCTATCTAGCAGCACCGCCTAGCCGATAATCGAACATACGACGGCTGGCATTGTACCTCGAAACCAACTCATTCACAAATAAATCGGAAAAACCGCAAGGCAGCAACATGGGACACCTTCTGTTTCTTTTGGTTTCTGTTCCTTAACGACAATATTCCTGCTGTTGGAACAAAATGTGCACAGGAAATTTTCCTGCTGATTTCAAAATCTATTAGAGAATTCTTCGCATCAAAAATTTTTGTCGTCGTAGCACAATCAACAAATGAAAATTATATCCAGTCAGTTCTCCTCAATTTCTGCATAAATTTTCCGGTAGATTCTCCAGCCTTTCAGCCCACGTGAATGTCTGGATACATGCAGCCATTGGTTCATGGTACCCAAATGTTGGTTCGATGAAATTCGGTATGCAAAAGTGTCGTGGAACGTTAATGTCTTTGCGCTGCACGAAAGTTTAATTTTGTCAGTAAGGTCGGTGAATCAATATCATTGTTCAATATTGCCACTAGCGTTGCCTGTTGAGCTTTGCGGCGCCGTTCCAAAGTGTCTAAGCCTAGCAGGCGAAAACGTTCTTGATACGGGGGAAGATTATCCAGGACAAATCCCTTAGAACCATACGGATGAATCTTCTTTGGATGCGTTCGATTCTTAAAATTCAGGTGAGTTGATAGGGCTGCCAAATTATACTTGCATTTTCAAGCGCAGGACGGACTAACGCACAGTATAGCTATTTTAAGCAGTGATGAACCTTGAGATCTCTCCCAATTTCAGCAATAAACCCTAGCTGTCGGGATGCTTTTGAAATAAGAGCAGAATAGTGGAGGTTAAACGCAAGTTTGGTGTTGAGTACGAAGCGGAGGTCGCTAACTTGATCTACCCTCCGAACAGCATTCCCGTCTATGCTGTAGTCGAAGATAATTGGGCTCTGGATGCGGTGAAAAGCGATTTCTTCACATTTTACTGTGCTCACAATCGAGTAGTTCAACTTGCACCAGTTCACGAAGACGTCTAACAATCCTTGCAGCCGGTGACAACCGTCGATGGAACGCACAGGAAGAAACAATTTGAGGTCGTCAGCGTAGATGAGTGCGCTTCCGGTTTCACGCAGTGTAGTAACATCGGTGAAACATAGAATGAAAAGCATTGCTTCCTTGGGGGACATCAGATTTTTTGGTAGACACAGATGAAATGTCAGATTCTAGTTTGACCTGCAAGACTCTGTCGCATAAATATGAACCAATTCACGACAATAGCCGTTGTGAGGCCCCCAGTCGCTGAAGTTTACGTAGAAGGATGCGGTGGTCGATACGATCAAATGCAGCTTTTAAGTCAGTGTATACTGCGTCCACTGGTGCTTTCTCCTCGAGTAACACAATGCACGTGGAGGCGAAATCGAGAAGGTTAGTTGAGACCAACAAACAAATTGACAAAAAAATTTTTTTGAATAGTGCCAAATTTTTTTTATATATTTTATAACCTAGCTTCCTAGCGACAAACAGTCTTCAGAGAAAATGAGTATTTTAGCATATTGAATAACTTTGTAGAACACTCGAAAGCAATAAAAAAAATGCGTGCAAAGTTGTTGAGCATAATTGATTTTCAAGTGCTCTTTTTTAACACATCATTATATTTCGAAACCGGTAAGAGATAGCTAGTTACTATATTCAGCAAAGTTGCTTATTTTAGTATGTCCTACAACTTTTTGGAGAAAAAAACTTAAAGTTCGTTTCACCCTAATAGATAAATTCACGGTCACCCTAATGGTGCAATAAGATGCGCTATATTTTTTTATTAAACTTCTCCGAAGACACTACCCTTGAAAATTAACGCATTTTTATTCAATTGCTAATGTCGGCACTTTTTCGAAACTGGACCACTGCACTGTGCGTCGCCCTAGCAAACGGGAACGTCCGCGAGTTCTTCCAGAAAATCCTTTTTGATGCTGCAATTGTTTTTTTTTTTCAGAAACGTCCTTGAAAAAACCCAAGAAGTCTGTTTCGTTGTAGTTTCCCCTTACGCGTCAGACCGTGTCCGTCGCACGGGAAGATCAGGTGTGCTATGCGTGATGTATGAATTTCAACTCCCAAAACGATACGTTTAAAATTGAATTGCAACGAAACTAAAAGAGCTTTGTTTCTGAAAAGTTACTAAATTTCATGGAATAGGAAATCTAAAGACAATTTTTAGTACAAAATTTTCTCAGCTTTCGTATGAAAGAAACAGAATTGAGTTTACTTGAGTTTTGTACTAGAAAACTAAAAGTTTTCAATAACTCTGTAATGATTCAGATTTAACCATATGCGTAGAACTAAGGATTTGTTTTGTCAAATGTGGTCGTTGATCACCCCTGAAATATTTGTACCGAGCCAATAATTTGGACAGTCGAGTACCTTTTGCTTGTTTTATTATCAATTTTGCTAATATTTAGTCATAGCACAAGTATTACACTCTACGTTTCTGAACGTCTTGACACACCAGCCAGTTGAAAAGAACTGTGATCAATTTTCCATTACCAAACATAACTGTACGACTGTACAACTGTACAAATAAAATTCAGCATTGCTTTCCGTACCCCAAAAAAAAAAGTCGTTGTTCGCAATAATTTTCATTCCCAAATTAAATGACATCATTCCAAACAAGACCCATTCAGCCCGCATGAAGCGGTAGATTTCACATTGAAACTCGATGAAAGCAACCCCCCGATGATGGGTTGCACCGTCCCAGTTCACGGGGGAAAAGCCCCCACACCGATCTTAACTGGCATAGCACTCGAACAATCTCCCAAGAAGGACCTCCGCTCAAGCTCACCTTCCGCGCGCGCGGTTAGACAATCCAGGACCAAACCCTGGAGCATGCCGTGCTGTGTGTGCCTGCTGCTTTTTTTTTTCAATTTAATTCCATCAAATCCAGAGACCTGCGTTTGCAAACAACTTGTCACTGGCATGAACTGCCGGCCGGGTTGAGTCGTTACTGGCCGGAGTGGCGAAGAATGTGCGTGATATGTACGTCCTAGTCGGAAGGCGCTTGGTGCGAACTGTGCGTCAGAAGTGTTCCGGTGCGCGGAAAGCGGAAACGGAAAAACGATGGGACGATAATGGGAAAATGTTTTTCATTCGTGGAAAATTCAATGTGCCTCCCATTAAATGTAAATTGTGTAATTAGAGCTAGAGCCTGGGGGGTGGCATCTTGCCGGGTGAGATGGGCGTGGGCAGGCGAGATCCCCTGCTTGACTTTCAACAAAGTCGGAAAAAAGGCCGGAAAAGCTAGCAAGTTACAACACACCGGGCCGTGATTATTTGCTTTCTGCTAACGAAGTACGGTCGGTGGGTGGCCGAAGGGAGGCAAGACGCGACGGGCTGGTTGCAATTATATTTACTTTTTCCGGCTTGGCTGGCTGGCTGGCTGGCTGGCGCTGGCTTTTACTCAAATCCCCTTCGGGATAGCAAAACGGGGGACTTGTTAATGTTATTTTCCGAACAAGCGAATGTGTCGGCAGTCCGGCTTTTTGTTTGCGTTTGTTAGTTTGATGTTGTTTGTTGTTGTGGGCGCGTTTTTCCAACAGAGTGCCCCGAGACACAAAATGTCTGTCTTTGAATCGTGTTTTTGATGAGCCAGCGCCGGTTTTGCATGCGACTTTATTACCGCCGGGGGAAGCATTGCTGAGCCGGTGCTGGCAGAAAGCGACTCGTTAAAGTGTTGGAAATTATGTGGAATGTTTCCTCTTTTTTTGTTACTGTGCAATAAAATTTACATGCAGCTGAGAATTTTGCGCCCGAGTTGCGGCTGAAGCCCGCCCGGTACAATACAATTTCGAATGCATGTTAAATAGAACGCTCGCTTGTTAAATTTTGATGTGATGATTCTATACATTTTTTATGTTGCTACAGTACCATCCTGAAACTGTCGCCCAGTGTCGCCAGTGGAACTTGAATTGCAATTAATGCAATCGGTACCACCACGCGACCTGGTCCACGTAAGTAACACAGGAACGGTACTCAGGACACTCAAGAACTTGAATAGCAGCCCTATCGCTTCCAAACCAAACATTGACTGGCTGCTGAAACTCAAACCAGCCATTCCTTGGCCGACGGTGGAGGTTGGTGTTGCTCATGCACTTGTTGAACTTGTTATGTAAATAGCAGACTCCAAGTTTGTAATCGATTTTATGACGACAAGATACACACTCGGTACGACGATGCTGACGACGTCGCAAGCCATGACGACGTAGCGCCCTCAGTCTTGTGTGTTCAGACATCAGTATAACAAGCACATGACGGGTGGTGGCCGACAACTAGCGACTTTGATGTGATACGAGATGAAATTGAGCTGTTTACCGGGTGTCATAGATGGTGGATCTACTACTACATTACCCGGACGGTTGCTCCTTCATCACCACCACCTCCACCAGTGACGGCAGAGACCTTTACCCGGTCGGCGCTGCAGCAAGCAAACCAACATCTTCGGCTGGTTAGGAAGCTGAAGTCGAGCAGCTGAAGCGAATCAGACTGGAAAATCTTCGAAGCGTGTATGCTTGACTAAACAGAATTGTGTCATCGGGAAGCAGCGCCTGGCGGATCGAAGCTATCAATGCTGCATTGGCAAGCTAATATTCACTACACGATTGAAAGTCAATTCGATAAACTTATGATTTTGTGATAAATTTTTAAAACTTTTTAGGAAACGTGCCGGTTGAAGAATAAAATTAAATTTCTTCCAGAGATATAGTTTCCTAAAGTAGCCCTTTCCCGAATAAGACGACAACCAGTGAAGCTCATTTTAGGGTATTATTAGTACATACTATAAGCTTATTGAAAAGCAAAAACTCGCCTAATTGATGGGAAGAAACTTTTTTTTTTTTAAATCCGGAGTGATTCGCGATTGGGGCTCAACCACAAATTGTAAACAACAAATCGTTTTATCACACAATCAGCCTTAAAAAGACTGATCCTTGGCAAGAATCCTTTCTTCTGTTTTAATAGTTAGAATTATTTAAAACAAGTTTTTACTAATGGGCGATAGAAGTGTTTAATCAAAACAAAAGCCAGTTTGCAGTTTAGCCCCTCGCATTGTTATGAAGTGACAGGCTTATTTGCAAATCGTTTTGTAAACAGGCGATAGTAAAGAGCGATACTGCGTTGTTTTCAAAACACAGGCGCATTGTAAACAGGCGAAACTAAATAAAAAAATCAAAACAAGGCGAAACAGGGCTGGGCGAATCTCATTGTCAAAATGCTTTGAGGCTCATTCCAAGGGGTTCAACTATAAAACTTTGATTTTGAGCTTGAATGCACAAATTTTATGCAGTATTGTTGTGAAATTATAAGATTGATTTATTCTACACCAATTTATGTCTTTTAACTTGATTTTTGTAACTTTTATTTAAATTAAGATTTGAAAATGTACTGGCAAATTATCACAGTGATATTTCTCATTGCTCACACTTTGTTAGTTGCGCCCTTATCGCGAATCACTCCGGAAATGAACTTTGGTGCACAACACAACCTCCCGCCTTTTTCGAAGGCCTATTGTACACTAAAATCACCTTTAAAGCGAATTTCGGAATTTACGCGAATTTTGGAATTTACGCAATTTTTTACGCGGTTTTGATTTACGCGGAACGTATCCTTCGCGTAAAAAACGACTTGAGTGTATGTTGAAGTCACTTTTTACGTAAAATATACGTATGACGAAAGAAATTCACGTGAGAAAATCGCATAAATTCCGAAATTTATTAAAAACTGTAGTTGGTCAGTTTTTACATAAATTTCGGAATTTATGCGATTTTCTCAAATATTATTACTTACAAGGGAAATAATTTTGAAATGTTTAGATGATGTGACCTCATACAATTTTCAATTACAGGAACGCTGGCTAAAACAACATTTCGCTCACTTCGAGTGACACGAGTAATTAGGTCAGGAGTGGTCCATTAGTGCAGGAGTATTCGTATTAGTCCACTCCATACGTATTAGTACGAAAAGTAAATAGTCAATAGTTATTAATAGTCTAAAATGATCGAATCGAAAGATAAATATACCGAACATGAGGGTTTGAAATGAAAGAGGCTTTCGGAAATCAAAGTTAGATGTTTGACACCACTGTAAAATCCAAGATGGCGGATGATGGTTTGACATATGAGCCACTCTCAAGTATTGTGGTCTATTAACCATTCAGTAAATTTTACAGGAGACGCAATTGTCTAGAACACTATAAAAAAATCTATTTAATTATTTTCTCCAAACCAAGTGATCTAATGTGCAGGGTATAAAGGGATTCAAGATGAGAATACATAAAAATTCCAACTTTTGTACTGCAAAAAGATACGTTTTGTGTAAAAATCTTATTTTTAATATCAAATAGTCAATTGACCACTGTAAGAGAAAGAGGTAACTAATTTAAATATTTCTTCAACCGACCCAATTCAACCAATTGATTGAAGTAATCAATTTCTTTACTAAAACAGAAAGAAACTGAAATTTTGATTTATTGTCCAAATTTCAGTCGCATGAAAAGTGCAGCGAAAATGAATAAAATCTCCAAAGCTCATCTTTTTCAGTTATTCTGACAACCGAAACAGGCTGGGGTGAAAGCGTAAAAAGTGTAGAAGTTTTCAAAAGTGCCTTTAACGTATTCAGAGACGACAGAAATTTTCTCGAATTCGAAAAAAAGTCGGGTCGCAGGGTCCTCATAAATTGCAAAAAATTGAAAAGCCCATGAAATTTATAAAAAAACACGCCAGTATTGATAATTTAACAATATGGTGGGACAAATACAACCAGCTAATTTTAGCAATCAGCGATGCATTTGAAGAGTGCAATTCAACAATTAAGTATGCAATAAATTGCCGCTACCCGCATAACAGTCCCATTTACATACGAAACTCCGTTATGCGTTATGTTATGCGAGTAGTGGCAGTAAAGTCCAGTCCTAAAAACTTCTTCAACTACATGAAAAACAAAGTAAACTCTGACAATTTTTCATCCATAATGCATCTTGATGAAAGTGTTGAGGATAGCTCGGAAAAGATTTGTAAATTTTTCGCAAATTTTTTTCAACAATTCTACATAACATTTTTTTAACAAAATCGCATCCGCGACTATTTCATTTTATCCCGAATTTTCAATGGATATAGGCGTCAACCAAATTCATGTTCAGGACATTTTGCAGGCTTTCTCTTAAAAAACAACTTGGAATGGACTTTACAGCTCCTTTGTTTTGGCTTTTTAACTTCCCAAAACTATGGAAAAGCTCATTTCCAGTGCTTATCTTTAAATCGGACTAGAAATCTGACGTATGTACGTATTGTCATAATCTCTTGTATTCCAAAACTTTTTAAAGCAACTTTTCAAAGGACGCTGGACTACGACATTGTCAGCGCTATTCATAGACTATTCATTAAATGCAATGGCTAATGCAAACCATGTAGAAGCACTTTATACGAACTTTAGCAGCAAGATATTTGAAAGCACTGACGTACTAATGCTGCTTTTCAACTTGCAAAAAATTGAAATTGGACCAGGGCTTCTGAAACGGCTTAAATCGCATATAACTAATCACCAACAAATAATTAAATTTAACGGAAAGAACGTGAATACAATTCAAGTCACTTCTTGGGTCCCTCAAGGCTCTCATTCGGAACCTTTTTATTTTATATGTAAACGACATTTCCTTCGTTTTCAAAGAACGCAGAGTACTAATATATACCGACGACATAAAGCTCTTTTTGGAAATAGGAAATAAAGAGGACATCAATGCATTCCAGAAGGAAATACACATATTCTACATCCCAAGTAACAATTCTAAGTTTTATTCGGTTCCTCTAGTGACCTTCATAACCAATTTCATAAAACCGCTAATAAAACTCCACCAGACCCGCAACTCCGCTAATAAAACTCCACAAAACCGCTAAAACTAACTCCACCAGAACTTCCTGATGACCGATATAAAACTGCCTTCCGACCAAGTGGCCCACTCCTCTCATGGTTTTTATAACCTCTATAAAAAAAGCTAAAGATTTCTTGTCAGATCATCCTGATCGATTTGGTTTATAGCGACCATATGAGAATAGTCCATAGAATATTCAATAAATTCTAAGCAATTTCGTTGGTTTTCAGCATGTGCGCACTAAATTTTATCGTGCATATTTATATAATAGGTGGATAAAATCAACGCGCCTTCGAAATTTTGCAATTTTCGAAAACTGGAGGTTTTTACAAAATAAATTTATTCAGGATAACCGATTAATAATAACTTTCTTTCTGCAAAACACTTTGCTTTGATCAATTCCTGTTTGCGAATATGGCAATTTGGTCTCACATAACAAAAAAGATTTTGGTACTGAACTATAATATTCTTCTTAACAGCGGCAATAAATTTAATAGCTCATTAAAACTATAAATCTGTTTGTTTGACAGTTTGACAAGCAACCATTATAAGAATAACATTGATTGGTGCGCCATATGACAAGGCTTGTTGGCGACAAAATCTGGACACCTCTATTTTGCAATAAAACAAATTTGCTAGACGTTTAATCCATGAAACAATTTTATATCATTTATGTGTGTATCGTTAATAATTATCAAACAAATTAACATTACTTATTTCGTCTGCATGAAAAATTGGCGAACTTTGGAGTTTACCCTTGCCATGAGGGTCAGTGCAGACTTGTGGGCAACCAATTTAGCTGCGTTTGTCCAAGATTTTCGAAATTTATTTATAGTAGTTGCTTGTTGTTTGTGCTGGGACAGCTCTCTCATCACCAAAGCCCAATACCGCTCGATGGGGCGTAACTCTGGACAGTTAGGTGGATTCGCCTCCTTCGGTACAATATGAACTCCATTAGCATCATACCATTCCAAAACATCTTTGGCGTAGTAACAGGATGCCAAATTAGGCCAAAACAGCGAGGGTACATCATGGCTGTGTAGGAACGGTAACAATCGTTTCTGCAGGCATTCTTCACGGTATATTTCCTTGTTAACCGTTCCCGTAGTGATGTAACTTTTGCTTGCTCGACCACAGCTGTATTGTCCCAAAATGCTCTGCAACGCCATTCCGTTTCATGGCAGTGTAAACAGACATACCAGGAAGCTGTTTAAAGTCCATTAGGACATACGTTTCATCGTCCATTGTAACGCATAGAAACTTCGTTAAATATTCGCGATAAAGCTTACGAGCGCGTGTTTTGGCCGTCGTATTTTGCTTATCATTACGGTTTGGCACAGTCCTCACCTTGAAAGACTTCATGCCTTGTCGTTGCTTAGAAGTGTGCACGAATGTTGGCGACATTTTTGTTTTACGAGCAATGGTACGTACAGAAAGATCTGGTCTCCTCCGTAATATTTGTTTTACCTTCGCAAACTTGTGGTGATTCCTCAGATCCGTTTTTGTTCCACTTCCCGTCTTCCTAGCTGTTGTCAAGCGAGTATCGAACGATTTTAAAACACTGTGAACAGGGCTGGGAGGAAATCCAAGCTTTTTGGCAAGATTTCTTAACGAGAGATCCGGATTTTCATTGCGGCCGCACACAATTGCTTTTCGCACCTGCTCTTCTTTCGACGCCATTTTACGCTGAGCACTTGTAATATAAACGAGTGTTATATTTTCAGAAAGAACAGACATACGTCTACCACTCTGCAAAATATTTCACTTATTGTTAATGGATTTCCGAAGCTGTGTGTGTTTAGGGGTGTCCAAATTTTGTCGCGAACAAGCCTTATTGCTACACCACACGTATGGTAAGTTTATAAGAGACGTGATGCAGCCAATTAGTTTTATCGTAGTAAATTACGCAACCACAATAAATTTGCTTTAAGAACAGTTTTACTATGGTTTTATAGCATGTTATAAGTTTGTTTTGACTCGTATCCTCTTGGTATTGCGTAATACCATATAAAAACTAGAGGTAATGATTAATACCGCAATAAAACCTTTTTACAATTCACCTAAACCAAGTGCCTTTGGAATTGTTACTTGAGCATATGGTGTAAAAAACTTATTAGAACCTAATGTCAAAACCCAAGCAGTACACTTTAAGTCCATTTAGTTGAGGCAACCGGATTACGACTAAAATTAGTCATATATCGGTCGCCACAACAGCTTTATAACAAACGTGTTAGTAGGGAAAAAGCAACCTACTATCATTTAGCAAAAAAATAATTACACCAGAAATCTCAATCGGTTAGGAAAATGTAGAAAACAGTAGAACAGTAGAAAAATGTGAAGAAGTTAGGGATATTGGAATTATCTTAGACTCTGAACTAACTTTTTTCGACCAGTATAAAAGAATAATGCACATACTAGGTTTTATTAAACGCTTTAGCTACAATTTTTTGGATCCATATACACTCAAAATATTATATATTACCTATGTGTGGTCAATACTGGAATACTGCAGCATTGTATGGTCATCTTTTTCAATCACGGACGCAGCAAGATTAGAATCAGCACAAAATCTATTTCTCTTTTATTTTCTTCAAAATAAGGTTGGAAAATGTTTTCTCTTCCATCATATGATGCACGCTGCATACTTAGAAATATACATTATTAATCATTAAAAGAGTGTCGTAGATATGCAGTGGTGTTATTTGTAAATGATATTGTGTTCATCGTATTGACATGCAATAATTGCTTTTTCAAAACGGGGATACCTGCAAGAAGTCAATCGAGCTTAAAGCTATTTGAATATGCAATATAGTCGGAAATATCGGTAGGATAGCGTTTTAGATACACCACATGCTTGACGTAGTACCACTTATGGTGGGTTTCTACGATCAAACTTTAAATATTAAGGGGAAACCGAAATGACTCAAAGATGGCTGGATAAATGGCTACCGTTCGATGCATGTATTGTTTTGTGCCTGTATTGCATCTGTATTGGCAGAGCACGTAATCAGTGCTTCCAATGCTGTCATAGTTTCCAAAAACTTGTCATTCCATTGATCGACCCGCTATATATTAACAAACGCTCAGCAAAACATAATTGCTAATGGAAAATAAATTCAAGGGATCATATAGATCATCACGTGTTCATAAAACGTATAATCTGGAATTAGTTAATAGATATTTGGTTGCGCACTTATTTCGTTGCCCTAGCGCTTTCCGAAAAAACAGCACCATGAGCTCAAAGCTTGGCCACATCAATGAGCTTTTAAAGAACTTTCTGCTTTTACCGCATCGATTAGCTTAGAGAAAGTAAACAAACTATAACAGCTGACCAGCATTCAAAAATTCGCCTTCAATGCAAACGAAATTAGCCATCCTGTTGATCCTATGCATTTTTCAGTTGCTGCTGCAAATCTTAGATGAATCGGAATGTCTTGATAAAGAAAATAAACCATATTTCGGGATGTTCGTAGTCGGTGCGGTTGGCTGCAGATCAGCTGTGTTTATGTTTGCAAGCTCTGCCCATTTGACATATATTACCAATACTAATGCAACATTCAAATAAACGTTTAGGTTTTTAGCGAACACATGAGATGTACAGTACAGTGTTTGTCGCTCTAACACAATAACGTTAGCCACTTTCGGTGTCGCCTTAAGGAAAACTTTTTTTCACGGTTGTGACTCATGTATAGCCAAAAAGCAAAGCAAAGTCTAGGTGCTACATTCCGTTAACGAAACTTGACCTTCTGTTTTCTATACGACAAACTTCGCAGTCAGCTTCCAGATAACACAAAATCATAAAAGAAAGTTCACATTAAATCGTATGTATGTCAATTTTACATTGGAATTATATAACGATTAGAGTATGTCAAAACAAAATCAAGTGGACAATAAGTTGTTCTGCAGTCATGCGTGTCATCATATACAACGCATGACTGTGAATTATAAAGCATTATACTTAGATGATTGCAACATTAAGTTATAGCTTAATCATATATTCAGGAGTATTACGTTGCGTGTTTTAAAAACCACGCAAGATAGAATTACAAATGGTTGTATAAATTTTTGCACGTATATTGCCTCCACTTTGGTACTTATATGTTCTTATGTGGTGTGAAATATAACTTTTTCGTTCAGATTTGATTTCGTATTTCTCAGTGGCAATCGAGATATAAAAACCAAATTGTTTACTGGGCTGTTAGAGTACAGATCAGTTGTGGGGCTAGTGCTACGAGCCTACTAACTCTAACAGATTCTCCTTACTGAGATTCGAACCAACGATGACTGGATTGTTAGTCCAGTGAAGTTAGTCTAAGTAGTGCCTGCAACTCGCAACTTTCATACACTTACCCCACTCTTCGCTTTCCGTTTGTACTCAGCCAAAAATAGTCAGCAACACCTTTCGTTCAAATACGGCAAGTGCACATATGTACAGTCTCAAATCCAAACTGCATCGCCAGTTTTTGCGGTCGAATATAAATGAACCCCAAATATATGAACTGATCAACCACCTCCAGTTCATCACCATCAATAGTCACTGGTCGTGACACGTAAACGTTGTAAACGTTGTTTTCTCTGGAGCCTCTTCCTACCATATATTTGGTTTTCGACGCATTGATTTGTAACCCAATCCTGCAAGCCTCCGTTTCTAGTCTGACGTTCGTTGCCTCCGCCGTCCCAAGATATCTAGTAATGATGATGCGAAGGCTAGAAGCTACTCTTGCTGAAGATCATCCAGAGTAACTTTCACCAGCCACGTCAGTTTGTGCGGGAAACCGTACACGTGCATTACCTTCCATAGCTGTTTGCGCTCGACTGCATCGTATGCTGCCCTGAAATCCACGAAATATGATGCTTGGGCGCGTTGTACTTTCGACATATCTAGAGGATTTGTCGGAGGGTCTAAGCATACTATAAATTGTTATTTTATCAGAATAAACAAAAGATTATCGCCTTACGTAGTTCTACGCCAACGCCAACTATGCGGTCGTGTCTGATCGTCTCTGTTTTTTTTTTTTTGTTATTTGTAGAAATACAACTTTATTGAGATAAAATGGTTACAAATAAATGATTCAAAACATCACCCGTCGCTAACTTTTTTCCAACTTTTTACCATCATCTTTGGCAGAACTCAAATACCGTAACGGTGAAAGTCTTGAAGTCTTTTTTTTTTTGTTTGATTATAGTCACTTTAACAGCTTGTGTCTTTCGTGATTTCTGCGGGGTTGGGATTTGAACCCGGGTCCTCGGTGTGGATGCTAACCGCTACACCAGGATTGACTCGCTTTGAAGTTTTTTGAAGCTGTTCATGAATTACGCCATATGAATCATGCGATATCTGGTGAATATGGCGGGTAGCGCAAGACTTCTCATTTGAGTTTCAACAGATTTGGCAACGTGAGTCCGAACGTTGTCATGCTGTAGAATCACTTTTTCGCGCCTCTGTTCTAGCGATTTCAAAAGCTCATGATTAATAACACGAAAGTTACCCGCCAAACGATTTCCAAGCAATTGCATTCGTCTGAAATGATTTAAAAGTAAGAAACTTGTGTTTCTTATTATTTGTGACCAAGAGACGCTGTGCTTCGTTTTTTCATCACCTTTGTGAGCAGCTGCTCCACCAAAAAAAGGAAGAGTTTTCTGTGTCGCATCATGACGGTCATGCTTCTACGCCGTAAGCTCGGTCGAATATTCACGCTGTGAAGGTTATGCTGTGTATTTCGTCTCTACAATCAAGTGATCAGTAGATGCCACCACTTAGTAGATAAAAACGAATGTTTATTAAAACCAACTTACATCCCTTTTTTCTCGTTTAATGTTTGAATCCGAAACTGTGCTTATGTACGTAACGCTTCTAAATGATAACTGATAATAAATATTCATGTTTTATCCCGAACTGAATTAAAATTGTAGTTTATTGAAATGGGCCACCATAAAAATATTGTGAACGTGAGCAATTTTCACCATAAACATTGTCACTCAAGCGTTACCTAGCACATGTTGTTATTGAGGAAAATCTCCCATAGTTGCTCACTTTTTTCAGGTTTGCCCTGCTATTTTCCACAACATATTTACTCTCCCTACCAAATGTAACAATAAGTAACTGAAATTCGTATCCACTCTCCCTTCTCCCACGTAATTTACGTACGTTGTGCTCAATCCTCGATAGCATTCAGTTCCAAGGATTCGGTTTAATAAATTTTCCGTTAGCTGTAGAGCACCGTAATAGCTTCCAGACTCGGTGAAAGCACATCGTGGTTTCACGTTTCCAATTTCATTCCTTCTAGCGTTTCGGTTGCCAGCTAATTCTGATAAATATTTGTGTACACACATCACTGCTGCAGCAGACATTGGTGAAATAAAAATAAACGAAAAAACCCTGTGTCAAAATCATTGCCCCTGCGGATTTTTCGGAAGCAGAAAAGCGAACAACCAGCTGCACGCTATGGATACCGAGAAAAACGAGCATCATGAATAAGTAGATAAGATCCCAAATACCCGCCCCGAAATGGCGCCAGCCGTCAATTCGGTAAAGTCGACAACGAAACTATAAAGAAGAATTAAAGACCGGAAATATTGCCTGGTGCTGTCGCATAACTTGGCTGTCTACTTTCGCCGTGCGATTGGCGCTGGAGATTTGGGTTGTACCATAATTTACAGAACGATTTGCCCTGTAAAATGCATCGACGACTAGCAATGTTAACCTTCCCGTCATCAGGTTATCTCTCAACTTAGTGACATTGAACAATTTTACAATCAGATTACATAGCTCCAGCTGTTCAAAAGATCCATTATGATTAAGGCTAGCAATATTCCACTACCATCAGTCGTATCTAATATCGTAGTTCGCCGAAATCATCGCAGTCAGATTATCTCGACGAATATTTCCGCCCAGTGATCTGTATTGACTTCAGCAGAGGAACTGTCTACATCCGACACGGGCCCGCCTCGTCCGAACATCAGCCAAATATCGAATCGTCGTCATTTTCAAGAGTGATTTTACCCCGTGGCCGTCCCGTTTTGCGCAAGCCATATAATCCAATAGTTTCAATCGGAGAATGGATCTTGAATTTCTCCACCCACGGCCACAGCACAGCACCCAGGAAAGTAAAACATCAAAAGCAATTGACGGTATCTGAGGCACGGAGCACGCTTCACAGCTCAACAGACCCATCAGCACGGGTCTCTTCCGGCTTCGAAACGGCACGCGGGCAAAGACGCGCCGGCCGGCGGCAGCAGAGGCGGTTACTTTCCTCGAAGCGCTATCGATCAGACGACGACGACGACGCCGATGCCGGTGCCGGGCAGTTTGTTTCGCAAAGCTCACACTTCAGGTTTCAAATTACGAATCCGGTGCTGGCTAGTCGGAAAATGACGGCCTTTGTTCGTATAGGGTGCTCGGTACTTCCTTTTCTCTCTCTCTCGCTTGGGCTGTCTCACTCTCCTTTTATCTACGATGCTAGTTTGTTTGCATATTGAAAACGTTGTTAAGTTCTCATTGAAAGTTTTCCTTATTCGTCAGTTAACTACGGTTGTTTAGTGTTTGTTATTGTTGATTTTATTACTTGCATTTTGATTGCCCAGTTGTCAAGAGTTTGGTGTACGTAGATTGACTTACTAGCAGCGAGTATAACACTATGATTAGAATGATTATAGAACAGTCCATAAAACAGATCTAAAAGAAAATAATAGTTTTTAGATAGTCTATATGGACCTTGTTTCCATGAAGTATGTAAAACAGTTAGCATTTACTTTCAATATTTACCCTATAATATAATATACAAATATTGCAATTCCACGTAAAAAGTGTTATCGAAATTCAAAAATGCTCCGCTTTATTTTAAATTTTGTTACACAGAATCTTAAAAAAAATAATCAAAACGGATAGGGTCGCTTAACTTTTGAACAGATTTTAACGGTTTATGTACCAATCGATTCACAAAACAGGTAGCAAAATGGTAATTAGTATAACTTAGTTTTTCAATTGATAAATTGTGAAAATCGACGAATAATTTCAAGCATACATACACACATTTTCAGTGTGATCGCCTTATTTCCCAGACACAGACGACAACTGGACAAACACACTTCCTAGCTACTGAAATTTTGGTTATTTCTATTTTCGGAAAAAAGTGACCAAGTTCCCCCGTTCCAACAGGACGGAAACTATTTTTGTCACCTGAACCTAGACTAATATGATGTCCTGAAAGTAAACCGGTTTGGAAACAACACCCGCGCTTTGAATGATTGGATGGATATGCTGTTGCAATATGTTCAGAATTGATGTCTTGTAAGAAATGGTGATGAAAGTGATGTAAATTTTGCGCTTTGTCTTCATTTTTTTCCGATTTATTGTAGGTACCAGATTTACCCGAAAATAAAAAATGAAACAAAATGAACAAATTTCATTTAATTGAACAGCACAGTATCAAACCTTACATATTTCATTAAGCATCCACCAATAGGCAAATATTTTTCTAATGCCAGCATGCCTGTTCAACGGCAAATATTTCTAGAATAATTTTTTCTTGTAATAGGGTTGCTGCTGCTTCGTCGTAATTGCCTATTCCCGTCCTATCCAACACGAATTATTGAAAACATCAGCATTTTTATGACACACAATGCAAAACTGATTATTCCCTAATATTTTAGTTTGTTGTCTATCATACGCGATCAAGCAAAGTGAGCTGAGATCTTTAAATGCTTTTTTAGTCCTACCAGCCTAATTTCCTATGTTTTTTCGTGCGACGAAGAAGAAAATGTCGACTAATCGTTTTAATTTCCGCCATTCATAAATGAAAACAACTCACGCAAGGCTTTGTCGTTATTCTACAGCCAGGAAAACTTGCCTGACCTGCAAAAATTTTGCAGAATAACATTTGTCATGCCATCCTACACAAATACATGCGCGTTAGCTTCGTAAACATTGTTGTGATTTTTAGTTCGGACGATAAAAATTTTTTGATAGACGGATTTTAAAACGGTACGACGAATTTAAGAAATAAAGTCAGTTACGTAATTTCAATAATATGCTTAAATAGTCGCTTTTCAGTGATTTCAAAGTTCACGGATCGGAAGGTAAGTGTGTTTTAGTCAAATCAGCACAAGAACTTTCGGAGTATTCATTAAATCCATCCAACAAATGACGAAAATTAGAATGGCTTTACTTACTACGACGGGAATTAGAAATAAACCCTAGATAATGTTCTCTTTGGGAAAGTGAGAAATTGTCTGGTGCGAAGAATGATGCAATTAGATGAACTGGTCCAAAATATATTGGGTTGTTCAATGCCGGATGGGACTCCAGCTTAGGATCTTTCGGTTGCCGGCTGAATGTTTTATTGCTCTAAACGGCCGCTACTCGCATAACAGTCCCATTTTCTATGGAGTTTCCTATATAAATGGGACTGTTATGCGAGGACCGGCAGTAAACTACTGCCGCATTCTTATGTTAGGTAGTCTAATATCTAATTTTATTCTTATGCTCCCAATCCTATTATTCCAAAAAAAGAGTTAAACATCTTGACCGCATACAGAGTCAGATACAAGTACAAAAAGAAAAAAAATAGATAATGTGCTTAAACCTCCTCTGTTTTGAAGAGTTTAATGAACGCAAACTAGTTCTAAAAATAACAACTCAGATTTATCCGGCTCAGAATGCTTTAGTTAATTATGCTTTTTGCTTGACCAACGATTTAATAAAATGTATGTAGCGCCTCTTATAATTGTACTTTGAATAAATCTTGAGTTTTCATGCATACAATAAAACTGAAAACAAATAATCAATGTAATGGCCAGTTATGCAATCAATTGGTGCAATAGACTGCTAAATCTTTGCTGTTTCTAGTACAGATGAACAGAACTCAGCATTGTCATCATGAAACCAACGATTCGAGCGAATCACTTGCGTTTAAGTTCGTTTTGTTCTCTACATGAATGAATGAATTCACGGTAATAGTGAATGAAATCAAATGTAAATCACTCATTCATTTTGAACTGTCGACATCGGCAAACGAAATTACAACAAAACCTAAGCCCTGCTACGAAGTTTTAATTAATTTCCTTCAGCCATGTTTTGGTCGATTTTAAAAATCAGGCATTTAAAAAAAACTGTACTTTGAGATCTACAATATCAGTCAAGAAAAAGAATTGACTGACTGACTGATTGGTTAGTCGAGCAATCATTCACTGCACTGCAATTCATGAATAAATTGTTTTGAAGGGTAGAAAACTGAGAAAGACATACACTGTCAGCGGTTCAGTAGTCTTACCCATGGGCTGACAGATAAAAGAATACTACCAGGGGTAAACGGTATGCGTCGAATGCGTTTTATATTCGCCTTCATGCAGGGCTGTACATTTTTTCAAGCATTGATAATGACTAATACTATATTTTTTACGTAGAACTACATCTTATCGCAGAGTGTCATCCCATAATTTAGATTCTAGGTAGCGTCACAATTATGTGTAAAATTTGGAATGGCAATAGCTCTGCCAAGTATAAATGGATTTTCACGGTTTAGATACGGATACCTTATAATAGATGTAGCAATTATGTGATTTTTATTACAATTTTCGTTTTTAATCACTAATTGGTGAAAATTAACGAAAAGTTTCAAGATGAAACTCCCCTTGGATTACCTTTCTTTAAACAAAAATTGTAATTTTCTCCACTGTATTTCATTTTCTCAGCCTAATCTTTTGCATCGCAAAAATAGTTTGTGGAGTAATTTAAACTTCAGTACCGCCATCCGAGGTGACATTGGACCACGGGGGTGAGATTGTGCCAAAAATCAACAATGTTTGTTTTTAAAAATAGATTAGATCTATGCAAACAGATGGCTCAAACTGGTAAAACGTCATCAACGTGGAAGGGCTAGTAATAAAAACAATCTTTGAATGCTGTAAAGTAATAACATAGCAGCAGTTCTGTTCTTGATTTTATTAAATTGTTTGATGAAAAAATACATATTTTCGAACTCATCTTTTCCCAAAGAAGATTTTGGTAGTTCGATTTTGGCATGCCCAATATTTGGCATGGGTCGATTTTGACAACAAAAGTAAGTATTCGGTTTTGGCAACACAAAATATTTCACGCCCGAAAATACATATAAACATTAATCAGTTTCCTTGTACGTGTTCTGAATGTCAATAAATGATGCACTTAGTATATGCATGAAAAAAAGTTTGTAGTTATAGAATGTTTCGAATGTAATATTTTCATTGTCATAGGCCTAAATCTTACCACAGGATATCAAAACCTCACTGGCATCGGCCGGACAGCTCTTGCCGGGCTTTCTCATTATAAAATGGTGGCAATCGTGAAAGAATCCTTGGTCGATGATAATTAGGTAGTCAATTTTTAATGCATTTGTATTCAACTAGTTGAGCCCAAATCTTACGATCCGGAAAATATAAATAGTAGAGCAGTCGAATCAAGCAGTCGAGTCAAGCAGCTGAGTCGAGCAGTCGAGTTGAACAGTCGGGACGAGCAGTCAAATCGACCTGCCTAGTCGTGCAGTCAAATCGACTGTCTAGTCAAGCAGTCCAATCGAACTGTTTCATCGGAAGAGGCGAACCAGCCGCAGGCTGAAAACCTCTCTAATATAGAATTAAAAAAAAAAAAAACTGTTTCATCGAGCTGTACAATCGAGTTGTCCAGTCGAGCTGTCAAGTCGTGCAGTTAAATCGAGTAGTCTAGTCGAGCGGCTGAATCGAGCAGTCGGTTTGAGTAGTAGGTCGAGCAGTTGAATCGTGCAACCGATTCGAAAAATCGAATCGACCAGTTGAATCGTGTAGTTCAGTCTAATCGAGTCGATCTGTCAAGTCGAGCAGTTTAGTCGAACAGTTGAATCGAGTAGTCTAGTCGAGCAGTTGAATCAAGCAGTCCAAACGAGCAGTCAAATCGAACAGTTATCTCAAGCAGTCTAGTCGAGCAGTTGAACAAACTGTTCAGTTAGCAGTTAAATCGAGTAGTAAGTCGCATCCTATACGAATAGTCACATCGGTCAGTTGAATCGAGTAGTGCAGTCGAGCATTCGAGTCGACTGGTTCAGTCGAGTAGTCGAGCAGTTTAGTCAAGCCGCCGAGTAGAGCAGTTGAATCAAGCTGTTGAATCGAACAGTTTAGTCGAGCATTCGGGTAGTAGTAAGTAGTAGTAGTAGTAGTAAGTCGAGCAGTCGAATCGAGCAGTTGAGTCGAGTAGTCCAGTCGAGCAGTTAAATCAAGCTGTTCAGTCAAGTCGATTGTCCAATCGAACAGTCCAGTCGATCAGTTCAGTTGAGCAGTTCAGTCGATCAGTTCAGTTGAGCAGTCCAGTCGAGTAATCAAATCGAGCAGTCTAGCCGACCAGTCCAGTCGAGCAGTCTAGTCGACCGGTTGAGTAATCGAGCAGTCCAGCAATCGACCAGTGAGGAGACTGAGAGTAAAACCCATTGCTATAGAAGCATGGTGTCCTGTCACTCCCTGCCAGGGGCCTGTTTTTAGTTACCGATAAACCTTTTATGACGTCCTGTTAGAGACTTGGTTTTGGCTACAGACAAGCCTCTTATATAGAAGACTAGCTGTAACCCCGCGCGTCGCCTCGCGTCTAATTGAGAGCAAATTGGTGGTACGCTATGTAACGCTAACGCTATGTAACTCTATGAGGTGCAACTACGTTACTTTTGCTCGTCTTGAATGTAATCTGGTATGATTGGTTTGAGTCTTAGCTTAATGTGGGCGATTATTACCACGAAAATACATATCTTGCTTGTCTGGTTTTAATTGATGCTTTTCGGTGAAAATCGTTTAAATAAACATGTTTCAAGTTACCGTTTCTGCCTACTTATTTCGGCCATCATCAGAACTATTTATTAAAAGAAAATACAATAGACAATGTTCTGTTAAACAACACACTAAAATATTAACTTACATTTTCTTAAACATTTGATACACAAAAATTTTATTTGTTATTAATTTAAAGATTTTCTTGAGTACAATTACAATATTTTTTGTTTTCATACAAATAATTTGAATAAGCAAGCTCCTTACTATATAAAAACCAACTTTACGTGGTCCTACGTTAATACGGCAGTAGTGTCTCAGACGCAACCTTCAACTTTTTCTGATCATTTATCGAAAACTTTATATGATCGAAAATATTCTTCTTTTCATGGTTCCATGGTGTGCAGACCAAAGAGCATTCCCCCATTTTTACCATTTTTTTTAGAAAGCTGAGGACAGTCAGTCCACAATATGGGTCACACATAATTATGGGTCTTTTTAGCTTATTATGTCGATTTATGCGTGAATACTGTTGTACTAATTGATTGATAAAATTGTTGCTCATAAGTAGCATTAACAATTTGATCAATCATTAGGTGATATTCAAACGGAAATTAGCAGCAAAGCTAAAATGACCCACAATTGTATGTGACCCATGATTGTGGACTGACTGTATATGTTACATAACATAATAAATATTTAGAAATATACAATTTTTTGTGTTTGGAACAGAACACGCTCTTTTTAGAGAAATAAAACTGGGATAATTCAATGGGGACGCATGCTGTTTTGGCTGAAGAAAACAGATATTTCTAGCAAAAAAAAACGAATACAGTGTAGTTTCGAATTTGGCATGGTTCGATTTTGGCAACAAAAGTATCCGTTTTTGGCAACACAAAATATTTCACTTCCAAAAATATGCTTAAATATCAGTCAGTATGTATGCGGAAACATGCTTTAAATAACGAAACAATGATAATGCCCTCAGTGTATTAATTAAAAAAAGTTTGCGGGTATAGAATGTTTCGAACAATAAAGTTTTTATTGCCGTAGGACTACGTCTTACCGCAGGTTGCCAAAACAATTTCTTGCATCGGACGAATACCTCTTGGCGGACTTTTTAAACATAAAATGGCTGCAACCGTTGAATAATAACATTTTTTGGTCTACACGCTATAATAACAAGTAGCAACCCAACTAACAATGGTAGCTGAATTGCAAGAGCAATGGCTGTTTACGAGTTGGTTTAAAGCGATCAAAGTTGCATAAAGTAAGCACTCAAATGGTGTTTAAATAAACGATGTTTAAGCTACTTTAAGTTTTTCAAACCAGTTCTCTCCCAAAAGCTGATAAACAAGCTTAATAGCAGATTTTTCTGCTAAATAATCTGCTTCTAAACAGCCATAAACATCAAACCATTTTAAGGCTGCTTAAAGGTGTTAAAGTGTAGAGTGGGAGCTTTCATTAGACTCACAGCTTTCAAACTACTTGAAGGCTGCTTAAGGGTATTAAAGTGGCTTTATAAACTTCTACCAAGTTTTCTTTCGGCTCACAGCATACATAGTGTCAGATCATAGAATTTCGCAATTCGGCTGACAGCAAAAGTTTGTCAGTTATCGACATTATCGACTGCTTCACGCTAGGTGGGCTAGGCTTCAGGTGTAAAGATATTTTCACTGTCTGTTCTGCAGATGCAAATGGGGCGGATCATACGGTGAGTGCTTATGGATCAAAAGATGGCGGGTTCAATTCTCGGAAAAAAAGACATGCATATTTAATTAGTTAGCTTACTTATACGAATTAAAGTTATTCGAAATTAAAATATCGCGCTCGACAATGTTCACGGCAAAATAAAAATGACGCGTTCCATTTTTTTAAATTTAAAAATAGATTTTTTTTGGCTGCATAAAGGTTGATGAATCGTTGATTAAGCGGCTGGACGAGCATGTTGCAAAACTATTTCTCGTTCTAAAAATAGAATTGACAGCATTGCGCAAATTGGCTATTTAAAAGCGCGCAAAACTCTCTATTAAGCTTCATCGCAGCTTCGGAAGCGGCTTTTAACAGGTCTGAAGCTTGATAAAATCACCAGATTTAGATGTTTAGGAACTGAAAAAAGGTTTTTATTTCTAAACCTAAACCATAATTCAGCCACAGGTTGAATAAAATCAGCCTGAAATTGTTACTTGGGAACTGTTCCCTTCACTTTTTGTTCCGCCCTAAACTTACTATAAAACGCGATTGTTTGATTTATTTCTTCTACCATTGCTTTCTTATATTAGAAAGACTACCGTTATAAAAATTATTTTTACTTTAAATCTGTTTATAAATTATTTATCGTTAATATTGACTATGCTATGTACGATACAGTTAAAAATTCTTCATCCTAAAAGTGATTTCAAAACTTTTTCGCACAATAACAAGTTCAACCATATATCATTCAGTCAGCACTTTTACCCATTTGCTTAATCCAATGAACCCAAACAGACCGATAGATTCGAACTATTTCAGCACCGTCGTCCAAAGAACCCATTTGCCAACCGGACAAATTTATAATCCTCCCGGAGGGGATACCCTCTTCACTAACTGGACGCAACCATTCCTCCCGTCGCGTCGCGCCGCGCCGGATGCCGGTCAGTTCCTCTACCTGTCGTTACCGCTTCCCAACCTATCTAGCCATCTTCACTGCCGACACTGCCACTAGGAGACGTTGGCTGAGTTGTTCACTCGTCATCCGCGGGCTCCTGAAGATCCCGCCGCGCCACACCGCTTGCTCTCGGCCGAAAACTAGCCAGTCGTCTCGTTTTTGCCGTGCAGTCGTTAAGATCAAAGCCACGGCCAGCTAGATTCTATCGGCTCTCTCAACTCAAACCCCTTACGTTTGATGTGCCAATTTTGGAACAGCGAGTGAACTTTTCAATCAACATATTTGCGCTAGATAATGTTCTTGGCCGGGGGTTCTATCGAGTGGTACGCTCGCCGGTCGGGGAGAGACGAAGGTAGGGGAGGTGGGGGCGGTGCACGATATCAATCATCTAATGAGAATCACTTTTCAACTTGAAGCGAAAGTGCCTTTCCTTTCTTGTTCAGTTTTACCGGTTTGTTGTGCTTTTGCCTCACCATTATTGGCGTTCCTTTGGTAGTTCATTTTCGTTACCGAAACACACTCCACGCTCCGTTGCTCTGCTGGCCTTCTCGTCTCATTTTTCATCAGAATCTGATATGTGATTACTTTGTTGCTTCAGGTTCGGACTTTGTTCTGGTGAATGGTTTCCTCGAAGCGCCGATGAATGGAGTAGATGAAACTAAAGGTAAATAATCGGTTTCGTAGCTCTCCACTTGACGTAAAACTTTTACCGAAACCGACCGACGGGATGGATACCGCTACGGGTCAAGATCTGGTCTAGGGCGATCAAGAACTACAAACCGCAGCGCAGGCAGAACAAACTGTTTAATCATGTAGGCTGAAGATCGATGCTTGTCATAAATCGAATAATGATTGGGTACCTCGAAGGCATGAGAGGGCTTACCCCGTTCTCGACTTCTGGTCCACTTGGGAAGTAGCGCTAGCGTGCGATGTGTACGGGAAAACACGTGGAATAAATCATGTAGCACCTCTACCGGGATCGTCTACCAAAAAAAACGTTTCCATAGAATGGAAAGTAAACAGAATGTTACTGCCCTTTTACGAACCAAACCTAACAAATGATTTAGAGTCTAACGGGAGATCAACATGATTACAATTGGTCCAGAGCAAAGCAATCGGAAGGCGGAAAAAACGCCGGTGTCTAAATAAATGTCTGTGAGTTCAGAAAACAATTTGTTCGGAGTCATCGCTCACGATTTGGAATGAAATTGAAAGTTCCTCGTTGGATCATAAATACAACATGAATAAAAGATGCTTCGGTGCTTAGCTGTGTACAAACGATACGAGTTTGTTTGCTTTGGAACAATTCCTTTGAAGAGAAAAAAAAGAAAACATGCAACGAGAGCTAAACTGTGTTGAAATTCTAAGCACATAATTGAAATTTTTGATTGAACTGTATTCATTTGTCATTATTCAAAAAGGCAAACAAAATCTATCACCACTACAGCCCAACAACTAGACAAGCTATGCAGAAACCGTTAACACTGGGATTATCTGAGCAGATCTACATATTTTATTTTTCGCTTTTCGAGAAACAATTTCCAGTCCAATCTGATATGCACTAAGCTGTCCATTTGATTAATGATTAGTTACGGAAGCGTTGATTTACTGCAGTCTCATAACTTTAGCAAATCTAAAGAACTGACAATGCGAAATGAATGAGTTTAACTACGTAACACGGCAAATATCTTTATGAATCTTTTTGCTCATGAGGAATATAAAAAATACAGATGCAAAGAAAATTAAATGGTTCAGTTCAACTCAATAATTTTTCAGCGTTATTCAGAGTGAGTTTAGTAGCAGAAGTTTAATTCTTTCTCAACCTAATTAATACCTATTCCGATGCTGTGACACTAATCTTGATATTTTGTTGAATCGATGGTTCTACAATTGATGCCCCTCCATAGTAGTGGAAAGCAATGAATTTTTTTTTTTGGGAATGGAGGAGAAAGAGTGGAAAGGAAGGGGAGGGGGGTAATAGGTAGCTACGCTTAACAAGTTGTCGTTGTGACTCCTACCTTTTGTCCAATACTGGAAGATGCATGGGTCGAACCAAGCTATAATCAGAGATTATAACCGGATTTCAACCCACAACACCCACCGTGTGGCTCGCTGGTACCCGTGTACCCTTGAACCATAGAGGCGCTGGACAAAAGGAGACTGCGCAGCCCCCCTTATTAATGTAGGGACGTATCTGGTTGGGTTATTTTTAGACACAAATTGTGTGTTTTTACTTTCAGGACGACGACACTATGCAGGCCCTTACGACTTGCAAGGTACTGCGTGTGACGTTGTTCGTCTGTCAGCGTGTTAGCCGCGATTCTCAGCGCAGGGTTTCGGAGAATGTTACAGTTTTTTCCTGTATATCAACGTGATTTTTAAGCGTAATAAATTTTATTACAAGGGACACCTTGTTTGACCTTCACCAAATGATTTTCTTGTCAAAATTATTAAGACAGTTGATTTACATGACAGTTGATACTCAATAAGAGAATAAAATTGGGTCTATATAACCCAAATTGCCGAGAAATTAGTAAGTTCAATAATTGGAACAACGTGCGACACTCCTTCCATTTTTATTGCACACCTGTTTTTCTTGTCCTAACCCCTGTTTTTCTGCAACGCGCTTTTGATAGTTCACCTCTCTGCGGTGTTGCTTTTTGTTTATCAACGCAAGCGATGGGAGCCGTAGTTTTCTGTATTGCAATTTTTCCCATTTTTCACCGTTTATTGCGAGATTTTCAGGTCCACAGCATTTCCCAAATGAGGGTTCGCGAACCCCCGGGGGTAGGCCCAAAATTTAGTTCGCTGCAGAATAGTATAGGGAATTCCGCCAGGGAGTTCGCGAACCAAAATATGTTGGAGACCGCTTCCATAATGGATGCTAAGGCAATCCAAAAGTTTGTATATGTAAGTGGTTTTGTTATTATTAACAACTTGGCTATAATGCCAATGTAATAAAGAGGAAACGTCAAAACAAAAGCTATGCAACAATTGCGCATGCTGTGTGCAATAATAAGATTTGAAGGTTATTTTGGTGGGCAATAATTGGATGCAGAGTTTCGATGCAAAGAAAAACGTATTTTACATGGTTTTTGTCGGGAATTCCACACAGATGGCTATGGGAACCTATTTTCGCTGTATTACAACGATGTCTGCATGATACTCCCCCCAGGATGCAGAATCGTGTATGCTGATGACCTCAAAATCTACCTTGTAGTTCGGTCAATCGCTGATTGCATCGAATTACAGAAGCTAATCGATTTGTTTTATGGTTGGTGTGTATGTAACCGGCTCAGTATCAGTGTCTCCAAGTGCTCTGTAATCATCTACAGCCGACAAAAGGCTCCAATGCAATACAGTTATTCCATAAACGGCCAGAATATTGAACGCGTAACTGTCGTCAAGGATCTTGGTGTTCTGTTGGATACCGAGCTTACGTTTCAGGACCACTACAGTAGCATCATTTACAAAGCAAACAAGAACCTGGGGTTCATAATGAGAATTACAAAAGAGTTTCGTGATCCATACTGCTTGAGAGCCTTGAATTATGCACTTGTACGCTCATCATTGGAGACGGCAGCAGTTGTTTGGAGACCTTACACCGGCCTTTGGACTGCACGGATCGAATCTGTACAAAAAAGGTTTATCAGATACGCGCTTCGGGATCTGCCCTGGACGGATCCAGTCGAACTTCCTCCATATGAACACAGGTGTAAGCTGCTGGACATGGACACATTGGAAAAGAGAAGGGATGATACGCGTGCTGTATTTGTTGGAAATATTTTATGTGGAAGAATTGATACCCCTTGGATTCTGGCAAGGGTCAATATGAACGCGCCCTCGAGAGTTCTTCGTTCTACTAACTTCCTCAGAATTCCATTTCATCGGACATTATATGGACAAAATGAACCTGTTACCGCTATGTGTGCAGTTTTTAACTCTGTGTTCTACTTGTTTGATTTTAATATTAGCTGTGAAACGTTCAAGTGTCGTTTACGTAATCGAAGTTCATTTTAATTTGTTAGTTAGTAGTTTTTTTATCTCATGTAGACCTTGTTGTCAGATGATCCGAAGAATAAATATATAAATAAATAAATATTAGTCTATCGGCATAGTAAGCGGTTTTGCCATAAAGAAACTGTTTTCACCATACCATACCATATCATATCATATCATATCATATCATATCATATCATATCATATCATATCATATCATATCATATCATACCATACCATACCATACCATACCATACCATACCATACCATACCATACCATACCATACCATACCATACCATACCATACCATACCATACCATACCATACCATACCATACCATACCATACCATACCATACCATACCATACCATACCATACCATACCATACCATACCATACCATACCATACCATACCATACCATACCATACCATACCATACCATACCATACCATACCATACCATACCATACCATACCATACCATACCATACCATACCATACCATACCATACCATACCATACCATACCATACCATACCATACCATACCATACCATACCATACCATACCATACCATACCATACCATACCATACCATACCATACCATACCATACCATACCATACCATACCATACCATACCATACCATACCATACCATACCATACCATACCATACCATACCATACCATACCATACCATACCATACCATACCATACCATACCATACCATACCATACCATACCATACCATACCATACCATACCATACCATACCATACCATACCATACCATACCATACCATACCATACCATACCATACCATACCATACCATACCATACCATACCATACCATACCATACCATACCATACCATACCATACCATACCATACCATACCATACCATACCATACCATCCCGATCAGGAGGGCATAACAAGATAACATCAAATTTATAACACATTCTGATATTTATAACACATTGTGTTACAAATCGGAAATAAACTGATCAGGAAGGGAAAACAAAAGTTTCAAGTTTGTAACAGATTCTGATAGTTATAACTCATTGAGTTATATAGGAGAATTAGGGCTTTGGCCACTACTAAAAATGTTACATATCATCACTGGTGTGCCCGGGACACACAATGAGGAACGTGCCATACCTTTTCTATAATATTTAACGCAAATTTTATGTGTAATTTCAAATCTGATTTCAAGCCAAAGTTTACATGCAATACCAGCCTAACTTCAAGTAAAATTTCAAGTACTATATCAAGTCAAATTTCATGTTTATTTTGAATTCAATTTGAATTCTAAATTTAATTCGAATTTAATGTCCAATTTCAAGTTTAAATTTTGGTCCAATATCAAATCCAATACCATGTCCATTTGACATGCAATTTCAAATGAAATTCAAAGTAAAATTTCGTGTCTAATTTCAAGTGCAATTGCAAATTGCAATCTAAGTCCTATTCAGTTGTTCAGTTTTCAGTGTTCAGTTTCAGTGCATCAGAACGAAATAACGATTACATGTAGCGAATTCTTATATCTATTAATTTTGCATTAAGAAAATTTTGTCGTCAATTTTAGACTTTTTTTGTTTGTTTGGATAACAATTTTTTTAAGCATTCGACAACAGCAAGTGTAGAAAATGAAAACGTAAACTATTGCAGTTAAAAATATACTCGATGCAAAATGCCGCTCCTGTTAAGACATCTTTTATGTATGTATTTTCTGCAGTTTATTAGGTTCTAACAACGAATTGAAACGAACAACGAATTAGGATTAAAAAGAAAATCTCTCAAACTTTTATTTTGTTGGTAGATACTTGGAATTAAACGTAATCGAGCAAACATATTATGAAAAAAATAATTAACGATAAAATAAAATGTTTTAGTTTTTTCTCGGTTTACGTCTTGTTTACAAAATTTAAAAGCAACAAGTGTTTTCTCCAATCCTTTACTAACAAAACCTCGTATAATTGGGAAATATTTTCTTCCACGCATCACTAAAATAATTAGGTTCATAATTGTTTTTAATCTTTACTGTGGTTGGTTCCTACCAAAATCAGCAATAACATTTATAGAATCAAAACCTGAAATATAAAACTCATTTAAAAAAAAAAGTTTGAATGGCCAGGTTCACTTCAATTTATTTTCTGGTATATTTGAAAGCACTTCGAGCAACACTGTCAGAACGGTACAACACTAATAAAATGGATTCGATTTCTTTTTCTTGATCACGGTCTCGTACCAAAAGAGATCTATTTATAGACAGCTCGAACAGCAAAAACTGACAACTGACAGAATAAGCTATCGGTCAAATCATATGAGCATTTAAACTACCTACATTCAAGAGTAGTTCTGGTACAGTGGTTAAGACGATGGCATCGTGTGCGGTATGTCGTGAGTTCGATTCCGACTGAAAGAGTGCGGTTTTTGAAATTGAAAGAATGTGTGAAAATCTTTTTTTGTTGCTATTTGTAAATGTTCCCGATAAATAGTTGTGCTATTTTTGACAATAGGTCGGGAAAATGTCGATATAGCAGACAGAGGTAAAGAAGTTTTTGTTTTATCAAAATTATAACACAATTTGTTAGAAATATGGTAACAAATTTTGATATAATTTTGTTCAAAACAAAACAAACTTTGTTATATTTTTGTTATCACTGCTAAGCAGTTTTGTTAGAATTTGAGTTATTTTAACCACTTGCAGTAGCTAAATTATAACAGCCGTTGTTAGCAAAAAATCGGTCGAAAAATAACAGGATCAGTTATAATTTTGTTATGCCCTCCTGATCGGGATACCATACCATACCATACCATACCATACCATACTCGGCATCGTAGCTCTGCAGGAAATTTGTCGCAAAGGGCGCAAGGTTTGGAAGACCCATGGCGGAAAGGCCCAGAACGGTGGCACTACCAACGAACTGGGGACAGGGTAGTGTTGAGCAAAATGCAGGATCGCGTGATAGATCAACGCGCGAATGTTTTCTCAATTACTGCATTATCAACGTAATACACGCCCACACGACGCTGGACCCGACGATGTGAAGGAAGCGTTCTACGCTACGCGGCTGGAGGCAATGTACGACAGCTGCTCGCCACGCCACGGGAATATGAACGCCCAGGTCGCTAGGGAGGAAATGTATAAACCGGTGATAGGATCACGTAGCCTGCACACCGACACGAACGATAACGGCCAACGATGTATAAACTTCACAGCTTTCCGAGGCCATACCATACCACCTCAATTCGGTAGTTCGATTACAATAGATCGAGGAAGAGGCACAATTTGTGTCTATAAATAACCCAACCCACCTGATGGTGGAGTTTGAAGATACGTCGCACGCTTAATAAGGGGATTGCGCAATCTCCTTTTGTTCAGCGCCTCTGTGGTTCAAAGGTACATTAGTACCAGCGAGCCACACGCCCTGATGGGTGTTGTGGATTCGGATCCGGTTATAATCTCAGATTATAGCTTGGTTCGACCCATGCATCTTGCAGCATTGGACAAATGGTAGAAGTCATAACGACTACTTGTTAAGCGTAGCTACAGAGTAATTTCATTACACTGTTGTACCGTCCCTTCATCAATTATAAAAGAACTACCGTTTCAAAAAACATATTAACACTGTACCCTACCATACCAAGCATCGTTGCCGAAGGAGAGAAGGTTTGGAAGATCCACGGCGGAAAGGCCCAGCTTTTCCAGAACGGTGGTACTACCAACGAACCAACGAACCAACGGTTTTGTAGTGTTGAGCACAATGTAGGATCGCGTAATGGACCATACCCGAGGCCAAAGCATTTTTTCCCACGCAAAGATATCCACAAAACTACCTGAAGATCACCTGACCAACGCACAATGAACCAGATTGACCTCGTTCTCATAGATGACCGGTTCTTCTCTAACATCACGAACATACATTCCCTTCGAAATGCGGATATTGACTCTAACCATTACTTAGTAGCAGTATATGCTTTCCGAGCTTATAGTTCTCGAGTTCCTATCGTTTAATTTTATAGTGGTATATCCCCAGCAGCACATTTTACGCATTTATGGTTGTAGAAACTTATTTACGACTAAAATTAGTCACTATTCGGTTGCTACAACTGCTTTGTAACAACTGTGCTAGTAGGGATGCTTTTCGAGCTTATAGTTCTCGAGTTCCTATCGTTTAATTTTTCCGGCTACATCGATAATATTTAACACGGTTTTATATCCAAGCGATCAACCTGTACCAATCTGGTGTCTTACACATCCTTTATAGCCCACTCGTTGCCGAAACATCTTCAAAGTTGATGCAATCTATATCGATTTTTCAGCAGCTTTTGATAAAATAAATCATCAGATTGCAGTCACCAAACTTTAGAAACTGGGAGTAAGCAGTAATATGCTCTGTTGGTTTAAGTCATATCTCACTGAACGCTTCATGTCCGTGAAAGTAGGTAGCATTATCTCTTCGCCATTCCCCGTCACGTTTGGTGTGCCCCAGGGCAGTCATCTAGGACCGTATATATTCCTCCTTTACTTGAACGATATCAACATTACTTCAACATGCATGAAATCATCGTATGCTAATGACTTTCAACTCTCTTCCGTGCCGAAAACTACGCGCGTATATTGGATGACCCAAGTAACCAAAAGTTCAGATAATGGTGACTAAGAAGAATTATTAAGTTTGCTAAGCAGTTTTACTTTTAGGTAATTAACCGAGCTTTGAAGTTGCCTTGAGCTCGCTGCATAGAACTCTAAGCAGCTTCAAAAGAAACTTATCAAAAACTATAAAATGCTAACGACTAGCAACACTTGAAGTTCTATTTTTATCCTTCGGCCACCTTCCACCTACCTAACATCTATAATTGCTTTCATGCAATTAGACATCCTTCCTATTCTGCGTGATAAGCTTATCCTGATCCATTGTGTCATTTCAGGCGTATGCAAGTGACGTGAATTTTGCTATTCTTAAGTTGTTCTGAGCGTAAGTTTGTAAATTGCGGTAGCTTTATGAAGCGCGAGTCAATTACAGAACATTTAATTTTGGAGTCGGAGTTTGAAGCAGTTACATGGTAGTGAGTTGTAGGTAACTGGCATGTTACTGATATGCTACACAACATAAATGCGCATAGTTCATAAATATGAACAAGAAAAATGAACATATAATCATTTCGCGACTACTTAGAAATAGAAACATACATACAGAACTTGTTAGCAACTTATGTCGAATTTGTTTATTCAATCCGGGTTGAAACTGGATGAATTTTATCTGTCAGATAGGAGCAAATGAACACAAAAAGTTCATCCAGTTCCAATCCGGATTGAATAAACAAATTCGACATTAGGTTACTTCAGAATTTCATGTAGCATCCTAATAGCTTTAAAGTATCCATGAAGTACTCACTTCTTCAAGCGTTTAGTTCTACGTATACTTGATACACACTACTATTCAGCAAAAAAGTTCCACGGAACTGAACTAATTGTGAACTTACAAGTTCACCTGTCAAGTAAAATCCGAACTCCTGGTTGCTTGGGGAGGCACAGCCTCCTTCCGAGGAGTTAGGTGCTTCAACCCTCGAAGACGATTGGGGCAGAATACGCTGGTTTGATTTGATTAGTTTGATGGGAAATGCCAATAAGCGGTGGATAGAAAAAAAAATTGCTTGGAAAATTTATCTGAGCATTACCACTAGAGAGAAATTGGTCAAATATTAACGAACAGGGAAACAGTTGACCCCGATTCTGGAGGGTAGAAACCGTCAAATGGAGGACAGAGATGAACCAAACTCAAACCGAAACCTGACATGTGTAGGGACAAGGAAGGCAATCTAATCACAAATGAGCGCATGGTGGTCGACAAGTGTAACTAGTTCTTTGATGAACCTCAATGGCGAAATTGCAGAAGGAGGTAGAACGGAAGATAGTAATATCCCAGACCTGATTAAGAAGTCAAACGAGAAATTAGCAGCCGGCAGAGCTTTATAAACATGGCCGAAAAACGCTGGCCACGGCTTTCACTGGGTTATTATCAAAATTTGGGAAGAGGAGAAGCTGTCGGAGGAATGGATGTAAGGAACGAAAAGCGTGATCGGCTCAACTGCGGCAACTATTGCAGCATAACGATGGTAAATGCCGCCTACAAGGTACTCTTCCAGATCGTGTTACGCCGACTCGCACCAATAGCACAAAGTTTCGTAGGGAATAACCAGACGGGGTTCATGGGGCTCGCGCGATTATGGACCAGATTCTTACCATCCAATAGATCTTTCTGCAGAAATGTCGAAAGTACAACGTGCCCACAGATCGCATCTTTATTGATTTCAAAGCAGCATATGATATAGTTGATCGAGACCAGCTTTGGCAAATAATGCTTGAACACGGTTTTCCGGATAAACTGACGTGACTGATCAGAGCTACATTGGATCGAGTGTTGCGTTTCGTACGTATTTCGGATACACTCTCGAGTACCTTAGAAACGCGGCGAGAGTTGAAGCAATATGACGGCTTATTATTATGACGGCTGTTCAATATCGCTCTTGAGGGGGTGATTCGACGAGCGGGCATCGAAACGAGAGGCACGATTTTCACCAAGGTTAGCCAACTCCTAGGCTTTGCAGATAACTTTGATATCATATCAAGGAACTCTGCGATGGCGGAGGTAATCTACACCAGACTGAAAGCGGAGTCAACAACATTAGCACGGACTAGCAAGGAGATCCAGCGGCGCATTCAAGCGGAAAATCGGGACCACATTACCCTTCGCAAAACGGAAAACGCTACAATTAAGAAACGATTAAGAAGCGTACGAGGTACGAAGCTTACAATATACAAAAGTCTCATTAGACCGGTATTACTTTATGCGATGGTTTAAAGCCGTGACGTTGCTCACAGAGAACATGCCGTGTTTGAGCAGAAAGTACGGCGGACGATATTTAGAGGAGCACAAACTAAAAGTGGAGAGTGGCAGTGGCACATGAATCACGAGCTACAGCGCTGCGTAGAGAGCTTCCTATCGTACATCTTGCGAAAGTCAGTAGCTTACGGTGGGCCGGCCACGTCGTTAGGATGCCGCACTACAGTGTGATGAAAACCGTTCTCTTCAACAACCTCACCGGCACCAGGAACAGGAAGTCTCGATGTGGCTCGATCAGGACGAAAGGGATTTGTGACATCTGAGACGACTGGGAAATTGGCGAGAAGTGGTTCAGGATCGAGTTAAATAGAGACTGCTGTTTCAAACAGCACGAACCATCTCGGTTCTAGGCTGTTGACGATGACGACGACAATCAATTCGCCAATCTAGAACATTTTCAAAACTTATGCATCAACCAATCACACTCTATACTAAAGTTTTCATAGTTCATTGGTCATCTGTATACCAGAATAGACAATATTATAGATAAAATTATACAGTATTATAGTCAAAATAAAATAATTAAACCGTGGCATGAACCGACCTTTTAGTTGTCAGACCTGGAAAACTTTCTATTGAATAGTTTGCTTTATACATTCTCTTTTATTGTTAATTATTTATATGGGAAATATAATCACTATTGGAAAATTCTAATTTTATTTTTCTACCGTTCACAGGTAAATTCCAGCTGCTATTAATTGGTCTTCTTTCTCTGGTAAATTCGTAAGTATTAACCTGAAAACATCAATAAAACTCATCGTTGACTTCATCTGTATAATAACGATTTGTTCATAGTCAAACCGAGTCTGACAAATAACGACATTTCCATGGCCCAGTCGAAGAATGGTCCCTAGTTTACGATTCCTCTACATGCATCTAACGACATTAGAGTGATATTCGCCGATAATCTACGGCAACACTACACTTCACGCTGTATTTCCTGAATCAAGAACGTGTGAAAACAGAACTTGATTACCGCCTGCCACCCGACAAGCAACCGCGTACTACTTCAAGAGCACGCCGGCCGGACAGAACGGACGGAAAAGAACGCAGAACCGACATTCATCTGCATATGAAGACCGAAAACATCTGGATCCCATTCGATTTGATCTCGTTTTTTGTGTGTTTTGATCGTTTATTTTTGCTGTTTTCTTGCGTTCCATCACATCCGCTCCGGAGAATATTCAATTATGCTCGTCGACTACCAAACGACCGACGGTGGTGCCGCCCATCATCATCATCGGAACCAAACGGTGAAACAGAGCTCGGCCATCATCGCATCACCATCCACAAACAACATTCAATGGCATGTCGCTGCCGTCACGCGGAATTGAATGTGCCCGTGTCATGTCAGCAGACGGGACAGATTTTGTGCAAAAAAATGTGTCGTACACGTTTTATGACGTGTGAAAGGTAGAACTCATACATCGGGCGCCATTGACTCCGCGCGGCTCGGCTCGGCTCGACTCGGCTCGTACGGAGAAATTTATGGGAAGTCCGTACATACTTTTGTTCTCTTCGTAGAATGGCACTATCGCAGTGTCTTGACCTTTTTCACATATGCCTAGTGAGCTTGATTCGCATATGATTTCTATTGTGTCATTTTCAATTTATTTTCAATTGTGTGGACATTGTGACGCAACATAAATCATTTCCATGCATGCAACAGTTGAGTTGGAGGGAAATTTTGGAAGACCGCGTCTGCCGTTTTAGGGCGGATAACTGAAAAATGTAGAAAATAAATGGTTTTGTAGGTTATGTAATTAAAAGTGGAGCAATGCAATAACCTTTTCTCCGCGAAGAATACAAAATCGTTCCTGGCTACTCGACCATGGCGTTGACCCAACCCAAACGGATGTACTCGAGATATTCACATTTTCCGCATTGTATCGATCGCCAACAATCGCCAGCCGATCGGTCTGAAAGATATACTGCAAATAACCCTAAAATTGGCTATTACCCCATCGACGAGGAGGGATAGCAGCGAAAGCGAACCGGCCAGCAGCAGCCTCCCGGCTTTTTTTACGCGAAGAGGAAATTAACCAAGCCAAAGAGCCCTGCAAAAGCAATTCCAGCAAGAAGTGTTTACAGTTAGCGCACCAGATCACACCGGGTAAGCTCCGTTGCCAAGAGAGAGCAGCGGGCGCAAACATCAGCTCGGTGGAAATAAATATCGTCCTCAGAACGGAGGTGATGGCTATAAAACTGGCCGTACGAAAGGAAATGAAATTCGAAAAAAAACCCAAACGCCCACTTGACAGCAACGTTAAAGATTATTTCCAGCATAATAGTTTTTATCGCTGAAATGTCTCTTTGTTTCTAAATGATCAGAATAATAAAAAATCAGTCCTGTCGGATTACAAACTCAGCTTATCGGTCCAATAAATATTTGGCCGGAAGTAAAACTCAACTGTTTTTTGGTGCGTCAAAGAATGTAAAGAATCAAAGTGTTTTTCGCGCTCTCTGTACCTTTCGGACATTTTCATTCGATCTTGATAAAAAAAGGTGCTCTCTTTAATACCTCACTTCAACAATAACAACATCCATGACAAGCACTTAGGCTTTGCCTTTTACAACCGGATCATTGAAACAAATCTCCCCAAGCGGTCTTTCTCTCTCTCTAGGGCACTGGGTTTACTCCGTCCGCGGAAATCAGGTCAGTACACCGTTCGGTGGCTCGGATACGCCAATGTCTACCGCCGACAATGGCAGGCAGCTTCTGTCACTCAAACCGAGACATCCAGCGGAGATGTTCCGTCTGGTTCAAGTCGCCCTGTTTTGCACGTAACGCGCGTTGAAATGTAAAATAGATGTTGTAAGCTTTTCCTCTTTTGCATCAATCTTCCTAACTACCAACCTTACCTCACCCCCCACACTCCAGTCGGACAATTTTTACGGTTTCATTATTCCTTTGCACCACCTCATGCCACCCACTCATGCCGCATATTAAACAGATTGCAACTTGTGCTCTCTGGCCGGAGATAATTTTCCCTTGCCGAACGAAGAACGAGAATGTAAATCAGAACAGCTGGTGGAAGCAAAATGAAAAATAATGCTTCTCGCCGTATGCATTTTTCTCCACGACCACCACCACCACCACCACCGGCTGGGAGTACTTTCCGTATTTGAATGGATACGCCGTTTGACGTCTCGGTCATCGGATCTCGTTCATCGTTAGCTTACCGGCTGCAAAACAATAGAAGCCACTGCACTGGCGGTCGATTTTTGTCTCATCCGGTGGTACTTCATTTCGAATTCACTTGACTCGAAACACAACTTTTGTATCACAGTTTTGAACAACTCGGTGTGGATGTCAAGTTGACCGTGGTTTGTTCAGAACTAGCTCTGAGAGGAACCGCGTTGTTTATTCATTTTTCGTAAATATCATCAAATTCAAGAAAAAAAAATCTGTGAAACACTACTCATTTTTGATTTCCGCTGTGTTTCATCGAGCAAGTCTGATGCGGATAATTAACAAACAACCCGATTCTGCTCGGAATAGAGTAGTTGCGGTCAGCTTGACAGCTTTTACAATGTTCGGAAGGGTACGAAAGCTGGCTGTCAAGTGCAATTTGAAATGAAAGATACGATGACTCTGAGAAAAAACCAGAGCAGTGACCCAATTTCGAACGATTATAACCTATATTTTTCTAGTTTACAAGAGATTAACGTAATTGTTTCATAAAAAGAACGTAATTATCGATCTAGTCATGTGCCGAAAGACTGCCACGGAAAGTGTCATTAATTCCATTTCAACAATAATAAATCAGCAATATGCAATACTCAGATATTATCATGATATACGGGTCAAACTCCCGGAAATGGCACACAGTTAGTGTTAGCACATTGAAACACGCTTCCACAACCACTGCAGTCGCAAAAGACGGCTGGATGGATTCATCACTATACTAATCTAATCCAATCTCATACTAACGCAGCCAATTCTCCCAACATTGACGTTCCAGCATGCGGATAATGACGATTGCATGGATCTGTCATTTTCATTGTCAACAGCCAGGCCAACTGCGCACTGTGTACCGCAGAGAGAATTCCAAGGAATCAAGTGAAACCAGAAATGATACGTAATTCCATTCGACTCTTTGAAATCAATGGGACGGAAGAAAGCGTGGACCTCCCGTACCAAACGCTTCCCATATTGATATGGGAATATGATGATTATTTACAGTCGTTAGGAGTATCTTTGCTAATAAAGGTTAAGTGATACTACGGACCCTCGGGTATGAACGAATGGCATTTAGGTTAGTATGACCTGTACTAATCTAACTGCCATGGATCTGCTGGATTTTGGAATCGGTTATTTGAAGTATTTCAATATCCAGCAGATTGCAAACAACTGCATAATTACCATCATCGTCCATCATTATCATCGTGATCATCATCATCATCATCAGCATCATCATCATACTCATCCTCATCATCATCATCATCATCATCATCATCATCATCATCATCATTATCATTATCATTATCATCATCATCATCATCATCATCATCATCATCATCATCATCATCATCATCATCATCATCATCATCATTATCATCATCATCATCATCATCATCATCATCATCATCATCATCATCATCATCATCATCATCATTATCATTATCATTATCATTATCATCATCATCATCATCATCATCATCATCATCATCATCATCATCATCATCATCATCATCATCATCATCATCATCATCATCATCATCATCATCGTCATCATCATCATCGTCATCATCATCATCATCATCATTATCATTATCATCATAATTATCATTATCATCATCATCATCATTATCATCATCATCATCATCATCATCATCATCATCATCATTATCATCATCATCATCATCATCATCATCATCATCATCATCATCATCATCATCATCATCATCATCATCATCATCATCATCATCATCATTATTGCTCATCATCATTACTGCTGACGGTTATCCGCCATGGCTTTTACCTGTCGCCAGGACAGGTTCTCGTCTACTGTCCGGATGTCGTTGGCTAAACTCCGTCGCCATGAGCCTCTGGGTCTGCCTCTTCTACGCTGTCCTTGTGGATTCCAGTCGAGTGCTTCTCTGCAAACCTCGTTCGCTTCTTTCCTCAAGGTGTGTCCGATCCACTTCCACCTACGTTCACGAATTTCTGTGGCTATCGGCCGTTGATGACACCGACGATGGAGTTCCTCATTGGATATCCAGTTATCAGGCCACCAGGCACGAATGATGTATCGCAGGCACCGGTTAATGAATACCTGCAATTTTTGCGTTGTCTCCGCTGAGACGCACCACGTTTCGCAGGCATACAGCAGTACGGATTTAACGTTTGAATGAAAGATTCGGGTTTTCGTACGTAGAGTGATCTGGTTTGAGAGCCAAATGTTTCGCAGACCTGCAAAGGCACCCCTGGCCTTCCTGATCCGTGTGGCTATATCAGTCTTGGTACCACCATCGGGCGTTGTTTGGCTACCAAGATATTGAAAGGCGTCTACCTGCTCAACTTGTTGTCCCGCTACTGTGAAGCTGGTGAAATTGTCAGTGTTCACTACCATTGACTTAGTTTTCGATACATTGACTGTGCGACCTGCTGCCTGAGAGCTCTCGGAGAGGTCGTCTAACTTGCTCTGCATATCGTTTCGGCGTTGTGCGAGCAAGACAATGTCGTCGGCTAGGTCGAGGTCATTTAGCTGCTCCATCGTTAGAGGATTCCAAGGCAATCCTCGATTTGGTCTACTGTCAATTGCTCCAACTAATATCTCATCCATAACGATGAGAAACAGAAGCGGTGATAAAATGCAGCCCTGTCTAACGCCAGCAGTAACCCTTATGGGGTCGGACAAGACGCCGTCGTGCAAAACCTTGCACGAGAACGCCTCGTACTGAGCCTCGATGAGATGGACTAGCTTATCTGGAACTCGTCTACGCCTAAGTGCGCCCCAGATGTTTTCGTGGTTGAGTCGGTCGAACGCCTTTTCGAAGTCAACGAACACCAGCAGAAGAGAGTCCTGGAATTCGTTGATCTGCTCCAATGTAATGCGGAGCGTTGAGATATGACCTACACATGATCGCTCAGCACGGAATCCAGCTTGCTACCGCCGGAGAGCTGAATTCGGCTGAGGATTACCTTACAGAGTACTTTGAGAGTAATACAGAGCAACATGATGCCACGCCAGTTACCGCATTCAGTTGGGTCTCCTTTCTTAGGGACCTGCATTCAATATGCCCTGCATCCAGTCCACCGGAAAAGTTGCGGTTTCCTAAATATTACTGTAAAGCTGATGCATCATCTGGGCTGACAAAGATGGGTCAGCTTTGAGCATTTCGGCTGAAATACGATCTATCCCTATAGCGCTCTATTGGATTTCATACTCTTGATGGTTGCTACAATTTCATCCAGCGATGGCGCCTCCGAGTTCACGCGATTGATTCGGCGAACTGTAGGGGTCATACGCTGCTGGTTTTGTTGGTCTCTGACATTTGAAACTCGGAAAAGTTGTTCAAAATGTTCAGTCCATCGCTTAAGCTATTCTGTACGGTCTGTCAATAGCTGACCAGCTCTGTCCTTTAGCGGCATCTTTGTATTCATCCTGACACCATTAAGGCGCCGAGAGATATCGTCCAACACACGGATATCGTCCAACACACGGATATCATCATCATCATCATCATCATCATCATCATCATCATCATCATCATCATCATCATCATCATCATCATCATCATCATCATCATCATCATCATCATCATCATCATCATCATCATCATCATCATCATCATCATCATCATCATCATCATCATCATCATCATCATCATCATCATCATCATCATCATCATCATCATCATCATCATCATCATCATCATCATCATCATCATCATCATCATCATCATCATCATCATCATCATCATCATCATCATCATCATCATCATCATCATCATCATCATCATCATCATCATCATCATCATCATCATCATCATCATCATCATCATCATCATCATCATCATCATCATCATCATCATCATCATCATCATCATCATCATCATCATCATCATCATCATCATCATCATCATCATCATCATCATCATCATCATCATCATCATCATCATCATCATCATCATCATCATCATCATCATCATCATCATCATCATCATCATCATCATCATCATCATCATCATCATCATCATCATCATCATCATCATCATCATCATCATCATCATCATCATCATCATCATCATCATCATCATCATCATCATCATCATCATCATCATCATCATCATCATCATCATCATCATCATCATCATCATCATCATCATCATCATCATCATCATCATCATCATCATCATCATCATCATCATCATCATCATCATCATCATCATCATCATCATCATCATCATCATCATCATCATCATCATCATCATCATCATCATCATCATCATCATCATCATCATCATCATCATCATCATCATCATCATCATCATCATCATCATCATCATCATCATCATCATCATCATCATCATCATCATCATCATCATCATCATCATCATCATCATCATCATCATCATCATCATCATCATCATCATCATCATCATCATCATCATCATCATCATCATCATCATCATCATCATCATCATCATCATCATCATCATCATCATCATCATCATCATCATCATCATCATCACCATCGTCATCATCATCATCATCACTTATTTACAGTCGTTATTTACTGTCTTATACAGCCATGACTACATGACTTATTTACACACGAGCTACTTTCATAGTGATTGGAGAGATGAAACGGATGATTAGGCGGTGACCAATCAGTCCTCGAAAGTCCAGGTTGAGAATCAGCGGCCGGTTCTTCAACATAAGCATCATCAACCTCAGAAGACCTCAGAAGAGAAATTCAGCGTACAGTTGGAACGTGCATTCGATCGTTGCCCAAAACATCTCAAGCGACAATTTAGGTTTTATTAGATTCTTATGATGGCTTTTATGACCAAAACTGGTGATGAACAAGGCAATATGGCAATAGACCAGGAAGAGAGAGACGAATCCACGAGAGAGAATTTGGTTAAGTATCGACGAGCGCGGAATGACTTGACCACGATCCTGAAGAGGAAAAAGCCTCAGAGGAGGACAAAGATCATGAAGAGTTGGAATAACTATTCCGAGCTAACAACAGGCGCAAGTTTTACGAGGAAGTGAGCCAAACTCGTGAGAGCTACATACCTAAACCTGACATGTGTAGGGACAAGGGAGGAGATCTAATCACAAACGTGCGCGAGATGGTCGACAGGTGAAAGGAATTCTTTGGCAGAGCACCTCAGCGGCGATATAAAAGAAACAAACGCAAAGTAAGTTAACCTAGGAGTGCACACAAACGACAATCGCGTGCCGGCTCCCGATTTCAAAGAGATCCAGCGAGAAATCGGTTAGCTGAAGAATAACAGAGCCGCCGGAAAGGATCGGCTCCTGGCAGAACTCTACAAAAATGACCAAGAACCGCTAGCCACAGCACTTCACTGGATAATTTCAAGGATTTTGGAGGAGGCGAAACTACCGGAGGAAGGGATGAAAGGTGTAGTCTGTCCCATCTGCAAAAAGGACGACCGGCTAGATTACCGTAACTACCGCGATATTACGTTGGTCTACGACTCCTACAAGTTGCTCTTCCGGATTTTGTTGCGTCATCTATCCCCAATAGCAAAAAAATTCGTAGGTCAGTATCAGGCGGGCTTTATGGGGGCCCGCGCTACTACGAATCAAATTTTTACTCTCCGACAAATCCTCCAGAAATGTCGGGAATACAACGTGCCCACGCATTATATTTTCATGGAGTTCCGAGCAGCATACGATACAGTTGAACGCGAACAGTTATGGCAGATAATGCACGAGTACGGTTTTCCGGACAAACTGACGCGGCTGATCAAAGCTACCCGGGATGAGCGAGTGATTTGCTTCGTGTGCGTTTCGGGAACAGTATCGAGTCCTTACGAATCGCGCAGAGAGTTGCGGTAAGGGGATGGACTGTCCTGTATGTTATTCAATGTCGTTATTGAAGGTGTGATCCGGTCATCGGCCTTCGAAACGAGAGGAACGATTTTCAGCAAGAGTAGCCAATTCTTAGCGTCCGCAGACGTCCTCGACATTATTACTAGAAAGCTTGGGACGGCGGAGGCAGTCTTCGCCAGACTAAAAACGAAGGTTAGGATTACATATCAATGCGTCGAAAACCAAATTTATAGTAGGAAGAGACTCCAGAGAAAGCAATGTGTGCCTCCCACGAACAGTGACTATTGTCGGCGATGAACTGGAAGTGGTTGATGAATTCGTATATTTGGGATCTCTGGTCACCGCCGAAAATAATACGAGTAAGGAGATCCAACGGTGCATTCAAGCTGGAAATCGAACCTAGTTTTCCCTCCGCTAGACGCTTCGATCAAGGAGCATACGCTGCCGCACAAAGGTGACGATGTAAAAAACGCTAATCAGACCGATTCCTCTACGGACTTGAGACAGTAACTTTGCTTACAGAAGACATACGTGCAGTTGCCGTATTTGAACGAAAGGTGTTGCGGACTGTTTTTGGCGGAGTACAAACGGAAAGCGGATGGGGGCGGAAGCGTATGAATCACGAGCTACAGGCACTGCTTGGAGATATTCCCATCGTACACCTGGCGAAATTTAGGATACTATGGTGGACCGACCACGTCGCAAATATGCCGGATGATTGTGCAGTTAAATCCGTTCTCTTCAAGAACCCCACCAACCAGCACCAAGAATAGAGGGGCCCAAAGTGCTAGATAGCTCGACCAGGTTGAAGTCGACTTGCGTGTGTCGAGACGCGCAACAAATTGACGATGAGTAGTCCAGGACCGAGTACAATGGAGAAGAATTTTTGATACGGCAAGAGCCACCCCGGCGCTCGGTTGGCGAAGTTAGGCAGTTTCAGCCAGGAAGAGGAATACAAACCGATGATTGGAAGGTTTGGTGCATACCCGCAGACCTACGAAATGAATTACAGATCGACCTGGTTTGATCGACTGTTGACACTTCTCAGACATCATTGACGTCAGATCCTATCGAAGCACTTACGTTGACTCTGACCTACTGGTGGTTAAGAGGTTAAATTCTCCGTTGCGAACAATGATCGGTACCGACTGGAAACTGCGCGGCTAGAAGAGGACGAACTGGACAAAGCCTTTCTCGAGAACTGTTAGAACACCACCAAAACAGCCATCAGCACTGTAGCGGAGATCTCCATCGGGCGCCTTACACAGATTCAACGAAACGACTAGTTTGACGATAAATGAAGAGGGTTATGGAAATGCTTAATTGGTTATATTACAACTCTCCGTTCAATTATAGTAATGAAGATAGTACAATCCCTTAAATCCCTTAAAGAAGATGCTCAATAAATCTCTAAAAGAACGCCGGGCATAGAAACAATATATTACCGTGCGGAAATGACTATCCAGCTCAAAAATATAAGGATTGTAACCCGTTTACATCAGTATTTATTAGATTTCCAATTCATGACAATCTTCAGAAGATAAAACCAACACAATAACAATCGAGTCTGCTGACTGATTTGCACAACTTTTAACAAGCAACTTTGTTCAAGTCATTAAAAGAAAGTAACGGAAACAACAATGGTCCGGGCTTGCTTCCTTGTAGAACGCTGGATTGTTTGCAGAACTCATTAGTTCTCTTAACATTTCCAGAAAACTATGATCGTGATGTGTTCAGAAACACAATCAATATCTCACATAATCACGAAATCATTATATGTATAAAATTTCCGCGTGAAATGTCAAAATCAGCTGACAGAAAATGTGGACAATCGGAATCCAATCGAGATAGTGATTAAAATAGTGTTAACAGAAAAAGTATTTTTCATGGGAGATTCACGTAATAACTTTATATGAAATAACCTGAAACTATTTCCCTAACCACCAGAGATTGGAGAATTCGCAAATTGAATATATACACCAAGCATCGGCAAGCAATTTTATCACGAATATTAACCAAAATGAATGGTTCAATTCGCCACATCGAATGAGCCGCATACATTCACGCTTCAAAGCATCGCTGAATATACGAATTTCGTGTGCAAAGCAAAAGTGCGAAGTAATACCTTCTGCTGCTTCTAAAGCCACTAACACTACTTCAAACCATTCTCTATTTAGGACACTTTCTGGCATTGCCGGGTATATTGTATCCATTAAATCGGCCGCGTTCAAAGTTCAACATTCAATTTTTTAACGAACTTGCGATGCTCATGATGAGCTATACTCTTGATAAAGTCAAATGCCGATAAATGCATCATCGGCAGCAGAAGCGAATAGTGTATGTTCATGAGGGGCGTTCATCGACTCAAATGTTCATTTTTTCGAGAATTCTCCTACCACTGCTAACCACACTATCCTATCCCATTTGTCAGCAGCGAACCCAAAATGTTTCATGATCCTCATCAACATTTGCATACAATGTCTTAGATCATTAGAGGCAAATTTACTGTTATGTTTAGACTACAATAGCCACGAAGAAAAAAAAATTTGCACCAGCTCGACAAGCGGGCGCGATGCACTGTTCTACAGTACAACTACTGTCAACGTGTTAATTACAGGCGAATTTTATCGTCATAAAAATCACATTAAATAAATTTATCATCCACATCTAACAAGCTTAGTTTCTGTTAGGATAGACTTCCTCCTGCCGGCGGCTGCCCGGTCTGGCTGAAAATAATCCGAGAACCAGGAAAAACAAGAGATATTGCACTTGATTCGGCCACTAGTCGTTATTAGTTGTTACACCACCGACCGGTGGAAATTGTCTTTCCCTACAATCTGTTTTCATTCTATACGTTTATATTTTGCAAAGCGAATTTGAGTTTCGTTCTACTTCAAGGAACCAAAGTTTTCGATAGAAGCAAGTAAAACAATTCACGAAGAACACAAATTCAATAAAAGAGTTCCCAGCACATTTGACCGGTAGTGTAAGCTCTGAACGATTGCTATGCAACTTTCGGACGAAGAAAAAGACAAACATCTAATTCAGCGAGTGCAGCCATGCGTCAGCTAATCCCAAGGGTAGGCACCAGGAGTGACAGAAATTCCAGTTTCGCTCGATGCGGAAAACGATCGTCTACCCACTTTGGACGACCCTGCCGACAGACAGCAGGACCAAGCAACGAACACCAGGGTAGCCCATTCCCCCCCCGAAACACAACCAACGTGCTAGTTCTTTGTCTTTCAATTTTCCTGTTTCCCTGGAATTGGTACTCCACTTTACTCTACCCGGTGAACAAACTGTACACACTTCATACCGGCTCTAGGTAGAGAATTATAACTGTTAAATCAGTTTCCTGTCTGCTCCTGGTGCGGGATTCCTCCGGGATGCCGAACGGCCGGCCGTGCGCACTCGTACATCACACACACACTTGCCATCCCGCGGGACCGTGCCCTGCACCCGAACTGCCTGACCAAGCGTTTAATTAATTAATTAAAGAAAGATAAACATAGAACAGAACTAGATAGTAGCAGATAGGGATGAAGGTGAATAGAGACCGGTCCCGCAAATGCAGCTGCCGAACAGACAAGAGGCCTGTCGGAAGGAATGAGAGCTTCGGAGACGAACCGACAGGAAGAATCACTGCCGATTCCGGCTGGTTCTACTGTAAGGTATAACGATGCAACGATGATGTTTTTGTCTCTGAGTGGCCTCGTTCGGACATGCTTGTGTTGTTGTTCAAACCTGATCCAATGAGCACGGGGGCTTCCAAGCAGGAAGAGGAGCCTGCTTCGTAAATGCACCGATATGGGGCACTTTTGGCGAACTTCTTGCTCACTGGAGTGTACTGGCCTGGCCGTTCCCGTGTACGTGTGTGTCTCAATTAGGTCCCGTTAAAAGGGTCTTTTTCCCGGCTGAATTGGCTGTGAATTAATGAATTGAAGTTTCACACTTTTCAGCGACGATAAACATGTGCCGTTAAGAGCAGTAGCTCTTTGAATAACATAACATGCATGCGAATGCTGCTGGTCTGATTTTTGTATGTGGATAATTTTCACGATTCTTTTTATGTTTATCAAACATACAAGCAATAAAAATTTAGTTCTGGGCCTTTCAAAACTTTCTACTTCACATTTAGAATTTCATTTCTGTATCTGCATATTGCGCTATCACATGTTGTAGACGTAAATTTGCGCCTTTTTGTTCGTTTGTGAACAATTTTGTCCGTTAAATTAGGACTATCGCAGCTGTTGAAAGCGATACTGCGCATGCTAAAAGCGAGTGATGTTTTCCGACAGATTTGTTTGAAAAGACAGTGGTGCCTGTCTTCTTAATGCATATGCAGATATATTGATACAGATGGATTTTGCGTCAACTCGACTGGTGGTTGTCACGATCCTTTCAGAATCAAATAAAGTTTGGAGGGATGAGGAGACCTTATCTAATAAAGAAACTTGGCGTACATAGTTTTTTCACAAACCAATTTTTTTAAATGGCACAATTTTGGAAATATAAAAATATCCTGAATTGTCATAACAAAATATAAAGCCCTAAGTTATAAACGGCTTGCCGACTTGATCCTTCCTAAGCGATAGACTTCGCAGCCGGTTATTAGAGTACAGGACAATTACGGGGCTAGTGCAACGATCCTACTGACTCTAGCAGCACTGCTCAGCCGAGAATCCGAACGTACGACGTCTGGCTTGTTAGGCCAGTATCGTAAAGCAAAGCAAAGCCTAGGTGCTACATTCCGTTATCGAAACTTGACCTTCTGTTTTTATACGACAGACTTCGCAGCCAGTTGTTAGAGTACAGCACAATTGCAGGGCCAGTTGCTACGATCCTATTGACTCTAACAGCCTCTCCCGGCCTCGGCTCATCTCGGCTAGGCGGTGCTTGCTAGTTAGAGTCAGTAGGATTGTTGCACTGGCCCCGTAATTTTCCTGTACTCTAACAGCCGGCTGCGAAGCCTGTCGATAAAGAAGGGTAATGTCTAAAGACGGTATAAACCCATGGCTTTGCTTTGCTCTCCGGGCCGAGATTCGAACATACGACGACTGGCTTATTAGGTCAGTATCATACCTCGAAGCCAACTGGGCCAGTATCGTACTTCGAAAGCTAACTGGGCAATTAAAATACAACCAAAATCCTCATTGAGAAAAAACGCATTTTAAAAGCTAATATGTAGACGATTTACCGAAATAAGCAATCTCAAAATTTGATGATTTTGTTTTTCAAGACAGGACTACAAATTTACATAATTTGCCATATATGCATATTTAAGTTAAATGATAAATGTAAAACTACCGTTAGAGCGAAATAAGGTGCTATATCCTTGGCCAATTGCAGCCTGGCTTCTGGTCTAAATGCCATTAGTTCATCCCTGAGGGTCCGGAGTATCACTTAACCTTTATTAGCAAAGATACTCCCAACGAATGTAAATAAATCATCTATGTATATAGGAAGCGTTTGGTACGGGAGGTCCACGCTTTCTTCCTTCCCCTTGATTTCAAGGAGTTTAATGGAATTAGGTATTTTTTTCTGATTCCACTTGATTCCTTGGAATTCTCTCTGCGGTACATACTGCGCAGTTGGCCTGGCCGTTGACAAGAAAAATGATTGATTCAAGTAATCGTCATTTTCCAGGATGCCTTCCAGAATTGGCTGCGTTAGTGTGAGATTAGATTAGATTAGATTAGAAATGTAAAACTACCGTTATAAAAATTTCATTAAACCTATCTGTACTTGGGAAGTCCGCCAGAAAAAGTAATTAAACTTTTACGTCCCAACAAATCCTTTAGCATTTTGCTTGAAAACCATTACAATATAGACTTTTGTTAAATGCGGGTAGCTGCCAGAAGTCGAAAGACTTTTACTGATTCTGCTTAACTGCTCGACTGCCCTGTTTAACTCGACAGCTGAACTCAATTGTTCGACCCAATTGTTTGACCCTACTACTTGACTCGATTGCTCGGTACAACTACTCGACTTTACTGCTCGACTCGACTCAAATGCTCGACTTGATTGTTTAAGTCGACTGCTCGACTAGACTGATCGACTCTACTGCTTGACTCGACTGCTCTACTGGACTTGGCGACTCTGGTGCTCGACTTGACTACTCGACTTGACTACTCGACTTGATCGGGAAATCGCTAAGTTATAAGCGTGCAGAACCTAACCACTTTTAGAGATAGATTTTCCAGAACAACCCCTATTCCTACCTTCATGAAAGACGTAGTCCTACGTCAAAGAAATTTGTGATTATGGAATGTTTCGTACAATTATTTTGTTGCCGTAGGACTACGTTTTACCGCTGAGTGTCAATACGTACTTGCACCGGACGGATAGCTCTTGGCAGACTTCTTAAACATAAATTGGTTGCAATCGTGGAAAAATCGGTGATTAATGATATTTAGGCAATTTTTAACTTATTTATATTCAATTTCAATTTCAATTTCAATTTTAATTTCATAATTTCAATTTTGGCAACGCATTTTCACAGTATTCGTTTTTGGCAACACAAGATATTGCACTTCTCAAAATATGCTTAAATATCAATCAGTTTCTGCATACATACTTTACATGACGAAAAAACTACAAGTTATACAGCCCGAAGGGTTGTGCGAAAGGGTGACGTAGGACTCTATCAGATCATTAGATCAAAGACTAATGTAAACTGCATTTCTGGCATATGTATGTTTATAACAATCTGTGAGTGTTATTGTTTAAGTGAATGTTTAAAAGAGAAGAGCGAAATATTCAGATTCAATTCTTCATTAAATGCAATGATGGCTTTGAAACGCCTAAAACCTTTGAAACAGAGATTTCTTTTAAAAATCACTTGTGGGCATCATAAAGGTTGAAATAGTAATGAATGACCAGTCCACAGATTATTGAATTAAATATGATTATGCGTAGCTTGGCATGTTTTAATAATTTTACTTTAACTCGCTTGTGGCCTTTAAAAGGGCCGTTGGTTACAAATAACATTAAAGCCAAAGCACGTGCATCGCAAATATGACGTGCCATTCGAAGGTCCTTCTCTTTTGACATGAATGGCAACAGGCACGTAAGTTTGCAGCGTCGATTCACTGTCTTTTGCTCCGAGGAGGTTTTACTAGTTTACTTTCACAGCTTACCGCTTGTTACGTAGCAGAAAATATGGCACATACTCAAAAATGTCTGTTTTATTTGTATGAGAGTGCACCCTTGTGGATAAACAGGGGTGAGGGGTCTCAAACCATCATACAATAAATTCATACCTCCTAAATACATACAATAAATTCATACCTCCTAAAACTCCCACATGCTAAATTTGGTTCCATTTGCTAAATTAGTTCTAGAGTTATGAGGAAACTTGTATTTCATTTGTATGGGATCTCCCCTCCTAAAGGGGGTGGGAGTCTCAATACTCTATAGAAAAAATTCTTGCCTTCTGAAACCCCCACATGCTAAATTCCCCTCTTACGCCCTCCTCAAAATAGCTTTCTTGCTCCCTCCATAAATAATATTTTTATTACCGTAGGACTACGTCTTACCGCAGGGTGTCAATAATTTAATGATAATGATTAATGATATTTAGTCAATTTCTAAAGCATTTAGGGTATGTTGCTGCTTCGTCGTAATTGTCTATTCCCGTCCTATCAAACATAAATTATTAAAAAATATCAGCATTTTTATGACACACAATGTAAAACTAGTTATTCCCTAATATTTTAGTTTGTTGTCTATCATACGCGATCAATCAAAGTGAGCTGAGAGCTATTTAAATACTTTTTATCATTAAAGAAGTCCTACCAGTCAAATTTCCTACGTTTTTTCGTGCGACGAAGAAGAAAATGTCGACTAATCGTTTTAATTTTCGTCATTCATAAATGAAAATAACTCAAGCAAGGCATTGTCGTTATTCTACAACCAGGAAAGCTGGCCTGACCTGCAGAAATTTTACAAAATAGCATTTGTCACGCCGTCCTACACAAATACATGCACGTTAGCTTCGTAAACATTGTTGTGATTTTTAGTTCGGACGATGAAAAATTTTGATGGACGGATTTTAAAACGGTACGACGAATTTAAAAAATAAAGTCAGTTGCGTAATTTCAATAATATGCTTTAATAATCGCTCTTCAGTGATTTCAAAGTTCACGGATCGGAAGGTAAGTGTGTTTTCGTCAATCAGCACAAGAACTTTTGGAGTATTCATCAAATCCATCCAACAAATAATGAAAATTAGAATGGCTTTACTTACTACGACGGGAATTAGAAATAAACCCTAGATTAATTTTCTTCATTTTGAAAAAGGGTTTCGATTTTGGCAACATAGGCGACACGCATTTGTTGCCAAATTCGAAATCCTACTGTACGTAAATATTTTCAGGACATAAATTTGATTACTGTTTGAGGAATATAAACTGAGCTGAGCTCGAACAATTCAGTGGAGCAGTCAAGTGAAGTCGAGCAGTCAAGTCGAGCAGTCAAGTAGAGAATTCGAATCGAGCAGTCAAGTCAACCAGTCAAGTCGAGTAGTCAAGTCGAGCAGTCAAGTCGAGCAGTCGAGACAAACAGTTGAGTCGAGCAGGGGAATCGAGCAATTGAGTCGAGCAGTTCAGTCAAGCAGTCCAGTCGAGCAGTTAAGTAGAGTCAAACATCGATTTTCACTTCTAGCCGTCGATCTCGTACTAAAAAAGTATATAGCAAGGATTTTCATTTAAAATGCTAAATAATAGTCCACCATCTTGGATTTCAAAATGGCTTCAAACATCAATTTTAGATTTTTAGCAGCCATTCCCATTCTAGAAAGTTTATATTACAAAGGTTTTCATTTAAAATACTAAAAATAACGGGGGACATTTGAAATTTTGGAATTTATTTCACAAGCTGTCAAATAAAAACAAAGAGACTTGAAGAAGAAGTATTTTTAACAGTTATCTTTAAAATTTGCACATACTATTCATATGCGTATAATTTTTATGTGTACTTCTGGGCGGATTGTGTGTATATGTGGCATATGATAATCATATAGATATTCGATATTTTCATATCGTGGTAAACATTTCCGTCAAGTTTCCGGATGCGCCATGGGTAATCCCAACTCGCCTACGATAGCCGATTTTGTGATGGAAGCTCTGTTGGACACAGTCACCAACGAACTAGACATCACGATACCTGTGTTGAAAAAATATGTTGACGATTTGAGTGTATGAGTGCTACAGTCGTTTCAGTATTGTTATATAGCAGAAAAGTTTTTATTAAAGAAAGATCAGCAAAAGAAAGGGAACGTAGGCCGAATTTAGTAATTTCAAGTCAAGTAATCATGTCGAGCAGTTGAACCGAGCAGTCGAGTCAGACAGCTGAACCGAGCAGTCTTGTCGAGCAGTCGAGTCGAGCAGTCGAGTCAAGCAGTCAAGTCGAGCAGTTGAGTTGAGCAGTCCAGTGGAGCAGTTCAGTCAAGCAGTCCAGTCGAGTAGTCAAGTCGAGTCAAACATCGATTTTTACTTCTAGCAGTCACCCTTATTCTAAAAAAAAGTCTCTATTGCAAGGATTTTCATTTAAAATACTCAGTGCTTGAAAAAATTGACCGCCCTGCATGAAGGCAAATATAAAACGCATTCAGCGCATACAGTTTTATCCCTGGTAGTATTCTTATATCTGTCAGATCGTTGAGATGACTAGTGAACTGCTGACGGTGTTTCTCTATCTCAGTTTTCTACCTTTCAAAACGATTCATTCATGAATTACAATGCTGAATGATTGTTCGACTAACCAGTCAGTCAGTCAATTTTCTTGCATTTGACTGATATTTTAGGTCTATAAGTTCAGTTTATAAACTGCCTGCTTTTTAAAATCAACCTAAACCTGGTTGAAGGAAATTAATTCAAACGCAAAGTTTACGTTTATTGTAATTTTGTTTGTCGTTGTCGGCAGTTCAAAATGAATGAATGATTCACATTTGTTTGCAGAGAACAACACGAACATGAACACAAGCGGTTCACTTGAATCGTAGTTTTCTGGTTGACAATGCTGAGTTCATATCATCTATATGAGCAGTCTATTGCATCAATTGAGGCATATTGCATTACTTGAATATGTTATTTCTAAGCACTAAAAATGCTAAATAATAGTCTGCCATCTTAGATTTCAAAATGACGTCAAACATCAAGTTTTGATTTCTAGCAGCCATTCCCATTCAAAAAAATCTATGCATATTGCAGGAAATTTCATACAAAATGCTAAATAATAGTGCTCCATCTTGGATTTCAAAATGGCGTCTATTGTGGATTTTTTTAAGTTTGACAATATTCCCATTCCAAAAATGTCCTTACTGTATACAATGCAAAAATTATGGATTTCATGCAAAATTCCCCAAGTAACTTAAATTACAACCCGCCATCTTGCATATCTAAATGGCGTCAAACATCCAATTTCGAACATATGTTCAAATGGCGTTAAATCTCTAAAAGCATCCTCCGTTCCAAAACATCAAATTAGGAACATTGTTTCATCTATACCTATAAAGAAGGATTTCTGTCTGTCTGTCTGTCTGTCTGTCTGTCTGTCTGTCTGTCTGTCTGTCTGTCTGTCCTGTGTTCCTTATAGAATCAAAAACTACTGAACCAATCGGCGTGAAAATTTGCATGTAGAGGTTTTTGGGGCCAGGAAAGGTTTTAGTGATGGTTAGAGACCTCTCCCCCCACTAAGAGGGGGGGCTCTCATACAAATGAATCACAAATTTCTGCATAACTTGAGAACTAATCAAGCAAATAGAACCAAATTTGGCATGTGGGTGTTTTCGGTGACAAGAAATTATTCTAGGGTAATTTGAGACCCCTCCCCTCTTTATAAGGGGAATTATAACTCCTCTCCCCTTTAAGAGGGGGGGTTTCCATACAAATTTCCTCATAACTCGAGAACTAATCAAGCAAATGGAACCAAATTTGGCATGTGAAGGTTTTCGAGGGCAAGAAAATTTTCTATGTTGAATTAGGACCCCTCCTCACTTTAAGAGGGGGGCTCCTGTACAAATGAAATACCAATTTCCTCATAACTCGAGAACTAATCAAGCAAATGGAACCAAATTTGGCATGTGTGTGTTTTTGAAGACAAAATTTTTTTCTATGATGAATTGGGACCCCTCCCCACTTTAAGAGGGGGGGGGGCTCCTATACAAACGAAATACAAATTTCCTTATAACTCGAGAGCTAATCCAGCAAATGGAACCAAATTTGGCATGTAGGTGTTTTTGGAGGCAAGAATGTTTTCTATGATGAATAAGAACCTCTCCCCACTTTAGGAGGGGGGGCTCCTATACAAATGAAATACAAATTTCCTCATAACTCGAGAACTAATCAAGCAAATAGAACCAAATTTGGCATGTGGGTGTTTTCGGTGACAAGAATTTATTCTATGGTGAATTGAGACCCCTTCCCTCTTTATAAGAGGAATTATAACTCCTCTCACCTTTAAGAGGGGGGACTTCCATACAAATTTCCTCATAACGCTAGAACTAATCAAGCAAATGCAACCAAATTTGGCATGTGAAGGTTTTCGAGAGCAAGAAAATTTTCTATGGTGAATTAGGACCCCTCCCCACTTTAAGAGGAGGGGCTCCTGTACAAATGAAATACAAATTTCCTCATAACTCGAGAACTAATCAAGCGAATTGAACCAAATTTGGCATGTGTGTTTTTGGAGACAATTTTTTTTTCAATGATGAATTGGGACCCCTCCCCACTTTAGGAGGGGGGGTCCTATACAAACGAAATACAAATTTCCTCATAACTCGAGAACTAATCCAGCAAATGGAACCAAATTTGGCGTGTAGGTGTTTTTGGAGGCAAGAATTTTTTCTGTGATGAATTAGGACCTCTTCCCACATTAGGAGGGGGGGCTCCAATACAAATGAAATACAAATTTCCCCATAACTCGAGAACTAATCAAGCAAATAGAACCAAATTCGGCATGTGGAGGTTATTGGAGGCAAAAATATTTTCTACGGTGAATTAGGATCCTTCCACACTTCAAGAGGGGGGGCTTCTACACAAATGAAATACAAATTTCCTCATAATTCGAGAACTAATCAAGCAAATGGAACCATATTTGGAATGTGGGTGTTTTTGGAGGCAACCATTTTTCCCATGATGAATTAGGACTTCTTACCTTTTTAGGAGGGGGGGGGGCTCCCATTCAAACGAAATACAAATTTGCTCATAACTTTAGAACTAATCAAGCAAATGGAACCAAATTTGGCATGTGAGAGTTTTAGATGGCAGAATTTTTTTTCTGTGGTGTATTACGACCCCTTTCCCTTTTAAGAGGGTGGGCTCCCATACAAATGAAATACAAATTTCCTTATAATTTGAGTACTAATCAAGCAAATGGAACCAAATTTAGCATGTAGGAGACTTTTGAGTCTTGAATTTATTTTATGATAGTTAGAGACCTCTCACCCCTGTGGTAGGTGGATATGGACTCTTATACAAATAAAACAGAAATTTTTGCGAAACTCAAAAACTAATCCAACTCGAGAAATTCGAGACTCTTCCATAAAACATTAATCAATAACAAGACCACAAAAACTATCTATAGTAACACTAGATCATTCAGGACGAGCCGGTCGCGAGTGTTGCCGGTGACCCGCCGTCGGAAGCGCCGCCCACTGGGGGGCTTGCAAAACTCGAGATAGTGACAAAGATCATCCGAGATTCATGATTTATGTACAACACAGGTTAATTTGTGGCAATACGAAGTTTGTCGGGTCAGCTAGTTTTCCAAATAAATAATCCGGCTGTTTTTTGTCACTGATAAAAAACGCATGAGGCTGACTATTTTGCAGGGTGACTTTTTATTTTTGGTTTTCGTTTAGTGTCAGTGACGAAACTGACCGTTACCAGCTCTGCCAATAGGTCAAAGATTACGACGATTAAACATTAATAGCTTAACCGTGCTGACTTTTATCGCTGAAATGTAGAAACATATCGTGTTTGCCACGGACGATTCGACCTACCATTCTTCGGTCATTGACTACGTAATAACACATATATTCTCTATCTCGTCATCTATCTAACTTAGATGTCTCCAAGACATCCCGGCGCCGGCAGCTCAGATCCATCTTTATGATTGGTCTAAACTTAAAGGTTGACCACTGTCTTAAATCGTTGTATAATAATGATTAATCGACCTGTTGAGAAGGAGGTTTTATCAGTTTTTCTGGTGCGCTTCCCCAACACAGACCTCAAATGGATGTAAGTTCAATCGCCGTACGTAAAGAATCTTCAATTGGCTGGGATGAGGAGACCATCACTTTTTCTGGCATATTTCCCAAGCACAGATATCAAATTGACATACGTTTAAACGTCGTAGGAAACGTCTTCGTGCTGTTGGGAGGAAGGAATTTTGTCACGTTTAACGTAGGACTACGTCTTACGGCAAGGTTTAGGATAGTGTGTTATTCCAAAAAATCGGAAGGTGCGAGCGTCACGATAAAAAAAATTTAATGTAAACCGCCGATTTTACAACGAATAAGGGGGCGATTAAACGCTGTTACAGTAAATTTTTCGAATTTTTCCCATAGAAATAAAACCCAAAAACAGTGAACTTTGTGGTACATTCACTGTAATATAGAAAATTCAAAAACTTTTGCAGTGAAGTTACAGCATAAAGTGTTGTAAACAGTTAAATTCATAGTAATCGTAGAATATTCGTTATGCAGTTCTATCCGGGTGGACATTCGCTATCATCCGTTACTCTTTCTGTCTCGAGCTATTTTACCTAAACCTAATTCAAACTTCAGTTTCAATATCAAATCTCCACCACTAGTCCAGCTAGCACGAAGAATCGTGCACCCATTCTTGTCATTTTGCTAACAAATAGCATCGTGCAAAATCTGCACCGTAAACACGGTCAGCTGTCAGTTCCTGAATTTCTCGACCTACATCCGTCTCACAGGCACAGGTCTCACGTCGGCCGTCGTCGTTAGCGGGCACTGCCACACGGCCTGGCGGTGGTGGCGCTCGCCGATGTTTGTTTGCATACAACACTCAAACGGTGAGCCTTCTTGGAGCATATTTCTAATTTCCATGGGCGCTGCCGCCGGTCCGTCCCGGCATCCTCCCACTTACCTCCGGGCGGAGTACTGTTAGTGTTTTTTGCCCCATTGTGGTGAGTCTTAACCGCAACAAAGAAGCTCCCAAATGGTCTGCGAATAAATGTATGAATTCAGTTGTAAATACCAAGTACGTAAATATTCGGAGGCTCATGGTTAATAACTACGGAACCGCCGCCCGCCGATGATGGTTGCTGAAGCCGAAATTTAAATAGAATGGAGCACTTTTATCCCATAGCTTTCTCCCACCATTACTACATTTACGACCAGCCAGAATCAGCCGAGCTCGAAATCGAACGAGTTTTGTGCGAGTACCATCCGATGAGGAAGCTTCATGCCAAAAAAAAACTTAGTCTGTTTTTGACTATCTTTGCATTAATGAAGATACTATTGATAACATCCTGAAATCGAGGGAAGTCTTGCGTTTAAAATCAATAGCATAGGTCACGCCCAGTTACGGTACCTGCAGTTATTGCTCAACATAACCTTTACTCTACAAACCTTCAGAGCGGTGCGCGAAATGGGGTGGATGAAATTTATGAATTTGTTCCATTAAAGGCATACATTTTATGATTCAATTTCCTCTTTTCAATGCAAATAACCCACCGCGGACACGATGATTGCGATGGGTTCCAGTTGTGGTTTCGTTTCCTGGTTTTGCTTCGATTTCACTCGATCAGGTGTGTATGTATGTGTGAGTGGCAGCAGCCGGATAGTCCGAAACAGACATGTGTTCTTGTTTTCTTTTATTATTATTTTTTTTCGGTCGGAGATATTTGCCTCTCACTCCAAGTGCACTTACTTTATGGGATCATGGGCAATTGTTATTGTTGTTGATGGAGAACAAGATCGTAAACTGACTGGCGAACACCTCAGGGACTTCCAGAATCAGGTCAATTGGAGCCGATCGGGCCAGCAGAATTATGATGCAAGCAGCATTTACACGCCCCGACAATGAAATAAACTTGCTGTGATGAAAGGGTGTGTAAAGCCGACCCGCAATTCCAACTGACCCAGGTCTCCCAAAGGTAGTGGAAAGTTTAATGAATAAAAGGAACCCCGCGTTGCTGGCGAGTAAAGTTTTATGTTGTCTTCGAACCATAAAAGGTATCAAGCAACAGTGAATTTCCAAGAGGCACTAGCCGTAATTGATTGCAGGCATGCCGGGATAAACTTCTTCCTGGATGGTATCGAAAAAAAGTGGTGCCATTGGATTGAGAACGGCAACAGACTTTTAACTCCACAACAATCATCATCAGTGTGGTTAACAATTCTTGTTAACGCAGTAATGAACCGAGATTTGGTTGCAACACCAATCAAGTGTTTCGTTGGAATACCTGTCAGCAGTGAGCAATACATTTCAATGGCCGACTTCTCCCGCCCGCACTCGCTGCGGTTAACTCCTTAAACCCCAAATTGATTCTAAACTTTTCCAAACAGTAGTTATCGTAATGAAACAAACATCAATTTTAATTAGAGTGACATTCCCGCACTCATTTGTTCGACCCGCTGGGTCGCATTCGGCTCCGGCATGCGGCTGAGCGACACTCACGAACTTTGGGCACGAGCGAATTGGGTAGCACGACGACAAAATCCAGCCAACTCCAATAAATCAGCTCGGAAATACTTGAACGAATTCCTTTGCCACCGTATGACCCACCCCCCAACCACCCGCCTCGCAGGAACATTGTTGGCAAGACTTCGAATTTTAACGCTTCTCGGTAATTAATTACATCCTTCCCGAGGTGAAGACAACGGCACCCTTCCCCGCACCCGGTGGTACGGCAGTCAATGAATGCGGTGGAAGGCAACTTCTACACTGAAGCTGCCACTATACAGGTGCTGGTGATGGCTGGTGACGGCGGCGGGCGGCGGTGCGACGTTCGACACTCAACCATTTTCGGGGTGTGTCCTTTGTGCGATTGTACTGCCGTACCCACCGGTTGTAATTTGGTGCAATATAGCCTTGTAAAGCACTGACGGTGCCCAGGATGGGGCACACTGAGGCATGTGCAGCATATCTGTTTTACAATGTGATGTCATACAACAAGAATTCCCGGTGAAAACGGATTAGTTGTTTTGAGTTTTGAATTTCTGAGCCGGATCCTATCGCTAATTCTTATAATCTAAAGTATGTTTCAAAACTTCAACAGTTGTTTCTACGAAGACCTGGTAACATCAGCTCTCTGCTCTACTTTTAATTCTCTACTGCTACAGAAAAACTAAAATTTGATGAATAGATTGACGCTAGCCATACAGTTATACATATTTTATGGAGCTGCACCATAATGATAAGCCCTGAATTTGGCAACATCGATTTCCTTAAAACAGACTAGCACGTTCACTGTTAAAGCAAATTTATGAGCAAAGCAAAGCCATGGGTATAAACATCCTTAAGAACTTGACCCTTCTTTATCGGCAGACTTTGCAGTCGGTTATTAGAGTACTGGAAAACTACTGCGCTAGTGTAAAGTTCCTATTGACTCAATAGCGACACCACCCAGTTGATATTTGAACCTACGACTACTGGCTTGTTAGAACAGCATCGTAGCCCGGAGTTAACTGGGCAGGCATTTTTATGAAATTTATGAATGATATCTAAATCCAAAAGCCCCCCCGTTGACCTCGAGGTATGATGCTATTCTAATAAGCCCGTCGTTGTATGTTCGAATCTCGATTGGGAGAGGCTGTTAGAGTCAATAGGATCGTAGCAACTGGCCCTGCAATTGTCCTGTACTTTAACAGCTGGCTGCGAAGTCTGTCGAATAAAAACAGAAGGTCAAGTTTCGATAACGTAATGTAGCACCTAGGCTTTGCTTTTTTATCTAAATCCAAAATTTTGCTGTCTGCGGTTACTGTCGGTTACGAAAGAAAACCCGCTTGGCAGTATTATCAACAAAACTGGAGTTACTGTACAACTATAAGACAGGATTGTAGTTAATTTGAATGTTATACATTAAAGCAAACAAGCAATACCTTATCCCAAAATTGAATGAATCCACCATAAGTACAAAAAACCGCAATTTAAATGATTGAAAAGACGAATGGAAAATCCAGCATGGCCGACCAGACACGTCTATCCCAGATAACACAAGATCGTAATAGAAAGATCACATTAAATCGTATGCATGTCAATCTTACATTGGAATTGTATAATGATTAGAGTATGTCAAAATAAAGTGAACAATAAGTTGTTTTGCTGACGTGCGTGTGCTCATATACAACTCATGACTGTAAATTATAAAGCAGTATAGATGATTGCAATATTAAGTTATCTTAATCATATATTCAGGAGTATTAAGTTGCGTGTTATAAAAACCGCTGTATAAAATGCAAGACAGAATTACAAATAATTGTAAAAATTTTCGACGTATATTGCCTCCACTTTCGTACATATATCTTCTTATATGGCGTGAAATATAACTTTTTCGTTCAGATATGATGTCGCATATCTCAGTTACAATCTATACCTATAAAGAAGGATTTCTGTCTGTCTGTCTGTCTGTCTGTCTGTCTGTCTGTCTGTCTGTCCGTATGTTCCTTATAGAATCGAAAACTACTGAACCAATTGGCATGAAAATATGCATGTAGAGGTTTTTTGGGGCCAGGAAAGGTTTTAGTGATGGTTAGAAACCCCTCCCCCCACTAAGAGGGGGGCTCCCATACAAATGAAACACAAATTTCTGCATAACTCGACAACTAATCAAGCAAATAGAACAAAATTTGGCATGTGGGTGTTTTCGGTGACAAGTATTTATTCTATGGTAAATTGAGACCCCTCCCCTCTTTATAAGGGGAATTATAACTCCTCTCCTCTTTAAAAGAGGGGGCTTCCATACAATTTTCCTCATAACTCGAGAACTAATCAAGCAAATGGAACCAAATTTGGCATGTGAAGGTTTTCGAGGGCAAGAATATTTTCTATAGTAAATTAGGACCCCTCCCCACTTTAATAGGGGGGGGGCTCCTGTACCAAAGAAACACAATTTTCCTCATAACTCGAGAAGTAATTAAGCAAATGGAACCAAATTTGGCATGTGGGTGTTTTTGGAGACAAAAATTTTTTCTATGATGAATTGGGACCCCTCCCCGTTTTAGGAGAGGGGGATCCTATACACATGAAATACAAATTTCCTCATAACTGAAGAACTAATCAAGCAAATGGAACAAAATTTGGCATGTGAAAGTTTTCGAGGGCAAGAATATTTTCTATGGTAAATAAGGATCTCTCCCCACTTTAAGAGGGGGGGCTCCTATACAAACGAAATACAAATTTCCTCATAACTCGAGAACTAATCAAGCAAATGGATTAAAATTTGGCACGTGGGTGTTTTTGGAGACAAAATTTTTTTCTATGATGAATTTGGACCCCTCCCCACTTTAGAAAGGGGGGCTCCTATACAAATGAAATGCAAATTTCCTCAACTCGAGAATTAATCAAGCAAATGGAACCAAATTTGGCATGTGAAAGTTTTCTAAGGCATGAATATTTTCTATGGTGAATTAGAACCCCTCCCCACTTTAAGAGGGGGGGGCTCCTATACAAACGAATTACAAATTTCCTCATAACTCGAGAACTAATCAAGCAAATGGAACCAAATTTGACACGTGGGTATTTTCGGAGACAGAAATTTTTTCTATGATGAACTGGGACCCCTCCTCACTTTAGTAGGGGGGGGCTCCTATACAAATGAAATACAAATTTCCTCATAACTCGAGAGCTAATCAAGCAATTAAACCAAATTTGGCATGTGAAAGTTTTCGAGGGCAAGAACATTTCCTATGGTGAATTAGGACCCCTTCCAACTTTAAGAGGGGGGCTCCTATACTAACGAAGTACAAATTTCCTCATAACTCGAGAACTAATCAAGCAAATGGAACCAAATTTGGCACGTGGGTGTTTTTGGAGACAAAAATTTTTTCTATGATGAATTGGGACCCCTACCCACTTTAGGAGGGGGGGCTCCCATACAAATGAAATTCAAATTTCCTCATAACTCGAGAACTAATCAAGCAAATAGAACCAAATTTGGCATGTGGAGGTTTCTGGAGGCAAAAATATTTGCTATGGTGAATTAGGACCCCTCCCAACTTTAAGAGAGGGTGCTTCTACACAAATGAAATACAAATTTCCTCATAATTCGAGAACTAATCAAGCAAATGGAACCATATTTGGCATGTGGGTGTTTTTGGAGGCAACTATTTTTTCTATGATGAATTAGGACCCCTTACCTATTTAAGAGGGGGGGCTCTCATACAAACGAAATACAAATTTCCTCATAACTCTAGAACTAATCAAGCAAATGGAACCAATTTTGACATGTAAGTGGTTTTGGACGCAAGATTTTTTTCTATGGTGAATTGAGACCCCTCTCTTCTTTAGAAAGCGAGTTATGGCCCATGTCCCCTTTAAGAGGGTGGGCTTCCATACAAATGAAATGCAAATTTCCTCTTATCTCGAGAACTAATCAATCAAAGGGAACCAAATTTGGCATGTGGAAGTTTTAGATGGCAGAAATTTTTTCTATGGTGAATTGCGACCCCTTCCCCTTTTAAGAGGGGAGCTCCCATACAAATGAAATTCAAATTTCCTTATAACTTGAGAACTAATCAAGCAAATGGAACCAAATTTGGCATGTGGGAGATTTTGGAGTCTTGAATTTATTTTACGATAGTTAGAGACCTCTCACCCCTGTGGTAGGGGGATATGGATAAATAAAACAGAAATTTTTGCGAAACTCAAAAACTAATCGAACTCGAGAAATTCGAGACTCTTCCATAAAACATTAGTCAATACAAGACCACAAAAACTATCTATAGTAACACTAGATCATTCAGGACGAGACGGTCGCGAGTGTTGCCGGTGATCCACCGTCGGAAGCGCCGCCCACTGGGGGGCTTGCAAAACTCGAGATTGTGACAAAGATCATCCGAGATTCATGATTTATGTACAACACAGGTTAATTTGTGGCAATACGAAGTTTGTCGGGTCAGCTAGTCGGGATATAAAAAACGAAATGGTTTACTGGGATGGTTCTCTATACGCCTATTCTACCTAGCGCCGTAGCATGCGGTTAGCCAGACTGGCCCCGCCAAGATCGCTAGCTCTAGGGGGCGATAAAAACAATCAGAACCTCAGGAAACCACTCTCGGGTAGCGAAGTAGGATATAGGAAGCTGTACGAATCATGTATGACAATCTACCTGAGCAAAGTTTAAGGGCAAAATGAAAATAAAATTCGATACCTTGATATGACGGATTTTGATCACTCAGTGTGATTTCATTTTGGTCGCCTTTGCGGTTAAAATATCAAAATTGAATGCAAAAATTCCACGCCGTGAAATTAAATTGAATACTACTTTTGCTATCGAAAAATATCACACAGAATACTAATCATGCTGTTACACAATAGTAATGGGAAAGCTGAATTAGTTATCAATTTGCTGTTATATCCTCGTCATGTTGCTATCATCATATAATTTGAATTGATCATTTTACTAGAAAAAAAAATTATGTGAAAATAGATTAATTCAAATTTTATAGGTTTGTTTACATCATAGAATGTGTAACACATTTTCTTTCAATGAAAAGTTGCCATTTGGATACATCATAAGTGCCATTTGGATTCGGTAACAATACATGATTTCTAGTTGATATCAACAGCAGAATATGTAATAATTTTGATACAATTTTGTTGTCAAACCTTGCTCGGGTAATCATAAAAAATAATAAACTTCGATGAAACACTGATTTAAGAAACGAGGGTGCGCCAAAAAAATTGCGTCCAAAATCTAATAAAAAAGTGGTCCAAAACATGGTCTACAATCTAGTCAAAATCTATTCCAAATCTGGAACAAAATTCGATAAATGTGGTCCAGTTCCAAAATCTGGTTCAAAATCTGTGCCAATCTAATAAAAATGTGGCCCAAAATCTGCTCCTGGTCCGTAATGTGAGCAGAAATGTGGTCCAAAATATCCAAAACTTACTCCAAATTTGATAAAAACGCTGTCCAAGACTTGATCCAAAATCTAGTTTAAATCTGTTCCAAAATTTGATAAAAAAAAGTGGTCTGCAATCTAGTCCAGGTCCAGAATCTGGTTCAAAACTTGTTCCAAAATCTAGTTGGTGGTATGAATCTGATTTGGTCCAAAATATTATCTAAAATTTGGCCTGATAAAAATGTGGTCCAAAATCTGGTCTGCAATCTGACGTAGCTCAAAAATCTGGTTTAGGTCCAGAATGTGCTCCAGGTCCAGAATCTGATCCAAAATTTGAAGGTCCAAAATGTGATCGAAAATGCTGTTTAAAATTGTATCCAAATGCCATGATAAAAATGTGGTTCAAGATCAGGTTCAGAATCTGATGCAGATCTAGAACGTGGTCCAGACCAGGTCAAGAATCTGAGTCCATAATCTGATCCAAAATGTGTTCAAAATTTGATGCAGAATCTAGCCCAAATCTGTTTCAAACTCTGAAACAAAAGTTGATCAAAAATGTGGTCCACGAAGTAGTCCAGATTATAATCCAGGTGCAGAATATAATCCAGGTCTGGTTCTAGTTCTAATTCAAAACTTGTTCCCAAATCTAGTTGGTTTAAAAATGATGATTAAAAATCTGTGGTCCAAAATCTCTCCCAAAAAATCTGATCAAAAATGTGGTCCAACATCTGGTTTATAACGTGGTCTAGCTCCAGAATCTGATCCACAATTTGATCCAAATGCTGGAAATTCGATTTTTAAAAAATGTGGACCAAAATGTCTGCAACAAGTCCAATATCTGCTCCAAAATCTGATAATGTCATCCAGAATCTGCTCCAGAATCTAGTCTAAATCTTTTACAAAATTAGGAACCAAAACTGATAAAAAATAAGCTTTAGAATTTAGTCCAGGTTCAAAATCTGTTCGGTGGTTTGAAATCTTATCAAAAAGTGAACCTGGAAGGAACACTGCGTTAAGAAACGAGAGAGTGCTGAATCGGGTCTTCGCCAAGAGCGCCACAATGTCACCCTAAAATTGGTCATTAAAACTGCCATAATAAAACTCACATTGTTGCCTGGGGTATCACATTTTGCTTATTTCGCAAATACCACCCGGACTATTACTGCCCTAGTCTTCATGGTATCTTCTTTAACTGAAACGAGTTACTAAATAATGTAACGTTTTAATGTCTATACTTAAAGTTGACTGTGAGCACAAAGCCTATTTGAAGTTTTGAAGAATAGTGATAAATGATCACGATAATGATATAAAATATTCTGGTAGTAAATTCTCACTTACATAAAAAATATAAGGAAGAATATATTACAATAGCTATACAATAGCTTGTTACGAAAATTTTGTGTTATATCGAAAATGCCTCTTATACATATAATGAAAACTATGTCGAACACCAGTTGCTAAATCTCTCTTTCAGAGACTCTCAATAGCTCATCAGGGCGGGGGGCGATGTAACAATCCTACCCGTTATTTAGCCCAATGCAGATATCTTACTTGCATACTAATTGCCGGTCAATTCGGTGCGCGAGGTGAAGTTAAACCAAAGAAAAAGCTTACCTAAACTGTTTCTTCCGCATGCCTTGTTTAGCCCGAAGAAACCAACATACGAACAAGTCTACAGACCCGCACAACGTGACCGATTCCATTGCTATCGCCAGCCGCTTAGACACTTCAGGATTGCCACTCAATACGGTGAGAGTGCGCAAGTTAAGTGAAGAGAGGCGAGAGACGCTCTCCGCTTAATTACCTTGGTAATATTCGTTTACCCATCACGCGCGTTTGAGCTCAAGAATGAATGGCGCACGCGAGATTGTCGACGAGGCACTTACACGTGAATTGCAATTTTACAAGTGGCAAAAGAGGCATAGAGAGCTCGCCTAGGGCAACAAAATAGGTGGGGAAACTTCCCCCATGCGGACAGGTAGCTTAAGAACTAATGATCCAAATGGATCTGGAGAAATATAGGGGATTCGATTTTTGACCGTCAACCCTTAGGGTTCACAGACGCCTCATTCTAACAGACACATATTTCGTCTCCATCTTTTTTCATTATTTATTTATTTACGTCTTACACGCAGGCGTAAAAGAAACAGCCACCGGTGCTGTGTACAGACATTCTGCTACCCACACACTCGCGCACGCATAGCACCCCCACATCATTTTCCTGCATAGCTTATTCCCGAGTCAAAAAATTCGAGGAGAATCAGCTGCCCGCGAGGCTGGTGGCGCACTGGAATACAAATTTTGCATTACTTTTTTATTTTCTTCTTTATCTTCGCCCACGATTCTACTCACGGGCGGGAGTGCGAGCCGCCTCGAGTAATCGGTTGCAAAAGATCGGGCTACAACGACGAATGTGGGATTTCTAAAAGGACGCTTATGGCGGCGTATTCGTTAGAATAAGTACAAGTCGAGCAGGCGAGTCGAGCAGTCTAATCAAGCAGTCGAGTCAAGCAGTTGAGTCGAGCTGTCGAGTTGAATAGTCCACTCGAGCAGTTTAGTCGAGCAGTTGAATCAAGCTGTTCAGTCAAGCAGTCCAATCGAGCAGTTGAGTCGAGCTGTCAAGTCGAGCAGTTAAATCGAGTAGTATAGTCAAGCAGTTGAAACGTGAAATCGGGTCGAGTATAGTCGAATCGAGCAGTTGAGTAGTCCAGTCGAACAGTGATTGAGCAGTTTAGTCGAGTAGTCTAGTCAAGCAGTTGAATAGAGTAGTTGAGTCGAGCAGTTCAGTGGAGCAGTTGGGTTGAGCAATCCAATCGAAAAGTTTAATCGAGCAGTTGAGTCGAGTGGTTCAGTCGAGCAGTTGAATCGAGCAGTCCAGTCGAGCAATCGAGCCGAGTGTTTAAATCGAGCAGTCTAGCCGAGCCAACAACAGTCGAATCGAGCAATCCAGTCAAGCAGTTCAATCGGGCAGCAGGGTAGACCAATCGACTCGAGCAGTTGAATCGAGTAGTCGAATCGAAGAGTTTAGTCAAGCAGTTAAGTCGAGCAGCCGGCTAGAAAGGTTAAGTCAAGCAGTTAAATCGAGCAGTGAAATGGAGCAGCCTGGCAGTGAAATCGAGCAGTCTTGAATCAAGCTGTCCAGTAAAGTAGTTGAGTCGAGCTGTCCAGTCAAGTAGTTGAGTCGAGCAGTCGAACCGAACAGTACACTTCACTTCACACAAGCACTTCAATCGACCAGTTCGGTCAGGCAGTAGGGTAGAGCAGTCGAGTCAAGCAGTCAAGTTGAGCAGTCTAGTGCAGCAGTTGAATCAAGCTGTCCAGTCAAACAGTCCAGTCGAGCAGTTGAGTCGAGCTGTCAAGTCGACCTGTCAAGTCGACCTGTCAAGTCGACCTGTCAAGTCGACCTGTCAAGTCGACCTGTCAAGTCGACCTGTCAAGTCGACCTGTCAAGTCGACCAGTTAAATTGAGCAGTTGAGTCAAACAGTTGAATCGAGTAGTCGAGTCGAGTAGTCCAGTCGAGCAGTTAAATCGAGCCGTTCAATCAAGCAGTCAAGTCGATCTATTCAATCGAGCAGTCGAATCGAACCAGTCTAATCGACCAGTTGAGCAATCGTACAGTCTAGAAGTCGGCCAGTGAGGTGACTGAGAACAACGGGTGACAACTAAAATTTTGGAAGATTTTTCTCAAGCAGTCAGAAAAAGATAAATATACATGAAGAAGACTGATTTACCGAAATGAAAGATACATTATCCATTGTTGAAAACAAATTAGTGTACATTTGAAAACGGTCCGTAATCGGCTGTTCGGCGAAGCTTTCGTTTGACGTCGAAACAGGAGCGTTGTACGGCCGTCAGGTCAACTTTGCGAATGCATCTCTTGATTCTACCAATCAATTGTTTGCAATTCGTGGCTCTCCAGTTATTTTTGTACACCAAGGAACTCAAAATCCCGAAGAAATCCTCGATTGGGCGCACTGAGACAGATTTTTCGGGTCGGGGTCTTCAGGTAAAAATGGGATCGAATGGGTATTCAGGAACGATTGTGTTTTATGGTGTTATGCGATGATGCTCTATCGGGCCAAAACACGTATTGTCTATCTGTATGATGTTTTTGTAGAAACGGGATCAAAATTTTCTTCAAACATTCGTCTGGTGCATCTTAATTGATAACCAAACCAGAGGGCTTGTTGTTGAAGAAACGAGAAAGAGAACGATGTCCTTCTGCGTCCATAATTTTTGCTAGTCGTCCACTACTTTGCTTGCGAATAGTTGTTGGGCATCTTAGGATATGGTAAACAGTCGAAGCCGCAAGATATTCGCTTTTTAAATGTTGTACCGTAAACTTTTTCCCGAGATTTCTGTGGAAGTTCGTAGAAGTGTACAGCGCGCTCGCAGAATGCTTCTTGTTTTGACGCCATTTTAAGCAAAATTTGGCAAGCGTAAACAAAACAAAAAATACTGACAGAAAGAGGAGCGAAAAAGCTAACACATACACGCTCTCATTCCTCCCTGAGCTCGTTTGTTGTTGAGTACAGGGGTCTCGAAAAAATTCCAAAATTTTAGTTGTCACCCGTTAGAATGAATTGCCACGATTGTCAGAGACCTGATTTAGGCTACAGACAAGCCTGATTTAGGCTACAGATAGATAGAAGATAGATAGATGTTTCGTTCTAAAGTTGTGTTTTGATTTTTAGTTTTTCGTTTTTGATTTTCAATTTTTTTTATTCTTTTTTGAGTTTTGATTTTTGAGATTTGACTTTTGCGTTTTGATTTTAGGTTTTGGATTTTAATTATTAATTCTTGATTTTTGATGTTTCATTTCTGATTCTGGATTTTTGATATTTGACTAGGCCTATACAAATGTTTTCTAAAGGTTTTGTCCTTTCGATGTTGGGCTACTAAAGGCGGGAAGTTATTGGGCAAGAAAAACAATAAGATTTTTGAAAAGGCGTAATTTAAAGCGTTTTAATCTTCTTTTCAAGGTTTTGATTTTTGATTTTCATTTATTTTAGTTTTTGACTTTGAACTAGGTTTCAATTTTTCGTTATTTATGTTTGACTTTTAGTTTATGATTTTGATATTTTATTTTTGAAATTCTAATTAGTATTATTGTTGATTTCTAGTCGTTGATTTTTGATTTTAGTTTTCTGTTTTTATATTTTTAATTGTTAATTTTTGAATTTGTATTTTTGGCTCTCGATTTTTGATTCTTAATCTTTGATTTGTGATTTTTGTCTTCAGTTTTGTACAGTAATTTTGTATATTACATTTTTCATTTCTCATTTTCAATTCTGTATTTTTCATTCTTAATTTTTCATTTTATATTAAAAAGCAGACTTGCAAATCGGAGTTTATTGTCTGTTCTTTTGTTATGTCCGGAAATCCAAAGATTAACGATAATCTACAAATGAGAGATTCTCTTCATGTCTCCTCTCTTATGATGCCAATGCCCTAAGGCTACGAAATGGTACAATTAATAAAAATAGGCACAAAATCATTCATGAATAAAAATATCGAGAAAATAGTCTAGTCAAATAGGCGCTAAATTATGGTAGTTATCTCAAGCTTTACGGAACTCACCGGAACAAGTCACGGCTGTGTTTGCACTCCACCCAAACACCGAGGCTTAGGAAATGAGTTAAACGAGACTCAGTGAGCAATTGCAGGCGTTCTACTAGGGTACCAGTAGGGTAGAGCAAGAAGGTCAAATTGTAGCTTTTGGACGTTTGTAGACTTTAAGCAAAAAGGTATTTTCTACCCTCAACCTTGACAGCACAACATTTCTGTGACACATTAGGAATTAAATATTTAGGCTAGTAAAAATGGTTATAAAATGACACTTTCAATAGGGTTGATGTTTTTCGGTCATAGACAGTTTCATAAGAGAAAATATTATTTAATTATTTATTAAAATATTTTTAAATGTATGAAATTTGATGCCTGATGAACTGTCAAAGTTTGGTCTCTCCAGTGAGTGGTCACATGCCCCAGTGCACCCCGCCCTCAACATGCCAATGTTTATGATAAACAAACCTGTTTCATTCAACTTTCGAAAAACAAACAAATAAAAAAAATTACTATATCTCTAGCAGGTGAACCAGCTAAAAGCCTCGAAATGTAATAATCTAATCTAATCCTATTGTGAGCAAGAGCACGAAAAATCAAAGGCCTTAGATTTCTTTTCTTGAATTTCCCATCTAGGCTTCTGAGAACAAACAATCAGTCTGTGAGTCGCACAGGTGCAAACAACCGGAAGAAAACAAACTGTTTTCGTTTACTTCTCAGAAACGATGGGGCCCAGTAGCAATTGAATTCCCTCCCGATAGGCGCGGCGTCAACTAAAAAGCGATCTTCATCGTGCAGGGTGACCCGTAGCAACCAGTTCCATCTCAGCAAATTCCTGCCCGTTGACAGGCTGGAATTCCGACTATTTTATTTTCCCGTACCGCTGCCGCTTGCAATTCTACAAGCAAGCTGGTGGGAATTGGGATGTTTGTTTTAGCAGTAAATTTTTACACCAATGCTTTTCTTCATTTCAAACCGATGAGGCAAATTGGGGAGCAGGGTGACTCCCGAAGCAGGTATCAGCGGACAAAATTTGCCATTACTGTTTGCTTACCATTGCAGCAGCAGCGCTGGTTTTCGGCGGGTGTCACCAATTGTGTCAGTGGAGAAATGTGAGGCTGTGGAAGACCACAGTGAAACGATTTACGAGCGCTCCCAAAGATAAACACTAATTTGCGCCAGGAAATGGAAAAATAAGACACGCCGCTCTGCCCCTCCACGGCATAGCAGTCAGTGGTAGAGACAATCTTGAGTCCATTTTCGTTTATGTTGATACGGCAGCTTTCGATGTCGATGCTGTTGTTGGTGTAGTTTACTTTTCAGTTCTGGCTCTGTTCGTCTCGATACCGGCAACCGGATTGATTCTACCAGCCAGGAAACCACAAATTATTCAGTGAACCCCATAATCTGTGCTGTCTGCTTAAAGGAGGTGATCCACCGCCACCGCCGTCCCGGTTCGGCCACCACAAGTACGGTTTCCGATGAAGAGTTTTGCAAATTTGGGAGCTTTAAGTGGAAGGGTATAATTATGACATAGCTGGAAACATTTAAATCCTATAACCCTGACGATCGTATGGGTAAATTATGGTCCCAATGGAAGCCGAAACGGGACTTTGGGCCCAAGCAGACAGAACGTGCCTGAAATCGGAACCATCTATTTTCGTACGACATTCTCAAACGATTCCCGTTACCGAACTATCAATACTGTGACTCATCTTATTTTCTCTATCTTTTCATTTCAGGCAAGTAAACTAGACGAATTTTGAACTGATTCTAAATGTCGGTCGGATTGCTGGTCGGATGATTACGTTCACTACTCTAATTATGGACTAGTAATTAATAATTAATTAATAAATGGACATATTTCACAGAGTGAGTAACGCTTGTAATTAAAAAAACAATCTTCGGTTGACTCACACTCACCAAAAACTCTCTGGATAAAAATGACCTACATTCGTTGTCGTTTCCGCTACACAGTCACGATTAAAATGTTTCATATATCATTCTCGACGACGGCATAAATCAACCTGCGATTACATCACTCGGTGGTACCCGCAGTGCCCATCTGGTGGGACGTTTCTGTTTTATAACCGCGACTAATTATACGACCTATGCTCTAGCATTTCAGCGAACACAAACCGTGCAATTTGAACATACGCGCAGCAAACGGAAAGGTCAGACGTTTTTTTTCCTCCTCACTCACTAACCGGACTGCTGCATCAATCTTCAGATCGCTTACACTGATTATCTCCAGGCGATCTTTTCACACACCTCGACGAGCACCTACTACAAATGTCTTGAGGAAATTTGCCCATTAAGAAAGACACAACCGAGCCGAAAATGTATGCGTACGAATTTCAAAACTCCACTCGAATTTCGCGCACTCCACCTGGGCTCGACTGAGGAAGGTCAGTTTTTTGCACTGATAGGCTCTCATCTTCGCGTATGACACAATACTTAATGCCATCGCCGGAGAACGCAATGACACGCTCCGATGAATGCCAGCGCCGGACGCACGCAGCGGGAGTGAAGTAATTGGCCGCTAGGAGTTTAAATCGGATAGTTCAATCGCGATTAGCTACGGTCCGACGAGTTGAAGCTGGCAAGTCTTCTGCCGAACGGTGAAGTTGGTCAATTGTGCAGTCCGCTGAAGTTGAGTCACCACACCAGCGCCATCGCAGCGGCACTGGCGGATGTCACTGATGCGATTGAAGACTTCGAACCACCGCACGCAGTACCCGCACCGAAATGGGAAAAAATAGTAGAAAAAAAAATCTGTTCTCAAGAGCCCACAGGCTAACGGTATTGACCGGCTGACTAGAAGAGAAGCCCTCGAGGGCACCTAGTTATGGTGGGTTCAGTGATAGCAATTGAAAAGTTAATAAAAACATCATCCACCATACGCACCAGGGTAGCAGCGCCTCTGACATGCTGGGCAGACTTCTGTCAGTTTGACCGGTGGTGCTGCCGTCAAATATTATAGTGGAGGTTGATAGCATTAAGACTGATTCGATCGTGTACTATCCTACTGTGAAGTATACTCATATGAACTACTACAGTTGATTGCAACTTAATCAAGTTTGGATTTAAAACAAACATATTGAAAACACAAGCGGTTGAAGTTGTTTACAGCGATCAAAATGTTGACGTATCACAAGCTCATGTTGTTCATTTGCTTGTTTTTCTGATTGGCAACTACACTCAATCCGAAATGAAGTGAATGTTTGTAACATATGTTAAAAACAAAAAAGGCTGATCTGAACTGATGAAAATGCTACAAAATTTCGACACACACGAGTTGAAATAAGACCCAAATTCATGGCATAGTTAAATTGAAGCCCACAAAACTTGAACAACGTTTAAATTAAATAATTCGTCTTTTGCACGAAATTTTTTGACAGCTGCAATGTTTTCGACACATTAAGAATTAAAAAAGTATAGTTTACGGTTCAAAACAAAAGCAAAGCTTTGAGTTATAAATGTTTTCAAAACTAGACCCTTCTTTGTCGACAGATTTCGCAGCCGATTTATTAGAATACAGGACAATTAAAGGGCTAGTGCAACGATCCTACTGACTCTAGCAGCACCATCCAGCCAAGATTCGAACATACGACGACTAGATTGTTAGACCAGAATCGTACCTCGAAGCTAATTGGGCGATACGAGGTGCCTGTACGCCATGTACAGTCAGTCCACAACCATGGGTCACACAGAATTGTGGGTCATTTTAGCATTAGCTGTTAATTTTCGTTTACATATCATTTAACGATTGATAAAATTAATGGTGCTACTTATGATTAACAATTTTATCAGTCAATTAGAATAGTATTCACGCATCAATCGGCAGATAAAGCTAAAATGACCCATAATTGTGTGTGACTCATGATTGTGGTCTGACTGTATTTGAGAAGGCTGGACTCGTCACTTCTAGCTATTCACTACACTCAAGTACTTTTTTTACACGGTTTGTTTTTTCGAATATTGAGAACGGGGCTGTTTAGGGACCATTCATTTATTTCTCAATACGTTTGGGAGAGGCCCGACATTCGTCACGTATTTTGTAAATGGTCCCTGAATTGCACCGTTCTTGAGTAATCGAAAAAAAACAAACCGTGTAAAAAAAGACTCGAGTGTACTCAAAATTCCCCTTCGGTTCTCACTACTTACTTCTCAGTTCTTCCTTCTCATTTCTCATTCCTTCTATCTCACATATCCCTTCTAAGTACTCATATCTTACTTCTCACTACTCACTTCTCGCTACTCGCTGCTAACTTCTCCTTAGTGTTTTCTACTCACTTCTCACTACTCACTGCTCACTACTCACTGGTCACTTCTCATCAGTGCTTGCTACTCGCTTCTCACTACTCACTACTCGCTTCTCACTACTCACTTCTGACTACTCACTGCTTGCTACTCACTTCTCACAATTCATTTCTTACAACATATTTACTTCGCACTGAGAGGACGCTAGGTTCCAACATCTAGCGCTTGGCGGCAGATGGCGTGGTTGCGGAATATGCCAGCAAGCTTGATCGACAAATCGCAGAACAGTTGTAAGAAAGGGCAGACGTTATAAGCGGACCGTGAAGGAACCTCCATGATACCATTGAAACAACTGCAAAAAAGGTAGTGGGCAGTTGGGCACGACGCATGGAAGACAGCGTAACAGCTGGGTTGATGCCGATTGCCAGAGACTGATGATGATGATGAATCAGAGCAGGAGTCGCATGCTGACTGCGTATACACGTCAGAACAAAGAAAGGTATGGAAAGACTAGAGCTGAAGAAAAATGAACCTATCGTCTAACAAACGCGAGTATGAGGAATACGTGGCTCGGTGGCACAGGGGAGAGATTCATTAGCAACAACACACGGAGTTTCTACAACGGTGAGGTGTGGGAATTTGGTCATGCCTGTGATGTGCAATAATAGTGCTGCCAGCCAGCTCACTGACAAAACGGTGAGGGCAGCCAAGTGAGAGGAGCACTTTCCGACGCTGTTGAATGGCGAGGTAAACACGGAGATCAGCAGGAATAGGATGAGAATTGTGAGCGATGGCCAAACAGCCAAACCAAAACGGTTAGGCTTCTGGAAAGGACGGTATCCTGTATGAACTTCTAAAAGCGGGAACGAAGTAATTCACCAAATTCTAGCATTATCTATCACAGCTCATTTCGTTTGCCCGAATCGTACGCCGCTTTAAGATTCACAAACAGATGATGAGTCTGCAAGTTGTACTCCCGGAATTTGTCTTGTATCTGACACAGGGTAAATATCTGATCCGTTGTGGAGCGACCCTCATGAAAACTAGCTTGGTACTTGCCGACGCAGGACTCCGCTAACAGTCTCAATCTACAGAACGGGATACGGGAAAGTACGTGAAAGAACCTGTATCTTGTGCAGAATTGAGCAATGTAAGGCCTCGATAGTTTTTACACTCGACTCCATGTTCTTTTTTGAAAATAGGGTAATTGAGACCATTCAACCACTTTTCCGGCATTTGTTCTTACGCCCAAATTCTGACAATGCACTATGGGCAAAAACTAGCTCGTAATCCCAAGAATTAGAAGCCTCTGGTTTGGAATCCTACTAGATACCTATTTCTATGTAAAAAAATGCAGGAAATCAATTGGTGATGGTTTCATCTTGCGCAGACTTCGGGTAGTGGTCCGTTTTGCCGTATTATCCCCAAAAATCATGACAAAAGCCTATTGAATAATATAGAAATTTCTTTGCCGCCCGTGAAATGAACTCAAATAACTTCCAAAGGTTGACAAAACTCAGAAGAATCAAATCCCATCCATTTCATACTGTGCGAAATGCAGAACCTGCTTTTCGTTATGAAAATAAACAGTCTGTTTATTCGCTTAAACCGGCGTATACATGTTTTTGATTACAATAACCGAGAAATGAAACACGAAACCCCATCGGCCCTCTTTTGACTAATAATCTCTTCTAAATTGACAGATTATTTGATTGAAAAAGTATACAGTTAAGATTATATGGTCTTAAACATTTTTTCCGATAAAAATGCGTTTTCTAAACAATGACGGTGTTGGTCGTTACGTCAATTATGCATCCATGGGTAGTGAAGTCCTGTACTTGTCGCACAAAACAGGTATTCTAATGAACACTAATCCTCCCGGTATCCCTGTACGCACATGAATCATGAACGTTAAAGAAAGCTGATCGACGGTTTGTTGCAAAATACTGCGATCTATACTTGGCGGCAAAATGGAAAATGCAGCATGGGGCAAACGCAAGGACCACTCCTAACTTGCTCGCTACTTACTACTCATTTCTCACTGCTCTCTTCTTTTTTTACTACCCAAGCTAATAAAACTATGAGCTTTACCAGAAGTTCCTAACGACCGTTCTGTAAAACTGCCTTCCAAACAAGGGACCCACTCTTCAGAATATTTTTATAACCTCTTTAAAAATCAGTTTATTAACATAAGTAGTCTTATCACACTCTGCAGAAAGCAGCAATAAAACCGATTATGCTTTTCGCTACTGGACAGCTACCGCCATAATTAAATAAAATTTTTCGCTTCTAAGCTATAGGGTAAAGAACCGGTTCTAAGCAGTCTAAACGGGTCACTGATTGTTTCACCTTATTACAAGCGATGGGTTGACTAAGTGGGGGATATCAGCATACTAATCTTCTTGCTACCTTTAGTTCTTCAAGCTGTTACCATTGGAAGACACTATTGTTGAGCTAAACTTTTGATTTTTCGCTTTAAAAGTTGGAGCGATGGAACTAATTTTGATCAGACCGAACATATTTTCACCCTCAAGTTGCTTTTTTAAGCAGTCCTGAAATCTGAATTTTTCTACGCCTCCATAAGAAATCCCTCGAACTTTTCCCTCTATTCAGTAAGTTCGCGTTCCTATCCGCGACCTACTAGTCGGCATCTGCATTAATAGCTTTGATATTTTTGGTCGGTAGATGCGTAAAATGCCATCTGTCTAAATTGTTTATCGGGGCATACACTCACTACACTTGCCGAACGGTGCCAAACGGTATTCGTCGTCTCTTTTATTCTCTAGTGTTCTTATGGGAAACTGCGAGTTTGACGTCTCACTCGCTGTTCATAAGGATGGTGGGAGAACAAAAGAGGCAAACATAGCAGCGCACACGGTCCAATTACAAAACAGTGTTGTCAAAGCAAATAACATTGAAACACATCGTTGCTTCATTGAATCACTGAGAAAATCGTCGAAAATTATTGTCCTTTCTGTTGTTTTTAATAAAGAAAAATTGATTACGAACATACATTTCTCTTGAAAACCCACGTTTTCACCATGGAAGGTTTCAGTTAATTTCAAACCTATAATTCTTATTTTCAGCATCGAATCAGTCTTTTGGCAACACGATAGTTTACGCATTTCACTGCCGTTACTGCTACTGCTGAACAGGTCCCATCGATTCAGAATTTCTTTGCAGTTTTGTTATAAAATAATAAGGTTTTCGGCTAGTAACAAAACTTTAGACTATAGAAAAAACTGCATTGATTGATATAAGAATGTTCAGTGCTTGACTTTTAGAATCACTGAAATCAGAAGAATTAGAAATGGAATGAATTGGCTAGTAGCGAGGCGGCGATTGTTTTCAGCAGCTGAAAAATGTACGTTTTTGGACAACAATTTTTAATTCATCATATTTCCAGTCGGAAACACAGTCAATTGTGTTTGTGAAAATTAAAACTATGGTTAAGTGATTCATGATGATGTCCTTATCAAAAGATTTGGAAAATATGAATAAAAAAGTGGCTTTTTGGCTCATTTATTTTCAACTGATTAAAACAGGTGACGCTGCTTAACTCGTTCCTTACCCTATATAGAGCATACAGCTTGATCTAGCAAAAAGCTAAAGTAGTCTGCAGCTAAAGTCTGCTAACTTGAAAATACATCCGTGAGCAGAAATTTTCAGCAATCTTCATTGGTCTGCAGCATATGCGCATTAAATTTTATCGTGCGTAATATGATAATTAAATAAGATCAGGAAGATTGCAATTTTCGAAAACTGTTTCAACAAAATAAATAATAATAAATAATAATAATAAATAATGAATAATAATCATGATGCCATGAACTTCTTGCAGTACAACAAAACGCAAGATCATGAACTATTATCCATGATTTTGTGCTGCTTTATATGACAGTTGAGTCATGATTTGACAGCAATTCAAACTTTATGATTGCACGACTGTATTCATGGTACAGTGGGATTTCGAATTTAGCATGGTTCGATTTTGGCATGCCTCGATTTTGGCAACAAAATTATCCGTTTTTGGCAACACAAAATATTTTACTTCCAAAAATATGCTAAAATATCAGTCAGTTTCCGCATACATACGTTAGATGACGAAAAAATATTGCCCTTAATGTGTCCATGAAAAAAAGTTTGCGGTTTCGAACAATAATATTTTTATTTCCGTAGGACTACGTCTTACCGCAGGTCGCCAAAAACTTACTTGCACCACACGGATAGCTCTTGGCGGATTTTGTAAACATAAAAAAGTTGCAATCGTTGGTTAATAACATTTTGTCAATTTCTAATGCACTTAAATTCAATTTTTTCATAACAAAAAAGGGTCTCGATTCTGGCACGGTTTCGATTTTGGCAACATAGGTGATACGCATTTGTTGCCAAATTCGAAATCAAACTGTATCGGAATCGGATTTCTTTCCGTATACAATGTTGCCAAATAAAATTTGCCTGTATATTTTGAGAAACTGAAGAACACTCTGTCATCCGGGGTAGGATTTGTTGTGCCTGTGTACTCGACCAACTACTTTGGTGTTATACACAAAAACAACATCAGACAAGCATCAGTAACGTAGTTGCATCTAGCGCTAGAGCGTTTTGGCCATACATTCCGATTATCTCCGTTATAGTGAATTTATCTCAGAGAAGTAAAATATTTTATTTTTGAGGCAAAAGTATATTTTTTCAATAAACTTACAATAATGCAATAAAATTTCATGTTTCATGTAACCTGTTAACGGGTAAGATTGTCTGTAGACTAGACACACATACAAGATTTAAATACAATCCGGGTACTTTCAAATTTCGATAGTGTACTTTTTCCACGGGATTGTTATTGTTTCTCAAGATAAGCCTGACGACACTGCTGAATGAATGAAAGTAGATTTTTTATTGGACCTATATTGAACACATATCTTGCGATATACTATTTTCCTTTTGCTGTGTTTTAGGCCAGAAAGTGCGCTTGGGTGATGTGTGTAACGTCTCTCAGCGTTTCAGTTGAACGATGATTTTTTATTCGTGGGAAAACTTGTGGGAATTCGATTTCGAAGCACAATCAATTATTTTCCGCAGTACAACCTGCAGAAGCAGAAGCTACAATTCACACATGATGAACTCTTACGCTAATCACAAGCCAACCACCGCGCCAGTTGGTGCATAAGTTATGACCCAACGGAATCCAAAAGATTAATGCTAAACTACATCAGAGTCAAATATGACGGAAAGGAAAAACACGGGGCTTTTTCTCACAATGCAATGCGGTCAATGCAAGTAAAAAAACAGTTTTCAGTCGAAATTAATACAATCCATAATTTTGAAACAAAAAACTTAAAGCAAATTGTTAAGAAAGAACCAGTAAACCGCAACATTAACAAAATGGAATGAACCAAACAAAAACAAAACAAGAATCTAATCCGTTAGTGTGACCAAACATGACCCCCTGCAGCTTCCCGGTGCGGTGGTTGTATCGATCTCCTCACGGTACCCATGATCGCACGCCCGTAATTTGTAACGCCCCATTAGGCTATCAACGGATTGCTCAATTTTCGATACCGGTTTTACGATGTGAGAAAAAACTCAGCATCGATCGGTTAGTCCAACAGTGCACAGCTGCTGGATGGATCTACAAAACTGATCCGGCATTATCCACTTTGCTACCGATTCGTCATACCGCTGATCTCTTAATCGAGGCTATAAACGGGCTCCAGCGTAGCTACCATTCTGCATTGACTACTCTTCAGTACTCTACCGATTGATTTTCTGCTTCAATTTCGGCTCACATTTCATTGAAGGTTTCGTAATGGAGTTTTGGTGGTTTCACGTCTGACCATTTCAGATCGGTATCAAGCGCCGCGGCGCCGCCGCCGCCGACCTAATGTGTTGCAACTCTACTCTGCAATCCCACCGACAATTTCCAACATTCAGAGCCCTCAACTACGGCAAGTGGCCGTAAAATGAAGTACCGATTTCGGCGTGGAATATAATTGAAATTAAAATCAAAATCTCGTTAAGCTCAGCTCTTTGTGCATTATCTGCTCGAGTGCTGCCGAAGCATTTGCGCGACTGCCGGTCGGGATTTGAATTTTAATATGGCACGACAAGAGCCATCCTTACCGGTGGAATTGCAGCCGAATTGTGTGTACCTACTGCCGAGTTGCCACTTCAGATGTGAGCAAGTTTTAAATTAAATCGTAAATATTTTTCGACATGATTAAATTGATAGTATGGATGCGGGTGGGACAGCATGGATGCGTAATTCTTAGTTCTGATCTTTTCGATTAAGTTTCCCGTTACGAATGAACAATGTTATTTATGTTCAAATTCCAATAGAGTGTGAATAAAGTTAAAATGAAGTGAAATTTTGAAACAAAATGACAAAATCCTCGTTTACCCAATTTCAAAGGGTTGCTCTGACATTCGAATCAGAATTAAAGTTACAAATTGACACACTAAACTGGCAACACATTTTTTTCGTCGTGATTTATACGCTATAATTCAGTAAATTTGCCCAATCTGGCCGTGTAATTGTGCATCCAAAAAGGTGCTAAACCATGACGGCCAGCGACGACTGGCAGGTAGGCAGGCAAATCAAGAACAAAAAGTGAGTTTTAAAACTTATTTATAAAGATACTACCGAAAAGTCAGTCGCGGCCAAAGGGCCACCGAAACTTCGGCCGACAGCGGGGACCTGACGAAACACAACAGTTCGCCTTTGAAGGAAAGGTGAAGCAATAAATAATTCCGTTATTTATGATGAAGAAGAGAAGTGAATAAATTTTATTACTCTGTTGTGCACTTCGAATGCCCCTACTAACCGGGCAGCGGCAGCAGCACGCAAGTGGCCACCGCCCCGGTCGTCAGGTTTTGTGTTTTCGTTGGCGTAAAAAAAGGAAATTATTCCATCAGATCGCAACCGGGAAGCGCGCTCTGCCTTTACGGAACGCGTATTGGCCGGGTGTACGGGTCGTTCGGCGGTTCTGTTTACTTCACCGGTGCACACCCGCGGGAGCAGTGAACTTGGATTTTGTTTTATGACAGACTGCGGCCGGCGGAGCAGAAACGCCTTTCGAATTAGTCACAATCCGCAGAGCGCATACTGATGAGTTCGCCGGCTACGCAGCTCCGATCACGGAGTGCCGAATCAACACACACGTGTGCCCGTGCAACGAGAATCGACGTTCGCCGCCGTTCTGGACGGTGGGTATTTCCAGTCCGGCAAAGAATACGCGCGTAGCTCGTGTGGCGTAGGATGATGGATTGAAATAAAAACCTCTGCAGAATCAGATTTCAATACTACAGGATTGGTCCGATTTCCGGTTGGACTGACCACATGGTCGCAGAATGCTGCGGAATTTGCCGCCAATTGTTGCAATATTTGTAACTGATGTTTTCAAATTCTACTTTGATTTGTCCTTGATGTGTGCTCTAACTTTGAGTACCTCACTACTGTTCATAATATTTCCCGTTTCAGTTTGGAAGTCACTTCCATGTGATGAGGACTTTTTCATCTACACCTAGCGACACCCTACACCATTTTTTTTACGAGTTGGGAAATCTGCTGAGCACCTTAGAAGATACGGTACTATCAGACACCTGAGAATATAACTCAGGGAGTGGGGTTTAGGTATCCCGACCCCCCTAATGGGGCGTGAGGATCCCGACCCACTAAAACCCTACTCGAGTCTCCAGCCTCAATCCCCCCTTTTTTTTAATCCCCCCTGGCACCACCTTATCGGTATTACTTCAGGGAGCAACACCCTACACCATAAGACAACTTTATCGTATGTTACCCCCTTCGCGGCAACAGAGATTCACAAGATAGATCAACAGCAGAGCTGTTCTACTTTTTGTTCATCGATTTTACTTATTTAACTATACCTACCCAAGCAAGCAACATTTGAGAAAGTTATGCATAGGACATTTATAGATCTAGTTGTTATCTATAAAATTGCTAAACTGCGTATTGCTTTATCTTTTGCATTTACGGCGCACTCCCGGTTCACACCCGTTAGTGCACAAAGAGCGCCTTTTGTCTATCTGTCGCCACTCAGTTTAAACCAGAAATGTCCCGTAGATAAGAAAGATAGAGTAATACTTATTTCAGCAATTTGGTAGATAATAATTAGCACTATAAGTATTTCATACATAACTTTTTCAGTTTTTCCTTGTCAGAGGTAGTATACTCAAATAAGTAAAATCGGTTCTCAAAGAGCGGAACAGCCTTGGCTAACAGTATTCTATGACGCCCAACGAGATTCGAAGTGAACACCAACTAAGCAGGAAAGTTTTCTTACGTTCCAATTAGGTGTCCTATCCTATCGTATTTGTTCAGCATTTTTAGTTACTTTTTGAATACGGTTTACCAGTTTTACCGTAGAAATTCGTACCTCGTAGAAACTCGTAGTCCATCCTTCGTCTTTATACCTCGTGAGCATCTAATAAAGCTTAGATCTTGTAGAAATAGAGCACTTCCCGAGCAGGAGCGAAGAGCAAAATAATATCAAAATGTGTTATTGGAAATCGAATAACTCATATCAAAATTTGGTCTTGTTTTGGCTGACATAGTTGGTAAAATAACAAAAAATAATATCAAAATTTTGCTCCTTTAAGGCCAAAAGAATAACTGCTTGTGTTATGTGAATAACAAAGCAATAACATGACTGTATTCAGAGTTTAGAATAACATATTTTAGTATTATTAAGGTATTGATTAACAAATTCAGTAGCATATGAGATATTAAAAAAGCATTTTATAAAATACTAGCTGACCCGACAAACTTCGTATTGCCACAAATTAACCTGTTTTGTACATAAATCATGAATCTCTGATGATCTTTGTCACAATCTCGAGTTTTGCAAGCCACCCAGTGGGCGGCGCTTCCGACGGCGGGTCACCGGCAACACTCGCGACCAGCTCGTCCTGAATGATCTAGTGTTACTATAGATAGTTTTTGTGGTCTTGTTATTGATTAATGTTTTATGGAAGAGTCTCGAATTTCTTGAGTTGGATTAGTTTTTGAGTTTCGCAAAAATTTCTGTTTTATTTGTATGAGAGTCCATATCCCCCTACCACAGGGGTAAGAGGTCTCTAACTATCATAAAATAAATTCAAGACTCAAAAATCTCCTACATGCTAAACTTGGTTCCATTTGCTTGATTAGTACTCAAATTATTGTATATTTGTATTTCATTTGTATGGGAGCCCACCCTCTTAAAAGGGGAAGGGGTCGTAATACACCACAGAAAAAAATTCTGCCATCTAAAACTCTCACATGCCAAATTTGGTTCCATTTGCTTGATTAGTTCTAAAGTTATGAGAAAATTTGTATTTCGTTTGTATGGCAGCCCCCCCCCCCCCCCCCCTCCTAAAAAGGTAAGAAGTCCTAAGTCATCATGGAAAAAATGGTTGCCTTCAGAAACACCCACATGCCAAATATGGTTCCATTTGCTTGATTAGTTCTCGAATTATGAGGAAATTTGTATTTCGTTTGTGTAGAAGCCCCCCCTCTTGAAGTGTGGAGGGATCCTAATTCACCATAGGAAATAGTTTTGCCTCCAAAAACCTCCTCATGCCAAATTTGGTTCTATTTGCTTGATTAGTTCTCGAGTTATGGGGAAATTTGTATTTCATTTGTATAGGAGCCCCCCTCCTAATGTGGGAAGAGGTCCTAATTCATCACAGAAAAAATTCTTGCCTCCAAAAACACCTACACGCCAAATTTGGTTCCATTTGCTTGATTAGTTCTCGAGTTATGAGAAAATTTGTATTTCATTTGTATAGGACCCCTCCTCCTAAAGTGGGGAGGGGTCCCAATTCATCATTGAAAAAACAATTGTCTCCAAAAACACACACATGCCAAATTTGGTTCAATTCGCTTGATTAGTTCTCGAGTTATGAGAAAAATAAAATGAAAAGAAAAATAATTGTGCACAATCATCTGCAAAATCCATCACTGTCAACTCGGGGACTGGCAAAACTTATGGTCTATCCTGAAGTTTCAAGGCCCGACAGTATCAAAAAAGTTAAGCTTTTAGCAACCCTTGACATGTTGACAACCTTCTATGTCATGTCATGTGATATTTCCTAAATTTGCAGTGAAATAAGAAGAACTAACAAAAAACATGGTTCTGTAAAGAATGGCTTTCGAATGGAGTGGAAATTTTTTTTGGCGGCCATCTTGTATTTGGTGATCTTCCATTTTTGCAATCATCATTTTTGCTATGAGCCTCCAAACCGATTTGCATTTTAAGAACACAATTGAAAAGCTAAGAGAAAATGCTATGAAATACATTTATCAAATTAGACGTGCATCGACATGAATGAAACAACCAATTATCTGTAGCGAGGTTCACAATTTTCAAATAATTAGGGTAAATTGCCAATTGTTGCACAGCCAAGCACTCGTCTACAGCAATTTTATGATTTTGAACAAATGAATTCAGATTTTTTTGGCAAAACCACTTACTATGCCGATAGAATAATATAAAATAGGTCCCTATAGCCATCTCTGTAGAATTCCTTACAAAAACATCTTTTCACTACACTTCGACTGCAACGGCAAACATGCGAATCGATACAGAATCGTATTATGACGAAACATTACAGTTGTACCGCACTTTTCCAACACAGATATCAAATTCGTCTAGGTTTAATCGTCTCGCCGTAAAGAATTTGTAATCTGTTGGGGCAATGTACTTTAGTCATTTTTTCTGGCACACTTCCCTAACACAGACATCAAATTGAGCTAGCGTTCGTAAGAAATTTGTCAGTACGACGAGGCTTTATCACTCTTTCTGGCGTACTTCCCAAGCAAAGACATCAAAATGGTCTAGGTTTAATCGCGATGTTAGGAAATCTTGTTAAGCCGAGGAAGCTTTATCGTTTGATTTGGCTTACTTCCCAAGCACAGATATCAAATCGATATAGTTTTAGATCATCGTAAAGAATCTTTCAACCAATCACGAAGCGAGGATTTCCAGTTGGACAATGCTTCATTATTTTCAATTTTTCAATAGTACGTACTTTTAAATCATTAGGTTTTATTATTGGTGTGTATGCGTAGATTTTCCGATCGATTGGTGCAAAAATATTGAAAATCGATCGGAAAACCGCTAAGCTATTAGCGCTTAAAATCTTTCATTTTTCGTGACGCTCGCATTTTTCGATTTTTTGGAATGACACCCTATTCCAAACCTTACCGTAAGACGTAGTCCTACGTCAAAACAGGATAGAAAAAGAGTTTAAAAACGAAAAGAGAAGAAAACCGGGAACGAAAAAGTCGAAACGGGACAGAAAATGACAGAAAACAAAACAGAATACAGAATCCGTTTCGACACGGACAAATGGAAGAAAAAAGACTTAATTCGATACAGAGGAAAATTAGGACGCAAGAAAAGGGCGATAAAACGGGATATGAAATAAAAAGCAACAGTAAAAAGGATAAGGATAAACAAAAGTGAAAAAGAAGGACAAAAATAATGCAGAACAGAAGACAATATGAACTAAAAGGGAAAAGAAGAAGAGCGAGAGAATAAAACAAAATCGATAGAAGGAAACGGGAAAAGGAGGTCAAACGGTTTGTAATAGGGAAAGACAAAACAGAAAATGGATAAATAGAACAGAATAGAGAGAGAATAAAATAAAACCGATAGAAGGTCAAACGGTTTTTTAAAGCGGTAAGATGTGACAGAAAATGAGAAAATACGGCACAGAAAACAAGAGGAACTGAAAGGGAAAAGAGGAATAGCGAGAGAATAGTAGAATGTTTTGTAAAAGGGGAAATATGGGACAGAAAATGGAACAGAAAACAATGCCAAATGGACTACAGAAAAAGATAAAACGAAGGAGGAAAAATTTAGGAAAAGAAGGAAAAACGATAAAGAGAAGAAAGAAAACGAGAATGAAAATATGAAGAAACTGGACAGTAAAGGAGAAAAAACGGGATAGAAAATGCAAGAATTACTGGAAAAGGAGAAATTACTCAAGCAGGATAATGTAGAATCGAGAAAAAAGAAGAAAATGGAAGACTAAAGAGACAAAACGGAAAGAAAAACAGAACTTGACAGAAAAGGAGGAAAAGTGTAACATAATAAGAATAAGAAGAGATGCAAAACGGGATAGAAAAGGAGTTTACAGCGAGACTGATTTGTTTCAAACAAACAAAACAAAACAAAACAGGAAACGAGAACAGAACGGAAGAAAAAAAGCCGAAACAGAGAAAAATCGGGACATAGAAAAAGGGCAAGTAATAAAAACGGGATAAGAAATAAACAGCAACTGAGAAAAGAGGACAAACGAAAGATAATAAAAGGGAAAATGATACAAGAAAACATGAAAAAAGTCAAAACGGGACAGAAAATGATAAAAACACGAGAGAATAAAAAAGGACCAAAAGACCTGCAAGTGGTAAATCAGAAGAAAAAAATGAAAAACAACAGAATAAAATCAGAACACAGGTAGAGGGTGAAAATGGGAACGGGAAATGAAGAAACGAAGAGAAAAGGAATCGGTAAAGATAGAAATAGTATAAAAGAGGAAAAACGAGAGAGAGAGAGAGAGAGAGAGAGAGAGAGAGAGAGAGAGAGAGAGAGGAGAAACAAGAAGGAGAGGAGACAAGAAAGGGAATACGAAACAGGGATATGAGAAACCAAAAGGGAAACGATAGAGGAGACGAGGAAAATGTGAAAAGAAAGTCAAATGGGATATAAAGGCGGGACAAAAAACGAGAAGATGAGACAGAAAAAGAAGGACGAGAAACTAGGAAAAACGGAGGAAAAAGACGGAAAATGGGAAAAAGGGAAAACCGAAGGGGAAAGGACAAAAGGGAGCCAAAAACAGAATCCACGTGACAACAAAAAAGGAAAAATGAGGCATCAAAAAGAGGAAACATAGAAAAGATCAAGAAAAAATGGAATGAACAGAGATGAAAGGAGTTAGAAAAAGACATAAACAGGAAACAAAAGTAGAAAAAGAGAATAAAAATGTTGGAATACGAAAAAGAAAATAACAAAAAACCAGTGGCAAACAAGATGAAAAACAAGACTGGAAATAAAAAAATAGGACAGGAATCGCAGAAAACCGACCAATGAAACAGGAAATATTGGACAGAAAAAAACGAAATAAAAGCTGGTAAAACGGAAGGGTAGTGAGAGTAAAAGCCAAGAAAACGATACAGAAAAAGAGACTGGAAGAGAAAAACCGAAACGAAAAAGAGGAAAATCGTGTTATAGAATACGACGAAAAATATCAATCCTATTTTCAAATAAAACTTTGTGTCTAATATCGTGACTATGCCCGGTTAGAAGTCAAACGTCTAGTTCAGAGTAGTCCAAATTCAAATCTGAGTTAATTCCAATTTTATGTGAAATTTAAACTTTGATTTTAAGCGCATCGCACTTCAACAATTTGAATTCTAATTTCAAGTCTAAATTCAAATATATTTAATTCTGCGTCTAATCTCAAATTCAATTTAAATCCACTGTATGTCCAATTTCAAGACCAATTTAAAATCTCATTTTAAGTTCCATTTCAAGACCGAGTCTAATTTAATTCTGATTTTAAATAAAAATGCTGGCTTAAGTTCGACTCCATGTCTAATTCCAAGTAAAACTTTTAGTCTAGAGTACTCTAAATTTAAGTCCAATTCAATATGAAATATATCTTCAAACTCATTTAAGTTAATAATAATTTAATGTTCTACGTCAATTTTAATAATAATTTAATGTCCTAATTTGATTTTAATTTAATGTCCCAATTTAATTTAGTAGTTTAATGTCCTAATTTTTTTTAAACACTGATTTCTAGTCCAGTTACTAGCAGGGATGGTTCGATCACTTTGACTCAATTTTAATTCATTTGACATTACCGTCTCAGCAGAGCAAAACTTGACAGATTGATGTATGGGACATTTATGCAACAAGTTATTATCTACGTTTTGCTGAATGAAGTATTGCTGTATCTTTTGTAGTTACGGTGCTCCAATGCTAATACCTAATTAGTAACTAAATGAACGTTCATTTAGTTACTAAAGAGGTACTAGTATTGTAGCGCCGTAACTACAAAAGTTACAGCAACACTTTTTTCAGCAAAATTGTAGATAATAACTTGTTGCAGGAAAATTGTAGATAATAATGAGTTCTACAAATATCTAACACATAACTTTGTCAAATTTAGCTCGGCTGAGACGTAATGTCAAATGAATCAAAATTGAGACAAAGTAATCGTACCATCCCTAGTTAGGCTTATACAAATTTGGAAAAAAGTTTATGTCCAGGTCTCGAAATATTGTTCAAGGGGGGGGCAAGAAAAAAATAATGACATCAAACCTTCAATAACTAAACAAAGGAGAAGAAACCAGTGATTTTTCCAGATTAATAAAAGTTTAATACAAAAAAGTTGTGCAGTACTTAAATTTTAGTTCAAACCAAAACAACTTTCAAAATTTTTTAATCCAAGAACATAAAGTAAGTATTCTGGCAGAGATGAATCAACTTGAAAATAGTGGAGTGCTACAGGATCACCTTAGTGAGCCATAAGCGTGTAACTTAGGGTGAAATTAGTCGTCATCGATTCTGCCAGTTTCAAAAGCAGTTTTTTTGGTTGAAACAAAAATGAAAATATATTTGAAGTGTTCAGATTCGCAAGAAGAATGTAGTATTTACAATTTTGCGAACAAAACTCCGTTTTTGGGCTCAAAAACTGCTTCCAAAATTGGGCTTTCCGACGAAAAGTTGATGACTGCTAATTTCCCGTTGACCATCATTTGAATTTTGCTTTTTACTTGTATGTCACTCGGATTTGGATAATAGTCCAAATCTGTGTCACTTACTAGTTCAGAACTCTGTAACCACGAAATAGTATCGGAATCTAATCTTCTCGAAAAAATGGCAATTTAGGTCTCTACAACTTTTTTACTTGGAACGCATGTGCTATGCTACCGACATTTTTTAAGAAAAAAATCTCACGCCATTCACGTTTTTTGGCTAATAGCATTTGTCCAGTCCGGTGCTGCACTTCGGACGAAGTGCAGTACTGCGCTGGGAGTTGTTTTCCAAATATCAGGGCTTCTAACAGCCCTCTGTCGAAGAACCTTGATCTTTAATTGAGAAATGCCGGACATCGGCATAACAGATGTTCCTAGTCTATTTTTTCTGTGCCACAGAATCGACATATATCACCTTGCAGTTTCCCCATAAGCTTCAGATGATAGCGGTTTGGACAATGTTCTGTTATAAGATCAGACTGTTTCGACTGCCGAGCAATAAAAGTGTTATTCCAATTTAATTCCACTTTCATACATTTCCATACTAAAACTCCATTTTTAAAGCAGAAGCAGATAAAGCTCAATAAAAAAGCAATATAACTTAACATGACTTGATTTGATGCAATGGTCGGGGCCACCGTTCATCCCAATGATAATCACAACATGACAATAGTCAGAAAAGTTTCGAACAGTTCAGTGACATCCTTTCTGCATGCGTCCAATGCATGGTAAAAAATGTTATCTATAAGGTTTTCGTCCCTTACTTCCAAAATTAGGGTAGGTACTTGGACAATATGGAATAAAACGAAATCACCGAAAGCTGATGTTCCGGAGTGTGAAATTTGTTGTATTTTTATTTTGATCTTATCTACTACCTATGACAGCAAAATATAATCCCACAGCAATTCGGAATATCTCCGTCAAAAGTGGTAGCAAATTTCACTAATATTTTGTTTAGTTGATTGATGCCTCAATCTAATTCGGTTCTTTTGAAGCAAGTTGAATTAAAATGGAACAAAATTTAAAGTAAATGTAGCCGAAAGTCTAATTCCAAGTACCCCAATTTTCGACGTAGGAACTTAAAGGTTAAGCACAATAGTCGCCTGTGACCTGTAGCAGGAATCAGAAAGCTTAGATGGTGTAGGATAGTTGATCGAGACTAACGGGATAATTACTTCAACTTTGCACGAATTGCGTAATTTAGAGATGTAAACTCGTTGAATTGTAAAAATCTACTTACCATTAAAGAATGCAACATTATTGCAATTTATTTTTTTGCCCCTTCAAATTTCGAAAATTTTTGAAGGGGGGGGTGACATAAACTTTTTTTCAAATTTGTATAAGCCTTACTAGTCTAATTTCTAGTCCAATCACATCCAGGGCTTAGCAATCTTATATTCAATTTATGTAATACGCCTGAATTAATGTAATATATTGGTCATTCTTTGCTGTTTCTAGTACAGATGAAAAGTACTCCACATTGCCAACCTGAAACCAACGATTCGAGCGAATCACTTCTTCATGTTCATGTTCGTGTTGGTCTCTACATTCATTCACTCTCGTTAATAGGGAATGAAATCGAATGTGAATCATTTATTTATTTTGAACTGCCGACTACGACAATCGAAATTACAATAAACGTTAACATTGCTCCGAAGTTTTAATTAATTTCCTTGAGCTAAAAAGCAGACAGTTGAAAAAACCAAACTTTGAAATCTAAAATATCAGTCAAGAGCAAAAAAGCTGACTGACAGCTTAGTCTTGCAATCATTCTGCACAGCAATTAATGAATAAATTATTTTACAGGGCAGAAAACTGAGAAAGACAAACACTGTCAGAAGTTCAGTAGTTATGTCCAAGGGCTGACAGATAAATCCACCGTTTGTTTATGTCTGGGCACGCTAGTAGTCTCATAAGTTTTTCTTTCCCCTACAAGATTTTCTTTCGTCTTTTACGGAACGAGAACAATTGTTTACCAAAATCTATGTATATAGTCGTAGAACCGTGTACCAACATTCTCAATATAACACTATAGTGTAAGTAGTTTGAATCACACCTCAAAATTTCAAGTATTCACTCCGAGTGACCAGCCGATCCTCTTCGTCATATTCAAAAGCTGGTTGGAAAACCAAATAAGCTTGTGAAAAACAATAGTTTTCCTCCATTATTTTTTGTCGATAACGAAGAGATAATCCATAAATATTGATGCTCACTAATTTGAATGTAATTTGCATCAAAGTTGGTTTTAGTGATTTTTTACCTTTGTTATACTATAACAAAGGTTTAGGAATTGGTCGAAAAACACAAAATTGATCCGAGGCCCGGAGGGCCGAGCCACATATACCAATCGACAGGGTTCGACGAACTGAGCTATGTCTGTGTGTGTGTGTGTGTGTATGTGTGTATGTATGTGCGGGGCGCAACTTTTCTATCGCCTGTTTCTCGGAGATGGCTGAACCGATTTGTTCGCTATTACTTTTGTTTGAAAGGTATTATTGCCTAGTATATCACTATTGAATTGTTTCGAGGTCCGACATTTCGTTTAAAAGTTATAAGTAAAAAAGTAAAAATTACGTGACACGATTTTCTCCGTACCCAAATGACCGATTTCAACGATCTTGGTATCGAATGAAAGCTCTTATTAACACTAAATTTTTCGGATAAATTTTATTGAAAACAAACAATCAGTTTAAAAGTTATGCTTAAAAAACCTGTTTTGACAAGGTAATAATTATCGCCTGTTTCTTAGAAATGACTAAAGCGATTTAGACGCTATTAGTCTCATTTGACAGGTAACATAACCTAATAGATCACTATTGATTTGTTTTTTGATTGGACGTTTAATTTGAGAGTTATGATCAATTGAATACAACACATTAAAATTTACAATAATTTATAACGATTTCATCTAAGATGATTTATCTAGTTTGAATTATTTTGGCATCAAATTAGAGATTTTAATGCTACAAATATATCTGCAAAATTTCAGAAGAATCGGTTTTGCCGATCAAAAGATATTAACCCTCCAACACTCGCGCCGACTTTTGTAATTCGGTTACTCGTGCGCACAATGGTCCAAAGCCAAAAAGACATGCGCATTAGAATTTTGACTGGGAAAACTTGGTTTTAGGTTTATGGAACCTTCGGAAGAATTTCTTGAAATTGAAAGTTCTATCGTCTGGTGCAATTTAAATTTTGATTAATCCCCCTATAAGTGAAATAAAAAAATTATTTTTCTTCAGTTTCAATATAACACATTGATGTGTTCTGCAAAGTTTTAGAACATATTATTACAAGAAATTTTGTTGAATACAGTAACCTTCTATCTATTAAGCGAAGAGAGAAAAATCTTATTCATTGTATATGAATTTGTAAGATCAGTTTTTTCTATTTTAGCTCTTTTTGTAATTGTTGCATTCCTTTTTCATGTATTACAAAATTGTATAAATAGTAAAAATACACAACTTTGATTAATATAGTATACCTCTATGTTTGTTTGTTTAGGTACTGTAGAACTTTGATTAAAAAAAAGCCTTAATTTTGACCCCGAATGACTCGACTACCAACAGATACATTTTAAACATTTTATATTTGCTAATTATGTTGCTGCATACAGACACCATTTTTACATATGAAGAAACGAGAGAAACTTCCAGGGCCAATCGCGGTACAACTCACATGCTGATTGCTTCGTTTCTGTGATGTCAGTTTATGCTGATCTATTTGCCCAACAATTTAAAGTATTAATGCATAATAATGACATTTTGCTCATAACAAGGTAATTGAAGAACATACGTTAGTTAAGCAGAGATTTGTAACTTTATAACAATATGGCATTCAAAAACCTACACGTGTTGTACAAAATGCAACAGCGTGAGTAATCGAAGGTTAATAGAAATTGATGAAATTTATTCAAGAAAACTTTATTGATGTCAATAAAAAATAATGGCGTTACAGAAATTTATGCGTAGTTCAAAAACCTATGAACTAGACTTTTACTACGCAATGTATATGTTAAAGAATAATATTTCCTCTTATAACTTGCTTTTACTTGCACTTACTCAAATTAGAAACAACCAGCTTACCCTTACTCAGTAATTTCATGAAAAAAGGATCTATCAAAATTTATAGGTGCTGCTATTTTGTTCAAATTTTGTAAACTTATTAAATTTCCAAAAATTTAATGAAAACCAACGCACCACGCAACGTTAACCAATAGATGAATTATGTTTCGAAGACGTGTCGATTTCTATCTCAAATAGCAAGTAAGACCGTATAACAAAGGTTCCTTTCACCACTAGGTGGATTAAATCGGGTTTTTTTCAACACTCTGACGGGAAAGTAGACGGAGACACGCCGTAGATGAAGACATATTTCATTACAGTACAAAATTATGTAAATTTTCAGAGCGAACTCGCCTGGAACGCTTCTCATAACACATCCACTATACAGTTAATAGTTAATGTGACTTTCATGCCGAACTAGCTGTGACTTGACGGCTTCCTAATCGACCATGACGACTCGAAGATCTTATCGACAACCATACTCGGAACGGCGCTGGACACTACAAATTCCGTTCTAACGGTATTTCGGACGAAGAAGTTGGCGCAAGTGAATATTTATCAAAGAAAAAAAATCATTAAACCAATGAAAGACCCGTTTCGAAGTATTTTGTATTTGATTGCTGCATGCAACTAAACTAGCATCCAATTTAACGAAAAGACGTCCCCGGCCGTTAGTCAAACCAGAAGAACATTCCGAGTGGTCATTTCGTTCTTACTAATTAATTTAGTGGTTCTTGTGTTCAAAGAGCGGAAGACGCACTCACGGAAGTAAAAGATGACAGCTGCTCGTTGTTGGTCGCTGTTTGATGAGCGCCTGCAGTAATAAATGAGACAATTTTCCGCAATTTCTAACCGCTATTGCGGCAAGCCAAACTAACAAGCCGCGGTCCCATACAATCTGTAACTTTGTACTGGGAAGCATAGACCCTCGTGGAAGCGAGAGCGCGAAAGCGAAGGCAGGGAAAACTCGGACAATGACCCACGATGGGCGTCCGTCGCAGGCCGTCCCGCGCCCCGGCGGTCGGTTGGAGAATAGCGTGCGGCGCGCGCGCGCTCGAGACGTTGAACGTTGAACGGTGAGCAATGACTATGACGACGATGACGAAGACGCAACTGAGACAACGATGAACCGCGACCGGTGCGCGCGTGATAAGTGGAATTAATTAGTTCGATTCGCGGTTACCGTTATGGGCTTCGCATATTAACCGCAAAACCGAAGACGGGTGGCAGGCAGCGCCTTCGGGCTATATTCGCAGCACTGACTGACTGGTCAGTGGTCGGTCGCCCGTTTCGAGAGCAGTGTGCCGTAATCACCGTCCGGTCCATGTCCCCTTTGCGTACAGACCGGGTCTGATGTTCTGGACGTGCTGCGAAATGTGCGATGTGGGATTGAAAGGGAAAATCGATCGTTCCTTTTTCTTCGCGAAGCCAAGAATTTTACTTTGCGGTACTTTTGTGCCGGCTGGTGTGGACAATCTCCGGTGATGCGGAGCTTCTGCCGGCAACCGGGAGGGAGGTAGGTTTGCGGTGCGGTGCGCGCGGGAAGTGTGGTTATCGGAGCAGATGATTATTGGCATTTATGCGTAGCGAATATGGAGTTTTTTTTATCGAACTCGTCTAGATCGCTGTTTCTTTTTTCAGTTTATTTAGGTTCGCAATTGAGTCAGCATATTTTCAGGTGTGGTGCCTGCAGTGCATACCAAATTGGATTCTTTCTATCTTGTTTTATCCAGCGAGGATATACAGAAGCAATTTGAAGGGCGCACAGCTTTATTTATTTCATAGGAATTTTATTGAATCCAAGTAAGGCCATTATAAATATTTTTTAAAGTTTTTGTCCTTCGAATGCTGGGCAACTGAAGGGGGGGGGGGGTCGAAAAAAAACAAAGAGATTTTTTTAATCACGCAAAAAAAAATAAGATTTTTAGTAATTTTTATTTGAAGTTTAATCGTGAAACCCGAATCTATTCTTGCTTTTCATACATACGTTATTATTTTCCATGCAAAAACCTTCCAAAATAGAGTCAAAATCAAAAAAGTTGTCAAGTTGTCTTTTGGCTTTCGTCAGAATGTCGTTGTAGTGAGGTTTGAAGGTCAACTCACAGTCAAGAGTAACTCCTAAGTCTCTAATTTGGTAGACCCGTTGAAGTCTGTGTCAAGCAATTGAATAAGTAAACATGATCGGTTTCTGTCTACGGTGAAAGGTTATCACATTGCATTTGTTGATACTAAGTGTCAAAAAATTCCGGAAGCACCAACTCTACATACGATCTACACTTAGTTGCAAGTAGCCGCAATCATTAGTACTGTTGATGATGTTATATATTTTGACGTCGTCGGCGTAAAACAGGCGGCATCCAGATGACAGTATGACAGAAAATTCGTTGATAAATAACGAGAACAAAAGTGGCCCAAGGTTACTACCCTGGGGGACACCCGAAACATTCGTAAACACTTCGGAACTAGAAGCTCCGATCTTAACGCGAAGCGATCGGTTTATCAGATAGGATCTGAACCAGGCGACTGCCCCCCTCCCCCCCCCCCCTTACAGTGACCAGGTCGCCGGCAACACTCGCGGCCTATGGCTGTCTAGCCCTGAATCATCTAATGTTATTATTGATAGTCTTTGGGGGTCTTGTAATTGACTAAGGGGCCATCCAGATACCACGTGGACAGAAAAATACCAATTTTCAACCCCCCCGTCCCCCTCCGTGGACAAGCGTGGACATTTGCTTAGCCCCCACCCCCCTCCCCAGTTTGTCCACGTGGACATTTTTACATTTTGAAAATTTGAGTTTTCAACTTCATTTATGCAATATTTATTGAAAAAGCTTACGTGAAAGGAAGCTCCAGTCTAAAGTCACCGACACAATGCATACGAATTTTTAGTCGTTGCGGAAATTTGAGTTTTTCCATGGTTTTTCCGTCAATTTTCCTCAGCGTCTTAAAATCCGTATATAAGGTGTTTGGATCTTAATTCATGTTCTACTGCAAATTATTATTATCGACTGCAAGAAAGTCCGTTTCAGCTTAACTTTCGCTTGACGATTCTTCTTTGTCCAGAGCATCCCCTACTAGCACGATTGTTACAAAGTTGTTGTGGTAGCCGAAATATGACTAATTTCAGTCTTAATTCGGTTGCTTCAACTAAATGGACCTAAAGTGTGCTACTGGAGTCTTTGTCTAACCAAAGCTCTTCAGCTTGGCCGTATACTTCAACACAACACAAGATCTTTCCGACACGATGTGATTCGTAAAATTAACTGAAGGCGAATCCTTTTGGTAATACGTTGCCCATGGATACCTTTTTTGTGGTGAGCTGCATTTGATGTTGAGGCAAAATGCCATCCACATTTGGTACAAGCGATGCAATATTCGTGGATTCATCCAGGCTAGGCAGTCAACATCTAAGTGTACTAACGCAAGCTTAATCTTTTCAACAAGATTTATGCCAGATATGTGCTCTAGTAATGCTCGGTTCATGTATTTAGTGACCTAAATGCCATATGCCTCAGAAGATAAAATTTTATTTAAGGTGTAATTAGTCGTCATCGATTCTAACAATTTCAAAAGAAGTTTTTTTGTTTGAAACAAAAATTCTGTCCATGAAAATTATTTCGCTGTGTTCAGATTGACAAGAAGAATGCAGTATTTATGTTTTTATAAACAGAGTCCCGCTTTTGGGCCCAAAAACTGCTTCCGAAATTGGGCTCTCCGACGAAAAGCTAATGACTGCTAATTTCCCGTTAAGCTCAAAAACAATCACTGATTCACTGTAGGAAAAAAACTTGTCCACGTGGACATTTTCCATACCCCCTCCCCACCTTCCGTGGACAAGCGTGGACATTTTTATACCCCCTACCCCCCTCTAAGCTGTCCACGTGGTATATGGATGGCCCCTAATGTTTTATGAAAGAGTCTAAAACTTCTCGAGTTCGATTAGTTTTTAAGTTACGCAAAAATTAATGTTCCATTTGCATGAGAGTTCTTTTCCCCCTACCGCTGGGGTGAGGGGTCTCAAACCATCATAAAAAAATCCCTGCCTCCAAAACCCTCCACATGCCAAATTTGGTTCCATTTGCTTGATTAGTTCTCTAGTTATGAGGAAATTTGTGTTTTATTTGAATGGAATCCCCGCCTCTTAAAGGGGAGAAGGGTTATAATTCCCCTTCTAAAGAGGGGAGGGGTCTCAAAATACCCACATGCCAAATTTCGTTCCATTTGCTTGATTAGTTCTCGAGTTACAAATGCGAGTAAATTTGTATTTCATTTGTATGGGAGCCCCCCCTCTTAGCGAGGAGAGAGGTCTTTAACCATCATAAGAACCTTCCCCGGCCCCAAAAACCGCTACATGCAAATTTTCACGCCGATCGGTTCAGTAGTTTCCGATTCTATAAGGAACATACGGGCAGACAGAAAGGAATCCATTTTTATAGGTATAGATTTGTGTGGGAGCCCCCTTTTAGTAGAGGGAGGGGTCTCTAACCATCTTAAGAACCTTCCCCAAAAACCCCTACATTCAGTAGTTCTCGATTCTATAAGGGACATACGGACAGACAGACAAACAGACAGAAATCCATTTTTATAGGTATAGATTTGTATGGGAGCCCCCCCTCTTAGTGGGGGGAGGGGTCTCTAACCATCATAAGAACCTTCCCTGGCCCCAAAAATCCCTATATGCAAATTTTCACGCCGATCGGTTCAGCAGTTTTCGATTCTATAAGGAACATAGAGCAGACAGAAATCCATTTTTATAGGCATAGATTTGTATGGGAGCCCCCCTCTTAGTGGGGGGAGGGGTCTTTTGCCATCGAGAGAACCTTCCCTAGCACCAAAAACCTTTACATGCAAATTTTCACGCCGATCGGCTCAGTAGTTTTCGATTCTATAAGGAACATAGGGACAGACAGACAGAAATCCTTTTTTATAGGTATAGATTATTATTAAAAATTTTTGTCTGGCATTCAAACCATTGCACCATTGCAGTGGGCAGAATCGACCGAAAAAACAGAACTTTTTGTTGCCGCTGTTTTTAAGCTGTTAGAATGAAGTTTTTCACAAAAATGTCATATAACCCGAGTAACATTTTGGGTTTTATTGCACTCTTATGATGGCATTCAAGACCAAAATTAGTCTTGAAGACCGCCATGAGAGTATAATAAAACTCACATTGTTACTTGGGAAAGGAATGTTTTGCCTTGCTTTACCCTACAACTTTTACAGAAATCTGAGAAGTCAATACATTGATAGGAAAAGCAGCAAATGTGTAAGTGCTCCAGTTTCGTTCAAACTTGGTTTGTTCCTAGTCGAAAATTTTTAGACCCATATTTTTTTATTGGACGCTTAGGGTGCCGCTTTCTGCGTTAGGGTTGCACAAAAATCGTCATGCTTTTCGATTTTATTTCATTCAAAGCTTCATAAATTTTGACCCACTGAATTGATTTTAATGATTTTGGTTCTAAATAAAAGATATTTTACTCAACTTTTTAGAAAATATATTCGACTGTAGCTCAAAGCATTCCGTACTATAAAAACTTTGAAACTTTTAAGATAGAAAGAATGACGAACATGATGTTGAAGCCACTCTAACTCAGAAAGAGGCACCATAAGTTTTGAATACAAAAATATGGGTCTAAAATTTTTCAACTAGGAGCAAACACACCAAATTTGAACTAAATCGGAGCACTTTCGGTCGATTTTGTCCACTGTGCATTGGCTGGCTTTGGCCATCCAAAGGATATGTTATAATAACAAAGTAGGGGAAGACTGTCCAGAACGCACCGGGGGAGTAGAATGGCCCTTGAACGCGGAAACTATTTTGTAAAATAGCTTCTAAAAGTCTAAAAGTCTTTGCCAAGCTACTACCAAAAAAACTTTGTTCCAATACATTGTGTAGTTTCTGAGAAAAAGGTACATAAAGATTGAAAATCCTGGTTTTCCAGGAGCGGTGTTTTATTCCGCCGAAGTTGTTCCACGCTGCACTGGAATACTTATGTGTATGATCGTTTTTCAGCCACTTCCCGTGGTCGGATCATTACAAATTTAGTATCAAAATAAGTGGAAAAGACTGCAGAATCAAAACCTGAAATAAAAACCCGATTTAATCCACCTAGTGGTGAAAGGAACCTTTGTTATACGGTCTTACTTGCTATTTGAGATAGAAATCGACACGGCTTCGGAACATAATTCATCTATTGGTTATCGTTACGCAGTGCGTTGGTTTACATAAAATTTTTGAAAATTGAATAAGTTTACAAAATTTGATCAAAATAAGAACACTTTTAAGTTTTGATAGATCCTTTTTTCATGAAATTGCTGAGTAAGGATAAGTAAGTTATTATTAATCTGTTGTTATTAATCTGAGTAAGTGCAAATAAAAGTAAGTTGTAAGAGGAAATCTTATTCTTTAACATATACATTGTTTAGTAAAGGTCTAGTTTATAGGTTTTTGAACTATGCATAGTTTCCTGTAATCAGGGCCTTTAATTATCACCGAATTTCAAACAAAACAGAAAATCTTTTTTCTCAGCATACATTGTTTTTTATGCCTCTGAGTTTCGTATGTACAACTCCACAGCGATTTTCATCGTAGTATACAAGTTCAATATAGCGTGAAAATAGAACAGGAGAAAGTGATTTTCAAATCCACAAGGTGATATTCACTTCAGGAAAAAAAGATTTTTAAATGCAGTAAATGAAAAGAAAAATCTAATGTCCAACAGCTGAACGCAATAGATGCTAAATAACAACATAAATTTTTTTTATTGATTTTCACTGCTCAAACGTGAATATCAGTTTGTTACAATATCACAGGGCGCTGATATTATATATTCTCGTGCATGAAGTTCATGCTTGCTGTATATAGTTATTATGTACGTTTGATCAAAGCAAGCAGATTTTCAATGCAAGGTAGACTGATAATCCAGAAGTTTGGACGTTATGCTGATGAATATTAACAGCACTGCCTGTAATGCTATTCCACAGAGAACAGACATCCATTCACGAACAAATGTTTTGGGAATTGTTGGATAAAATTTCAAATTAAAATCACCTAATATGCTAGCATTACCACCACTATAGTTTCCCAACTAAATGATTCTTTTGATTTGCACACTGACAACCTTTGGCTCCTCTGGCGCTAGTTTATATAGACTATAAGCGTTATGCTAGCGCCAGAAGCTAGCTGTTGTGAGTTTAGTGTAGAATTTTATGCGCCTTCAGCGACATCATCACTATAGTTTCCCAACTAATTTGACATAAGTTTTATCCAAGTAGGGACCTTTTGCTTGGATGTGTGTTCTCTGTGGCTATTCTATTTGAATCACATCAGTAGAGTTTTCTTGTATAATTTTCATCAATTTTTATTAACCTTCGGTTACTCACGCTGTTGTATTTGATACAACACGTGTAGGTTTTCCAACGCCATATTGTTATAAAGTTACAAAACGTTGTTTAACTTACGTATATTCTTCAACAAACTTATTGTGCGCAAAATGTCATAATTATTCAATGCATTAATAATTTAAACTGTTGGGAAAATGTATGCAGCAAAACTATCAGCAAATGTAAAATGTTTAAAATGTATCCGTCTGCTGGTAGTCGAGTAATTCGGAGTCAAAATTGGGGCATTCTTTATAATCAAAGTTCTACAGTTCCTAAACAAGCAAACATACAGGTATACTATTTTCAGCAAAGTTGTGTATTTTTATTATTTGTACAATTTTGTAGTACATATAAAAGTTATACAGCAATTACAAAAAGAGCAAAAAACTGATTTTACAAATTCATATACAATAAATAAGATTTTTCTATCTTCGCTGCAGAGATAGAAGGTTATAGTCTTCAACAAAATTTCTTGTAATAATATGTTCTATAACTTTGCAGAACACATCAATGTGTTATATTGACACTGAAGAAAAATAAATTTTTTATTTCACTTTAGGGGGATTAATCAAAATTTAAATTCTACCAGACGATAGAGCTTTCAATTTCAAGAAACTCTTACAATGGTTTAATAAACTTAAAACCAAGTTTTCCCAGTCAAAACTCCCTTGCACACGTTTTCTTTGGTTTCGGACTATTTTGCGCGCGAGTAACTGTATTGCAAAAGTTGGCGCGAGTGTTCGAGGGTTAATATCTTTTGACCGATAAAACCAATTCTTATGAAATTTTGCATATATATTCGTAGTGTGAAAACCTCTCGTTTGATATTAAAATAATTGAAATTAGGTAAATTTTCTTCGTTAAAATCATTACAAATTATTGTTAATTTTGGTGTGGTGTATACGGTTGCTCATAACTTTCAAATTAAACGTCCAATCAAAAAATCATTCAATAGTGATCTATTAGGATATATTATCTTTCAAATGAGACTAATAGCGCATAAATCGGTTAGGCCATCTCTAAGAAACAGGCGATAATTATTACCTTGTCAAAACAGGTTTTTTAAGGCTAACTTTTAAACTACTTGTTTATTTTCAATAAAAAAATCCTGAACAATTTAGCTTTAATAAGGGCTTTCATTTGATACTAAGATCGTTGAAATCGGTCATGTAGTTCCGGAGAAACCCGTGTCACGTATTTTTCACATTTTTGCTTATAACTTTTAAACGAAACGTCGTATCACGAAACAACTAAATAGTGATCTACTAGACAATAATACCTTTCAAACAAAAGTAATAGCGAACGATTCGGTTCAGCCATCTCTGAGAAACAGGCGATAGAAAAAATCATTACATACATACATACACACACACACACACACACACACACACACACACACACACACACACACACACACACACACACACACACACACACACACACACACACACACACACACACACACACACACACACACACACACACACACACACACACACACACACACACACAGACATTGCTCAAATCGTCGAACCCTATCGATTGGTATATGTGACTTGGCCCTCCGGGCCTCGGATCAATTTCGTGTTTTTCGACCAATTTTTAAACCTTTGTTATAGTATAACAAAGGTAAAAATAATGATTTTTTCAACATTTTTCGTCGTTTATGTCCCCTTAAACCTATTGTACATTGCTTAACTTACAATATTTCATCACACATCAGTCGGAGAAAAATAAATGAATAAATTTTATTGCCAATTATGTTTCCCAGCAAACAAACGCTTCCGTCATTTTTGAAGCCTAGTTTTAGGAGTTTATACAACACGTGATTATATGTAAATTTGCTGGTTGTGTTTAACGCTTGGCTGGGCAGATTTGGTGCGTTTTGCCTGCGGGTTTTGGCGTTTTGCTCCACACAATGATTTTGACTCTTGCACCGCTGCACATAAAAAATCGTTAAAAATAACAAAAAATACTAGTTTTTGTTAGAAAATTTCACCAGGAGTAAGTGTACAAAGGATCCCGCAGTCTTGTAGAAGTTGAAAAACGTGAAGCAAACATACCGTTGCTCTGCAAAATGATGTTTTGCTGAAGCGGTGCGTTCTGCACCACTTTACCCTATTGGATTTATTTTTCATCATAGTACGAGAAACCATCCAACGTGGCTTTGTTAACATTAGTTTGAATTATTTCTTAAATCAGTGCACTTTAGCCCTGTTTCGATCAAAAAGATACAAAAACTAAAGCCAGATCAGTCAAATAAATGATATTCAGACATCAGATATGCACCACATTGAAGAAACAAAAACAAAACGATAAGAATCGGTTTTTCGTTTAATCTAATTCAGTATGCTTGATTGTATGTAAAACAAAATTTCACAAAATACAACACTTTGGTGCAACTATTTCCAATGATCTTGTTTCTCACAAAACATTTTGCATTGCTTTCGAAAAACATAACGGCACTGTTCCGAATATTCAACAAACGAAAGTTTTTCTAGTCCAGATTAATATCTACAATGAATTAAAACACAAATTCTACTAAGCATCACTCACCTACCGGACCACTCATGCGATGCTTTTTTTCACAGACGTATATTTTCACTGTGACTGTGAATCAAAATTTACATCTTTCGGTGAAACGCAAACCATTGAATTGCCTTACTTCATTCCTTTCTCTTGCCCGGTGGTGGCACTGCAGAAAAGCTACAATCCCTGAGCATGAACGACGACGACGACGACGACGACGACAACGACGACGGAGACGACAGGCAGCGTGATTTACGGGATTTACTATCGTCCGATGGGGATCTCCACGAAGAAAAACGACTCTTGCGAAAAATTCAAATTAAAAACTCAACTCACGCTGACAATGAGCAGCAATTGTTCTCCAGAAGGTGAATACACTTAACCCAAATGGGGGGAACCGTTTTTGACCACGGATAATAGATTTGTACAGTCTGTCACTTCGAGAGTATCACAGTCAGTCATTGGGCAGCTAAATAATTCACCTAATTGGAATGGGAAAACCAAACAAAGTATTGCAGCTGTTGGTTTCAATAGAGATATTACACTTTTTACACGGTTGATGATCCAAATCGTTTGTAATAGTTGTAAAGCTAACGAAAGGCTACCACAAGTCTCAACCAGAACATTGCATAACAGCTTGCATCTGCACTCGGTTGCAAAGAAGCTACGCCAAAAAGCAGTAATATCTTGTGTCCAATTGACATCCTCTGGCGCAGTGCGGTCTTGGCACCGGAAAAGCGAAAACTTCCTTACAGTTGTCCAGCCGTCGTCGTTTCGTTGTAATTCTTGAAGAAACATGCCAAGACAAGATGTTACCCTGCATTAGAGAACGGACTGTTTGAAAGCGAATTACTCGCCAAAAAAATGTGGATCTAGCAGAAGGAATAAAAGATCTGCATCTAATATTGAAAATTCGAATTTAAAACAACTAACGTTTAAAAAATGACAGTATTTGCAATTTTTGCCACTAACTGTTTAACAACATTTTTACCAGGAACACGTCGTTCCTGAAACGGCAGACACTGGTCGACGCATATTTTACAAAATGAACCTCCTAAAACATCACAAACGCATACATCCGATCCGCTGCTCAACCCATGATGTTCAACCCATGTAGCCCGGTTATGCAATGATTTATTGTACGGGTACTCACTAGCATCGCTTTTTTTCCACATGTGCAAATTCTGTTGGCATCCGTCACCATTCCGGTGCGGTGGGTCGTTGATGTGGACACACCTCGGCTCGGACAGAAGCAGTTCCCAGAAGTTGTTAGCGGTGGCCGCGCGATTGGACTTCTTTCACGCTTGTCCTTTTGTTTCATCGCAGCTTTTACACAGCCACGAACATGGCCCATCTTTCTGCTGGAATTCTAAAGCGAAAGAATGAAAGAAAGTGGGATTCTACTCATTACTACTAGCCTTTCTTGGTTCCTCCATTGGGGCTCGTGTCAAAGCCTCTTGCTTTTTTCTATGCTTTCCGCCACCCAGCACAGCAATAAACATAGCTTGGCACTGGCATCAGGCCTATGCATAGCATAGAAGCATTCTGATGGATGTCAGCTATTTGTTTGGTAAGCAAACGTGTTCATGTAAAATGTCATGACTTGGCAGGGAGCTGAAACAAGGTGGAATTTTCATAAAAAGCATTTGTTAGATGTTCTGTTTAATAATTAATGTTTGATATGTTGCAACAGGGGTACAAATTCAGAATATGTGTTTCATATATTAATTTGAATTAATCCAACACTGTACCACAATATAAATTAATTAGAATGTAAGTACCTAACGAGATTAATCTGATATTCCACGCGAAAGCCTCGTTCATACGTTTTTATACAGAAGGGTCATAAAACTGACAGTGAAGTTCGCTGGCGACCCACCAATAACAAATTGATGTATTCAGCCTAGTTGAAAACTGGATTAATGCGTTATACCGAATTCGTCTATTAATCGGTATTATCCAAGAAGTAAATAAGTATAAAATACACATAAATAATGGTTCAAATCGTAACAATAACAATTTCCAGTTCCACTGAATTTAATTTTATGTATTTTGTCGAAAAACCCTATTGTTACGCTATGATGCAAATTTAGAGAGAAAAAGAACTTTCCAGTTGTCCTCGAAGTGCGAAACTGTGGTCTAACTAGCTGCCGCCCAGTTACTGGCTTCCTAGGATTACCGAAATCTAGGCACTATCGCTTGGATTTAAGTCCGAACGAGCGAGAGCGAGAACGAGTCAGGACACTATATAGTCCGACGATCAAGCTATTCGAAAGCCACGAGTACTTCTTTTTTCGTACCGCATCATCACTAGTGTTTTGTGCGTATCCCGTCAACCATTGCATTGATAGAACCACTACCTGAGGAGTGGAAGCACGGGGTCCTATTAGCATTAAGCTGGATTGTGAGAACTACCGAGCGATCGCTAGCCAGAATGCCACCTACAAAGTACTTTGCCAAGTTATCTTCCATCGACTGTCCCCAATAGCCAACAGATAGATATCGAGCCGGCTTCTCGGAGGATCGGTCGAAAACGAACCAAATCTTCACCCTGCGCAAATCCTCCAGAAGTGCCGCAAACTCTGAGTCCCCACGCATCCCATCTGTTCATTGATTTCAAAGCTGCATATGATAGTGTAAACCGACAAGCGTTATGGAAAATTCTGGATAAAAAGCGCTTTCCGGGTAAGCTTACTAGACTTATCATGCCCCGTTGGATGGAATCCAGTGCTGTTTGAAAATCTCGGCTGGATTATTGGACCCATTTGAATCCCACAGGGGACTTCGACGAAAAGATGGTCTTTCTGGTCTGCTATTCACAATGTGTTTGACGGTGTTATAAGATGATGCTGGATGCTGTCGGCAGAACATTGGAGGCAGTGGAAGATCAGTACACCAGACTACACCGTGAGCTGCTGCGAAAATATAATGGCGTCGGCAGCGAGAGGTGTTCCTGAGTTATAATAGCCTAAAACCTCGTTTTTCTGAATAATTACCAAGTTCAAAAGTTCATTTCTGAAGAACCAAACAAAGCAGAGTAAACAGTTACATATGAAAATGTTAGTAAACATTCTTAGCTCTAACTCCTCCCCCCACTAAAAAGGGGGGCTCCCATACAAATCTATACCTATAAAAATGAATTTCTGTCTGTCTGCCCGTATGAACCGATCGGCGTGAAAATTGGCTTATAGGGGTTTTTGGGGACATGGAAGGTTCTTATGATGGCTAGAGACCTCTCCCTCCACTAAGAAGGGGGGCTCCCATACAAATGAAACACAAATTTCTGCATAACTCGAGAACTAATCAAGCAAATGGAACAAAATTTTACATGTGGGTGTTTCTGGAGACAAGAATTTTTTCTATGTTGACTTGAGACCCCACCCCGCTTTAGTAGGGGGGGCTCCTATACAAATGAAATACAAGTTTCCTCATAACTCGAGAACTAATCAAGCAAATGGAACCAAATTTAGCATGTGGGTGGTTTTGTAGGCAATTTTTTTTCTATGGTGAATTGAGACCCCTCCACTCTTTGGGAGGGGAATAATGACCCCTCTCCCTTTTAAGAGGGGGGGGGGCTTCCATACAAATGAAATATAAATTTCCTCATAACTCGAGAACTAATCAAGCAAATGGAACCAAATTTGGCATGTGGAGGGTTTTGGAGGCAGGAATTTTTTTAATGATGGTTTGAGACCCCCTCACCCCTGTGGTAGGGGGATAAGGACTCTCATACAAATAAAACAGAAATTTTTGCGTAACTCAAAAACTAATCGAACTCGAGAAATTTTAGACTCTTTCATAAAACATTAATCAATGACAAGACCATCAAAAACTATCAATAGTAACATTAGATAATTCAGCGCGAGACGGCCACAGACCGCGAGTGTTGCCGGCGACCTGCCGTCGGAAGCGCCGGCCACTACGGGGGCAGCCCCCCGTGGAGATCTCCTCTATCTAGGTTTATTTATTTTCCTAGATCTACTGACCTCTATTACTATCCTTCAGTTGGGTCACCCCTGCGAAATGGTATTTTCTACGAAAAGATTTTCCGTGAAATGATACACCCCGCGTAAGGTTTTTCGCGAAACTGTATTCTGCGAAACTCTATATTCCGCGTTATGGTCAACCGAGAATTGGTGTTCCGCAAAATGGTATTCGGCGAAATGGTTTGTAATGATGGCGAATATTTAAATGCTATCCGCTTTATTTTATCAGGCTGAGCAATGGGGGAAGTTGTTTTCTATTTTACTCTGAGAAAAATTTGTATAATTAAACATCCATGAACTACCCAGAAACTTGCAAAAGTCAAGATTGTGACAAAGGTCATCCGAGATGCACGATTTATATACAACACAATTGTGGCAATACGAAGTTTGTCGGGTCAGCTAGTAATAAAATATAAGAATAAAAGCTTGCATGAAAAACAGAAATACGAAAGAAAAAACACGACAGAATAGGAGGAAAAACGGGACGTAAAAAGATAAAAAAGAGGAAATGTAGATCCAAGAGATTGGATAGAAAAGGTAAAGAACGGAAGAAAATAGAAGAAAAAACCACGAAGAAAACGTAGTAATTGAGAAAAATAAGCATAAGTATAAGCATAGGACCGCCCGTATGCTGCTACTCCGTTATTGACCAGGACCGATGAAAATTGCAAAATGATGGCTGGAAAAGGCATACTTGGGACATCATGCTATTCCTCATTGTGCAACCTTATCAGGTCCCTGCATGCTGATCAATACCGACGCCGGCCACGTCCGAATGAGGGTCCTGTTGAGATGGGAAGCAATGTTAGTCGAATACTTGTTGATACTAAAGACCAGGGAATCCTCTGCATCTTCACAATTATTTCGGGAAAGGAATTTTTGTTAGTAGATGGGGGGAGCTAGATGGATAATGTAAGTATGTAATTCATGTAAGTATGAAAACTGTCTTGTAAATCCAGTAATTACGAAATTTAAGATATAAAAAAACACCTTTTTAAAAAATTTAGTATAATGCCATTGGTGCTCATATACAACCATAATTTAATTTATATCGAAAAATACTATGCACATGCGAGACTTACGGTTCGAAAACTACGTAACAATATGCACTAATACCTGAAAACAAAAATCAGGGATAATGAAACCAGCCGATATAGTCCCTAGGTTGATAAGCATTTCCTCTTACCAACGCTATTATGCAGAAATATAGCGCCCAACACGCTTTGTAGTAATTGAGAAAAAAATGAGGATAAATTGAACAAGAAAAGAGAAAGAACGGGATAAAGAAGGAGAAAAAACGCAAGCAGGAAAATAAATGAGTTTGGAGAAACGAAAACAAGAAACAAAAAAATTGAATCAGAAGACAAAAGAGATCCGAAAAGAAAAACAGGACGTGACGAAAAACAGGAAACCAAAACGAAAAACGAGATAGAAAAGCGAAAAAAGACGAAAACCGGAAACGAAAACAAAGGGGGAAACGAGCCTGAAAACGACGAAAAACCGAAGAAAAAAGACAAAAACAGAAAAAAACATTCAGCATTCAGAAAAAGGGTAAAGAGCGGGCCAGGATAAGACAAAGCGAGAAAGAGCAAACAAGGAAAAAGAAAAGGTAAAACGATAAATAACAGAAGAAAAAAGAAGATAAACGAGTGAAAAGAAGGAAAAACCATGAATAAAATGAACTAAACGAGAAACAAAGGAGAAAGAACGGGTCAAAGAAAGAGAAAATACCGAAGCAGCAAAATGGAGAAACGAATCCAGGAAAAAAGAAAAACCGGGACAGAAAAATGAAAAAAATAAAACGGAAGACAAAAGGAATCTGAAAAGAAAAACAGAACGTGACAAATCTAAAAACGATAAAGAAATGCGAAAAAAGACGAAAACCGGGACCAAAAAAAGAATAGGGAAAGAGAAAAAAGCAAGCGTAAAAATGTAAAAACGAAGGAAACGGAAAAAACATAAACAAAAAAGAACAATTTGTACTCAGAAAATGGGCCAAAAACGGGCCAGGAAAAGACGAAGAAAGAAAAAGAGTTAGAGGAAACAAGCAGAGAGAGAAGGTAAAACGAGAGAGAGGAAAGAAAAAAAATGCGAATGAAAGGGAATACCAATCAGAAAGCAATAGAATCCAAAAAGAAAAGGAAGAACAACAAGAAAGAAAGAAAGAGAGAGAGATTGATAGAGAGAGCGAGAGAGAGCGAGAGAGAGAGAGTTAAAACTTGACAAAAAACAGGACTGAACATAAGAAAAAATAGGACAAGAAACAAAGAAAAACGGAACAACGAAACAAGAAATGCGGGACAAAACATGTAAAACGAGAGAATAATACAAAACATCGAAGAAAAGTTAGAGCAAAATCCAAGAAAATGGTACAAAATAGAAGAAAACACGAAATAAAATGTCAAAAAACGAGCTTGGAAAAGAGAAAAACCTTAACATAAAAGACATAAAACGTGTGAGAGATTAAGAAGAAAAATGTCAATCCTAATTTCAAGTAAACTATCGTATCTAATTTAAAGTAAAATTTCAAATTCAAATTGAAATTACTCCTAATTCAAGTTTAATTTAATGTCCAATGTCAAGCTCTATTTCAAGTTCAATTGCATGGCCGATTTTATGCCCAATTTAGGTTCAGTTTTAAATCAAATTTAAACTCTGATTTCAAGTCCTATTTCAAGTCTGATCAAGTCAAATGTCTAAGTCTAATCTAATCTAATCTAATCTAATCTAGTCCAATTTTAATCCAAATTATCTCCAACGTCAATTCTAATTTTAGGTTCAATTTCGAGCTTAATTTCAAATCTAATTACAAGTCAAGTTTCAACTGTATTTCAAATCCAATTACAAGTCTAATTAAACTCCAATTTCAAATCTAATTTCAAGTTCAATTTCAAATTTAACACTTTAAATTCAGTTTTAAGTCTGGTCTTATCTCCATCTCACACACTCTCGGTTGGAACCCGAGTGTTTTTGCAATTAAACTACCGCCACACCTATATATTAGATAGACTCATATCTGCTTGTTTGTTTCTGTGCCTGTGTTGTGCTTGTTTCATTTCTAATTCGAAGTACAATTTCAATTACTTTAAATTTAAGTCCAATTTTAAAAGCCATTTTATGTTCAATTTCGCCCATTTTTAACCGCCCCGTTAGCTTCGAGGAATTTCACTAGCTGCTTAATTGTCCTGTACTCTAACAGCCGGCTGAGAAGTTTCGCGGTAAAGACGGGTCAATTCTTAGAAAGTCGTTTAAACCCAAAGTTTTTTTAAATCCGATTTCCAGTTCAACAGGAAGTTAAACTTCAAACCCAAATTAGTCTAAATCTAGGTCATATTTAATGTCCTATTACAAGTACTATTTCAAGACCAATGTCTTCGCTAATTTTTAGTCCAGTTCCAAGTTTAATTCCCAATCCAATTACACCACAAGGTCCGGAGTTTTTAACCTAATCGGTCGTTTTGTGATAAGTAATAGTAGATTCGCGACCCATTTTCCAGGCCAAAACGTTCTTCTGACAAGTCACGGTGCCCCACCTTTTGTTTATGTCTGGGCACCCCAGTGGTGCTCTCCCTCGATTAATCGAATGAATATTATCAATACTTTCATTCCTCGAATGTGCACAGGTTTAGAATCAAGGGCCAGTTCTTTAACATAATCATCATCAACGTGCACCACCTTTACCTCAGAAGTAGTAATGATGACAAGAGGAATTCTACATGCAGTTAAAGGGCCGCTGTCCAAAACATGACATCAAGATTGTCGTCGGAGATTTCGATGCTCAGATCGGCCAGGAGAAAAAATATAAACCAATGATTGAAGGACTCAGCGCACATCCGTTGACCAACGAAATGAGCATAAGGCTTATCGACTCTTTCGATACATTCGGTACCAATGCCAGCCTCAATTAAATCTAGCGCGGCTAAAGCAGCCAGACGTCGCTGTATAGTATGCGCATTCACTCGAAGCTGCGCTACCGGAAGAGAACGACCGGGACGAAATCCTCTCGAGGGCCGCTGGAATACCATTGAAATAGCCAATAGCAGTGTAGCGGAGAACACCATCGGGTTAAAGGAAACAACTGGTATGACGATGAATGTAGGAGGGTGATATATGAGCAGAACGCAGGCAAAGACACAAACAGAAGAAAATGCAGCGAAAGCGAAACTTCCAGAAGAAAAAGCGCTGGAAGAGCATAAGTATGCGGAGTTGGACCAGCTGCATTATGTTTGTTTCAAAAGCGAAAGTTCCATCAGAAACTGAACATACCGCGCATAGGCTTTTTGCCGCAAGGTGGATGATGTATCGGGATAAGAGGGGTGGTATTTTAAAAGACAATCATTAGGTAACCGAAAGGTGGGAGCAGACTGTTAGAACTATCGTACGAACATCGTTCTGAATGGTAATTTATCAAGCCAGCTTCGTTGACGGACAGTCAACAACGGATCAAATATTTAGACTGCGGCAGATCCTCCAAAAAGGCCGTGAACACACAGTTTCAACCTATTTGTTCGTTGACTTCTAAGATGCATATGATACCATCGACCGTAAAAAGTTGTGAACACTCATGGCGGAGGATGAACCATGAATACGCATAGCTCTATAGCGTGCTCAGTATTCAAAAGGTGGCTAAAGTTGAACGGATGGTGGATAACCATGGCATGATGTAAAAGTGTCGGACAACTAGTCTGCAAAATTCAAATCCGGTAGGATCATGACGACCAGGAGCAGAGCGAGCAAGATGATTAGACTAGGTGGAGCGAAATCTGACGGGGAGTACACGGTTTCCTAGGGATTGAAGAGTGGCAATCCACAACCGACTGAATTCGAAGATATTTTGTTCATCAGGCTATGCCTTAGGACGAAAAGCCCAGTTAGTAAGTTGTAAAATAAGTTGTCTCCAAGGACATGAACCTACCGAGCTGGTTTCTCTCCGCAACAAAACAACATTTTTCCAAAGGAACTTTACTTGTAGTGTACAAAATCTTATTTATGACTGGATTTATTTATTTATGCAGGAACTTATTTATGACTGAAATTAGTCATAAATCGGTTGCTACAACTGGTTTGCAGCAACTGTGCTAATGGGGATTGAAAATATCGGTGGAAACTTACCAATTTTACCAAACGACCATCTATAGAAACTTCTTTGCTCTAATTGATGAATAAACGAGATTAAACATTTTTAAGTCGCCGTTACCGGCCGGCCATACATCTCATCTAGTGACCTCATTGAACTCCCGCCTATCCTCTCCTTCCAGCACGGACTTCATTACCATTAAGCCTACTCTCGGTCGGATCGGTCAAACAGAAGCTGCTTCTTCGGGTACTTCAACCCACACGATATTGACCTCGACCGAGCCGCGGACACCGAACGCGTGCCGCCGATATCGTTAATTAATTCCACTACTGTTGACAGGGCAACAGTGGAGGGTTACCATTTTTGCAGCCGCTAGGCTTTACTACGACGACGACGGACGGCGGCGACGTCGCGTCGGCTGCCCCATCCCGGTGCCACTTTCGCTTTCCAATTATGCCAACTGAACCGACTGCGACTGCTCTACGGCCCACGAACGATGATGGAGTGCTGCTAAATTTGTATGCCCAAGTGTCTGTACTTTTGCTCCAGTCCAAACTCAAACTGCACCGTGACAGTCTATGTTCCCCCCGTCCCCCCCGCACCCATGTTTGCCGCTTCAACATTATCCAACGACTGCCCGGGAGCTGTGTACCTTCAAAAGCAGTCACGTCCTCCTCAGCTTCCTTCTGATCGTGCCACGGAGATATGCAGACGAGCCGCTCTGTGCTTCACTAGGCAACAGGCTAGATTGCTGCTACAGGGCTGAGTGCATAGCAGCCACCAACCAGCGTGCTGCAAGATGTCTTGTTTTGTAATTGAATTAACTTAATTTGGTTATTGTTAATTGTTTTCTTACCTTCTCAGTCGCTGACTGACGAGGAAAAAGCTGCTTGCAGCAGCTAGCAAGCGGGAAATGTTTTAGCTGTCTAGGAAAATCTTACTGGGCGATACATGGCACGGTGGAAAATGGAGGTCAAAACTGTTATTTGTCAGCGCGATTCAGTGCATTTTTTTACCAAATTGTAGTAAGTTATAATTTGACAGTGGCTCGTATGAATAGCTTCACGATTAAGTCTCTTACAGTGTAGTGCAGTTGGTAACACCATTTACGGACAAACTACGGCGCGGCGTTAACCGAAACGGACAGTTGTTATGCCACGAGAAAAAAAAACGAACTAATTTAGAAAATATTACGTGCTGCTCTCGTCTCACGGTGATAAGTTAATGGTATCCAGGGGGGGAGGGGGAACTGGGAACAAAACAAAACACTTCCAGGTTACCGAAGGCGAGCGGCGCCATTTTACCGGACCGAGGGCGCGCGGCTTTAATCCCAGTTAATGGCGACAACCAACCGTGCCGATGGAAGTACAATTGCACTCAACTAGCCAGCTTATGTCAACCTAATGAACTCGTATCGTGGAAAAGAAGTGATATTTTGCTACACAGCGAACTAGTTTAGCCGGAGTAGCAAACCTATGGAGAAAAGCAAACGGTACATTGTGGCAAATATCAGAAGAAATGTTGGTTCAACCATCGTAAATGTCGCATTTAGTGCCGGTCGGGTGCGATTTAGTCGCGGTACTATTGGCCAGCTTGATTACCTTTTCGGTCGCGCTGATTTGTGTAAGCCGTACAACAGAGGCACACGTCCGCTGTCCGCGGCATTCTCCAACGTTAAACAAACTAAAGCTGACGTGCAGAGTTTTGTTTTCCCAAATAGTAACGATGATCATTGTGAGAGGTTAAAGTTTCAATATTTTGGTGTGTTGAAAGGGTACGTCCACTAAAGGAAACGTCCACCCGCTTTCTTCTCTCTGAATATCTGAGCCGTAAACCAACGAACGGTACCAAGAAATACCGATGGCATAATTGGCTACTTCCAGGAACAATCAACATGCCCAGTGTCCCAGCCATCAGAAAAGGTGTACGATTCCCAGAACAAGAAAAAAAACCTGCGCACGTGTGCTATCTTCAATCGGTACCAACCATAACGGCAGTATCAACTGTCGACCGGGGTCTCGTGAAAGTTCTTTCGGTGCGGGTTAGAAGGCATCCGGGGCCATTGGCGAGAGCGGCCAGCACTGCTGACACATACAATGTCGAACCTCCCTGGAGGCATATTTGAATGGCCTAGTCGGGCAAATTCCCAAGAACAATAACAATAACTAATTATTATGATGATGATGATTTGTTTCATTGGCTTACGTGTGTAATGTACCTATATTATACACATCGTACGTCTGGTCTCGGAGCCCCGCGTCGGGCAAAGATATTGTGCAGATAGGTGTACATTCTTGCTGTCACGCTGTGTGACGCATTTTAATGATTCCTTAATGCTGAGATTCGGATCAACTTCATCGCTCGTCTGGTGTGCGTCAGGAGGAAAAGCGAGAGATGAATCGGACTAGCATTTGCTTGTGGAGGAAAATTGTGTACAGCTTGCACCCTATTACAATCACGGTGGCACGTTTTTGTCGTCCCTGCCAGGTACGCAGATGATGTGCAAAACTTTGAAGTTTCGCAAATTCGAAATGTGAAGTTTAGCTTAAACGACACGAACTTCGACCGTATGTTGGAGGATCATTTTACATTTTGAGCTTTCGTCCACTTTATGTGTGACAGATCCATCGTTTGGATGTACAGTTGGGGAAATATTACTTAGAATCAAAACAAGAGCTTTAAAATCATCATACTTTTATTTTTCGCAAAGGTTATATCCTAATATTTATAAATTACAAACTCAGTTCAAATATATCTCCTTATTTTTTTATTCTTCGAAGCCGTTTATGAAATTCGTTGCAACCGGCACCCGCATATTCCTGAAATCTGTGGTCTCTAATAACCAAAAACTGCTTGAATGACTCCAAAATGTCACTTATTGATGGCGATATAATCAAGGAGGCGACGTAAAATAAGTAGTCTTAGTAACATAATCAACAACGAAAAACATATTAACGATATAGCTTGTCAAATAAACCTTCATTCCCATTTTGTTCGTCAACCAGTTCACACCGTAATTATTTAATTCCTTAACTACGTTTTGCTATCCAAGAGGTTGTGGGCCAGCAGTTGTGAAAAATGGAGAGAACTGGACTCATCAAACTCAATAACGAAAACTACGATTTCTGGAAGCTTGAAGTCGAATTTCTGATGGTAAGAGAAGGCCTGTGGAAGTCTATCGAGCCGGGAGTGAAGCCTGAAGCTGCTGCTGACGGATCGAATGCTTTGGCGGTGATTGCTTGGGACAAAGGAGATCAGAAGGCGCGTGCGACCATCGGACTGCTGCTCAGTCGGAGTCAGCACGGTGTAATCCGGAACACCAAGACTGCAAAGGACGTTTGGGTCAACTTGAAACGGCAGCATGAGAAGAAATCTCTAACATCCAAGGTACGCTTATTGAAGCGAATTTGCGACCTGGAATTGAAGGACGGGGACGACATCGTAGAGCATCTGATCGAGTTTGAAGACCTTTTTGAGAAGTTGGCTGTAGAGGATGTGCCAGATGGTTAATATGACATTAAGAAATTCATGAAATCAGCCATCACGAATGATTTGCTTTACAAATTTATTTCAGTGTATTCTATACATAACATAAAGTTGCACCGACTTCTGCTTGACCTTTTCCGAGAATCTCGAGCGAAAATAATGTATAGCGTCTAGAATATGGGGTTTCGTCTTACGTATGCCGAGATTAACCGTCAATATGAGGGCGTGTGCGTGTGTAGTCTGCTTGAAAATATGAGAGAACGAGAGAGTAAGAGAAACAGGTTGCTATGCAACATTGTGCAAACGTGTGCGTATGTGTGATGCAGATACGGTATTACGAGCGAGAGCCAGCAAAGAGCGACAGAGTGAGGTAAGCCAAAATGCTCTGCAAGACAGAACAATCAGTTTTTGGACAGATGTAGAAACGATCGGTTGTGGTCGCGAGTAGGCGGCTTGTGAAAGCGCAAGGTTATTCAGTCAGTCACGACATTGGCGAATGCTGGGACGAAATTAGATAACGATCTTCAAGTGGTACTGATTTTCAGAAGCCTTCCAAGTTCTTTCGATGCGTTAACTACAACTCTGGAAAATCGTTCGGAGGATGAACTGACGGTGGCGCTCGTGAAGGACAAGATAATTAATGAAGCGGTCCAGAAGCGGAAAGATGTTTTTCCAGAAGATTCGTCAGTTCTTAAGGCAAATAGAAAGATGAAAGGTATTATATGTCATCATTATCAAAAAGTTGGTCACAAGAAGCGCGATTGTAAGCTATGGGTGCGGCAAAATAAAGAAACTGATTCTCCAAGCGAACGAAACCGGATCCTTCAAGAATCCTGCGAAAACAAGAGTAGCTGCATCTGAAGGAGAAGTCCTCGTTTTCAGTGCTCGAGATAGTCCAGTTCAACACTGGATCGTGGATTCTGGCGCCAGTTGGCATATGTGTGCAAATCCGGATTTTTTCGTGTCAATTGAAGTGCCAACCGCTGCTACGCCAAGTTTTGTGCCGGTTGCTGATGGTAAAAAGGCTCTGCTCAAAGGTGTTGGCAGTTGTCAAATCGTATGCTATGAACAAGACGGTAATACGAAGAAGATAACGCTTACTGAAGTGCTACATGTTCCTGATTTGGATATGAACCTCGTTTCGGTGGGTCAACTCGTTTCAAAGGGAGCTACCGTGATTTTCAACCATGATGGATGTACTGTCAACCGGATTGCTGCGGTTGCTGTACGTAAAAACGGATTGTATCATTTACGGATGGCAGAGCAGTCAACGGCAATGAAAGTAGAGTGTTGCGAAAAAGGATGTATGCACGACTGGCATAGGAAATTCGGACATCGTGACGTTCATGCTGTGCAGGATTTGGTTCAAAGGCAGCTAGCGACTGGAATCAAGATACGTAACTGTGGAAAGCAGATCATTTGGGAAACGTGTTTGGCTGGAAAATTTACACATTTACCATTTCCAAGGAAAGTAAACAAGAAGTCAAAGGTTGTATTGGATTCAGTTCGCAGCGACTTGTTCGGACCAATGAAGACTGTCACTCCTGAAGGTCGTCGATATTTTCTAACCCTTATCGATGACTACAGTAGATATACGATGCTGTATTTATTGCGGAAGAAATCAGAAACCTATGAAGCTATCGAAGATTATGTGCGGAAAATGAAAACGATGTTTGGAAAACAACCAACGAAGCTGAGGTCGGATCAGGGCGGCGAATATCAGAGCGGCGATTTGATAAAGTTCCTGAAGAGTGAAGGCATCCAGCAGGAGTTTACGGCGGATTCACCTCAACAAAATGGCATCGCTGAACGCAAAAATCGATCTTTGGTCGAGATGGCACAATGCTGACTATTGGGGGCTGGAATACACAATTGTTATTGGGGAGAAGCCATCAATACAGCAAATTTTTTGCAGAATATGTTGCCAACCAAAGGAGCCGATTTAACACCGTTCGAGAGCTGGCATGGACTTAAACCAGATGTCGGAATACTGCAAGTTTTTGGTTCGGAGGCATACGTTGGCGTACCTGAACCTAAGCGTACGAAGCTAGAAGCTAAGGCAGTAAAAATGATCTAAAAACGAACAAGATCACCATAAGTAGAGATGCGCGTTTTCTGAATACATATCAAACCAGCGAAGGTATTCCAGAAGAAACTGTAGATATCCAGTACTTTCAGTTGCAGCCAGTAAATAATTTAGAATACCCAAATAGTTCCGAAGAGGGTGAGGGTAGGGATAGTGTCCCGTAATACTGAAATGTGTCATATGAAGATGCAAGCATTCTAGAAGAGCATGAGTTCGAGGAGGAGCAACCGGGGACTCAAGAGGAGCATGAACTCGCTGATGCACATAGGAGATCATGTCGGCCTACCAAAGGAGTCCCTCCCCATCGTTACAATGCTGCTGGAAATGCTGTTCAACAGAAACTGAATGAGCCGTCCAGTTACAAAGAAGCGATGTCTGGTTCGGAAAAAATAATGTGGAAGCAAGCTATTGAAGATGAGCTGCAGTCACTTGATGAAAATCATGTATGGGACCTGGAACCTTTGCCAGCTGGGAAGGAAACAGTTGGCTATCGCTGGATATTTAAAAAGAAGACGGATGAACTAGGTCGGGTCGTGCGTTATAAAGGGCGATTAGTTGCCCAAGGATATACACAAAAATTCGGCGTTGACTATGATGAGGTTTTTGCTCCGGTAGTCAGACAAGATTACTTTTCGGTGCGTTTCTCTGTAGCTAGTCAAAAGAAGATGCTCATCAAACATGCTGATGTGAAGACAGCGTATTTGAATGGAGATCTACAAGAAACAGTGTACATGCGTCTACCGCCAGAATTCGAAGCGTAAGGAGAAAACACGATTTTCAGACTTCGCAAAGGTGGACTGAAACAAGCTACACGAATCTGGAACCACAAACTAGATGACACTCTAAAGAAAATGGGATTTCGTTCGTCCATGAATGATTCTTGCTTGTACGAAATGCTCGGATGGTAGAATGGCTTACATCGCTGCGTACGTAGATGATTTTGTGACAGTTTGTGGTTCTGAAGAAGAGTACAATGGCATCATTGCAGAATTGAATTGCCATTTCAAAGTAACATCCTTAGGAGATATTAAGCACTTCCTGAGGATTCAAGTCACTGAAACCAAAGATTACGTGTTTCTGAATCAAGCAACGTATATTTGGAAGCTTTTGTCAAGATTTGGATTGGAAGAATCGAAATCAACTAAGATTCCTCTCGATCCTGACCACTTACAAGCAAAGGAGGAAAATGTGCTTCACAACAATCATCAATATGCTAGTCTGGCTGGTGAATTGTTGTTTGTGGCTACAAACACTCGCCCTGATATTGCTGCTGCGGTATCTATTCGCGGAAGGAAAGCAAGCTGTCCCACAAATTCCGATTGGATTGAAGCAAAGCGTGTACTCCGGTATCTAAAAGGAACAATTGATCATGAATTGGTACTAGGAATGGACACATCACAACTGGAGATACACTTTTATAAAATTGTTTACGTTCAGGACATCAACACTGGTCTAGGTTTTATCGTAATGAATCATTTCTGACCTGTTGGGACGGAAAAAGTCTATCACGTTTTTCTAGAATTGAAGTAAACGAATTCGGATGTGTATACAATTGTCGTACCGGGCCTGGGAAATTCAAGCGTGCTTACATGAGATTAGCTGATTAGCGGATATGCTTATTTCAATAATGGTTCGTAAATTTTTGTTATATTCCCAATATCAATCAATGTATAGGAAAATTTCTAATTGATTGAAGAAAATGTCTCTAAAATTAGTTGAAAAATTGCTGAGTATAAAGGTGCAAAACATATTTTCTGAAGTGCCATGCCAATATAGTAAAAAAACGTAGTTCTACGTCAAAACGCAATCCCGGAACTCAGTGATTTTTTTTTTTCAAAACAGATGATGTGATTTGATATTTTTTGATTCTTTTCGGTGAAAACACTTTGTTTCTGGAGAGAACATTCTTACTGATACCGAATTTTAATACCCAACACAGCACAAACATACCGTACATTGATGTAATCTTGGAAATCGAAAAAACTCAAAGATAAAGAAAATGCAAATGAAATCAGAATGGTAGTAGCAACAGCGATTACTAATCACATTTATTACATGCTACATCCGAGACATTACGAAAACGAATAGATAGCGTATAATATGGTAAAGAATCTTAAGTAACTTTACTTTTTATTGAAGGGGCAAATTGCACTCGCCAAAAAGGGGCTCATTTAATGGATGAAATAAAATTGGGAAAACGTTTACTTACTTCAAATCCACAGGTAGCGTCGCTGTATGGTTTACCTAACATGCATAAAAATTCGCTTGCTATGAGACCTATCTCATCCACCCCCGTGTAAAAATTGGCTGCATGGTTGGTTGGTGGATGAAATGAAATAAAAAACTTATTGTAAGAACAAAAAGTAAAGTGTCCAAAGTTACTTGAGATTTATACCAGTTCTTACGTTAACACGAATCCGTAATTGAAATTCAATATGGTAAAGAGTAAGGTTTTGAAAAGAAATCCAGACCTCCTTATAATGAAAGCGGACAAAGGGAATAAAACGGTTATCATTACCACAGAAGAGTACCACCACAAAATGATGGAACTCTTGGGTGACAGCATAACCTACCGAATATAAAATCAGACCCGCCGATCAAAATCCACAGACCAATAGTTGGATAAAAAATGCATTGATCCGCGAGAACCTACAAAAGCATTAAGCTATAGCTCTTCATCTTAAAATGCTTTTGAAATGATTCACGGTCTTTCAAAAATACACAAAGAAAACCGCCCGCTTAGACCAGTTGTCTCCACTATGGGTTCTGTAACATACAACATAGCTAATAACCTCGCCAGCGTGATAGGAAAAATTCCGGGACATATCGGTCACGCCCGCAATAGTTTTGAGTTTTCGGAAAAAGTCACAGGAGTGTAGATCTCAGAGATGGATGATCTATTCTCCCTAGACGTTACATTGAATAACATGTTCACAAGCACAGCATCTCAACAAGATTTCTTACTAGTGCGATTCAACCTAGACCAATTCGATGTCTGTGTTAGAGATGTGCGCCGGAAAAAGTGACAAATTCCCCTCATTCCGACAAGGTCTCTTACGACCGCGATTGAACCCAGACCAATTTGATGTCTGTGTTAGGGAAGTACGCCAGAAAAACTTCCTTGTCCTAACAGGTCGAAGATTCTTTTGCGACGAATCAACCCAGGTCCAGCGCCTCTATGGTTCAAAGGTACACGGGTACCAGCGAGCCACGCCCTGGCGGGTTCTGTGGGTTCGAATCCGGTTATAATCTCTAATTATTGCTTGGTTCGACCCATGCACTTACCAGCATTGGACAAAAGGTAGGAGTCACAACGACAACTTGTTAAGCGTAGCTACCTATTACCCCCCCCCCCCCCCCCTTCCTTTCCACTCTTCCCCACCATTCCTAAAAAAATTTCAATTACTTTCCCCTACCGTCCCCCTACCGCGCATCTTCTTACACTATTAGGGTGACCATAAATTCATCTATCAGGGTAATACAAAATTTTGTTTTTAATACATCAAAAAAAATTTCTTCAGAAAAAATGTAAAACACACAAAAATGGGCAAATTTGCTGAATATAGTAACTATACTTCTTTTAGGAGTTGCGAAATATAATAATTAGTTTAAAAATGACACTTAAAAATCAATTCTGCACAATAAATTTGCATCCAATTTCTTTATTACATTCAACTTTTTTCCAAAGTTGTTCAGTATGTTAAAACGCAATTTTTCTGAAGACTGTTTGAGTTAGTTTTAATCGCTTTAATTAGGTTTGACTATATATTTAGGGGCGCAAAATGGACTATTCTTGCGTTTCGCACAGTATGGAATGAATGCGATTTGATTCTTCCGATGTTTTGACAACATTTGGAAGCTATTTGAGTCATTTTATGGGAGGCAAATAAGTTTTTCTACTGTTTAATTAGCTTTTACCACGATTTTTGAGAATAAGGAGGATAAAATGGACGTCTTCCCAAGATCTGCACAAGACGAGACTATCACCAATCGATTCCTTGCATTTTTATACATAGGAATAGGTATCTTGTAAGATTCCTTACATGCGGCTTCAATTAATTGGAATTACGAGCAAGTTTTTGCCCATTGTGTAACGTTTGGAGAAGATTTGGGAAGAGATGCCTCAGGATATCGTGTGTGTCAGCAGTAATGCCTTTCAGAAACGGACTGGCAATTGAAGAAAAGGGAGAGAGATTTGAATTGGACTGATTGGACTAATTTATTTTTGTGACCAGTTACTTTACTTACAGTTATTACTACTCACCCTGTATAGTGTAGTCATGTCTTTACCGAACGTACTAAATAATATCATTTATAAAGTTTTGAAAAAAGTAGTTTTTAAAACCATGTGGTGTTTTCGAAGAACCATGGCTGATTGTTTACACTAATTGAAAATATTAAAAATAAAATTTCAAATTTCGCTAAAAATATTGTCACGGTCGCCATGTGGTATTATGATGTGGCGATGTTTTTTGTTTCTTAAACGCACGCAGGTTCGGGGCGCCACTTTGAGATGCGAACTGGGATTAATATTGTAGAATCAAATGTTCTATATGGTGCTATGGTGCAGACTATAATTATGTGCATTCGCCATGATTACTATACTTTACGGGCTCTATGAGATATATTTCACAAAATGTTAGTCAAAAATTGTGAAAGAAAATAATAATGTAGCTTTTTCCTGTGAACCATTTATGAGGTTAACTGCTGTATTTAAAAAAAGAAACAAATAATGGTAATAGTCTTTCTTCTCTACTCATCTGATGATAATAGTTAACAGATGTGACTTTGTTCTGCAAGCCGTTATTAAAAAGGTTATATTCGAAATCCCTTATGTCGATAACGACACGCTCCTAAGCACAGCACGGAGTCATAATAAAAATATCTTGCGATAACAATCGTTCCGCCCCGGCTGGCTGTCTCCCGCCGGGATGAGTTCTCAGCAACGTGACCGAGAAAATTGTCAGCTATTACCATCAAAACCGATACCATTCCGAGCTCATTCTCCAAAGTGCAAAGTGAGCTTTATTTTGTGTCAGCTCAGTGTGTCGAGAAAATCATTAAACCCGGCACACTTCACTTGCCGCCAAAACTCGAGCTGTCTTGGCTGTAATGCTTCCCGAAGTGAAATCACTCCCCCATCCAGCCGCCGTCGCCGTCGCCGCCGCCGGAGGACGAACGCGCGCGCGATCATGTCTGCCGGTTGCGATTCGCGACACCGTTGCGATGCTCCTTTTGAAGCCGAAGAGTTTTATCACATATTCTTTGCGTTCTCTTTGAACTCGACAATTTGGAACCGCGCCCCCCAGCCTGGCTCCCGTCCCTGCACAAGCAGCGGCTTCACCCGTTAGGGGCTCAATGCTCCTTATTGAAGTCAAAAGAGGGTTCATGTTACGCTGCCAACCGTACGATGGGATATCAACTGTAGGGGATACAGGGGATATTTGTTAATAGCCTCGTTACCGGTGCACCGATGGCACTTAGTAAAATTGCCCCGAAAATGGGGTGTGAAGTAGAGTAATTAAAAAATGAAGCATAATTCGCTTGAGATAAGTTTGAATAATTTTTTTTTAAATTAACAGTTCAAATTTGGCAAATGTGGAAGCGAGTGTTCCTGATCTCCCCAAACTGTTGCAACCACGCCCGGCCGGCTCATATCAATACGCGTGCCGCGCCGAAAAAGGAATCGGGAATAATGAGGTGCCACGGAGCGACACAAGATCACGTAATAATGTTCGAATATTATTTTCCCCGAGAGAAATTATGCTGTAATGATACACTTCACCGCCCACGCTCTACGCGGAGCGTGGAAGGTTTCTGTGCATCGTACGATTCGCAACACGTTTTCGGCACTTTCTCGTCTCGTCCCGTCCCGTACAAGAGGATTCCAGCGAGCGCAAGAGCTTTGCTCTGTTTCGGTAAAGAGCAACGCTTTACAAGACGTCCCATCCCTTGGCAGATGCATAGGTTTATGATGTAGACTGTTTGAAATTTGATATTTCATCGTCACAGATTGCACTGCATGAAGTAGAAGTGTGTTTTTTATTTTTGAAGCAAAGACTTCCCTTGGTTTGTCTTATGAAAAATGGTTCTCAACTTATCAGAAAGTGGTGACATGACAGATTGCACCTTGGCGCCGTGTGTATTACAAATCTGGGATGGTTGACTGACATTATTCGAAAGGCTTCCTACAGGAACATATTGTTGAAATTATTTTCAAAATGAAAGTTGATATTAATTTTAATATTCCCATGACAAATAGTTTTGATCCGTAACTGATTATTCACGGTCACGGTGAAAACAGATTTTAATCACAGGCTATAAGCATGTGGTTCAATTCCAGCTGATTCGGTGAGTTTTTCTGAAGTGTAAGGGACGATAAGGATATCCTAATAAAGAAAAATTTCCGAGCCACATTTTCATAATTGCACATTTAAATGTTCATCAAAACAATGCTACAGTGAGTCTTTAGCGGATATTTTTTAAATAATTTTGCCTCTACATTACCCAAATTTCCCATCGTAATAACAATAACTGTGAAAAGTTAACAATGGAAATTTCATTCATAAAACTTCTCCTAAAGCTCTCCTGCATATTGTTTCGCAGGGAACGCAAGCAAGCGAAGGGAAACAAACCTCAAAAATAGCTCGTAATATGAAAACTTACTGCAGCTTATACTTGTCTAACGAATAGCAAGTGCAAAAAGGTGTCCAATGGTTTTTTTGTTTGTTCTCTTCTTGATGACCCGGCAAAACGGAAAGATTGCCCTAGGTGCTAGCTATCAGGAGTAGGAGGAGTAACTGCTGCGAAGCTAGCACAAAACTCGAAGGAGTTTGAATCGTTCTTCAAAAGTGTTCTGTTCACACTTCACCTGCTGACGACTGTATAGGGAGAGCTTGCCAGCGCCCTCCGCTTTCCCCGCAAGACGACGCTGTCAAAAGTCATTCCGTAAAGTTGTAGCGCAACTGGGAAAAGTTTTCCCTGCGTCAGGAAACAGCCTGTTATACATGGAGGAGGAATGTCTTTCAGTGCCACTCAAAGACACCAGCAGCTGATGGACCAACCGGGGAGCACGAGGGTGATCAATTTGAATCCTGCTTACATCGCTTTCAGACACGTTATTCTTTGACTTTTGCTGTCCGAAGCAATAGTACGTCTTTTTTAGGATTTGCTTACTGTCTCTGTTGCCCTTGGGCTCGAACCGGAACCGTTCCGAAAGACACGCACCGAACGACGTTTCAAGACGATGCCATCGAATAAAGAAGCAGAGACGGGTTCCTCAGCCGGAATAGTTTAACGGTGTTTGTAGCTTGTGATTGGGATCCTTGCCTGGAGGACCGTTCAACTGTAGACTCAGAACCTCTTGTCGGAATTTGGCTGCCAGAAATGGGTTGAACTCCTGCACATGCCAACAGTGGGACCTCGTACGACACATTCTCTGTGCAGCTCGAAACAAACAATCAGAAGCACAATCTGTTCCTGACGTGACTTTAACCAGTACAAAATTTAGAGAATTTTCCTCTGTTCCAAAGCAGCAATTATCTTGAGGAAAATGCTTACCTTTAGAAACACTATCAGGTGCAAGATCCGTTATCTTTCCTAGCGGAAAGAAAGACCAAACCGAGAGTGCACAATGTCTGGATAATTTATTTCAATTACATTTTCTCTCTATTCTCCACACCGGCAGATTGCCAAGGTGCGATATCGTTCGCGGAGACGTCAACCGATAGCCCGCATCGGATCGGATGCCTTCAGCCATTTGGCATATGAATCAAGCAGCTGGATCGCGACCGACGAGCGACGAACCGGTAGCCGGCACGGGTCGGGGCACTTGACGTATCCACTTGACAGCCAGTGGCAGTATCGCCAGCACTGTGCAATAACTGTGGAATAAACAATCGAGACCGTTGTTGTTATCGTCGTGATTGGAGGATCCCCGTAATTGCAGTATGATGCTGTTTATTCTACAGGGATGGTTCCGTCTGCCATTGGGTTGGACCCTCTCGCGTAGTTTAGCAAAATTGGACTCATGAAAAATGTATTTTTGCTTCCCGTAAGATTTTGACAAAACATTCAGATTTGAATTGTTGAAGTTACATATTGGTTTTAATATCATTAGTGTGAGCTTAAAGAGAGAGAGAGTCTGCCGTGGTCTTGGGCTGAACCCTGGTGCATCGTAACAGTGCAGGAGCGTTGGAATGCGAAAACACTGTGACAGAATCTCGCTGCGATAAGCATCGCTAAGAAGCGGTTAAAGATGGGAATATTTTATATTTTTTTCCTGTCCTGTTCTCCGAGCTAGCCAAGGCGGCGACTATCGCCGTGCTTGGTCTGGCAAGACCTTATATGCACTGTCCTTTAGTTCTGCGGCTTAGGAGGCAGCGGTACAGTGGCCCCGGCCGCGCCAGCAGCTGGGAAGGAATGAATTATGGAAACTTAGTTTGTTCTGTAAGCGTTTTGCACTTTACGTAGTCTTCGATGTGGCGCTGAACAAACAAACACACTGTCTAAAGTTGTCAACACGTCCCTGTCCTTTGGAGTTAATTCGTCTGAATTTTGCCGTTCTAAACCGTGACTTGTTAGGTCGAAGTAATCTCAGCCAGTGCACAAATTATGTTATCTAATAGAATTATTGTTGTAAATAAACCCTTGATTGTCACTTGAGTGTTGGAAAATACCTTACACATAACTAGGCTCAATAGGATCATTGTACTAGCACCGTAATTGTGCTGTACTCTAATAACCGGCTACGAAGTCTGTCGATAAACAAGTCTTCATCATCGTAGCAATTATTATTATGAAACATGTATACAGTTATTTGAAAATCTCCGTCATTACTGCCACAATTACTTAGAACGTTAATTATTTTCTTGGGCAAGCATCTAAATAATGGTTTTGTTCAAACTTCTGCACTGAAAGGAAATAGAGTAGGAATTACGGAAGAAGAAGTTGTCGAAATTCATTAAAAAATTCTTTGTCTGGCAAATGAGTCAACCGTTCCTTGCATCAAGAGCCAAATTTGCAAAGACGAATACATCCAAAAACACATCCAATCGCTCAAAAGCCTATAATAAGTGACAACTTAGTATTCTTGCCCCGGCATTTGCCGGACTGGCTGTAGGTTTTATCATTCATCACAATACAAAACGGTTTTTTATAGCACCATTGGTACAGCTTCCTTCCGTGAGTTTTGCGCGCCGCGTTGTGTTTGTCAATCCGGTTCGGTGCCTTCCGAACTTTATACACGTGTGGACCAGAACGTATCATTACTTTTTGGCACAAAATAATTCAAATGTTTCGCCTTTTTTGTCAGGTCCCTCATCTCTGGTTATATTTTCAAAATTTTGTGTCGTAAGTACATACTAAAAATCATACAAAAACGACGAAGCACTCACTGCAAACCACATTTTCAATCACCAGTTCATAAAATAACCTCTAGAAAGTGCTCTACACATGTCAAATGTACTATTAGATTATCTCTGCAATTGCTGGTAAGATACGGAAGGGTATTTTCAGCCCATCGAGCGATTGGTTCTATTTTTTCGACCTACGGGGTGACAACTAAAATTTTGGAATTTTTTCGAGGCCCCTATACTTAACAACAAACGAGTTCAGGGAGAAATGAGAGTGTGTATGTGTTAGCTATTTCTCTCCTCTTTCTGTCTGTATTTTTTTGTTTTGTTTATGATTGCCAAGTTTTGCTTAAAATGGCGTCAAAACAAGAAGCATTCCGCGAGCGCGTTGTACACTTCTACGAACTTCCACAGAAATCTCGGGAAAAAGTTTACGGTACAACATTTAAAAAGCGAATATGTTGCGGCTTCGACTGTTTACCATATCCTAAGATGCCCAACAACTATTCGCAAGCAAGGCAGTGGAAGACCAGCCAAAATTATGGACGCAGAAGGACATCGTTTTCTTTCTCGTTTCTTCAACAACAAGCCTTCTGCTTTGGCTATCAATTAAAATGCACCAGACGAATGTCTGAAGAAAATTTTGATCCCGTTTCTACAAAAACATCATGCAGATGGACAATACGTGTTTTGGCCGGATAGAGCATCATCGCATTATGCCAAAAAACACAATCGTTCCTGAATACCCATTCGATCCCATTTTTACCCGAAGACCCCGACCCGAAAAATCTGTCTCAGTGCGCCCGATCGAGGATTTCTTCGGGATTTTGAGTTCCTTGGTGTACAAAAATAACTGGAGAGCCACGAATTGCAAACAGTTGATTGGTAGAATCAAGAGATGCATTCGCAAAGTTGACCTGATGGCCATACAACGCTCCTGTTTCGACGTCAATCGAAAGCTTTGCCAAACAGCCAATTACGGACCGTTTTCAAATGTACACTACTTTTGTTTCAACAATGGATAATGTATCTTTCATTTCGGTAAATCAGATCTTCTTCATGTATCTTTGTCTTTTTTTGACAGCTTGAGAAAAAATTCCAAAATTTTAGTTGTCACCCGTTAGACCTAGTTCTAATGGAACAACAGCTGGTTTTGATCTTCTTTCAACAAAAAAACAATAGACTAGTTACACTTTTGATAAAGAAATTGTAACATGTCAATGTTGTATATCGACAAAATATTTATTTAGCGAAAGAAAAGGAAAGTAGGCTGAATTTAAACACAGCCCGAAAATACCATCCCGTACTATGACGAATTTAAAAATTAAATGGGCCTCCACGAAAAAATTAAAATTTTAAGAGACCTATTTCGATTAATCAGGATTTGGGTGATTTGCATTCACCTACTCAGTAGCCATGCCGCCTTTACTCTCTTTCTCTCTTGCTTCCCATTCAAATCTAGTACTACAAGTGCCTTATTCTGTCTGTAACGAAAACCGTACCCCTGACAAGATCATGTTTTTGTAGCAAGAATCGCAGGTTGCTCTCTAAATGCATCACAAGAGGTTTTTGGCCTTTTCCAGTCTTTCCAAGGAGTTTAGAGCGATTCTGAGCTTAATTTGGAATCATTTTCTTTTTTGGCCTTTTCCGGCCTTTCTATGTGGTTTGGAGGGCTCTGTACCCGCAAGGTTACCGAGTCTGCTTTGACAAGCCAATGGTCGTGGGTTCGAGTCTTAGTAGAATCAGGCCACTCCATGTGGTCTCAAAGTGACTTTAGCATGGGTTTATTCTCAGGCCCCTCATCACCCTTCTTCCTTCATGCTGAATTCTATATTATCCCGATATGGCCTATTGACAGCGGACAGCGCAAAAAATGACTCTTATAGTTAAATGCACTGGTTTAGCTGCGCCAGGGATGGTTATAATTGGGGACAGCGTTGTCATGTGGAAAGAGATGGGTAAAGTAGAGAAAGCATTGTAGGAAAGGTACCCAATTACATACAAGCACGCATAAAACTCAATAAGCATATCAGTCACTCAATAGCGTTTATAGCTAAAAAAAATGCAGTGCGGGTTATACAGCAAACACCCGGGCGATATCACAATAGATCAACGATACTGGTCGCAGTGATGAGTCCATACAGGAAAAAAAGTGGTTTAAAGCGATTCAGAGCTTAATTTGCGATCATTTTCTTTTTTGACCTTTTCCGGCCTTTCTAAGGGGTTTCTAAGCTTCATTTGGGATCATTTCCCTTTATGGCATTTTCTAGCATTTCTAAGGGGTTTAGAGCGATTCTTAGCCTAATTTGGGATCATTTTTTTTTTGGCATTTTCTGGCCTTTCTAGGAGGCTTAGAGCGACTCTGAGCTTCATTTGGTATCATTTCATAAACAGCATAAAGAATCAAATTTTCTTTTTTGGCCTTTAATGGCCTTTCTAAGGGATTTCTTAGCTTAAATTGGGATAATTTTCTTTTAGGGCCTTTTCCGTCTTTTATAAGGGGTTTAGAGCGATTCTGAGCCTAATTTGGGATCATAGTTTTTTATGCTTTTTTTAAGGGGTTTAGCGCGATTTTGAGCTTAATTTGGAATCATTTTCTTTAAAGGCTTTTTCCGACTTTTCTAACGAGTTAAGAGCGATTCTGAGCTTAATTTGAGATCATTTTTTGCGTTTTCCGACCTTTGTAAGGGATTTAGAGCAATTCTTACCCTAATTTGGGGTCTTTCTTTTTTGGCGTTTTCTGGCCTTTCTATGGGGCTTAGAGCGACTCTGAGCTTAATTTGGGATATGAAATGATAACAACATATACAAACAAATTGTCTTTTTTGGGCTTTATGGCCTTTCTAAAGGATTTCTGAGCTTAAATTGGGATAATTTTCTTTTAAGGCCTTTTCCGTCTTTTCTAAGGGATTAAGAGTGATTCTGAGATTAATTTGGGATCATTTTCCGACCTTTCTAAGGGCCGATTCTGAGCTTAAGCTGGGATCATTTTCTTTTTTGGCCTGTTCCGGTCTTTCTAAGGGGTTTCTGAGCTTCATTTGGGATCATTTCCCTTTATGGCATTTTCTGGCATTTCTAAGGGGTTTAGAGCGATTCTTAGCCTAATTTGGGATCATTTTTTGGCATTTTCTGGCCTTTCTAGGAGGCTTAGAGCGACTCTGAGCTTAATTTGGTATCATTTCATAAACAGCATAAAGAAACAAATTTTCTTTTTTGGCCTTTAATGGCCTTTCTAAGGGATTTCTAAGCTTAAATTGGGATAATTTTCTTTTAAGGCCTTTTCCGTCTTTTATAAGGGGAGCGATTCTGAGATTAAGGGATCATTTTCCGGCCTTTCTAAGGGGTTTAGAGCGATTCTGAGCCTAATTTGGGATCTTTCTTTTTTGGCGTTTTCTGGCCTTTCTATGGGGCTTAGAGCGACTCTGAGGTTAATTTGGGATATGAAATGATCCAAAACAACATAAACAAACAAATTTTCTTTTTTGGCCTTTTATGGCCTTTCTAAAGGATTTCTGAGCTTAAATTGGGATCATTTTCTTTAATGGCCTTTTCCGCCTTTTCTAAGGTATTAAGAGTGATTCTGAGATTAATTCGGGATCATTTTCCGGCCTTTCTAAGGGCCGATTCTGAGCTTAAGCTGGGATTATTTTCTTTTTTGGCCTTTTCCGACCTTTCTAAGGAATCTAAGGAGCTTAATTTGGGATCATTTTTTTGCCTTTTTCGGCCTTTCTAGGGTGTTTAGAGCGATTCTGAGCCAAATTTTGGATCTTTTTTTTTCTTGGCGTTTGCTGACCTTTCTAAGAGGCTTAGAGTGATTCTCAGCTTAGTTTGGGTTCTGTTTCTTTTTTGGCTTTTTCCGCCCTTTCTAACAAAGCTTCAAATCGAGTGAGAAGTCAACCATACCTACCATGCCTTCACACCGCACACGCTACGCAGGCGTAAAAGAACGAGCCGCCGGTGCTGTGTGCAGACATTCTGCTGCCGACACACTCGCGCACGCGCATTCTCACATCGTCTTCCTGCATAGCTTTTTCTCGAGTCAAAAAATCGTGAGGAATCAGCTGCCCGTGAAGCTGGTGGCGCACTGGGATACAAATTTTGCATTACTTTTTCTTTTTCTTCTTCTTCTTTATCTTCGCCCTCGATTCTACTCACGGGCCGGAGTACGAGCCGTCGAGTAGGCGAGTAATTGGTATCAGCAGATCGGGATGCAACGATGTACGACTAGCAACGACTATGGCTGTTATCTAAACATACACTCGCAAACAAAACTCGTTGCAGTGCTTGAAGCAATAAGAACGGGAGTTTTGAAGGGATGCTTGTGCCGGTGTGTTCGCCAGACTGAGTACGCGTGTGTGAGAAAATTAGACCACACGAGTGGAGCTTCACTGCTTTCTGAGGAGTTTAGAGAGATTCTGAGCTTAATTTGGGATCATTTTCTTTTTTGGCCTTTCTAAGGGGCTTAGAGCGATTCTGAGCTCAATCCGGGATCATTTTCTTTTTTGGCCTTTTCTGGCCTTTCTGCTGGTGGCAATCACTTCTAAAGACGGAAAATGCGCTCTCGAAAAGCTGTTGCGAGTGAATCCTCTCGTCAAGCCAGGTTGCTGTCAAAACGATTATACCGAAGTTCGGCTCTCCTGCTTAATTCTTTGATTTTAAGTCAGCGCAAAATCACTATCTTCAGATTTAGTTGAAAATTTTCGGTGAAATAATGAAACTGATGAATATATCGCCTAACGTTTCAGCCTACTACTCTTCAGCTATCGTCTGACGTATTCTTCTAGTATTTACGCCACTAATTATTACTAAAAACCACAAGCCAGTTGGACGAAACGAAAACCAGCCCACTGGTGAAGGCTGAATAATTGAGATGAATGTGGCGTAAATACTAGAAGAATGCGTCAGACGATAGCTGAAGAGTAGTAGGCTGAAACGTTACGCGATATATTCATCAGTTTCATTATTTCATCGAAAATTTTCAACTAAACCTGAAGATATGGAAGTTCGACTCTGCTGTAGCAATGAAAAATTCATCGATTTTAGTCCGAAGTCCGCGCACGTTCTGGTGGTAAATCAGCAGCGCATTGGAATTCTGCTGCAGGTCAGGCCCAGAGCTGCAAACGGGGACTGCATCATCAGAATTATTATTATTATAGGTGTTGCAACACGGCACTCCCCTGTTAAAGCAGGCTGGTTGACAGACCCCTGGCCTGACGTTTGCAAAGTGAGCAGTCTGACGTTCCATATCAGATAGAGAAGAAAAACATGTAAACAATGTGATATGAAAATTAATTACAAAATCATTGCGCAAGTGAATAATTAAGCTAGTGCGAGAATTTAGATAACGAGGATTAAAATAGAGTGCTGAGATACGGTTTGTTGTCGTTGATACAGCAAAATAGATCTCAAAGCGATACCTGTAAAAGAGAGGTTAGTTAGACGGAGATTACTTACTTGTTGAATCAAATTGAAATTCGACCGGGAAAATTCCTGTAAAAGAAAACGTGAAAGTTAAGGTAGTTTGTAATCGATATAGCGTGAAGCAGCAGTGGAAAGTATAGGCAGATTAGAGGAAATAATAGAACCACTTCTTGTAAGTACATATTAAGATGAAATAATTTATAAGACTAATATCGATAAAATTATTGTAGTTTGAGCGACACAAAATAAAGGTCTGCTACAAAAAGGGTTTCTTTCGAAACATTCTCAAAAAGAAGGTGTCACATATAGGACACAGAGATGTCGATCCAACCTCGAAATACGTCTTCCGATGCTGAATCTACTGCTGACGAAACGGAGATGAGCTTGACTGCGACGCCGTGCGAAATTTGTGGACCGTCAACTATCAATGAAGAAATGATAGAATGTGACGGATGCGAAAAATGGTTTCATTCCCGCTGTGTAGGAGGAGTCGACATATCAAAGTCAGCCAAGTGGTACTGTAAGGGTGCGGTTTGCCAGCAGCTGGCTCAAGAGTACAAAAAGCAGCTGAAAGAGGCTTCCAAAAGGAAGAGTAAGGGCCGTAAGAATACGGACGAAGCTGATCAACTTCCTGTCAATCCGGCAAAAGGCGTTTCCAGTATGGAGCAGAAAATGAAAGCACTCAAGGAAAAGCAAAAGCGGATGGAGGAGGAATTGGATGCAGAAATGATGTTGAAGCAAATGGAGAGAAAAATTATGCTGGAAATGGAGAAAAAGAGGATTGAAATGGAAAGGAAGATGCAATCGGAAGAAGAAGAAGAAAAGAGACTGATGCGGGAAACAGTTCTCAAAGAAAAGTGCGAGCAGATAAGGCGAATGGAAGCTGATCAATTGGCATTTGAGAAGCAAGTAGCGGAGCTGGACCGGAAGTTAAGCGCACTGAAGAATGTGTCAGGTAAATCGTCATCGAGGATCGCACGGGAACAGGCCAAAGTTGAAAAGCTGAAACACCCTGGAAAAGGTAGTGCAGGAGAGGACTCAGAAGATGAATTCGACGACTGCGAACATAACAGCGATCAGTCTAAACTATCGACGACGCTGCACAATGTCGCCATGATAGAGCAGAAGCAGATTGGGCCTACGAAAGCACAGTTGGCAGCAAGGAGGGGCTTAGCGTATAAACTTCCTACGTTCTCTGGTAAGCCATCCGAATGGCCACTGTTTTACGCGGCTTACAAGGCCTCGAACGAAATCTGCGGTTATATGAACCATGAAAATCTAGTTCGATTGCAAGAGTTTCTGACGGGCGATGCTCTAGATTTGGTCAGTGGGCAACTGCTTCTTCCGCAGTCGGTCCCAAGAGTGATCGAAAAGCTTCGTATGCACTATGGTCGTCCGGAGCAACTGCTTAAAAGTCTGCTTGATAAAGTCCGCAGACTAGAGTCACCAAAATCGGACAAGCTAGCTAGTTTCATTCCCTTCGGAAACACGGTAGAGCAGCTGTGCGAGCACTTGGAAGCTTCGGGACTTCAACAACATCTGGTTAATCCGCTGTTGATCCAGGACTTGGTCGATAAACTACCCGACCCCGATAAGCGAGAATGGGTTCGGTATAAGAGGCACGAAAGGGAAGTTACCTTGCGTACCCTGACGAACTTTCTCATGGATATAGTGGCGGATGCATGTGAAGCTAATGTCAGCTTCGACAATGAGTCAGAGTTCAGACCTAACGGAAATGGACAGTCTGCTAAAGCGAAGCTGATGGAGAATAGAACATTTTTTAGTGACAACGAATCCGATACGTTGAGTATTGAGGAGAACGAGCGTAAGATCCTGCAACCCTGCAAAGTATGCCAGAACACGAACCATCGTCTGAGGAACTGTCCAGAGTTCAAAAGGCTTTCGTATTCCGATCGGTTAAAGGTGGTTACACGCCAAAAATTGTGTTGTGTGTGCTTAAATAAACACGGTGGACAATGTCGACTTAAAGTCCGCTGCAATGTGGGAGATTGCAACGAACAGCATAATGCCTTGTTGCACCCGGTCGGAAACGTGTCGGGATTTAGTGCGCATATTCAATCAAGCGAGTCGGTTATATTCCGAATGATACCGGTGCAGTTATACTGCGGTGACAGGTCAATTAAAGTGCTAGCGTTCCTAGACGAGGGTGCTTCAGTGACATTGGTGGAGAAAAACTTGGCGAATCAGTTGGGCATCACTGGTGAGCAGGAGAGTTTGACGATCAGGTGGACAGCCGACGTCACACGAGAAGAAACAGAGTCTCGGCGGATGAATTTATGGGCGTCAGGTGTTGGAGTGGGCGCGAACAACAAATTGCTATTGCATAGTGTTCGTACTGTGCAGAAACTATTGCTGCCGTGTCAAAAATTGGATACGAGCGAGCTAGTTACACGTTACGAACACATGCGAAATCTGCCGATTGAGTCGTATGACGAACAACCGAAACTGCTGATCGGACTCAACAACATTAACTCCTTCGCTCCCTTAGAAATGAAGGCTGGTGGAGCTAACGAGCCAATCGCAGTGCGATGCAAGCTAGGGTGGACGGTGTACGGACCGAAATGCCCCACGTTAGCTGATACAGACTGCTATATTGGTTTCCACCAAGAGATTAGCAAAGAAGACCTCCATGATTTGCCTAAAAATCGCTGCACTCTTGAGGAATCGATGATAGCAGTCCACCAAGAATCTAGCGAGGACAGACGAATGGACAATAAACGTCGCCAAGAAACTCGGCCGGTCAGTTGCTTAGGCTTCGACAACCTAGGACCCTCTAAAGTGCTGGTGAGTCGGCGAAAGACGCAGTGTAGCAAATGGCGAAAGAGAAGCGTAGCAGAAGCGGTAATCCAGCGAACCGATGGACGAATCCAGCAAGCGAATATGGGAGCTGCGGATATGTCAAAAGGCAGTGTACAGAGGCGTGCTTGGCAGTGTTGGAGATTGAGTAAATCCAGAACGACCAGGAGTACACTGGATGTTACGGGCGGGGGTGTTGCAACACGGCACTCCCCTGTTAAAGCAGGCTGGTTGACAGACCCCTGGCCTGACGTTTGCAAAGTGAGCAGTCTGACAGACCCTTGGTCTGACGTTCCATATCAGATAGAGAAGAAAAACATGTAAACAATGTGATATGAAAATTAATTACAAAATCATTGCGCAAGTGAATAATTAAGCTAGTGCGAGAATTTAGATAACGAGGATTAAAATAGAGTGCTGAGATACGGTTTGTTGTCGTTGATACAGCAAAATAGATCTCAAAGCGATACCTGTAAAAGAGAGGTTAGTTAGACGGAGATTACTTACTTGTTGAATCAAATTGAAATTCGACCGGGAAAATTCCTGTAAAAGAAAACGTGAAAGTTAAGGTAGTTTGTAATCGATATAGCGTGAAGCAGCAGTGGAAAGTATAGGCAGATTAGAGGAAATAATAGAACCACTTCTTGTAAGTACATATTAAGATGAAATAATTTATAAGACTAATATCGATAAAATTATTGTAGTTTGAGCGACACAAAATAAAGGTCTGCTACAAAAAGGGTTTCTTTCGAAACAATAGGAGTTCTTGCACGTGCCTGGTCTGGAATTCCGGGAGCCCCATCCCGTACACCCACACGCAGCGCCGGTGTAGCCTCAAATGGAGGTGCGTTTTCTAGAATGGTATGCTGCCGCAAGCGAGTCATGAGGGATAGAGAAATCGACGTGTGAGGAGACGCTTCGGTCACTGGAAGCAGAGTGTGTATCAGCCTGCGGTGGTGAGGCTTTACGTATTGGAGGTTTCGTTCCGTACAACTGCACACAGGGTCGAGCGATGAGAGGGGGTTTGATGATACCCTCTAAAGAGAAGATCTTGTGGCCTGGTCTCCGTATTCAACGCAGAGTCCCGCAGTTTTATGTCCTTCCCTATTTTAAATGAGGTAGACGCACTGGTCGCACATCCAAAAGAGTTTGCTGTCGTTATCCTGTTGAATGAATCTGTTGCCGAGCAACAGAACACTAGATGAGATTATGTGACACTAAAGCAAGCTGTAGTAGTACTTTTGATCCATCTTTTCATCGATTTTTATCAGATCTCTTACCCCATCGAAGCAAAAACCACCCCAGATCATGATAGAGCCACCACCATGCTTGACTGAAGGCAATACACATTATTTAATATGATTTTCGCCGACCTTTCTACGCACACTGCCTTTGTTTATTACCGAACGATTCGAATTTCGATTCATCTGTTCAATCATCCAATTTGCATGAGCTCGACCGAATGACAGCCTTTTCTGCTTGTTTACGAGTCTCAAAAGTGTTTTTTTCACGACACGGCCCATCATGCCAAACGCATTTTTTCTAAGTGGATGCAAACGTTTGCATGATAGTAATTCATAGTATACATTTAGGCGTTTTCGTCACACATTCCAGGTAACTCCGTTATAGTGAATCTAGAATATCACAACAAAAAAGTGTTTTTTCGTCGAAATTACAGAAAGGTTAGGTTGAGTACCTCCGATTCGTTCTCAATTAAACGTGAGGCGATGCACGCGGGCTACAGCTAGTGCCATCCCAATAAACCATTTGGTTTGTATAACTCGATTGCAACTGAGAAATACGACATCATATCTGAACGAAAAAGAAAAAAATTCACACCGTATTAGAATATATATGTACCAAAATGGAGACCAACTTTCTAAGCCGAGCCATTTACAGTGTGACATATATATATTCGAACAAAAACTAAGTCATATATTTTTGTAAATAAAGGCTTGATTTCTCATTTTAGTTTTCGAAGTTGTTACCCATAGATACAAAAAGCAGCAAAAATTAATTACTCTATTGAATCGCCTTTTGCCTAGATAACACACTTCAAATGCTTTTGGATGTCGTTACATGCGGCACGCACTACTTCCATCGGAATGTCATCCCATATCTTGTTGACAACTAACTTTAATTCATCCAAATTATGATATTTATAATCCTTAAGATTCTGTTGCATGTACCCCTATATACAAAAATCCAGTGGTTCTAATCAGGAGAGCTTGAAGGTCATTCCTATTTCGATATGGAATCCGTCAGATTGGCTTTGCACCAAGTCTTAACAAGATTTGCAGTGTGGGCTAAAGCTCCATGCTGTTGAAAGCAATAATATTCTTCACCATACATTCCCCGAACGCAGGACGCCCAATTTTGTTCTCAGACCAGTTCTAGATAGTATTTTGCATTAACTGTCACATCTTTGTCAATAAATACAAGAGGAAGTTTCCCTTTCTTGGAATACCTCCCCATACCAAGACCGCCAATGAATTTTAGTATCGTGGTACATTCCGTTTGTGCTTTGGAACGTCGATGATCGAAACCGACCACAACCAATCATTTTGAGTATGATGCGGGGTTTGAAGAACAAACAACTTCCCATCAGAAAAGATCAGTTCGGAATCACCGTGTCGACCGCGCAGCGGTTTGCATCTTTCTTGCCGTTTTTGTTTTGTTGCTTCCGGACTAACCATGGATTTTACGTTTTTTGAATGCTTTCACATCCAGATCCATTTTCAAAATTCGACGAAGAGATTCCCTGTTGGTATTCAGCTCAACTGCCATTTTCCGTGCGGACCGGTCGCAATTGCAATGAATTCGCCACCTTTTTGACCTCTGCAGTTCTAACGCTTCGTTTCTTCTGTTTTTTACGGTTTTCAACAGATCCCGTTTCGACAAATCTTTTCACTGTATAATATGCAAGTCTCTTTTTATGCCGAGAGTTCCGTGGTCACAAAAAATAGTTTCGGAATTTAATTATTATCAACGACCATAACTCAAACGTTGGTACGTGTACACCCAACGAGAAACAATACGAAAATGAAACTACGTCATGTAAGACTTAAGTCATAATGACACACACATGGTATTAGTTTGATTGTATTAATTGTACATGCCGTTGCAAGCACACAATGATTTTTGTTCGAATATATATGTGTCACACTGAACAGCAGCACTTGTGTTCATCTTTGAAAATTCTTATTGCTCCGTCTGGGTATACTGTTAAGGGGACATGACCGACTAACAATTTTGAAAAGCTCATAATTTTTAATTTTTAATTTCGATTCCACAGACTTTTTTACTCATTTTGATTCTAATTTTGTAATGATCCGACCACAGGAAGTGGATGAAATGTCGATGATCATACACGTATTGTATTGTACGTGAAGGGCTATTATATACTGTTGTTGCTACGTGTTGTTATGTGTTCATTGTTTTATATAAAAATTATATGTTAATCATGTTTCCATGTTGTAGAACCCCTTGAACAAGATATCAAAACACGACGTTGTACGATGCAAATCCGGAAGAAATTGTAAATTACTGTAATATAGGGACCTCCTGATTTCTAAATTTTAGTTCATCGTATCTTCATCTTGGATGGGCTATGGTATCAAGTTTATTATGCACATATAATTAATAATCTAGATAATTATATGGACAATGTACTCAAACATTTTTCGGAAACTAATTCTATGGACTAATTTATGTGACTAATCAACACTACCGCCAGTGACATATAATTATAACCAGTTCTGAATAGATTATTTGTCAAGACAATGCTGTAAAATGGTCTACCGAGTTGTCGAACTAAAACCCGATTTGTTCTTGTCTCCCTGCTGGGCTTCCCATCCCAACCGTAGCTGACATTTAGGTGTTACCGCGCTGCGGCTGGCTCCAGCCCGCACGCAGAACGGGTTCCTCCGGTGAATAATTATCCCACTCTGCTATACTAGTGAGTTACGACCCTTGCCTACATTTGCCTTCAGCCAGATTGATGGCTGTTCTAAGAAATAATTTAATTCAGATGCTCCGCTAGCCATCACCTTACGCACTTACGTAATCTTTACCCTCTCTTTCTCTGTCTTTCTCGTCTATTCACAGATCGGCGGCTGAAATCTTCGGAGATAATTACGCGAAGGCCGGGAGTTCGCTAATAAGAACAAACAATAGACCCCAGCGTACCGGCATATAATTTATCAACTTTCAATCGAGCAATCAATCAATCAATCAATCAACCGATTCGATCGAGAGCAGCAGTATCGACCGGCTGGCAGTTTGTGTGCCTCGTTGGCCCCTCGCGCAGCTCCGGAATAAACGAAAAACGCATTGAGGAAGCAGCTGGAGCTGGCAAAGAAAGGAAAAAAGAAGCAGGCTAGTTGTGGTGTGACGCGTACCTCTTAGGTCGCAGAGGTGATAAATCAACAAGCGGTTTGACTCTCGCGTTCGACTAGCCTGTCTTGCAAAGTGGTCACATGCACTTACGTCGGAGCATCATCGAGCCGAATAGAATAAAGTGAGTTAGTGAGTGAAAGAAGTGATGATGGATGGGACTACGCCAAGTTCTGAGAAGTTTCAACAGTTGTCCGCGGCGAACGCGGGAATCCGTGAGGCTGCATAATCAGTTGGAAGTTTGGTTGTGTGGAAGTGAAGTTATTTTCTTTCCTTTTCTAAGCCAGGTGTTGATTTGAGTGATAGTTTCTTTTGATTCGGTGATAGATTCCGCCAAGATGTACTGCCTTTGTCGATCATCGAAAACCATCTCGCTGCGGATCGTGCTCCTGGATGAGACCGATTTTCTGCATGAATTACAGGTAAGCACCGTTACTGTCTGACTATTCATCGATGAATAATGGCACGAAATATGCCAATACGCGCGATGAAAGATCCGAAACACATTCTACGGTACATAATTACACAGATAGCACCGGGAGCATTCAAAGCATTTTTCCTTCATCAAAGGCACAAGCTATCTCACCAGCTTAGGTTTATTCAATTCAATTCCCGTCCGTAAGCGCTGAACGTATCACTGGCGGCTGGTCTTTCCTACTGCTGGCAAAGGAATACTTCTAGTGCAATTCGGAAAATTTCCCGGTTTGAAGATGAGTACACCATCATCTACCACCTCCTACCTATAAACTGGATACAATAGTGAAATGTAAAACGTGAAATTATCTTGTTCGCGCTTTACCTTCCTCGCCGGGAGAAGACTATAATTTCGTCCGAAAAGTGAATTATTTAATTTAGACTCGTAGAAGCATATCACTTGTTGTAGACCAATCGACGCTACCTCGAAAGCTGAATAAATTATGACTGTTTCTATTGTAACATACCCTTTTGATGGCTCTAATTGTGGATCAATGCAGTTTAAAATATAATTATCTCCAATTAATTTCAACCTTTTTACTCACAACCTGGTTTTGTTTTACAAACATCAATCTTATGGTCTAATTATTTAAAATCATCCGTGCGTTGCACCAACGTTTCCAGGTCAATGCCATATACACAGATGTTTCTGCATTTTCAATTGTCAAACTTGAACGCCTTGGATTTTCCGGCTCTTTGTTGAATTGGTTACACTCCAACCTGGATGATCGTAAGATGGTAGTAAAAATTGCCGACCTGCAATCGATATTTTTTGTCGCAACATGTGGAGTTCCACGAGGAATCCATCTAGGCCCCTTCATATTTCTGCTACACCTCGCCCGAAATTCATGTAGCACTCAAGTGCCACTAGAAATTATCCTATGCTAATGATTTCAAGCTGTATCACACTATACAACACGTTGACGACCTAAACTTTCTTCAAGAGCAACAAGAGAGCTTTTGCTCTTGATGTTCTACTAACAGAATGATTTTGAATGCATCACGATGCTCTGTCACATCGTTTTCTCTTTTACGACACGACTGCAAAGTGTTTGGTCCAGTATTGAATAGAGAACTGTTGCTAAAGATTCAAGTAGATTATTAGACATTAAGTTTACCTTCAAAGAACACTTCGCGTACATTCTCGGTAAAAGCTGGGCGCTCATTTCGTGTAACAAAATTATTTTAAAACGTTCATTGCCTTACAGTACTTTAGCATTTTCTGGTTGACTCAATTTTGAAACACGGATCTGTCAACATATCTGATATTACCAAAACGGCATTCAGAAAAATGAAGCAATACAAAACAAATTCCTTTGATTTCTTCTTCGTTTCCTTTCATGGAATGATCCTAATGACTCATCATCATTGTAGTGTGTAGATATCAGCTTGCAGCAGTTGGTTGGATTCCTCGACGGACTTCTTCTTGATCGGAGAAATCTTCATCGGACTTCTTCTTCTTCTTCTTGATGCGTGTTGCTTCCTATCTGCTTCCTTATTTCCAATCACAACCCTCAATGGATTATAGCCATATTGTCTCACAGTCGACAGGCCACCCCAAGTAACAAATTTAGCTTCTATTACGTTCCTCCAGAGGTTTTAATAAGCCGGTTCATAAACCCGCGAATAAAACTATGAGCTCCACCAGAACTTTCTGATGAACGCTATTAAACTGCCTTCCGACCAAGTGCCCCATTTTTGAGAAGGTTTTTCTTACCTCTATAAGAATCAGGTTACAAGCTCAAGTAGTCTTATCACGCTCTGCTGGAAGCCGATTATGCCGAAAAACCCGATTATGCTTTTCGTTGCTTGACAGTCACCGCCATAATTTAATTCATAATTTAATGAAGCGTTTTGCTACAAAGCTTTGCTATAAAGCATACAGCTTGCTCTGGCAATAGGCTAAATCAGTCAGCCAGCTTTGCTAACTTGAAAATATATCCGAGGGCAGAAAAGTTAGTTTTACTGTTAGATCATCCTGATCGATTTGATTTAAAGCGACAAAAACGACGAATTCCATAGAATAAATAATAAATTCTCAGCAATCTCCGTAGTTGTGCAGCATATGCGCAGTAAATTTTATCGTGCACATTAAGCATAAGCATAAGCATAGGATACAGCCCGTGTGCTGCTACTCCGTTATTGACCAAGACTGATGAAAATTGCAAAATGATTACTGGAAAAGCTATACTTGGGACAGTAGGCTATTCCTCATTGTTTAAATTTTATCGTGCACATTGGTATGACAGGCGGATAAAATCAACGCGCCATTGAAATTCCTCAATTTTTGAATACAAGTTGTTCTAACAATATAAATGTATTCAATTAGTCAATTCCAATTTCCAGCAAAATCATTTTAGTTGTTTTCTGTGACATGAAAACCGATTAATAATAACTTTCTTTAAGTAATTCTCGTTGAAACGGGGCGACTACTGACACGAGGTCTTCAAATATTGGAATTTTTCCACTTAATTGGTTAAAAATGGTTAAAAAATGAGAATTACACTTTTAATACCTCGAAATAGTGGACCCCTCGTTCGCCAAGGGGCCTGACAGTTGAATTTTCAGCAAACCTTGAGATCTATCCAGCTTTTTACAAGCCATAATGGCGAACAAGTTCGTGATATTTGAACAGCATTTTTGACATTTCCCTAATACATCGCACGTTTTCTTTCCGTACATTCCTTTAGTTTTATCGTGAACGCGCGGAAAGAAAACGTGCAATGTATTAGGGAATTGTCAAAAATGCTGTTCAAATATTACGAACACGTCCGCCATTATGGCTCGTAAAAAGCTGGATATCATTTGATATTTCATAAATTTGCAATAAAACAGCTAACAAATTGCCCGGTTCTGTAAAAAGAAGAATATGGCTTTCAAATGGAGTAAAAAAATTATTGGCGACCATCTTAGATTTGGTCGCCATATTGGATTTTATCAATAAATCACCATTTTCGCCATGGGTCTCCCAACCAGGGATGGTTCGATCACTTTGACTCAATTGTGATTCATTTGACAGTACCGTCTCATCCGAGCCAACTATGACAATGTTATATATGGGACATTTGTATAATCTACAATTTTTCTGAAGAAAGTTTTGCTGTATCTTTTGTAGTTACGGTGCTACAACGCTAGTAACCCATCAGTTACTAAATGAACGTTCATTTAGTCACTAACAAGATACTAGCATTGTAGCGTCGTAACTACAAAAGATACAGCAAAACTTTATTCAGCAAAATTTCAGATAATAACCTGTTCTACAAATGTCCCATATATAGCTTTGTCATATTTGGCCCCGTTAAGACGGCATTGTCAAATAAATCAAAATTGAGTCAAAGTGATCGAACCATCCCTGCTCCCAACCGATTTTCGTTTTAAGACCACCATCGGAAAGCTGAGGAAAATGCTTCAAGAAACATTCATCAAATTAGATGTGTATTGGCATTAACTAAATAGAACAACTAATTTTCTATAATAAGCTATACATTATGTGAGAACTGTACCATTATGTGAGAATTGTGAACCTTGATACAGATAATTAATTGTTGCGTTCCGTTAATGCCACTACACATCTAATTTGATGAATGATCCTTGTAGAATTTTTTCTCAGCTTTCCGATGGTGGTCTTGAAATTAAAATCGGGTAAGAGGATCATGGAGAAAACGGCGATTTTTTTTATAAAATCCAGTATGGCGGCAAAATCCAAGATGGAGATCACTTCACTAACTTGTAGCACAATAACTTTTCTTTACCTTGAGATATAAAAACATTGTTCCTTTGATAAAAACTCCTCAAATAACATCTACGAAATTAGTTGTTTTTATTAAAAAATCGTACTTTATCGTCAGCCATCTTAGATTTTTAACTGGTTGTCTTCTGACAGCTTCTCTCTTTCTAGACAAGTTCAATGCTAAAATACAAAATAAAGTCCATTTTGAAAGATTCTTAATGCAAAATATTCAACCACAATCCGCCGTCTTTCATTTTAAAATGCCAATTTCTGTTTTCACACATCATATTTGATTTTTGACTCAATTGTAGATCGTAATCTCATCTCTTATTTCACTTCGTTTTGTTCACCCAACATGTTTATGTCACTCACTATGCAAGAAAGACATACGATTACTGTTACGTGGATTAAAGCTAATTATTTGTTTTACGTTCCGTTTCAATGGACGATATAGCTGCAGTCATCCAAATGGAAAGAAAACTAGGCTTTGTTAGTTTGTCTGTTCATCGATGAGCTCTAGTTGAGCTTAACGCTGCACAATGTTGAAACAAAATTGAACGTTTGTTTTTTTTTTTCTATTTTACCTAAACGCAATAAATTGTATTCGTTGATTGCAAAAAGCTTTTTTGCGCCTAAATGTTACTCTAACGCTAGATGCAGCTACGTTACTGATGCTTGTCTTGATTACGATCTGGCAAAATTGATTTGAGTCTTCGCCTTCTCAGCGCTGGGGTTTTAATCAGGGCACTGACATACTATTATGATTATAACACCAACTTCTTTTTCGGGCCCACAAAAAATCCCGCCCCGAATAAGAGATATTACGTCCTGTCAGGGGCCTGGTTTTAGTTACAGACAATGCTCTTTTATATAGAAATATATACTCTGAACAATCGGCACGTTGAATTTACGGGAAAACATAGGTATTTCTCATCCACCGCGTTCATGTAACGTTTACGTGAATTGTTGATAGCTTACACTTGATTTGATCAACTTTCCCATTAACTAGCACATGAAGTCCATGTAACTTGCTGTACCGAAGTTTACATGATTTTTCATGTGGATGGGACGTGTCGATTTTTTAGAGTACTACCCGGCGGAGAGTTTTTGCGAATGTGTATTTACCTATTGCAGCCCGAGCAGTTGAAAAGCAACGCTCACGAGGACCAGCATTCTTACCCGCGTGTGAAGCGAGGGCATAAGATGTAGAACAAAAGAAGCAGTAAAGCAAAATCTGAAGCCATACATCCTACTCACACTCGCAGGCTATTGACAGCTCACGAGCTGTTGGTTTCGTGACCGGGCTGCGCAGAACAACGCTACGAAGTTGTGCGCTCGCGAGTGTGTCGATAGCAGGAATTTGTTCGTCGTCACTTGCGTCAGTGGAGCAAGCGTTGGATTGGATGCTATATTTCTCATACTCGCGTACGGGTCGGCAATGTTTAAAATTTTTGGCAAAATTTACTTTAAATAAATCGTGTAACAAGCAACTTCAATGTATTTATCATTGGATGTTTTCAGTTTTACGATACTGAGGTTAAGAAGTAAAAATCAGTTGCACATCTTTAAATACAACGAGAGAAAGTTTTATGGAAAATATATCATACAATCGTCTTGAATTATTAAAAGATCTCTTAAATATGTGTGTTTTTTTTTTGTAAAGCATGGTTATTTATCAAAGACACACCTCATAAAATAACAGAAGCAATTCTTCAAACTTATCACAAATGGCCGTTGCTGTTGATATTATGATTAACAACATAGACCCATCCATGAAAGCAAAAAGAAAGCAACAAAAATTATTTTTTTCTTCCAGGTTAATGCCAAATGAAGAGAAAAACACAATAAATTAGATAGGCACCGGTAGCTCCGAAACAATTTTGTGAATCAACATTATCGCTTAGGTCCTTTGCACTTTGTGCGGTGGATCCGCCTTGGCCAGGAACGACTGAAGCCGGCCGCCGCAAGCTCGCAACCTTCAGTTCAGGAGCATAAATTGCTTTCAGCATCGACTATAAAATTAAACTGTCCACCTTGAGCGCCATTTACCGGCCGAACCTTATCGTGATGTCCCTTCCTAAATCAATTTTTCGTCGTATTTGTATGTATCCTGCAACCGTTCGCAGTTCGACACAATTTCGGGCAAGTCATTTTCACGTATCCGCTTTTCTTTTCCACTCGCTACAATACGGTCATCCTTCAGGAAGTTTTTTTCCTGCTTTTCTACCTTAGTCCAAGATTGTTTGCATATTCTATTTGCTGTACCGTCATCAACAGACCCCGAACGGTATTGGTCGCAAAGGCACAAGAAGCGACGACGGGCGAAGAATGACTGGCAACTACGAAAAAAGGTGAAATAATGGCCCAGCTCCAGCGTCAAACCTTCCGAGCGAGAAGCTCATAAAACAAACAAAGCTGCCGGATTCTTTCGCTTCCTTCGATCTCACCCGTCGTCCCCCAGTCGGAGTCATTTATTCCGAGCAGTCGGCCGCAAAGTGAGCATGGCATCACACTTTTCCGAACAATCTTGCCTTATATTTTGTGCTTAGGTCGGTGGAAATTGAAGGTGGCCCGTCCGCCCGAAAATGGTCTCCGGAGGCACGGACCGCAGAGCAAACATGCAAATTAGAATTGCCAACGGTACCGGTCCGGGAGGGAGTGGATGTGTTTTTTTTTTGGAAGGGGCCTTGATTCGAAAAACTGACAGGAAAGCTTGTTGAGTGTCTGCCCTGTGATACCAGTCCAGGCAGTTCATTCTGTGGGTTTGTTTGCCAAATCCAGGGTACGTTTACTTTGGCTGACACAACGATAAACGGGTAGGTGTTAAAGGGTGACAATGACGAGGACGATGACAGGGTTGGGTGGGTGTTGAGTTTTCGTTCGGTTTCCTTCTTGTCCAAAGATGTTGAGTCACTTAAATGATACAGGAAAACAGCGTGTAATCTTGGGCGAAATGTTTGTGCTGTCTGTCGCCAACAAATCGGGTTAGTGGATGGTATCACGGGGTCCCGGGGGACATAATTTTATTAATATTGTTTCGCATGGAAGCAAAAACCTTTAATAAGGCATCTATGCGCAATATGAAATGCAACAATCTCATCAGATCAAATATGGTTTTTGGATTCTGTACTGTTTGATACATGATATTTTTACTGGTTAATTAGAGTTTTCACAAATGAACTAATAGATATTTTCCCGGGAAACGATTGTTCATGTCTCGAAAGGTACAACCCTCAACCCTTTTGACGTTGTTTAGAATACCCATTTTTATAGTAAGTATCGCTCTTTTCCATTAAACATCCACAACAAGCTATAAAAACTAAATAGCAAACACCTATAAGTCATTAGAACGCGTAAAAATTGAACCCTGTGATTATGTTATCCCGGAGCTACCAATTTTTCTCAACAGGTACGAAAATAGAAACTGCACATCGCACGGACGAACGGCCTGCCTGCACCTGTAGTACTTCCGATGCGGTTGACTCGTTCCTTCCGGACAAGGGCACTACACTCCCTTCGGCATACGGCAGTTAGTGACCGACCTGCTCGTTTGGTCGGTCGGTCGGTCGGTCGGATAGTCTACGACACACAGAACAATTGCCACCGGCGCTGCTGCGACTCGTCCCCCCACAATTGTCCTAGCCCGATTCCGGTTGACATTGCACACGGCAACGAACGGGTTGGTCCGATAGTTTACCCGCGGATGCGCGAATTAATGTAATCTTCACGATCTTCGCGCGCTCGCCCGTTCTCCCCACCTCCTTGCTCGGCTTTTACGCGAATCTAAAGTTCTCCTTATAAATATTGTAAACAGTCCCGGCGTCGCCAGGAATGGAAGCGCGCGCTTCCATTTATTTTGCGCCTCGCGTTTCATTTTAAAATTTATTTGAATTTAAAATCAAATTTATTCAATTCTTTGCTATCGCGTTGTTATCTGCTTATTGTTTTCTAGTTTGGCGCTGCCTAGGGTTGCCATTTGTTTGCATCTCGTACGGCCATTTATGGTTGTGTCGTAGATTTGAAAGAGCACCTTCCTCGGTGGAGCGTTTCGGAGCGGGCAGGAAAGCCGTTCAAACTTTTTGCTCGTACGCCCAACGCAAGCAATTTATGCCGTTCTATACACACACGGCAATGAGACGACCGGGCGCTGCCGAGAATCTTCAAATTGAAATTGAATTATTTAAGGTTTTTTTGAACAAGAAGCAGCTCGCTAGAAACGTGATCTACCATCCGAGCTGGGACAGAAATGAAACAACAAGGCCTTGGCCAAGGGTGCAGATTAAATGCTACCACCTGCTAGTAGGAAAGGCAATTCAACTAAAGCCAAATCCTTTTTCAGCGGCGGGTGGCGAATGTTGCAAACTGATTCGAACGGAATTACATTGCGTATTCATCTCAATTAAACTGTAAACTTGAAAGCCCTCTAGGAAACTTGTTACAAATAAAGTAGTGTATGTTCTTCAGTGATGTGTACAAGATATTTTTGAAAAAGCATAAATATTTAAGCATTTCGTTGGAATCTTATTGGCATGATATTCCAAAAACAATCATGAAATAATAAAAGTTACAGATTAGATAGAAGATTGCAATTTTCACTTATAAGTTTCTAAACGTAATAGGTCATACGTCAAACTTTCTCTGGAACAACATTGAGATCGAAAATATTCATTTTTCCTTACTTACTCTAGCGAAAATGCGCTTTAGGAAACAATTGAACAAAATGAAAAGCAAAACTACTGCTGCTCTGTTACCTTACCCCCACGTTGAACACAGTTTACCAATTCAATCGCTTTTCCCCAATAGCACATCCTTACCACAACACGATATATTCTCTTTTCACTACTCTTCCAAAGAAATGGCAAACATGCGCATGCATAGATATGAACATATAGAATCATATTCAACCGAACCGTACAGCTGTATAACACTTCCCCAACACAGATATCAAATTGGCCTCGCTTTAATCGTCGTAAAGAATCTTCGACCTGTTGGGACGACGATATTCTGACACTTTTTTTTTTCAAAAAGGCAAGTAATCGAAATCACAGTCAACGGATAGTGTATTTAACTGTCGTCCCTGCCTGTAAAGCCAGGCGACCACAAAGAAAATGTATGGCGCTATTTGACCTTGAAACTTTTCGTTGATTTTCACTAATTAGTGATTGAAAAAGTAAGTTATAATAGAAATCACATAATTACTACATCTATTATAAGTCGATCGGTATCTAAACCATGAAAATACATTCATAATTGACAGAGCAATTAACATTCGAAATCTCTCATATTTTCGTGACGGTAATTAGAATTTAAATTATGAAATGACACTATCTGGTAAGATCGAGGTGACAAAAGAAAATTCCCACTTCATTTAGGCTCCATAAAAGATAAATTAAAGTAAAAGAAAGGCATTTTAATAATTAATGTGTTCTCCTTTGGCCCAATGTTGCGAATCGAACGAGCAGTTAATAATGCCTACTCACACACGAAAGAATATGAGAAGCATAGCATTCAACGCTTACACTGCTCACGCAGCTGTAAAAAACAGCCGCCGTTGCTGTGCGCAGACATTCTGTTACCCACACACCCGCGCACACACATCCTCACATCGTCTTCCTGCATAGCTTATTCGCTTGTCAAATAATTCGTGAGCTGCTCGTGAGGCAACCTTTTCTTTTCTTCTTCACCTTCGCCATTGATTCTACTCACGGGCGGGAGTGCGAGCCGTCGTGATTAATCGGCATCAGCACCTCGGTATGCAACGACCTACGAGAGCGACGACTGTAGCTGTTAACTAAACACACACTCACAAAAACTCGTTGCAGTGCGTAACTAAAGAAGCACGAAAGTCCGAAACAGATGCTAATGCCGGCATGTTTGTTAGAATGAATACGCGTGAAAAAAAATTAGACCACAGAAGTGCGGGCTTCGCAACCGGTGGCGACTCGTGGGGGTTTAGCTTACCTGTTCAACCACCGAAAAATACAAATTGATACGCAGCTTTTTTTGTTATCGCACTTCTATATTTTAATCATAAAACCACCATTAGGGGTTTCACGTAGCGCTTGCTATGTTACGTAAACGGTGTATTTTGTGCATATACTCCCGCAATTCGCTTTGCAGTTTCGGTTTCTATGGAGATGGAACTGTTATACGAGTAGCGGCAGCGTAAATACGCAATACTCCGTATACGCAACATAGCAAGCGCTACGTGAATACCCCTATTATTTAAATAACAACGGAGTACGACGGTTTACTTTACCAGCAAACTCGTCTCTGAATTTAACTACGAACCGAAAACTTTTCGTTCAATTTACCTATTGAACCAAATTCAAGAATAACCATCTTCCTGCGATGCGCGCACATGCCCACACTACACGCGCCACAAGCAATATGCGTAAAGTTGTTCAATGCTAAAGATGAACGAGTTAATGAGAAAATTTTGCGAATAATGCATGCCAACCGCGCTCTATTTTCAAATCTCCTTCGTACCAACAGATTGTTCCTGCTGCTAATCTCTAAAGCAACGTTCAAACGTCGTGTTGAATGTATTGCTCATTAGCTTCGTAACTAAGTAAAATGGAATCAAAGCGCATGCCATAAGGATATGTGGTAGTAAGTTGTCCAATGCTGAAGATGAACGAGTTAATAAGACAATAATGCGCCCGCACTGTCGAGTAAAAGCTGTTTGACATTATCTTTTTATCTCCTTCGTACCAACACATTCCTGGATCCTGGTGCTAATTCAGTATCAAGAATCAACACCAGGAGTAAGATAATGATGTGGAAATCTGCCGTCTTTATCGCGTCGAATTCCATGAGACTTCTCACTTCAGCCCACGAAAAACACCCCCAGACAAGCACATTTCTTCCTCCATGCTTCACTATGCTTAGGAATGGCTGGTTATGAGTCTCATCAGCACCTCACACGAGCCCAGCGCTTTCGGTTTATGAGAACACTAGAGGTTTATCACCATGCTCCTTAGCGAACTTAAGCCGTCTGGCTTTGTTTGGCTACGTGACGACAACAAACAGTTGGACCGGAAACTGATAGTTGAAGGGTTTTCTGGATCTCGCGGACCTTCGGGTTCTTCTTGGTTTCGCACATAATCTTGGTGTTCGTTCTTGCATAGGTTTGGCGCGTTCTGCCACTACCAGTGCGATCCGAACGTTTCTAGTTTTAGAAGAATTTTCCCAACCGCTGCACAATGGGCAAAAACGAGCTCGTAATCCCAAAAATTAGAAGCCGTTGGTTTGGAATCTTACAAGATACCTATTCTTATGTAAAAAAAGCCGGAAATCGATTGGTGATGGTTTCACTAGCGCAGACTTCGGGAAGTGGTCCGTTTTGCCCTATTTTACCCAAAAATCATGTTAAAAGCTAATTAAACAGTATAAAAACTTATTTGCCGTCCGTGAAACGAACTCAAATAGGGTAAAGAACTAGTTTTAAGCAGTCTAAGCGGGTCACTGATTGTTTTACCTTATTACAAGCGATGGGTTGACTAAGTGGGGGATATCAGCATACCAATCTTCTTGCTATCTTTAGTTCTTCAAGCTGTTACCATTGGAAGACACTATTGTTGAGCTAAACTTTTGATTTTTCGCTTTAAAAGTTGGAGCGGCGGAACTAATTTTGAACAGACCGAACCCATTTTCACCCGCAAGGTGCTTTTTTAAGCAATCCTGAAATCTGAATTTTTTTACGTCCCCTTAAAAAATCCCTCGAACTTTTCCCCCTATTCAGTAAGTTCGCGTTCCTATCCGCGACATACTAATCGGCATCTGATGCGTAATCGGCATAACGTATCGGCATAGATGCGTAAAATGCCATCTGTCTAAATTGTTTATTGGGGCAAACACTCACCGCACCGTTCGGCAAACGGTATTCGTTGTCTCTTTTATTCTCTGGTGTTCTTATGGGAAACTGCGAGTTTGACGGCTCACTCGCTGTTCATAAGGATGGTGGGAGAACAAAAGAGGTAAACATATAGCAGTACAAACGATCCGACTCAGAACAGTGTTGTCAAAGCAAATAACATTGAAACACATCGTTGCTTTATTAAATCACTGAGAAAATCTTCGAAAATTATTGAAAAAGCTGTTTTTTCTGTTGTTTTTAATAAAGAAAAATTAATTATGAACATACATTTCTCTTGAAAGTATTGAACCACGTTTTCACCATAGGAGGTTTCAGGTAATTTCAAACTTAAAATTCTTATTTCCAGAACCGAAACAGTGTCTTGGCAACACGATAGTTCATCAGTTGTGCTGCAGCTGCTGCTAGTGGTGAACAGGTTCCGTCAATTCAGAATTTGTTTTCAGTTTTGTTAGAAAATAATAAAACTTTTGGCTAGTGACAAAGCCTTAGATAATAGAAAAAAAGAGACTGAATAATATGGTATGTGACAATTGAGTGCTTGACTTTTAGAGTGGTTGTAATCAGTGCTGAAAAATGTGATGGATTCGTTAGTAGCGAGGTGGCGATTGCCTTCAGCAGCTGAAAAATGTATGTTTTTGGACAACAATTTTTAATTCATCATATTTCTTGTCGGAAACCCAATAAATTGTGTTTGTGTGAATCAAATGTATGGTTAAGTGATTTGTGAAGAGGATCCTATCAAAAGATTTTGAAAATATGAATAAAAAAGTGCATTTTCGGCTCATTTATGTTCAACTGATTAAAGTAAGTGACACTGCTTAACTCGTTCCTTACCCTAGCTTCCAAATTTTGTCAAAACATCAGAAGAATCAAATTCCATCCATTCCATACTGTGCGAAATGCAGGTATAGTCCATTTTGTCCAATTCACCACTAAAAACCCAGTAAAACCTAATTAGTGCGATTAAAACTAACTCAAATGTACAAAATGTCTTCAAAAAAATGTGTAGTTTATCATACTGAATAACTTGGGAGAACAGTTGAGACCAATAAATTATTTGGATGCAGATTTATTGAGCAGAATTGATTTTTATGTGTACTTTTTAAATAAATTATTATATCTCGCAACTAGCAAAAGATAGATAGTTACTATATTCAGCAAAGTTTCTCATTTTAGTGTGTTATATAATTTTTCTGAAGAAAAAAATTTTTTGTACGTATTCAAACAAACAAAAGTTTGTATCACCCTGATAGATGAATATTCACCTTGATAATTTGAAAAGATTCGCTATATTTTATTGATAAATTTCTTCAAAAACATCATCATGAATCATGGATCGTGAATGGAATTTGATTCTTCTAATGTTTCGATAAAATTTGGAAGCTATTTGAGTTCGTTTCACGGGCGGCAAATGAAATTTTATACTGTTTAATTAATTTTTAACATGATTTTTGGGTAAAATAGAGCAAAATGGACCACTTCCCGAAGTCTGCGCAGGATGAAACCATCACCAATCGTTTTTCTGCATTTTTTTACATAAGAATAGGTATCTTGTAAGATTCCAAACCAGCGGCTTCTAATTCTTGGGATTACGAGCTCGTTTTTGCCCATAGTGCGGTGCCTTGCTGGTACTGTACTTCCTAACGATATCCGAGTGCGATTCGCCATTTGGTACCCAATTTTCGGATGCACAAAAGAATTGCCTTCGAAATCACTCCATTCTCCATTTTTTCTTCCACTGAAGCAGATGCGATCACGAGAACAAATGCATCAGGTCGAGTCGTTCGTTTCAATACATGTCAAAATATCAAAACGTAAACAACCGAGAGATCTGCTGATGGAAACTTATCGAAAACATATCGATTTTTGAAGTGGGCACTTTTTTGTCACTGTTTTTTCAATGCAAATTGAATTTTGACGTAGGACTACGTCTTTGTTTACATATTGGGAGTGGGTAGCACTTTGTGAAAACGAAAATATAAGTGTAACGTTTGAATAAAAGATTTCAAATGCTAATAACTACTAAACTACTGAACGACACTGAACAATCTATATATCATAGGATAGATAAAATAACCAGCAATTTTATAGGGGAGCAAAAGAGCAAGAGGAGGGCGTAAGAGGGGGGGCTCCTATACAAATGAAACACAAATTTCCTCAAAACTCGAGAACTAATCAAGTAAATGGAAACAAATTTGGCATGTGGGGGTTTCAGAAGGCACTATTTTTTTCTACGGTGTACTGAGACTTCAGCCCCTTCTAAGAGGAAGGGCTTCCATACAAATGAAATACAAATTTCCTCTTAACTCTTGAACTAATCAAGAAAGCAAAGCCATGGGTTTATACCGTCTTTAGACATTACCCTTCTTTATCGACAGACTTCGCAGCCGGCTGTTAGAGTACAGGAAAATTACGGGGCCAGTGCAACGATCCTATTGACTCTAACTAGCAAGCACCGCCTAGCCGAGGTTCGAACATACGACGACTAGCTTGTTAGACCAGCATCGTACCTCGAGGCTAACTGGGCGGCTAAATCAAGAAAATGGAACCAAATTTGGCAGGTGAAGGTTTTACAAGACAGGATTTTTTCTATGGTATAATGAGACCCATCCGTCTTTTAACAAGAAAGAGGGAATTTTTTCTATGGTGAAGGTGAATTAGAACCTTTGCTTTCTTTAAGAAGGGGAGATCCCATGCAAATGAAATACAAATTTCTTCATAACTCGAGAACTAATAAAGCGAATGGAACCAAATTTGGCAGGTGGGGGTTTTTGGAGGCATGAATTTATTTTGAATTTATTTATTTTATGATGGTTTGAGACCCCTCACCTCTATGGTAGGAGGATAAGGACTTTCATACAAATCAAACAGAAATTGGTCATTCATTACCATTTCAACACAAGTGATTTTTAAAAGAAATCTCTGTGTCTCAAAGGTTGCAGGCGTTGTACTTATGAACCCTCATCCACGTCTTTTCAAAGCTACTATAGCATTAAATGAAGAATTGAATCTGAATATTTCGTTCTTCTCTTTCAAACATTCACTTAAACAATGGCACTCACAGATTCTTATAAACACATACGTATGCCAGAAATGCAGTTTACATTAGTCTTTGTCTTTGATCTGATGATCTGATATAGTCCTACGTCACCCTTTCGTACAACCCTTAGAGATGTATACCTTGTAGTTTTTTATCTATTTATTTACTCTCAACCGGTAGTTGGTTCGCCCCAACTTGAATTTTTTCTTTGAGTAAAACTCTTTTTTTAGTAAAGTATGGAGGTCCGCGCCTAGGGGAACGAACGAGGGGTTCATGTAGGATTACAAATGCGGGTACATTTCGAATTTATAAATTACTGTATTATTGTAATGAATCCCCCAAAACATTTAAATACATTTGTTAAATGAGGTTAAGTTTAAGTATCCTGAATGTCTGCGCTATTATTTTTTATCAGTTTCTTAGAGTTTGTAATTCCACTAAGAATTAAACCATCAGGCCAATCTTACACATCTTCTAATGATTCGCATTTTGACAATATTAAATGACTTGTAGCATTAGTCAACTTGAACCTTTCGTTACTCGTGCCAACTTCGATTTATGGGCATGCTAAAACCTAACAGAACTCACTCGAATACTAATGCCACTTGGTGAAAAACTTTTGAAACTTTTTCTTGGTCTGCGGATCAACTTTGCTGAAAACAGTAATTTTCTTTTCGGTGGAATCCCGAGATATACTTAGATCAAGTTAACGGTTCACAGGTGTTGTACAAAATACAACAGCGCGAGTAACGGAGGGTTAAGTAACTGGTTTGAAACTGGTATGCAGTTGACGAAGCTTACTTAAGGAGCTTGCTAGCAACTACGGGAAAAAATAAATAACTATTCTAGGTTAGGATTTACAAAAATGATCCGCATTCGACATTTTCGACGAAATTGTTGATTGAACTATCAATTGTGATATATTGATTTAAAGTAGAATTGTCTTACAACGAACATATGGATAGTAAGTTAAAATATCAATTAGCTAACGTCCTCCGCAACTCACTAGTTCTTTTGATACTCTAATTTACAGCTATTTGCACACTTGACAGAAATACAATTAAAACTATGTAAAGAATTGCAGGCAACTGAAAAACTATTCTCAGTTAAGACAATCGCTGGTTTTCCTCGCTTTGAGAATTGCTGCGTCTCGTCACATGCACAAATATCCTTTTAACTCTGTTTCCCTGTAAGCAGTGATGTTAAAAACTCCAAATCTCAAAACTCATCAAAAATCAAAATCAAGTGTGAATCATGTCAGCTTGAGCCTATGCATAACAAAATCACGCGTGAGTTTTTCTGTTTTCATAGCAAGAAGCACAAAACTCACACGTATTTCTTCCCGCTTGATCAAATTCTGCTTTGCTTTAACTGCTACTTGGAGCTATGCACATATACATACAAATTGCTTGTTGAACAGCATAGGCATTCTCTCGTGCGATACGTAGCTGTAAGTGAGCATGAGGGAATGAATCTCTAAATAAATCGCAAACCTAAACTAAAACACACATTTAAATTACATGTTTATCTAATTCTTATTAGGCTTTTCACTATCTAGTTAAGAAAATGTCGATTCCCGCGAAGGAAAAACGTAGATTCCACCAATATGTTTGCCGTCTTAATTCATGAATGTGTGCTGCATTTCTCGTTGTTAATGTTTTTTCTGACGGTAGATCTCTAATTCGTTGCATGAAATGCCAGCTGTGGAAGAATTAAACAAAATGCTCACAGCTGAATTTGGTTCACATCGCATAGCAACAGAAACATCGTGTATAATAGCGAGTGAAATTCATATGTGAGTTTCTCGCTTGTGATAAAGGTTGAAATTTCATGTGCTTGAAATCTCATTGAGTTTTTTGCTGCTATGAACTTTTCAACACTGCCTGCAAGACAACAGTTCCGAAAGAATTCTTGCAATATATGGATGCATTCTGACAAAAGGAAAGGATAAACGCTCACTTTTCTTTGACGTTTCACTTTCAGGGCATCAAATTGGACTAGATTCAGTGTTTAAAGATAAAATCGGTTGGAGAAAAGGAGTGGTTTGACATTTTAACAAAACTGTTTACTTTCAGGACATGACATTGAAATAGGTTGAATATTGACTCCAGGTCAATATCCAGGTGACTTCCCGGGGGGGGGGGGGAGGTCTTGTTATTTTTTATAAAAGAAAACCACACTAAACAGATGGTGTGTTCAACTGTCGTCCCAGCAAGGCAAGGCAATTACAAATAAAATGTATGGGGAATTTGACCTTGAAACTTTTCGGTAATTTTCACTATTTAGTGATTGAAAATAAAAATTGTAATAAAAACCACATAATTGCTACTTCTATGAAGAATCGACTGGTACTCAAACCTTCAAAATCCATTAATAATTGGCAGAGCTTCCAGTCTTCAAAATGTTCCAAAATCTCCCAGCACCAGCTATCTCCTGGGAGACGTAGTCGTACGTCGAAAATAAGGAGATGGGCACTTTATTTTGCCTGTCAGTATACAGGACTTTTCATGTTTTGACAGATTTCACCTGGAAATGCTCTCCAGTGCGTAGCGTCTCTGTTATTCTGATATACTATTCTAAGGAGGAAGCTTGACTTACCCTTCAAGGTGTTTTTTTTTTCTTGCTAAGCAAAATCTTAGAACTTTTCCTTACAATTGTGAGAAACGTACTGCTTGAGTCACAAATGCTGATAAGCAAAATCGCATCAAAATCTGACCGTAAATGCCAAATGGTTCCACAAGGCATAGAAGCAGAAAATCTGCAGCTATCTTTAAAAAGAAATCTGTTCAGAAATGGTTTCACTGAAAAGCGGAAACTATCTCGAGCAATCAGTGCCGCCGTTGGACCGAAGTTGAGTTCCCTGACAGCAGAAGACAGCTTGAATGCATTAAAGTTCAACTGTCTGTCCCGCCGAGAATGCCGCTGAACCATACTTGAGAGCGGACTTGTTTTCCGCCTTGTCGAAACGCCTTCCATTCGGTGCCCAGCCCAGCCCGGCCCAGCTAGGAAGGAAGCAACAGATGAAGACATTTCCTCGCTTCCGGGGCTGTCTGCATCTCTGCGCTGGCCCATACAGGTACACACGGTCTCCGCGACCGTCGAGAGGTGGGTTCTCAGATTCGCTTCAAAGTCGGCGTTGCTTTTTTATTATTCATTCACGTTCGTCGTCCAGATTGCAGTCTGTCATGTACGACCAGCTCCACCCACAACACGCGGGCTGGTGGACGGTCTTGTGCTAAAATCCTAAAGTGAAACATGAAATTTGAAATTCATTGTCCTCACGAGAGCATTCCGTGCCCGGAAGCCTGGTGGGCTGGCAAGCGGCAGAAACGGTAGAGAAGAAATACTGTCATTCTGGTACGGCATACTTCCTCCTTCGGATGCCTTCGAGGCATCCGTTCCACGCAGGGATCTGAGCTGACGACGATGACAGCGACCCGCAGGACGGTCCTTTTCTACAGGCACCATAATCACGTTATGACGATCATGACCGTGAATGTAATAATTGTTTCCGAGCGCTGTGTTCTGTCCGCCAACTGCACCCAACTGGGCAGCGGGAGATGAATTGCACTTCAGAGCGCTAGATTTCAGTAATAAATTGATGCACTAACCAGCACTCGAAGGTGGGCAAAAGGTTGGCTTTTGTGATGAACTTTATGAAAATTAAATTTGAGAAACATAGTAACAAGCTAATGGAAGCTTACAATCATGAATGACCATTTTTATCAACATTGAATAGTAGTTGTAACATTGTATAACAAACTAACAAGCTGTCCAGTTTTATTCAGAACTTAATTCCAACCCTATAGCACAGGAAGAATCCACGACTGCAAGAAATTACCAATTATTATTTTACGCCTGACATACATGTTTCTGTGTAATTATACCACAAAATCAAACAGTTGCCCTAATAGTTATTGTCATTCCGGACATTCCCTCCGAAAGCCATTCGTGATTCCAATCAGTTTTAACGCGCTAATTACAGCCCTCAGTTGCGAACGAATCCTTGGAAGCTCCTCCTCTTCCCTAATTACAGCTCATTACCGACAAGTTGCAGAATTATGGAGCCGTTATTATTAACACGTTTCACGCCAGCCCTTTTCCTAGTCTAAAATGACTAGGAAGAATTTCTGGCCTTTGTATGCAAAATTTACGCTTTCTTGTCTTAAGGAAGAAAAAAAAAATCCTCTTCGCCAACAACCCGCTGCTGGCAGGCTGCTGCTGTTTGTATCGTAATTATAAACAGTAATTGCCAATATTAAGAAAAATCAAATCGCTTTAATCGACAATTATTATCGCTCTGTTTGTATCTGCCGGTGGTTGGTGCAGCTGCACACTGCCGCTTCATTATTGGTTCGGTGTCATAAAACGGCTGTGGCGTGGATCCGGAGCCGCGCTGCACCTCAAAGACGTGGCGCAAACAAATTACCCTAGATCGAATCAGCTACCGGTTGTGCCACGGTTGTGAACAAGCGTGCGCGCACCGCCGCGGCCCAAAGGAGCTGGCTTGGCTGGCTTACCTGCCTGCAGAGCGTGTACCAATCAAGGTGTCAGCCATTGGCACCCATCGATGAGCTCTGATCTCGCGCACGGTAGGTAGGTACGTGCTTTCGGTTCACGTTGGGCCCTACATCGCGATGTGGTGATACTTATGCAGTCGTCGTCGTTGCAAAAATGATGAAATGGACTACTGCGGAAGCATGTTCACACTTAGATGCACTTATTTTACTGTTTTTATCAACATTTACAACTGTAGCTATGGAAATGGTATAGCTATCAATGTGTCTTTTATATAGACTTGTAAACGGTTGCACGGATATTCATCCAACTTTTAGTGTGCCTTTCCTAGGTTCTTAGCATGAATTTAGATGCGATGTTTGCAATTTTTATGTGGATTTTTGGATTCAATTTTGACATATCGTGCTTTACTTGGATATTTGAATCAACCCAACTTTGTCTAAAGACAAATTTGGTACTTCGAGGATCAGATATCAACCATTGTGGTTCGAGCAGCACGTTCCTCACAATCATGTGGAAGATTTGTGCGTACTTCTAACAAGTTTAACAAAACTTTGCCAGGACATGGTTTAATTACATTAGTTGAACTTGCAATGGACGATTCTCTAGAGCTTTGCCGAACGGTTTCTCACTCAGTAAATATAAATGAACTGTATTTTGTAGCTTTTTGATTCCCACAAAACGATGGAATTGGACAAAAACGATCCAGTAAAGCTCGCTGGATAGATGACTATGTGCCAAACCAGATTCGCCCCTGTCAAGGGAGGAAGATCAAACTAAAAAAGACCTCTGTTCCTCTTTCATTATAGGGCTTGAAAAGGGATCGCTAGTTGAATGGGGCTTCGTGAATGCGTACGCTTTCCGCATTCAACTTGCGCTTTTTGAACGATCATTTGACTGTTTTTTGAACCCAGTCAATCTGCCAGTAATCGCAGTAATAGTTTGTCATCCGGAGTCGCTCCGACGCAAGCAAAATGTTCGTTTGCTTTTCGATGTCGGAGTCCGACCGACCTTCCATGCACATGTAGTGGTTGTTTTTTTTTTTTGGTAGTATTGAATCATACGATAGCGCGTGGTGACTGCCAGTCATATGACTGTTTTGCAGTCATTCGCTGCTCCAAACGGTTAAGGCAACTTGATCGAAACGAAAATGTTAAAAAAGTTTAAAATGCATTCGTTCTACCGTTCAATATGGAAGTATGACAGAGAAAGCTGCTAGTTGCATTATGCATAGCGTTCGAATTCCATCACTAAACAGACGCACTATGGGGCAGAACCCGAAAAAGCTCGGACAAAACCTCAAATTTTTTATTTGAGATATTATGCCAAACTAAATATTCTACGTATGGTAAACATGTAATCTACAAGAAATATGCATAAATTGGTAATTCACATTAAAGGGATTATAAACTAATAGTTTAGGTGCTATTAAGACAGATTTTTTACTACTAAGCTTTGTTCTGACGAAGTGTTTTAGAACAAAAAATTTGTTATTTTTGTTAATTTTCAATAGTGTGTAGAATAAGATTTCCACAGATTCCCGCTCTGACACTACCATAAAATCAACATTTAAAGTGTTAACTAGTAATAAGCTAGTAACTAGTTAACCTAGTTAACTAGTAGTAGTTAACTAGTAAGCTAGTTAACTAGTAAAAAATTAGCTGCTACTAGTTGCGATGTTCGGAGATATTAAGCCAGTCAGCCAGCACCAACTCGTATATCAATGTACGAAAATTATCGTAAATATCTCCTAACAAACCCGAAATCGTAACTAAAGCTGGATCAAGTGGGACCAAGTTAATTTTCTATCATATTCAAATGATAATAACTGACATACATACGACTTTCAGCACAAAACCGTATAGTAGTACGGAGCGACTTGCGCTTAATCGGATATTATCGCATATAAATGCTTATATAGTCGTAACGCTCAAAACTGTTCGTAATCACGTATATCACCACCAAAATCGTACGGATATGCCAATTTTGCGCATCAAATACGATTTATTAGCATGTATATCTGTACGTAATGCTGATTTTTATCTTTTTTATACATATGAAAATGCTAGCTGGATATTCTCATATTCGAATGAACAAAAGGAAGGAGAGTTCGAACGTTCGAATTGATTCGAACGAAAACAAGAATTCGGATCGGCTTAACTTTCGAACGAATATCATTCGAACGTAAACAAGAATAAGGGTGATTGATTATACTGTTTCAAGTAAAATTGGCAGTAGAATATGTTGCGGTTAGACTTTCAGCTCGATTGAACTAGCCTCCATTTTGTTTATTTAGAGTCGAACATGTTGATACGTGTTTGCAGGATAAACAGATTGCTACTCTGTCAGTTACTCGTTATTTTTTGTGCCTTCTGCCAGGCTTTGGCTGGGCCGATACTACGGAAACTTAGTATTACAAATGATCGAGAGGCAAACCATAAGATATACAAAGATGTCCATAATTTATCCTTTAAAAATCAGAACAAAGGCTAACAGAGCAAAAAAAATGAAATGTTTTCATCTTTGCAGTGAGAAATGACTTCTCAAATCGGGGTAAAATTGTTAATCTATCAAAAACACATTAATGCACTAGAGCAGATAGTAGGGTAAGTTAACCTATATAGTGAACCCTTTCCCTGTAATGAACCCTCGGATAAAATTTCGGTATTTATTAGCTGAGGATATATGACATGAAACAGAACAGGCTAAACATGACACACATTTGAGTTTATAAAATTTTAGCTGCATTTCATTATTAATGCTTTAAAATCGATATTTTCAACAAGTGAGGATCCATTATAGGGTTAACAATGCAAAAAATGTCGCCATTAGCGGATCCTCTCCATGCAAAATACACTAGAATTCCTATAATGGACCCGGTCGTTATTCTATTGAATACCACTATGGTCCATAAAAGGAAAATAGACATTCCAATCTTTTTTTTGTAACGATGGTTCTACAATTGATGAAGGGACGGTAAGGGAAAGTAATGAAGAAGGTTTTTTTAAGAATGGTGGGGAAAGAGTGGAGAGGAAGGAGGGGAGGGTAATAGGTAGCTACGCTTAACAAGTTATCGTTGTGACTCCTATCTTTTGTCCAATTCTGGAGGGTGCATGGGTCGAACCAAGCTATAATCAGAGATTATAACCGGATTTGAACCCACAACACCTGCCAGGGCGTGTGGCTCGCTGGTACCCGTGTACCTTTGAACCATGGAGGAGCTGGACCACAGAAGCGCATTCCAAGCTGTTTTAAAACAATATGTAAAATATAGAGATTTGCAGCATAAATTGATATTTTTAGGCTTATTCGAAAGTTACTAATATTGTACGTGCCATCGGTTAAGTGTTTAACGTTACGAGTTCAAAATAATTTATAGAAAGGTCCACAAATGGTTGATTTACCCTATACCAGAATTATGATACTAAATTAAGGCCCAGACACAATGCATACGGATTTTACTACGTTGCGGTAATTTGACAGTTTTTCCATGGGTTTTCTTCGAAACGCTTGAACGATTTTTCATTTAACTTGACATGCATGTTCCTTGACAAAAGGGAAGCCGCAAATGGGGGGTTGACAAAAGGGAGATGATCCCTAACAAGGGGGGGGGGGGGATATCTGATGAAAAAGGACTTGTCTTGCAATATGCGGATATGCTAAACGATAACAGATGTACAAGTGACTACGAGATAAGAGAGGAGTTTGAATATAAAGGGTGGCTGAAAAAAAGGCGTTCGAATGAGGCGAGACGATAGAGCCACGAGTAAGATCGGACATTCAGCTTGTATCAGCAATTCAGCATATTTGTAGCTCGTCGTTCTGCGTCGTCGTCGCATCTGCGTCATATTTAATTTTCCATTTTATCACTAAGTATTGGTCACAGAATTTTATACGCAAAAATCCCAAGCACTTGTCGATCAGCATTTTTCGGTGTCCATGATTTACGTCCATAAAGGGCGACCGGAATAATAAGTATTCTTTAATAATAATAAGTATATTTGTACAATAAAGCATAAACGAGTTATTTCTTCAACGAAAAATATCAATAAAACCCTCAATTATAACGGTGATTTGAACAACGGAAATAACAATAATAATAAGTATTCTGGAGAGAGCCAGTTTCATATATAGGGGGACCCGGAGCATAAAGGACACCTCAACTGTTTTCAATTAATTACGGGCAAAAAGAACCAATTGAATTCAACCTGAAAAGGCCTAAACCTTAGATAAGGATTATACCCTCACTAAACAGTTTCAGTGAGTTCAATATCGAAATAAAAATAAAACTAACGTTTTCGTTTCAGATGTTTTTTCGCTCGATATTAATAGGTACGAGGCAAAAGTGCCACTATGGTGGGGAAAATGACCACAAGTAGAGAAATGTTGAATTTTAACTTCTTTCTATAGGAATTAGGTCTAGTTAATGTTAGACCAAAAATAATACGCATAAAAATGAATAAGATTTCAGTATGTTTGTTTTCGGCATAGTTATTATCATTTTGTGCAAATTTCAAAAAGTAAAATTTCAAAATCAATTTAATGTCTGAGTTTATATTTTTTATCGATGAACTTTCTTATGGTATATTGTAAGACGCTTTAGAAACCATAAGAAATAACCATATTAAAATTCTTCGTCGTTTTCATGGAAAACTGAAGAGTGGCACTTATGCCCCGGGTGGTCGTTTTGCCCCTTGTTCCCCTACACAGTTTTATACGAATCCAGCTACACCTCAGCCTCAACACTATTTGGACTCCCACATTCATTTTGGCAATATTTTAATAATTAGTATAAATCTCACTGCTTCCAATCTTAATAGCCTGAAAGCTTCTTCCACTACTCTGCAATTAATTCCGATAGTATCAATCATCCACAAAACCAGGAAGGTCTTAACCCCTATTCTGACGCATAATTTTGAACCAACCGGCCTCGTATGAAACCGCTTAACTAGTTTCGTCGGAAAATCGCCTAGTAGCATTATCTTCCACAACTCATTTCGTTAAACTGAACAGTACGCCGCCTTCAAATCAACAAACAGACGATGAGTCCGCAATTTGTACTCCCGAAAATAACCTAGAATCTGATGCAGCACACCCGAACCGTCGTAGAGCGAGCCCCATGAAAACCAGCTTGGTACTCCTCGGTAAAGGAGCCTGCTAACGGTCTCAGTCCGCAGAATAGGATACGGAAGAGCACCTTAAAGACAGAACTAACCTATGCCTCGATAGTTGTTATGCTCGAGTCAAAGTCCTTTTTTAAAAATAAGGCAAATGAGTCTATTTAACCACTCCTCCGATTCTTCCACCCAGAACCTAACAAAGATGCGAGCTATGAATGCTGAGTGTTTCATACAGCCGTTCGTTACTCACTATTAGCCAAAAGTTTAGCGGGGCCACCGCCCCTTCCAGCCGATTTGCCGTTTTTCAGCTCGCTAAATGCCTTCTTAACCTCCGCCAGCTTGACCAACGCCCAAGATTATTCGCGCTTTTATGGACGGTGAATCATTTTTTTTCGCAACCCTAGCATTCCAATACCTTTCTCTGTTCTGACGAACCACAGTGAGCAAGTAACTTTTGACCTGGATCATCTGTTGCTCTCTGGAATTCGACCTCAGACCAGCAGCTTTCCATGTGTCGTGTCTAACACCTCTCTCAAAAAATTAGCACAACCCACCAAAAATTATTCAAATGACTTCATTACTAGGGATGCTATATCGGTTTTACCGGTATTTCCACTATTTTCCAATACCGAATTACCGGTTTTCCACGATCATAAACCGGTATTTTCGGTATTTTTTCCATGATCAAATAACAACTCAAGAAGCATGAATCACTGGTAAAACTTTTAAAACATAGGGTAAACTTAATTTCATGATTGAGGGTTCTACAAATAATACCTCAATTATGTAATTCTGCCAACGGGAAACCCCGAAATACCTCACCGCTGTCAGCATAGAGCCGATGTGCCTCGTGCTTTTTAAGCAGTCGACTCTATTCCGCTCGGTCTATTCCATGGGCTACTCGTCGCCAATTTCGCAGTCGTCTCAGAAGTCGCGAATCACTATCGACCTGGTCGAGTCATCTTACACGTTGAGCCCCACTGTTCCTGGTGCCGATGGGGTCGTTGAAGAGAACTATTTTCATTGTACTAGCGTCCGGCATCCTTACGACATGTCCAGCTCACCGTAGCCTGCCGACTTTTGCCAGCTGCACGATGGGAATCTCTCAGAGCAAGGCCTTTAGTTCGTGATTCATGCGCTTCCGTCACTCTCCGCTTTCAGTTTGTACTCCGCCAAATATCATCCGCAGCATCTTCCGGTCCAACACGACAAGGGCGCATACTTCCACTGTGAGCGACGTCACAGTTTCAAGTCCGTAAAGAACTATCGGTTAAATAAGGGTTCTGTACATTGTCAGCTTTGTACAGCGACGTATGCTTCTTGATCGTAGCGCTTTGCGAAGGATACGCTTTACTTAAGCGACGAGGAATTCATGAAGAAATTGAAGAAGAAATTGTCGCAGTGCTAGAACTAGTATTAGCTGCTGTCGAAATGCTGCACCGGAAGAATTGCAAACTCTGCGAACTCTGAAACTACTCTCGAAAGCGAAACACCTTTCAGGTATCGCACCACTGCTGTTCGAGTTACTGTATTAGTAGAATTTCAGAGAGAGTTCGTATATTTAAATTCATTCGTTTTATAATTAACCGTACTATTCGTGATGACTTTGTAATATTCTTCAAGGCATCAAGGATGTTTTGATAATAAAATTTTTCTAGGTTTTATTATTTTAAAAGTCAAAAGAATAAATTGAGAAACCGAGCAGGCAGAGAAACCAAATCAACTGAACTTTCAGTATTAATTTATCATAAATGTAACTATCTAAGCCGCTTATTAAAAGCTCTTGAAAAAGGTTTTCCTATGCCACATTTCTAATTTACCGGTAGGAATTGTTCTTTCTTTCTCCGTGGAACTCAAATGAAAATTCTCTGCCTCCGGAAGTTTTTTCATACATTTTTTTTTTTCTCGTTTAAAAGATGACACGGTAAATTCTCTCCGCATTGTTAAATCAATAATTTTTCTAATGAACTACATAGTCAATTAGTTATGCCAAAAGAAATTGGGTACCATTGACTATGGAAAGTTCTTCTTCAAATCATATAATTTTTGAATGTAGTTTTCAAGTATTAAGGTTTTTATTAAGGTTTTTACCGGTTTTACCGGTATTGCATTTATGAATGCCGAAAACCGGTTTTCGAAATACTCCCCGGTATTGGCATCTCTATTCATTACTAATATTAAGTCAACATGTTTTCATGTTAGGTCTAATCTACAAGAACAAGTTTTATCACGAATACCTGCTCGCGGTGAAAATCGCGGCTAATACTCTAGCCTTTCGGGCAATAATATGGTTTTTCAAGTAGTAGTTTCAAGTATCCAATAACAAATTGGTTTTATTCATTTCTTATAGTAGTTTTATCAGAGCATTACAGAGTCTACCCCGTTTTATAAGGTGTTTCCTCAAATGAATTTTGTCATATTTGATTAGCAGGCCTGAAGAAGGCTTAAAGAAACACCAATAAAACTTCAAATTTTGCTCAAAAGTGAAAATCCGGAACGGTAAGCTAATAGTTACCACGCGCCATCTCATAGTTTTACAAAGCCCAATGGATGACTATGACTGAGGAGCTATGAAACGGAATTTGAAGCAAATTCTTTATTTTTTTGAAGGAAATGAATAGAAATAAGTTTCTCTTGTATTCTTAGCTAAATTCATTCTGTCATAGTAAGAATGTGAGTCAACCAGTCTTTAAATTGATAGAAATCTATTCAAATTAAAAGAAGTAGGCCATTGCCGTTCTAAACTTGCAGTATTCTATTAATATAACCCCAAAGATTCCCATTAATCAACGAAAGACAATATTGCTTGTGCAAACAATCCCGGATCACAATTTCAGCATCTTATTATCGTTATTAATATTATTATTATTATTACTAATACTACCACTACTTACCTTCCCTACCGCAACCGGGCACCATCAATTGGACGGAATGATATTCAAATTTATAGGCGGTATTAAATTTAATATGCAGCTCCCGTATTCTTCGCTGTTATGATCGAGCATAACAGCACAATTTTCAAATGAACCCGACCCCTCATCGCCTGTTTCCTAGTAGTATCCAACGGCTCATATAAATACACTGCCGTTGTTACCTAGGCCCAGTTTTCCAGCCTTGTTGGCTACAGTCTCAGGGCCTCCTTTGTGGGCCGAGCTCTGGCCTGGCAAACGATCCGTTATTCCCCGGATCTGGCTGGTGTGTTGGCGGTTTTCGAGCACGGTGCGCACATTTTTATGGCACTCGACACACCCTTCCAGTACATAAATTCCAGCAATTATCGCGTGGGATGTTTTTCGCCAGCAGCCACCCCATTCCACTGCAGCCACCACCAATTGGTGCTTCAGTTTCAACCCTTCGCCAAGTGGACGGGGCGGACAGAGTGTGGATCTTGGCTTAGCTAGCAGCCCGGAGCCTACGTGCAGTACTTTTGTCGTTTGGAAAGCGTACACTTTTTTTTTGTCTTCGCTGCTCACCAAGGCAGAGCAGCTGGGAATCTGCAAGCAACGACCCAAAAGAACTAAAGTTTTTCGTGCGAATTCGTTTCCGCTGTATCAGTAGAGGAAGCTGTTGTAGGTGGGATTATTAACGAGTTAAAACAATTACTAAAAATTGTATTATTTAGGACAGAATGTAAATACGTAGCATAAATTGTCACAATAAATAATAACTCAAAATCTACATTAAAAAGATCCTAATATATGTCAATAAAAAAAACTTTAACGATTATGTTGCGACGGGAACAACACTTTCTATCGTATGAACCATACCGTTGTTTCCCCTAGAGCTCACACTAGCTAGCAGTACGACGCAGTGGTCTAGTTTTGTCCTGCAAGGCGGAGAGCACCCTTAGAAAAAGTCAGTGCACAATCATAGTCACCGAGACGGAGACGTTTATGAAGTCGGTAGATTCTTATGAAAATGTGGAAAAAAGTGTATACCCATTCGGTTGTGGCTCCGCTGCGCATTCATATCTACTATCTAGGTTTGTCCGCAATGTGTACTTCTTTTTGCCTCGCCACAATCGCATACAGTTCTTATTAACAAGGCCGGGTCCACATGCGCGCTCCTACAGACATCCGCATACATGCACGGTTCCTACACCTTCTAGCAGTAACGGAATGGGACCGAACCGTCTCTGACAACAGACCATGAGCTGTGTTGTCATTTTTCGCAATAATTTATGGGCATGTTATGCATTTTTAATGATTATTTATGAAAAATTGCCCCAGGCAGGAACAAAATGCAGGCGGCCGCTAAGGACTTCTGCGTCTGTGACAGGAAATGCAGAGCAAATGGGTCTCGGTTGCGTGATTGAGATGATGTATCGCCGCTAGCTCCAGAACAGTTCAGGACGGAAATTCTCGGTCGGTCGCGAAACAGCTGCTCCGGTGTTCGGTGTTGTCCAATCGCGATTGCAGGCCGGTCAAAATATTGAATTAACTGCCTGTGAAAGTACCGGAGCTAAACCTTTTCCGTGAATATTCACAAGCAGCCACAATATGTAGTGCTGATCCAATTGCCGGGGACAAACCACCACTTAGAGAACAAAACCTGTATCAATTTAACGCCAGCAGGAAAAACCAGCGCTCGGGACAATGCTGACTGTTGGATTCAGGATGACTTGCGGTTTTCTATTTGCAGACCCGATAACAAGTAATGGGCGTGAAATTGACGGCGGAGGAAAAAAAGTGATGTTTATAGTGACTCGTGGCGCAAAATGATTATTCAACTATTTTGCCAACCCCCTGTATTAAGCCAATGTTTGTTTGCCGTTGCTTTTCGCTTGAATTTCGTCCTGAAAGAAGGGATCATTAACATTTCTGTGCAGTGACACGAACAATTGTGCTGAATTCAGCACAACTGCAAAACACACTGTACGGTTGTCAATCGCACTTTTAATCATTCATGATTAAAAAGATAAATAAAAATCCGCTAACGTGTGATAACGTTGACTCATGTTTGTTAGTCGGAAAATAAATTCAGTCAAACGAAAAAATAACTATGGAGCAGATGCAAACATGTGACGAAAAATAGAAACATGAAAGATTGATTTAATTACAGATTTTTTAAAACACAACAAATATCATTCAAAAATTAGCCTCAATCATAATTGAGACATACGTGACTAAGTACAAAATCATTATATTTTAATCTTTCCATATATTGATACCTATATTATCTCTGTCAGCTCTTATGACAGTGGTGCAGGGGAGTCGAACACTCTTGTTGAAGAAGTAATTTATAAACATTTAACTTAATATTGCATAAATTAATTTGCTAATTATATTTATGCAATATCACCTCCTTGTATTTCTAGCTTGCAGCATCTGATAAAGCAGATTGTGGGCTAAAAATTATTTGAATATTTTTTCCAAACGGTAATCTTTACAATAGACGAAGTGACTTTAAGTTAAAAGGTCCTTAATAAAACCATCATCATCATCATCATCATCACAATAGACGAAGGAAATGGCAGACGAAAGTAATGAAACGTGGGTGTGTATAACGGGTGACAACTAAAATTTTGGAATTTTTTTCTCAAGCTATCAAAGAAAGACAAAGATACATGAAGAAGAACGAATTTACCGAAATTAAAGATACATTATCCACTGCTGAAAAAAAATTAGTGTACATTTGAAAACGGTCCGTAATCGGCTGTTCGGCGAAGCCTACGTTTGATGTCGGAACAGGAGCGTTGTACGGTCGTCATGTCAACTTTGCGAATGCATCTCTTGATTCTACCAATCAACTGTTTGCAATTCGTGGCTCTCCAGTTATTTTTGTACACTAAGGAACTCAAAACCCCGAAGAAATCTTCGATTAGGCGCACTGACACAGATTTTTCGGGTCGTGGTTTTTGGGTATAAATAGGATCGAATGGGGATTCAGTAACGATTGTGTTTTTATGGTGTTATGCGATGATGCTCTATCCGGTCAAAACACATATTGTCTATCTGTATGATGTTTTTATTTATTTATTTATTTGCAGTCAATCGTGTGTAGACCGTGATACAAGCTTAACCTAATGTTATCAATCGATTACATATTCTATTTATGTTTGCTCGTTTCTGCCAGTTTTCTGTTGTTATTGACTTGAATTACTTATTGTCCTAAAATATTGCTTCAATTTGGTTTTTTTAATTGTGAAGTCAATAAAATTACAATGTTGGTTGTATAGCACCATCATTTGATTTATGGGCCCGAATTTAGCATAATTAGTTCGATAATGATCCGTGGCAAATAGTGTACGAACACGTAAATTTCTAGTAGGTGCGTAAAAATTTAATTTAGATAAGAGTTCGGCAGAGTCAATACGTTGTGAGACTATGTCATTAACAAATGAGACCATTGCAAATTCACGACGCGCCTTTAATGTTTCGATATTTATAAGCTTGCAGCGGTCGTCATATGACGGAAGAGGAAGGCTCGTCCAATTTAAATTACGGAGTGCGTACAACAAGAATTGTTTTTGTATTGATTCTATTCTATTTATGTGTGCATTGGCAAACGGAGACCATACCACGCTACAGTACTCAAGAATTGAACGAACGTAGTAAATGTAAAGTGTTTTTAATGTGTATGGGTCTCGAAAATTAAAGCTAAAGCGTTTTATGAAAGAGAGCATGTTGCTTGCTTTACAAGTAATTGTATTATAGTGATCTATAAACGTTAATTTTGAGTCTAGAATAACTCCCAAATCTCTAATTCGTTCACAATTTTCTATCATTTGATCTCCAAGGGAGATGTTGGTTATAGGTGTATTTCGTTTCCTACTAAATTTAATTAATTTACATTTGTTCACGTTTAGTTGAAGTAAGCTCTTCTTACACCAATTATAAAAAATTTGAATTTCGTTACAAAATGTGTTGACATCTGTCTCATTTTTTATTTCTAAGTATAATTTCATATCGTCGGCGTAAATAAGGATTTTTATATTCTTGAGAACGAATGAGATATCATTAACGAATAAAATAAACAATAGCGGTCCTAAATGAGACCCTTGAGGGACTCCAGAAGTGACTTGAATGGGATTAGATGTTTTTCCTTTAAATTTAACAATTTGCTGGCGATATGTGAGATATGATTCGATCCATATTAAAAGTTCTTGATGTATACCTATTTTTTGCAATTTGAAGAGAAGCATTGGTATATCAATGCGATCAAAGGCTTTACTAAAGTCGGTATATAAGGCTTCAACGTAGTTTCCATTATCCATTGCGTTAAGCGAAAAGTTAACAAACTCGAGTAAATTTGTTGTGGTTGAGCGTCCTTTGTAAAAACCATGTTGTGTATGAGTAATTCTATTTTTTATTTGCGAGAATACCTTCTTATTGACAATTGCTTCAAAAAGTTTTGGAATACAAGAGATAATTGCAATACCCCTATAATTACGGATATCAGATTTCTTACCAGCTTTGAACACAGGCACTAAAAAAGATCTTTTCCAGATGCTTGGGAAAATTCCAGATTGAAGGGACAAATTAAAAAGCCAGAATAGTGGAGTAGCTAGCTCTGTTGCTAGGTTCCTTATGAATGCTGGAGGTAAACCGTCTGGTCCGGGGCCTTTGGAGGAATCTAATGTTTCTAAGGCGTCTAATATTTCTAATACACTAATTTGTCTAACGTTTACGTCATTTGAGGATTCTGGAAAATGTGTAAAGTAGCCGTAATCGCGATCCTCTTCTGTGAATGTACCATAGATATCTCGGAAGAAAGTGGCAAAAAGGTCGCAAATTTCTTCTATGTTATCTGTGGTTTTTTCGTCCAAATGCATTCTAGAAGGAAAGTTTTCTGATTTTAATTTTGATTTTACATAGTTGAAAAAGTTTTTTGGTTTTGATTTTATCTCACGCTCGGTTTTTTGTATATACTCTTCAAAGGCAACATTTATCGCTTGGTTTAGTTGATCACAGAGATCAAGATAATTTGCTAAGTTATTGTCATTGTTATGGTTTTTGTATGCTTTATGTGCCTTTTGCTTGCGATTTTTTATATTTTTTATTTGACTGTTGTACCATATAGGATGCTTTGAATGAGCCTGACGTCTTCGTTGTTTCATAGGCACCTCGTCTTTTAATATTTCAAATATGAGCTTATAGAAGGCTTCGACAGCCAGTTCTACATTGTTTTCATTTCGAAATACATGTTGCCAATTAATATTGTGAAGCCTTTGTTTTATGTTCCCATAATTTGCGGACTGAAAGTCCGATACCTTTTCATATTCGCACTCGTAGGGTCGCAGATTTTCATGTATAAATAACGAATATTCGATGGCGGTATGAAATACCTCGTTTTTCCATAATGGAGTTTGCGATTCAGTTACGCAGAAGTCTTCGCCTATGTTAGTAAACAATAAGTCTAAGTAGCAATCTTGCCTATTCTTTATGTGATTAATCTGATAAAGGCCCAAGTTGGCAGATTTGTCAAATATTAATTGCAAGGTTTCGTTTTCACCAACGACTGGCAGAAGAATGCTCTCGTTGTCAATGTCTGTAATGAAGTCAAGATTGCGTTGGTTGAAATCTCCGTATATGTGAAGCTTTATTTCAGGAGAGAGCTCAGATAAGACATTTTCCGCGACTTCAAAAAACTTTTCATAGTTTTCTTTACGTGCATTGTTTGGAGGAAAATAGACGGACGCAAAGATATGTGTCTCACCAGCTATTCGTGCTTTCGCCCATACATGTTCAAATTCGGTAAATGATGGAGTGATTATGATCTCTGAGTCTAGCTCTGATAGAATAGCAATTAATACACCGCCACCTGATTTCATTTCAGACAATTGATAATTACGATCATTTCTATAGACATTATATCTATTACCAAAAACTTCCTCGCTATGTACACTATCATCCCAACTAGTTTCGGTTACAAGAATTATAGAAAAGGAGCAACATAAGATATTCTTTTGAATTTCATTAATTTTGTGAGCACTTCGCATGCGGTTTAGATTTTGGCAGTATACCGAAACTTCAGTTACCGTAGAATAATTAAGCGAAGAAGTTGATGGGGTTTCAATGATTAAATTATTTGGTATATTTTCCAAGCAATGTTTGGAATGAGTATTAATAGTAGCGTGGTTATCAAACATATTTACCGAACTATGACTTATTTCATCAAAAACACGAGTGTTGCTGCAGGCAAGCCATACAATGTGTAGCAGAAGAATTAGATGCCATCGGTCGTTGCGGTTCATCATTTGTTGTGTAAGGGTTGAGTGTTTCTCCCCGCTGAAATTGTATAGCAGGTCTCAAAGGTGGTCCAGAAAAGTGATGTCTAGCAGCCGCAAGTAGTACTCTATCCGGGGGAAGATGATTTCGATGATTGCTGATGTTATTGTGTTGAGGATGATCGAAAGAAATATAGCTGTTATTCCTGTTGTTGTTGTGATTATTCCTGTTGATATTGTTGTTATTCCTGTAGTTGTTGTTGTAGTTGTTATTCCTATTGCTGTTATTGTTATTCCTGTTGCTGTTGTTGTAATTTCTGTTGTAATTGTTGTTGTTGTAATTTCTGTTGTAATTGTTGTTGTTATTTCTGTTGTAATTGTTGTTGCTGTTGTTGTTGTTGTTGTTGTTAATATTTCTGCGGTTGTTGTTGTTGTTGTTGTTGTTGTTGTTGTTGTTGTTGTTGTTAATATTTCTACGGTTGTTGATATTAGTCCGGTTACTATTACTGTTATAGTTATTTGATCCTCTGTTATGATTGTGACTCCTGTTGTTGTTGTTGTTGTTGTTGTTGTTGTTAATGTAGTTGTTGTTCATAGTAGCACGTAGTTGACGTTGAGACCGCTTCTTCCGATTTCGCCACGCCTTGAATTCCTTAAGTTCCTGCATTTCGCGTCGTTTTATTTTTTCATCGTATTTCCTCCAGTCAGCAGACCAACGCTTTGTAGAACCAATGAATCGCCATCCCGACTGATCATTGCCATTATCATTATTCAATTCCTCAGCTATGCTAAGAACGGGTGCATGTTGGGGGGATTCTAATTGAGTAACTTTTTCCGATAAATTGTGTATCGCACCCATAATCTCTGCTGCTGGCCAATTATATAACATGTCAGCAGAGACGGCACCATCATTTATTACATTAGACGTAGTTGAAATCGATTTAATTTCTTCGCTGATCAGTTTCAAGTCAGCTGAAATTGATGACGTCATTGTTTGTAACGTAGCAGCTATGTTATCGTTGAATGTGTGCATCGCTATTTCCATCATAGAGGTCACGTGGTTTTTAATCGACGTAGCATTACCAGCTGTGTTTCTGCCGGCCGCCAGCTCTTTTTTAACGTCAGCGATTTGTGTTTCAATGCGCTCGATCGTTTCATGTATGGCGCATACATTATTTTGCTGTGTTGTTCGATGAATCACTTCGGAGTGATTATTAATTACTTCAACTAACTGGGCTTGTTCCGCAGTTAGCGATTTCAGATCTATAGCGACATTTATTAGTGTTTGGCAAGAACTGCAGCACGGCAGTATATATGCCAGTGGGTCGATCTTTCTGTCTCGTTTGCGTAGGGATCCTCGCTGAACTGTAACTCCGGCACAGGCGGCATGAAATGATCGTGTGCATCCGACACATGTCAACATTACTGAATCTACGGCAGAATCCGCCAAACAAATCTCACAATTCATGTTCACAACACTAAACTGTAAATCTAGCACAAACAAAACGAACAAAATTAATACGTGTCAAGCGCGAAAAGTAACGCGAGCAAATTTAAATACGTCTACACTGTTCAACGACTGGACTGGACTGGAAATTTTGTAGAAACGGGATCAAAATTTTCTTCAAACATTCGTCTGCTGCACATCTATTGATAGCCAAACCAGAGGACTTATTGTTGAAGGCACGGGAAAGAGAACGAAGTCCTTCTGTGTTCATAATTTTCACTGGTCTTCCACTACCATGCTTGCGAATAGTTGTTGAGGATCTTAAGATACGGTAAACAGTCGAAGCCGCAACACATTCGCTTTTCAATTCTTGTACCGTATACTTTTTGCCGAGATTCCTGTGGCAGTTCGTAGAAGTGTACAACACACTCTCGAAATGCTTCTTGTTTCGACGCCGTTTTGAGCAAAACTGGGCAAACATCAGCAACACAAAAAATATTGACCGAAAGAGGAGAGAGAGTGCTAACACATACATACTCTCATTTCTCTCTGAGCTCGTTTATTGTTGAGTATAAGGGCTTCTAAAAAATTCCAAAATTTTAGTTGTCACCCGTTAGTACCCTCGGGGTAGGGTAGAGAGACCTTCAGCGTTGTCAACCTTCCAGGTTTGTCCGTATTTTCTAAACCAAGACAGGTAAACCTCAAAACCTTCAAGACTTTTGGCAATGTACCAGATTTCCGTTATTACCCCTAGCAAAAAGTTCATAACTTTTCATTTCAAGTAAAAATTTTACATCTGCGATGAACAAAACCTCGAAAGCTTTTCCCAAAACTGCTAATGACTGCCGAATTTCTATCGGATATTGTTATTTTCGTTTGCCAGATTTTCGCTAAAACCTACTGGTCACCCTGCCCGGACTAAAGAAGTTTCTCAAGAATAATTCCGAAGGTCCTCTTAAAACATGTAATTTTCATCGATATCTATTTATAGCGTCTGTTAAGACTTACCTAAAACTGTAATAAATCCAGCACAAGTGTTGGTTTTATGATTCTCCTCATAAAACCAACACGCACAAGACATCTTTTTTTTCACAAACTTTATTTCCTGAGCCGGATTACCATGCCTGATTAAGACTTAATTTTATTTGTTATGATTTTGGTTTGGCGTCATTTCCTTTAAAAGCAGAAAACAATTATGAGTCAAGACCATACTACTTAATTTTATTTTAAACTGGCTGATTGCCCGAACTTACTCGGGGCCCCTTTGTCTGTGCAATGCAATGTCTCCAATGTGTACGTGTCAGTTACTGTAACGAAAATCGTCATAATGCAAGAAACAAAACCTTTTTTCTTCATTTGAATATGTCTACCATTTTGTCAGCTCCCCCGTCTTGTTGTCTCCCAACCACTTGTAAATCTGTCTCCTTTTCGGTAATTCCTATAAAGTGAGACAAAGCCTTTTTGACATTTTTGAACTCCCCCCTTGTCAATAGTAACCCTATTGTCACCTTTCGGAAATCCACTTTTGTCGTCCAACCACCAGTACAACACCTATTGTTCCAAGTTGAAGAAACACGCATCCCGTTATCCATTTGAATCTCCCTCTCCCCTTATAAGTGAACTACTCTCCCCTCCTCGCTGGAAACCTACCCCCCCCCCCCCCCACACCCACCACTTTTTTGTCTTCTAGTCACTTGCAATGCTATAATCGGTCTAAAAGCAAGAAAAACGCAACCCCTATTACTTATTTGGACCTCCTCCTTGATAGGAACGACAACCCCCACTCCACCCCCCCCCCCCCCCCACGTTGCCAATGTCGATTTGATGCGTCGGTTGTTTCCGTTAGATTTTTGAATAATTAATGGTGCCAAATTTTAAACAAATTGTAAGAAACATCTTTTATCATTTCGAAAGTAGTCAAAATAGCCTTGTTCGTCATTTTTTCACTGGTTTCATCTAAATCCACCATAAAGTGTTAATAAAACTAATACCGTGCACAAGAACGCGATAAAATAATCTATACCTGTTGTATTCTTGAAGCAAACAAGTTGCGCTTGATTAAAACTTGTTGGAATTACTCAAGGCAACCAAGTTTTTTTGCCTGATAGCCATAAATTCCGTCCTTCGAGTATAATCAAAGAAAACTTCAACGAAATGTTAAGTGTTGTTCGATTGAAATTCATACTTGTGATACTGTGCATCACTATCGTGTACATCTTCGTTACTTTGTGATTTCGCTGACTGTTCAGATTCTTCAAGTTTTGTCATCTATTTTGACACATCAGTTGTTTATGCTAGTATCTTCCTTCTTAAGATTAAGATTAAGTAATTATGGTAAGCGTGCCATTTGCGCATTTAGTAGTAAAAGTCCAAAGTTTTGGTCAAAATACAGTAATATCAGAATAAATATACAATTAGTGGCTACCCCACCATCAGCTCAAGGGTTTTCCATTGTATGCAAGTAGAATTACTACAGAATCGAATTTATCTACCTAGCAACTTTCATGTCAATGCTGTTCGTGAAGGACCAAAAGGTGTTTTTTTTTGTCGGAAGATTTGACCACTGCAACCATTATTTTGATCCATTGTGGTATACTTCTTCTTTTGTCTAGGTATTAGTTGCCGACATAACACTATTGATGGAAGTGTCTGTCATTGTCAATTTATACCTCTTCTCGTAGTCCGGCATTGCACTTCTTATGAAGCACCAAAAGGTGTTGGGTGGATCTATAAGCAATGCCGCTTATATGATTCCACGGGAATATAAGACACTCCTTCCAGCATAGACTTCCGGTGTCTAGATACATAACTTCGCCGTGCAAACTTATCTTGCGTGATGATTTGTGTGCTAGAAGGGCGCGTCAAAATCCTCTCCGACCTTATATGACGTGGGCTAGTTACCACATCCCTCATCCAGTCTTCGATTCATTCGATACCCTGATGCTCCTTCCCCTTTACGATAATGCTGGTAGGGTTTATTTCTAATTCCCGTCGTAGTAAGTAAAGCCATGCAAATTTTCATTATTTGTTGGATGGATTTAATGAATATTCCAATAGTTCTTTTCTTTGCTGATTTGACTAAAACACACTTACCTTCCGTGAACTTTGAAATCACCGAAAAGCGATTATCAAAGCAAATTATTGAAATTAAGCAACTGACTTTATTTATTAAATTCGTCATACCGCTTTAAAATCCGTCCATCAAAATTTTTCATCGTCCGAACTAAAAATCACAACAATGTTTACGAAGCTAACGCACATGTATTTGTGTAGGACGGCATGACAAATGTTATTCGGCAATATTTCTGCAGGTCAGGCAAGTTTTCCTGGCTGTAGAATAACGACAATGCCTTGCGTTAGTTATTTTCATTTATGAATGACGGAAATTAAAACGATCAGTCGACATTTTCTTCTTCGTCGCACGAAAAAAACGTAGAAAATTTGGCTGGTAGGACTTCTTTAACGATAAAAAGCATTTAAATAGATCTCAGCTCACTTTGATTGATCGCATATGATAGATAACAAACTAAAATATTATTTGCTAATAGCGTGCTTTATGAAACACACTGCAAAACTAATTTTGCATTGTGTTTCATAAAAATGCTGCTTAAAAATTTTTAATAATTTGTGTTGGATAGAACGGGAATAGGTAATTACGACGAAGCAGCAACATACTCTATATGGCAGTGTCATAAAATATGTGTTATATGAATATACCTTATATGAAGATATATGGACAAAAATAGAACAATCTCACCAGCAGTCCTTCGAATGGAATAGAGTTGCATCATTTGAGTTTACATGCGTGCTCCCATTATAAATTTAATTTTTTCTTCTGGTATCCATGAGCATTATTTAAACTTTTTTCGGCCCGAGTTTTCACTGTACAGTAGAAGGTGCTTGCTACATGAGCTAAAACGAAACAAATAATTAAAATAATTTATGTTAAGCTTACCTACTAACAAGGTAGTGTGGCTCAGCCGTCATCCAAACCTGCAGTTTTGAGAACAAGCAGCCGGGAACCACCCATCATCGCACCTCCTAGCTTGGCCACTCAATTACCTGGTAAGGCTACGTGGAGGCGCTAGGTAGGGGCTTGGGATGGCTGGAGCTATGTTGGACGCTTCCTCATTTGCCTTTCCCATTTCATACCCGTCAACCAGGCACAGCACATTAATATTTTTTTTTTTGAAACGATGATTCTACAATTGATGAAGGGACGGTAAGGGAAAGTAATGAAGAAGGATTTTTTCCGGGAATGAAGGGGAAGGGTGGAAAGGAAGGGGGGTCGACATGTGGGTCGAACCAAGCTGTAATCAGAGATTATAACCGGATTTGAACCCACAACACCTGCCAAATCCGGTTATAATCTCTGATTACAGCTTGGTTCGACCCATGCACCTTCCAGCATTGGACAAAAGATAGGAGTCACAACGACAACTTGTTAAGCATAGCTACCTATTACCCCCCCCCCCTTCCTTTCCACCCTTCCCCTTCATTCCCGGAAAAAATCCTTCTTCATTACTTTCCCTTACCGTCCCTTCATCAATTGTAGAATCATCGTTTCAAAAAAAAAAAATATTAATATATGCCTGACCGCATTTCAAGGTCATGACTAAAGTCACGAGTTTGGTCAACAGCACATTAGCCTAGAACCTTTTTTGGTGCACATTAGAGTTTTGCGTGGGAAAACTTGGTTTTACGTTTATGGAATCTTCGGAAGGGTTTCATAAAATTAAAAGTTCTATCGTCTAGCGTAATTCAAATTTTGATCAATTCCCCTAAAAGTGCAATAAAAAAATTATTTTTCTTCAGTGTCAATATAACACATTGATTTGTTCTGCAAAATTTTATAACATATTATTACAAGAAATTTTACTAAAGACAGTAACCTTCTATTTCTTCAGTAAAGATAGAAAAATCCTATTTCTCATATATAAAAAATCAGTTTTTCTATTTTAGCTGTTTTTGTAATTGTTGTATGACTTTTTCCTGTTCTACAAGGTTGTAGGAATAGTAAAAATACACAACATTGGTGAATATAATATAACTCTATCTTTGCTTGTTTAGAAACTGTAGAACTTTTAATATAAAAATACTCTAATTTTGACTCGGAATTACTCGCAAAAGGGCATCATTTTATTCAGAAACTCTCCCCAGGGAATCAGAACAGTTTCACGCAGACGCAGAAAAGTTTTATAAATCACGTTTAAAAGCACAAAGGTTAAACAAAATTTAAAGGCTGACAAAATCGGAATAAAAAGCTGATAAAATCGGGGGTAGACAAAATCGGAAGCTGACAAAATCGGAGCATTGCTGCACAGTGCACAGTGAGTGGTCTAGAAATGAAAAAGTGCGGACATTAGTAATTGGGTAAACAATGTGTAATTTTGTGCTTGACAGAGAAGAGAAATTAGTAAACCTAATTCGAAAAACAGAATCTTATTGGTTTCACATCATTTCTGCTGATCGAAATATTATTTTTTTATAGGCAAAATATAGTACTTTCACCTAATAGTTGTCTGGTTTGCGCGAAGTTACCCGAAATAGAAAAAAAATTTTGAACAGCCCGATTTTTTTTTTTCATATATTTTATAACTTATTAAATATGCGTCCTAGCAACAAATAATATTCACAAAAAATGTGTATTATAACATACTGAATAGCTTTGTAGAACACTTGAAAGTAATACCAAAATCATGTGCAAAGTTATTGAGCATAATTGATTTTTAAATGCTCCATTTTAACACATCATTATAGTTCGCAACCGGTAAGAGATAGGTAGTGGCTATAAGTTGCTTATTTTAGTATGTTCTGCAACATTTTGGCGGATTTTTTATTATTTAAGATGTTTATTTATAAACTTCTCTAAAGACACCACCGTTCAAAAATTACGCATTTTTACCCAATTGCTAATGTCCGTACTTTTTTATTTTTAGATCACTGTGCAGGGTACGATTCAGTTATACGAAATGAGCTATAGCGGATTATGCTTGAAAATGTTTTTCCAAAAAAAAACTGATTACGCTGACAGGTTCTACCTTTGACTGGAGTGTCTAGAACACCGCACCAACTGTCAACAGTGCTCCCAGTACTCCCCAATTTTACTACGGTAACTTTTTAAGGTTACTAAGCCGATCCCTTTCAACCTATTCGCAATGAACCGTTATACAGGTCGGACTCGATTATCCGGGTGAAAAAAATTTTTTTTATTACGTTAAACATGTTTTAAACGTAAATACATTCCAAAAACCTATTTACAAAAAAAAATCACCCGGATAATCGAGTCCGACCTGTATACGTCAATCAACAGGAAAGATCTCCGATTATCCCATTAGACGAGGAAGGACGCTTTAATAGAGTAACCAACCATTTCTAGTGACTGATTTTGTTGAACGCGAATCGAACAAACACAGTTCGGTAACTAAAATTCACCCATTTACGGCAGTAGTGATATCTCCATCGCCCATATCGGATCGTCCATGCATCAAAGGTAATCACAGTCCAGCAGGCTTTAATCGTGTAATAAAAAGCATCGGATGCGTGGAGTTAATCGATTACCGCTCATCCGTTGAACAGCGGATCAAATTCCCTCAATGGAGTACTACTTTTTGTGCTGCGGTTTGTTTTTTTTTCACACAAATTATTGATGCTCAGTACGAATCCCAGTATGTATTCTGTTAGTCATTCAGCCATTCGTGGAGATCGGTCAACACTGGTCGGTGGCTCCCCACTGCGGTGGACTGCTGCCAATGACATAACAATTTCTTTTCGCATGAGTAGTGAACTGAAAAGTCATCGAAAAACTTTTATACAAACAGTGCCAATTGAAATACATTGAATAACTTTGCCGTCTTCTAAAAGCAACAATCGAATAGAAAAGTTGCAATCATAATACTCATTCAAACTTTATCAATTTGATCGTACTGTACAAACAAACGACGATGCTTATGCTACGAAATCCGATCCACAATTGAGGCGAAATTAGATGACGAGGCGCTTTCGCCCGGAACTGTGCTATGGTAAAAAAATTTATCGTTAAAAAGCGAGGACAAAGTTAGAAAAAAAAACTTCGTTGGCAATGTGACTATGGCACGATTGTAGATTTAATGGATGAAGATTAAAAAAATCGCTGGTATAGTGCATGACCGAGAAGAGAAATTAGTTAACCCAATTCGAAAAAAAAAATCTTATTGGTTTCAATTTTCCCATCCAAATCAACTAAACCAATAACCATTTTCCACCGGATGGTGATAATACGCGGCTGGTAACGAATCCTATCGGGCAGGGCCAACATTGTCGAGCGGAAAAATGGGTTCTCAACAGCGAAATACAAAACGCAAAAAATCATTACCACATTTATTATGTAAATTTAAATTGAAACCCATACAAAGCTCGGTTTACTCCTCCTCTGCGGTCTGCTTTTTTGGGCCAAAAACACACAGCGCGATCAGGTGTCGCCGCGGGAGTCCCTTATTCCGGCGGGGTGTTATCATCCCTTCGTCGTCCGAACCCGGAAGAGCAAATATTTGATAATTTGAACCAGAGGCTTCCCGTGAGGATGTTTCGAGTGTGGTAGAAAAGGGGAGGCGTCAAAAAAAAGCTTTGATAATAAAATTATGATTAGCATAGAATTTTCTCACAGGACAGAGACAAAACAGTACGGTCGTTCCGAGGACGAAATAGAATTATTATACGTTTCAACCACCATCGAAAATATTTGCGTTTTGTTCCGAATCGATTAAATGGGTTGGAAATAATTTCATGGTGACAAAATTAGATTTTTCGGTTGATTCAAATTCGCGTTGTGAATATTGTTTTTGCTGAGAGAATCGAATTTGTTCCACCGCAGCACAGTTTATTTTAAAAATAGCTACAGTTTGTGGAAAGCATTTTTTGTGCACATTTCGAATGTTTTAGGCTTCGTTAACACGACATTTATGGCGACAGCTATTGTTTCTATTCACAGAAAATGGCATAAAGCCATCAAGCAAATCAAAGAATGCATTAAAGTAAGTGAAGTACACACTTAATGTCTCAACCAACACTAACCGTTAAGTCCATTAATACTAAATAACGCAAAGTGTTTTCGATTCAATGCGATTATTTCCCGAGAGCTGTAATTAGACTTCGCGTGCCCACATTCATTGGTTTCACTTTCATCAGGCATCGATTACAGCTTTCCGAGGGTCTGTGTCTACTCATTGAAAAGAGTGAAAACATGCTTTCGCCCATGTAGACGAACGCAACGGTAGGTACGTGTTTTTCGCAATTTTTTCAAGAGCCTTTTAGTAAGTAGCAATGCAGCATCTCGTAACTGCCAGACGAAACGTTGATCGATTAGAGTTTAATGCCATCCACTCAATGTGTGATTTAACGAATCGAGTACGATGATTTGCTACTTTAAAACGATAGTCGAACAAAAAGAGCGGTGAAAATCGAAAGGAAATTATGAAAATCGATTCTCTCCCATGTTCCGCCGGTGCGCTGTCCAGCTGACGGGACTCGGACTTCGCAATTTTGCGCCTCATGGTACCAGCTGCGTTCTGATTTCGGGATCGACGTGGATTGACTGATTTGTGCTTGCCTGTGCTGTGCTGTGGTGTGGCTCGAGTGGCTGCTGGTAGAACAGCTTTCGACAGCAAATTGGAGCACTCATCGGAGTGGTTCGAAATATGACTCCTCCAGCCGACCCACGGTGTGCAGAGACAGCAGTGCAGGGAGCGAGGAGAGAATTTACAAAACTTAATTATGCATGTGATTGGAGGCCTGAAATGGAAATTTTCAATAAGATTATCAAACAATTTGAATGATTGAGTCGAGCGATGGTGCGGCGATAGGAGGCGACGAGGCGAACTGTGGCACTGGCGACTGATGGTTTTATGTACTTAAATTATTTAACGTTCGGAATGTTAATTGCGGTTGATTGGCAGGCTGTATAATTGGAAATTTCGGTCAATTTATATTCTATTTGCTTGTAACTGGGAAAAAAGTACCATACACCGGCACGCGCTTCTCTGCTTGTACTTGGAATATATATGTTAGTTTAAAGTGACGATTTAATCACATCCTACGGAGTTTTTGTGATTCATATCCTTGCAAGATTTGAAAACAAGTAGAACATTAGTATATTATTTAATCAATAACACTGACACCTTCGCGTCCCAGTTTTCGTCATGGTACGATGCTGGTCTAACAAGCGAGTCATCGTATGTTCGAACCTCAGTTGGAAAAGTCTGTTAGAGTCAATCGGATCGTAGCACTAGCCCCGCAATTGTTCTGTACTCTAACAGCCCATGGAAGATAGTAATGTGCCAGCACCTGATCTCCAAAAAGTCAAACGAGAAATCGGGTTGATGAAGACCAACAAAGCCACTGGTAAGGACCGGCTACCAGCAAAGCTTTATAAACATGGCCGAGAATCGCTGGCAACGGCAAACAGCCACCGTTGCTGTGTGCAGACATTCTGCTACCTACACACTCGCGCACGTGTATCCTCACATCGTCTTCCTGCATAGCTTTTTCGCGAGTCTAATAACTCTTGAGCAATCAGCTGCACGTGAGTCATAGTGGCTCAGTGGGATACAGGTTTTGCATTACTTTTTCTTTTCTTTTTCTTCTTCTTTGCCCCCGATTCTACTCACGGGCGGGAGTGCGAACCCCCGCAAACAATCGACATCAGCAGCTCGGGCTGCAACGAAGAACGAGATCGACAACCGTAACTGTTAGCTAAATACACACTCGCAAAAACCCGTCGCAATGAATGAATAAGTACGAGCGAGAGTCCGAGAGGGACGCTTACGTCGGTGTGTTTCGTTATAATGAGTACATACGTATGAGAAAATTAGACCACACGAGTGTGGTCTTTGCAACACTGACAATAAGACGACGAAATGACTATAAATAGATGTAGAAAAGGCAATGAAGAGACGACAAAAAAGGGACAAAAAATAACATGACATAAAATAATTGAAAAGCTTCAAAAAGGCGACAAAACACGCAAAAAAGACGCCGCAAAGATGGCGACTAACCGATAGAAAGACGAGGACAGAACGACGAAAAGACAGTAGAAAAACTGCTTACGGTTGTCTTGACAGCAAACAGTATGATGATAAAACTACAATACTAGACAATAAGACAACCATTACGAAAAGATTACAATAAAAAACGAAAAAAAGACAACAAAAAATGCCAAAAGAGCAGCCAGAATAACGACAAAAATGCCAAAAAGCAGCCAAAAAAATAACGAAAAATGTCAAAACAGAGCTAAACTCAACAAAAAATAACTTGAAAATCTTATGAAGACGACGAAAAGACGCCAAAATAGTGACAAAAAAACAAAAACAACAATAAAAAGGCGTTAAAAGAATGTGAAAACACGACAACACACCGCAAAAAACGCCGAAAAAATGGCGAATATGCTACAACCTGACCATACCATATACAACCTGACGGCAAAAAGAAGCCAAAAACAACGACAAAAATGGCAAGACCCGTCAAAAAAAAACAGCACGACAGAAAATGACATAAACCATTTACAGAGCGTCAAAAAGTGCAAAAAGGATGATGAATATAAACAACAGAAGAACGACAAAACGACAGTTATATACCAGAAGGGCATTGTCGTTGAAGGCGAGGGTCTTAATTATTGTCTTTTAGGTCTTTTTGGCAGTTTTGGTAGTCTTTCAGGACAGGACATCGAGAAAAATGCCCAAAAGGTAATGAAAAAGCAACAAAAAACGAAAAACAATCCACACAATGTCTTTGCCAAAATGAAGGTGCAGCAACAAAAAAGACGACAACAACGGGTAAAAGCTTTCGAAAACAGCGACGAAAAATGCAGAAATAGAGTCAAAAAATGACGAGCAGACGACAGAAATGTAACGTAAAGTCTGGCAAAACGATCCTGAAAATACGACAAAAATACGACAGAGAGATGACAAAAAGACACCGAAAATACGTCGAAAAAACAAAAAAAAACGCAAAGACAACATAAGAACAACGAGAAGACAGCAAATAGACGACAAAAAGATGGCGAAGAGTTGGCGAAAAAAAAGTGATGACAAGTAGGCGAACAACTGATGAAAATAAAAGACGAAAAACGAAAAAATATGATGAAAACACGGCGAAAAACGCCAAAAAAAAAGACAAAAATGTCTAAAACGATGAAAAAACTAAAAATAGGTGCAGAAAAAGCGATGAAGTGACGATTAAACGACAGTCAAAGAGCGACAAGAAGGGCCAAAAATAGAATACAAATGAAGAAAAAAAAAGGCGCAATGACGAACAATCAAGAACGCTATAAAAGACAATAAGAAATAGCAACAAATCGCTGAAAATAGACAGAAAAACAATGTAAAGATGCTAGAAAGGCAGATATTAGAAAAAGCGAAACACCGAACCGAAAAACCACACGAAGGAAAATAAAAGATGAATGATGGAAAAACATAGATGAAAGGCGACTGCTGAAAGATCAATCATGAAAGTTGAGAGCAGGGAATTAAAATATCATGGTTTATACCATGATACCATAGCGATAAACCAGTTTTATTCTTTGTCTATAAAACAAACATACGTAGCAACCAGAATGTATCACGATAACAAAATAATAGGACAAAGGAATGTCCCTTCACACCAGCAAGCAGGACAACTTTCGATGAGAATATATTTTGGTACACACTCGCTCTCACAAGCGCTTTTGGCTGATGATGCAGGTATGCAATAAAATATGTCTTTGTCGCAAGTTGGCTGGTTAAAGACAATACTTTACCATCAACTTGAACAAAAAGGACAAACAGCAAAAACTTTAAGGAAAAGACCAGCTTGCTTTGATCTAAAGTCTGGCGTACAAAAGTTGGAAAATAAATAAAAATAAAACTTATCCAATTTAATTCTACTATGATACATAGACGCTCCAAAAGCTTTAGTACAAAAATTACCAATGTTACCTTGGTAACTACCAAACACTGCCGCTGCCGACACAATGTAAAGGCCCAGACACAATGCATAAAACTACGGACTTTCCTCGGCAAGTTCATTTGCATTTCTTCCCTACCGACCTGGACGATGACGATCTAGATGGCCCTCGACGAACGGTTGTCGGCCGTACGTTGCCTCCAGCCGATCGAAGAACTCTTCTTTCTCATCGTCGGGACAGCCTTCGTGCGGGCAGTAATTGAAGACGCGACCTTTTATCACCAATAGACACATCCTCGCGTTGATCGCCTTTCAATCAATTACCCGATCTTGCATTCTGCCCAACACTATACAAAGCCCGTTCTCAGTTCGTTGATAGTGCCACCACCGTTCTGGTAAAACTTGGCCTTTCCACCACGGATCTTCCAAACCTTCTCTCCTTTGCGACAGGTTTCCTTCAGAACTTCGTTGGCGAGCTTAAGGGGTTCAAGCTGTTCGGGCAGCACCCGGTCGTTACCTACGAAATCCAGTGATCTGCAGTTCTTCCAAGTAGGGCACGGGAGGGTATTTTCGGCCCATTAAGCGATTGTTTCTATTTTTCGGTCTATGGCCTAGTTCTAGTGGAAGAACAAGTGGTTTTAACGCTCTTTCAATCAAAAACAGTAGATTACTTACTGTCTTGAGAAAATAGTTATATGTATAATATTAAAATTGTATGTCGGCAAAGTATTTTTATTAGCGAGAGAAAAGGAAACTAGAATTTAGGAATTTAGAAACCTGCCGAAAATAGCCTCCCGTATCCTACCGAGTTTCCATTCGACGTGTCGCTATGGTTGTTATTGTGTTTGTGGCTGTGGTTGTGCTTGTGATTGGGATTGTACTTGGGTTGTGATTTTGGTTATGGCTATGGTTATTTTCATGGTTGCAGTTGGGGCTATGTTTGTACTTATTTTGGCTATGATCATGGTTGTGCTTGTAGTTTTGCTTCGTTAAATTCTTTTTATTTTCACTTTTCAATGGCTTATGCCATTTGGAATAAAAACCGAATTTTCGGTGCCACGAAAAACAAAGCTTATTTTGTGATTCTCATTTGTGTTGATCTTTTATTGCGATGCGCGTCCATGATGAAGCGAATGATTGAGGACGAATTTTATGACGAGGATTCTGTCACAACGCAAAACTAGTCTAAGAACAATTATATCGACACTAGTTGTGCCCGAATCTTACGATCGAAAACTGCGGATACATTCCATTTGCCTCTGTTTGAAGATCTTACGATGACAATAATATAGCTCTAATATGTTGTACATAAAAGAGTCATAGCCTGAAACTGAAACAAGTAGTTTTTATGTTCACATTGGGTTGCATTTAACTGAACAAAAAAATCTCCACTGTGCTGATTCTATAGATGAACAAAACGGCTCTTTTGTGTGACTCTGAACCGTCCATTTTCTGCCGCGAACCGAGTCAAATTAGTAGCACGTTGATATCGCGACGAGCAGTCGAGTCAAGCAGTTGAATCGAACAATCGAATCGAACAGTCAAATCGAGCAATTCAGTGGAGCATCTTAGTCCAGTAGTGTAGTCAATCAGTTCATTCGAGCAGTCGAATCGAACAGTTTAGTCAAGCAGTCTTGTCGAGCAGTCGGCTCAAGTGATTAAGTCGAGCAAATGAATCCAGCTGTCAAGTCTAGCAGTCCAGTCGAGCTGTCACGTCGAGCAATTGAGTCGAGCAGATAAATCTAGCTGTTCAGTCACGCAGTCAAGTCGATCTGTCCAATCGACCAGTCGAATCGAACAGTCCAGTCGAGTAGTTCAGTTGAGCGTTCAGTCGAGCAATCAAATCGAGCAGTCTAGTCGACCATTTGAGCAATCGAGCAGTCCAGCAGTCGACCAATGAGCTAACTGAGAATACAACCCAATGCTACGAAATCATACCGTCCTGTCAGGGGCCTGTAATTACTGATAAGCCAGTTATGACCTCCTGTCAGAGACCCGGTTTTAGCTACAGTTAAGCCTCTTATATATAGAAGAAGTTTAGCAGAGATAAGATTACAGCTCATCTAATCACGTTTTTGATATCATTTTTCGTTTAAAAGTTAGTAGTATTACTTTTCGGCGCAAAAGTACTCGAAAAATATTTAATTGAATGACGTCGGACGGCGTACCTCGTGCTCACATCAGAAGGATCACATGATCCAGTCAGAAGAAAACTAAAACGAACCGACATTTTACGACAACTTTACAGTTTGCCTCTTAATTTGTTCTACTATTATAAATGGCTGCCTCCCAGCACGCCTCCTCGCCATTGTTGTACCGAAGGAGATTGGTATTTAAATGAGCTGTCTAAGTGGGCTGGCTTAAGGTGCCTGCTTCGTCGCTAACGATCGTTAACGGAGCAATGATTTATGCGCGATATGAAACATTTGGTCAGATGGAACATTTATTAGATATCATTTCCCAGAAGTGCACCATTTCGAGCCGGTCGGAATGGTGCACTAAATGGAACTGTACCAGCCATTACATTACTAATTAAATTATATATGCTTTTTCTTTGCAGGTAAGCTGAATTACTTTCAACTTCTATCCATGGCAATCACATTTACGACCGCAATCCTCACGAGGTACGGTATGATATGTTAGCTTTAAGTTTCCTCAACTGGTCGGTCAATTCTTCAATCAAACATGTTCATCTAGGTGCGTCGGAGCAAGCGACACGCGCCGAATACTAATATTTTTAACCGTTTGTTGCCCAACATCGCTCTGAATCAATAAAAGGTCATTTGTTGCATAAACTCAAAGTGAATGCCAGCAGAATTATTTTCCACAAATCAGTCAATCAAAGTCATATTTTAGCTGCCGGTGGAACTAATATGTATACCTTTCAAAGTTCAAAGCCCCTACGGGTTTGGGCTGAGAAGAGAAAAAAAACCTGAAAATAGTCCATCCAAACATATACGGCCAAACGCACCTTTGAAAGCACTTTGTACCATACAAAGGGGGCACTAGCAAAATGGACTAAAATTAGGCAGTGATCGAACAACACCTTCCCAAGGAATCTACCTGCACGCTAAACGTGGGTGGAACAACCTATGAATAGATTGAAATTACTCAGAATACTTCGGAAGTGAAGAAAAATTGTGTCTAGGGGAGAGTAGTCAACAGTGAGACAACAGGAACAGTGAGACATCGGGAATAGCATCGCTATGAAACATACAAGATCCATGATATTTTCCTGCAAAGTAAAGTTTGTGTATCTATATCACATAATACAGTTTGAGAAAAATTTGTTAATTTTTTAGTATATTTTTCAACAAAAGTCGTTTTTGGGGGGGTCAAAGTAAATTTTACTGTGATCATTTTCAGGTGATTTTTAACGGCAAATCGCATAACTAATCCAAATTAAATTTACTACATGGCATCTCATAGGACTGAGAGATAAAAATCAAACATATAAGACCATCGAATTGTTTGCTAACACCACTATTTCACTATTTCTTATAAAACATTTCTGTTGGGAACAGTGAGACAAACAGATGTGGGTAATTTTCAAAAAGAAAATTTTGTGTTGAATTGTAAATCAGTCCATATAAATTGATTGTATGAGTTCTGAAGTGTAAGTTGAAGGTCAGATAACCAGGATTGGACTTTTATATGAATATAAATGTAGATGTGAGAAAAATCGGAATTTTCCATAATGCACAACAATAATGTATCCTTTATGCACAAAATAAACAGTACGACCTCTAAACTATTCTTTATAACCAAAAAATATGGTTTAAGTTTAATTCTAATATGTGTCTCAGTATTCAATACTCGTTGTCTCACTCTTCCCACCTACTGGGGAACAGTGAGCCAAAAAGACACCTTCACATTTGCGTTTGTAACTATTTTATCTTTTAACCAAAAGGGCTGAAACTTTTTTTCAGACAACTAGAAAGATATACCTTTCAAATGGATTGGAGACCTCGTTGGTAACTATCACCACAAAAATTTTAAAATTTTTGGAAAAAAAGTGTCTCACTGTAGACGTCTCTCCCCTACTTTAAATATTTTTAAACAGTTTCTGATAAAATATTACTTAATTTTGATTTTCTCCAGGTCGTTTAGAGGGAACCTATTCAGTTCCAGTTGCAATTAATTTTTGAGTGGATTAACCGATTTGTACAAGAAAATATTTAAGAGTGTAAGTAACTGGTTAGTTCAGCCTGATTGTCTGTCGGATATGGCAAAATAGTTTTTGTGAAAATGAAAGCATAATCTAAATACCTAGTTGAATCACTTCGCTGCCACGGAAACGTGCTTACTTCGATGAGAGCAGTAGTGTCAATAATCAATCACTTTGTTGCGAAACTCGTTTCAGCTTCGCCTTTGGCAGGCAGCACTAAAATGTCTGTCTGGCAGTGCAGCCAACCGTGACGCGCGAAATGCGTAACAGAAGAACCCGGTTAGTTCTCGAGTGCAGGTTAGCACTTGCCACGCCGTAAACAAAAAAGACTGTTCTCCTATTACAGAACAAAATAAAAAAAACGAAAATAAAGTAGAAGCAACAATCGCGTTGTGGGCGAAAACTTGTGTCACTTGGCTGTGTATAAGAAAAAAATGAGTAAATGAATTTTTTGTTCCAAAAATCAAAGCGAACCAAATTTTCTATCACAAATAAAATGTTGGCAATATTTGGTTATGTTGGTAATAACGTTTACTTTTATATAATTACAACATTTTAAGGGGGCTCGGACTTTTGAGAAATCACCAATCCGACGTCAGATTTTTTGCGTGTCCACACAGACTAATTTTTTGCCCTCCAGTTATTTCGAGTCGTTCGTTATGTAACCTCACCTGGCCGGCAAATATCGTAGGTAATGTGTGTTGCTTCTATTCGGCAAAGCCAACAACGCCTCACGCTCAGTAGGTAGGTAATAGCTTATTTGTTTGAAGTCTTTCTTCAGAGCCGGAGGAACGTAGAGCGGGCCACTTTAAAGTCGCGAGCTGGCTTTTATGAAGCTTTTATCGGGATCACTTTTATTTTTTCACCTTGATTTTTTATGTTGCCTCAAGTCGCCCATAATTTGTACGTTGAACTAGAGCAATCACAAGCAATCGTTTTGAGTCGGTTGACCTTGGAACGTTCATACTACTTAGTCAGAAACAAGAGCGGTGACTGGATTTGCGCCCGGCCGGTGGAGATTTTTCAAGGAACCGTGTGAACAAATAATAATCTGTTGCCTGTTTTGAATTTAAATATTTGCGGCCCCTTTTGCCTTTGTTTGCTTATAATTCCTGCACCATACCCTAGCAGAAACCTTATTTATCGTAATCAGAATCGGAAATATCCTCTTCCCTATCCGGAACATTTTTCCGATAAGCCACTTGAAACACGATCGCTCTCTTCGGACGACTTTCCCTTTCATACAGCCAGCAAAGTCCCGGCACTTCCCAACAGAAACACTACGTTACAACCACCGCATCCGTGTTTCCGTTCCACCAGATAATAAATTATCCCTGCTCACTCCCAATCCGCCAAAGCCGCACCGCCGCAGCCGTCGCGTCGCCCCTGGTAAGGAAATCCAACGGTGCAAGCTGAGCGAAAGAAGTAAAACCTCCGGCTTTTATCGGGCTTCGGTGCGATTATGTATCCCCGCAGAGCCATACAGTCCGAAACGGGCAACCGTCTGGACCCGGCCAAGAATCGCAGCTTATTGAGGGCTTCCCATCACGTTCAATCGAGCAATCACTGTGCTGGTCCGTGTTCTGATAGTTCCAATACGGCTCGTAACGGATTGACGATGCTTAGCCGTTTTCTTTCTTACTAGCCGTGCCGCTACCGCCGCGCCTGGCAGGAGGTGGACAAAGCGTCGATTATACGGTCAATTTAAACCGACGGATCCCTTTCTGTCGGCTCCTGGCCGCTGCGGTAGGCGGATGGGTGTATTCACAGATGGCCAATGTACGGTTGCGGAGTGAAATCCTTTTGAACGGTATTGTGCATCGGTGAATCGGTTGTTTCTGTTAGAAGCACTAGTAAGTATTTGAATGAGTTATTGAATCACAGGGCGGGGAGTCTTTTCTCACGACTTTTTTTTACAAATATATGGAGGGGTAAAAATGAGCCTGCATTTATTTGCCGAAAGGCGGAAACGACTTTTAAACCTTGACTTGAAGCCACTACTGCTATCATGGGATCAATACACTTAGCACCGTAGACCACCGTGCTAGCAAACCATCTGGATTCGATCAGAACGAATAGCGGAAGCTGTTACCTCCTGTAGAGGTCTACCGAGTAATTGTGCACGATTTTATTGCTTTCTGATGTACCGAGCTGTGGCAGGGACATTTGCCACGATTTCACACAACAGTCAGTCTCGATGTACACTTCGCCAGCCAAAGTAATACCTGTGTCAGCTTAACCTCGGGAATGCGTCCACCGGGCACCGTGCCAGCGACCGTGAGCGCATATGGCAAACAATAAACAAAAATCTCCTCCTTCTCCTACCTCGCGGGCTGCGGCATCATTTCTAGCTCAGGTAAATATCAAACAACAATGGCGCCATTCTCATTCATGAGCAAATGAAAACTTCGATTGCTGCCAAACTGACTGTAACCGCCAGTTTGGCTCATGTCACCGAGCTTTTCCGTCCCACCCGAAGACGTCCGCCACGTCCTTTGTACACAAGCACCTCGCTTTAGGCTATCCTTTGTGCGTGTTAGTTTTTCATCTCGAAGCAGTAGTAACGGTTGGCAATAATCCACCGCTTATGGCATTTGATCGACTTGGCCTTCGTATTTACCCCGCACCATTCAAACATCTACAAAATTGCATCCTGTACCTAAACGGGCGAGTGTGAGTGTTCATGCCAGCGTTATACCTTTATTGCTCGCGAGGAGCAATAAAAAAGGGCACTCGTGTTGGCCGGGCTCCAACTGTTCGATCAATTGACCCCATCTCGGTCCTTCGGTACAATGCCTAGCCTCTTCCAGCGTTCACCAGAGTGCCATTGTAGTCCGGAGCCAGTAACAGGGTCTGCATTACCGAGAGAAAAATGGTCCGATGTAATAAATATGTTACCCAGTTGGGTTCGGGCAATTTTGCACCACCATCTCCACTACTAGGTACCTATAAGTAGACGTTGCCAGGTTGCGCTAAAGTTCATTCGCATTCTTCCTATCGATGCAATGCACATTGGATGGTACGTATTTATCAGCCAAGTCCTATCAAGTTAGGTATGTTTTCCAATGAGACAATCAATTTGTCAAAAAGTCCAAGCCAAGCATTGGAAAAAAGATGTCATTTATTATTCTAATTTGTTTTAGTGTTTACTACAGTGTCTTTATGCCTCCGAAGATCCGAAATATCCGGTAACACGAAAAATACTATTATTTTATAAGTAATATGGTTCAAAACTGAATTGAATTGCGTTAAGAGTGTATATAATCACAGTAGGTATTCACTGGTTTACAGCATGCAATCATCGGAACAAGCGCGTCGTAAATTGATCCTGAACGATTGTAATGAAAATTCCGAACGATCCGATTGTGAGTTGGCTACACTCACTGTTGAATTATCGCGAAGCGCCAGCATGTGATGTGCTAAAATGATTTTGAAAACATCTAATCATCAAAAGAAAAACAATAAATGGCAGAAAAATAAAGGCAACTGACCGAAAGAATAATTTGTAAGTGATTGCATTCCTCAAAGAAAAATCTAAAGTTGCTTTCGCGAGACGCGGCAAAAATGACAGAAGTTTCGCAATCTTATGTCCACAAATGCAAAAAAAAATGATTGAACTTTTAAGCCATTGATTGTGTAGGGGTCAGAAAATCACGAACGCACAAGAGACAATGATTTTGTCCCTACTTCAAAATGTTGGGACAAAGTGTGATGAAAGTTTGTCACTATTGCATGAAAGTAAGGATAATAACAACTTATCGTAGTTGTTTATCATGAATATTTATTTACAAATGTTTTATGACAATCATGCTGCTGCTTGCGGAAGAGACACACTGTTTTACGCAATACGTATTGTACGTAACAAGAGCAAACCTAATCATGTCACACTTTGTCTGAAGCGCGAGTGTTTGGTAGTTACCAAGGTTACATTGGTAACTTACCAGTGGTAAGCATTGTACGTCAGACTTCGGATCAAAACAACCCAGTCGTTTTCTTAAGTTTTTAGCTGTTTGTCCCTTTTGTTCAAGTTACTGATAAAGTATTGTCTTTAACCAGTCGACTAGCGACAAACACATATCTTATTGTATACCGGTAAAGCCAAACCAAGAAAGTTATCCTTCTCATACCCGCGAGCCGACAATCGTTGACCCCTTTATTTTGTTGTCGTGATATAGGGTAAAGAACTAGTTTTAAGCAGTCTAAGCGGGTCACTGATTGTTTTACCTTATTACAAGCGATGGGTTGACTAAGTGGGGGATATCAGCATACCAATCTTCTTGCTATCTTTAGTTCTTCAAGCTGTTACCATTGGAAGACACTATTGTTGAACTAAACTTTTGATTTTTCGCTTTAAAAGTTGGAGCGGCGGAACTAATTTTGAACACACCGAACCCATTTTCACCCGCAAGGTGCTATTTTAAGCAATCCTGAAATCTGAATTTTTTTACGTCCCGTTAAAAAATCCCTCGAACTTTTCCCCCTATTCAGTAAGTTCGCGTTCCTATCCGCGACCTACTAATCGGCATCTGATGCGTAATCGGCATAGCGTATCGGCATAGATGCGTAAAATGCCATTTGTCTAAATTGTTTATCGGGGCATACACTCACCGCAGCTTTCGGCAAACGGTATTCGTCGTCTCTTTTATTCTCTGGTGTTCTTATGGGAAACTGCGAGTTTGACGTCTCACTCGCTGTTCATAAGGATGGTGGGAGAACAAAAGAGGTAAACATATAGCAGTACAAACGATCCGACTCAGAACAGTGTTGTCAAAGCAAATAACATTGAAACACATCGTTGCTTTATTAAATCACTGAGAAAATCTTCGAAAATTATTGAAAAAGCTGTCTTTTGTGTTGTTTTTAATAAAGAAAAATTAATTATGAACATACATTTCTCTTGAAAGTATTGAACCACGTTTTCACCATAGGAGGTTTCAGTTAATTTCAAACTTAAAATTCTTATTTCCAGAACCGAAACAGTGTCTTGGCAACACGATAGTTCATCAGTTGTGCTGCAGCTGCTGCTAGTGGTGAACAGGTTCCGTCAATTCAGAATTTGTTTTCAGTTTTGTTAGAAAATAATAAAACTTTTGGCTAGTGACAAAGCCTTAGATAATAGAAAAAAAGAGACTGAATAATATGGTATATGACAATTGAGTGCTTGACTTTCAGAGTGGTTGTAATCAGTGCTGAAAATTTGATGAATTCGTTAGTAGCGAGGTGGCGATTGCTGAAGAGCAGCTGAAAAATGTACGTTTTTGGACAACAATTTTTAATTCATCATATTTCTTGTCGAAAACCCAGTAAATTGTGTTTGTGTGAATCAAATGTATGATTAAGTGATTTGTGAAGATGATCCTATCAAAAGATTTTGAAAATATGAATAAAAAAGTACATTTTCGGATCATTTATGTTCAACTGTTTAAAATAGGTAACACTGCTTAACTCGTTCCTTACCCTATTCTGGTTGCTACGCATGTTTGTTCTATAGGTAGAGAATAATCAGTTTATAGCTCTTCGTTTTTGTCGGTACGAACAATGATATTTTGATCCCCTGGTAGAGGTTGAATACCTCTGATAAAGAATATCACTCATCCCAGCATCAGAACATGTCTAGCGCAATACACCATCTCGGTAGAGTTAAGTTATGCTACCGTCGCGACAAACGGAATGAACAGCTCGGTGCCGCATCGTGTCGGCAATCATCGGTATCGTCTAGGTCCTAACCGCGTTCAACGACCAGACTGCTGATCGCAGTCAGTCGGCTGCAATTGATTAATAAGCAAGATTCGGGTGATTCTTTGTAGCTGTAATTTGGGCTTTGTACAAAGGCGACCGTGATAGGACAGTGTCTGCTCTTACAGGAATTTATTTCGCAAGAGTTTTATTGTCTGCACTAGTTGAGCCCGAATCTTACGATCCGGAAAATATAAATGTCTGTTCAGAATTTCGAAAACTGCGGGTACATTCCATTGGCCAGTGTTTGCGAAGATGTTTAATCTTTGTATTAGTTCTTTGAGTTCTTATATTGAATAATATAGCTCTAAGATGTTGTACATAAAAGAGTCATAGACGGGAACTGAAGCAAATAGTTTTTATAGTCGTATTGGATTTTATTTAACTGAATAAAAACTTCTGGCTGTTTACTTCTGAACATTTATGTAGTCTGATTAGAGTAAAATGTTGCTTAGAAAATTCTAGATCGTTTGCTCATTAACTCATTTTTTTAAATTTTGCGACTTGATCTGGTCTGATTTAACACCGACCATATGATATCGCGACAAGCAATCGAGTTGAGCAGGCGAATCGAGCAGTCGAATCAAGCAATCGAGTCAAGCAGTTGGGTCGAGCAGTCGAGTCGAACAATCAAGTCGAGCAGTCAAATCGAACAGTCTTGTCGAGCCGTTAAATCAAGCTGTTCAGTCAAGCAGTCCGGTCGAGCAGTTGAGTCGAGCAGTTGAATCGAGTGGTCGAGTCAAGCAGTTGAATCGAGTGGTCGAGTCGAGCAGTTAAGTCGAGTAGTCCAGTCGAGCAGTTGAATCGAGTAGTCTAGTCGAGCACTTGAGTCGAGCAGTCGAATCGAATGGTTTAGTCAAGCAGTCGGGTCAAGCGGTTAAGTCGAACGGTTGAGTCGAGCAGTTCATTCGTGCAGTCGAGTCGAGCAGTTCATTCGAGCAGTCGAGTCGAGCAGTAGAGTTGAGCAGTTGAGTCGAACGGTTGAGTCGAGCGGTTGAGTCGAGTAGTCCAGTCGAACGGTTTATTCGAGTAGTCCAGTTGACCAGCTGAGTCGAGCAGTCCAGTCGAGTAGTTCAGTTGAGCAGTTGAGTCGAGTGGTCCAGTCGAGCAGTTGAGTCGAGTGGTCCAGTCGAGCAGTTAAATCGAGCTGTTCAGTCAAGCAGTCAAGTCGAGCAGTCGAAACGAACAGTTCAGTCGAGCAGTTCAGTTAAGCAGTGCAGTCGAGCAATCAAATTAAGCAGTCTAATCGACCAGTCCAGTCGAGCAGTCTAGTCAACCAGTTGAGCAATCGAGCAGCCCAGCAGTCGAGCAGTGAGGTGACTGAGAATACAACCCATTGCTACGAAAGCATGACGTCCTGTCAGGGACCTGTTTTCAGTTACCGATAAGCCTCTTATGACGTCCTGTCAGAGACCTGGTTTTCGGTACAGACATAATTTGGGTGCTTTTATCCCTTAATTTTTCTGAGTTTTTTGGAGCTGATCTTGTTTTTTCTAACGATGATGAGGGTAAAGCTAAAGTCGTGGAGGAGTTAAAAATTTCTGATCATGAAACCATCTGCATTGAAGTTGGTAATATGGCCGGAATTATACTCCCGGTGCGAAATAAGCAGATCGATTCTCGAAAGCGATATTCGAGAGAGCGGGCGACGGGACACTAACGAGGATCAGTTGTCCGGTGGATGATACTTCCAAGCAACTAAGCGCCTCACTTATGTCCGCTGTAGAACAACTCACAGAGGTTATTGCTTCAAGATCAGCTGGATCCAATAATTGGTATGGCGCTGATTTGAGAGCGATGCTGTTTGCACGAGATACGGCCTACCGAACTTGGAAACGAACTAGAAATTCAGAGGATCTTAGAGAATATAAGTTACGGCGAAACATGTACGTCCGAGGGCTCCAAGTTTCTAAAAACAAATTAGTTCAACGTTAAATTGAGGGATGTCGTGGAGACTCCAAAAAACTATGATAGTGTCTGAAATCGTTTATGAAACCAGGAGAAGATGCTTCAGCAGAAATTATCTTCGATGTAGAACGTTTTGATGCGGAAACAGCTAAAATGTTGAATACTTTCTTTGTGAAGAGTGTTGAAGAAATCCATGACAAGATCAACTGTCGAACTAGCAAGTGAGAACGTGTTACCAGAGAACTGTTTTGTTGAGTTTCAACCAGTTGCATCTTTGAAGGACTGTGCCGGCGTAGATAACATCACGAAACGCGTAATGGTGGATGCGTTTGATATTATAGCAAATCAAATGCTGATCAAATTGTGAATGATTCTCTCCAGTGTGGGGTATTTCCGGATGCGTGAAAGAAAACGGTGACCGAAAATCGCAAGCTCAACGCAACCAGAAGATTACAGACCGATAAACATATTACCGCTGTACGAACGTAAGGTCGGTGTTAGAGACGGTTGTGAAAGAGCAATTGGTGGCGTATGTAGAACGTACTGGTTCACTGCTGGAAGAACAGTCAGGTTTTCGGAAAAACCATTCGTGCGAATCTGCTTTAAACTTATTATTATTGAAGTGGAAGCAATGCATAGAACAAGGCAAGATAGTCTTAGCAGTTATTGTTAATCTTAAACGTGCCTTCGAAACAATTGATCGGACGAAGCTAGTGGAAGCTCTGAAACGTTCTGGTATTCGCGGAACTGTATTGAAGTGGTTTCAAAGCTATCTGGAAAATCGCGTACAAGTATCGAGGTACAAGGGATGTGTGTCACCAGAAGCTCCAGTAAACCTTGGAGTTTCTCATGGTAGTGTGCTAGGACCGTTGTTGTTTATTTTATATTTTATATTGTCGCGAAGCAGGAAGGTTTTAAGTAAAACTGTGATTTAAACTGAAGGAATTTTGTTGAAAAAATCAAACATTTCTCCATTTTTGAGTAAATCAAATCATACTTGAACGTTCAGGATTCATTTTGAATTTCCCTAGAAATGAATCCTGTTATTTGGTTATTTAATTCCATATCTTAATGAAGTACTGTCCCAAACGGTGAAGAAAGTGGCTTCCTTTGAATTTATTCAAAAACGGGAGCAGTTTCTGAAGCAACACCTACCGCCCCAACCCCAACACGGTCGGTCCAGCCCGCCACGCCACGACCAAACAACGTTCAAGGTTGTTCTCGATTATTCCGACTAAGATGCCTAAGACCGGGCATATCCTACTGATTTTTCATTATTCATACATTCCTGCTGCTGTGGCGTAGATTGGTCATATGCAACTAGCTATGTGCAGGCCGCTGCACGATGCCGATTCACGGACACAGATCGCAGATCTTTCCCGCTTCGGAATGGAACGCGACCAATGAATGTACGATTAAATAAAGTCCAACCGGCGGCTGGCGCATTACATTCACCGGCTGCCACCCTCCGTTCCGCTCCTAGCCGCTCCAAGCTGGAATCCTTTTTGGGCAAATACAGAAGAATCAGTAACCCCAACCGATGATGTCTACTTACGAAGCGGCTGTAAAAGTAGTCTCAGTTGTTTACAATGTTTTCGCCACGCTACAAAGCCGGTGCGGTGTTCTCATCATCATCAGCATCATCATCATCTTCATGGTGTTACCGCGGATTAAAATAGTGCGACATGCGAATAATTTATTCGGGTGGAGTCTGGTGCGGTGGAAAGCACTTCTCAATTCGTGATGTTGTGTTCTAGCCGTGCCGGCGATTTGTATGGCAGTAGGATCTCGAAAACCAGCGCCGAACAGTGGGATTAGTAAGATTGAAAAGGCGACAAAAACGCTCCTTGCTTGAGGGTAGCGGCTCTAAAAAAAATTTTTACTACTAAAGTACTGAAAGTTCGTTGTGCAAGTGCATCTCAGCATGCGTAAAGCACGATGCAGGAGGATCTTATTTTGCAAGAACTCATCCTAGATAAGAGCTTTCGGTGTCCACCAAAGCAATTTAGCTACATATGCAAAAGATAAGTCTCCTTGAAATCGCTTGCCTAGCGCAGCTTGAAATTGAGATTTCTTTTATGGGCGTTTCCGTTCGCTACAATGTAGTTACAAAGAATGATTGCAATTTACAGAGTAATTAGCCAACTTAAACTGAAATGCACGATTTTCATGCATTGCTTGTTGCATCTTCTGATCCAAGCGAAAATATGTCACTTGCTTATAGAGTATGAAAACCCTAAAAGAATCAGACACAAGCTCGGAAACAAAAAACAACCTTCCTTCCTCCACAATTCTTTAGAGTTACTCGACCGCGTACGAGGACAAGATTAATCGATCATCTCTGAATATTAAAAAAGGCTACCACCAGCCGGTATTTTAAGTGTATTCCAGTTACTCAAAAAGAGCAAATTTAATCAGATCCTCAGTCACTTGGTGCAATCGAGCTACCCAATAGTGCTGCTCCCACCCGTTGTGGTCGGGGGGCGTAAGAGCCAATCAGATAGATCACACTCTGTAGACCCGGGGTCCAGATAATAGAACACGAACAAATTTATTAGCGTCTCGCTGCGATCCCCGCGCGGTGCGGTTGCCACAGGTCTGGCCCGTCTTGCACGGCTAGGCTATGAGCCGGTCGGTATATCGGTCCGAAGGCAGAAATAAGGAAGGAATCGTGATTTATTGTTCTCCGCTCGGTGTATATAAATAAAAGTGAACCTGGCAATTTTTTATTTGCTTTTTATTGTTCCCACTAATAAATCATGCAGGCCCAAAGAAAGCTATCCATACCGCAGATCGCTCACCTGCGGTTGGATTAGCGCGCCTAGAACTTTAAGAACCACGCCAATTAAGTGGCAACAGGTTGAATCTCACACCTACAGACGTTTCATATTATAAAAACTTGTCTTGAATAATTGGGCAGTATCTGCCAACGTGTATAAAAGTAACAAGATTTTGGCAATGTCGTGAAAAAGTTTACTTATTCAAGATTTTATGGTGAAAGTCCGCCTAAAGTAGTCCTACACTCTAAAAAAATCGACACGTCGCATCCACGTGAAACATCATGTAAACTTCTGTACATCAGCTTACATGAACTTCATGTACTAGTTAATGGGAAAGTTGATAAAATTTACCGGGATCGCACGTAAACTTGTTAGTATCAGTGTGAGTTACCAGTGATGGATGAGAATTACCTATGTTTTCACGTAAATTTAAAGTGCCGATTTTTTTGAGTATATGTTGATTAAGCGGCTTTGTCTGGAACAAAACTGTCCTGATTTTTTTTTAAGTCTAAGGGCAAAATGATGATTTTGGCAGAAGGGGAGACCGTAAGCACCAAATAAAACAATGCGGGCCTAAAGTTTTCTGGAAAGAAACTAGTACACAGGTTATAAACAAAATGGAGTAGGGTTTTGCCAATTGTTGCACAGCTAAGCACTCGTCTACACTACAGCAATTTGATGATTTTGAACAAATGAAAGCAGATTGTTTTTTTTTTTGGAAAAACAACTCACTATGCCGATAGACTAATACAATAAAGGTTCCCATAGACATCTGTATAATATTCCTTACAAAAACCGTGTAAAATACGTTTTTGGATAGCATTGGTTTTATTGCCAAGTTGTTTCATTTGTGGACAAAGCCACTTACATACACATTAGGATTACCTTAGCATCCATTATGGACCTGGAAGCCCCGCAATAAACGGTGAAAAACGGGAAAAATTGCGATACGAGAACTATGGCTCTCGCCGCTGATAAACAGAAAACAACACCGCAGAGAAGTGAACTGTCAAATGCGCGTTGTAGAAACACAGGGGTTAGAGCAATCAAAACAGGTGTGCAATAAAATTGGAAGGAAAGTTATATGTAGTTCCAATTATTGAACTTATCGGCAATTTGTGTAGGAAAGACCCAATTTTTATCATTTATTGAGTAAAGTAAGTTTCTATCAATGCTACGAAACCGTTAGAACATGTTTATTTGCATCTAACGTTCGATGAAAGCTTATTTTGTGAATCAAATTTCTTAATAATTTTGCATTTATCGTTAACATACATAACAATAACATCGTTTGGTGAAAGCGAAATTGGGGCACGTGTAAGAAAATGTGTAATTACGCTTAAAAATCACGTTGATTTAGACTAAGAAAATAGTAACATTCTGATGGATAATGAAATTATATAGCCGATGTTGTTACCAAATTACATTTAACATAATAAACCGTCGTGAAAAGGTGCAAACACTACGCGTTTTGCAAGAATTGGGTGGTGTGTAATAATTGACAAATTACCCTATATATCGTGTGATAATTTATAAATTTGCAATGAAACAACCAACAAATGACACAGTTCTGTAAAAAAGAATTTCTGGCGGCCATCTTGGATTTTATTAAAAAATCGCCGTGTTTTGCCATGATTCCTCCAACCGATTTTTATTTTAAGACCACCATTGTGAAGCTTAGAAAAATACTACAAAAAACATTCATAAAATTAGTGATGCATTGGCATTAACTATATAAAATAATTAGTTATCTGTAGCAAGGTTCACAGTTTTCATATAAATATTGTTATATTGCCAGAATTCGCTATGAAATAAACTACAAACGACACTACTTTATAAAGAGAAAGGATAGGGCTTTCAAATGAAGTGAAAAAAACTGGTAGTCATCTTGGATTTCGCTACCATGTTGGATTTTATCATAAAATCGCCATTTGCGCCATGATCCGCCCAACCGATTTTAATTTTAAGACCACCATTGGAAAGCTGAGAAAAATGCTATAAGAATCATTCATCAAGTTAGGTATGCAGTGGAATCAACCCGATCAAACTACCCCTACCCTTTTTCTTTCCAAATAGTGTCGTTTGTAGTTTATTTCATAGCAAATTCTGGCAATATCAAATTATTTATATGAAAAATGTGAACCTTGCTACAGATAACTGGTTGTTTTATTTAGTTAATGCCAATGCATAGCTAATTTTATGAATGTTTATTGTAGTATTTTGTCTCGGCTTTCCAATGGTGGTGGTTAAAATGGAAATTGGTTGGGGGGTTAGTAGCGAGAACGGCGAATTTTTGGTAAAATCCAAGATAGCGATCAAATTCAAGATGACCGCTAAAAAATTTTACCCCATTTGAAAGCCCAGTTTTTCTTCTATGCCATTTGTTGATAGATTGTTTCATTGCAAAACATCACATGATATATAGGGTGATTTATGTATTTGGGTCAGGCGTAACGCGTACGCTATTTTGGACATTTCCGGTATGCCTGTCCAAAATACATTAATCACCCTATCTCAAGGTGAGCGTGTGTGTGTGTGTGTGTGTGTGTGTGTGTGTGTGTGTGTGTGTGTGTGTGTGTGTGTGTGTGTGTGTGTGTGTGTGTGTGTGTGTGTGTGTGTGTGTGTGTGTGTGTGTGTGTGTGTGTGTGTGTGTGTGTGTTTGTGTGTGTTTGTGTGTGTTTGTGTGTGTGTATTTATGTGTGTTTGTGTGTGTGTATTTATGTGTGTTTGTGTGTGTGTGTATTTATGTGTGTTTGTGTGTGTGTGTATTTATGTGTGTTTGTGTGTGTGTGTATTTATGTGTGTTTGTGTGTGTGTGTGTATTTATGTGTGTTTGTGTGTGTGTGTGTGTATTTATGTGTGTTTGTGTGTGTGTGTATTTATGTGTGTTTGTGTGTGTTTGTGTGTGTGTATTTATGTGTGTTTGTGTGTGTGTATTTATGTGTGTTTGTGTGTGTGTATTTATGTGTGTTTGTGTGTGTGTATTTATGTGTGTTTGTGTATGTGTATTTATGTGTGTTTGTGTGTGTATTTATGTGTGTTTGTGTGTGTATTTATGTGTGTTTGTGTGTGTGTATTTATGTGTGTTTGTGTGTGTGTATTTATGTGTGTTTGTGTGTGTGTGTGTGTGTTTTGTGTGTGTGTGTGTGTGTGTGTGTGTGTGTGTGTGTGTGTGTGTGTGTGTGTGTGTGTGTGTGTGTGTGTGTGTGTGTGTGTGTGTGTGTGTGTGTGTGTGTGTGTGTGTGTGTGTGTGTGTGTGTGTGTGTGTGTGTGTGTGTGTGTGTGTGTGTGTGTGTGTGTGTGTGTGTGTGTGTGTGTGTGTGTGTGTGTGTGTGTGTGTGTGTGTGTGTGTTTATGTGTGTTTGTGTGTGTGTGCGTATGTTTTATTAAAAAATTACTAAAATCAATAATAATTGAAATAGAACGATATTACAAATATTTGCTTTCACCCGTGCATTGCATATATCTTAGAGCTAGCGGCTCTAGTACTCTCGCAAATTCATGAAAAGTATCGATTAATCTATATAGAAAATTACATTTATTGATATCAGTAACCATCGATAATTTAACAAGAAGTGTTCCAAAATATTACCAACTAGCTACAATAGCTGGTCAGAGTGATTTGCATAGCAATTACTCTCGGCAGCAATACACGAATGAAAACACAATACTTATCCTCGTTTGCCGAATGAAACTTCCCCAAATCACATAGAATCACTCGAAGTTGAAAAACATTAGTAAGGGAAACCCTAGGATACATCTGATAGATTTTGCGGGTTAAAAATATTTTATGTTGGATGATTTATTGTTATTCTCTGAGAAATATGGAATAACCATTAAACAGATAAATTATTTGATAATTTTTAACATCAACGTTTAATTTTATTTGGCTTCCTGATACCGTTCTCAACTGATTTATTATGCTTTGTTAATTGCTCAAGGCTTAGAGCTTTGTTTCCTTAATATAGAATAATTGAACAAACTATTCAAATAATATCTCTACAACTATTTTATTTTGTTTTGACGTAGGACTACGTCTTTCAGGATGGTAGCTGGTATAGGGTGTCATTCCAAAAAATCTTTCTCGAAAAGTGGTCAGGTTTTTAACGCTAATAGCTTAGTGGTTTCCCGAACGATTTTCAATATTCTTACACCAATCGATTGGAAAATCTTCTAAGAATTGGCCCAAATGAAGAAAAGTATGGCTTCTTGATGTTGAACTATTGAAAAATTGAAAATAATGAACCTATGTTTTACCAGAATTCTCGCTTCGTGATTGGTTAGAAGATTCTTTACCTATACCAATTTGATATCTATGCTTGGAAAGTAAGCCAAAGCAAGTGACCAAGTCTCCTCATTTCATCAAGATTTCTTAACACCGCGATTAAACCTAGGCCATTTTGATGTCCTTGTTTGAGAAGTACGCCAAAAAGAGTGACAAAGCCTCCTCGTGCCAACAGGTTTCTTTCGAACGCGATTGAACCTAGTCCAATTTGATGTCTGTGTTAGGGACGTGTGCCCGAAAAAATGACACAAGTTCATTGTCTCAACAGATCGCAAATTCTTTACTGCGAGACGATTAAACCTAGGCGAATTTGATATCTGTGTTGGAAAAATGTGCTACAGCTGTAGTGTTCGGTTATAATATGAATCTGAATGATTGATGAATACGCATGCTTGCCGTTTCATTAGAAGTGTAGTGAAAAGATGTTCTGTTGATAAAATAGGATTGAATTGGAATTGGTAAAATCCCTTCAACGTGGGGAACCATGGGTAAAAAGAACAATCTTTAATTTCTGTAAGGTAACAGGAAAGCAATAGTTTATGTTCTTGATTTTGTTAAATTGTTTCCAAATGCACATAGAAATAACTCTGAAATATTTTGAGGATTGAACGTATGCAATGTTACTTCTTTGATAAATGTTACATACCTCGCTTGTAGCATGTATATATGTTGCATATAGCATGTATACATGAAGAATCGAATGATTACAAGCATGGATACATGCTACTATCACTACAAAGAGACTTACGTAGTCCTGCGTCACCTATATACAGTCAACCAAAAAAGTATTCGGACAGCAGCGCATAAATTTTTCTTTTAGTAATTTTGCGCAGTATTGTTGCAAAGAATGGTAACACATATTTTTTAAAACAATGTTTAACTAAAGCATATTTAGATGCACAACAAAAACTCGGGGAAAAGCTTTCCGTTTTGAAGATAGAGTACATATAATTTGAATTGCCTAAAAATGCAGCCAAAAAAGTATTCGGACAGTTAACTATTAGTTGAAATAAATGTCCTTTCTCGCTCAACCAATATCTTGTAGGACCATTTACATTCTTGATGACCTGTTTTAATCTGTTTGGGATAAAATTAACAATTTTTCAAATATCCCTCTGTGTATTGCTGATCATTTTTTTTTTTTTTTTTTGCAAAAGCTCGGTTTAAGTCATTTTGATAAGAAATCAAATGATTTCTCATTATAGAAACATATTATCTAAAAAGATGTTCAAAAGGGTTCAAATCTAGACTGAATGCTGATGTTTTGATAGCGCTAGGACAATTGTATGGTGCCTTCCGCTTACAATTATCGACAGTATGTTTAGATTCAACATCCCGGTACAATATGTATGTACCACACAATTACAATTTTGCTTTAATTTCACCTAAAATTGTTCAGATAATTGAGTTTACACTTAGTTCTATCCAAAAATATATATCTTTGCTACCTCGGAGCTTTCCATGCATCCCAACAAGGTGTGACACTAACCGCATTGCTTATTTACTTGCCGACGAGTGATTTTCCTCTTGTAATCCTTCTCTTTTAGTTATTCTTGCATAAGAGTTGGTGCTGTCTTACCTTGCCAGAACGCGCATCTTCCTCAACAGCGCACATCCATCGGGTGGGGAGTCTGCCTCGAAGTCTACGGCCTCTTCCTGGTTCTCTGCTGGAAATAGTTTTGGCAACTCTTTCTTCAGGCATTGTGGCCAAGTGCCCAGTCCGCCGCAGCCTACCAAATTGTACTACCTTCACTAAATCAGTATACTTGTATACTTGATACAGCTCGTAGTTGATGCGTCTGCGCCACACTCCATTTCCATTTTACCACTAAGTATTAATCGCAGAATTTTACGCTCAAAAACCCCAAGCACTCGTCAATCAGTTTCCTTTAGCGCCAGTATTGTGCGAATTTACAAACTACCGGACTTCAGCAGGCTACCTAAGCCGTAGAAAGCCCGATTCGCGACTGCAATTCGACGTTTTATTTATGAGATTTTGTAATGATAGTCCCATTCTTTTCCACGTTTGCTATTCGTACTGCACCTTACAAAGCAATGTTGAATAGCAGGTTAGAGAGTGCATCCGCGTGCTTCAGTCCATCCAACGTCACGAAAGCGGCAGAAGTATCACAGCGTCACACGAATCAGCGTAATTAGTTTCGTCAGAAAACCATGTTCTAGCATTATCTGCCACAGATAATTTCGTTTGACTGAATCGTACGCCGCATCAAAGTTATCAAACAGATGATGAGTCCACAAGTTGTATTCCCGATTTTTTTCTAGTAACGCAGGATAAACATCGGATCCGCAATCATTAAAGTACAGCACTCGTTCGCTAATTGCACGAATGAGGCGATGCGACTAGCGAATTTCGTTTTTTAATTGCACGATGGTTGCCAATATTTATTGTAAAACGTGATGCGTTATCACTGTAAAGAACTCTTCACATGCATTCACACGTACGCTAAATTTTGGGAAAAACATTTAAATTTTTACAAACGAACTAAAAGCTTAATGAATATGTGTTCAATTAGTCAAAGTTTAGCAAAATTTGCATGGATTTGTTTGTAATGTATCTACGTAATGCAGAGATAGAGAGTTTGCATTCGGCAATGCTGCATTTTTGTTTATAGCAACCACCTGGAAAACCACGTGTAGTTTAACAGATAACTGCTTTTTAGTTGCACGATCGTGCAACTAGCGGACATGCAATTAAAAGACGGTGCGACTAGAGGACGTGCAATTAGCGCACGAGTGCTGTAGATACAATTAGCTGAGTTACCCCTTACGCCTATATTTTTCATTTTCCAATGCAACAATGTCCTTGGATTAAAAAAAGTAAATTCAACACCGTGCCCAAATTACCAGTCCTAATTTCTAAATTTGTTTTTTCGTCAATTTTATAGATGGTAGGTAAAACGAAAATTTCAGCGGTAGCCCTCATAACTTGATTCATTACATAGATTAAGGTTGAATAAAAAATTTCAATGTTTCGACATTGCTTCCAAACCATATTAGACACGACGACAAAACCATGAATCCACTATGGGAACCTTTCGGTCGGTCGGTCCCCGTTCATGCAGAAAAGCGCTACAGGCGAATGGAACTAAGGTTGCCCCTATAGGCATGTAAACACGTTCGCTTCTTGACCATCGATAGGCTCGCGCCCGACTGCATTCCGGTCAGCACCGGCTAGCGCCGCGGCACGCTTTATTATCTTATTACGTTAATCAATTTGACTTATAATAGCAAATTGGAGTAATTGCTGCACAGTTCAATGAAGCTACATGACTTAGCGGTCGTCATTTTTTTCTTCACGGGCCATTTGTTTTCACAGTTCCCTACAAGCCATACATGCCGCATCAATAGCGTGACCGATCCAAATATGTGAACATGCAGTTTCACGCCGCCTCCCGGGCCGAGCTGGAATCATCGAGAGAGGTACCAAATTGACGCTCACTGTGTGGACTTTGTAAAGCAACGAATTCATTATACATTCACGCAGTGATTTACTTGGGGAAGGGGTCCAGTGAAGGTCACCCGCCTCCGCCAACGAGGCTCATTGTTTGTATCCTGTTTATTATTTTATGCTTATTTCCTTCATCCGCGTTCGTTTCGGATGCCGCAGATATACCTAGCCGAATGGACGTCGAGGGTGGAGTCCGTTCACGATTCAGGATAAGATAATTAATATTTGCGCCGAGCTTTTGTTCACGACCTGGTAATTGCCGCGGGGTAAAAAATTCCTCCCCAACCCTTTTTTTGCCCGGCATCGGAAACTTCATTTGATCTCCCACCGGGCAAACCCTATGCATAAATTCAACTATCTTTCCGTCGACGCACCTCGTCGGATCGCGAAGTATTCCGTCCTTCAAAGGAACGCTAGTACAACCAGGCGATGGAAAAACATTCTCATTTATTCATCTGGTGTTGCTGCTGCAGCGGCCTTTTATCTTCCAGCCAGCGAGCTTCACCCTTTTCTCTTTCAATTTATGATAAAATTGTTTAAATAGTATTAATTAATGCTTGACTTTTTGCCTTCCGCCTACTGTTTTATACCCATTTTGGGGGGCGTTCTGGAACCAGAGCTGTCGGGCTGTTCATTGGCGTATTATTGCCGCCTTCTGTACAGCCTCCTTTGCTACCAATTTGCGCCCGGTGCAAACCCATCTTCATCCGCACTCCGCCACCGGCCGGGCATCAGCCGGCGCAGATCGGTCAACCGATTGCAAACCGTGCGCCTCCAGCAAGCCGGCCGGCCAGTGAACATTCGATCTCGCTCGCGCTGTTGCTGGTTGCGCTGTTGACCATTCAGACCGCCGCGCCGGCCGGCCGGACGGTACAATCAGACAGGAAAGGATGCGCTTCCCGTATGTTAGGCATGAGGTGGTGAGAACACTGGCACTGTGCGTTGAAAGTTGCACTGCTGCGCGAAGTAATCCCATCGGCTGCTCCGCACCGCAACGGAATGCGTCCAGCTGATTTTAATCGCAAGGTGAGTTCGTTTTGTTTCAACGACTCTTCCGAGATAGCACCCTCATGAATATTCTTTCGAGAAACTTGCACCGCAAACATTCGCACGAAAGTTCAAACGGCTTCGATCGGCAGTTAGTTACTAGATGGAATCAAAGCGCAATTAATTGGATCAAAGCGGCATCGCTCGTAGCTTTTCACAGATAAGCTACGCTTCGGAAATCATACGGTTTATTACTAACAAAAAACTGTGGTTGCTCAAAGAATCACCAAATTAAAAGTTTTATACAAAATGTTTTGATTTTCTAAATTATGTGAAATTAAATTCCAAGCTGGGCTAGTGCTTTAAGGGAAAGTCGCCTGATGAAAAATAAACGACGCTCTATTGTCTAGCGTTATATTTAATCACTTAAAACTAAATGCTATCCTTGTTTGTTTTTCCGGGCGCACTAGCATAAGCGAAAGCTGATCGCATCAGAGAAAGTTTTCCCCTCGAGACATAAAGTTAGCCATGCGGCGACATTTATTCTCTGCTCTTTAATTATTATTCATCTTATGCATTAGATTTCCTCCCTATTCCAGCGGAAAATATTGCCATTCGTTTGTGAAGAACTCGTCGTTTGAACTACTACTTTTTCGCTTCTTGGTGTCCGTCTTGGTGATAATTAGATTGAGCTTAATGGAGCTCCTGTTTGCTCCGAGGGCAAGAGTTAAATCCCAAGCGAAACGAGTCTACCGGGTACCGTGTTAAATGCACTTTATTATGGCTGTATAAACAAAACCATACTTTCCCGTTTATTTCCACAAGTGTTATTTGATTGATAATGAAACGGACTGACTGGTAGTGGTTGTGCTGCTCTTCCTTTTAGTTTTTAAAGACAGCAGATTTTGGATAACCCATTTTCTCTAGAGACATTGACTGTTTCGTCCAAAGGTGCCTATTTAACTAAACTTCATACTCCATTACAGAAAACGTCACAAAACTCATACTGTGCTTTGGATTAACAATGAACACTATTAAAAAAATATATATATTAAAGTCTGGTGAACGTAACCAATAAACTCAGTTGTCAGTTCCCAGAATGGAAATTTATATATTTCTCCATAAAATAAAACCAATATAGGTTATGTCGTTCTTAAAGATTGACTTTTCCATCAAGCCAACTCCAATTAATAAACCTGCTTTGTATGCAACTCACTTCACGATTTACTACATTGCAAAAGACTACGATGTTCTATTTATGCGCATGTCAACAAACATAAATTTACAGGATTTTTTCAAAGTGTGTTGCACAAAACACAAAACTGCAACGAACAATACAATAGACCAAGTAATCGCACCGTCGAAGGAAATTATTCCGTCAATCTCGTAACCTGCTATCTGCCATCACTGGAAACTGGCCAAAGTGAAACTGTGGACAATAGATGACAGTCGTTAGATAATATCAGCGCTGGTAAAGTATCTGCCATTATCAAAAAAGGACCTCTCGGGGAAGTGAAGACTAAAACTATAATGGAATCATTCATCTCCCAGTGTCAACCGGTTGTACTACACAGCTTCATGCTTCGTACAGTAAAAATAGAACAAAGGCCACTCTTTACAACCCGGCTCGAACTGACAGCGCAATATTCCGTTCGGGGGCAATAGGACAACCGAAGTTATTGGTTTTTATTCCTATAAGCAGGGAATGTGCACTTGTTTTTTAAAAATTCACTCTACCTTTCACCACCTGTTCATCGCTTCCCGTCGCATAGCCGTCGCGGGCAACATAAAAACTCACTGCTCTTGCTCCTGCCAACTCCCTGATCTCATATATTTTTCAACGAAGCGTAAAAGCAAAAAAAGGACTTCACCCTCTTTTACCCTCTATTTTCTCCACCACTAAACCTTCGTCGTACTGAGAGAGGGCTGGAGCTGCGCTCCACTCTAGGTAGCCATCTGCAGTGAAGCCTTCCGATCGGATGGACGACGATGATGATGCTTCCTAGTAGTGCCCTCCTAGCAACTGCGAAAGAAGATCCGAGCAAATAAAAATAAAAAATAAAACAGTTCAGTGTTGGCTATTCTCATCCTGATGGTAACAAGCGGAAACTGTCTATTTCGACAAGAAAGCTCCAGTGCTGACCGAAACTATGCGATGTTTTTTTCCGTACAATAGTCGTTTCGTAGTCATATTCGCTGGGGCTGTTTATTTAAAAAAAAGATCCTGGAATACGGACTATTTCTCGGAATACTCGACAGCGGGTCTAGTACATACAAACAACACTGGCGAACAGGTACTTGTATGAGATTTCTTTTATATTTGAATAAATATAACATTCAAAAGTGACAGCAACGGTCAACCGGAGTCTCCCTTTGACGTAGAACTACACCCCAAGTGGGTACGCCTGTGAGTAAGTTGGATTTAATGTTATGTTATTTGCATGTTATTTGGAAGGAAACCCCGGGGTAATGAATATGCAAAATAATGGCATTGCAAGTATGATTCCAAGATACTAGCAGTGGCCGTTCCACAGTACAATGGATGCCCAGTTTGCTCCGATGTGGCAATGTGAGTACATCTAAGGAAGAATATATCATTCATAGGGTCAATTGGATGGAAGGTCGATTTTATGCTGTACGCTTTAATGTGATGGCAATTCGTCTATAAAATTGTATGCTTTATTGTTTTAATACTGTATATTGCTAGAATGACCCATTAGTTACATGACAATCAGTGAGAAAATAGTTGGGAAAAGCCCATTTAAATTTACTACATGAGATATACAGATTACTCACTAGAGAAAATTTGACAAAAGGATTTTGCATCTTTTTCGACGCACCTCGTGATTGACATAGGTCTACGTTAAGCGGGAATATTAAAAGTTTTTCAATGACTTGACCCATGTACAATAGTAGGCCGAGGAAAAAACAGGGAGTAGAAAAAAATTACACACCATTTCAAAATATTCGTAGGTTCTACGTATTCTATTGCACATATTGTTATTACGAATGGTTCGTATTTGGTACGAGACCACATTCGTACACACTTAAACAAAAGCGCCGAAGTCGGCTAAATTTTGCCGAGATTTGGACAGCCGAGCGTTCGGTAAAATTTTTTATGATGCCAAACGTTAGTAAATATCCGTAAACGTCGATTTGCAAAAACGAAATTTTACCGAACGCTCGGCTGTCCAAATCTCGGCAAAATTTAGCCGACTTCGGCGCTTTTTTTTAAGTGTGTAGCACATTTTGCAGCAGAACGCATTTGATGCACGGTTATTGTCTGGCTTCGTTATCGACGAGATCGGGCTGCGAAGATTGTAGGTAAGAGAAAATATACTCGTTTGCGGCGACGTCGGTTGTTCTTATGGAAATATGAAAAATGAACTAAATTTCGATTCCCGATCATGTCAGCTTTTTTCAGAGCAAAAAGAGATTTCTCTATTTTCCGATAGGTGACGATATTATACTATTTTTATTGTGCGGTTCTTCGTGCATTTGTATTATGCACGAAGCATTTTTTTAATACAATACGTACGGAAGAGGATAGCTTTGTTTATATGCAAACACGCAAGTCGGCTTCAACCTGGTCGAGCCATATAGCACATTAATCCCTTCTATTCCTGGTGCCGGTGGGGTTCTTGAAGAGAACAGATTGCACTGCACAGTCGTCCGGCATCCTTGCGACGTGGCCGATCTACCGTAGTCTTCCAACTTTCGCCAGTTATACAATGGGAAACTCTCCAAGTAGTGCCTGCAAATCGTGGTTCATTCGCCGTTTGTACTCCGCCAAAAATAGTCCGCAACGCCTTTCGTTCAAATACGGCAGGTGCACGTATGTCTTCCGTAAGCAAAGTTACTGTCTCAAGTCCGTAGAGGACTACCGGTCTGATCAGCGCTTTGTGCATCGTCAACGTTGTGCGACGGCGAATGCTCCTTAATCGAAGCGTCTTGCGGAGGGAAAACTAGGCTTGATTTCGAACTTGAATGCGTCGTTGAATCTCCATACCTGTATTGTTGTCGGCGGTGACCAGAGATCCCAAATATACGAATTTTTCAACCACTTTCAGTTCATCGCCGTCAATACTCACTGTCCATGGGAGGAAATGTAGCTTTCTCTGGAGTCTCTTCCTATCATATATTTGGTTTTCGACGAATTGATTTGTAAGCCGTCTACGTTTTTAGTCTGGCGTAGCCCTCCGCCGTCCCAAGATATCTAGTAATGATGTCGAGGTCGTCTGGAAAGGCTAAGAGTTGGCTACTCTTGCTGAAGATCGTACCTCTAGTTTCGATGCCCGCTCGCCGGATCACATCTTCAATCGCAATATTGAATAACATACAAGACAGTCCATCCCCTTGCCGCAATCCTCTGCGCGATTCGAAAGGACTCGGGAGTGTCTCCGAAACGCGCACGTAGCACAAAATTTGCTCCAGGGTAGCTTTGATCAGCCGCGTCAGTTTGTCCAGAAAACCGCACTCGTGCATTATCTGCCATAGCTGTTCGCGTTGAACTGTATCGTATGCTGCTCTGAAATCCACGATAATATGATGCGTGGGCACATTGTACTCCCGACATTTCCGGAGGATTTCTCGAAGAGTAAAAAATTGATCCGTTTTAGCACAGACCCCTATAAAGCCCGCCTGATAATGCCCTACGAATCCTCTTGCTATTCGGGATAGACGAGGCAACAAAATCTGTGAGAGTACCTTGTAGCGTAGGCGGCATTCACCAGCGTTATGTCACGGTACCTAGTTACAGCAATCTAGCCGATCGCCATTTTTTGAGATGGGACAGACTACACCTTCCATCTACTCCTCCGGTAGTTTTTCCTCTTCCCAAATCCATGAAATTTTCCAGTGAAGTGCCGTGGCTTGATGTTCTTAGCCATTTTTGTAGAGTTCTGCCGGGAGTGGATCCGCTCCGGAGGCTCTATTATTATTTAGCTGGCCGATTTCTCGCCGGATTTCTTCGAGATCTGAGAGCCCGCACGCTGTTGTCAGTGGTAGGCTAGGCCCTCCTAGGTTAACTTCCGTTGCGTCTCCTTCTATTATATCGCCGTTGAGATGCTCATCGAAGAACTGTTCGTCTGTGATTAGATCCCCTCTCTCGTCTCTACACATATCAGGTTTAGGTGTGTAAGTAATAGAGATGGTCGGGTATGAAAATTTGAAAACCCGAACCCGATCCGAACCCGAATTTTTTTTTTTTTTCAATACCCTAACCCGAACCGAACCCGGCGGGTACGGGTACGACCATCTCTAGTGTGTAACCTTACGAGTTTGTTTCACCTTCTCGTAAAACTTGCGCGTGTCAGTAGCACAGAATAGTTGTTCCAGCTTCTCACGATCTCTGTCCTCCTTCTGGTGCTTTTTCCTCCTCAGGATCGTGGTCAACTCAGTCCGCGCTCGTTGATACTTGGTCAAATTCTCTCTCGTGGATATGCTTAGATAGTTTGTCGTGGATATGCCTAGTCCCTACGTATCGCTTATTCATAGATTTCAAGGCCGCCTACGATACTATCGACCGTGAAGAGCTATAGAAAATTATTGACTAAAACAGCTCTCCTGTGAAACTGACAAGACTGGTTAACACTACGATGTCAGATTTACAGTGTTGTGTAAGGATTTCGGGCGCATTATCAAGCCCGTTTGAAACATGTCCCCTTCGACAAGGCGAAGGTATTTCCTGTCTCGTGTTTAGCATCGCACTAGAAGGGTGTTATGAAACGTGCGGGTTTGAACATGCGAGATGCGGTCTTCAATAAATCTAGCCAATTTATCTGTTTCGCTGACGACGGAGACATTATCAGAAGGACGTTCCAGGCGGTACTGAGCAGTATACCAAACTGAAACGTGAAGCAGAGAAGGTTGGATTAGTGGTAAATACGTCTAAAACGAAGTACCTTTTAGCAGGGAGAGGAGTGGGAGGCGATCGAGCTCACTTAGGCGATAGTGTGGTAGTCGACGTCTTTCGACAAAAAGTCTTTCGGGTTCCTTCGCAGGTTAGTTAGCATATGAAGACCATATGACTTTTACAGGGAGGCGTTAAGCAGACGATATTCGTCACTGGTATGTTTATATTCACGTTTTAATTCTGTGGATCTACGGCGCCGGTGTTTACATAAATAAGCATTGCGTGAACGTTTTAAGGTTCGTAAACGATTAGTACCCCAGGGCGGTGTGGAACGTTCCTTGACAAAAGACAAATTTGATTGAAGCCGCTGGTTAATGGCATTACAGAATAAGTTGGCCATGTCATCAGCTTCGCTCATTTCGAGAAGATTCTCCCAGTAATAAAGTTTAATAAATGTTCAGAGAGAAGGCCAAAATCTATTTTGCGGTATTTTAATTTTCGTGGTTCATTTTCTGGAGGTGAATGATTCTCGGGGCGGTCATTTGAAGCGAGTAACGAAATCAACAATGGGGGGTAATGAGTGTGAACAGGAAGTAATGATGCAACGCAGTCGTCTACGGATGCAGCGTGGTCAGCAGAATAAAAAACTAAATCAAACACTCTTCCAAGATGATTACATTTCAAGTTGGCTTATTGGAGGTTGTTGAATTCCGTTCCGTCAACTTATTTATCATGTCGTTATTGTATTCCCTAACAATGCGTGGTTGATTATAATCACCGCAAATGAATATAGCATCAGTAGAGGGGTTTTTTCGCACAACTCACGAATAGAAGAAAGGTGCGATTCAATAACAACAGGATCCTGGCTTTTGTCGGGAGGAATGTACACAGCACCAAATAAAATTTTCAACCCACGAATATTCGCGGTAATACAGACTTGCTCTAGCCTACTTGCTGGTACTGACGTGAGGGCAACGCATGGATACTGCCGGGCGACAGCGATCAACATACCTCCAAAACTCCGCTTATCACTATTACGGGAGACGAACAGTCGCAGTGAACCTTTCGCCGTACAGCTACACAGAATTAATGGAATCGTTGAGTCCGGTTTCCATCAATATGATCAAAACATGACATCAAAACAGCAATCACGAGAAGCCAAGAAAATATCGTCCTCTTTTGTCCTCAATCCCTTGACGTTCTGATGATAGATGACCATATCGTTGGAATACGTGTCACAGTACTGTAGCATAGAATTACTGTACACAGCGGGAAAGTTATTTGTACTATACGGGTACTCGCATTGTTAGGTTCCATTCCACTGAGCAATGATCGGAGCGCAATTCGTTGTGAACTACTGGTTTTGATACTATTTGGCAGCAATGTTACGTTTGGATTTATTAAAATTATTTCGCGCATCCTACTTAAGCATCAATTATGTTCAAACGATCTTAGATATATTTAATAGGTTATCTAAATAATAGAACCTCATTAAAAGCATGTATTACTTTTTAATTGAGATAAATTATTGAAAGTATGCAGCATGGTAATATTTGATAGTGTTCATCCAAAATTGTGAAAACATAGTCCTAAACGAAAACCTAGTGTAGCCCAAAAATAAAAAAAATGGCCCCATGTCTTATTCGAAAGTTGATACATCGTGTGGATGCAAGTCGTTCAATAAAGTTGAAGCTCAAATTCATTCGATTGTGCTCTGAATCACTGCCACAAGCAAACAGTGACGAGCAATGAAATAACTAAACATCAAAGGCGCGAAATTGCCTATGACATAAAAGCCTATAACGATGAAGTAAAGACCAAGGTTAAGTGGAATTGGCCAAACAAGTCAAAAAGCCTCCATGAGTACCTCCTACTCATGTAATGTTTGTTTGCGGTACACAATCAATGCCAATTCAAAAACCCACGCTGATAAAACCTAGTTAGGGTTTGCTACGATTACTCCAATCTCAACATCCTTGCAATTTTCTGCGGTATTCCATAGTGAAGATTTCGCATCTTTTCATTCTATTTCCTATATCGTCTTTCCGTTCCGCTCGCAACAAAGTGAGAAACATCCGCTTATTTAAAAATACCACAAGCAGCTACCATGATTCCCAAAACGAACAGGATGTTTTCCCCAGGAAGCGAACCGAGCGAAATTGGCTAGTATGTTTGCCCTCCTCCACGCTTTGGTACTGTCAGTCGGTAATCCCCTGCCGGACATGGGCGGAAGAAGAACACTGACTTCACGCACCGCATCCCACCGATGTCTCCTTCCTTCCCTTGGGCTTGGCTCTACTGTACCGGCCAAGAAGAGTGGTCAGTGCCGCCAAGTGGCAACGCCAGAGCGGGGTTGTCCGATTTCTTACCATACACGACCGAAGGACACGTGTTGTTACGCTAGGAAAGTTGCAAAAAAAAACTACCACCATGCAGGCGGGCGACAGCAGGAAACATTGTCAAGAATTTATTTGTCTTCCGTGCTTTACAACGCTATCACTTTGGTTGCCGTTTCCGCTTCCAGCGGCCGAACCCAGCTAAAAGTAGCTTGGGTTTATATTGTCTCTTTAGGATTATCATATCGTAGGATGGCCATTTTTTGCTCTTCCAAGTTCCAACCAACCATGGGTGGGTTGGTTGGTGAAAGCGAAATACTTTAAGAGAGCAAGGCTTCTCTTAGTCATTCCAACGAAAGAACAATTTGCGACTAATAGAAGTATCTGTACCGATTTCGTTAAATCACGATACCTGCTAAAGGATTATCCAGAAAGCAAAATTGCTAAACTCTAGCCAACGGCTGTGGCATCTGTAGATGATCGTTCTGCTCAGCTCAGAGCAGGAAAAAAGGTAAACGCGCAGCAGGTTGATAACCTTTATTAAACATACTGCCTTGTTCTCTCGATTGTAATAAAAGGCAGCCATTGTTCTGTCTTGTTCTTTAGTCAGGCATAATGCACGGCGAGAGGTCCTTGCTCCACTGAAACCGAAAACAATAACTATTTTGATAATCATTATCTCTAATTGAAATATATGTTCACCTGCAGGCGTCGGCGACGGTGCATCCTTACCGCGAAACACATATACAATACTTTTGTCTTCTTTCACGCTGCTATCAGATTTTCCTGTCTGCTCTCTCCGGGGGTTTGGTGTGTTTGTTGTTTCCTTTTCCCTACGAAAGATTTTTTCTCCTAGCACAATCCATGTAGCTCGTTGCACATATCTATGCGCAGAACAAAGGAAGATACTTTCTGAAGGAAAATGGAGATTAAAAAATGCACACACTCTCCATCGCTTAAACTAATGAATATGCCTGTTTTTCATTGCTCGGGCATTCTATCTGCGATGGCTCATGCAGCAGCACTCGGTGCAAACTTCACCGATGGAATAGAATCAATTCAATTTAGTCTTATATGTATATGTACACATCGGGATGTTCCCCACCATCCACTATTCTAGCCATCCAAGATATCCTACGGCGTAGACTGCACCAGCGGATATCCATTGTTTGTTCTGTTATCATGATCTGATTCGAGATTTCTCCTCCTAGTCAAAACACTGCGAATGCAAGCGAAACAAAGTCCGACACATGGAGTTGAGTAATGATTATTATGTACCCAGCTTCAAGGTTTATGTTACGCGATTTTGCGATACGCTAGTGACCACCTGTTTCTAACTAACGAAATGTGTGTGTTTTTTTTTTTTGTTTCTTTTTCAGGTAACAATGATTACGCCTTGGAACAATAAACACAAAATCACTAAATAAGGTATGTTGTACAATTTGTGCAAAATTCGATCGTATGGATACAACTGATCCTAGTACATGGAACAAAAAATCACACTACTGGTGAATTCTATTTTCCCGTCTTTGTAATGTTTTATGCTTTTTTTTTCTTCGAATTGCGTGAGGATTAGAAAATATACCTAACCTTTTTGACATTACTTACCTACTAAATTTGTATCGTAGGTGATGCCAATATTCTTTGTTTCTGACTATAGTAATTGAAAGAACTTTCACATCCATAAACACTAGAACAAAATAAATTTTCTACAACTCTTCCTTAAATATAATTTTAGAGCAATGGATAGTTTTTGAGATACGAGTTTTAAAACAGATAATACTCATGAAAAAGAACATCCTTTTTAAAGATAAGTCTTAAATCAAAATGGTGCCAAAATCTGTGGAAGGTGCGTATTTCCTGGAATCAAACACACAGGGTTTATTTCTAATTCCCGTCGTAGTAAGTAAAGCCATTCTAATTTTCATCATTTGTTGGATGGATTTAATGAATACTCCAAAAGTTCTTGTGCTGATTTGACTAAATCACACTTACCTTCCGATCTGTGAACTTTGAAATCACTGAAAAGCGGTTATTAAAGCATATTATTGAAACTACGCAACTGACTTTATTTCTTAAATTTGTCGTACCATTTTAAAATCCGTCCATCAAAATTTTTCATCGTCCGAACTAAAAATCACAACAATGTTTACGCAGTAAAATTTCTGCAGGTCAGGCAAGTTTTCCTGGTTGTAGAATATCGACAATGCCTTGCGTTAGTTATTTTCATTTATGAATGACGGAAATTAAAACGATTAGTCGACATTTTCTTCTTCGTCGCACGAAAAAACGTAGGAAATGTGGGTGGTAGAACTTCTTTAATGATAAAAAGCATTTAAATAGATCTCAGCTCACTTTGATTGATCGCGTATGATAGACAACAAACTAAAATATTAGGGAATAACTAGTTTTCCATTGTGTGTCATAAAAATGCTGATATTTTTAATAATTTGTGTTGGATAGGACGGGAATAGGCAATTACGACGAAGCAGCAACATGCCCTAGGTAAAGTTTTATCGAAAGCAGAAAGGTTCAAATTTTGTCATTTAATACCTATTTTACGTGGAATTGCTCTATAATATACAAGCTGAGTAGTAATAACTGCTAGTATTTTTTGGACGTGCCTAATTTAAAATGGGTTAATTACAGATGCGTCTGCAAATTGTTCGTTTCGAGTGTATTCAAAAGTCAACACAGTTTGCAAGTTTGTTTTGAATTTTCATTCATTTAAGAGTCGCTGTAATCATAGCTAAAAACAGCCTGTTATATGCCTGTTTTTGAAAAATTTTCAACTGTGTGATATTTGAAAGAAGCTGAAGCCACTCGAAATAAACGAAAGATTCATCTTTCTTACCATCAAACGGTACAGGAAACCGGTTCTTGGAAAATACTCCCCAAACTTGGTCGTAAAAGCACTGTTTGGATACCGGAATTGATGGGTTCAAGTTAGAATTCGGCGGAAACCAGATCAGTCTAGCTGCAAGCTGGCTAAGGAAATGGGAATTTCGCAGTCAACTATAAAGAATAGATGAGATGAGAAGAGAAGATGATCCCCGAATGATTCCACACAAAAACAACGGGTGCACGGTTTGACTGACAAGCAGAGGTTTGCAAGAGTGAAAAGATGTCGGCAGCTACTTAAGAGCAGCACGGTGACTGGGAAGTTCTGTTTCCTGACGAAAAAATGTTCCTGCTACAGGATCACCACAACCAACAAAATGATCCGATACATGCAGTACAACCTTCTGATATTCCTCAGGACAAACTGGCTGTTCAAAGGTTCCAGAATGTTACCAGGGTGATGGTATGGGATGTTTCTCCAAATATTTGAAGCTTCCATTGCTGTTCATTGAACCTGGTGTTGAAATCAACACTTCATCAGTTGCTTCCCATCGTCAAAAACACTATTAGAATGCACCATACTTCTTTCAACAAGATTCTGCACCGTCTCATCGGACGAAAGCTACCCAGCACAGTGCACAATCGGCAAAAACGAGCACGTTTGGAATTTTACATGATACCTATTTCTATGCCAAAAAATGCAAGGAATCGATTGGTGATATTCCCATCTTGTGCAGACTTTGGGAAGATGTCCATTTTGCCCTATTATCCTCAAAAATCATGGCAGCAGCTTATTAAACCGCATAAAAACTAATTTGTCACCCGCGAAATGAACTCAAACAGCGTCCAAATGTTGTCAAAGCATCAGAAGAATCAAATCCTATCCATTCCATACTGTGCGAAATACAAGAATTATTGGGATTACAGCCGATCGCTTTTGTCCATTGTGCAGTGGTTTGAATACTCGACATATGAACTTTTTAATTACTGCTTTATTAGTAATTTTATTAATATAGTAAATTTGGGAAAGTTTTTGTATATTAATAGATGCAACGGTTGATCATTAGTTTTAGTTCGAAACTAAACCACAGGTGGCGCTGCAAAATCAAAACTTTTGTTTAAAGAGTTTATTGAGCTATGGTTGTAGGTAATGTTATTTCAAAAATATTTGGTGAAGACACAATATTCCTAAGTATCACAGTTTTTGAGTTATTGGGCGTCATTTATGATAGACCCCTAAAAATCAGTGTTATCAGCATATATTTACAATTTACACAATATGTGAATATCATAAAAATACACCATTTTGCAGAAGACCACCAACCTGTATATTCTACTCAGACCGAATTATTGACAGATTAGTTGATAAATTTTCACTTTTTGTCCGGCTTTTTAGTCTTTTGTAGAAATCAGAACAGATTTTTAAATTCTTTCCGACGCTTCGGCTTTGTATTTGAGCCTTTTTCAAGGATTGAAGGAATTGCTAAGAAATTAAATGTCTTCTGAAAGACTGAAAAGTTTCAAAATATAGCAGCTGACATATAAATAAACTGAAAGTACATTTGAAAGTGATCTTAAATGGTGTTAAGACATTTGTCTCCTTCAGTATCTTCATGGATTAATTTGAATTTCAAAAATGACGTTACTCAATTCATTGAACTAGCAGTAGACTAATTAGAAAAGTAAAATCTATATATATAAGAGCTTTGTCTGTAGCCAAAATGAGGGGCGCGATGTGTATTTTCGTGGTAATAATCGCCCACATTAAGCAAAGACTCAAACCAATCATGCTAGATTGAATTCAAGACGAGCAAAAGTAACGTTGTTGCACCTCACAGAGTTACATAGCGTTAGCGTTACATAGCGTACCTCCAATTTGCTCTCAATTAGACGCTAGGCGACGCGCGCGGGTTACAGCTAGTTACATATAAGTGCGGCAGTAGTTTAGTCAGTGAAATATTCGGGTACCAACCGAAAGAGCGCCCAACCTACCATTGAACGAACCTATATATTTTTGGCATATAGATATCGCATCAGACACTTCCTCACTTTCCAAAAAAGAGTTTACGTCTTTATCGCATACAGAGTTAGATACAAGTAAAAAAGTAGAAGTAAAATAATGTTATTTTTTATTACATTAAAGTTAAATGAACCAAATAAGAAATCTCGAGCACCATGTCAAAAGGTCCAATGTGCAAATAAAGGTTCTCTTCGTGTCTCCTCTCTTACGCTTGTCCCACTGATGCAAATGCGCGTTCCTTCAATTTTGCCGTGAGAACGTGCGGAAAAAAATGTGCGGTGTATACGTAAATGTCAAAAATGCTGTTCAAATATTACGAACACGGCTTATGCCATCCACCATTCTGGCTCGTAAAAAGCTGGATATCGCTACCTTATGTATCTTATGTACGCTACCTTGTAACTGACCCTCCGGCACGCCGCCATTTATCTGTGAGTAACATCTAATACGGCAAAAGCGCTGGGCGGGAAATCACTTCATAGCAAATCCCCTTGGAGTTGAGGGGTTCATTCATCACCATCGAGGGGTTCATCAACCCCGGTAGGGCAAGATATATGTGTCGAGGAAATATTTGTAACACAAGTTTTATGTCCCTTCTCTTTCGAGCCCACAAATCCTTCCTAGGATGAGTGTATTTTTTATTGTAAAAAGGAGAAAAACCTTCAAAACACTGGCCTGTAGTGTAATGGCACCGTGTGGGATTCACAAGTTGTACTTTATGCCTAACCACTAACAAACTTCTTACTCCCTCCTCTATTCCCTGCCCTCTCGGAACTACCGTTAAGTAGTTCGGGAGGACGATGTGCCTGTCGAGACGATGTGGGGACGGCTACCAACTTGACTTCCGTCCCTTCACGGCGACCCTCGCAGGGTTTTTCCTCTGAGTGTGCGTTTGTAGTTACTACGCGAATATTCCCGGGCGATGAATTTATTCTACTTCAGCTGAGAGTTCCCCGGCCATGGAATATATCCCGATACCGATACTCGATCCGGTCGCTTCCGTTGCTTGTGCTGCGTCCAACTCGCTGTTGCCTAGTCGCTGCTCATTTCTCCATTCACGTTGCAGCTCCGACAAAATTTTGTGTCCCTGTTCCGCTAACGGCATTCCAAGTGGCCTCTTCTCGACACATTTCAGCAACAATATTCTCCGCGTAAAGCGTGGGTATCTCTCTTTGCACTGCCTCGAATCTAGGCCAGTCGAACATTACATGTTCTGGTGCATCCAGTTTGCTATCTTGTCTATGGCTTCGGTGACCAGCATTTCTACTTCTTGCAGCGTTTCACCTATCACAGTTAAAACTACATCGTCTGCAAAGCCAACAATCTCGACACCTTTCGGCAGCTTCAATGTTAACATGTCTTGTGCATTCCATTTCAAAGCGTTGGACCTTGAGGAACTCCCGCCGTGATTCTGATGGATTTCTTTCCATCTGACGTATCATAAACGAGTACCCGATTTTGGAAATAGCTCTTAACCATTCTGCATAGGTAGTCGGGGACCCTTACTCTGTGCAATGCAACCGCAATAGCTTCCCAGCTGCCATAGTTGAAGGCGTTCTTGACATCTAACTTTATCACGGCGCAGTAACGATCTTCCCGCTGCTTCTGCAGAAGCGACGGTCTCTCGACCCTCTCAATTACCGTCCGAATTGCATCCACTGTGGACTTTCCTTTCTGGAAACCGAATTTTTCGTTCGACAGTCCGTATTCGCTCTCCGTATATCTCGTCAATCTGTAGAGGATGACTCTTTCTATAGAAGTTAACCGAGTGTGTCCAGCAAACATACAGGCCTATACGAAGCCGGATCTCCCGGTGACTTTTCCTGGTTTAGGTAACAACACCACCTTCCGAGCCATCCATCTGCCTGGGAAGTGGCTTTCGTCCAGACATGTCTGCATCACTAACCTAAATATGTCCGAGAAAGCCGGGATCGCCCGGATTCCGTCCATCCCAGGTGCTTTCGTCACCTTCAATCTTTTTGCCACTACTGAACTAGTAGTAACTATTGAAAGGGGTTAGCCCCGGCGTAGTGGTTAGCATTCACGCCTCTCCCGCCGAGGATCCGGGTTCAAATCCCAACCCCGCAGAATTCACGAATGATCCAAGCTGTTAAAGTGACTATAATCTAACAAAAAAACTATTGGAAATTATTCTCTCAACAGCGCTATCTCCCTTCTGGTCTTGATACGGTGTCGGGGGCCAGACCGTTGGGGTATGCTGGGGAAAGAGTACCCCGATAATCGCCTTCAGCTTTTCTGGACATATTTCAACGGGTTTGGTGAACCTTTGAACTTTCTCATAGTGATGCGGTATGCGTCACCCCAGGGGTTGGCACCAGCATCTTAACACAGGCACAGCTCCTTGAATCAGTTAGATTTGCTACGCTTGATTTCCTGTTTTAGCGCTGCCCTAGCCACTCTATAGATATCTCTACGCTCCTCTCCGTCCTTGCACACTGTGCCCGTCTTCAGGCTCTCAGACATCTAGCTCTGCGGACGCTTAGCTCCTCATTCCACCAGTATGCTGGTCATCGTCTGTTCCCGGGTTCCAGTTTTTTGGCATAGTATCGAAATGTTTCGTATTCCACTTACGCTTGAGGCCCCGATGTTATCGCCGTATTGTACCCGAGGGTCCACTACCGGTATACAAATCATTACTTTTTTAAACTACACGGGGAAACACTTTTCGGAGGATTTAAAACGCGGATTTAACTTGTCGCAGCGTCTTTTTAGTTCGGTTGCTCGCTAACAATAATCTTCTCTTCTCTTGTATCGAAAAACCGTTGCTCGCGTGGTTCGCGTTCACACCCACACACTCACACACTCTATACAATTATATATCCCCACGCAAGACGCAACTACTCATACCGTACACGCTCATTCAGTGTTAGGTAAATACCAGTGTGGCCAAATCAATGATCATTACATCCCAACACATCCCAATCACAATGATTTAGCATATCAGAGAAACGAAATGATTTTTTTATAATCATCTCATCAGTTTTTAAGCCTAAAGTAACTAGTTATGAACAACTTGCACTGTATTTCTCTCATTAGTTTTGTTTTCTCTTTGCTGATTGTATGGATTTTGTAGTGTTGTCTTGAAAATTGTTAGCTAGCTGCATTAACGCCAGCATTGCTGTGCCATACGTAATTAAAATAGCCCACCGTTGCTTTCAGTTATTCACAAGTGCTATTCATGATGGAATAGAAATGTATTCAGTATGGACGAAAGAACTGGGGGAGGAGAAGCCTTTCTTCTTTTAAAAAAGACAATTTTACCTATCACCAAATTTTGCTTTACTTTGAATTTAAACAGAACTTTTAAAAGGATTTATAGATAATTGTCGTAGGTGACGTTCCACGTGTTTCACTAACAAGACAATGCAAACCGACAAGCATAAAATTAGTTTCCTATCTTCCGGATTATTTTTTTACGTGTTATTTTTTGTTTTATATTTATCATTTTCATACAGAAAGACACCTATGACCTATGACCGATTTCCATTCAACATTAAACTAGCCAGCTAGAATCTTAAGTTCAAGGTCCAATCATACTATCTAAACCATTAAAACTTTTTCGTTCCAATCGAAAGCTTTCCTCTGGCTTGCCTTACACGATCTTTTTTCTCCGCCACCGCACTTTCCCGCTCCTGCTTGCTTGCGCATAATGACTAATCGAATTCGCATCATTAGGCTCCATTTGTGGACAGTCTTTTGTTTGGTTTTTACTATATACCTGCCAGCAAAGGCCAATCACTCAAGCTGGTCAAATTTGCGGCGATTGATTTACGACTTGATGCCGCCTTCTGGTGCCATTGTAACCGGCGGTGACCGAACCGCGAGCGCACCAACTACAGCGGTGCTTCCTAGCGATGGATGGTGCGATCGGCCGTTGAGCCGAGCACCCGGCTTAGAGCTTTTCGTATCTGAATCTCAAGCGCGCAGATGAAACACCATCTCCCCAGCAAGGAGTCCAACGAGAGGAGATGAAAAAATGCTCTTCGAGGGCATAAATTTGAATTCAATGAAATGTACGGTGTACCAGGCGACACCTGGCTGTGCTGTTCCTTTTTTGTTTTGCTGCTTCTTTCCGAACTGTTTGCATCGTGGGACGAGGTGTTAATCGAAGCTCCCAAACAAAGGCAATAAAAAGGAACCGTCATCACGACACGCAGCGCGCGGTGGTAGCAGCAAAAGTGGTTTTCCTAAAAAGCAAAAGTGAGCTGCAGAGGCGTGATTGGGGTTTTGTGCTGCGTGCCAAGAATGATGTGAGTTCACACCTGTTCTGCTTCTCCAGGTACAACACGAGAAAACAACCTCTCAGACGAAAACAAATTAAATCCTATCCGCTGCGCGAGAGGACATGCAAGATATGAAGCAGTCGCAGGCAGCTTTATTGCCGTGAAAACGTTCACCATCGTGCCGAAACAGTTCATGAAACCGAAAGGAACCGAGTTGGAGGTCCCGATTTATTGCTACCACTCTGTTCCTACCAGTTTCGTAGAAGAGCAATAAACTGCCCAATCACCGCCACCGCCAAGTGCAATGTAAATTGTGGCCGATCTGCTTCAGCATCCGACAAACATCTCTGCAATAAAATCAGTACATGTTGTACTGTGTTGTGTTGTGTTGTGTTGTGTTGTGTTGTGCTTGTGACCATGGGAAATCTACGACAAAATTGCGTTGTCAACAGCAGAAGAACGCTGCGCCAATCTCGAAACGTATCGCTCCCCGGATGGTTGGTGGGCGGCTGCAGTGCAGCAGCATCGCTGGGTTCGATCTTCCAGTGCCGGTCCGGTCTATTAGTGGCATGTACATATCGATATCTGACCCTCAGGTACTGCGCTGGTTTATATCATCGCTCTGACCTTTGCAACCGGTGATTTCAGCTTTACGAGCAACAACGGTTGGTTTCGCATCAGTTTGCAGGCGAAGCGTTCGAATATGCTTACAATATCAATTATAACAGTCAATTGTAAAGATTTTATAATCAAAGATTTTGTTTTGTCGAAGGAAAACAATAACATACTGACTTGATGATTTTTTTTACTTTGATTGGTTTGAGCGGTGATTGTTGGTAGTCGTTATTCTAAAGGTTGCTGTTTACCGTGCATCTTAGTCAGACAATACTTTGCAAATAAAAGCAGTTTGTAATGACGAAATAAGAGTAATAAGCAATTCTGATGATAACTTGTTATAATGTAATAAATATTATATGCAGGCTACGGAGAACGTTCTCCAGGTAACAAGAAATCTATTATAATCAAGGTGAAGATTGAGCTCCAGCGAGCACAATAGTAAATGAATCAGCGAATAAGCACTCAACTTAAAACATTATAAATCATTAAGAAAATCGTATCGATTACAGTTTCATTAAATGTCAGTTCAGTGTGTATCAGAAAATACGCATCTTAGGGCTCAAGATTTAATGCCTGCTGCGTTGACGCTTCCACTATGGTAAGGTAAAAAATATGATGTATAGGAATAAAATGTGTTTATGGTTTAGTTATTGCTGTGCATATCAATATAAGTTCCGTAGTTTCTAATTCACCTAAAAAACAGAAAAGTTGTATTCCGGACACAATCGCGTAATTAAATTAAAATTAAAGAAATTAAATTAAAAAAAACTTGGGTAATTAAAGAAAACTTTCTCCGTCACACACCTAGCTATTAACAAAATTCTAGAAAAAAAATTAAATCTTCAAAACAATATATTATTGGCATTAATAAGAGCCATTTCTTGATCTGACTGCTCCAAAATTCAAATAATACTATATTTAGCGTTCCTTTGTCCGTGCTGACAATTATCAAAAAAAAAAACAAATTTGCCGTGCAGATGCCATTTAATTCCATTGTTTGTCATCTGAAGATATTCGCTCTTGTCTGCTCTCTCATTCCGCGGGTTGCAAGTTGCAACTGTCAAGGCACGGAAATCGATTTACATTAGCCAGTCCATGACTGCATATGTCGCCCGCCTGTTTGCAGCATTATGTAGCTAGCAAAAAGCCAAACGCCAATAGCTTTACTTTTCTTTTTACGTCATTTGAATAATCTTTACATGTCAAGAAGGCATGACTACGCCACTGCCAAGTTTATTCTGCTTCTCTGTCTTGAAGCAGCTGCCACACACAAGCTTGGTGAATGTAATCGTCGTCCGTCGACACGGAAAATCTATAGAAAATTGGCAACTTGAAAATTTTCGTTGATTTTACTACGTAGCGATTAGAAAACAATCTTTATATCTTTATATCTTTAACAATCTTTAGCCATACAATCGTGTATCTAACATCGCTAACATCTTTTATTCTTTCGTGACGCAGACTTGAATCCAAATTTTGGATTGACACCCTGCGGTAAGACGTAGTTCTACGCATTGGCGGAACTAGCGCTCATTTTTAGGGGGGGGGCTATAGCCCCCGGAATTTTTTTCAACCGTTTTATTTCGTCGGCATATTAAAATTTAATGCACATTAATGCCTGGAATCTTATAACAGTTATGCAAATAAACTTTACTCTGAAGTTTGTCGTATCTTTAGTTATCTAACTATTGGTTTTTCAAAAATTAAAAAACTTAGTCAACTTTTCTAGGGGGGGCTAAATCTTTTCTAGGGAGGGCTTAGCCCCCCCTAGCCCCCCCCCCCCCCCCCCTAGTTCCGCCAATGGTTCTACGTCAAAAAAGCAAAGCTGAAGCACTAAATAATACATTATGGACTTTGCAAGCTAACATTTGGTATCATGGCCAGTAAAAAAATTTCTAAGCTTCTTTTTTATCCGATAATATCGACAGCATTCACAAAACCAAGAAGCATGTCCCTTTCCACGTTTGCTTTTCGTATTGCGGCAAGGTATCACCCGCTGTTCTGATGCATGATTTCGACCTATCCAGCATCTTACAAATCAGTTTAACTAATTTCATCAGAAAATCATGTTCCACAACCACAGCTCATTTCATTCGACTGAATCGTACGCCGCATTCAAATCAACATGTAGAGGATTAGACTGTGTCTGCAAGGTATACTATCGGAACCTCGTAATAATTGGCGCAGGGTAAATATCTGATCAGTCAGGTGGTTGTAGTTCAGGAAACAGAACAACGGAACAAAATAGGTTTCGGACGGAACGGAACAACAATGGATAGTTAGAAAGCAGTTTCCGCTGCGTTTGGCCGCCTCTAGTTTCGAGGTATTGAAAGTACGATTCTTATTTTTTTTAACCATTTTGAACCAATCAAGTACAAAAAATCCAAAATTTGATGAACTTGTGTGTGTAGTGGCCCCGTTTCAATGAGAATTACCCATCAATGCATACACCAAACAGTATGTTTGTATGTTTGTTTGTATGTATGTTCCACCATAACTCCAAAGCGCCTTGACCGATCTCCACCAAACTTAGCACACACATAATCCTTGATATGAGGGAATCAGCACTGGGGGGTTGATAAGAGAGGAGGTGGGGGCGTTAGTAACAGGGAGAGGCCATAACTCCGAAATGCCTGAACGGTTCTTCACCAAATTTGGCGTACATATTCCTTGCTCCTTAAGAGAATCAGCACTCTAGGGGTGACAAGAAGAGGGGGGTTGGGGTTCATAACAGGGGGGAGGCCAGAACTCCGAAACAGCTGGATGGTTCTTCATCAAACATGGCACACATGTTCCTTCACATTGGAGTATCAGCACTGGGAAGCAGTGATGCCAGATCTACGAATTTATCTGTAGTTCTACGGATTTAGGAATTTTCTACAGACCTACGGTTCAAGTGCTCAAATCTACGGATTTTCGTAAACTTTGCGGAAAAGATTGAAAGTTTCATTTAGTGACAAAAAGTCGGTGTATGTTACATGCAATGAATAATATCCCGAAAAGCATAACTTTATTCTTCCTGAGAGAAAAAAGCGAATAGAATACTTTTCTTTAATGAGAAGTGTATTAAAAATGGAAGATTTACTTTATTGCTGTTAATAAAAACTAGCATTATTCGCTTTGACGGCACATATTTATAGTAAGTAATACTGATATTTTCCTGGTTGAAGAGCGGCAAAATGGCTAAATATTTTCATTTTTATTTTTTCCTACATTTTGGCAACTTTCTGTAGTGCGACAGAACTTCAAAATTAAGCGAATAAGGATGTTCTTTTTAATCAAGTAGATGGAATCCTTGTTCAATAATGTTGTTAACGTTCAATATGCTATTTTACGCGACAAATAAAAACTCTTGGACCTTAAGAAAGCGATGAAAAGATGACTCAAATAAATAGAAAAGACAACGAAGAACCGGCAAAAGACAGCAGAATGTTGACGAAAATGTGATGAAAAGATGGCAAAAATACGAAAAAAGACGACAAAAAAACTGCAGCAAAAACGCGACAAAAAATGGGATAGAGATATTTAAAAACTGCCAAACAGTCGATAAAATATACAAAAAAGAGTGCAAAAAGATGGCGAATAAACGTCATCAAAAAGACACCGGAAGAACAACGGAAAAACAAGAAAGATACAACAATTTTGTTGTCTTGGCAATAAACGAGAAAAAGATGGCAAAAAACATGAAAAGACGATAAAAATATAACAGAGAAATGAAAATGAGATGACGAAGGAGAAAAGGCAGTAAGTAGATTACAAAAAGACCGATAAATGGTGGAAGTGGAATGGAAGAAGTAAAGACAAGTAGGAGAAAAATTGAAAAATACGGTTAAAAGACACCAAAAACGTTACAAACCGCGACAAAACTACCAAAAAGTCATACAAAACGACGAAAAGACTGTAAATAGATGTAGCCTTTGGCCAAATATACTATATTGACAATATAGTTCACTCCTCTATAATCCTGAAGACACGACTACTAGCGCCATTGCGGCATAAAAGGTTACCAAAGTACACCGTAAATTCGACACGTCTATCGGAAACAACTCAACTTTCAGTATAGAATTTACCCATTTCTAGATAGAATTAATAAAAGGGCGAATGTCACAGATGTGTACCAAACGGATGAGTTATTTTCTGCTGGACCAGTATAAGAAAATCAGCTCTCGCTCGGGTTTTTCACGTTTGCCACATTCTCTGGTTTACCGGTTCTATTTTCAATTCAATTCAATTCTCCATCATCCCTTTTACACTCATGGAATTGCGCATATGAAGATAGAATCAACAAAAGGCCGAATGCTGCAAGCGTAAAAACCATTCAAGATTTGAGATTTTGCTAGGCTGGTTCAGCAAAAAAGAACTCACGCGTTTTGTTTACACCTGCGGCATTCGCCCTTTTGTTAACTCTATTGAGATATGTGAGTGTAATGAAGAATTATTGTCAAAAATCTTTCTGTTCGTCACACTCTTTAATGATTTTCTGACCTTGTCTGTTTTGAAGACTAAATAATTACTGGTGGCAGCACGTTATTTTCGTAGCGTTTCGTGAAAACTTACTAGATGGTTTGAAATAAAAACGTTGCTACAATTCAAACATTTGGTTTGAATCCAAGACTTTCGTCAATTTTTCGTATAACAAACTAATCCGGTTAGTTTTATTATTGTTCAAGTACTAAATTTGTAAAATGGGTCGCATATACTGTGCAGTTTCTGGATGTTCCAGTTTAAAAGAGGGTCCCTCCAAGTGTTTCCTTTTTCCGAATTAATTCTATCAAAAGGTAAACTATTTTTGGAATATTTCGATTTCCAGTTATGTTCCTATTTCATTATATCTTTAGGCAAACGGATACGTGGGCAAAGTTTTGTCACAAACCGTCAATCAGCAAAAGTAGTCTGATTTGTTCCCTACATTTTCATGAATCCGACTTTTTCAATCCTGATAACAAACGTCATAGGTTAATACAACAGACCATGAATGAAAAATTAGGACAATTATAAATTAATTGTTTTTAGTTTATTCCTGCACGCTACTGAAATGTCAAAAATGTTGTTCAACTATTACGTACACGTCCGACATTATGGTTCGTAAAAAGTTGGACAGTTTCTACCTGAGAGAGAGCCGCAAAGACAATTTTCTTTTTCTCATTCTTTGACAGTTCTTATTCTTCTTATTATGTTTGTGTTCATTTTCGGGCTGACTGTTCAAGCGCGTGCGTGAAAAGTGCGTGAAAAGTGCGTGTCTTGCAGTGACATTTTTTGGTGCTAGTTGATCTATGGGACATCAGCTTTTGCAAAAATACTGTATGCAACATACGATAAATCGGAAGCGCATAGTTTATTGCATGTAAAATGACATGTTATGAGTACTTTAGTGAGAAATTCGAAAGTATGCTTAGCGTAAAATATTATCAAACGTTTTTTTAGCTAATTTACAACGAAAAAAATAAGACAAATTTAATCTCTTATTTGTGTTTTCCTAAAGAACTACCAGACGAAAACTTGTATGGGTTACCAACACTTTTCCATTTTTGACCAATAATAACAACTGGAAGCATTCGACAGTTCGAACTGGCTGCATTTGACATACGTTTTTCCTATCCGCTAATCTCTCTCAGGTTTCTACTGTTCACAATTAATTTTTATATCTAATGTTACAATCTAGAAGAATGACGTCATAGGGTTAGAGATAGCATATTCAATCTACCGCACCTTTTACTTATGCATTGGTTGCACGCTTAAAAATTTTTGTTGCAAAAAGCTTTTAGTCACCTTTTTGTCCGCAAGAGGGTGTTACTTTTGCGTCTTTTCGGATATATATGAGATTTTGCGAAGTGAACTATATTGTTAATATAGTATATTTGCTTTGGCTAAAGGTATTAGGGAAACAATTAAAAGTCTGCAAAACAGTGACAGGTTATGCCGAAAAAGTCACTAATGACGATGTTATCAAACCAAAAACGCCACAAAAAGCAATAAAAAATGACAAACAAATCACTCAAAAGACAAAATAGAAAAGAAAAAAACGAGAGGTCTACACGGTGTAGTGGTTAGCATACACATCTCTCACGTCGAGGACTCGGGTTCAAATTCCAGTCCCACAGTAACCACGAATGACCCAAACTGTTAAAGTGACTATAATTACATTAAAACAAACAAAAAAGATGACAATAACGGCGGAAAAATTGACGGAGTACATTGAGCAAAACAAAAAATTAGAAAAAATACAAAATAGCCAAACGACGAAAAATGAAAGAATTAGGGAAAATAAAGGCTAAAGGCCAATGACAAAAGTCAAGATTATGCGTTCTTGAATAATATAGAGGAAATTTTAAATGTATCATAGACTGATTCCATTCAAAAAAGCATTAATTTGTTTCAAATGCAATCAAGAACACCTATGCGATAAAAATTTCACTTTTTAGCAAAACTGAGAAACGCTTTATATGAAGAACAAATGTCGGTTAAACTTCCATTTAAATCAAAAGTTTGATTTAAAATTTGATATAGTTTTATAATTTATAACCCTTTCTTCTGTGATTAAAACACAGATGGTAAAACTACGAATTTTTCTTTAGCAAAACCTGGCATCACTGCTGGGGAGTTGACAAAAGGGAGGAATCCCCAACAAAGAGGGGAGAAATCTAAATAAGTAAAAGGGGTTGCGTTTCTCTTGCATTTAAACCGATTGTAGTTATGCAACTGACTTTGAGAAAAGAGAGGGCTTCCACCGAGGAGGAATATATGTATATATAAACCTTTGTTTCGTTTCCATTATAGCGATTTTCATTGAGCAAACCGATAGGGTATTGTCGTTATCGTCGGGCCACTGTTATGGTCGGGCCATCACGATTTTACAGCTTTAATAACTCGTGATATCTATGATACAACCATTGTAAAACTTCTTACTGTGATAGCAATATTGTGAGTTTCAATCGTGTATTCAAAACACCCGTACTGAATTCAGTGACTAAATCTTACAAAAAAAGTTTTCCAACCGCAATGAACTTTTCTGCAAGAAATGATTCATGAAATGCAATTATCGAGATAAATTTTGAAAATGTATGAAGTGTGTCGTGCTGCACACGAAGATAATAGAAAAATTCCCTCCAGTAAGGTGTTTGGGAAGGCTAAGGTGAAATACTAGAAAAGCGCTATTTGTAAAGGTCGGGCCACTTGAGTAGTCATGGTTGGGCCACCATAATTTCAGGCGCAGAAGCGCAATAATCGCTAGAGAATGTCAGTCCCCATAAAATGTGATGCAATAAAGCACAATTAAAACGATAAAAACCTAGATTTTTGTCCTTTTTTTCATTGTAGTTGTACACTTGGGAAAAGGCGATGGAAGCAATATTGATTTTACAAGATCGCCAAAATTTCTTAAAAATGCAGTTAAAAATAGAGTATTTGTACCTATATGAGCCGTTGTTCACGGAATTCATTCTTTTCATGTCTCTGTATAGAATTTCAATACGTATGTCTTAGGTTTTCTGCGGTGGCCCAACCTGTACAACATGGCCCGACTATGACAACATTTTTTGTCTTCGCGTAAACGCCTATAACTTTTTTATTTTTCAAGCAATCAGTTCAAAACTTTCCGGAAACATACCTTATTCTTAGACCATTGCAACGATGTATTTAGATTTCCAAAATTCCTTTTCAAACGAAAGTTATGGGCGAATTCTAAAACGTGACCCAACCACGACGACACTCCCCTACATAATTAGCTACGTGACAGAAGGGGGAGCTGACTGGAAAGGAACCTACATGTAGGGGGATGAGGAACAAGAGCATGAATGTATGTTGCGCTATAACCCCGGAACTTCTGGACTGTTCTTCATCAAACGTCATTTTTCAAACACATGTTTTTGGCATAAAAGAATCAGCACCGGGGGGTTGACAAAAGCCGGACACGATCTCTTCCAAGAGGAGAGAGAGGTTCAAATGGGTAAAAGGGTGCGTTTCTCTTGCATTTGGGACGATAGTAGTTGTACAAGCGCTTTTATTTCTGAAAGGGGGAATAGGGTAGCCAATAACAAGGGGAGGTTGAAAAATGTAAAAACCCTTGTGTCGATTTCTAGGCTTTACAAGTGAAAGACTTTAGAAGCAAAAAGCTTTGAAATAAGTGTTTCTCAAGACATTTTTATCGAATTTCTCATAAAAGTGTGTGATAAAACTGATAAAAGCTATTTACCAATCTAGTATCGTTTTACATTTTGTTCTTTGACGTAAAACGTCTATCTCTTTTAGTTTTGTTGGCAATTTTTTTTTTAAACGTGTGGTTTTGGGTGTTGAATTAGTATTTTTCTCAGTTTTCGTATGAAAGTAACAGAATTGATCTAGCTTGCATAGGTTTTGTACCAGAGCTAATTTAAGGTAAAACTAATCATAAACTAAAAATGTTTAAGGAGACAATGACTAAAAATATTGACAAAATCATAATTTTTTTTTGTTTCAGATTTTGATTCTATAGTCTTTTTCGTTTATTTTGATACTAATTTTGTAATGATCCGTCCTCGGGAAGTGGCAGAAAAACGATCATACACATAAGCATTCCAGTGCGGCGTGGAACAACCTCAATGGAATAAAACGCCACTCCTGCAAAAACACGATTTTCACACATTATTTACCTTTTGCCCAGAAACTACTGCACGCATTGAAACAAACTTTTACAACTTTTGTGCTTTGGAAACGAAACACAGCTTGAGAAAAAAGAAAAAGAAGCAAAAAGATGGTAGAAAAATTAAAATTCTACGGACAAAACAAAAAAAAAGTTTGTTCCAATACTTTGTGTAGTTTCTGAGAAAAAGGTACATAAAGTTGGAAAATCGTGTTTTTACAGGAGTAACGTTTAATTCCATCGAGGTTGTTCCACGCCGCACTGGAATGCTTATGTGTAGTGTATGATCGTTTTTTGTCCACTTCTCATGGTCGGATCATTACAAAATTAGTATAACAAAAACGGAAAAGATTGTAAAAATCAAAATTTCAAATAAAAAAATGGTTTTTTTCCAAATTTTTAGTCATTTATGTTCTCTTAATAACTCTGAACAGATTGAGGTTTGGCCATATGTGTAAAAGGCTTTTTTCGTGATACTCTATCATCCCCTGAAATATCTGCACTAAGCTACCTGACACCCTATATGTAAAAAGAAAACAACATCAAACCAAGGTTCATATAAAAACCAGTCAAATGCATAAGAAACAATTAGGGACAGACAGTATTTTCCTTTTAAAGAATAATTTCTATATACTGCATTATTCTCCCATAAGGGGGGTGGTGTGTTTGTTGTATCAACATCTAGCAAACAACACCAAAATAATGTTGGCAAAGAAAGTCCATTCTACAAAACAAACGGTTAAGGCCCAGACACAAAGCATACGGATTTTAATACGTTAAACTTAACAGAAAATCCATGGAACTGTCAAATTACTACAACGTAATAAAAACCGTATGCAAAACACAGGTGCGTGCAATTAAATATGAACCTTTCCCGTGTCACTTACCTGCACTCTCACTTTCAGTCCGCTTCTTTAAGTAAGGTTCCGGCTTAGGTACGACTGCAACGAAAACGTCAAATAGCACTCGGTGGACGCCGATGACATTCAACCTTCCGAGATGCAGAAAAAACGTTGTGTTATATTAGTGCAACAATCGTTTCAAGCACTACCAATTTGCATCTCGTTTTTTTATTTATATTGATTATAGAATTAAGTATATTTCAATTTGTTATAAAATCTTTAAATGCGACATAAAAAGGAATACGGCTCAATAAAGCAACCGGGAGGCTTTCTGATTTGGACTTTGCAGCACCTAGACTTCTCCAGTTTGAACACCGGATGCTTTGAACCGGATGCTTTCTCATTGTCATTCTGTTCTGACTTCTCCAACTAGTCAAAACACCACAAGGAAAGTCTCCGATGAAATAGCAGTGCAAAGAAAACATGATAAGTGGTCGTTTGAAACTAGCAAATCGAAATCGAAAATACCACTCATGAGATCATTCGAAATGGCCTCAACAGCCCATTCCGATTCGAATGTCGCCGAGTTCAGACGCTTTAACTGCCAAAGCTACAAGGCTACATAATTACTTTCTTTGCCGAGCGACGATAAAGTTGCCCGTGGTCAGTGTTGATGTCCTTTTGAGCTCTCCGGGCTCCGACCAATCGCTTAAGACGGTTCCTCCTCGCTAGCACCTACAATCAACCCGTGCTTAAGCTACGCGCTAGTTTTGTCGGCTTGAACCAGCAGGACGAGTTAACACACTCGTAGCTATTAAAACAAAAATGTTCAAAGTAGGAAAGAAGTAACGCCCGTGTTAATGTTTTTATTTATACCGATAACTGACTTAATTAATTTAATTAACTTTCAACACTACACTCCGAGTGCTAAGCTCTGAAAGTGGCCATATCTTTCTCACGACGTCTTCACAATTTTGTTGATTGGAAGCTTAAGCTGCTTAGCAGGTTTTCAGCCCTTATTTGCACCTTTTTTGCGCAGTTCCAATACTAAGAACACCTTGAATGCTTTATTTCACAGCGAAGCTTTATGCTTGTACCCACAATGCAATGGTCTGTCTCTCCGTTCGTTATACTTCGAACAACTCGCAAAGTAAACCGTTTATCGTTTGCAGCCCGCCTGCATTTGTTCTGCCGGCACAATCTCGAACACTACTTAAAGTCGCGGTTGTCATAATAGTTGTCGTCATTAATTTCATTGCTAATAAAAGGATACAATTTCCACAGACTCTTAACTAGTTCCTTAAAAGCTCTTTTCAATCTAGCCAACGCTCTTCTGCCGGTCGTTATTAAATTTTATTTATTTATAAAAACAGCTCAGGATAATTTATTACCCCATTCGGTGCGCGCACTAGTGTTCGAAGTTTTTCCGATTTTTTTTTTGCCCCGGTTCTGGTGGCAGGTATCACCGCAAGCTGCACACAAAAAAGCCCTTAGTCTACTACAAGGTTCGTAAATTAAGCCTCAGTTTCAGCATCAATCGATACGGTGTGCAGGTTTTGCCAATCCGCCTAGAGGACGATCGGGCGTGGTGGCGACCGTCTCAGCGGCTAGCTATTGAGAATTGGATGTAAACGATTCCATTAAGGTGCATTTAAGGCCGGTGTGCTCTCCAAATGAAATCCTATTAAACAGCGGTAAAAGAAGATGATTACCGACTGATACTGTGAACAATGACTGTAATTATGAGTTAAGGAAGCCGCAGTATGTAGGATCACAGAACGGCAGAAGGTTGAAAAAAAAATCCGCCCGTTCGAGTGAAGTGCAGAGGAAACTAACCTGTCCGCCAGTTGTTGGCCAAATAGAATTATTTGCACCCAAGCGAGTGCGCGGAAAAATGTGTGAAATAATTAGTTTATGATAAGAAAACGACAGAGAATCATTAAGAGATTTCGTTTAGTTTGCCATAGCGCAGGGAGCATAAATCTTGTGAAATAATGACTGGTGGTGTGAACGCTCGGTCACTACTGCTAGCTAGGATGAAACGTACCTACTTTAATCACGACTCAGGGAATGAGAAAAAATGCCATTAAAACCTATATTGCTCCAATAGCTGAATAATATTTTTGCTGTGCGTCCTACACTCGATAAATATGTCGGATTAGTAATCAATTAACCCGGAACGGGATTCTCCCTTAAACCCACACAGGAGAGAACACCAGGCAACTAGTGTAGTAGAGCATATAAATTTAACGGTTCAAATAATACTTTGACTGCCAGCGTCCGATCGATCATTCTGACCACATAATCATCCAGTGATCAAAAGCCGCTAGCCCACACAGTAACCGTACACACGTGGGGGTGTGTACAATTATTCGCGATTCAGTTCACCAAATCTGACAGCGTTTCCGTTCTGGGTTTTTGCAGAACACCGAAATGGAACGGAACCGAACTGAACCGAAAACCAACCGTGGTCCTGGGTGGGCGGCCCAAAATAAAACGCACGGTCAGAAATAGAACGCTTTGTACCGGGACCTACAGGCAGATGAAACCGAGTTCAAATGGCTGGGGTGCATCGACGAGAAAGACTAATGTTTCAGCGGTGGGTTTAGCGTGACCGATTTCAATAATTTGGCAAGAGCTGTAGCTTGATAAACCTTGTAAACCGTAAAAAATACGGTTCCAAAAAGAAAGAAACATGCAAGTTTTGACCAAAATCGGACTATTTTTAAATGATTTACATCTATCATTACTTCATGGAATTGTTGTATACTGGGTAATTTGCAATGGTTGCACACCTAAATAAGCTGGATTATTCTGTACAAGAAATTATTGTAGACCAACCTTGTGTATTTTCGTTTTGACCTTGAAATGCGGTCAAGCATATATACTATTATTTGAAACGGTGGTCCTACAATTGATAAAGGGACGATAGGGAGAAGTAATGAAATTTGTTTTGAATGATGGGGAAAGAGCGGAAAGGTGGGAGAGGGGGTTATTGGTAGCAACGCTTAACAAGTAGTCGTTGTGACTCCTACTTTTTGTCCAAGCTATAATCTGAGTTTATAACCGGATTCGAACCCACAACAGCCGCCAGGGCATGTGGCTCGCTGGTACCCATATACCTTTGAGCCACAGAGGCGCTGGACAAAAAGGGAGACTGCACAACCCCCTTATTAAGGTAGCGACGTATCTGGTTGGGTTATTTTTAGACACAAATTGTGCCTCTTCCTCCGTCTACTGTAGAAACACCGACCGAAAAATTTTAATCTAACTTGTTTTTACTGGCAGGACGACCACACAATGCAGACTCATGCGACTTACAGGGAACTGCGCGTGACGCTATTCGTCTGTCAGCGTGTTAGCCGCGATTCTCAGCACGGGTTTTCAGGGAAAGGCTCCGTTCCTATGAAATAGACCAACCTCGTGTTTTTTTAGTCTTCAAAAAATAGTTCAAAAAATAAGAAATTATTGCTTAATATTGATCCACAAAATGAGCTACAGCTAAGCAAAGTAATAGCGTTTTTGTTTTTTAACCTGGGTTTATTCCAACCGACCACTGAATAAACAAACATTTTCGCGAGAATAAACAAACGTCTTCGGGTTGTCAGTGTATTGCTTATTGCGAGGTTCAAACTGTGAAAAAACTCAGTGCGAACCCGTCGTCTAAAAAGTGCAACCCAGAGCGAAACTAAGTTCAACCTGAGTGAAAAAACAAACGTTTTGACAGCCGGTAGATTGGAACTAGAGCGAACCTAGATTAGACCTAAGCACAAACAAAAACGGTATAAGTAATTTGGTTTAAGGATTTATGCGTGAATTGATTCTGCAATTTCTATTACTGGCCACTATCCAATCATTGGATGCATCCAATGATACATAAAACTACGTAAAGAAATTTCAACACTCCATGGCTTGATCACAAATACTGTATCGATGGAAATAACCCAAGTAACAATTCCAAGTTTTATTACGTTCGTATAGTGGTTTTCATGACCAATTTCATAAAACCGCTAATAAAACTATGAGCGCCACCAGAATTTTCTGATGACCGCTATAAAACTGGTTTCTGACCAAGTGGCCCACTCCTCAGAATGTTTTCATAACCACTATAAGAATCAGGTTAGATCAGGTATCACGCTCTGCTGAAAGCAGCAATAAAACCGATTAAGCTTTCGCTGCTTGACAGCCATCGCCATAATTCAAAAACGCTTTTCGCTTTTCTGGCAAAAGCTAAATAAGTTCGCCAGCTTTGTCATCTTGAAAATATATCCGTGAGCAGAAAAGTTTATGTTTTACTGACAGATCATTCTGAACAAGTGAACAATTTGGTTTATAGCGAACATAATAAAATTATTAAATTTTAAGCAATTTCGTTGATTTGCAGCATGTGCGCATTTAATTTCATCGTGCCTATTGATATGATAGGTCGATAAAATCAGGCCACCGAAATTTTGCAATTTTCGAAAACTGGTTGTTTTAACAAATTGAAAATATTCACTTAGTCAATCTCAATTTCTAGCAAAATCATTTTAGTTGCTTCGTCTGACAGGAAAACCGATTGATAATAACTTTCTTTCTGCAAAACACTTTGTTTTGATGAATTGTTGTTTGCGAGCTAAAAATACTAAACATACAAAATACTAGAACATGGCAATTTGGCTTCGCATAAAAAATGATTTTGGTGTTGAACTTTGGTATTCTTTATAATAGCAGCAAAAAAACTGTTTAGTCAGGGTGTTAGCGTGTTAATAGCCATATAAAACTATCAGATTTATTGCGGTTTGACAAGTACCCGCTATAACATCAATTTTGATTAGTGCGCCGTTTTGTAATAACTTTATAAGAGACGTGGTGCAACCAACAAGTTTTAACGTGGTTATATAAGCAACCACAATAAATTTGCTTTATTAACAGTTTTATTATGGTTTTCTAGCTAGCTATAGGTGTGTTTGGACTCGTATCCTCTTGGTATTGCGCAATACCACAATAAACCCAGAGGTAATGATTAATACCACAATAAAACCCTTAGCAATTACAAGTAAAACCAAGTGGATTTAAAATTGTTACTTGGGAAGTCACACTTTCTTTGAATCACAAGAAAGGTTTTATACTAAAACCTAACTAACTTTTAGGTTGCTAAAATAAACAAAGAAAAAGTTCCAAAAGCTGCTTAAAACATGGGTGGCTCACTGTAACCCAGTACCCACCAGTGACGAAAATGCCAGTACGAGTGTCTCTCCACCACCCGAAGTAGAGGTCCTACTCAGTTTAGGACCACCATTTGCGCTGCCTAACACGTCGATACAGAATATTCCATAGATTATATCAATAATAACTGGGAGGCCAATCTTGCACGGGGCTTTGCTTGACCTAGAATACGTCCGTTCAAGGTTCAGAAAGCTTAGCCGTGACAAAAAACAGAGTTACCTGGAAGGAGTGTCAAATGTAGCGCTGGCTCTCCCAAGCCAATGGCCATGATTTTGCCTATAAGGTGCTCTCCCGTATTCTGTACTCCCGTTCTTGGTCGGCGAGTACCAAGCTGGTTTTCGTGGGAATCGCTCTACAATGGATCAACTGTTTACCTTGTGTCCGTTATTCGACAAATTTTAAAGGTACAATTTGCAGACTCATCATCTGTTTGCGAACTTTAAGGCTGCGTACGGTTCAATTAAACGAAATAAGCTGTGGTAGATAATGCTAGCACAAGGGTTTCCAACATTAATTCGTGCGACGCTGAATAGGTCAAAATCATGCGTCAGAATAGCGTCTTTCATGATATGGGATGGGCTGAATCAAGGCGATACACTCTCTCAACATTGCCTTGGAAGATGCAATACGAAGAGCAAACGAGGAAAGGAACGGGACTTCTTCTTCTTCTTAGTTTCGTTTACCATTTTTCCTCACCCAACGCTCCTCTACCTTTAAGGGGGACCCTACTCTACAAGGTAGAAAAGTAATGGATTTTCGTAAATTTTTTTCGGATACTAAAATTAAAGTTAAGTATTGGGTTATTCTGGTTAAGGGGGCATAGTACTTTTTCAATTTAAAAAAATCGAAATATTTTTATTGATTATTTCGAAAGATTTACATTTTGACCATATGTGTTTCAAGTCATTTCGATGAATTCCAAAAATTAACAAAGTTACAGCTATTTGTACCGCGCATGTCTGGAGCGATTACACAGCGAATAAAAACTTCAACGTCGAAACCAGGTTTTGAAAGTCGGTACCATAAATATCTCAAGAAGGGCTCAAGCAATTCTCATGATTCTTTTTTTGTTTCTAAGCCAACAAAATTATCTAGTGTTTGACCCATCCTTTTTTCGATATTACAATTTTTGTATTTTTTAGAAATGTTTAAAGTCAATTTTTTCGACTAAAAACCTTACTTTTATGTTTGAATGTCCGCCATTTTGTTATACGTTCGAATTAAAAAAAAAAGGATGGGTCAACCACGAGATAATTTAATATACTTTCATGTCGTTTTGGAATTTTTCAATTCGGATAAGCCCCTCAGCGCCAATCCTTGGTACCGCAAATCATGTTTTTTTCGAATGATCATGTTCAAGGAGCCGTAGGGGAGAGAGGAAGAGGTTCACATATGCAAACAAAATTGTAAATATTGGTATAAAGTGCAATGTTTAGAATGCAAAAACCCCGAATCGATTCGCTTTTCGCGTTATCGAGAAAAAAATATTTGAAATAAGGCAAAAAATATGGTGTAAAAAGTACTATGCCCCCTTAAGGTAGATTTGAAGATATATTTTGTATTTTTTAAATACCAAAATATTGATTATTATGCTGGAGACAGCTGAGCGCGTGTATGCTCTCTAGAAAACAATTCCTAGCTGACGGAACGTGCCGGGATCCAGCGAAGCATAGAAGAACGGATTTCAAGGACGATTTTGAAGCTTTAGGTCAATACCTAAATTGTTACGTAGCGGTTTTTGAAAATTCGGAAAATTATCAAAATGGCGGCAATTTTTCCAAAAGAAAGGTGTTTTTTTCATCAAAAATCGCTAATTGAGAGCTCATAAAAAATTGAAAAATTGAGATATCAATAAACGGCTACGGAATAATTTAGATAATTCATTTTTACATGCTAAAAAAAATTTCAGCCAAATCGGACCACTAGATTCTGAGATACACGTATCGCCAGCTGAAGAAACATGATATCGAGTAAAACGCGTTTAAAGTTTCGTACAACGATGCACTTTCCTTGAGGTGACCTCACAGTTTTTGCAACAGGCCTTTCAACGAGATCTGATATCAAATGAATCCTTTTGGCATGACGTTTCTGAAGGTAAGAGCCTCTCGAAAATGCAAAAAAATTAAATTCCATTTTTCCGAATTTCCAGAGTAGGGTCCCCCCTTAATAAAAAAAATTGTTTATAGTATCCAAACAGGGTGGGACAAAACGTGAAGAGGAAAGAGTGGGTCTTTGAAGCAACGCTTATTAAGTATGTGTACCGTTCTTTTTTTTCGTCGACTGTAAAAACTACAGTTATAAAAAAATTATACTAGTTAGTTATAGTTATTAACGGGTTGTATTTGAGGTTGATTCTTTAAAAAAATAGTGAAGCTGAAGTATGTCACATTCGAAAGCAATATTCACCACCACAAACAGAATCTGTCCTAAGCCAACGCGTTAACCTGCTTAGATTTCCCACTAAAAAAATACGGTGATCATATCAGAAACAAGTCCACTTGGTTGCAATTCACCCCAGTGCACAATAAATATAGATTAAATTTGATTTGACACGAGAAAACTCGACTGTTACAACAATGTATTGATTTCAATCTATACAACACTGTAAGCGTCAAACTACGTTTAGCCCCAGCCTAACTCACCGCACCGGCTTGAACCGATTCAACTTCATTGTGGTTTGTTCAAACGCTACACCAGTCAATTCCACCCGTCCCTGCCCTGCTGCAGAAAAAACACCCCACTGCCGCCGCCCTGCTCAACAGCTGGAGTTCCCAAAAATAAAAACGAGCATTGTAATAACTGGTTACAAACAGCCGAAATTGGCTACCGTGCTTGTTTTGAAAACTGAACTCGGTTCCGGTTGTTCATCTCCTGCACACATACGTTCACAGTCGTGGGCTCACCCACGTATAGGCAGGTACTTTCAGATCTCGGAGCAAATTGGAAAACCATGAAAAGAATGATGATGTTGAGCCGCCTAAAAGGCAAGCTGTAAATTTTGGCAACGTACATATGTGGCGGCTCGATGTTCCCTTCCGTTTCGAAAACATAGGATGCTTCATTTCGTTTTCCGACTAGGGGTTAAATTTTATTTCAAATAGTGCCTTTTTCTCCAACTATCCTTTTTCGTGCGCGCCCGTTAATCGCCCAAACCCACCCCCTGCGATATATTGAATTTAAATAGGCAGTCTAGAACTAACACACGATTAGAGAGCGCTTTGAAATTATATGGTAACCTATAGCTCTTTTGTAAAGTTCGGATGAAAGGATTCACTTTTAACACAGCCATGATGTGCGTGTGCGAGTGTGCGGTTCCAGTGGAGAAACCAAACCAGGCGTACACCACTAGTCTGTGAATGCGGTTCAGGTTCGGTTTGGAAACCACATTTTCCACTTCAGCTAGCTGTGTTTAATCACGGCAATCGTCCTACTCGGCCGGTTCATATTTTTGCCCAGCCCACCTGCCCGGTACCGCTAGGCTAGACTCACCGTCAGCACAGGGACCGACACGTGAAGCTTTTGTGAATTACGGCAAAGTGGCGACACATACAAAATACAACATACACACACACACGCACGCACGGGCGGGCAAAGGGATAATTAGTGTTCAAGTTTTAATTAAAATCCGGAGGTTAACGGCTAACGGAATTGATTTGTTGAATGGGCTCTTGCTGGTGGCGTTTATCGTGGATATTGAAACGGAATGACTGCGAGTGCTGAAAGCAACGGCACAGACCGTATAGAATGACTCAATTTGTTGCAACGATAGCGATGGAGGAGACGGCATGTAAGGGTGCTTATGTCTTGATAAAATAACTGAAACAAAAATTCAGAATGAATATTACGATTTTAATTGCATGGTTCCTATTTCATTAAAACGATAACTAGAAGTGTAGTAATTGTTTATACCACCTATCTGTGTACTACATGATTTATAAAAAATGCTCCAGAAAAGACAGCCCTCTTCTGAATGCACTTCTTTTGATTAACTTCTTGGTTCAGTACTCCAGAACTTTCGAACGATTGCTAGATTGAGGAACTTTGATCGCTCTTAACGTAGAACTACGTTTTTGTTTTCTATATTGAGGTGTACTTTAGAAGTACGAGAAACGAGCATGTAACGGAAACGTTTTTCCCTCTTATAATTCAACCAATTTCAATGGATTTTAGAGATATCTGCATCATTCGATTGAAAATTTTATATTATCGGCGAAAGACAAACGGGAAACTCTCAGTTTGAAATTAACATCGTTGAAGTATATAAAGAAAATCAATGGTCCGAGGTGACTACCTGAGGTACCCCAGATGTCTTAAAAGTAAACAATTTTGTAAAAGTATAAACCACGGCATTCCATCTCTTCAAGCCATTTTATCACTTGTACAATGAATCTTAACCCACTTGATGTCCAGAACATGAGCCAGAAGTGAGCAACCACACCTTCCTTTCAGCCGATTATTTCGATATGGCGAAAGAATTTATTCAAAACTCAAGTCTTGTATGAAAACGAGATAAACCAAATATTCGTGCATGTGACACCATGAAAACATTTTATCTTTGATAATTCATGTCAACCTAACCAAATTTGATGTCCTTAGCGTAAAGCGTAACCACAAAAATATCCAATTATTCTTTAAACTGCCCATGGATTCATAGTTGATGTAAAAGCAAAAATGGCCAAAACGTGCTTTTTCGGTCCTACGCGTTCTTAACCATGCCCAATATGCATGACCAACACTCAAACAACATGTGCTTAAAATTAAAAAAGAAGAAAACTTATCCAATTTAATTTAAAGTTCGAAAACAGACACTGAGGAAGCCTGCAAGTCGTAGGCGAAATACGTATCTGTCGTGAATGAAATATACATAGTAGAATTAAATTGGATAAGTTTTCTTCTTTTTTAATGGAAACCCTGGTCTAGTTGACCCTATAATGGACAGGAAGACAAAAAAAAAACACAAGCGGCTTCCTTCGGCACCAGTGTGAGAAATTAGAAAATTGAAAAAGAAGAAAACTTATCCAATTTAATTCTACTATGTATATTTTATTCACGAAAGATACGAATTTCGCCTACGACTTGCCGGCTTCCTCAGTGTCTGTTTTCGAACTTCGAGTTATTTTTCTACATTCGTATATGGCTTGCCACACCATAACGTTCTTGACGAATTTTTCGATGTAAACGGCCCGGTGAGGTAAAAAACTGCGGTTCCGGAAAAGTTCCTCTTTGGCTTTGGCACGCATAACGTTAGTTGCTGAAGTACGTAATTTTTTTGCCACATCTCACACTGGTGCCGAAGGAAGCCGCTTGTGATTTCTTGTCTTCCTGTCCATTACAGGGTCAGCCAGACCAGGGTTTCCATAACGTCTCGGGAATTCTTCGAAAGTGCAGTATTCTTCATATTCCCTCAATGCGGTTTGAACTGCTCCGACGCTCACATCTTCATTTAACTAAGTTTCAAATCGAAAACCACTCACAGTACCCTTTTTGTGCACAATCCGGTTTCAACGAATTTTAAAACTTCAGCGCGAAATACCGAAAAAATTACGATAGTTGTTTCATTTGGATGTAAACAATACCTGACCTGGGGTTCAACGGTTCACCAATATCTGCGATCCACAAGACCCGGTGGAAAAGTTGGGGTTCGAATCCGTTTATGGGGTACGGTAGGGTATTTCCAGCACGGCACTAAATTCGGCATACAGTACCTTTTTTGGCTACGCGTTCCCAAATAAAAACTTTGTCGCTATATAACAATACTGAAACGAATGTAACACTCATAGGTTTTAATGTGTTATAAGTATTTTCATAAAAATGTAAGTAATTTGCTAAATTTTATTCAATAAACATCAAAACCACTGTTTTTCCACTAGTACGTAATCAGGCTGAAAAAACCATTAGCAATCGCTTACGCGTATCCGCTCTTGATGATGGTTTGGAAAACACACAATTATGATCACGTTTACTTATTCTAGAAACTAAACAGCTGGGAATATGGTATCACAGAACAATTCTACTTCTTCTTCTCACGGAAGAACATAAAAATTCCCCTCTGATATGAAAATATAAATTAATTTTCATTCACTAGCCATTTGCAGCATTTTATTTTTTATTTCAGCATATGGTGCTCTATTTACACTACTACCAATGTGTGAGCCAGTTGCGCCTGAAACTCTTCTATCGTGTTGACATAGCTAGTATTTGAGTGACAACCACTTGCTTCTGGTGCTAGTGCATATGAGCGATTCAATGATATACTAGCGCCAGCAGCAAGCTGTTGTCACTGCAAAATTAGTTATCTTCAATGAGCCGGTTTCTAGGCAATACCGACACGTTATCCATCGGTCTCTCTTTTGATCTGTTTTTGAAAGGCATCTAATCCCTGTGCTGGCTATTTCGGCCGGTAGGATTTAAAAAACACAGACACCACTATAGAAAATGGGCCCAATTTAGCTGCAGCGACTTCATCATTTCTCGCGACTATAACTCAAATTCAGTAGCGTTTCATTAAGACCAAAATAGACGCCGATATTCAGTAAATATTATTCTATCAACTGGTACAAAAACCTTGTCTCGAATGAATATAGTTTCAACGTAATTCCTGAATATTGTTTAAGCTACCGCTTAATGGGCTGAAAATACCATCCCGTACCCTAATTGGCTCTCATTTCAGCTTGGTACGATGCACGGACCTTCCACCTTGGGTAAAGGTTATACAAACTTAATAAGCGTTGCTTCAATGATCCTCCATTACGTTCCTTTCACGTTTTGTTTTGTCCTAAGATACTATCAACACCTTTGTTTCATCACTTTCTTCTACCGAGCAATTCCAACTCAAAAAGCTGAAAAAGGCCATTTTGGAATGAAATTTTCCCGATGCGTTGGATACTACGAAAGAATTCATTTTCCACTAAACTTGATTTTTTTCGTCAAGAGTAACTTTTCAGTAGGGCGAATTTAGAAATGAGATTACTTTTTTTCAAAAAATCATATCTTGAAAACTACTTCTTTGATAAAAATGATTTCAAAGGAAAAGTTGTAAGAAATTGAGTGTATTTTCAGGAAAAAATTACACTGAAAGAAAAAACTTTTCAAAACCATGATAATTTAAGCTATCTTTAAAAAAAATAGGCAAATCAGAAGGGATGGTTTTGAGATAATTGACATTTTATGATTTTTATCATGGTTTTGAAAAGTTTTTTCTTTCAGTGTAATTTTTTCCTGAAAATACACTCAATTTCTTACAACTTTTCCTTTGACGTCATTTTGAGCAAATAAGTAGTTTTCAAGATATGATTTTTTGAAAAGAAATTAATCTCGTCCAACACATCAGGTATCCAACACATCAGGAAAATTACGTTCCAATCAAAAATAGTCGAGTCGAACCGTTTTGCTAGTTGAGTTGGAATTGCTCTACCGTTCCTTCCGTTTAGTGTAAACACAACCATTATAAAAAATTAATTAATGCCTTACCTCATCGAAAGACAACAAACAAGAGTTTAGTCTAATAGAAACCAGCCGAAATTTGGTTGAATACTGCACGATATTAGAAATGTTTAAATATATAGTTTTAGTGTAGAACCGCTCAGTTAGCTTCGAGGTACGATGCTGATCTAACAAGCCAGTCGACGTATGTTCGAATCTCGGTTAGGTGCTGCTAGTTATTGTCAGTAGGGTTTTTGCATTAGCCCAATCTGTTCTATACTCTAACAGCGGGCCGCGAAGTCTATCGATAACGAAGGATCAAGTCTTAGAAAGAGGTTTAAGCCCTGACTTTGCTTTTTAGTGTATTTATAATTATTAGAACAGTAAATATTTGAGCTCTTCTTGTTGTCACAAACGACATAACCTGCCAGTTCCAGAGGCTTTATCACTAGGCTAACGAGTCCACCAGTGCCAACGCATTCAGCGCAATTTCCCTTTCAAACCAACCTACCGTAATTTGGAACAGCACGTAGTTTATTGTAACTTGTAACGAGCCAACCGGGATGACGTGCTTTCTTCGTCTTCTTTCTCCATTGGTTGCGTTCTACTGGTTTTCGGAGCCATTCTGGTAGTTTGCGTTGACATGCTCCGTAGCACCTGGTAGTACTGCGGAGAGGTAACCCTTGTTTTATTCCATCCCATTCCAGGTACAATTTTAGTCCATCCCATTTCTCAAGGTTTGCCATGTCACTACTTACTTCACTTTCAGAATTTAATCAATCGGCCCTTTTCAAGGCCAACAGATTAATTAAAGACACAATTAGATTTTCTCATCAAGCAATTCATATCAATTTCTGAAATTGTGGAGCGTTAAAAATTTTGTCGCGTTTTATTGCAAACGTGACAAAGCTACATTATCAACTTTAAGCTTATTAATAACTTTCAAGCTACATTGAACTTATTGCTATTTGGCTTTTCCTTAAGTTTGCCTCCTTTGCCGCGTCTAGCCATGATCAAATATAATTTTTCGCGTAAAATAGCGTCAAATAATGCCCTCTACCGACTTTTCTCATGTAATATACAAGAGAGCAATAATTGATGTGAAGATTCAGCTACGTAAGTTATGAAATGGCAGAACTTGACAAATTTGTCATTGAACACCTAACGAAATTTTCAAATCGGACAGTGCATTGGGCTTGCCCATTTTTCGGAAGGACCTAGGATGCAAGCCGTACAAGAAACGCAAGGTTCACGGGGTAATGGTGTGGACGCAATGCAGACTACTAAAAAGAAGAGGCTGGACAGAGCAAAACTGATACTTTCGCAGCACGTTGGTCAGGAGTTCGTGTTTTCTGATGGAAAACTCTTCATCTTGCAACTGCCGCACAATGTCCAAATGATCGACTGTGGGTGCCGATATTGGCCAGCATCCCCCCGTCCCACTTAAACATCCCGCGGTTCCAAAGCACCGCGTCAGTGATGGTTTGGGCGGCCGCATCCAAGCGTGGGAAGCTTCCAGTGGTGTTTATCGAGAAAAACGTGAAAATCAACGCCGCGTACTATAAGACCGAGGTTCTGGAGAAGATTGTGGCCCCGGCACTTCGTGACCTCTACGGAAAAGATCATTACGTCTTTCAACAGGACGGCGCACTGGCCCAAACGGGGAATATCGTCCAAGCGTGGTAACGGGAGAATTTGACTGATTTTCTCGTTATGTCGTAATATGTCGTAAAGGTTCTCAATAAACACTGCTTTAATAAAAATTGACTCAGAAAAGAATATCTTGTATTTTCATTTTTTAAACACATTTTTAAAGTGCATTCGAACTTATTGAACACCCTTTACGTGTCCTGTATACGGTAGTATCTTTTCGTCGATTATGTTGATCGGTCAACTGAAACCTAACGAAACTTTGTGGATGCGAAGATTCAACTAAACTGTGTAAGTTTTATTAAATTTACGAAATTTACTATTGTTTCAATTTATAATTGATTTCACGACTAAAGCATTCAAACACATTGTGAAACAATGACATTTGACAGCACAACCATCAACGACGCTCGGTATAACAACGATAAAAACTACAAAATATCAACCAAACTGAACATGAACAAAAAGCAAAAAAACGTGAATCAACACCCGTGACGGGTAAACGAAATAATTTTCCATCAACACACTGATTCAGGGAAAAAGGACGACAGACGGTCATCGGTCTGCCGTCGTTGAAATGGTTTCACGCTTTGACTATTTCCTCGCTTCCCGGACCAACCACCTCCACTAGGCACTCCACTAGGGAAAGGACATTAATCCTGGCGACGGCAGGCGCAAATTGTGATATGTTGTCATGGGAAAATGTTCACGAAAAAAAAACAAAACTTGTTTGGCCGTAGTATTATATGATGAGCACTAAGTGCATTGTTAGCCTGTTACGATGGAAGTTTTTCTTTGTTTCTGCACTTTGCATCGTTCTGGTTTTGGTCTGGGCATAAAACCACAGCGGCACATTAAACCGAGTTCGAATAAAACAAAATTTACTGCAGATTTTAAAAATTATAACTGCTCTCCTCCCGCCATCGCCATACATTTCACAAGTACAATTACTTCGATCAGTACAGTCAACAGGGAATATCATGATTATTTTTACAGATACGGTTAAAATAGACTGTTAAAAATATTCATAACCGTATTTGAAATACTTTTCAACATTCATTGTCGGGGCGGGAAGCATTTTCGAATGTTTTTTTTTCCCCAAAAACAAACTTATGCCGACAGCCATCGTTTACTGCTAGACGTTTATGGCAATGTATCCAGAATACGTTTTGAGATTTTTTTATCCAAATTAATATTTATTTTAAACTGCTTTTAGATAAAACACCGAATATATATAATAATTTCTGCAGCGTTTCATTTTTATTACGGTCAAAAAATAACGTTTGAAACGTCAAAACTCTTTGCTTCTCTCCACAGGAGCTTTCCTTTTCGACATAGCACGAAATATTTCTGAGCATAATATCGAAACGACATGCTTTCAGGGGCTTCCAATAATAACATGTAGCTCTTTCGAGACTTATTCCTTATAACTACCAAAGCCAGTTGAATAAACTGAAAATTATTGTGTTTTCTTTTCTCCTCAGAATGTTCAAAAATTCATGCTATGCTGGTCGACTCATAAAACCGCATAGCCCTAGTGATTGACCATCCGTAGTCTCGGATCCATTCCTCCTACCCCGTTGAACCCAACGAAACTGAGTAGAGCTGAGTAGAGGGGATTCATTGGAATGCGTTCGTTTGGTGCGTGTGTTGCTTCGGTGATAAGAAGGAAATCTGTCGGTCGATTTCGATAGAAAGACGTTTCCAGATTCAGATGGTGCAGTGTTGCCAGCAAGTTCGAGTCATCACACAAACGAACTCTACAGTCGATTACTCAGCACTTATAAATATTTTCATGTTTTTGAATTGACTGAAACTACTCACAAGCATCCTAAAGTTTTGAACCAAAAAATTGACAGGAGGAATACAAAAGTATGTTATTTGTCACCACTTATTTGCAGCAAATAATCGAAATTAGACAAAATTTCTGTCCAAGTAATTTCAACTAACATTATTTAAAATTCAACCAATTCATAGGTGAAAACATTTAGAAGTAAGGATCATGACGTTCAAACTGCTTACACGGTTCTGCTCACCCTGTATCCGACATAAAGAAAATAGCAGGAAATTCGCAACCCGAGCGGAAAGAGTGCTGTTTCATCCCGAGAAGCACGCTCTAGCCTATCATCGTCACCAGAGCCAGCGAGCAGCGCCGTAATGCTAGTGGCACTGGTTCCCATAGCAAATGGAAATGAATGCCGTATCGGGATTTCCCAGAGGAAAGATTTTCGTATTTTTCCTTTTTTTTCCACGCTCCGGCATCTTAGTTATTCAATTACCATTCTGTCTAATAGCCAGAAGCGCACTGACGGGCGAAGCAGACTGCTCCTGAAAGGCTGTGCTGGTGCGGTGAAATAAAGCCCACACCAGCCAGACCATCTTTCTTAAAGGATCTCCTAGGATGCGTACAAATTATTTAAAAGCAAGAAGAACCGGCTGCTAGGGGTGGGATATTTTATTACTAGTAAGCCCAATTGATGGTGTAATTCCGGATGGTGGAATGGAAACTCATAAGCAGTATAGCGCAGGATTGTATAATACCTGATGAAAGTGCTTTCCATGGTAAATTCATGCATAAAAGACGTTTGTCGAGATGTCTTCCTTTCTACGTGTAAGTTTACGATAGCTTATTCTTCCGGATGCCAGAGATTATGTTTGCAAGTTGAGAGGGATTATTTCTACTTTCATGCTTTCACGGTGGATGATGTTTCCAGGAGTTTGACTTTGGTGAATTTACAGACACGAAACGGAAATGCAGGGGCGCTCATATTGTAAACTATTTTCGGTTTAACAAAGAATGCCAAGCTAGAGATTTTGCTGATATGAAACTTTATCGGATCTAGAAACGTGAAACTGCTTTGTTCATCATCCACACAATGAACTTCTGGCTGTTTGAAAACCCGAATGAAGTTTTACACTCTTCAGTTCTGGTAGATCCATCGATAATCGCATTTTCTGCAGTACGTTCGTTCACCAATATAGCCGACCAAATCCACGGCAACAACACAACAACATCATCATCATCATTATCATTATGGGAATAATTACCACTTGCGTGACAGACCGTCGATCCCCGGGGTCAGAGCGAATAAATGGAAATAAATTTTTTATCGCACCGAACTCTCGACGATTACACACGTGACTTGGACTCATTAGCTTCCAAGCAACATGTTTACCTCCACTGTTGCGGTTGTTCGCTTTCAGGTGATTATTTCAATGTATCATCGACTGCTGGATTTGCCGGCCAGCGGATGTCCCAATGTGAGAAACACCCTAACAACAGGCCGTCCACGTTGATGACCAAATCGCGTTTTCCGTTTCGTCCGTTCTGGTACGAGGATCCCCCCGGGGGGAGAGGTCCGGGAACCGGTTGCACGCTCCGTAATTGGTTTTGAAGTTCGCTGTACCTTTTCCCCGTCAAAAAGGGGACGCTACCTCAATTTGTCGAGTTCATATGCCGCGCGAATTTTGCTTTCAGATGGTGTTAACTGATTGTCTGACTTTTCCGTTTTTCTTCTTTCGTTTCAGGTTTGTATCGTTGAAGGCGTCATAATGGTGGCTACATTTCCTTGTTCGAAGCTGGCAAACACACAGGATCTATTAGCTGATTAGAACAGTTTCAATCAAGCACGCCATACCGTGGTTTATGCAGCACCAGTTTGTGCATTCTAGTTCAACACGCCGAACACGTAAGGGTAGACAAATAAATAATATTAATATACACTTAATATTATTGCTACGGTTGGCTTGTAGAACCAGGTGCCGAAGGCAATAAGGGATTGGGGAAGCAACTTCATTTCATTATAAGATCATGCTTGCTACCGAGTCGAGGTGTGGCGTGCTGCAAAGAGGAGGGCAAACTCCTCGGCAGGGCCCTCCAAGCCAGCGGTGGCAGTGCCGACGCAAGCATGCTTTATTCCAATCAATGTAATGACCACGCATAACAAGGAAAGTGGTACATATTACTTACTGGCCCGACGATGATGACTGCAGATTATGATGAAATGATGAGTGGCTTGCCGTGCTATTATGGCGTTTCAAGTGCCAGGGCAACCGAACAAGGAAAGTTAAATACAGAGTTTTGGATGAAAACAAAAAAAAAGTTAATATCAAGTGACGAAATTTGCACAGTGTGCAATTTATATTTCAACTTTAAGCTGATACCCACGTACATTTCCTTTCACACTAATCAAGTGTAGCAGGGAGATTCAGTATGAAATGTCAATATGCTCGTGCCGATGATGTTTACTTTTTAAGTGATTCAAATAGAAATGAAGGCAGTAAAGATTCTTACGAATGTTTTCCCATCGGAAATGCTTTTGTAATTAATAGGTTATAAGTGCTGCAATTTCAATAATTGAGTTTTAAACAAACTAAATCTGTCTAACAACCAAAGTTTGTTTTCTTTCCGTTTGCCGATTATAAAAAGATGTTGACTATTATCTGCACATTTTTTCAAAATAGAGCAAATTACACGTTGAATGATGATTTATAAACTATTTGCTATTGATTCTAGTAGCGTCTAATTTCTACTCCAGCATCCATTTTCACACTATCCCAGGTCATCAATGAGCATTACTAATACATTGCAAAACTAAGCTAATCAGCATTTAAGTCACCTCAAATGCTACTTAAAAACTACTTTTGCAAAATATATGGCTACTGTAATGCTTATTTGCAGCTGGTTACTGACAAGACAAGAAGAATTCAAATAGTACTTGGGACGTCAATTTACAAAAGCAATGCAGTCCAAAAGCTAACATATAGTAACCGCAAGTTGAAATTCAAAAAAGCTGATATACTGCAAATGCTAATGCCTATTAGTTATCTGGAATGATTGTTGGTTTTAGACTGTTCTATTTTCATATATGTAAAACTGAGGAGATGACAACACTATTACGGAAAACTCTATTAAATATATACTAGCCCAACCTCATGTTTTGTTGTCTTGATCTGCGTCCCGGTGGATCTCCCTTGCTTGAATAAATAGGAACGTTATACAAACTTAGTGAGCGTTACTTTAATTACTTTACTTTAACTTTAAACCCTCCCTTACCTAATTTTCCACTCTTTCCCCTTCACGTCTTGTCTCGCCCTAGAGATACTATCTGTGCAGAGTCTAAATTACAGCCACAAAGAATCGCCCAAGTCTTGATTGTTTAGCCAACTGAGTACCACTGACTGTGCTTAGCAACAGGCTTCATTTTGCTCATCTTATGCATACAGTAGAGGCAGAGCAATCTGATTCTCACAACAACGATCAGGTGCTTTTGTTTTCTGTTCAATCGTGTCCTCTCCCTCCGAACGATGCCTGAATACTGTTTTCTCTTACGACCACTCATCTTGCGCGGAAGGAGCACAACGTAGAGCAGAGCTAATCTTTTCTTCGCACACTGGAGACTATTCGCTCCGTGTCCCAAAGAGAACATGCGATAGGCAATTATATGTACTGGAACAATTTGCTCCATGTCCTTGAGAGCATGTATTCGGTAGCGCTTCGGCAGAAAAAGAAAGATGAAACCAAACTGATGCTCACTCGCCGGCAAAGCACTGCAAAAGCAAAACCAAACTTTTCGCATCTGAGAGAGAGAGAGAGAGAGAGAGAGAAAGTAAATCGATTCGTCTTCTGCGCTTTGCCAGTAAAACGCCGAAAATTGAAATTTTTTGCAGAGCACAGCAGGTTAGCAGTCAGGTCTTCAGATGCGGTCGGAATCTAGACGACACTGATGATTGCCGACACGACGATCTTCTCCTCTGTTGGGTACTCTTACCACTGCGTCCATTATTTTGAACTATTGTGGTATGCCCCGCTTTATTATTTTGCTATACGCTTCAAGCTTATCTATCACTTATTAAGGAAGTGACAGGCTGGTAGCTGGAGCGAGACATGCGCCAATCAGGGATGACTAGGTTTATGAACCTAGTTACCCTGAACGGCGACGCAAACCAGATCTCCCCTTTTTGAGATACTGCAGTGTGCGTACTATTTGTGCTCCACAATTGCAGAGCAAGTGTTCCGAGGTTAAATATCATCTTGAAACCATGATTCCGAAGATGATATTTGCTCGGACAATGTCCTGTCGCAAGACCGGTAAGCTTGCTGAGATCTCTCTTATTGAGACTCAGCAACTTTTGAGTAACCCAGGGTGGATACTCGACGTTATATATTTTTAGATTGTTTGAGCGATTGTACAGCCATCCTACTGACCATAACTGTTCGGCTCTCCTTTTGTTTCAGCTCACCCTCCAGCACACAGTCAGAGATCAGGCAGAATGAATCTCTACCCGTGAGTGGAGAGTTGAAGCCACATCTTCGTTTGTCGACTCACAACGAGTCGGCGTGTTGAGGATAGACGAGGATCAAGACTGAACCTCAGCTAGCGCATCGTTCGAGTCCTGTTCCTCCCCTACTCTCCTCTCCGCCTCATTCGTTTCATTGTTTTTTTTTTTCGGCAGAGAGAGCTTGCACGGTAAGAAATCGTCCACTGCATCAGTGACCGGCTTGATGCAGCAAGGGCGAATTGCTGTGGAGAATTTATAGAACTCCCTCCACCATTCATCCCTGGGCACGGGTCGCGTCACACCTTGGATTAGGGGTTTATCCATTCAAGTTTTTACATAAAAGCCATGGATAACAGCTATTACAACCATCTCCTCTAGGGGCCAATCTGCTTTGGTTCCTGGGAGTCGAAAGAACCGTCCTGCAGGCGGAGCGTTTACACTTCAGCCTTCGCATGAATGCCCCCTTCTCTGTCCGCATACAACCCTAGTTTCCACCGGTTGTCCGATTTCCACTAAGGAAGGTATCCCGGAGGTTACCACGAGGAGGTAGAGATAGGAGTTGCTGAATAAGAGGCTGTGGAACCTCATGGTGGTTCTGGAACGCATTATTCAACCATTTACTATCCGACACGACGATGCACCGAACTGTTCAGACAGTTCGTCGTATCGGCAGCACAGTGTACCGTTACTGAGATTTTATATAGAGCGAGGCATTTTCTGATGCTGGGATAAGCGATATTTAAGACCCAGGGGTATTCAACCCCCGCACACACCACTCTTCTCACGAGATGAAATATGAAAAACAAACTTTTTAATGTAAACGCATAGAAAACCATGCTTTTTGTTGTTATGTCAACGATTTACCCTCCGTTTTAAGATGTTGCTCAATACAGATGTATGCGGATGACGTTCAGCTGTATATCCGCCGCCTTGGTCCCTGTTCTCATGAATTGATTAGGATGGTGAACGAAGATCTAGCGAGAATAATGGAATGGTCTCAACGTAACCAGTTGTTCGTCAACCAATCGAAGAGTACAGCAATGTTTCTGAAGAGTCGCCGTAGAAACACAGATCAGACCAACTTTTTGCCTTCTGTCACTATGGACGGGCAAACTATTGAGTGGACAGAGTGTGCGAAGAATCTTGGATTCATTTTCCAGACGGATCTAAAATGGGACAGGCTAGTAAATCAGCAATGCGGGAAAATCTACGCAAGCCTTCGAACGCTCTACGGTTCTGCTTCTGCTGCTCCAACCAGCACACGCCTGAAATTGTTCAAAGCGTTGATTTTACCCCACTTCACATTTGGCGAACTACTGCACGTTAAACCAAGTGCGGGCTCCATAGACAGGCTAAAAGTCGCGCTGAACTCATGTGTACGTTTTGTTTACGGGTTGAACCGCTTCGCGTATGTAACTAAACTGCAGGAAATCCTGATCGGATGCCCACTTGAGAATTTCTACGCGCACCGCTCATGTGTGTTCCTACGCAAGCTGATCAGAACGCAATCTCCGCCAGTACTCTTTGAGAAATTGTTGCCATCCCAAGGGCGTCGGCTACAGAACCTGATAGTTCCTCCCAACAACTCGACTAGCTACTCAAGCTCACTGTTCGTTAGAGGTGTGATAAACTACAACGCAATACCCCCGATTGTTAAACGATCAACTTCTGAAACAGTTTTTAAGAGGGGCTGCCTCGATTATTGGAATCGCAATTAATGTTAGTAGTTAAGTTTTTTGTTAGAGTTAAGTTTTCCATGTACAATACTAAGACATCCGCAGGTAGCAAATTTGAAAAAGGTTTACCTTTACGCTACTGGGTAATAAATAAATACTAAAAATACTAACTTACACGCTTCAAAAAAAATTAATAGCGAATTAGCCATTTTTTATTTGCCGATTTATTTGGAGACAAAAGCCGACTTTGTCATGCATTCAACTGGTATATCCCAAGCAAACGAAATCCTGAAAATAATTTTTTTTATGAAATTGTGAGTGAATTTGCGGTAAAGGATAATTCCTGTAAGGGACGATTCAAATATGACGTCCACCAAGTCCACCAAGTAGCACGGCTCCGCTTCAAAACAAGCTTCAATCTGCGTCGGCGAAGCATGTTTCACTACATCGTGACGATAGCTTTTAGAGTTCATTGTACTTTTCTATCCAATATTTAGTAAAAAGCAAGAAACTTTGATTGCAAATAAATTGAAACTGATGTGTAAATTGATCCTTCAATGTAACCCGTGGTCTATCTAGTTAACATTGATAAATTGTGCCTGACTTTCAAGCGCTGTCAGCTGGAACAATAAGTTCGAAAATCGAAATAAATCAATGAGTGATGAATGACTGAGAAACATATATTTGCTGCCTATGATGAAAAAGCAATTTTTTTTCGACGGATGTCACATTTGCCTACACCCCCTTCCCCACCTTTGTCACAACCTGTCACAAAATTGACACCCCCCTTCCCCCCATAAGCAATGGACGTCATTATTGAATGATCCCTAGCTGATCACCCAAGACCCAAACGGTGCAACAGTTTGGCATAACCACCAGCACTTGTATTGTCCAAACTCCAAACCCTTAGCAATTCTGAAATTTGTTTCAATCAACACCAGAATCTTTTAAATCATTTTATTTCTCTTTGGTCGTATCAAGCAGTTTCATCCGTCTATGGTCCTACCGGTCCATATCTTTCCATATCTTTTTCAACTATGGTCGTACCGAACCTTATACATCATTTGACAATGATCGTATCGAATCGTTTAATTCATCTATGGTCGTATCGTACCGAACCATATTCTTGATTCAACAATAATCATATCAAATCATTTGGTTTATCTATGGTCGTACCGAACCATATACTTCATCAACAATAATCGTACCAAATTATTTCACTTACCGATGGTCGTACCGAACCATATACATCTTTCAACAAAGATCGTACTAAATCATTTAATTCATCTATGCTCGTACCGTACCAGTTTTGGAGGGGTTTACATTTAAGCCCTCCGTTTTTTTTTAAATGGTGCAAAACAGAGGGCTTAAATGTAAACCCCTCCAAAACTGTTATAGTACCCTTTACTAAAAGGCTCAAACTAAATTTAATACGGCACACTTTGAATAGAGTTCAAATTCAGTTTGCGAAAGAAGTTAAATACCTTGGTGTTACTTTGGATAAAAAACTAAATTGGAACTCTCATCTAGATAAGGTCATCACTAAGGGCACAAATGCCCTATGGGCGTGTAGTAAAGCTGTGTGGAAACATGGGGATTACGAGCAAAAACGGTCCATTGGATCTATTTGACAATAGTTCATCTGAAAATTACATACGCTTCACATTCGTATGGAGGCCCAAACTTAATGAGGTGACCCCTCAATAAAAGCTAGGCAAACTGCATATCAATAACTGGGGCAATGAAAAGTACACCATCAGTTGCTTTGGATGCCCTTCTATACATGTTACCATTGCATCAATTTGTAAAGCAACAGACCGCAAGAAGTGCTCTGCAATTCAAACGATATAACAAGTTTTTAGACGGTAATCTGACAGGACATTTAAGGATTCTTAAGGATTTCAGCTTAAACTCCGATGTTACTACGATTGAAGATTGGATGACAACAAAGACAAATTATGACGTTCCCTTCAAAGTGGTTAAATCAAGCCGATATGTTTGGGAATTTGGTGGGCCAAGCTTGCGTCCAAGCTCTATACCGATGGATCGAAGATGGGTGAAAACACTGGAGCTGGAGTATTTGGCCCTGGTATCAGTAAAGCTATACCTATGGGTCACAGTCCAACAGTATTTCAAGCAGAAATTCACGCCACTATTGAATGTGCGAATATCTGTTTAAACAGGAAGTATAGATTTGCAAAGATCTGCTTATTTTCAGATAGCCAAGCAGCTCTAAATGCGCTTAAAGCTTTTACATGTAAATCGAAGCTAGTGTGCGAGTGCATTCTTTCTCTTAGACAATTGACCAGTAGGAACGAAGTAATTTTTTGCTGGGTTCCCGGCCATTGTGGTATTGAAGGAAACGAAAAAGCCGACAGTCTAGCTCAGTGGCGTCCAAGCATAGGCGTGGTGCGAGCCAAATCAGATCGCCCCATGAGTTCGCTAGCCTCAATGACCTCTGGCCATCCTTGCGCATACCGATTGTTCCGTCCTGAATTTCTTTCTTCGTTGTTTGTGGTAATTAAGTTTTCGGTATACTACTTCACCGGGGTCGCGATACATAGATCCCGCTGTTGGGTCTGCCATCTTAGGTATAGCTTGCGGGATACAGCATTTCATATTCAGCCGCCCGTTTGGAGACAGATGCTGTGTGAGCCGCCCCTTACCTGGAGAACAGGCGCTCCAGTTCGCACCTCCTAGCTTAGCTGCTTCAGTAAGTATATGAAGCATTTCCGGGTAAGGCCATCGACCGTCATCATTTGACTTAGATCTGCGTGGAGGCGCAAGGTGGGAGCTTGAAAGAACCAGAGCTATGTTTGACGCTCCTTCCAGGTAACTCTCTCCATTTCATACGCGCATTGCGCATAACAAAATGTAAAATAAGCTGCAGCAAAAGCCGATTTTTAGGAATCACCACAAGATTTAAACTGGAAAGCAACCAGATCTACAATATGCAGGAGGTATTACAATTGAACTGAGTGACCCCTGTGTCATAAAAAAAATATTAAGTCGCGGGCCGTAGTTTGGCCATCATTGGTCTAGCTAGAGAAAGTCTAGCTAGAGTCCCGGAGTGTGCTCTAAGGACCGAAATAAGAACATGGGAAACGTCCATGGTAGAATCAAATTGGAATGCCACGGATAATCCAGACAGGCAAAAATATTCATAAGACCAAGTGCAGCAAAAGCCCGGATCTTATTAAATCTTAGTAAAAAAAGACCTTCGGGTAATTACAGGTCTGTTGACTGGTCACTGCCTCCCTCCCAGTTGGCCTCGAGGTAAGACGCTGGTCTAATAAGCCAGTCGTCGTAAGTTCGAATCTCGGCTGGGAGTGGCTGTTAGAGTCAATAGGGTCGTAACAATGACCCCGCACTGTCCTGCATTCTAATAGCTAGTTGCGAAGTCTGTCGAATCAAAACAGAAAGTAAAATTTCGATAACGGAATTAGCACCCAGGCTTTGACTGGTCACTACCCGAGCATATATCATCTAAAAAAAATTAGAAAAAATGATACTGCTCAATGTCGTTTTTGCCAATTTGAAATGGAAAATGCTGAACAAATATTCTGCAACTGTGGAGCATTAGTAAATCAATGGATGTCAATATTTGGAAAGGGATTATTAGAGCCCCATGATACTTGGCAAAGCGATCCAGGCAGGGTATTAGGCTTTATAAAACGAGGCAAACCTAACTGGGATCGTGTGCTATGTCAACCATTGTCCATCAGGATATTTGACTAGCACCAAATCAAATATGGGTCATACAACTATAGTCCTTATCAATGGACGCAGTAGTAATATGGCTCTACAACAAAGGAAATGGAAAATGGTCGTACCGAACCATATACATCATTCGACAATGACCGTACCGAACCATTTAATCGTTTAATAAAATAGCCTTCATTTGATGCCAAAATCATTAGAACCAAAACAGTGCACTACAGTGGTTAAAAAGTTATGAAATGCACTGGTAGCTAGCAGGGTTGTACCAGGGATTGGCTATAATTGGGGACAGCAGCACTGTCATGTGGAGCGAGGTGAATAAAGTAGAGCAAGCATTGGAGGAAGGGTAAACTTCAAATACACACAAGCACGCATAAAAAAATTATAAAGCTCACTCAATAGCGCTAGTAGCAAAAAAGATATGCGGTGCAGGTTACAGCAAACACCCTGGCGATATTACGATATATCTACAGTTTGGTCGCAGTGATGAATCCACACAAGAAAAAAAGCATAAATTTCGTCGATTAATATCAAATTAATGTAATTTCAAATGTGTTTTTACAGGATTGCTTATAACTTTCAAATCAAACATCCAATCTAAATTTGGAAAGTGAGGAAGTGTCTGATCTGAAGAATGATTAATAGAATGAACTGGAAAATTTCGATATAGACCAAATATATCGGGGTGATGGCAGGTGGAGTTCGCGTCCAGGATCTTTCAGTTGGTATTCGACTGTTTTGTTAACTAAACTACCGCCGCCCGCAATATTAGCTAGTCTAATACCTTGTTTTCTTGTCTTGTTTTAATTGATGCTTTTCGGTGAAAATCGTTTGCAGGAATATGCTTAAAGTTTACGTTTCTGCCTATTTATTTCGGTCATCATCAGAACTATTTGTTATAAGAAAATACAATAGACAGTGTTCTGTTAACACTAAAATATTGACTTACAATTTCATAAACAGTTGAAACGCACAAAATTATTTATTATTGTTATTTGTCACTATTTGTACTTTTCGAAAATATTTAAATATTTTTGGCCACTCTGCTAACGTACACTTAACAGTTTTACATTGACAAACAGGGATGAAATGTCAACTTCATGTGTGCGAAGTTGCCAAAAGCATGCTAATTTTTTTTCGAACGTAGTACCCACTAAATGTAGATAAATGAGTAAATGCTTCATTTGAAAAATGAAGAATTGGGTAAATCTTGATTTTAAACCATAAATATTGACTATGCGAAGGTGAGATTCAAACTCACAGCCCTCAATCTCTAGTTGAGCGCATTAGTTTAACCAATGGGCACTAAGCCGTCTGATATTCTACAATCTAACATCAAGTTTTGTTGCGCAAATCGAACTTTGTCATTCCGCACACATTTACCCAAAGTGAGCATCATTTGTTCGACTCGTTTTGTTTTTGCCACACTGGCTGATAGCTTGATTGACTATTCTGTATTGATAAGCTTGGTTGGCTATTGTGTATTGAACGTCACGTTTTCCTTGTTCCGTAATCGGACATGAATGGTAATGAATTTCAAGGAAAATTCCGAAATACAACCGTACAACATACAGTTAAACAATGTTACGAGTGATACATAAGTAGAAACTTTTCAGGAAATGCAATGAACAGCTTTTGCGTAATATGCTATATTGTTGCATAATCCAGACCAACATTTTGCAGCTCTCTTCGTATGCGCAGAGTATAATTACTACGAAAATCCAGCTTTCCAAGTTTGCATTCATCGTATTGCTCGAACTGGTGTTCATGAAGAAACTCTCTTGTACATGAAAAATTTATATCAATATTTCTTCTGCTGTGGCAACTGACTCCTTCACATAATGAATTCAACTAGAATCTTCAGCGCTGGCTTCGGTGAAAACTTTTTCATCCTTGCCAAGCTGTGAGTTGGGAAAAAAGTTCTTCTGGTTTCTTCATTCGCACCGTATGTGCACGTAAATTAATTTTCAATTTGCACTCACATAAACTAGCGAAACTCATAAACACAGCACGGCCGATGCCTCGCAGTTTGCCGAAACCATAGTACGGGTGTAATTTTTCATTTCTACCCTATAAGTATGTATTGGGGCTTCGTACAAGGCACATAAGTGAGTGTCAGCCGTGGCCTCTCGACTGCTGTTTGCCAAGCAACAACTTCGAAAGTAATCTAACTTGCAATGGAAGAACACTTGTATTCAATTTGATGCTTCTCCCGTGAGGGTTCGGAAATTTCCAGCCAGAGCTGACTGCAGGCACATCCTTACACAGCAGCAGCGGTCAGAACCGGCGTCGAGTGGCGGCGATGGCGCGGAAAAAGTTTCAAGTCTTCAGGAAGAACTTTGAAATTGATCTTATGCTGTGTAGCTTTTTCATGCTCGGTTTATGCTGCTCTGCTCGAATCACGAAAAGTGAGCCGGGCGTCTTCAAAACTATATTTCCGCTTGTGCCGGGAAGCCTTGGCTGACTGAGAGTAACCATTCCGTTCGGTTGAATTTTAACACACGTTAACGAAGTCACAACAAGTAGCATTAAAGTTAAAGCTTTTATCGTGAAAGAAACTTGCCTTGTTTAAAAGTTCAAAATGGCTGTGGTATTATTTTCATTAGTTGAGAAGTTTTTCGGTCGACTTTCTACCACGAACGTTGGAAGAAAGTGTGTCACCATCACCTTATCCGTTGCATATTAGAAATGTCACAACATAGGTCTATGAAGAAAAGGAGGTTTCTCATATATCATATGCGATTTTGATTTGGATTGTTACAAGATTTGAAACCAAAACTAGTAATTGGTTTTACAAAACATGGTGATGGCTAAAGCTAAAATCATTTTTATAAAAAATAGGTATATCATGAAAATATAAAAACATTGGGGCGAGACTTCACAAGTTTCCGTTAATCTATATCAACCTACGTTCAAAAAACCTGCATGAGAAGCTTTAACAGCGTCCTTTTATTAATTAAAAGGAAAAAAGCAATAAATTAACCATTATTTATTTGGGCGTCTTCGAAAAATACTTCTCCACCCAGTTATCTTCGAAGTACGATGGTGGCCTAACAAGCTTGTCGTCGTATGTTCGAATCCCGGCTGGGCAGTGGTTCTGGAGTCAGTAGGATCGTTGCACTAGCCCCGTAATTGTCCTGTACTCTAATAACCGGCTGCGAAATCTGTGTCGATAAAGAAGGGTCAAATCTTAAAGATGTTTATATCCAAGGCTTTGTTTTTTTTTCAGAAGAATATCTAGAAAGATAAGAAAGAGAACAAAAATTAATGTTGCATTTAACTCTACTACAATGTTATTATCTAATGATAGATACGTATTTTGATCCCGACGTGAGATCTTCCTCCGCATCAATACTTAGACTGTTTTTTAAGAATCAGTAAGTTTGCGCGAGCAAAATCATCATTAATTACAACGACAACCAACTATCCATCATACGGTGGAGTCCGATTTGCAATCTTCGCGCTGGTGATACCGAACAACCCAAATCTAATTACCGATCCCATCATGAGAACACGCGGAACGGCCCAGTTGAGAATGTAGTTGGCCTTGAACGGTATACTCTTCGGAACACTTTACGAGAGCGTTCAGATCAGTACCCTCCGGGATGTATTGTTTGTCGGCCTGAAACAAGACGGATGCCATTTATCATCAAGTCAAGTTATGCCGGAATCATCCGAACACATTCATCAATTTTAGCTCTTCATCTAGGCCACGCTTATGCCGCCAACCAAAGCTATTTCCATGCCGGTCGATCCGTGCAAATCGAACCGCACACAGCAGGAAGTCGATGGGCGATTGTAAGGTCCTCTGCGTCTAGGTCTTCGGCGGAGGCCACTCCTCCCCGGCGGTAGGCGCGTTTCACTTCAATTCGATTCGATTCGATTGATGCTTATGATGTGTTTATTTTACTGCAAGTGGGCATTGAGATTTATTTCGCACCATGACTCGGCGCTACACTGGCGTACGGTGCATATAGGTGATGATTCATGAAAATCATTGCGATCGTGCTGTGCGGGTCCAGACTCCGTGGTGGCGAACTCCAAGCTAACTATTGCACTATCGACTATTGCTGCGCCGTAGGCTGATCAAACGTCCGACGTACCACACCGGGCGCTCCTTGGTTATGACCTCTTCCGTGCCAATAGGTGAATAGGACGATTGATTTGATTGAGCAAACATTTACCCGCTCATTATTGTTGGATTGTGCCAGCTTGAGACTAATCGAAAAGGCAGTTGCGGTTTCGCAGCGCGTGAGATACTCGCGACCCGTCAGCGGCATTTGGAGCTGAAAAGGGCACGATCCTCTTGCATGCATTAGCTATTTTGCTAACCAGTCTAATTGGTAATTTTTTCCTAAAGTAGATTTTATAATTAAAAGCAATCTGGATAAAAAAATTCGAGCAAAAAACCGTCAATAAATAATTGCACTTTACGTATAATAATACTAAAGTACTCATTAGTCTCGAAACGACCTCCAAGAGACCGTCTGAGCACCACCCATTGTGTCCCCGTACGTAACCCACTGGGAGGACGCGATGAAAATCACCTCAATTAGATTATTATTTATTAAACGCGACTGTATGTGAACCCGAGCCCGCGAAATAAACAAGCAACCCGCGTTGTTCGGTGATTGTATTATGGTTTTTAAATGATTTATTTAATTACACCTTACCTCCAACATTGCCAGCTACCAAGCTTTTAACCCAAGCTCGCACCAGCCGCGGAACAGCACTAAGTGCTACTCCTGCCTTTGCCAGAGCAGGCGGAATGATGATGATTAATACCATTCGGCAGGGTTAAACCGGTAGTGGTGAGCTTTTCGAAGAGTCGTTTCCGTCTACAGCCCATTGTTGGGACCTCTCATTGGTACGCTTTCTGCCTTTTGCCCGCCGCGCACATTCTCACCCAAATTCAACCGTGGGTAACCATCCAACAGCAGCCGTCCGGGCAACTGGTTGTGCATTTCAATTAAACTGATTGGATGATGAGATACGGTCGGTTGAATCTCGATACCGAATCAACCTCCAACAGTGACAGCATCACGCTGACAGCCAGCGACTTCGCGATAAAAAGCTCCAAAGGCTTAAGTATACTAATGCCGCTGATTTTACCTATGATGGGCGGAGAACTACTTAAAGATTTAGCAGTAATCCAGTTGTATTTCGCAGAGTTTGAATTACATTATTTGTTTGATGTTTCAACTCAGTTCATCGCTCTTCATTTAACTTATCTTTGTGTGATTTGAACAAGATTTAATTGCGCCTAGTATTATATCTTCTATTGAATGATGCAAACGCTTTAACGCTATAAGTTATCTGGTTAAAGGAACTTGAATGGTCATTACGCACAAATGACGAAGTTCTTACAATCAGGAAAAATTCATTCTACATCTACCGCCGCTTTGCAAGACTGAACTACTGATATTAATTAGCTTTGTGAGTGTAAACTTAACTGTTGTATCCAAGGTTGAATAAATTGGAAAGTACTTTTGAAATTGTGTATTGTATATTGTATATAGCTAAATAATATAGGATCACATCCGAACTATTTTATTTCTACTTTGTTTAGAAAAAAACTCAATATTCTAAACATTTTTCTAATCAACATTTACTTTTTGTCGGATAATTTAATAACAGATTCAACATTATTAAAAGTAGCGAATCAATAATAAACTTGGGATTAAAACTTCATCAACTCGTACGTTGATGCTGTTTTTACCAAGCCTTTCTTCCTTCCTTCCTTTCTTCTAAAAATTGCAAAGCAAATTGGAAGCAAAAATAAATCCATCTTGATCTAGACTCCAATTTCTTCAACAGTCTCAGAGTCCCAACCCAGGCAAGTGGCAACATCTCAGATATAAAATTTTCCTCTGACGCGCGTCCCGCTTGGAATTTTTTGACACGACGCAACTCTTTCGAACCGCTGCTAATATACCTACTACTAAAACGTGCGCGGACTCTGAATCAAAGTCACCGAAGTTGTTACTGAGCAAGTGCAAATTGATGGAGTATACACAGACCTAAAAGCCGCTATTGTTCGGATTGATGATGGTATTCGGCTTGCAACAAGATTTGCTAAACTAAGCATTTTCTCACCGTTTTGCAAGTGGTTACACTCCTATCCAAAAATTCACCCATTCTGCAACACATCTTTTCTTCTCTACCACCTGGCTGTAGATTACGACTGGCGGCAAAAAAATGTTTTCAAGATGATCCCGATTCGCGGCTGCAATTCGTCGTTTCACTTCGCGGCTTACATCGTTGCCACATGTCACGAGTGTATATAAATAATAAATAACCGAAGTATATAAATTCCTCCACTACTTCATATCGTTCCCCATCTAACTCCACCTCGGGGGGCTCCATAGTCGCTAGGTTAAAGAGTCTGCTTTGACAAGCGAGTGGTCGTGGGTTCGAATCTTAGTAGAATCAAGCCATTCGATGTCAAGTGACTTTAGCATGGGTTTATTCTCAGGCCCCTACATTTACCCTTCCTTCATGCTGAAATCTATATTTACCCTCTGAAGCATCTTGACAGTGCAAATGTCCCTCCTTACAGTTAAGTGTACTGGTCAGAGGCACGAATGAGTTCTCGCCAGGGACGGCTATAATATGGTATAGTACTGACGGCTAGGAATAAATGGGTAAAGTAGTTCAAGCTTTGAAGGAAGGGTAAACCCCAAAACACACAAGCACGCATAAAATTTAAAAAGCAGATCGCTCATTCAATAGCGAATATAGCAAAAAGAAATGCAATGCGGGTCATACAGCAAACACCCGGGCGATATCACAATAGATCAACTATACTGGTCGCAGTGATGAGTTCAGACATGAAAAAAACATGAAGTTTGGTCTTCCACGTTCCCTGACAGCAATCACGTACTTCGTTTTGGCGGTGTTAATAGTAAGCCCCAATCTCGCCGCTTCCCTTTTTAAAGGCCTGAAGGCCTATTTCACTGCTCTACGGTTAATTCCGATGATATCGACGTCATACGCAAAGCCAAGTTCCATTCCTTTCCACGTTTGCTATTCGTATTGCACCTTCCACGGCGATGTTGAATAGCAGGTTAGAGAGTGCTTCCCCTAGCTTCAGTCCATCCAACGTCACGAAAGTAGCTGAGGTCCAGCGTCCAGCATCCAGCGTCGCACGAATCAGCGTAACTAGTTTCTTCGGAAAACTATGTTCTAGCATTATCTGCCACAGCTCAATTCGTTTGACTGATTCGTACGCCGCCTTAAAGTCCACAAACAGATGACGTGTCTGCAAGTTGTACTCTCGGAACTTGTCTTGTTACTGACGCAGGGTAAACATCTGATCCGTCGTGGAGCGACCCTCGCGAAAACCAGCTTGGCACTCGCCAACGAAAGACTCCGCTAACGGTCTCAGTCTGCAGAACAGGATACGGTAGAGCACTTTATAGGCATAATTGAGCAATGTAATTCCTCAATAATTTTTACACTCGAGTCGATGCCCCTTTTTAAAAATTGGGTAAATGAGGCCATCCAACCACTCCTCTGGCATTTGTTCTTCCTCCCAGATCCTAGCAATGATCCGGTGGATTGCTTCGAACAGCCGCTCGTTTCCCGCTTTTAGAAGCTCAGCCGGGATACCGTCCTTCCCAGCAGCCTTACCGTTTTTCAGCTCACTGATTGCCTTCTTAACCTCCTCCTGTGTTGGTGGCACCACAGCTTGGCCATCGCTTACAATTCCTATCCTGTCCCTGCTGATCTTCGCATTTACCTCTCCATTCAACAGTGTCTAGGGTAACCAACGTATTTTAGACCCTTTCAGTAACTGTACATAATTTGGACACTTACAGCAAAATCAAATGGAAGTGTCCAAATTATGTACAGCTGTTGATGGGGTCCAAAATACGTTGGTTACCCTAGTAGTTCCACCTGGCTGCTACCGCCGTTTTGTCGGTAAGCAGATTGCCAGCACTATCATTGTACATCACAGGCATGGTAAAATTCCTGCATCTCACCGTTTTTTGGAAACTCCGTGTGTCGTTACTGACGGTGTCCTCTGCACCGGCGAGCACGTGCTCCTCGTACTCGCGTTTTTGTAGACGAAGGGTTCTTTATTCCGCAGCTCTATTCTCTCTGTGCCTCTCTCTGTTTTGGTGCGTTGCCGCAGTGAGCTTGCGACTCCTGGCCTGGTTCTTTTCACCTGTCAACCTTGGCACTCGGGATCAAACCAGCTGTTACGCTGTATTCCATGCGTCGTGCCTACCACCTCTCTCGCAGCTGTTTCGATGGTACCATGAATGTTCCTCCACAGCCCATTTATATCTTCTTCCTTCTCGAGTTATGAGGAAATTTGTATATCATTTGTATGGGAGCCCCCCCCTCCTAGAAAAGATAAGGGGTCTCAATTCATCATAGAAAAAATTCATGCCTCCAAAAACACCCACATATAAAATTAAGTTATGCAGAAATTTGTGTTTCATTTGTATGGGAGCCCCCCCCCCCACTTTTAGGGGGGGAGGGGTATCTAACCATCATAAGAACCTTCATTGGCCCTGTACATACCCCTATATCCCAATTTTCACGCCGATCGGTTCAGTAGTTTTCGATTCTATAAGGAACATACGGGCAGACAGACAGAAATCCATTTTTATAGGTATAGATTTATATGAGAGCCCCCCCCCCCCTCTTAGTGGGGAGAGGGATCTCTACCCACCATAAGAACCTTCTCTGGCACCAAAAACCCCTACATACAAATTTTCACTCCGATCGGTTCAGTAGTTTTCGATTCCTTAAGAAACATAGGGCAGACAGAAATCCATTTTTATAGGCAGAGATTTGTACGGGAGCCCCCCCCCCTGTTAATGTGGGGAGTGGTCTTTTGCCATCAAGAGAACCTTCTCTGGCCCCAAAAACCCCTACATACAAATTTACACGTCGATCGGTTCAGTAGTTTTCGATTCTAAAAGGAAGATAGGGACAGACAGACAGACAGAAATCCATTTTTATAGGTATAGATTGGTATCCTCCCAGTTGCCCACGAGGTACCACGCTGATCTAAGAAGCCAGTTGTCGTGTGTACGAATCTCTGGGAGTGGTTGTTAGAATCAATAGAATCGTAACCAGTTTGTGAATAGTTGTGGCCCTGCAATTGTCTGTCAAATGCCCGTGAAAGCTGTCGAATAAAAATAGAAAGTCAAGTTTCTAAAAACGGAATGTAACACCTAAGTTTTGCTTTTTGCTTTGACATTATAGACCCCTATTTCTTCAAAAGCAAAGAATACAATACGATTGCTGTCAGTGCTATTGGAACATATTAACGAACTTTTCTTCTCAATAGCTGATCAAATTGATGGCGATAGCTTTTATTCTTGCTTGCTTGGTCAGGCAAGTTTTCCTGGCTGTAGAATAACGGCAATGCCTTGCGTGAGTTATTTTCATTTATGAATGACGAAAATTAAAACGATTAGTCGACATTGTCTTCTTCGTCGCACGAAAAAACGTAGGAAATTTGGCTGGAAGGACTTCTTTAATGATAAAAATCATTTAAATAGATCTCAGCTCATTTTGATTGATCGCATGTTTTGCATTGTGTGTCATAAAAATTCTGATATTTTTAATAATTTGTGTTGGATAGGACGGGAATAGGCAATTACGACGATGTAGCAACATACCCTAACACCTAAGTTTTGCTTTGTGCTTTGACATTATAGACCCCTATTTCTTCAAAAGCAAAGAATACAATACGATTACCGTCAGTGCTATTGGAACATGTTAACGAACTTTTCTTCTTAATAGTTGATCAAATTTATGGCGATAGCCTTTATTCCAACAAGATAGTGCAACATGCCTAGTTTTAAACGACTCCACTTTACTGTTTGACTTGTAATAAGTTTGTTATTAATGCAAGATACGGAAGTTTGCGATATTAACCCTCTAACGGGTAAGACCGTCTGTTTCATTTATTTCATTTACATGTATATATCAACAGACACAGTTGCCCTAATGATAAAAGAGTCGTCTTAATATTAAAATAATTTTTGTGCGTTGCACGTTACGGGACACATGATAGTCGAAAACGGCTGACACTCTGTTGAAAACTTTTTGCAAGCCTATAATTGCACTGTTAGCACCATAGTTAGTTCGTCGGTGCGGTAGACGTAGTGTTGGAACCATCCTTAAAGTTCTGGAGGGGGCGTTTATGTTTATCAACTGGAGGATGTCTGGGCAGTCGATACGGGCTGTTAAAACGTCTGCGACAGTCATTGCACGAGAGGTATCGCGGCGAAGCTGGAGTGTGTCGAGTCGGAGAAGTTGACAACGTTCCTCATAAGGAGTGACCTGCATAGGTTGTCTCCAAGGTAGAAGGCGTAGAGCATAGCGAACGAATCTACGTTGGATATTTTCGATCCGTAAAACAGCGTTGTTGTAGTGTGGATTCCACACTAACGAGCAATATTCGAGAGGAGATCGCACTAATGAGCAGTATAAGGCAGTAAGGCATTGTATGTTTCGGAATTCTCTTGTCATGCGAATAATTAGACCGAGCATTCTAGAGGCTCTAGACACAATGAATGACATGTGCTGTTTATAGGTGAGATGGCAGATACTGGACGCCTAGGTCCTTCACGTGATCGACTCGTGGGATCGGAGTTGAATTAAGGCTGTAATCAAAGTTCAGCGGCTGCAGTTTCCTGGTAAACGTCACTACTGAGCATTTTGATGGGTTGAGTAGCATGCGGTTTAGTGCACACCAATGCGCGAAAATGTCCAGTTGTTTCTGGAGGAGATGGGCATCGCCGATGCAGTTGATTTTCGAGAATAACTTCAAGTCGTCTGCAAACGCCAGTCGCGGGCAGTCGAGCAAGTTATGTACATCATTAAAATAAAGCAAGAAGACCAGCGGACCCAGATGGCTGCCTTGTGCAATCCCAGACGAGGCGGAGAATGGATCCGAGATCTCCTGACCGATCCTCACACGGATAGTTCGTCCTGTCAGATAGGATGTAAACCAGTTCAGCAAGCTCCCACAGAATCCGAGGCGGTCCAGCTTGGCGACGGCAATACGATGGTTGACTTTGTCGAAGGCAGCGGAGAGATCAGTATATATTGCGTCAGTTTGCGAACGTTCAGTGAAGCTATCAGTCACGTAATTAGTGAAACAAAGCAAATTCGTAGTGCAGGATCGCTTTGGGAGGAAACCGTGTTGCTCGTTGGCTAACGTTTGTTGGCAATAGGAGAAGATTGGCTCGATGATTACTAACTCGAACAGCTTCGATACAGCACATAAGGCTGATATTCCCCTGTAGTTATCGACTTTGGTTCGATCTCCCTTTTTGAAAACTGGGAACATATAGGCTTGTTTCCATGCTTCAGGAAAGCGTCCGCTGGCCAGAGATAGGCGAAACAGATGTGAGATTGGTGCAAGCAAACCGGTTATACAGTGTTTTATAAGTGTTGCAGGAATTCCGTCGGGGCCGGGAGAACTCGAATGCTTCATTTTGGCAGTTGCAGAGAGTACAACACGGTCGTCGAAATCAATAGATGAGATTGCGCGACCGGTAGGAATAACATTGTTAGCAGCAGTGTCGATTTGACTTGAAGTAAGTGTTTCATTACAAAAGACGCTAGAGAATTTCGTTGCAAAAAGTCTACAGATTGCGGGAGTATTATCTGCCGTCTCCCCGGCAAACTCTAGGGTAGTCGGTAGACTGGATTCTTTACGTTGCTGGTTGACAAATTTCCAAAATCGCTTGGGGTCGGATTTCAGTTTAGCTTCCATACGTCTCGTGTAATTGCGGTGACAGCGGCGACTAAGACGTCTATATGCATGGTTCAAATGTTGATAATGTTCGCGTAGGTGAAGATGCCTGTTCGCGGAAAGTTTCCGGAAAATACCCCTTTTTACAGTTTTTAGTCGACGTAATTCCGGTGTTTGCCATGGAGGATGTTTAGAAGGCGTGCTCCGTGATTTAGGCACAAAGCGCTCGATTAGCTGGTTCATTAGCAAGGAGAATTCGCTGACTGCAATATTAATGTCGTGTTGAAGTAAGACTATCGACCAGTTGAAGTTTTGTAATGCAAGCAAAAGTCCGTTGTAGTCGGCTTGACGGAAATTGTAACTAGATGGAGGAGGTGTTTCGTGGTAGTCAGGTCTTTGAGAGTTGTGGAGGGAGAGAACCAGTGGAGGATGGTGAGGTACGAGCTTGACTAGAGGGACGGGAGCAATCGTCAACCGAGGAGCAGATTCACTGGCGGAAACGAAGCATAAATCTAAACAGCGTCCATTTTCATTCGCGTTGCAGTTGATCTGAATCAGATTTGAGCAGCTGTAGCCGTCGAGCAGGTCGAGAGCGCAGGTGTGAAATGAAGAATGGTCAGGATCCGGGTAGGTAAAGCCGTTCCGAAAGGCGCGCCAGCAAATGTTAGGAAAATTAAAATCGCCGATAATGACTATTTCATCGCGCGGTTTTGCTTTCGCAGCTATCATCAACACTGAATTGAGATGGGACTCGATCAGCGTTTTGTCACGAGTACGATCGGGTGGAATATAAATGGTCTGTAGACGGCCTTCGCTTTTGGAGCTCCAGAGCCGCATATAAAATTGATTTTTAATTGGCATTACGCGAAATGTGTTCAGAACAGATTTCTTGACATTTTGATACTAATATCATAACATTCTGACCATGCATTCAAAAGTTATCATCTTTCAAAAACAAAAATTCCGAAAAATTCCAAAAATAATTAATGCGCGAATATTCTCTTTTTTTCTTTTGAAGGAAAAGGACATCTAGAACAAAATGATTGACCTAAAACATTTTTCTATGATTAAATTTCATGCATTATTTTAATTTTGTAATATATCTGAATTGAAAAAATATCTGGGCAGAGCGTTAGACATGAAAAAAGAAAAAGAGAAATTGGACTTTTTCTTACCTGGCGCTCCTCCAGATAATAATTTTTGCATGAAAATTAGAACTTAAGGTTTTTTTGTGTGTACTTTCATGATAAAATAGTCATTAGCTTGATCGCATCGTTTTTACGGTGTTAGAGGGTTAATTATGACTATCTTGGCTACTGCTGAGATACTGCCCCATATTTTATAATCGTGAACACTGGCATGTCTAAAATGAGGCATATTGGGGCACGTGCGCCAGTTTTTCTTTGAGGTTCTATATCGAATGCTATGATTTGCGGATAATATCATATGTACCATTGAATCACAGTTCTCTATTTATAGGTTCATACCCAGGTAACCAATAAGCATTAACATTTTTCCAACGCCAAAAAATTTTATGACATTTTGCACACATGCAGTTTACAGGGTGAGTGGTAACCCAGATAATACATGATCGTAATAGAAAGTCTACATTAAGTCGTATGCATGTCAATTTTACATTGGAATGATAATAATGATTAGAGTATGAGTATGTTTTGCATTCGTGCGTGGTGCGTGTCCTCATATACAACTTATGGTTATGAATTATAAAGCAGTATAGATGATTGTAACATTTAGTTATATCTTAAGCGTATATTGCGGAGTGTTCCAAAAGCTGTTGTATAGAATGCAAGGCGGAATTACAAATGATTGTTACACTTTTTGCGTTTTTTTGCCACTTTTTAGGACACTATTTCGAAGAAACAAAATCCGGAAAATCGCCCTCACACCAGCTTATGTAGCTTTCACCTGGTGAGACAGTGCAGAATCTTGTTGGAAGCAGTATGGTGCATTCTTGTTTGGGTTTTTTGACTGACGATGGGAAACAAATGGTTCTTCAAAACATTATCGTTGAATTATTTAGTTTGATTTTAACACCAGGTTTAATGAACAGCAGTTTGTCCTGAGGAATATCCGAAAAATCAGAAATATGGTGATCCTGTAGTAAGAACATTTTTCCGTCCGGAAGCAGAATTTCACGATTATCGCGCCGCATGATCAGCTGCCGACATCTTTCGATTCTGACCTTCTGCTTTTCTGTCATAACGTGGATCAATCAAAGATTATCTTACAAAATACTCTTCGAGGTTGACTGCGAAATTTCATCCCACGCAATGTACTCGTTGGTTTAAGCACAGCCAACATCCTTCCTTATCCTTCATACTGATTTATTCATTTCCCAACAATGAAACCTCCCAGATAACACAAGATCGTAATAGAAAGTTCACATTAAATCGTTTTCATATAAATTTTACATTGGAATTGTATAATGATTAGAGTATGTCAAAACAAAGTGAACAATAAGTTGTTTTGCAGTCGTGCGTGTCCTCATATACAACTCATGACTGTGAATTATAAAGCAGTATAGATAATTGCAATATTTAGTTTATATCTCAATCATAAATTCAGGAGTATTAAGTTGCGTGTTATAAAAACCGCTATATAAAATGCAAGATAGAATTAAAAATAATCGTGAAAATTTTCGCATTTTGGTACATATATGCTCTTATCTGACGTGAGATATAACTTTTTCGTTCAGATACGATGTCGTATTTCTCAGTTGCAATCGAGATATACAAACCAAATGGTTTACTGGGCTCCTGCCAGGGCAAGTTTATAAGAGTGGTACTCCGCACTTTCTGATTCTGGAGAGTAAAATTTGTTAAAAGGTAGTATACAATATGGAAAAACACCGACACTCAAGCATGGATAATAAGCAGTGCACTCAATCAATAGCGATACTGCAAAAAGTACGAAGTGCGGAGTACAGAAAAAAATACCTGAACGATATCGCAATAGATCGACATACTGGTTGCAGTGATAATTTCCACACAAAAAACTTATGTGTTAATATGTTTTTCTTTAATTTGGTATTCATTTTGTACTGATCTGTACTTTGTTGATCCAGTGAATTCGAAATTTATCTTGACTTTACTTGGTTTTGTTTCAGATTAGGGTTAAGGTGATTTGAGCAGCGTTGTAACTTGTAATTGTATCTCAGTTTGGTCTAACTTCGTTTCAATTGTGCCTAATTTTATTTTAATTTTTCCATTTGCCTAAGGATGTTTTTAAGCTTTATCACTGTGAAACTTCATGTGGTAGCATTTAGTTTAGCTGTTTGTCTTATCAAAACTAAATTTTACACTGAAGTGATAAAAATAAATAGACAAAAAAGAATAAATTGGTTTCTACTAATACAACTAATAGAATACAAGACTGAGCGCACAGACGAACTGACATGACACTTTTGCCTGTACTAGAGCTCAGTTTTAATCGTACTAGAACTCACAAGCAAGCAATCACCTGCTTACAAGCGAGCGTTCGCTTATAAATGTCAAACAAAAGAGATGAACAACGGTACGGAATACAGATTTATTGCAAAGTCAATTTGTTTCAAGTGAATCATAAATCACAACCCAGAGTTTTATCGAATATTCCACAAACAGAAATAAAATGTGGTGAATGTTGACGATAATATTTCCATTATATTTTCTGTAACGATTTCCTTTGCGTGTGCGTAAACCGGACCTAAACCTTTCCTAGAAATGAATCATCTGGGATATTCTCATTCTTACCCAGGGGTTTAATCTTTGTGATTGTTATTGTCTATTGACCATTGTTCCATGGCAATGCCTAGGCCTAGCAAAGGCAAGTAATTCTTTTATTTCTGGTTTAATCTCATCAACGAATTTGATCATTAGCAAAACCCTTTAAAATAACCATGAACGTCTCATACTTACTGTGGAACGAACAAATTTCAAGCTTACTTCCGCCTAAATCTTGACGTAATTTGAGCATTTGGATTCCTTCAAATTCAGGTAGACATGAATTGTTAAAACATAAAAGAGGGGGTCATAATGGTACATATAAATCATTAGTGGAATAAAAGTGGATTTATATATAGCTTATCCCCTTACTCTAACAAATTGTGGAAGTCATAAGCAGTAATTTGATTATTTTAAGCTGTAATTTGTAACAAATCAATTTCATCCCAATGCTCAACATTGAGCTCCATTCCAAAAGGTTCCCCTACTCGAACGGACTGGCTACAAGGCTTTAGCTAGCAGTATTTGCGAATCCTTTTCAGGCAAACAGTATCCACCTTACAACGCAAACATTTCACTTTAAAAATAAAAGAGAATGTTCTCAAGTTTTTTGCTTTGCGCTAGGACAACCACCGACAATCTGATAACGAGAACATTTTTCTTCGCTGAAATAAATTATTTATTGGCGCTTTTCATGAGCGCTGAATAGAGCGAGGTTTGCAAACAATCGCGGCATCCGATGAGCGGCGTTGAAAGCTTAACTTTGCCGGCTTCCTGGTAGGACCGCGCCGTCGGCTCGAGGCGGTCTATGAGTTCTCAGCAACTCAACGTTAAAGGTCATGGGGCAGCATCTGACCAAAGTGCTATCGTTCCTTGTATGACAGTGGAAACCGCCATGACACGGATTTGCGATGTCCTGGTGCTTTTGCTCCGCACTGAACCGAGCAAGACTGTGTGAAGAAAGAGTTTGTCATGTTTGGTGAAAATCTCAGCGGGTGAAGTTGTTTCTGTATTGTATGTTGTATAGAGCGAAGGGAAGCAACATAGCCCAGCGCGGCGCATTTTTGTATCTCGATCTACTTCGTGGCTGTGAAAAATGAGCGGACAATAAGTCTTGAAGGAAGATTAACGACATAATAAAGTAGATGCCGGGGGATTCTCCAGTGTGTGGCATTAGGAATGGTTGGACAAACGACGGTGTTGCAGCGCGCCCGCGTGCACCGAACGCCTAGCGCGGTCCTGAATGAATACGGGGGTGGATCCATGGTAGTTTCCGGTCCACGGATTTACAGTTAGCTTCCGTAGTCACCGACAACCGGCTTCGCACTGGCAGCGCGGACGAAGAAGAGTTAATTTGCACTGATAACGACAAAGTTTTCATCCGCTCGTTTGGCTGCAGACTCAGCAGCATAATAGTGGTGGGCGGTTCTGATTATACACTCTCCAAAGGCGGACCAGCAGCATGCGAGTTTTCCTTTGACGCAGGAAACATTACGCTCTAATTGATTCCGTAGAGATTATTTTAATTATGTAGCCTCGTTAATTGGACCGTTTTGGAGATATACAGCATCTGCGATGCGTTCGCAGTGTTTAGTTTCGCGACGAAGCTTCTTTCTCACAGACTTCTCCGCTGTCAGGCAACCGTGAGACCACGAAGAATGATACCATAATTTACCAAACGTAAATACGTAGTTTATTTTAGCGCAGCTTATATCTAGGTGAATAGAGACGGTTCCCAGCTACTTTTGATATGGCATTTCTTGCAAAACATCAGACCTCACTATCTAATTAACTATGAGAATGAGTGTTTTTTTATTTTTTAGGACACGCAATAACGTGTAATCAAAATATGTAAAATAATTGTAAAAACATGGAAAGGAAAACATGGAAAGGAAAACATTAAGTCAAAAAGAACGCAGGACTTGGCTGACATAGTAAAGTAAATTCCACCCAATGCGGGTTATAGAGGATGGGATTAACACTTGTTTTTTTTCGCTCCTCAAAATTGTTTCGCGGATTGACACCTTTCAATAACAGTAAACCCGGATTTTTTCTTCCGAACGTTGCCTAGCAGCGACAATATCACTGTACGTCACTCGGCATACGTATCGAATGTCTGCCCATAACCAACGTAGACAATCCTGTGCGCTGCGCTGCTGGCAGGACATAATAGAGGCAGCGAAGTGGCTGTCTCCGAAAAGGTTGCCATAGATGACGACGAGCGACATGGCTTGAAGTACCTAGTCCTTGAAAATAATGAACTTTCAAATTAAATTAGGAGTCATTGGCATCCTATGCGCTGCCAAGAAAGGAAACAACGGGGCAAGCCGATTTGGAGGAGCTGCTGAGCTGTGAGATCGCATTTCGCCGATGTGAGATTTGACGGATGGAGATTGCAATCGAACTAAAAATAGTGCTTATTAGCACATTTGGTTGTTAAATGAGAAATGTGATATTATTTTGCCCATTTATGGGGGTTTAAATTGAAGCGACAAACATCTGGCATGATTGATACTAATGCGACGGTTTTTGACCCGGTGGGAGTAAAATAATTTATTAAGGAAACTATCCCCGACGAACGGCGCGATTCTTTACTTTGCACAGGTAATATTTTTACACTGGCAGTAACAGCATTAAAATATCTCACCACAATATTTATCGCAAGTCAGACCGCTTCTTCGACTGGTTCGTGGTGCAAAAGCCACGAGCGATGATTTATGTAGCCAACATTCACCGGGTTTGTTTTATGATGCAATTAAAGCGTTATAAATATTTTCCACTCCCTTGATGTTCTGCGGTTTTCTATCCAATGGCAATGGTGAGGTCATACAGCACTTAGAAATGTTCGGAAAGACAAGAAATTGTCACATCTATCCAGCAGCCACTAAGAGATTTGGCCACGTTAAACTTGCATCATTAGGTTGAACTTGGGTTGAATGGCAACAAGTCGCGTAGCGCAGGTCCCAAGCAATTTAAATCCCATCAATTTTGCAATCACTTCGGCTGCTACATGGCATACGTTTACGTCTAGGATGAGCGATAGCTACTAAACTTGCTCCGGCGCAACGTGCTATCATTTGCCAGGATTCAAGTAAAACTACCAACTTTAAACATAATGGCGAAACTTAGCCGCCGGCAACTAAACATACGAACCTGTTGCCTTACTTCGCCTACTTCCAGCACCGTCTGATCGGGGAATAAATCGTCAGAATGCAACCGAAGTACACAACGCATCTGAACAAGGACTGCGAACATTGTACCTCTGGGAACTGGATCCTTCTGACAGACAGCGACAGTGACGATGGAGTCAATTCAACCTTAGCAGACATCGCGTGTCTGGCTTTCTCGACAGGCTCGAACCGACTTCTCGTCCATTGATTTTCCGTTGTGCCAAAGGATAAATTAGTTTCCTATACCTACCTACAGACTATGTATGTGAAACGAAACAAATTGGTAAAGAGCAAACGTTTGCCGCTTCATTTATTAGTTTGACTGGACGTATAGCTAAGCTCGTTAAATTTCAAATTGAAATATGTACAAAAACATTATTACTTCCAAAACTTTACTTTGTCAAAAATAGCCTTGAAATGAACTATAATGACGTTACTAACTGCGCTGACTCTTTTTTTCTTTTGAAAACCAGCTTGTTTTATCGGCTACAGTTATTATACAATTCCTCGGTAATCACCAGCCAGTGCGCGCGGTGAAGTGTTTCAAGCCCACTCGAAGACAATGTCATCTCAACGATCCAACGAAATTATATTCAAGTTTGTTTATCGTTTCGGTTGGATTCATTCGGGGATCATTCCAGCGGAACGAACGTCCCTATTATAGTCGCTGGCAACTTGAAGACAACGAAATGAAACAAAAAAAAATGCGACGATTGAAATGTTAATTAATTCCACTGTGTTACGACTTGCAATTTTTTGTCAACTTTTTTTCCTGTTTTTGTGGGATAAGCTTGTCCGTCTTAAAGTATAATTGAGATGAAACATTTTCAATAAAGCAAATATATGAGACTCGTTAGATGACACATGCACCAGAATTAAAGTGCGAAGATCTAAACTTATGGGTGAACAGAACGCAAGGGTTGTAGATTTGATCGATTTCTCAAACTTTGTATAGATTGAATCTTGAAAAAGATTATGCAATATTGAAAATTTTGAAGCAATGGAATTGAAAGGATAATTCATTATTTGACAGGCAAAAAATAATCAATTTAGCTTTGAGCAGGGTGATCCCAAGTAAGCAACTGTGATTTATTGTGTTTTTGGTGTAATTTTCATGACACACATTACTGGATTCGAAGCTGGCTCATTGTAGCATACTGTAAGATTTTGTGCTTTTGCTGTACTGACTCTAATAGCTCTATCAATTCTAAACAGATTTTGATGATTTGCATACTAATCGATAGACCAATCTCTTGTTTTGTTGTCTTGAGCTTTATAATGAGGGCAGGCATTAATTAACTTAATATTTTTTTTTGAAACGATGATTCTACAATTGATGTCACGCCCTGGCAGGTGTTGTGGGTTCAAATCCGGTTATAATCTCTGATTACAGCTTGGTTCGACCCATGCACCTTCCAGCATTGGAAGAAGATAGGAGTCACAACGACAACTTGTTAACCATAGCTACCTATTACCCCCCCCCCCCCCCCCCCTTCCTTACCACCCTTCCCCTTCATTCCCGAAAAAAGCCTTCTTCATTACTTTCCCTTACCATCCCTTTATCAATTGTAGAATCATTGTTTCAAAAAAAAATATTAATATATGCCTGACCGCATTTCAAGGTCATGACTAAAGTCAGGAGTTTGGTCAATTAATTAACTTTTTATAATAGTAGTCTTTACAATAGACGGAGTCCTAGTAACAATTCTAAAGCCACTTAGTTTTACTTGAATTTTATAAAGGTTTTATTGCGGTAATAATCATTACCTCTGGTTTTATAGTGGTATTGCGCAATTCCAAGAGGATACGAGTCCAAACACACTTATAGCTAGCTAGTAAACCATAATAAAACTGTTAATAAGGCAAATTTATTGTCGATGCTTATATTACCACGTTGAAACTTGTTGGTTGCACCATGTCTCTTATAAACTTACCATAAGTGTGGCGTAGCAATACAAAATGGCGGCTGGTTCCCGAGCAGGAGCGAAGAGCAAAATAATATAAAAACAATATCAAACTGTGTTATAATGGTATATTTTGTATATCTATTCATATGGAGACACATTGATAACACATTTTGTTATTGAGTAGATATTTAAAACAGTGGTTGTAAGATGAGTATAATAACTTATTTTGTTATCATATCTTATTTTGGCCTTAAAATGACATTCGATATATTTCATACAATTTTTTTATTGATTAAAGAGATTTTAGATTATAAATATTTAAAAAATGATTTTTTAATATCTCATATACTACTGCATTTGATATCCAACACCTTAATAATACTAAAATATGCTATTCTAAACTCTGAATACAGTCATGTTATTGCTTTGTTATTCAAATAACACAAGTAGTTATTCTTTTGGCCTTAAATGAGTAAAACTTTGATATTATTTTTTGTTATTTTACCAACCATGTTAGCCAAAAGAGGAATTTTGCCAAATTTTGATATGTGTTATTCGATTTCCAATAACACATTTTGATATTATTTTGCTCTTCGCTCCTGCTCGGATTGTCAAACCGCAATAAATCTGTTAGTTTTATAGAGCTATTAAAACGGTAAAATCCTGTCCAAACAGTTTTTTGCTGCTATTATGAAGAATTCTAAAGTTCAACACCAATATCATTTTTTATGCGAGGCCATATTGCCATATTCTAGTATTCTGTCAAAGCTCGCAAACAAAAATTCATCAAAGCAAAGTGTTTTGCAGAAAAAAAGTTATTATGAATCGGTTTTCCTGTCAGAGGTAGCAACTAAAATGATTTTACTACAAATTGAGATTGACTAACTGAATATATTCATTTTGTCAAAACAACCAGTTTTCGAAAATTGCAAAATTTCAATGGCGCGTTGATTCCACCTATCATATCAATATGCACGATAAAATTAAATGCGCACAAACTGCAACCGAACAGAATTGCTTGAAATTTATTAAATATTCTATGGGGTATTTTATTATGGTCGCTATAAACCAAATCGATCAGAATAATCTGACAGTAAAACTTTAACTTTTCTGCTCACGGATGTATTTTCAAGTTGATAAAGCTGGCGAACTTATTTAGCTTTTACCAGAGCGAAAAGCCGAAAGCTTTATTAAATTATGACGATGGCTGTCAAGCAGTGAAAGCTTAACCGGTTTTATTGCTGCTTTCAGCAGAGCGTGATACGACTACTCGAGCCTACCTGATTCTTGCAGAAAATTTGTAAATACAAAACAATTTTTTTGCGTTAATTCCGCACGGAGTGTGGCAAACGGCAGCACCAAGTGCTGTTTGGATGATCACTCACTGGGCGATTTTTACCCAGTGCTGTCGTTCGCTCCCACTCCGGTTTCGCTCATACGCTGTGTGCATATTAGCTGTAGAGGTGTGTTGCCGAATCGCTCTGTGCGACAAGGCATAATATTGGAACATTGGGCGCATAGTGTGAGCGAATGACAGCCCTGACGATGGGCGTACAGCACCACCCACCGCGTTATACAAGTCTTTACTGTAACTCTTTTCTAAGATCTGTCATCACGGTCCTGGGAAGTAAAAGCGTGCATTCATGTGATTGGTTGATTTTTAACAGTGCTTGATATTTATGTATATTCCAATAGTAACTTACTAAATAGGGTACCTTTTTCCGTTCGGATCAATACATAGAAGAGTTTCCGATCGATCGGTGTTAAAATATTTTTTTAAGGCGCTCAGTCTTGTACATTTTACTGTTGATGGTACCTTTTGTGACGAAAATTTAACTTCGCTTACCATAAGCGCAGAAAACCATTTCGATGTGAATTTCGAAATTTGCTTCTTTCTTAAATGTTCGTCCGCTTTGAACTTATCTTTTCCGTTGTAAAACTCCTGTCCTGGGATTAATTGGAATTCAGCTTTGACGTATGATCACAAAAGCAAAGCCATGGGTATAAAATAAATGAGTACAGGACAAATACGGAGCTAGTGCAACGATCCTGAGACGGTACTGTCAAATGAACCAAAATTGTGTGAAGGTGATCGAACCATCCGTAGGAAGAAGTATACTTGGGACAGCGTCATATTACTCCTCATTGTGCAGCCTTAGCACGCCCCTGCATGCTGACCAACAATGACGCCGGTCACCTCCGAATGCGGGTCCTGGTGAGATGGAAAGAAATGTTATTCCAATGCTTGTTACTACTAAGGACCAGGGAATCCTCTGCATCTTCACAAACATTTCGGGCAAGGAATTGTTGTTAGTACAAGGGGGGAGCTAAATAAAAATCCATCTTAATAAACAATGTGATCTATCGAAAGCGAAGCGCGGTTTCGGTGTGGTTTCATTAAAACGTCCGCGAAGTCTCTTAACACCGACTAACTAGAATAAAACCGACTATTAGAATACCTGACTCCTCTTTTATAAACCTAATATATTGGTAGCGAAAGTTATCAACCATTGTTTATTCATCAGTATATAGATCAGTAAACTAAACTACGCGCGCGAGACTGTGACATCATCGTGAATTTAACGCATCGACAACGAGAACTATCCGAGAACGTATTCGTAGACCGCCCGCCCGAAACAACACGGCATTTCTCATAGAACCGAATGTATGGTGACAAAAGCAAAAACTATCCACGCAGTTACCATGAACTATATCAACATACAGCATGGCATGACAATCTTAATACAGCATGACATATAACACAAAATGAAAATCAAATACTTATCTCAGGCTCTTAATGTGAAATTAGTCGTCATCGATTCTGTCAATTTCAAAAGCAGTTTTTTTGTTTGAAGCAAAAATTCTGTTCCAGAAAATATATTCGCTGCGTTCAAGTTGACAAGACAAATGCAGTATTTACTTTTTCACAAACAGAACCCCACTTTTGGGTCCAAAAACTGCTTCCAAAATTGGGCTCTCCGACGAAAAGTTAATTTCCTGTTGATAGATCCAAATACTGGTGTCAGGTCAAAATGGTACGCGAAATGGTTCTGGTTTGCAATTCCTCTTTGTTCCAATAAGAATGAAACACTGCCAGTGTGAAACAGCGCTTCCAGCGACTGCGCTCACGCATACACAAACTAACGCACTTTTCTTGGAAAACCATTGTTCAACCTAAAACACTAGAAACTAACACTATCTGCGTCGGAAACCATGATATTTGATCATAAATAGACAACAATAGTACTCTATTCGTGAGTATATCTAGATCTACACAGCACTGCACTGAATTTTACTGAAAAACAATGCGATTTAGTTCAGAGCACTCACGACTACAACTGCACTCGTACTCTCTGAAATCTCACACATCTCTCCCATCAACAGAGAAAAAATAGTACGAGATATAGCATGACAAAACTCTGCTCGGTGTGAAGTAGTTCTTTAGACATTTATATAAGACAGCCTTATCCACGTAATCCTAAGTCAACCATAGGTCATTTATCGACTATAACCTCTTCAAATTTTTATCACTGAAATATTAAAATTTGGCAAATGAGAAAAGAAATGAGGCGAAACATCGTTTTTTTTTTTGGAGATAATATTTTTCCTGAATTGCTAAGAAAAACTTCTTACTTCTACCTAGGGTAAGGAACGAGTTAAGCAGTGTCACCTATTTTAATCAGTTGAACATAAATGAGCCGAAAATACACTTTTTTATTCATATTTTCAAAATCTTTTGATAGGATCATCTTCACAAATCACTTAACCATACATTTGATTCACACAAACACAATTTACTGGGTTTCCAACAAGAAATATGATGAATTTATGATTTATGATTTATGATGATGATACATTTTTCAGCTGCTCTTCAGCAATCGCCACCTCGCTACTAACGAATCCATCACATTTTTCAGCACTGATTACAACCACTCTAAAAGTCAAGCACTCAATTGTCACATACCATATTATTCAGTCTATTTTTTTCTATTATCTAAGGCTTTGTCACTAGCCGAAAGTTTTATTATTTTCTAACAAAACTGAAAACAAATTCTGAATTGACGGAACCTGTTCACCAGTAGCAGCAGCTGCAGCATAACTGATGAACCATCGTGTTGCCAAGACACTGTCTCGGTTCTGGAAATAAGAATTTTAAGTTTGAAATTAACTGAAACCTCCTATGGTGAAAACGTGGTTCAATACTTTCAAGAGAAATGTATGTTCATAATTAATTTTTCTTTATTAAAAACAACACAAAAGACAGCTTTTTCAATAATTTTCGAAGATTTTCTCAGTGATTTAATAAAGCAACGATGTGTTTCAATGTTATTTGCTTTGACAACACTGTTCTGAGTCGGATCGTTTGTACCGCTATATGTTTACCTCTTTTGTTCTCCCACCATCCTTATGAACAGCGAGTGAGACGTCAAACTCGCAGTTTCCCATAAGAACACCAGAGAATAAAAGAGACGACGAATACTGTAGTCAACTCGACTGCTGATTGATTAAGGATCAGAGCGTCGTTCAAGGAATTAAACCGTTAATAGTTCTCTAGCGCTGTTTCGTAGAGACCTAATTAACAGTGTCTTGAACGACGGACTAAGCTTTCGGATTTACGGCAGTCAAGTTAAAGGTAGGATTGGTGAGAGAAAAAAATAAGACCTGACGGTCGTGAGTTCACGTTTAAGACTAATTTTATTAATACAAAAGTTGAGTTTATATACAAATTTACAAAACTAACCTAACCTATACTCCTATTGGAATCAAAATTCGAACTGGCCTGAAAGGGTGAAAGAGAAAACAACATTTACTGGGTTCCAAATTCCCATAGCCAGCTGGGCCTATATTGCACCTCCACCCGCAGGTCAGAGGGTTCATCGCGCGCGTGCGCCTCGGGATCGTTAATTCAACTCTCATTGCCTGCTCCTTCTGCGGATAACAGAACTCGTCCGTGATAGACGAGGCTTTCGACGGTGCTTCAAAGGTTCCCTAAAATTCTGTTTCATTTCACTTTCATTTACGCCTAGCCACTTTAATACCCTACGCGAGTTGCGTTATCGCATACTAAATCTCTATGCAACCAGAAAAGAAGTTAGAAAGACACGATTACAGTAGGCGGTTGCATCGATTCAATTCTAAATTCGTGACCGAAATTACAAATATGGTTCTAAAAGGTGCACCTGCATAGGTCATAAAATCGGCCCTATTGACATTTTCCTTTCCCACGAGTAGAGTGCTCGATATGCGCGTACGCACCTGAATCAATTATTCTTCTCTGTCTGTTACTTCTAGAACAATAAGCATTCAACTTGACTCGTTTATCCTTTCTCATAGGAGCTAACCCTTGCACCTGCAAGTTTACAATTGTCTTACGCATTGGAATGTAAATATAGAAAGAATAAACAATTGTGCCTAAGCGTTGGTTCATTGACATGTATCTTTCATACTTTCCCTTTCTGAACACCTGTGAACCTGTAAATTTTCGGTTGTTTAAGCTAAACATATTCCAAATTTTATGACTTAAACTCTATGTCTTAAGAGAACAGGTGTGTTCTGTGCGCAGGAAGTGAGTTTACGTAATTTGGTTACAACTTTACGAATCTTAAAGACACTTATTGCATACAACTTCAAATAACGCTCCTTGGCGTCTTTATTCCCACGCCAGTAAGTTAAATCTATGCGAATTGTAAATAAACTTTATAGGAAAATATTTAATTCGATTGAAATGATTAGTACATCCGTTACAAATACCGTTTGCCGAACGGTGCGGTGAGTGTATGCCCCGATAAACAATTTAGACAGATGGCATTTTACGCATCTATGCCGATACGCTATGCCGATTACGCATCAAATGCCGATTAGTAGGTCGCGGATAGGAACGCGAACTTACTGAATAGGGGAAAAAGTTCGAGGGATTTTTTAAGGAGACGTAAAAAAATTCAGATTTCAGGATTGCTTAAAAAAGCACCTTGCGGGTGAAAATGGGTTCGGTCTGTTCAAAATTAGTTCCGCCGCTTCAACTTTTGAAGCGAAAAATCAAAAGTTTAGCTCACTAATAGTGTCTTCCAATGGTAACAGCTTGAAGAACTAAAGATAGCAAGAAGATTGGTATGCTGATATCCCCTACTTAGTCAACCCATCGCTTATAATAAGGTAAAACAATCAGTGACCCGCTTAGACTGCTTAAAACTAGTTCTTTACCCTACATAATCTTCGGTTTGTGACGTTTAGTTCAAGAGTTAAGAGTTCTTAAAATATCGAAAAACGGACAAAATCTAAAAATCGGCACCAACTTTTTAAAAGGGCCAATCTGCAAAATGTAAACAAACCGAGGGAGGGTTATTTTCTGCTGGACTAGTATAGGGAAAGAAAAGCTCACTCGGTTTGTTTACATTTAGCAGATTGACCCTTTTGAAAAGTTGGTGCGAAATTTCTAAATTTTTAGGGAAAATTGGGGACTGCATTTTGACGCTATTTCGATACGATCCTAATTAACAATGCAATAATATTGCATGAAATCACATAGGCAAAACGTTCTAATTTTTAGAGAATTTCAAAATGGTGGCACTCAATAGTATATTTTGAACCTAAACAGTACGTCATTTTTCAAGATGTAGGTAAACATGTGAAATGCAGTTTGAGAAAACCGAAATAAAATAAACCCTTATGGCAGTATGTTCAAGATTAATTTCATAAAATATCATCAACATTGCATAAAATGGAGCCCCATCTAATAGCCGCTTTTATTTTTCCTTTTTCCCCATCTCTTGCAGGACGATCTTCCCGGTCAAGCCTTGCTAGATGTAGTATTCGCAAGACTGAACCTGATAGAGACTGCCTATTTCGGAATACGTTATATAGATCAGGATAATCAGACGGTAAGTACCGGTGCAAACAACCGAATCGAATCGAATCTAGACCGGAAAGCGTCGGTGCGTTTTATATGCGGTGACATCCAACCTGCCAAACCAGAAACCAAACTAGGGATGGCTAATCGCACAAAACAGCACCGTGCGCTCAGTGTCGGTGGTCGGGGTCGGTGGCAGAGCAAACGTTGTTTTGAACATTCTCAGTGTTTGCGTTGTTCGGAGGATGCAACGATCCGATGCGATGCGATACCGGTGCCATAAATTGCTACTAAACTACTCTTTACACTTTACTCTGTCATTCCATACACATACCTGCAGCACTGGCTGGATCCGGCCGCACGGTTGTCACGGCAGCTGAAAGGCACCAAAGCACCCTTCGACCTGTACTTTGGGGTTAAATTTTACGCTTGCGATCCCTGCAAGCTGGTGGAGGAAATCACGAGGTGAGTGCGTGATTTGTTATTTTCCAGCGCTCGAAAGGCAACTTCTACTGATTAACAAAGTTATTTTCACGGATTATTTTGCCGTAGGTATCAGCTTTATCTGCAGGTCAAACAGGATATCCTCCAGGGTAGGCTTCCGGTATCTTTTGAACTGGCCGCCGAGCTAGGCGCTTATGTTGTGCAAGGTAAACTCGTTGTTTAAGTTGCAATTTGCAGTTACTAAATTTTAATCACCTTCCTTGTAGCCGAACTGGGTGACTATGACCCTCGCAAGCATCCTCCCGCTTACGTGTCCGAATTCCGGTTACTGAACAATCAGACGAAAGAAATCGAAAACCGCATCCATGAGCTGCACATGCAGCTTAAGGGTATGTCCCCCTCGCAGGCTGAGTTTAACTACCTCGATAAGGTTAAATGGCATGATATGTACGGAGTGGATCTCCATCCGGTGCTGGTAGGAAAACGTGCAGCAAGAGTAACTTTTATTTCCTGTGACTTTCACTGCTTGATATTCCAGGGAGAGGACAGTGTGGAGTATTTTCTAGGACTAACGCCAGGTGGGATCGTGGTCTTGAGGAACAAAACTACGGTTGCACACTATTATTGGCCTCGAATAGCAAAGGTTTACTTTAAAGGACGCTACTTTATGTTACGGGTCTGTGATAAGAATGTAAGTTCGAAGCTTTCGCGGTTGGGCCAACTTTACTGAGATTTTTTTTTGTAGAATGAGATTAGCACATATGGCTTTGAAACGCCAAAGAAAAGTGCCTGTAGGCATCTCTGGAAATGCTGTGTAGAGCATCATTCTTTCTTCCGACTTGTTCGTACTGCTCCGATGCAAGCAATTTCTGGAGCAGCTAGTTTGACATCACTTAGCTCCAAATTTAGGTACAGGTAGGCTCACAGCGGTCGACCATCCATTAGTTTTAGACTATAACTATGAATTAATTTTTTTCCAAAGTGGACGTACCGAACGACAGCAAATAGCGGATGTTATGTCCCAGCAGCGTGCGCCACCAGCATTCACACGAACACCCTCTCGAAGACAACCGCGCCGAATAATTGACGAAAAACAGGAAGAAAAGGTTTTCGATACTCCAAAATACATCCAACAGGAAATCAAATCAGTATCGATACCTCAACCAGCCCAAACGTGAGTTTTCAAGCGTAGTTTCCACTTTCTTCGCTAAGTGTATTGATTTTTGTCTGTCTTCTTTTCCTGTTTTCGGTGTACCTCGTATTTTCTTTTTCTTTCTGGCTTTAGGTTTGATAGTCCTTACCGTTCTACTTGCAGTATTCCAGCTGCACTAAACACTAGTAGCAAATCTTATCCCGCTCCGCCGGATTCTCCAAGAAGTACCCGCAGCGCTCCTTGGATGCGGTCACAGCAGCGGGGTCTGTTCGGCATCAACTCGAGCCCGAAATCAGTGCGATCTGTTTCCACCAGGATGAGTGCACCGGCCAATACCAATCGGATGCGATCCAGTTCGGTGGAAAGTCACTCCAGTAATGACTCTCGATCCGGTCGGCGACGCAGGCATCGAAGCAGGCGAGTCTCGGACAATGAAAGCGAAATGTCACGCGGATCGGGTCGCTCCGGCCGGTCGCACAACTCCCACCGTAAACACCGACGGCATCGTTCCAAAAACCGTCGTAATCGCTCCGATACGGAAAGTCGTGATCGTAGCTATTCGAGTCATCGTCGCTCTACGGAATCCATCGAATTGGTAGACTCCGGTGAACAATGGCTAGAGGTACAAAGAAAACAAGCGGATAATGTCCAGAAGGCGGCTGTCATCAAGAGCAGTCAGGTGTTGAAGGGCTCCACGCCGGACTCGGGAATTGTGCACCACCATCGTAGCCGACGGCATCGAAAGCATCGCTCACCATCGGAGAAAATCTGGTCTAGTGAACTGACGAAACATTTGCAATTCGATCTTGTCGATACCACTGGCATGACTGAGGATCAACTCAGGGAAATACCCTATACGGTGGTGGAAACCGATCATCTAGCTACCAAAAAACCGAACTCCCTCAAGGTGCATAAAACTAGTCATCATGTTAATCAGCGGATCGATCGGATACGCGAGTATCCGAAGGAAAACGTTAACGACAACATGAGTGGAGTAAACGGTTCAATCCGGTCAGCCAGTACCATAAGCTCATCCAGGGATTACGATAGGAACTCGGGTTTAATAAGGTTTTCATTTTTAGTGATCTCTAAATTCGTATCGATTACTGAACTATGGCTTATTTTAGAATGATGTCCAGCATGAGTATGGGGGACTTCATCTCTCCAACAGGATCCAGTTTAAGTCCACTGGATAGCTCCGGATTGCGTGTAAGTCATGAGCATACCGACTCAGGCTTAGGAGCAGATCAAGATTACGCGTATTCATCGGAAAGGTAACATGGTGAACTTTTTCACTTTTAAACTGTTCTGTTAAAAGCCAAACTTTCCCTTTAGGTCCAGTGACAGTGCTAAATACGGTACCAACAAATCGTCGGGAGCATCGGTAACCTCAGCTCACACCAAATCATCCTCGTCGAACAACATGAAGAATCATCATCATTCAGTGAGTAGTAATAGTACAACTACTACAACTCGGAAGCCACCACTGTGCCCAAGTCGGCAGCAGAAGCTTCCGGGCCCGATCATTCCCGGTGTTCATAGCACTTCCAGTGCACCTAACAATCGTTTAATCAATAGCAGTAACACACATTTTCAAAACAATCACTACACGTTTAGCCTAACGCGGCAGAGTGCGTCTTCGGGACATGGAAGTCGCCCTGCCTATGGGTCTAGTACAGGTTTAGGGTTAAATGCGTATGGTTATCTAGACTCGGCTGCTACACTGTCATCGACCTCACCGTACCACTATTATTACGATGGTACCGGATTCCGCAGTGCAGCCAACCAACCGTGCCTGGTTGGGCTGCCTGGATACGAGAACTCTCGACTTGGTTCCATTCGTGGAACCAAATCAGACATAGGAGTTCCCATTCGACCGAAAACCCATCGCCATCAACAGTATATTACTAGCGTGCACAGCCGACTAGCGAATGGTGTTAGTAAGCGGGCTATGATGCCGTCCACCAAAACGGACTATCTAGAGAATTATAAGACTGGGCTAGAAAGACTTAAGCTTTCCAACAATCAAAACAATGGCAACAGTAGCAATAGCCACAGCCCGCCAGAGGCTTTCATCGGGTTGTTGAACACGTCCGTTAGTGTTCAGAACATCATAAATAATAATTACCAGCCGGCTCCGGCTTTTAAAGGCAGCGGAACCGGTTCGGTGTGCAGCAGTCCCGGCAATAACGGACAGGGTATGCTCGGAAAGGGAAATGACCGAGTGGGTCCACTAGTTTTTTTGGACTCCAATCAGAATCGTAACAGTCCCGCCCACGAGGGCCACTCATTTCAGGCGAACGTAAGTACTACCGTTCACTCGGTACTCGTTGCTCGCTTGCTGTCGAATGTTGCATCTCCTTCCCGCGTGGAATGTTGAATCCTGCATGATATTTGTGCCTGTGTTAATAGTTGTCCTGTTTTGCGATTGTTTAGAATAAGTGAATTTTTTGCATGTTCTATTTCTGTAAGTACCGCTCTGTTACCGTTTTCAACTATTTTCCAAAAATGTGTCTTATTATTTTGGTTCCCCCGCTATCATGCATGACCTCCAACTGTTTTGTCGGAGTGAATTCCTTTTATACCGAATTCCAATTCCTTTGGTTTCGTCGCTCACTTTGTTTATTTTTCCGATGGCTTATCAGTGACTGAATTCATTTAAAATATGCTCACGGTTCCCCCATAGGGCCGAAACTATACCGAAATATTTCTATCCTTTTCGAATATAATACAGAAAATCACACGTTTTTACATTCATGTGAACTGGTTTATACCCGACAAGAAGTATAGAGGTAACGATACCACATGGCGACCGTGACTATAAGAACGCATGGTTTGATTTGCGATCAAATGTGAAAGTGAAATGTGAAAATTGTGAAGAGGATCTATTCACAATAGAAATTGCCTATATATTTGAAACAAAATGAAAGCTTCCACATTTCCTCTTACAGTAGTTAGAGCAAAGCACGGAGATCCAGAATGGAGATTTGAGTAGAAACTCAATTTTTCTGGAAAGGTATATAAGAAAACCTTACGCTGTCCGAGAAATTATGGTTGGGGTGGTGCTAATCGCAAAACTAACTATTTTATTTTAAGATTTTTTTTTTTAATTATATTCTCGTGACTTTACCAACCTGGGTCATTCATTTTCATAAAAATCTTACACTGTTTAATTTTTGTGCAAACTTATACAACGGTTCGTTGAACTCAAAAAGGCTTTCAACGGCGGAGAAGGCTCGAATGCAGGCAGTTATTGGTTCGTAAGACCCGAAGGTTGTCCGGTGAAATCGCAGCTGCAGAAGCTCGGTCGATCGGAGTGAGCGTTGCGACGCACGAAAGTTTAAGACAGACGGGATTGTCGGTGAATCGATCTCGCCATTTCATGTCTTCGCCACACACACGCTGCTTCCTGAACCTTTTTACGACGGTCGGGTGTCTGGCGTCATAGGAGATGACATCTATCGGGATACGGCGGTAGGTTTGCTGGATCACGTCAAGGTAAATCTCTCAGCGCGAGCCTCACAAAACGTTTTTGACCTCGTTCGATGCATAGATTACATGCCAGCTAGTAAGGGCACCATACCAAGCAAGCATTTTCAATGAGTGGACGCCCAAGTAACAATTTGGGCTTTATTATATTCTTATGATGGCATTTAAGAGCAAAATTGGTCTTCAAAACCGCAATAAGAGTACAATAAAACTCACATTGTTACTTGGGCGTACTAATGATCAATATAGCGCCTTCAGACAGTGAGGATCATTGGAATCACGAGCGTCTTTAGCGATGAAACCTAATTGTCGAGAAGCTTTTGCTATAGCAGTGGTGCGATGCAAGTTGAAGGTGAGTTTGGCGTCAAGCAGTACCCCAAGGTCGCTAACTCTAACTCTAGTGAGAACATGCTCATTTATTTGATAGTTGTAGACGATCGAACTGGCGATGCGGTGGAATGTCACTACTTAACATTTCGGGATGCTGATCACAAGCCAGTTTTTCCTGCACCAATCGACAAATAAACCTAAGAGCCTTTGCAGCCGGACACAGTCATCCATAGAACGAATCACCGAGTAGAATTTCAGATCGTCTGCATACATCAGTTTGCATCCAACACCAAGCAGCGTCGTAATATCGTTGAAAAACTAAACAAACAGAAGAGATCCCATGTTGCTGCCTTAAGGAACGCCCGAGCAGTTGGTAACCTGGGAAGCGAATCAGGAGTCCAGCTGCACACGTAGAATTCTGCCTCACAAATAAAAACTGACCCATTTCGTGAAATTCCGAGAGCGGCGAAATAGCTTGGATGCAGCAGAAAGACTGGTAATATCACGATAGTTCCGAATATTTCGACGATCGCCACTTTTGAACACAGGAAACATTAATGACTGCTTCCAGGTATCCGGAAATTTTCCATGCTCGAATGATTTATTGAAAATAAGGCACAAAGGCTACACTAGCGCCATTGCACAACGGCGGAAGTGGATGAATCAGGTACTACGGGTACTACTTGGAGAGATTCCCAACATATATCTGGTAAAAGTCGGTAGGCTACGATGGACCGGACACGTCGTAAGGATTGCTCGAATTTTTGCTCGAACATGTCCCATTATCCTTTGCTCCAGCTGCCTTCCCATTGTTTGGCAGCCAAATTTCATTATCGCTTGAATGACTTCTCGTCGCTTACAGTTTCATGCATCTCTGTTAGTATTCCCTTCACGATCGACCAGTGGTCCTTAATCTGCCTTAGCTCTAAGCTTCACCGGCTTCCACTACTTGGGAAGCATAATAACTAGTATGCATTGTCGTTATACCACTGCCCAGTCGAATAAGAGTTCGAGAAGTTACGAAAACCTCACTGTTCAGTCCGCAAAGAACTTTCTCGTGAACTTCGATCTCTTTTTTATTTGGTAATCTTCCGGAACACTTTAGAGATTGAATGAGCTATAGAATTCTTCTACATAAATCGGTACGAACATTTTTCATCATCGTATTTCGTCAGCAAAGTCTCGTAGAGTATTTTTGAGCGTTTTTTGCATCTAGATTTTGCTTCGTAACACGGACCGGTGGAACTTGTACTTTGAAACTTCGCAAATCAGCATGCTTCTTTACTGTTTGGACATAGGATTACAAAACTCGTACCGAACCACCACTTTCAAATGAGTTTTAGGATCAGCTGACTTTGCTTTTCCGCCCTCTTTCATGTTTCATGATGATGATCAGATGTCCTCCAAATTATTTCAAGACCTCACCATAGATTTGGAATGATTCGGATAGTTTGTAATATTCCTGATGAACTTATCCTGACAACAATAAGACCAACTTTGTGTTTCTGGCATATAATTAAATTTGAATAATGGTAGTTCTTTTACAATCAACGTAGGGAACAGTAGAAGAAACTAGTAAAACACTAATGTTGATAGGATCCAACAGAACGGGACCAACAAAAAGTGGAAAATTAGGTAAGGGAGGGTCATTGAAGCAACGCCTAAAAAGTTGTATACCGCTCCTTCTTATCTAAGCTGCGGGAAATAAGTTAGATTAAACTTCTCGTCCTGTGGTTTGACTGCAATCGACGGAGAAAGAGGCACAATTTGTGTCTAAAAATAGCTCAACAAGCCAGTGTTGGTGGAGTTTGAAATACGTCGCACGCTTAATAAAGGGATTGTGGAGTCTCCCTTTTGTCCAGGCCGCTGTGGTTCAAAGGTTCATCACTACCGGCGATCCACAGGGCCTGGGAGGACGAGTGGATTCAAATCCGGTTATAATTGACTCCGATTGTAGCTTGGTTCGATCCGCGCATCCCCCAACTTGGAAAAGGGAGCGGTTCACAACTTTTTAGGTGTTGCGAAGACCATCTCTTACCTAATGTTTCGCTCTTTCCCCTTCGCTCCTGGTCCTGTTTTGTTGGATTCTTACCTACTTGGCTGGCCTTACACATCTCGCTCCATCTGGTCATGCCACCTCACTCGCTGTGCCCCTCTTCGTGTTCCTACCGGACTCGATGCGAAACCAGCTTTGCAGGATAGTTGTCCGGCATTCTAGCAATATGTCCTGCCCAACGTATCCGTCCAGCTTTCTGAAGCCACTTTCTGAATACTAGGTTCGCCGTAGAAACGCGCGAGTTCGTGGTTCATTCTTAGCCTCCGTGGCGGTGTATCCAATGATGGTTCTTAGCATCCGCTGTTCAAAAACGCCGAGTGACCGCATGTCCTCCTCTAGCAATGTTCACGTTTCATGCCCATAGAAGACAACTGGACTAATTAGTGTTTTGTACAATGTACACGTTGTACGGAGACTCAGATTGTTCAACCGCAAGCGTTTATGGAGTCTGTAATAGGTACAATTTCAGCTGGTAATACGCCTTTCAATGTCACGGCTGGTATTGTTGTCCTCTGTTACCAATACCACCAATACCAAGCCGAGGTATACGAACTCGTCGACTGCTGTCCGCCAGCAGATACTTTGTTTTAGACATATTTATCTTCAATCCAATCTTGGCGTACTGATCTTCGACCACCTCAAATGTTCTGCTGACAGCATCCATCTACGCTGTCGACAAAGCAGATAAAATGACTGGATTTATTGAAAATCGAGCCACGCAATGTTGAATAGCAGGCAGGAAAGATCATCTCCTTGTCGAAGTCCCCTGCGAGATTTGAATGGTTCCGACAATCCACCCGAGATTCTCACACAACACTGGGTCGCACCATCGTAACCATAATGAGTCTAGTAAGCTTACCAGGAATACCTTTTCGTCCAGAATTAAATGCGGCTTTGAAATTAATAAATAGGTGATGCGTGGGAACTCGGAATGCGCGACTCTTCTGGATAATCTGCCGCAGGGTGAAGATTTGATCTGTTGTAGACCGACCCTCCATGAAGCCGGCCTGATAACTTCCAACGAATCTATTGGCTATTGGCAACAATCAATGGAAGATGACTTGGGAAAGCACTTTGTTGGTGGTATTCAGGATAGTGATCGCCCGATATTTCTCTCTTTCGGTCACCGCACATTCGTAAATCAAATTACTTCCATTTTTATCTTTATACATTTTAGCCATCGGCACTAAGTCTTTGCGAAATTCGTAGTCTTTGATAAAACTTTCGTGTGGCGTAAAAACGGTACTTCGCGAGTTCTTCGTACTCCTTCTCCTCAGGACTGGTGGGGCTTCTTCATCTGGAAGAGTCGGATTTGCTGTCCCCGCTTCTGTTTGTATCGCTCCACATTCTGACGGGTGACTCTACGCAGCATTTCTTCTCATCCAATATCTGATGGTACTCTACGTCAAACAATTCGTTACGTCGATTTCGTGCCACACGGCCTAAGACGTTCAGTTGAATCCTATCAACTTCTTTGTTTCAGTACTTTCTTCTACCGTATCCCCTACTTTAATTGTAACAAAACTAGTGTTATAAAATTAAAAGAAATTATAACAACTGCTTACTGTGATTCCATACATTAGCACGGAGTGACAAAAAAAAATTTTTTTGATATACTTTTCAAGTGACCTAGTGTTGTGTACGTTGTTAGTCGCGCCTAGTACATCATGAAAAGACATTTGACACGTGAGATTCAACGTTTTTGTAGTAAACGTTTTTGTAGTCGACAAGCGAAAAATGATTCTAGTTGGCCGTATAAAGTTGTCGTTCTTGAGCAATCTTTGTTACAGCTAGAGCGCCGCCGCGATCTTCAACGTTCTCGAGCGATCGCTGGTGAAGTAGAGGGCGTCGCTGGAACCCACAATGTTCTCCAGCAGTCATTGTCTAAGTAGGGGCGCCACCGGTTTTCTTGATCTCCTACAGTGGTCGTTGTCGAAGTAGGGTAGCCGCTGGGAGTCTCGTTGTCATCCATCTAGCGGTCGTTCCTATGCTACGAAGCGCTGCCGGGACTCTCATTCTCCTTTTGCGGTAGGTCGATACAGTTGGGAGCACCAAAGAGACTCTCGTCGTTCTTGACCAGACGTCGTTGAAGTAAGGGTCGCCTCTGAGACCCTCGACCTCCTCCAGCGAACGTCATTGAAGCATGGTTGTTTCGCCGAGACTTATAACGTCCTCCAGCAACTGTTCTTATGTTACGAAGCGCTGCTAGGAGTCTCTTAGAGTCAAAGTCTCTTACTGTCGATCGATTACAGTTGGGATGGGGACCATCACTAGTACTCTCGCGGGTCGTTGATAAAGAAAGGAATGCCGCCGGGTCCCTTAGCGTCATATAGCGGTCGTTTTGGAATCAGCGGGTTCCGTTGAGACTCTCGTTGTCATCCAGCGATCGTTGCAGAAGCAAGAGATGCCGCCGGGACCCACGTTCCAGCGGTCGATGTCGAAGCATATGGTATATGAGACTCGGCCCTAGGACCCTCGGATCAAAAGGTGGATTTTCAGGATACTGTACATACTTTCTAATATCTCCCGCTCAATCTTTCGACTGTGGTACAATCTAGGTACCTATAGATAGAAATCACGTGCAAGATGCACAGTTGTAAGGTTAGGCGGGTGATATATGAAAAGCAAAAAACTCTTAAAAATGGTTTCAAATTCGCAAATATTGTCCGATTTGGCTGAAATTTTGACCAAATGCTTAGAATTGAACACAAAACAAGTGATGTTGAGCTGAAGAATGTGGGTCATTTTTAAGGTCACTTTAAAGACCCGTAAAGTGTGAAAAATTTCATTTTTTAATTAAATTTTATATTTAATTGAAAAAATCTCGTCTAATTTTTGTAAAACCATCGTAAATGTGTATATATTCAGAAAGCTTGTTCTATAAGCTTTCCAAAACCGTATAAAAAAATTAACATTGCTTGGAAAATAATTGAGTTATTCATGATAGTATGTGGACACCTAGCCAAAAATCGTTTTTTTTGCAATAACTTGAAATTTTAAGGGGGTTAGGAAGATTTAAAATGTGTTTTTATGATGTACTAGGTGTGACTAACAACGTACACTAGGTCATTTGAGAAGTAATTTTTCCGTCTAACACCGTGTTGTTAATTCAGTAATTCAGTAAAACTTTCGCAAAATTTTATCCTTATGATAAAGAAATGGCAGCAATTATGTGCGTCCGAATTTTTTTGTGTTCAACCTTAACCTTAAATGTAGTTTGGAACTAAGTATATCATACAAAAAACGAAGAGCGCTTAAACGGCCAGATTCGTGCCTGATTTAGAATCATCTAAAATCTGGTTTTACTTAGAGCTATTTAATAGCATTTCGCGTGTTTCTGTTTCTAGGTAATTCTGAGTTGAACGAAACAAACATGCATAAAGTTTGCAATTTAGAGATGAAATACATGTTTGTGAGAATAAAAATTAATTGTAGAATTAAAAGGAAAAGTTTTTCATTTTTTTTCAATTTACAATTTCTAGTAAGACGCCCGTCAAAGGAACATTAGCACAAAGCTTTTCTATCGTTTCATCTTTAGAAGCTCAAACAAAATGTAACAAATCCATCCAATTTTGAATATAAATCAAAGCCTAGATCCGTAGAGTAAGAACTAAAATCAGTTTATATCCAACTTTGTTCTCAACATAGTTCATCGTTTTGAAGTGGAAAACCAACTCGTAGAAAAAAAAAGCCAAACAGCAATGGAGTCGACAACCTGCACATGTTCCAGTTCACAATCCATGCAAATCAAAAATAGTTTCAAACACCCAAACCCCTGCTCTGCCTACACTGTTCCTCCCAGTTCGACCCAATTTTCACATTCACCGAGATGAATCGTAGATTGAAAGGCTTTTGTTCGAGGGAAATTAAAATGCATGTCGCTACCGAACAGCCATCCGTTAGGGCAGTCCCCCGGAGCCGCAAACAAAAACAACAGGAATAAAACCTAGGTGAAAAGTTTCACCCAATCCGCTGCTGTCGTAGTTTTCATGTCCCGGCGCCCGATTATTGCTGCTGTGGCGAACCTTCCGGACGTTGTTTGCCGTGTGCTCAAGTATAAACCACAAGCGGCACAAAGAAAGTCACTGTTACCGTACCAAAACTATTCGTCTTTCAACGCAGACTTCCTAACAATGATCAAGTTTAACGTGGAAACGGAAAGCTTCGACAAGAAAAACTACATCGCCAGGGCCAGTCTCCGTTGCTGTTTTATAGGAAGAACAAAAAAGCTTTTCGCTATTCGTGAACCTAGTGGCACACACATTCCCGCTTCCGACCGGTCGGAGTAAAGATGCACTTATCAAGAAAAAAAAACGATCCAGAACGGGAAATTGAAGACAAGTTGCACACCAAGACAGAGTTTTGTTCGGTCTCGAAGTTTAGTTAAAAACGGCAATCTTTCGGGTGCTCGTTCCCGTTCATCGTATTTTTTATCGCGAAGGGTTCGCAAAAGCGAAACGTTCTGTTGCGTTTTCAGGAACAGATTAAAAAACAATCTCTCTTGAAAAACTCAATCCTGTTTTTGTTCTTTTTTTTACTTTTATTTCATGCTCCCATAAATTTTACAAATGAATAAAAATTTAAGTACTACAAATTTCCTTTTTTATTACGCGAATGGGTGATGAAAGGTATTGGTTTCACACCCGACGAGTACAAATTTTACTCAACAACCGACAGATTTTACGCTGAAATCTGCAGACCTTTCGGGTGCTGGGTGCTGGCCCGGGACGTCTAGCCTCATCCAGCTACCCCCTGACGTGGTCCTCGAACCACAAGCAGTACAAAATATACTCCATGAAGCAGAAACATTTGTTCGAAAGCTGAATGTTAGTTTTTCACGAAACGGGTGGCTCTTTGTTCGACAAAACATGAGCATCCACCCAAAACGGAGAGACGCTACTCTGAGAGGTATTTTTATTTAGTTCAACAAAGTATGCCTGCTTGCACAAGTTAGTTTTATGATGTTTCTGTGGTTAAATTTCCGTGCTGTGAATTTTCAGTTCATGAGTTATTTGACGCTGAATATGAGTTTGCCTGTCCGACTAGTAGTTGGTAGTTCCAATTTGGTACTTAAGCCACAGCCTGCATGTGAAAATTGAGCTGACCGTGCTTGAAAAAGAATGCTCGCCTTTTAGTAATTACAAAACTTTACCCTCTCCTCAACCATCCATCCTCTCCCGCGTTGCATGAGAGACTCAAGAAGGACTCGCACGGTATACCTTCCATCCGCGGAATTTCCGATTCGGTTCAACCTGCACGAAAAACTTCCTCTACACTCACATTTGCTCCCCATCCAGGAATGAATGAAAACGAAAAGTTAAGCATGCTGCACGGTATTTGCTTGGCTAGAATGCCAACCTGAAGTTCAGCGAGAGCTCAAAAATTTCATGTTTTTTTTTCTGGCACACAAAAACTCTTTTCTCCCCAATTACCGCGCAACAGTTTGAGGCAGCTGCCAATGGATCGCCGGCTGGCGCCGCTAGTGATAGCAGCACCACTGAAGCGCGACACGCCAGAAAGCATCCAGCAAGCGGTGGCGGCAGCAGCGGTGGTGGCGGAAGCGGAAGACCGACTCCACCGATTCCGTCCACAAGCGAATCTAACCCGGCCAGTACGGGATTGGACTTCCAGCGAAAAAACTCACTCAACAGTAAGATCGATACCACGGGAAGCGGAAAGCGTTCGTCCAGTCTAGAACTCATACTAACACCCATTATTCAGAGCAGACGGTAAGTAGCTGGTGTGAGCCTTTGGTTCCGTAATGGAGCATTGTTGTTGTGTATTCTTATGGTTTAGACTGATTTAGGAAATCAATTTTTTTTACGTAAATACGATAGTGAATATTTACGATTCTTCCTTGAACGCCACACTCTGCGCTGTTTAGATCTAATACGTTATACCATGATACCATCAGAAGTCCCATTCAGGGATGCTCTGCTTTGGAAAGGCAGTATGTACTTCGATCCTAACGGCCTATTTTAGCGCATTATCACAAATCAGCTCAACTTTACATAATGAGCTCCGCACAAGGGAGCTTTTATCGATTACATCATTGCACGGTGAACCATTATCGGTAGATATGTGGTCAAAAGTAAAAGTATCTAAAGTAAAGTAAAACGAACTTTTACGTTGATTTCTATATAACTGTCGTTTGTCTAAGGGTAAAGCTAAGTTTGTGAAAGTCCAATCCAATTATCAACCAAATAAAAGTAGCGGATATAACAATCTCATCCGGCTGCATCGATGTACAGTTTCATCGTTTTAATTTACAACATCTTAACCATGTGTGGGTGCCTATGTTGCAATTGTTTAAATTCATGTTGCCACCTTCCAATGTTTATCTTAACAATCTGAACCCGCTGTGCATTAACGAGACGCAAAAGGGATGCTTTCGAGGCTATTTTGAAACGCACACAACACGGCTGCTTTCAAGGTTCGCCTATCGCAAATATTTCCGCCCTTTATTGATATGTCCTGCCGGCAAACATTTCCTGCATCAGGCGCACAAAAGCAACAAAAGCAAATTATGTTCTCGAATGTGCGTGCCGCGTATGATGTGTACGAGCAGGAAATTTTCAACATGAAAGCAATGAATTATTGTTTACTTTGCACTAGACTACACACAGGTATTTGATTTTCTTGCTGCCTATCGCTTTGAATGCATTGTGGCGTCTAAGCTCTAAGTTACAACCGACATAGCAGGGATTGATTTCAGCTGTTATCACAATATCTTGTGTCAGTGTGGTAAACCGACTAAAGATGGAAACGCCATTCATCTGATGGATGATTGAAACGTTCACCCTCAGAAACAGAATTTCTACACTATTTATCTACAGATTTTTGCAGAAATTTTATGGGATAGAAGTACGAATTATTTTTACATCGCAAGTTAAAACTTCCTATGTCGGCTATAAAATCTATTTTCACTTTACAATAATTTCATTGGAATTTGCATTTGCTCAGTAAAAACTTGCATTATGTAAATGGGTTGAAATAAAGAATATGTCTTCGCCGTTATCCGCGCTCGTGCTTCAATGAAAAGCTAATTGTAACTGCGAGGTCATATTGGTAACGTACAACTTTTCCGAACAATAGCTTCCAAAACACTCCAGCATTGCCATTTGAAACGCACCATTAAATTTTTAGAGCACATTATTAGACTCACTGTTTTACATAAAATTCTTCCAAACGGGATCTTCTATTGTAGTTGTGATTGTTACTGCCTGTGACTTTGGTTTGCCAAAATGTTCTTGCATTGAAATTAGAAATAATCTGCTCTCAGGAAGTGACTATAATGCCGCTACTCGCATAACTATCCCATTTGGATTTAAAGAATACTCCAAAAGTTCTTATGCTGATTTGACTAAATCACACTTACCTTCCGATCCGTGAACTTTGAAATCACTGAAAAGCGATTATTAAAGCTTTTTATTAAAATTACGGAACTGACTTTATTTCTTAAATTCGTCGTACCGTTTTAAAATCCATCCATCAAAATTTTTCATCGTCCGAACTAAAAATCACAACAATTTTTACGAAGCTAACGAGCATGTATTTATGTAGGACGGCATGACAAATGTTATTCTACAAAATTTCTGCAGGTCAGGCAAGTTTTCCTGGTTGTAGAATAACGACAACGCGTTGCGTGAGTTATTTTCATTTATGAATGATGTAAATTAAAACGATTAGCCGACATTTTCTTCTTCGTCGCACGAAAAAACCCAGAAAATTTGGCTGGTAGGACTTCTTTAATGATAAAAAGCATTTAAATAGTTCTCAGCTCACTTTGATTGATCGCGTATGATAGACAACAAACTAAAATATTAGGAAATAACTAGTTTTGCATTGTGTGTCATAAAAATGCTGATATTTTTAATAATTTGTGTTGACTAGGACGGGAATAGGCAATTACGACGAAGCAGCAACATACCCCACATGCTGACATTCCGTCCAGTATTTGATAGGAAAGCTGCCTTCTTGTTATTGACAGACCTCTCCAGGGATGGTTTGATCACTTTGACTCAATTTCGATTTCTTTGACAATACAGCCTCACCCAAGCAAAATTAGGAAAAGTTATATATGGGACATTTGTAGAACTAGTTATTATCTACAGTATTGCTGAATGTAGTTCTACTGTATCTGTTAATTCGATTGGATGTTAACCACCTCGTCTTTATTGCTCCACTAGCTACCTGCTAGGTTAACTCGCAACTTGGAACTAACTGATTCAGTATTTCCCCTTATAATCTAATTCATGAGCTTCTTCTTCCTCTTCTTTTTCTTCTTCTTTTTCTTGGCTGAACTTGGCTGATCGCCAGTAGCTTCCTTCTGCGGTGTAGTCATCCTGCTCCAGTAGGAAAAAGTCGTCCTCGCTAAAGTATTCCGGGCCCTTAACCTGTTAGTTTGACTGGAGGTTAACTACCTCGTCTTTATTGCTCCACTAGCTACCCGCTGGGTTAACTCGCAACGTCAAACCCGGTGTAGTGGTTAGCATTCACGCCGAAGACCTGGGTTCAAATCCTAAACCCGCAGAAGCCACGAAGAAACCTAAGCTGTTGAAGTGACTATAATTTAGCAAAAAGATTAGAACTAAGACTAACTGATGCAATATTTTCCCCTATAACCTACTTCCTGAGCTTCAAGAAGATTGGTATGATAGCGATGCTAGTTGGTGCTGTCATCAGTGCGCTCATCGCTGTGTTTTCATGCCAGTAAAATGTTTTTAAACGCTCATTTTCTTTTCGTCCGGATGAATTGAATCCCTCAACTGAGTCTTTTTGCACCGATTTTTTCAGAAATTTGAAGCAAGCGAAGTTTACAATTACATTACTTGGCTGCCATATTCGAAATTTTAAACTGGTTGTCAAAGTTTGACAATGAGATTCCCCTTTTGCTGAATCTCAGGCACACACTCATATGCAAGTATAATGTAAATACATTATCTGAATACGTATGATGTTTGCCACGCGCACTGCAGCGACACTGGCATTCTATATATATATTGACTATACTAATGCAACTAACAAATGATAAAATGAAAGCAAAAGACGCTAGGAAAAAAGTTCCACTTTACGCTCTTTTGGACCACTGTGCAGTGGGACGGATTCAAAAATAGGGAGACATAAGTAGTAGTAACGAATCCTTGAGCATAATAATTACTTCAGAAAAGTTCACTTTCTAGTGGTGAAAAAATATTTGGTCATTAGGGTATCCTTAATCAGATACAAAAAAATATTTTCTCTATTTTAAGTCAGAAATGATTGCTACCTATAAAAAAATTGTAGTTAAACCACAGACAAACAGACGAGACACTCGCGTTAATTCCATTGTCCAATAAAAAACCACCAGGTGCCGCTACGACGTCTGCCGATTGGAGAATCCTGAGGTGAAAAGGGCCTTTGTTGAACAACTTGAATCTCGAGACTCGGAGTTGCGACCTGGTGGAACCGTCGAAGAGCAATGGACCGGCATCAAGAACGCCTTCATCACGACCAGTGATGAAACCCTCGACAAAGCGCGCAGTGGGCGGAGGGAGTGGATTTCGGATGAAACTTGGAGGAAAATCGACGAGCGGAGAGAGGCGAAAGCCGGCATTGAGCGAGCGCGGACCAGATCGGCTAAGACAGCTGCCCGTCAACGATACGCCGAACTGGAGAGGGCTGTTAAACGTGCTTGTAGGCGGGACAAGAGAGCCTGGACTAACTCCCTAGCCGAACAAGGAGAAACCGCCGCCGCCAATGGTGATATCCGTTTGTTGTACGATATTTCTCGCCGCCTTAGTGGTGCCAGGATGAATACAAAGATGCCGCTAAAGGACAGAGCTGGTCAGCTATTGACTGACCGTACAGAACAGCTTAAGCGATGGACTGAACATTTTGAACAACTCTTCCGAGTTTCAAATGTCAGAGACCAACAAAACCAGCAGCGTACGACGCCTACAGTTCGTCGAATAAATCGCGTGAACTCGGAGGCGCCATCGCTGGATGAAATTGTAGCAGCCATCAAGAGTATGAAATCCAATAGAGCGCCAGGGATAGATCGTATTTCAGCCGAAATGCTCAAAGCTGACCCATCTTTGTCAGCCCAGATGATGCACCAGCTTTTCAGCAATATTTGGGAAACCGCAACATTTCCGGTGGACTGGATGCAGGGCATATTGGTCAAAGTCCCTAAGAAAGGAGACCTAACGGAATGCGGTAACTGGCGTGGCATCACGTTGCTCTGTATTTATTCATTTATTTATTCATTAATATAACATTCATCTGACTAATTGTCTTAATGAAAAATTTCGAAAAGTGACACAAAAATATTATAGTCTACACAATAAAAGCTTTTGTCGAAATTTGTTAGACGGCACACCAAAGTCAAACCGGTCTTCTACTGTACGAAAGGTACGCATGCAGGAGGTTAACGGTTCGTTGGATCCAAACGTCGTGCGGTGAAAGCGGGGCTGAAGCAAACCATTAGAACGGAGGGTACGTTGCGCGGCACGAAAGTTGAGCTGCGATAGAATTCTCGGGCTATCGATTTCACTATTTATCACTTTTGCTACAAACATTGCTTGCTCAATCTTTCGGCGGCGTTCAAGAGTGTCGATGCCAAGAAGGCGGCAGCGGTCGGGATACGGGGGCAAGTTCGCCGGATCACGCCAAGGTAGATCACGTAGTGCGAATCGGAGGAACCGTTTTTGTACACGTTCTATTCGCAAGTTCCAAACAAGTTGTTGAGGACACCATACTAAACTTGCATATTCAAGTAGCGGTCGCACCAGTGAGCAATATAAGGCCTTTAAGCAATGAGGATCGTTGAAATCCCGAGCAATTTTCGAGATGAAGCCAAGCTGACGTGTTGCCTTAGCGATGACGTTTGTGCGGTGTGAATTGAAAGAGAGCTTCGCATCTAACAAAACACCCAGGTCGCTAACGTGATCTACTCTTGCTAGTTCCTGGTTGTCGATCTGATACTGGAACACTATTGGATTCACAGTGCGGTGAAAGGTAATAACATGACACTTAGCTATACTAATAAGTAACCAGTTACTACGGCACCAGCTTACGAATACCTCCAGGAGCTCTTGTAATCGGCGACAGTCTTCGATGGATCGTATCGGCATTCGGCATATAAAGCTTCAAATCATCGGCGTACACAAGTTTTACGCCAGCACCCAACAGTAATGTAACATCGTTGAAAAATAGTGCGAATAATAGAGGCCCCATGTTACTGCCTTGTGGGACACCAGAATTATTAGTAAACTCAGTAGAACAACATTTATTAAGCTTTACACGGAGAACTCTTTCGCGCAAGTACGAACTCAGCCATGCAGTAAACTTCTGTGATGCACCAAGCCGCGAGATTTTCTTTAACAATATGCCATGATCTATCCGATCGAACGCCGCTTTCAAGTCGGTATAGATTGCATCAACTTGAGCCTTCTGCTCCATGTGTGTAATGCATGTAGACGTAAAATCGAGAAGATTTGTGCAAACAGATCGACCAGGCATAAATCCGTGTTGATCAGTCGAGATATAGTTTTTTGTTCGGGATAAAACGAAAGTGCTTACAATTATTTCGAACAACTTCGAGGCAGCAGAAAGGCTGGTTATGCCACGATAATTCCTTACATTCCGACGATCACCACTTTTGTATACAGGAAACATAAAAGACTCCTTCCAGATTGTAGGAAATATGCCTTGCTCAAACGATTTGTTGAATATACACCGCAGAGGATCGACCAGTACAGCTGCACATCGAGCAATAACGACAGATGGAATACCATCCGGTCCCGCAGAGAACGAGCGTTTCAATTTTTTTGCAGCAGCTAGAACCATATCAGCAGTTATATCGAATGTGTTCATGTCAACTAAATCAACAGGAACAGACTGTGAGGCCGTCTCAGATTCCACCTCGGATGCAGTATCAACGACAAAAACGGAAGCAAAGAATGTTGCAAATAGTTCACACGAATCCAAATTCGACTTTGATTCCGTGTCGTCAAGATAAACATTGCAGGGAATTGAAGCACATTTCCGTTTTGAGTTGACAAAAGTCCAAAAAATTTTTGGTTTCCTTCGAAGATCAGTTTGAACACGCATGACGTATGATTTGTACAACGAAGCATTTACGCGTCGGTATTCATCGCTCAATTGTTTAAAATTACGCTTTGCCGCGCTAGTTTTCCAACAACGGTATTTGCGATGCCAGAAATTGCGCTTTCGTTTCAAGAAACGCAGATGCGGGGTAGTCCACGGGGGTGAAACAGGCTCCTTAACTAGCGGTAAATGACCGTTTAGCCATTGATACAGGATATCACAAACAGGCTTGCAAAAACACTTCAAACTCACAAGAGCAGTTCCATGGCTCACTCTGAAAAAATTTTCATCTTCATCAATACTGAAGTGCAAATGCAGCGAAGAACATATGCATCATGCCTGCTACGTTGTGCTACCATATCGCTCTGAGTAGAAATAAAAAGCTCCTCCCGATTGCCTTGAAGTGCAAATTCAGAGTTTTCGGGAGCGAAATATTTCACGCTCACACAAGTCGGCTCAAAAGCTATCAAACTCAAAATTGTGCATCTTGCTAAAGTTGACTTTGGGTAATATATGCACAAATCACGAGATGCAGAAATTTAAACTTGTTTATTGAAATCATGACCTTCATCAAAATTAACCATTATGTGCTCGACAAGCGTACCCGGGTACCACAAATTAAAATGCTTGAAACTTTGGCAATTTTCGACCAATTTGAATTCTCTTAGTACCCAAAGATTCACGAACATATCCACTTCTAGTATGGTGACAACAGAGTCGGAATTGGTTCAGCTGGTTTCCGGAAATCTGATATTACGAGGATGTGTTCCGGAATTAAAACATTTGTTATGTTTTGGATATAATCATAGTAATATGGGCAGCAAGGTACCAAAGTTTGAAGAGTAGTATTTACAGCAAGTTCGAAAATCCTCAGAGAGCAAAACTCAAGCTGAATTTGCATAAATTTATCATCACATTATGCGTTCTATCGCTATAGTTTTTTTTATGTTGTTTTGTGAAATTCTGCTGCAACATTATTTTACCAAATATACTTATTTTTTACTAGCAACTTTCAAGAATGATCTATGGACTAGTACAGTTTATGTTTATAATATTCATAGTTCAAAATGCCAAGTATGCTTTATCACCTTAATTTTTTTTTGATAGGAATTGCAAATGTACGTTGTATATAAATGTAAATCAATAAATTACGATTTTCTTATACGAATGTTAATCATAAATTTACCTTCAAATTTATTTTTGCAATCATTTTTCTATCAGTTTTCACTATAAAAGCAAATAATGGTTTATGAGATGAGAACGGTCAGACCTATAAACCAGAGCATGTAGAGATATAGAAGCAAAACCTAGGTGGTACATTCCAATGTTAACACTGAACCTTCTGTTTTTATACGACAGATTTTGCAGCTAGCTGCTAGAGTGCAAGGTAATTACGGCGCCAGAGTTATAATAATTTAACTCTAACAGCCTCTCAAACCCGGGATTCGAACATGCGATGACTGGCTTGTAAGGCCAGTAGTGACGTTAATCATAGAGGTGGGCGAGTATTAGCAATAAAATGTTAACATCACTAAATTATCTGAGGACAATTACAACGAGGGGTGAAAGTTGAGCGATCGATATTGGACACTTTTGATAAAAACCGGTATTGGCAAATTTATCCGAGATTAAGGAAATAATGTTATTTTTCAATAATTTTTCAAATTTCAACTTCTAAATTACTGTTTAGAATAGTAAAACAACAGTAACAATTGATTTCTCAAACCAGAACGGATTTCAAAATACCTCATATTACAACGGAAGGTAATTTTTCATTGCTTTGGAACAATATGATGATTGGTACTTGGAATGCCTATTCTGCAACGGTTTCCCTTAGGGCTTCATGCGGCCATAGAAGTATTTGGCTGGCAACACCGGCAATAAGGGTATACAAATTTAAAAATTTACCCCTGAAGATCGTTTTTCATGGTTTTGACTCTATCTGATGATTTGTCCACGGTAGGACGATTCTGGAACAAATTTCCGCGGGACTTTTATCAGTAATAAGCAAAGCCATGGGTATAAACGTCCTGTTGAGAACTTGACCCTTATTTATCGACAGACTTTGCAGCCGACTATTAGAGTACAGGACATTTACGGGGCTAGTGCAATGATCCTACTGACTCTATAGCAGCACCTCCCGGCCGAAATTCAAACATACGACGACTGGCTTGTAAGGCCAGCACCGAATAGTTCGATCATAAATCATCAAAATGTCTCAAAACAATGATGAATTTTGATATCAATATTGTCGGTATTCTATCCAAAAACATCCATGACAACGCGGATCCCTACGGGAACCCGTTGCAGAATGGCCATTCCGAGGACCAATCATCAAATTGTTTCAGAGCAATAAAAAATTACTTCCCAAAATAATTTCAAGAAATTTGATGCTTTTCATAATCTTTGTGTTGTGTAGATTTTCAAAAAATAGCTTTCGTATGAAACATAAAAAGTGAATATAATCTATAATAAAAAATGAATGTAAGTAACTGTGCGTAAATAAATAAGATTTGAAGAAGTATCTTCTAAAGCAAATATTCCATTGAAATTTTTCAATGTGCAATCCTCAATGTGTAGTAAAGCTGCTCTTCAAGCGCTCTTCAAATGGAATATTTCATGAAGTGCAGTTTTCCAATGATTCGGGAGCTTCGTGTTGAAACACTTCAAGGCTCACTATGAGGTTAAAAATAACGAAGTGTTTCGTTGCCATGCTCGCCTCAAATACAGCACATGAGTGAGGCTCTTGCAAGCCTGATCACAAAACAGCTTAGCCATATCATCAACGTTGTCATGCTCAGTCAAAATCGCCCAGTTTACGCTTGCCAAATAATTCGTCAAAGCGGCAAAATCTATTTTGCGATAATTCAATAATCCTATCCTAATCCTTAACCGGATCCAGGAGAAGATCGACGCTACTCTCCGGCGGCAGCAAGCTGGATTCCGTACTGGCCGATCATGTGTAGACTATATCACAACGCTCCGCATTATATTGGAGCCGATCAACGAATTTCAGGACTCTCTTCTGCTGGTGTTCGTTGACTTCGAAAAGGCGTTCGACCGACTCAATCACGAAAATATCTGGGGCGCACTTAGGCGTAGAGGAGTTCAAGATAAGCTAGTCCATCTCATCGAGGCTCAGTACGAGGCGTTCTCGTGCAAGGTTTTGCACGACGGCGTCTTGTCCGACCCCATAAGGGTTACTGCTGGCGTGAGACAGGGCTGCATTTTATCACCGCTTCTGTTTCTCATCGTTATGGATGAGATATTAGTTGGAGCAATTGACAGTAGACCAAATCGAGGATTGCCTTGGAATCCTCGCACGATGGAGCAGCTAAATGACCTCGACCAAGCCGACGACATTGTCTTGCTCGCACAACGCCGAAACGACATGCAGAGCAAGTTAGATGACCTCTCCGAGAGCTCCCAAGCAGCAGGTCTCACAGTCAATGTAGCGTCTAAGTCTATGGTAGTGGACACTGACAATACCACCAACTTCACCGTAGCGGGACAACAAGTTGAGCAGGTAGCCGCCTTTCAATATCTTGGTAGCCAAACAACGCCCGATGGTGGTACCAAGACTGATATTGCCACACGGATCAGGAAGGCCAGGGGTGCCTTTGCAGGTCTGCAAAACATTTGGCGCTCAAACCAGATCACTCTACGTACGAAAACCCGAATCTTCAATTCAAACGTTAAATCCGTACTGCTGTATGCCTGCGAAACGTGGTGCGTCTCAGCGGAGACAACGCAAAAACTGCAGGTATTCATTAACCGGTGCCTGCGATACATTATTCGTGCCTGGTGGCCTGATAATTGGATATCCAATGAGGAACTCCATCGTCGGTGTCATCAACGGCCGATAGCCACAGAAATTCGTGAACGTAGGTGGAAGTGGATCGGACACACCTTGAGGAAAGGAGCGAACGAGGTTTGCAGAGCAGCACTCGACTGGAATCCACAAGGACAGCGTAGAAGAGGCAGACCCAGAGGCTCGTGGCGACGAAGCTTAGCCAACGACATCCGGGCTGTAGACGGGAACCTGTCCTGGCGACAGGTAAAAGCCATGGCGGGTAACCGTCAGCAGTGGAGATCTTTGATTTCATCCCTTTGTTCTGCCGGACCGGCGGACATGGACACATAATGTAATGTAATAAAAAACCACTCATTTTTCAAAAAAGTATTTTTCGCAACATGGTCACACAGCGGCGCGCGAGTGTTGCTTCGAGTTTTCAGTATAAAACCATACAAATGTAAAAACCCTACAGCATAAAACCCTGCAAATGCAAGCTACTCCGCAACATGCATAACAAAGGGTTCAAGTGTGCAAGCAAAATGTGTAGGACGATGGGTTTTAAAGGATTTTCTTCTATGTGTCTTGTCAGTTCGTCAGTGGTTAAACTATTTTCGAGAAACTTTGTTTAATACTCTTACATGAAAGAAGTTATTGAGCCAAACTCTTGGGGACACCCTTAAAACAGTTTTTTTGACGTAGGACTACGTCTTTGTTTACTATACTAGGACTGGGTAGCACTTTGTGAAAACGAAAATAGAAGTGTAACGTTTGAATGAAAGATTTCAAATGCTGATAAGTACTAAATTACTGAACGAAACTGAACAATTTATATGTCGTTGGATAGATAAAATGACCAGCAATTTTATGGAGGGGTAATTGAACAATTTTATGGAGGGCGTAAGAGGGGGGGCTCCTATACAAATGAAACACAAATTTCCTCAAAACTGTAGAATTAATCAAGTAAATGGAACCAAATTTGGCATGTGGGGGCTTTTGGAGGCATGAATTTGATGGTTTGAGACCCCTCACCCGTGTGGTTAAAGGCTAAGGACTGTCATACAAATAAAACAGAAATTTTTGCGTGTGTGCTATATTTTCTGCTATGTAACAAGCAGTAAGCTGTGAAAGTAAACTAGTAAAGACTTCTCGGAGCAAAAGACAGTGAACCGACGCCGCTAACTTACGTGCCTATTGCCATTTCTAGAGAGAAGGACATTCGAATGGCACTTCATATTTGCGATGAACGTGCTTTGGTTTTAATGTTATCTGTATCAAATGGTCCTTTTAAAGGACACAAGCGAGTTAAAGTAAGATTATTGAAACATATCAAGCTACGCATTATCATATTTAATACAATAATCTATGGGCTGGTCATTCATAGCTATTTCAACCTTTATGATGCACAGAAGTGATTTGTAAAAGAAATCTCTACTCTATATCTCAAAGGTTGTAGGCGTTTCAAAGCCACCATTGCATTCAATGAAGAGTTAAATCTGAATATTTCGCTCTTCTCTTTTAAACATTCACTTAAACAATTGCACTCACAGATTCTTATAAACATATATATGCCAGAAATGCAATTTACATGAGTCTTTGATCTAATGATCTAATGTAGTCCTACATCACCCTTTCGTACAACCCTTAGGGCTGTATACCTTGTAGTTTTTTCAACCTAGCTCTTTAATAACGCTTCGTATGCTTTTCAAATGTTCTAAGAAATTATTAATCACATTAAATTGCACATTTTTGTCGAAGATAGTAGAGCTCTATCTTTTTCCCTTTAGAAGCTGTTACTGGTTTTTTAATTTTTACTTGTATTCTTAAAGGGGGTGTATCTCGGAGGAGAGTAGCTATGAGCAGCGAATCTCACTTGTTTTTTGTGAATCAAATTATGCTGTATCCCACCATATACAACTTAGGGCGGAACACTGTGGAACATCTGAGAAAAGTTACCATGAAGTCAACCGTTTTTAAAGCTGAAAACTATGGGAACCATAGTTTTGTACCGCTTTCGCATGTTCTTTGAATTAAATTAGCAAATTTTGTAATGGTAATCTAGTGATCGTCAAAAAATATAACACATTCATCGATTTATATAAATGCTATTTAACTGCAATTTATTGATTTTTTACTTTGTGGAATTTAGATGGTATAAGGTCTCACTATTTTCAAATCCGTCTCACTGTGCAGCGTTACTTAAATTATTTTAAAAAGTTATCTGAAATTATAGTGCATTCCGCCCTTGCCGGTGTAGAAAGTTACATGTTCTGAGGTGTCGTTCGAGTGCATGCAGGTTCATTTGATTCAGGAAACGGGACAGAATCCTCTAACGCAGCGGTTCCCAACCTTTTTTCGGTTCGCGTACCCCCTGACGGATTTCCCTATACTATACTGAAGCAAATTAAAATTTTGGCGTACCCCTGGGGGTTCGCGAACCCCCATTTGGGAAGCGCTGCTCTAACGGGTAAGACCGTCTGTAGACGGCCTTCGCCTTTGGAGCTCCAGAGTCACATACGAAATTTGTCCTGAATTGACAATATGAGAAATATGTTCAGAACAGATTTCCTGACATGCTGATACTAATATCACAGCATTCTGACCATGCGTTCAAAAGTTATTATCTTTCAAAAACAAGAATTCCGAAAAATTCGGAGAAAAATTATGGCGCGAAAATTCCCTTTTTTACGATTGAAGAAAAGGGACATCTAGAACAGAATGTTCGATCTCAAATTTTTCCTATGAGTAAAATACATGCTTTTTCCACTTTTGTGATGTATTTGAACTGAAAAAATATTTGGGTAGAGCGTTAGGCATGAAAAACTAAAAAGAGAAATTGGACTATTTCATACCTAGCGGTCCTCCAGATAAATATTTTCCCATGAAAATCAACACTCGAGCTTCTTTTAAGTGTACTTTCATGCTAAAGTAATCATTTGCTCGATCGCATCGTTTTTACGATGTTGCCCGTTAGAGGGTTAATGTCTCCTAAAGTCATTTTTGCTTCAAACTAGTTTTTCTTCTTTCGTCACGAAACCTTCTGGAACTGCTGAGGTTCAGGAATATGGAAGCGGATAGAACAGAACACGTCAAAAAGACGTGACGAAACTGGATTTACGTAGTTCTATATCAACCATGTAGTCGTGTTTGGAATACAAACCATTTGATTCTTCTCAATATTACATGTAACACATCATGTGAAAGTAATAGTCACAAGAAACATAATTGATATATTCCCCGAATAACGCGGTTTCGAATAAGAACTTTTCCAATAAGGACGGTCTCGAGCGATTCCATTAACGCGGTCGAACGTCCTTATTGGAGCCTACGTAGCATATGGGAATTGACTTAATTGGTTCCAACAAGACCTGACCGAATAGAAGGTTGGTGTCTTCGACAGAGTTGTTCAGTACATCAACGGGTTTTCATTGGATTATATTATTGCGGAATTGTCTCACTACGTGGCGCTAGCGTATATGTAATACTCTTATACAGGCTATATCTTGCACTGCTGACTGTCTAAAAAGTTGCGGTCTACGGAAAGGTTACTCAAATGACTGACACCTTCAAGGTGGTATGCAAAATAGCGTAGAACTCACTTGCGGCGCGTATATATGATATTCTCATACAGGTTGTATCTTGCGATGCTGAACGCTCAACGCTCAATTTTATTCTCTAGCAACATTTACTGCCTGCAAAAAAATCTATCGTGCTAATCTACCAACTATTAATGCTACTTTCTAAATGGCCAGAGAAATACCACCAACTCACTTATTCAATTAATCTCAGTCACGTTAACAGCTACACGTCAGCATTTCCAGCTACTTTCTAAACATTCTTAATGATTCATGAACAATTATATTTGCATCTTTATCACTATTTTTTTAAATCGAAACTTGCAACCACTTATTAGGCACCCTACTAGCACAGTTGTTACAACCCAGTTGTAACAACCGATATACGACTATTTTCAGTCATTAATAAGTTGCTACAACTAGAAATGCCATAAGTGTGCTGCTTGGGCATTTATGTCACACAGCATTAATAATGTGAAGTCAACGGCATACGTAATGTTACTTTTTGTAATTCAGCTTTCTCGTGTTGCAGTATATTTTTCATGTCCGTTGCAAGTTAACCCTCTAACGGGTAAGACCATCTGTAGACGGCCTTCGCTTTTGGAGCTCCAGAGCCGCATATGAAATTTGTTTTGAATTGAGAATATGCAAAATGTGTTCAGAACAGATTTCCGAACCATTTGATAATAATATCACAACGTTCTGATCATGCATTCAAAAGTTATCTTCTGTCAAAAACAAAAATTGCAAAAAATTCCGAAAATAATTAATGAGTGGATATTCACTTTTTTACTTTTGAAGAAAACGAGCATCTAGAACAAAATGATTGACCTCAAATTTTTTCTATGAGTAAATTTCATGCTTCATTTCAATTTTGAAATATATTTGAAATGAAAAAATATCTGGGTAGTGTGGTAGACATGAAAAACGAAAATGAGAAATTGGACTTGTTCTTACCTGGCGCTACTCCAGATAATTATTTTTGTATGAAAATCAGAACCTAACGTTCTTTCGAGTTCTTTTCATGGTAAACTAGTCATTAACTTGATAGCATCGTTTTTACGATGTTGCCCGTTAGAGGGTTAAATGCGAGCAGTGAAAAAATTCTAAGGAATTTCGTCGACTGCCAACGTTGCATTTTGCAGAGAATTTTTGTAAGCGCCCACCATTGTGTTAAATAACGAGCAAAATATTAGTTAATTTTCCAACTAGTCACTTAAACAACCTTTCCGAAGAAACCAACTTATTGTACATTACCAAAATCATGAGTTATGGCAAACACAAAAAAATTACAAATACAATAGCACCGTCCGTTGAGTCAATTCTGCATTATTTTCCATACCATCTTGTCCTACGCTATTTCCCATGCCATCTTGAAGGTGGTAGTCATTTGAGCAGCCTTCCCGAAGAACACAACTTTCTAGATAATCAGCAGTGCAAGATACAGCCTATACAAAAAATATCATATACGCTAGCGCCACGTAGTAAGCCAAATCCGAAATACTACAATCCAACGAAAAGCCCTCGATCTGCTGAACAACTTTGTCGAAGACACCAACGTTCTATACGGTCAAAATCACGAGTTATTCCATGTTTGAACCAATTAAGTAATTCCCATATGCTACGTAGACTCCATTAACATGGTTTCGATTAACGCGGTCCCTATTAGCGTCCTTATTGGGGGGATTACTGTAGTTCGAACGTTCAATCACCACAATATTAAGTTTGATTTTACGCTACACATTTCAGCTTTCGCAAAAATGTAATTAAAAATAAGGTGTTTGTACTCATATTGGCCATTTTTCACGAAATTCATTCTTTTCACATGTCTATATAGAATTTCACTATGTATTTCTTGGATTTTCAGCGGTCGCCAACCTGTACAACATAACCCAACTTTGATGAAAGAATTTGTCATCGCGTAACTTTATTATTCATCAAGCAATCAGTTCGACCTTTGCAACGATGCATTTGAAATTCCGAAATTCCGTTTGAAACGGAAGTTATGGTCGATTGCCAAAAGGTGGCCCAACCACGACGACATTCCCCTACTCCCATTAATCGAGGGAATGTCCAATCGGCAGCAAAACTGTGGGGGTTTTTTTGCTGACCTGAAACGCACAATCTGAAAAAAATTAGTTCAAATCCGAGAAGATTTATTACTAGTTTGGACTTTTTCTCGGTCACTTGATGTGGAATGACCCATAGTTACTGTTATACGATAAGATCCGATTAAGCGCGATCAGCTTCATACAGCTATGCAACTTTGTGCTGAAAAGCATTATAAACGATTAAATATTAACTTGTGCACGTTTTTTATTTACGATTCCGAGTTTGTTAACAGATATTTTCGATAATGTTCGTACATTAATATACGAGTTGGTGTTGCCTGGAATCTATACTCAAATAACTTTTTCTGCAAACTCGAAGCTGTTGCGGACGTCAAAATCGTTTTATGATCCACAATTTTTCCAATCATGCAAGCGAGGGAGTGTGCAGTGTTGTGTGTAGATTACAGAATCCATAAACAAAACCGCCCGTTCTGGGTTGTAGAGTTTTCTTTTTATCCAGTACGCTGCGATTAAAAGGTTCACCAATATCTACGATCCACAGAACTCGGGAGAAAAGTTGAGTTTGAATCCGATTATAACTGGTTCCCATTATAGCTTGGTTCAATCCACGGAACTCCCAGCTTGAGAAAAAAGGAACGTTATGCAAACTTAGCAAGCGTTGCTTCAATGACCCTGCTTCACCTAATTTTGCGCTCTTTCCCCTTCACGTCTTGTCTTGCCTTGGAGATACTATAAACAGCTTTGTTTCATAACTTTCTTCTACCATTTCTTCCATCTATTGTAAAGACTACGGTTATAAAAAAATTTATCAATTATTTTGGGTCATTTAACAGAATTTTGTAGTTCACCCAAAACCCAAACAATCCGGACTCGACGACCTTTAAATTAAGCCAAAATAGCGCTCTGCAGTTGATGGTGTCAGCAAAAGTAGATGGTGCTGAAAGCAGGTCACACAATTACGAGAGAGCTGTGTGGAAAATAACGCAACGATTTATTTACGTTTTCAGATGAAGGTACGTAATTCATTCTTTCATGCGGACTTCACTAGTGGTTTATTCCTGACTTTCGATTCGTCAATAATTGATACGGGTACACAGTAACTAACCGGAGCTCTTTGTTCGAAACATATTTGCATTTCCGACAATTAATGCATGATGCAGTTCATCTTGTACTGTGATTCCGTGGCGGCGGCAGTGCTGAACGAGATTATTTTCGATTCGGCTCCCAACCCAACCCAGATATTCGCTTAAATATAGTTTGCATGGTTGCAACCTACGGTAAGCAGTAACCACAGGACGGTAAAGAATTACGTCAACAGTCGAGGCTTGGATTCAATCATATGACGCCAGGATTCCGCAAATTGATAATTAACCGAGTGACCATCATCCGAAAACAATATGTATTTAACATTTCCATCGGGACGGCTGATAGGGAAAAGCCAACAAAAGATGGCCGGACGGAACGGACCGAATCGGATCGAGTTACGCGGGAAGCGTTTCCCTCGGGAAATAAAACGAGCATTGATGATGACATAACGATGATTGGGCATCGACTGAATAATTAATTAGTGTTTCAAAGTAAATACCTGATGTATCAACGCTTCGCTGAACACATTTTCGGTGAAAATGTATATAAGTATAGAGGTTGCCCTGGGGGACTAAATTTGTCAGCAATGCTTTTGGATTTTCCAATAGACGCCAAGTGCAACTAACGGGTACTATTCATCATTCTATTGTTTCGTTGGTTGCTAATTCAATTTATCCACGTCCTCGTGGCTCACTTCAGCGAGGCAAACTAAACGTAATTGTGATTATTTGTGGTATTTATCCAAATCAGTTCGTTTACATTATTCCTAGGCACGAATTATACGTTATATGTGGTCGCAAATCAACGTAAATTTGACTTCGGTTACATTATACCAGCGCTGTCAATGGTTATCTAATTCGTCGTTATCCAGATATTTCGATGCGCTAACAAAATCCCTCCAAGACCCTTGACACGAATTTGAACACGATATTTGTAAGGAATATCATAACGTTTGCGATCAATTAAATTAATTTATGATTTTATATATCAATTGCTCCATCAAATGTGGTCCACAGTAACTAAGCTGATATTTTTTAAAATGTTTAATAATTCCTCTGTTTGTATTCTTATCATTACAGGGCACAGTAATCATGGGAGAAATGAGTACGGAACTGTGAACCATATGGAGGTCGGATAATCAACAACACACGGGAACGCCAGCTGAAGTTGATTCGCCCATTGCCTGAGAACTAGAAATGATCGTCAATCAACGAAGGAGTTTTTATTATCTCTATATATAAACTGTATAATACTCACATCATAGCCTAAGATTTAAAACAAAAACCAGTGTTGTGTTTAAACTCTAAGCCTTCGACATGTGTATATTGGTAGAAAATATCGTATCGTAGATGTTTGGTGTTCATTCTTAAATGAGAACACTGGATTCAGGATGCTTCTTTTGATGTTTCTAGGTCTTTTAAGAGATTTTTAAATGTACTCAAATATTAATTTGCTAACAAACATGCGTCTTGTCTATCACACTACTGTCTTCGATTGCAATTACGTACCAAATACTAAATTTTAGCAGGTTTTACACAAATATGTAGTATTCATAAACCGTTACTGCCGTACATTATGATTAATTATATATAGGGCTCATATGTACTTGTTTATTGGACTTCAGGATGTAACCAGTTGGACAGCAGCTCGCAGTGTTGATAAAAAAAAGTCAAACTATTAATCATCACTTGGACATGCGCAAATTACCTGTATTTTTAACATTAGAGTCAATCTTTCGGCTAGCAGTTCCACGGTAAATGAATGTCAAATTAAGTTACGAAACAACCACTTTCTGGCAAACTCTGCAACACTGTGAAATGAAAGAAAAATAAATAAACAATTATTTACGAACTCACGTGTTGCGGTTTTTATTCACTAGATTATCCGACACTTTCTTATAGAATTTCCCTGAACTTCGCTCACAGCTAACTGACGGTTTGTGACACGTAAATAACTGAGCTTGCTTTCAATGTTACCCGAAAGCTCGCTTACTTGCGCACACTGATTTTATAAAAAGGTTGATATAAATAAAAATAACTCGAAGTTTGACATCGCAGCGCTGCAGGCGGTGTGCGGACTCAATCATTTTTGATCAAATAACTTCTGTACTAAAAAATCTCCGGTAGACACACCTAGTCGCGAAAAAAGTAGAATAATTTAATAAAAAATAAGAAAGTTGGAGCTTCTCAAAGTGGCCTAGGATCAAATTGACCTCAAGGTATAGACAAAGGATTAACCGTTAAGGACGCAATCAAGCTACTGAAGAACCATAAATCGGCCGAGAAAAATGACATCGAAGCGGAGCAGCGCCTGACTTTTTTTACGCGATTTTCGGAATTTACGCGGGTTTTTTTACGCGAATTTCGGAATTTACGCAGTTTTTTTACGCGATTTTCGGAATTTACGCGGTTTTTTACGCGATTTTCGGAATTTTGCTCAAAACGTCTATTTTTTCGCGTAGTATTGAAATCCACAAAGTTTTTTTTATGCGAAATTTTGGTTTTTTTACGCGAATTTTAATGGTCAGGAGTTAATCAGGACGCATAGAGCAACTTATAACTCGGTACTGAAGTGTCCCAAAAACCCCATAAATGAGAGGATTGTAGTATTTTTATTCAGCTTTAGATTTCACAGTATGACATCATTGCGTCTTAATGGTTCTGATAAAATCTCGAACTTTTTTCGTAATAGAACTTCCTGCACAGTTGAAGATGCGACTGGATAAGCATGTTTCTCCCACTTGAAACACATTTCTTTAGCGCTGTTAACTGTCCCCGCTTTGTCGGAGTCAAAATTTTTCAGTTGATTGAAGCAGCTGCGGTTACTGTGGAAGCCACTACGGTTGTTCGCTGGTTGAGTGGAAAAATGTAAACATTCTTTAGCTTTCGCAGACCAGCTCAAGGTTAGTCAAGAGAGGTTTTCTGATGTTCAAATTTGTTTTTCACCGAAATTTTCAAAGCGGAAACTGTTGAATGTATAAACAACGTCGATGGTTGCTAACCAATCGTTCCGCGCACTTCTGTTCTACAAACTGTGGAAACTAGATCACCTATTTTAATTCACCTTGGACCAGCCGAAATGGAGTCTAGCCGAACGGAAGCGAATTCTTGTGCTTTTGTGTAGCTATCATTAAATTTAATTTTCCTGAAATCTCGGGTACTTTTTCATTCTGACGTATCCGCAGATGAGAGATTCTATTCGTGTCTCCTCTCTTCCGTTATTTACGGCGACAGCCGCCATTGCCGTTCGTGGAAAGCTGGATTCGTTACCAGACCACGACATTCTTTGCGAATGTATCAGCAAACACGAACTTATACTGGCTTGGCACATCGCCACGCCCACTTGCAATGTAAATGTTTTGACCGGGAAGTTGCTTGAAATTTTCGCGTAGGTTTCGTCATCAATCTAAATACATCCGTCAAAACTTGCTCGTACAAACGCCTAGCACGCTTCTTGGCTACCAAATTCTGCTTCGAGTGCCGATTCGGATTCGAACTAAGACCTGAGGAGGAAGATAATGAGGTGCGTTGAATCCAATCCTTGTATCTCGATCCGGGATATGCCAACTATCAAACTACCTCACCTCATTATCTTCCTCCTCAGCTCTTAGTCCCTAGTTGCGGTTTTCTTGAAAGTCTTTTGTCGCCCTTCCACATCCAGGTTGATATTGACATTTTTAGCGCTTTAGCCAACTTTGATCCAGACCTCTCTGGATTTTCCAGGTGTTCATGCAAGATTTTTTTACGTCGTTCCATTTCCTTTATGTACCGCTCCACAGCGTGATGGAATATTTTGGCGAAACTTGCACCTAGAGTGACTATATACAGAGTGGCGCCAAGTCATCCCAAATGTATGCAATGCGGTTCATCGAAAGGTTTTCTTTCTCTTTCCTGCATACGCGTTGGATTGGTTGTCTGCTCGATTGGAATGACACTGACAGATAATTATCATTCCAATTTTGACATTGTCGCCACTCTGTATATAGTCACTCTACTTGCACCAACTGTTCTTTATAAACATTAGAGTGACTATATATAGAGTGGCGATAATGTCAAAATTGGAATGATAATCATCTGTTAGATCGAGCAGACGACCAATCCAACGCGTATGCAGGAAAGAGAAAGAAAATAAGCATTGCTGGAGCTTTGCATACTTTTAGGACGACATGTCGCCACTCAGTATATAGTCACTCTAATAAACATGTAAACAAAGTTATGTCAGATAGTTTCAGTTTCTACCACAACAAGCAGGGTGAGGCACAAGGGGTGTCCAAATTTACATTTAGTGAGACTTTACTAAGATCGGCTGATTGCATGAATTTGCGATACAAAATAGCAACCGAAGGAGTGAAAACATGGGGTCTTCTGCCCGATCCATACTTACTTGCTTACTTAATTACTTACTTGCTTACTTGCTTACTTAATCGGCCTAACGTCTTATGACAAGGCATACGGCCTACGCAGTATAATTTCTCCATCTATTTCGGTCCATGGCAGTTGGTCTCCGGCATCCGTAGTAGGTCCTCCGGAGTCCCTAGTAGCTCCGACTTCCGCTGATAATACGCCTCTTAATCTCACGGCTGGTATTGTTGTCCTCTGTTGCCAGTGAACCAAGGTATTCGAACTTCGTCAACTACCTCAAACTCATCCCCGTCGATTACCACGGTACTGCCTAAGCGGGTCCTGTCGCGCTCGATCCCGCCCGTCAGCATTACTACGACGAATTTATCTTCAACCCAATCTTCTCTGCTGCGCGTTTTAGTCTGATGTACTAATCTTCCACCACCTCAAATGTCAGGAAAGCAGGTAGGCAGGAAAGTCCATCTCCTTGTCGAAGTCCCCTGCAAGATTTGAAAGGGTCCGACATTCCACCCGAGATTCTCACACAGCACTGGATCCCATCCATCGTAGCCATGATAAGTTTCTAGTTTCTAGTAAGCTTATGCGGAAAGCCGTTTTTATCCAAAATTTTCCATAGCTCTTGTCGGTTTACACTATCATATTGGGCCTTGAAATCGATGAACAGTAGATGTGTAGGGACTTCTGGAAATCTGCCGCAGAGTGAAGATTTGGTCCGTTGTAGACCGACCATCCATGAAGCCGGCTTAATAACTTTCCACAAATCTATTGGATATTGGCGATAGCCGATGGAAAATGACTTGGGACAGCACTTTGTAGGCGGCATTCAGGATAATGATCGCTCGGTAGTTCTCACAATCCAGGCGATAAGCTGGATTCTTGTAGATAGGGCAGATAACCCCGTCTTTCCACTCCTCCGGTAGCCGTTTCGTATCCAAAATCTTGACAATAAGTTGATGCAGACAGCCGGCCAACTTGTCCGGGCCCATTTTAATAAGTTCCGCTCCAATGCCAATGCCTTTCTCGCTGCTTTGTTGTTCTTCAGTCTGGATGGCTGAACTTCCCCTATCGATTAGGGGTGTCACATATTTGTTGCTTACTACACCAATGTGGTCCCTTCCTCCGCTATCAGGGTCTTCCACCTGCACGCCATTCAGGTGTTCATCGTAGTTCTGCTTCTACCTTTCGATCACCGCACTGTCGTCAGTCAAGATACCTGCATCTTTATCTCTGCACATTTCGGCCTGCGATACAAAGCCTATGCGAGATTCGTTGAGTCTCTGATAGAACGTCCGTGTGTCTTGAAAGCGGTACAGCTGCTCGAGTTGTTCACACTCCTTCTCCTCCTTATACCGTGGCGGGCACCTGCCCGATCTATAAGAATGATCAAAAGCTGAACTGTGAGAACTATCGTGCGACGATTATCTTCCATGTTGCCTACAAATGTTCTTATTAAATCATCTGCCGACTCTCACGAAGTGCAAACCGATATGTTGGAAATTATCAAACCGGCTGTGTTGTAAACGCTGTGGTAGATCCCCTTGAACTGCTCTGAATACAGAGTCTCTACGCGCCTGTTCATCGTTCATGAAAGATCATAGACGAAAATGGTCATCTGTTTGGACGACTTAGCCGTGGATCTACCGTGGACATCCCTTTCTGGAATTCGAACTCCATCGAACTGCAGATCGTTTTCACTTTCCGTGATCCAGTCTATTAAGGCTAATCTTCTCCAAGAGCAGATTTTCCGGCCCATATATAGCTGGATTCCTCCGAGGCTTACGGACTTCGGTAACAACAACACTAGTTTCTGAATATTCCATCAGTCCGGTAAACCATCATCTTCAATGCATTTTTCCAATATTGACGTGATCATGTCCCGGAATACTTGAATCGGCTACTCCAGGGAGGGCCTCGAAACGGGCGCCTTCTTAGCTTTCAGCCCGTTTTTTTGTATGCCAGAAGGGCCTGGGTTCAAAAATACCACTGCGACAGTCACTAAGATTGTCTTTTGTAGCTGTCCCCGATTGCTGCCACAGTTCACGTAGTGCTCTAACCATTGTTGGAGTTGAGCTAGGTTGGAAGACTATGTCCCAATTAGGTACTACATGGGTAATAAAACCAATAACCCTCATGGGATGGAGGTTCCATACAGAGTATGGAGTTAATAGGTAGCTTCCGAAGAAGCTGTACCTGGAAGCTGGAAGACGCAAGAGCTCCACAGGAGCAAAGCAAGTGCGCTGAACTTTCTAGTTCTAAATTGCAAAAGCGGCAAATTCTTTTTAAATGATAAAGAGTGGGACAATGTCCGGTGAGCAGTCCCGTGATTGTACGCAGTTCACTACGCGTTAAGTTAAGTAGTTTTTTAACTACTGCATGGTCTGGGTAGATAAACTGTTTGACTTGTCTACAGCCCTGTGCTTGATACCAACTGGATGCTATTTCTAGCTTTTCCCAGATCAGTACTTCGCTTTTGACAGCGGATTTGGAGGTGCACAGAAACAGTTCGGGACCAATAAACTGATGAGCAGTGTCGTCTCGCTAGTTCAGCCGTCTATCCACCTTTTTGCGCGCTTAATGGCGGCTAGTGGGAACAGCTTTCGACAATGTTTATTTGCTTTTGGGAAGTCCGCTTACGTATGCTTGGAAGTTCTACAACAACAATTAAGGCTGGAAATATCAACTTGACGTGAATAAAGTTTCCAAAGGCATGCTAACATACTCCGAGAGTTGTACCCACAAGCCGCCATTACGCACGCGAAAAGGTCGATAGTCACTGCCATTATTTTATCATTGGAAACTTTCAGACCATCAGTGTTGAACCTTTCTTCTACGCCGTACGCTATTGGTGGCCCCGTCATATGGTCATGTCCCTCCATAAACGTTTTCAACTCTTCGGGGTACAACTCTACAGCTGTCGTAAGCGTCAGTTTCGCGGCGCAGCTCCTTGTAACAGTTGGTTTTACAACTGTCTCTGACCACTTTTAACCTCACGCTAAAGCTGTTCTCGATCTTCTACTGTTCTGACTCTCTGGACGCGTTTTCTGGTTCTTAGACAGTTAGTGCGAAACGTCTTAACTCCCAGCTAAGCTAGGGCTTCCAACACACTTTACCGTTGTCCTCTGACATTAGTAGGGTAAGACTGTCCAGAACGCACCGGGGGGTAGAATGGCCCATGCTCAGCCACGTAGCCAGAATGAGGGGCCCGGGGGCCCAATTTTGATTTTAACTGTTTTATATGCATATTTTTTCGTTTAGAACTACAATACATTAAATGTATTATAATGTATTATAGTTATAAGCAATAAGATATGTATATAATGTATTAGGAGCCAAGATATGACTTCTGGCCCCCACCTCTGGCTACGTGGCTGCCCATGCTATTAATTGTTTAAAAACGCGGAAACTATTTGGTAAAATAACAAATGCGCATTTTATTTTGGTGTAAAACAAGCTAATTCATAATTGTGTAGAATGTAAAAGCTTCAAACATAGCCACATCTAATAAAGTCAAGCGATTATCCGCGATCTCATTCCATATGTAACAAATCACGGTTTTCTCTTAAGCTTTTACCACTAGTCGGTATGCAAATTTCATAATAAATACAGTCTATCTAATTGATATACTGTCATACTCGATGATTCATCACAAAAACGGCATTAACTAGGCATGTTTTTCACATATATTGCAAAAAACTTCAAAATACAAAACAGGGGTAGGATGCATCACAGCGGGATCGAACAGTTATAACATATTTTTAATTTGCAGAACATCTTTTGTTTCGAATTATTTATTAAAAATGTAGCAATATTATGTATTGTATAGGACTTAGAATTTGCCTTAAACCTAATTGTACATTGTTTAACTTACAATATTTCATCACACATCAGTTGGAGAAAAGTAGATGATTAAATTTTATTGCCAATTATGTTGAGATATGAACCCATTGTATCCCAGCAAACAAGCGCATGTAACAAACGCTATAGCGAACGCTTCCGCCATTTCGGCAGCCTAGTTTTAGGAGTTTATACAACACGTGATTGAATGTAAATTTTTTGGTTGCGTTTAACGCCTAGCTGGGCAAACTTGATGCGTTTTGTCCACGGGCTTTGGCGTTCTGCCTCACATAATGACTTTGACTCTTGCCAAAAATAACAAAAAACACTGGTTTTTGTTAGGAAATTTCACCAGGAGTAAGTGTAAAAAAGATCCCAAAGTCTTCTAGAAGTTGAAAAACGTGGAACAAACTCGCCGCTGCTCTGCAAAATGATGTTTTGCTTAAGCGGTGCATTCTGCACCACTTTACCCTACATTTGTTATCCCACTCCACAGCACAACGGTTGAAACCTCCTACAATGACGATTGGCCTACGTCCGATTTGGTTCACCCTATGCGTGTTTAGCTTGTGTGTGTTTATCTGCGTGACGCTGTTTTCTGTCATCTTCATCTGTTTCTCAAAAGAGGGTAATTTTCGCTATGTTTATTAAATACTCGAATTACATTCTCATTGTGTACCTACGAAATAATTCTTACGAATGGCATTATTTATTAACATGAAAGCAATGAAAGGATCCTAGTGTTTGCACTAATCTGTTTCGTTGTAGAAAACAACGACAGAATTCGTAAAACACAAAAAGTGGTTTCGTTATTCTTTCGTTATTCTCTCAGATTTTGTTCAGTAAACACAGCTAGTTACTATCTAATTACAACTACAGGGTAAAGTACATTATTCTTTTTGAAAATCTTCGTTTTGTGTAACGTCTCTGTTTTCAATCTGTGCAACTCATAATAGAAAAATGGAAAAAAGCAATTGAACAAATTTCGACGAAATTTCCGCCAAGTCTAGTACCGAACCGTAAATGAACGATGATCCGTAAAACATTCACTCCATTTAGGAGCTCTAACTGGTGGAACATCGACAGGTAAGACACCCAGGGTAAACGAAAGGATGGCCCGCATCTGTATGCATACGATCAACTAATTTGTCTGGCAAATTTACGAAAACGGAACAGCACGCCTTTTTCGCTTAACTCAGCTCGAACCGGATTCAAACGCCCCGCATGTAAGCAAGTCCATCGGGGAGGGTTCGGTCGTTGTCACGCACCTGGCATACGAAGTCACCGGGAGGGATGATATTTTGTTTTAATTGGTACATCGTCGCTGTTAATTGGAGCTTCGGATGATGAATGAGGGAATTGGCTTTCGGAAGGTGTAAATGGACTGTGAATTGGCTTTTAATGACAACCTTTCGAGATTTAATGAGCGCCATTTTGTAACGCTTGTCAACCATAATATTTCAATCTTGGAGCCGACTTCGACTCGTGTTTTTTACACGATATGAGTTGTTCATAAATAGTCTTAATGATGAATCTTAAGATTGCAACAGAAAAATTAGCTGTTTTTCTTAATTTTTTTATAAGGGTATGTTGCTGCTTCGTCGTAATTGCCTATTCCTGTCCTATCCAACACAAATTATTAAAAATATCAGAATTTTAATGACACACAATGCAAAACTAATTATTCCCTAATATTTTAGTTTGTTGTCATTCATACGCGCTCAATGAAAGTGAGCTGAGATTTATTTAAATGCTTTTTATCATTAAAGAAGTCCTACCAGCCGATTTTCCCATTTTTTTTTACATGCGACGAAGAAGAAAATGTCGACTAATCGTTTTAATTTCCGTCATTCCTCAATGAAAATAACTCACGCAAGGCATTGTCGTTATTCTACAGCCAGGAAAACTTGCCTGACCTGCAGAAATTTTGCAGAATAATATTTGTCATGCCGTCCTTCACAAATACATGTGCGTTAGCTTCGTAAAAATTGTTGTAATTTTTTGATTTTGACGGACGGATTTTAAAACGGTTCGACGAATTTGAGAAATAAAGTCAGTTGCGAAATTTCAATAATATGCTTTAATAATCGTTTTTCAGTGATTTCAAAGTTCACGGATCGGAAGGTAAGTGTGTTTTAGTCAAATCAGGACAAGAACTTTTGGAGTATTCATTAAATCTATCCAACAAATGATGGAAATTACAAAAGACTTTACTTACTACGACGGGAATTAGAAATAAACCCTAACTTTATCTGAATTTTACTTCGCCAACATACTCATCAACATCATGCGGAATTAATAACAACAAAGCAACATCTTAATACTTCCCTTCAAAATAAATCATAGCCTTAACATTGCAATCGATGAAAAGTATTTCAAACAGATCTGATAGCCATTATCTCCACTATTTATCCCTCATTCGTTAAAAACTGTTCAAAGAATGGGTTTGCATAGCCAAACACGACATATAACAACAGCACACAAAAAGCACCAGTCCTGAATTGCTAACTCGTTTCGCACCACCCGCTACAAATTGTCAGTGTAATAACAGTCAAACCTGCGGAATGCTGGGTCCTCGAACTAGGGATAAAAATACAAATCAATTGACATTCCGCAAAATGGAGCCGAACTTCATGGAAATCCGGTCTCCCGTAAGCTCTTCTAGCATATTTTTCATTCATGTAGGAAATTACAGCTGTTGTGGGGTTGGATTATTCGTAAAATATGAACCAAAAAAAGTCTTTTATGCTTGTTTTCCTCTAGCCGTTCCTCCCCCTAACGTTCCCTGTGTTTGTGACGAATATATTGAAACCATTATAAATGCCGAATACCGAATACCGATCTAGCATCATTTTGCCGAACCTGTCAATAAAAATAACAGCTCTTTGCTGGTGAAAGCGAATGTGGCTGGAGTGGTTCGAAATTGGAAATCCTACGCATAGTCAGACGTTAAAATTTTTATTTGTAGCATTCCCGTTGAATATGCTCTCTGATAGTCATGTCACATAATATAGTTAGGTACTTAAAACCATAGCTCAAAATTCCGAAACTCGGAATATTTTCCCTCAAAACTCCAGAACCTGCCTACTAGACAACCTGACTGCTGCGCAACCGGTTATGGATCGCTAGCAGTTGAAAGAAAAATATTGCGTATTCGAAATGTTTTGCTGTCTGCAGTGCGGGAGGATTCCTGAATGAAAACAATAAATGTATATTCAATCAATTGTGTTGCCCTCGGTAATTTTCATTTCCATCCTTTCCCGACGACAATGGGCCCCCGGGCATGCTGTTATTTTATTCGGCTACACCATTGATCTGAAGTGTATTGCAGATTAAACGATGATTTATGAATTCCCGTCCCGTCCTGGTCGCAAGCCATCATTATCAACAAATTGCAAACGTTTGAAATCGTCCCCCTTCGACTTTCCCTTACGGTCGTTCTAAAACAAAAGGATGTGGATTTGCAAAGCGAAATCAATTCAATCCACAATTTGATTTGAAATCGTTATTCTTTTTCAAACATTCGGCCAAAATGCAGTTTACTCACTAATCACGCCGCATTCCCGAGCAAGGTTTGACAACAAAATCATTACATATTCTGCTGTTGAAACCCAAAGGCACATATGATTTACCAGAATTTGTCTTCCGTTTGATATTTTTGAAAGCAAAAGTAGTAGGTATGCAAATTAATTTCACAGCGTGGAGTTTTTGAAAACGATTTTGATATTTTAACCACTAAATCAACCAAAATGAAACCACACCAAGTAACCAAGATGCGTGACATCAAGATATCCAATATTGTTTTCAATTTGCTCTAAAACTTTACTCGGATTGACTGCGTTTCGATGATTCACACTCAGATTAATTTTCACGTGGCAATTACGGGAAAAGTTATGTGAATATTTTCCATCCAACTTTTCTTTTCAGGGATACCTCGATATAAGACAATTTATAATTTCAAAATGTTGTCTTATATTAAAATTGTCTTACATCGAAACACGATTTTTTTCAAAAAAAATTGCATCTGCGGTCGCCAATTTTGCTTTGTGTTGTGTGTTTACGTTGTTTGAACTATTAGTTTTTTCAGTTTTCTGTGTTATTTTGAAATAATGAACATCTTCATGGCGCCGAATTTGGAATGGAAAATTAGCTCTGGTATCGTTACAAACTAGGGTATGTTGCTGCTTCGTCGTAATTGCCTATTCCCGTCCTATCCAACACAAATTATTGAAAGTATCAGCGATTTTTATGACACACAGTGCAAAATTAGTTATTCTCTAATATTTTAGTTTGTTGACTATCATACGCGATCAATCTAAGTGAGCTGAGATTTATTTAAATGCCATTTTTCATTAAAGAATTTCTAGCAGCCAAATTTTCAACGTTTTTTCGTGCGACGAAGAAGAAAATGTCGACTAACCGTTTCAATTTCCGTCATTCATAAAATGAAAATAACTCACGCAACGCATTGTCGTTATTCTGCAACCGGGAAAACTTGCATGACCTGCAAAAATTTTACAGAATAGCATTTGTCATGCCGTTCTACACAAATATATGCGCACTAGCTTCGTAAACATTATTGTAATTTTTAGTTCGGACGACGAAAAATATTGATGGACGGATTTTAAAACGGTACGACGAAGTTAAGATATAAAGTCAGTTGCGTAATTTCAATAATATGCTTTAATAATCGCTTTTTAGTGAATTCAAAGGGCACGGATCGGAAGGTAAGTGTGTTTGAGTCAAATCAGCAACAGAACTTTTCAAGTATTCATTAAATTCACCTAAGAAATGATAAAATTTAGAATGGATTTCCTAACTACGACGGGAATTAGAAATAAACCCTATGTCAAAGGGATTTGTTCGATATAAGACAAAAATTGTCCTATATCGAGGTTGTTTTATAACGAGGTTGTCTTATATCGAGGTATCCCTGTACTATTTACGTGAATTTCACGTAGTTTGCATAAGTATGCGTGCATTTACGTGGAAATCAGATAAATGGTTTTGTATTTTCCAATAATGTTCAAGTGAAAGTCACGTATCTCCCTATAGAAAAATTTACGTGATTTTTCACGTGAAAAGGACGTGTGGATTATTTTGCGTGCATATCAGTATACAGTTAAGCCGTTTTTTACGCGATTATTTTTACGCGAATTTCGGAATTTATGCGGTTTTTTTACGTGAATTTCGAAATTTACGCCGTTTTTTACGCGACTTTGATTTATGAATTTGATTTACACGGAACGTATCCTTCGCCTAAAGAGCGACTTGATTGTGGTTGGTCTGGCATTGAAATAGTTATCATAGTTATGTAGGTACCTGTTACAGTCTCTACTGCCTTGCTTATCGCATTTACAAATTAATTGTCCAAACGAGGATAATTTTACATGGGCAATAAAGAGTCTGCAAGATATTATTCATTTAATTTTTTTTTGCAGAAGATATAACTTTATTAAGTTATCCTACCAGTTCATTTGAAGAAATCTTCATGAAAGTTTTGAAGCCTTATTGTGAGATTCTTCAATATAGCTAACTGATGTATAGCTTAAAAATGTTACCATAGAACATTCTTAAAATCATTAAATCTTAAGAACAATATATTCTTGAGTAGGAACTGGAGCAATGTATCATTATGCCTCCCAGTTGACTTCGAGATACGATGCTGGTCCAACAAGCCAATCGTCGTTGTTCGAATCTCGGTTGGGCTTGGGAGATGCTGTTAGAGCTAATGAAGTATCGTAGTAGAAGCCTCGCAATAGTCCTATACTTTAATAGCTGGCTGTGAAGTCTGTTGAACAGTAATAGAAGGTCAAATTTCGAAACCGGAATGTAGCGTCTTAGGCTATGATGTTACTATACCATGACTACCTTTTTAAATTTGATTAGTGGAAGTACTAAAAACTCGGAGTGCATACAAACGACAACAGAGTGCCGGCTCCCGATCTCGGAGAGATCCGGCAAGAAATTCGTTAGCTGAAGAATAATAGAGCCGCCGGAAAGGACCGACTCCCAGCAGAGCTCTACAAAAATGGCCAAGAACCGCTAGCAACGGCACTTCATTGGATAATTTCTAAGAATTGGGAGGAGGAGAAACTACCGGAGGATTGGATGGAAATTGTAGACTGTCCCAGTTACAAAAAGGGTTACCGGCTAGATTGCTGTAATTACCGCGGCATCACGTTGGTCAACGCCACCTACAAGGTGCTCTCCCAGATTTTGTTGTGTCGTCTATTCCCAATAGCAAGAGAATTTGTAGGGCAGTATCAGGCGGGCTTTATGGGGGTCCGTGCTACTACAGATCAAATATTTACTCTCCGACAAATCCTCCAGAAATATCGAGAGTACAACGTGCCCACGCATCATATTTTCGTGGATTTTAGGGCAGCAAACGATACAGTTGAACGAGAATAGCTATGGCAGATAATCACGAGTACGGGTTTCCGAACAAACTGACGCGGCTAATCAATGCTACTCTGGAGCAGGTGATGTACTACGTGCGCGTTTCGGGGACACTTTCGAGTCCTTTCGAATCGCGCAGAGGGTTTCGGCAAGGAGATGGACTGTCCTGTATGCTATTCAATATCGCTATTGAAGGTATGATCCGACGAGCGGGCATCGAAACGAGAGGAACGATCTTCAGCAAGAGTAGCCAACTCCTAGCCTTCGCAGACGATCTCGACATCATTACGAGAAACCTTGGGACGGCGGAGGCAATCTATGCCAGACTAAAAACGGAGGCTAGGAGGATAGGGTTACAAATCAATGCGTTGAAAACCAAATATATGGTAGGAAGAGACTCCAGAAAAAGCGACGTTTGCCCCTCACAGACAGTGACTATTGACGGAGATGAACAGGAAGTGGTTGATAAATTCGTATATTTGGCATCTCTGGTCATCGCCGATAATATTACGAGTAAGGAGATCCAACGACGATTCGAGCTGGAATTCGAGCTGGAATTCGAGCCTACTTTTCCCTCCGCAAGACGCTTCGATCTAGGAGCATACAACGCCGCACAAAGCTGACGATGTACACAACGCCAATCAGACCGGTAGTCCTCTACGGACTTGAGACAGTAACTTTGCTTACGGAAGACATACATGCATTTGCCGTATTTGAACGAAAGGTGTTGCGCAGGCTTGCCATTTCCTCACTCATTGTGCAAAAGGTGCACCTGTTTTTGTTCATTACAATGAGCAGAGCTGCTGCCACAAATGAGAAATCCATCCACGCACAGCGAAACAGGCCAAAAATAAAGAGAAATATAAACAAACTTTAGTTTCTCACTGCGCGAAAAAGCAACTGCACGTTAATTCCAATATTGCCATATCTATCATTCATTATCGTCATATGCAATATTTTTTGCATTGCTGCCGCTGTGAGAAGTCTAAACAGTTTTTTTTGTGTTCCATATCATCCCAAGTATCAATGTGAGTTTTATTGTACTCTTACGGCGGTCTTCAAGACTAATTTTGGTCTGATTGCCATCATAAGAGTGCAATAAAACCCAAAATGTTACTTGGGATGGACAGCCAAAAAGTGTATTAATATTTTGTTACTCAGTTCACTCCTCAATGAGTAGAAGGTAGAACATCAATGTGCAGGTTACTGAGTAATCAGTAAGCAGTCAGTAAAAAAGAGAAAAGTTAAAACAAAACGGAGCACAATAATTCGCGACTGAGTACAGTATGAATTTTTCTCTTCTCATTTTTTAATCTGAGGAGGAATCATCCCTGGTGTTGCGAACTATTTTTGGCGGAGTACAAACGGAAAGCGGAGAGTGGCAGAGGCGTATGAATCACGAGCTACAGGTACTGGCTTAGAGAGATTCCCATCGTGCACCTGACGAAAGTTGGGAGACTACGGTGGGCCGGCCACATCGCAAGGATGCCGGTCGACTGTGCAGAGAAATCCGTTCTCTTCAAGAACCCCACCGGCACCAGGAATAGAGGATCCCAACATGCTAGATGGCTCAACCAGGTTCAAGCCGACTTGCGTGTGTCGAGACGCGCAACGAATTGGCGACGAGTAGCCCAGGACCGAGTACAATGAAGAGAAATTGTTGATACAGCAAGAGCCACCCCGGCTCTCGGTAGCTAAATCATCATCATCATCAACTACTAAAAAACGTTTTTTTTTTAAATTGTGCTAAGATGAGATCCCATAAGTCAACTACAATTCTGATTAGTATTATCTACCACAGCTCTTCGCGTTTGATTGTGTCGTATGCTACCCCAAAATTCACGAAAATATAATGTATGGGCGCATTGTACTTCTGATGCTTTGCAGGAGGGGGATTTGTCCCTTGCTATTAAGGTTAGACGATCTGGAGAGCATTTATTAACGCAATGCCGCAATAATTACAGCAATCGAGCGGATCGCCCTTTTTTTAGATGGGAAAACCCACTCTTTACAGTCACTCCTCCGGTAGTTTCTCCTCCTCGTTGGGTACGTGGTCAGAATGCCCGACGAAAAAGTAGCCAATTTTCAGCAGAGAACCAGGAAGAGACCGTAGGCCTCGGGGCAGACCCCGAACCCGGTGGATGTGCGCTGTCGAGGACGATGCACGTTCAGCTGGCGTTAACAAGGATTGAAGAACGGTAGCCCTGGACAGCACTGGAGAACCATAATTCGTTCAGCACCGGATCGATAATAGGATGCACTATTTAGACACCAAATCTTTTTCAAATTTTTCTTTTTCAAATATGAATAATTTTGAATACGACAAAAAACAAACGACAAATCGTGTACATTTGCCTTCCTTGCATTACGAGAAGAAACTAGAGAATATTGAATTTAGAAAATTGAAACAAACTAAAACTAATCACACAAAACTAAACAGAACAGCGTGCATATGAACCAAAATCACAGAGAACAGATTAACAGGCTCGAAGGAATTAATCGAATTTTTGTGTGTAAAATCTGTCGGTGGCGCCAGGAATAGTTTGGCAAACGCATAAAAAAATATCCATGTACCTTTATCAATATTTCTTTGTGCTGGAGTTACATAGCAGCGATGGCAGCGACATCAGGATTTAGTTTGCCACTTACTGCTCGAGGGGTGCTCTATTGAAGGATTACTCGTAGATTACATAAAAACCTTTTACACACTTTTTGTTGATTACCTGGTAGTCTGGTTTCTGTGCCAAAATGAAGCATGAGAAGCTGCTCAACTTATTCACAATCCAAATATTTGCCCGGAATCATTTTGGGCGATGCACCGTCGGAAAATTCTTACTGCTTCGAGCCTGTCCTTGTCAAATGTCAATGGTAGACGAGAACAAAACGAATCAATTTCGTATCATAAAGAAACAGATCGCATACTAAATTGTTTTGTCGACTCTATGGTTTCAGAATCGCACTCGAAGACGTCATTGCAATCAGTACGCACATGCACAAGTACGTATGTACGTATGTATCAGATCAATTATCAAGTACATATGCACCCGAGCAGGAGGATGTATCGTAAAAATTGATATCAAATGTTGCAGAAGTTATTTTATGGCGAATTTTATTTATCAATCTGGGTTCTTGTACTCTAACCTGGAATTAATTAAATTTGGACAGATCAGCGTAATACCATAATGCTACAAAAACCAAAGCCTCAATGCTAGGTTCTGTTTTCGAAACTTGACCTGTTTTTATTCGACAGACTTCGCAACCAGCTGTTAAGAGCACAGGACAATTGCAGGGCTAGTGTTACGACCCTATCGACCCTAAAAGCCTCTCCCAACCGAGATTCGACCATTCGTCGACTGGCTTGTCAGACCAGCGTCATACCTCGACGCTAACTGCGAGGCTAACGATAACGCTCAACGGTTTAAAACTGCGTTCAAAATTAACATTCCAACCAATGAATTTATGACTGTTTCAAATTCAATTTCGATTGAAGTTGAAACTCTTGCTAATCTGGAGCAACCAAGTTAAAAACGAATACGGTATAAGTCTTCATCCTACTCGGGTTAATGCCACAAAACACTCTTCGATATCCAGATCAGATACCGAAGAATTCCTAACCAGCCTCTCCTTGTAGCGCAGCTTTACTTCACTACTTATGATCCAGTAGCACGGACAATATTGAGACATATTGAATTTTAAACTAACCGGGTGGAAGCTGGTATTTGTCGATGAAATACAAAACACAAGAACCTGTCACGGATGCCAGGAATGCTTACCATCTTTTCCTGTTCCGATGCTTAAATGATGAAGTTGTACATTGTTTTAAAATTCCCCTAGGATTGATTCACTACTAGTGCAGTTGACAGCAATCCCTGTAGAATGTATGTTGGTTTTAGCAGTGTTCAATCAATGGTCGTTCCTCGGGCAATCTCCGCCAACCACGACCACTGCAATCCCGAAGTGTGCCCTTCTTGCCAGTCGGATAAAAGGAAACGAAATTGAATTCGTTCCGATGAAAGGCCAGAATTAATGAAATCCGTTGAAATTTGTTCGCATACATTGAGCTCTTAGCCCATCAAAAAGCAATCGGATAATAACGAAATGTTACAAAATCTTCCTTCAATGCGACAGCAGCCATTCAAATGTATATTCCATTTTTTTTATAAATTAACTGATGCTAGGCATATCATTTTCAGGTCAGATATATCGCTCTTTAAATTGGCAATGCAATAAAAGAATCATGAAAATCGGTAGACATGTTCACCCTCTTTTATACAAACTTCCAATACAACGCGACGGTTGAAGACGTGATGAAAGCCGTTTGCTCCTGTCATCATTGAAACGGAATTCGAAACACACTACATGACAGATTTGTAAACATTTTACATTTTCATCAGGAGAGCTTCAGTCTCGGCTACTATACAGCGTGACTGGGTGGTATCCAAACGGGAAGGGGATGGTTTTATAAACGCATTTTCAAACACGGATCTCTCAGATTCTCTAGTGTCATGTGTCGATGCACGTGACCCTACGATAATGCTGTCTCATTCGCCTGTTCGCCCAATCCTCCAGCCGACCGACTGTAGAAACAGGGGCGCTAACCTGGCTGAGCTATATTTGCATAACACCTGGCGTCATACCCATGACAACGCATTTTGCTCCTTTTTGCCATTGCGTTCCATCAGCAGGTACGGGTAGAAATATTACACATGGGTACTGTTCTGGCAACGGGATATATGCAAAGGGGGAGCTATGATGTCGTTCCTGTCGTCGGGTTCCCCGGTAACCAAAGCTAAGCTCACATCACAATCAATCTGCAAATCTAGAACCATCTATGGTTGAGCAAAAAACTTTCCACCTCTTTCAAGCCAGCCAGCACTAGACGAGTTATGAAACAGACGCCAAGCGACATAAATTACCTATTTTATGCGGTAATCATTATTTATCGCCTGCTTAAAATTGCTATAAGAAAATCTAGCATAAATAGAATTCCACTAAACAGGTTGGTGGATTTGTTTCTTAACTATAAATAGATTGAAAGCTTGCAAGTTTAATGAATTTTTGTATTTTTTCTTATTAAACCAAAATTAGAAAAATGAAAGTTTAACTTTTTTGAATATGACTGAAGTTTATGGAGCGTCTTAGTAGAATACGAAACCTGGAAATTAAATAAAAAGAAGAGTTTTCGAAGTTCGAAAACAGACGCTGAGGAAGCCTACAAGTCGTTGGCGAAATACGTATCTGTAAAGAATAAAATAAGATAATAGAATTAAATAGGATAAGTTTTCTTTTATTTTGATTTCCAGGTTTTTGGAAGAAGTTTGATGTTTTATGTTTATTACAAAAATCTATGTTTTCTATAAACTACTAGCACTACATAGCTGAAGATGATCCCCACCTCGCTACTTTGATTACAGCATTTCTGAAAGTGAAGCACTCAATTTTATCATAACACTAGCTGACCCGACAAACTTCGTATTGCCACAAACTAACTTGTGTTGTACATAAATCATGAATCTCGGATGATCTTTGTCACTTCTCGAGTTTTGCAAGCCCCCCAGTAGGCGGCGCTTCCGACGGCGGGTCACCGGTAGAGATGGTCGGGTAGCGGAAAATTTGCCCGAAACCCGCACCCGTACCCGTACCCGCCGGGTTCGGGTCGGGTTCGGGTATCGAAAAAAAATAATTTGCGGGCTCGGGTCGGGTACGGGTTCTTAATTTTGTTTTTGAAACCGGGTATGGGTCGGGTCGGGTATCTCTATTGCCCACATTTAACACTAAAGATGGTCGGGTACCCGGGCCCGTCCCGTACCCGACGGGTTGCGGTCGGGCTCGGGTATCAAAAATAATAAATTTGCGGGTTCGGGTCGGGTACGGGTTTTTAATTTTTTTCTTGATCGGGTACGGGTCGGGTCCGGGCATTCAAATTTTCATACCCGACCATCTCTAGTCACCGGCAACACTCGCGACCGGCTCGTCCTGAATGATCTAGAATGATTAATGTTTTATGGAAGAGTCTCGAATTTCTCGAGTTGGATTAGTTTTTGAGTTTCGCAAAAATTTCTGTTTTATTTGTATGAGAGTCCATATCCCCCTACCACAGGGGTGAGAGGTCTCTAACTATCATAAAATAAATTCAAGACTCAAAAATCTCCTACATGCTAAATTTGGTTCCATTTGCTTGATTAGTACTCAAATTATAAGGAAATTTGTATTTCATTTGTATGGGAGCCCACCCTCTTAAAAGGGAAAGGGGTCGTAATACACCACAGAAAAAAAATTCTGCCATCTAAAACTCTCACATGCCAAATTTGGTTCCATTTGCTTGATTAGTTCTAAAGTTATGAGCAAATTTGTATTTCGTTTGAATGGGAGCCCCCCCCCCCTCCTAAAAAGGTAAGAAGTCCTAATTCATCATGGGAAAAATGGTTGCCTCCAAAAACACCCACATGCCAAATATGGTTCCATTTGCTTGATTAGTTCTCGAATTATGAGGAAATTTGTATTTCATTTGTGTAAAAGCCCCCCCTCTTGAAGTGTGGAAGGATCCTAATTCACCGTAGAAAATATTTTGGCCTCCAAAAACCTCCACATGCCGAATTTGGTTCTATTTGCTTGATTAGTTCTCGAGTTATGGGGAAATTGGTATTTCATTTGTATTGGAGCCCCCCCTCCTAATGTGGGAAGAGGTCCTAATTCATCACAGAAAAAATTCTTGCCTCCAAAAACACCTACACGCCAAATTTGGTTCCATTTGCTGGATTAGTTCTCGAGTTATGAGCAAATTTGTATTTCGTTTGTATAGGACCCCCCCTCCTAAAGTGGGGAGGGGTCCCAATTCATCATTGAAAAAAAAATTGTCTCCAAAAACACACACATGCCAAATTTGGTTCAATTCGCTTGATTAGTTCTCGAGTTATGAGGAAATTTGTATTTCATTTGTACAGGAGCCCCTCCTCTTAAAGTGGGGAGGGGTCCTAATTCACCATAGAAAATTTTCTTGCTCTCGAAAACCTTCACATGCCAAATTTGGTTGCATTTGCTTGATTAGTTCTCGAGTTATGAGGAAATTTGTATGGAAGCCCCCCCTCTTAAAGGGGAGAGGAGTTATAATTCCTCTTATAAAGAGGGGAGGGGTCTCAATTCACCATAGAATAAATTCTTGTCACCAAAAAAAACACCCACATGCCAAATGTTGTTCTATTTGCTTGATTAGTTCTCGAGTTAGGAGGAAATTTGTATTTCATTTGTACAGGAGCCCCCCCTCTTAGAGTGGGGAGGGGTCCTAATTCACCGTAGAAAATTTTCTTGCCCTCGAAAACCTTCACATGCCAAAGTTGGTTCCATTTGCTTGATTAGTTCTCGAGTTATGAGGAAATTTGTATGGAAGCCCCCCCTCTTAAAGGGGAGAGGAGTTACAATTCCCCTTATAAAGAGGGAGGGGTCTCAATTTACCATAGAATAAATTCTTGTCACCGAAAACACCCACATGCCAAATTTGGTTCTATTTGCTTGATTAGTTCTCGAGTTATGAGGAAATTTGTATTTCATTTGTATAGGAGCCCCCCCTCCTAAAGTGGGGAGAGGCTCTTATTCATCATAGAAAACATTCTTGCCTCCAAAAACACCTACATGCCAAATTTGGTTCCATTTGCTTGATTAGTTCTCGAGTTATGAGGAAATTAGTATTTCATTTGTACAGGAGCCCCCCCTCTTAAAGTGAGGAGGGATCCTAATTCAACATAGAAAATTTTCTTGCCCTCGAAAACCTTCACATGCCAAATTTGGTTCCATTTGCTTGATTAGTTCTCGAGTTATGAGGAAATTTGTATGGAAACCCCCCCTCTTAAAGGGAAGAGGAGTTATAATTCCCCTTATAAAGAGGGGAGGGGTCTCAAATTACCCTAGAATAAATTCTTGTCACCGAAAACACCCACATGCCAAATTTGGTTCTATTTGCTTGATTAGTTCTCGAGTTATGCAGAAATTTGTGTTTCATTTGTATGGGAGCCCCCCCTCTTAGTGGGGGGAGGGGTCTCTTACCATCACTAAAACCTTTCCTGGCCCCAAAAACCTCTACATGCAAATTTTCACGCCGATTGGTTCAGTAGTTTTTGATTCTATAAGGAACGCAGGACAGACAGACAGACAGACAGACAGACAGACAGACAGACAGAAATCCTTCTTTATAGGTATAGATATTGTAGTAGAAATTTGAGCACTTGTGTCATTTGATGCCAAGGTCACAAGCTTATAACAGTGATAACTTGAGACAGGTCAGTAAAGTTCAGGATTGCTTAAGAGCGCACCTTGGTCATTAAAATACGTTCAGGCTGATTAAAATTAGTTCTAGCGCATCAATTTGTAGTCTAAAATATTAAAACTTTAGCTTAATAACAATGACTTTCAGTGGTAACAGTTTAAAGAATTAAAGTTAACAAAATGATTGGTATGCTCATCTTCCCCGTTTAGTCAACCGATCGCTTATAATAAGTTAAAAACAATCAGTGATACGAAGAGACTGCTTAAAATAGTTTCCTTACCCTAGATAGGTAAACTTTGTAGGTGTTGCTACGCTATACAAAAATGTATACATCCTCGTAAGTAGAAGGCACTAAAATGACTTGTAGGGACTTGCACTCGTTAGCTAAAATTCATCATACAACAATCTGGTGGTTCCTGGTGCCGGTGGGGCTGTTGAAGAGAACTGTTTTCGCGCACTGTCGTCCAGCATCCTCACGACTATCACCTAATGTACGATAGGGATCTCTCCAAGCAGTGCCTGTAGCTCGTGATTCAAAGGTCTCCGCCACTCTTCGCTTGTAGTTTGTACTCTGCCAAATATCGTGCGCAGCACCTTCCGCTTGAACACAGCCGTGGTGCGTATGTCCTCTGTGAGCAGCGTCACAGCTTCAAGTCCACAAAGAAATACCGGTCTGATATTAAGGGTTTTGTATATTGTCGGCTTCCCGAAAAAAAATTACATTACATTTTGTAGAAACAACGCGTACAACAGTTTTTATTGTGGACATTGAAACTTATGGTAAATTTATTGTAAAAGGGTCTTAAATTCAAATTTTATTCATATTTTTGTTTCTTATTTCATGGAATAGAATTGGCCACATATCGTCACAAATTTACTGCTTTTTCAATTATATATTATTTTTTCGCTTAAAAAAATTACCAGAAAAGGACGATTTTTTGATGTTAAGATGCGTAACAATCCGTCATTTTTATGGTAGAATCTCTCAAAACCATGAAAGTTATGATGGACTACAATAAGTTTGATGGTTTGATTATCTTTTCTGATGATGAGTTTAAATGTTTTTACTTTATTTTGTATCCTACTGTTACAATAATTTTTATCTTAGTGTTATTGTATTTTTTCCGGGCTCGTAAGGTGTCGTATGCTTCCTGATCGTAGCGTTTTGCGAAGGGCACTGTAGACCCGATTTCTCGCTTGAATTCGCCGCTCGATCTCGTTGCTAGTGCTATTGTTTGCGGTCACCAGCCCAAAGGCCGGATCCCAAATATACGAATTAATCCACCACTTCGTGCGAACTTCGAACGTTCGTCGCCATCAACAGTTGCCGACCGTGGGAGACGTGCGTTTGTTTCCTTAGAGCCTTTTCCTTTCTCGCAGCGTCTCAAGAGGACAAGAGAGTGCCGCCAAAATGCGCACGAAACACCTCACTCAATCCAATGAGCTCTGATCAGTTGCGACAGGTTACCCGAAAAACCGTATTCGTGCAGTATCTACCATAGCTAGTCGTGATCGACTGTATCGGATGCTGCTTTAAAATCGATAAAGATGCGATGCGTGGGCATGTTGTATTCCCGACATTTCTGCAAGATCTGTCGGATGGTGAACATTTGGTCTGTATTGTACAGATGACAGAATCTGAGAGAGTACCTTGCCTATAGGTGGCGTTTACCAGCGTTATTTCTGGTAGGCTCTGCTATTATGACGCTTCTCGATATTTTGCACAGTTCCGATGCTTATTCTCAATTTTTTGGCAATATCACGAACATTCGAACAAAATGCGACACCTTTGATGTTAAGACGTGAAGTACTTTAAGTTCCTTATTTCGCTCCACTGGTCTCTCGACAAAGGTTTCTGGTTAATTTTCTATCTACAGTATTAGTTTGAATGATTTTGAACACCTGATATTTCGCGATTTTTGTTAAGTCGAGCAACGATAGCTTCTCGGAGTACCATTTGTACAGAGTTGATTTGCGTGTCGACATGCTAATCCGACCTATGCACTTGTTTTTGTTTGATTATTTTTGTTTGAAAAACTTTCGAGGAATTACATAGCTCAATTCTGCCTACAAGATGCTTTCCCGTATCCTGTTCTGCAGACTGAGACCGTTAACGGAGTCCTTCGTCGGCAAGTACCAAGCTGGTTTTCGTGAGGGTCGCTCCACGACGGATGAGATGTTTACCCTGCGTCAGTTGCTGGACAAGTCCCGGGAGTACAACTTGCAGATACACCATCTGTTTGTGGACTTAAAAGCGGCGTACGATTCAGTTAAACGAAATGAGCTGTGACAGATAATGCTAGAACATGGTTTTCCGACGAAACTAATTACGCTGATTCGTACGACGCTAAACGGAACCAAATTATGCGTTAATATACCGGGTGAGATCTCAGCTGCTTTTGTGACGTTGGATGGACTGAAGCAAGGGGATGCACTCTCTAACCTGCTATTCAACATTGCCTTGGAAGGTGACATTGCCATTGGCGTAGCTAGAAGGGGTGCCTGGGGTACCAGGCCCCCTCCAGAATTCTGCAGGCCCCCTCCAGAAATTTTCCCCATTGTAATTAAAAAACCGGAAAAAATTGTATATATATTCCCACTGCGTAGATGTATTCTTTTTTTACTAGGTATCGCAAACGCGTAATTGTCGTCGTCGTCAGTAGCCGTCAGTAGGCTAATAGCCACCCCGGCTCATGTTGTTTTAAACAGTCGTCTCCATTCAACTCGATCTTGGGCCACTCGTCGCCAATTTCCCAGTCTCAGAAGTCGCAAATCACTTTCGACTTGGTCGAGTCATCTTCGCACGTTAACACTGGACATACCGACTGCACTCTACGAATATTTTTCGCTAGCAGACCGGGATTGCGGCGATTGTCGACAGATTAGCTTTAATATTTTTCTCGAAAAAAGACGAATAGTAGAGCAGCAAACTTCGCATTATGTTTTATATATATTTTCTAATAAAAGTAGTAAAGAGGAACAGCGTAATAACGCTGTAAAAATGAGCCAAAAAAGCAAGAGGTCAAATGACCCCTTCACGGTATGTTTAGAGTTAAGCCTGCCAGTTCCTGGTGCTGGTATAGTTGTTGAAGAGAGCTGTTTTCGTCGCACTGTCCGATATCTTTACGACATGTCCGGCACACGGTAGCCTACTGACTTTCGTCAGATGACAATGGGAATCTCTTCAAACAGTTTCTGTAGATCGTAATTCATTCGTCTCTGCCACTCTGCGCTTTCAGTTTGTACTCCGCAAAATATTGTCCGCAGTACCTTCTGCTTCCGGCAAGGGCACCTATTCCTTCCATGAGCAGTATCACGGCTTCAAGTTCTTCAAATACACGAACTTATCTGCCATTTCTAGTTCGTCGCCGTGAACAGTTACCGTCCATGTGAGGCACGTGTTTGATTTATTAAGCTTCTTTTTTTTTCATGTATTTGGGCTTCGACGCACTTATGTTTAACCCAATCCTCCTAGACTCCGCTTTCGTCGGACCACCCCATCAAGAGCGATGTTGAATAGTATGCAAGAAGGATTCGAAAGTGTCCCCGAGTTCACACGAAATACATCTCTCGATCCAATGTAGCTCTGATCATTTGTCTCAGTTTATCCGGAAAACCGTGTTCGTGCATTATCTGTCATAGCTAGCTTCGATTAAGTGCATCGTATGCTGCTTTGAAATTAATAAAGATGTGGTGCATGGGCTCGTTGTACTCCCGATATTTCTGCAAGATCTGTCGGATGGTAAACATCTGGTCCGTAATTTCGCGGGCTCTTATGAAGCCCGTCTAGTATTTCCCTACAAAACCCTGTGCTATCGGTGACATCCGGCGTAACTGGATCATAATGAAAATTTGTTTGGAAGGCACCCCCTAGGCCCCCTCCAGGGAAATTACCTAGCTACGCCAATGGACATTGCCTTACGAAGGGCAAACGTGGAAAGGAATGGAACTATCATCACGATATCTCACATGCTTCTTGGTCTTGCGGATGACGTCGATATTATCGGAATCAACCGTGGAGCAGTGGAAGGGGCCTTCAGGTCTTTTAAAACACCGCCAAAACAAAATACATGGTTGCTGGTTGGTAGGGAACGTGAGAGTCCAAGTGGTGTTGGTGCCGAGGTGGAGTTAGATGAGGAACGATATGAAGTAGTGGAGGAATTTATATACCTTGGTACACTCGTGACAGGTGACAACGATGTAAACGATGTAAGCCGCGAAGTGAAATGACGAGTTGCAGCCGCGAATCGGGCTTTCTACGGATTACGTAGCCAGCTGAAGTCCCAATTCGCAAATTGCAAATTCGCACGAAACTGGCGCTCTATAGAACACTAATCCTCCCGGTGGTCCTTTACGGACACGAATCATAGACGCTAAAGGCGAGTGCGTCGGATTTTTGAGCGTAAAATTCTGCGATCTATACTTGGTGGCGAAATAGAAAATGGAGTGTGGCGCAGACGCTATGAATCACGAGCTGTATACAAATATGCTGATATAGTAAAGGTAGTGGAATGTGGCAGGCTGCGGTGCGCTGGACACGTGGCCAGAATGCCCGACGAAAGAGTAGCCAAAACTATTTTCAGCAGAGAACCAGGAAGAGGCCGTAGACTCCGAGACAGACCCCGCACCCGGTGGGTGTGCGCTATCGAAGACGATGCACGTTCATCTGGTGTTCGTGGCGATTGGAGAACGGCAGCCCAGGACCGACGGTACTGGAGGACCATAATTCGTCCGGCGCAGGATCGGTTACGGACCGTTGCCACTAAAGTAAAGTAAGTATATCCACTAGGGCTGTCTAACCGGTAGTACCGGTAGTACCGAAACCGGTAATACCGACCAATTTTTGGATACCGAAGTACCGGTTTTGGCGAAGCAAAAAACCGGTATTTCCGGTATTTTCTAATATCTTAGTTTCTTCAAACTCCTTATTCGAAGAAGAACTAAGTTTGATGGAAGATTGTAAAACTTAAAGAAAAACAACTTGGAGTTAATGCTGACGAGATTCTGCGATTACTAATAATGAAGAAGGTGAAATTGTGGGTCAAATAATTATAGCTCTTGAACCTGTTTAAGGCACAGTAGAGCATCTTTGCCGTGAAAAAGTTTCATAGTAAGAGCTAGACGTCGCGTTTCAATTTATTTTTGAAAAACTTGATATTTAAAAGCCACCAAATTATTCGAGGGTCTCAAATAACGAATTTGAGAAACAATAGGCCGTATGAATAAAAGAGTTAGAGCAAATGCTCCCATACGATTTAAACGGGAAAAGTAAAGTAAACTATTTTATTCATACGGCCTAATATCAGGGCCCAGCAACGTCACTTATAAGTAAATCGCTACTCAACAATGAAGTAATGAAGCTTCAACTTTGTTTTAAAACTGGCTTCAATCAACCTCAATAAAACGGTTTTCACTTCTTCATGTCGACCGATTTTAAAGTTTCATTTGTTAAATCATTGTCTATCAAATATTCAGTAGAAGGCCAGCAACTTTCAATGCAATTGAATTGAATTTAAGTAACATTTCCTACAATTTAGCGCATATTATAATCAACCTACTCAGCATCGACAAATCGTGCCTTATTGTCAATCGTCGTCATTTGAAATAGTCACTAACTTCAGCTGAAGCTTGTTTAAAACGTTCTGTTCATTAAATGAAACAAATCGCTTCATGTATAAAGCGAAGGTAAGAGAAAGTCAGCTTCATTTATTTGTTTCGAGGATGCCGAGCCCAAGTCAGAATACGGGAATATTTCCACTTTTTGGGCATTCTTGCCATTAAAGGATCTGAAGGATTAAAGGAAAGACTTTGGAATATTTTTCAAGTATTTCGAGTGATACATTGATCAAACAAGCAGATAAAATTCCAAGCTCTGCGAATAGTGGGATTGATAATAGACAAGAGAAAATATCTGTGAACGATGATGAAGAGGATAACGCTATGCAAGGATTCTGCTCTGGGGATGCAGGAAAATTCGTGAAGAGACAATAGGAGACCGGGGCATTTAATATGCTGAAAGCTACAATACCGAGACATTTAAAAATAGTTAAAAGCGGGTTTCCCTACTATAAATCTGAAGAAATGAAAGAACAATTCCTGATGTGCTTAGAGCTGTTTATCACACTTCGATGAAAGCAGAAGTTTTTTCAATCGTTAGAAGCACTGGCAATAAAATCTAGCAAAGGAAATAAACCGTATAATAACCGTAACCGTAAGCGTATTATATCTGCAATTCTACTTTGCTAAGCAACAATACTGAAACTAGAGTTTGAAAATAGAGACATTTACCGAAAAACATCGACATTTCTATTGATTCCGAATAATCTGTCAATACCGGTATTTTACCGGTACTACCGGTATTTTCTACGCCAATACCGAAATACCGGTTTTCACCAAAAGCACCCAATACCGACAGCCCTAATATCCACACTAATTCATAATTTTTCATTAAGAATTAACCTTGAACTTACTTTACTAAAGTAAAGTAAGTATATACACACTAATTCATAATTTTTCATTAAGAATTTACCTTGAACAGGTTTGGCATGCACTTTTCGCTTCGATTTTGCTCTTTTGATTACTGCACCTCAGTCAAGCAAAATTTGAAAAGGTGATGTAAGGGGTATTTGTAGAACAAGTGATTGTGTACAATATTGCTGAAGGAAGTAATGGTTTTTATTTTGTATTTACGGCGCTATAGGGCTGCAACACCGTTGGTAGCTCTTTTTGCTACAAATAGGGTAGCAACCTTATAGCACCGTAAATACAAAAGATAAAACATTACTTTCTTCAGCAATATTACAAATAATAACGAATTCTAAAAAATCGAAGCGAAAAGTGCATTCCAAGCCTGACCTTGAACCATTGAAAAACAAGTGTCCACTTTATAAAATGAGCATTCCTTTAGGACAATATTATACCAGTTTTCAATTCATTTTGAACCAAAATGCTCTTAATGTCAAACCTCCACAGCTTAGCCGTTTGCGAGATATTCTGAAATTTATAAATCTCTTCTCTTTGGAAAATTACGCCAATGAGAAATCGTCTATGCGCCATAGGCAAAGGTATGGCAGATGAATGATGTATGTAAATGCATGGTTTAATTTGTACATATAATATACATACATATGTCGGAACTCTGTGTGTTTCCCATATAGTGTATTTTATCTGTTAAATGTGGTTACATTACTTCGTTCGTTTGTAATTAAGCAATAACATCAGTCAACTGAACTGGATTTATTTATCGACGTAATGACTCTTTTGAAGGCAATACATTCAAATACATTTTTGGTATTATTACAATTCTAAGCATCTTAATTACATACCGTTATTCATTATTCAAGAAGGCAAACCAAACAAATCAAAAGGCTCCAGAACGAACACGCTCTGGACAAATCCGTTTTCGGCCCACGACGCCTGGTTCAATCACTCAGATCAATTAAAACCAAGCATCAGACATAAATGGACGCCAGTACATTTAGCTCATAAATTATGAACAGTTTAATTTCGACCAAATACAGACGAACAAAAACACTCGACACCCATAGCTCCGAAGGGCAAATGATTTTCCCGCTTTCCCGTTGCTCCCCTTTGCTGTGTATTTGTGACTCCAAAGAAGAAAATGAATATTAATACCCTCACTCTCGCCATTTCGTCGGTTTCTAGCAAGTCTTTGCGGAGTTCGTTTAAGTTCCTGTACCGATAAAGCCCCAGGCCAATGGACGTAACGCTCCCAAACAATATCCTCGATAATATTACGTGACGGCTGGAGTGAGTAAACGTGCTTCTTGCCAGATTAAAAACTGGGAGTTCGAATTTAAAATAATCATTTACAGTTTAAAATAGTATTTTTGTTTCCCTTCCGTGCGCAATTTTTAGGTGCTATTTAATCGTCCAAAAATAATATATTGTCGTTAATTATATTCATAAGAAAATATTGGTTACTGTTAAATATACGAATTTCAAATAAAAGTATATCAACAAAACTGCCTCTCTGTTATTTTTATTTTTTATTTTACAATAACCTCTGATAGTCTGTGGTTAAATCTCCCTTGCACCACAGTAGAATGTTTATTCGAAAATGAATCCCTACTCCATCGTCGTTAGTTGGAGCTTTGATTATCCTTGTTTTTTCTGCCATTTTTTCTCTCTCTATGTTGTCATGTCTCACTCAATATTTCATTAGCCGAACTTAGGAACGATTATCAGCTTAGTAATAACTGGAATGCTTTTTTACGTACATAAGCACTGGTAAATCGCCCTGGCGCACCCCAAGCAAATGTCAAACCGTCGAAGGATTGCGTTATTAAACTTTTGCTGGCGAGTAAGAGTAACTTTAACATATCTGAAATTTGTTTTATGGCATATTTCAATAATTTTCATTGACCTGAATAATATATGTTTCGGTAGCATTTTTCAATTATTTCACCTCTAATAATGTGTCACTACAAAACATTTCTCGTGATATCAGCATTTTTCCTTCCTTTTAGAATAAGCAGTAACGGTTTTGTTTCGTGAAATAAAGCAAACGATGATTGTCAGCACTAACGATCAAACATCTGCGATTCAATGTTCACAAGTGAAGTTAATGATGAACATGGTGGCGTGCCCTTTATCCTTCGATACACCCCCGCAGGTACGCCACACAGATAGACAGGGCAAGTACAAAAAGGATATTTTCCAACCACAGCAAACAACGCTCCTGGCTGAAGTGGAAAAACGAGGAAAAATGTCACCGGCATCGAAACGAAGAAAAGACGACTTTATCAGACTTTAGTCGTAATCAAACAAGCTCTCCGATTGCAGTGCGAGACCTTTTCCATCCGGTTTCGGTTGAGGTTGTATGCTCAATCCGGAGCCTGGTTTGCCCACTGATTGTAAGAAAAACTACCATCATCGATGTACATACCTGTCTTTGATGTTGCTGTGCACTCTGGAACACACAGACATTCATCTTGTATTTTTTGTTCTACAACGAGAAACATTGGAGCGAGAAAATATCGTCAAATATCCATTTTTTCTCCCTTTTTTCAAGCGCCCTGTTCTGCTGGAACCGTTCCAAACGTTCGCAATAGAACCAACAAGAGGAATTTTCAAGAGCTAGACTTAGATATCGTCTTCATAGCCCACGATGGTTAGGGAAATAAAAGAATACTACCGTAACGGAATTTTTCTATCAACTGTATCAAGTGATACCTTAAACAGCGCTTTTAGCTGGAGGCCCGGTGGCTCCGAGGATAGATATAGTTTCAAACGTGAACTCTATCAACTGTTGAACAACTGTGTGACTCACTGTTACCGCCAGATAGTGCAAGAAAATCGCAGCTTTTGGGAACGGTTCGTAGTCCTTTTATGTTCAAAATTGTTAAATCTATAACTCACATCAATTGGTAAAACTGTTTAGATTGATGTGGTTCCTAATTCTGGTGTTGGCCACAGCAGCCCTGATAATCATACTGATTACCGCCTGGAACAGCTTCACTGCTAGTCCACTGGTAACTACCCTGCACGACACATTGTACCCGATCAAAAATGTGCCTTTTCCGGGGATTTCGTTGTGCAACAACAACAGAATATCTCGCGACGCCGCTGTCCGATATGCCGAGGATCTTAGCCGCAAGGACCCTGCCGGTCGCAACGTAAGCTTTTTCCTGAACAACATTAGGCTGCTAGGAAGATTGTATCAGTACGAATATGATAACGTGCTACAAATGGCGCAGTTCCAGGATTTTTTAGATCAGCACGACGTAAACAATATTACCGGTGTTCATAACATGTACGATACACTAGAGAAGGTAAATTTTATTTGAAAAAATTACACTAGGTGTGCTATAATTTGGGTCCCATCTTTCAGCTTTCACCTCGTTGTGAACAGATGCTGCTACGTTGCTTCTGGAAAAGTATCGAACTACCTTGTATGACAAAAACTGACATGTTTGAAGTCAGACGAACGCAGTATGGGTTTTGCTGTACGTTCAATTTTATTGGGCACAACGAGGATAATGAGTGAGTAACAGAAATAAATGTTCTACTATATTTAGTACTAGCTGCTTGCCCGAACTTTCTCGGGGCCCATTTGCATCTCACCCACTTTTACATTGTAACGAAAATTCTCATAATGTAACAAACAATATCTTTTTATTCATTTGAATGTGTCTACCCTTTGTCAGCTTCCCCTTTCTGCTGACCCCCAGCAACTTGTAAATCTGTCTTCTGTTCGATAATTCCTATAAAAAGATACAAACCCTTTTTAATGTTTTTGAACCTCCATCTTGTCAATGACCACCCTATTCTCACTTTCAGAAATCCCCTCCCCTTTACCCATTCGAACCTTGCACCCCTTTGTAAGAGGCCACCTTACCCTTTTATCTACCCCCCCCCCCCCTCCGCGCTGATTCTTGATTCTTTTATGTCAAAGAACATGTGTGCCAAGTTTGATGAAGACCGTTTCACACACCTTTGTCTCAGATGGCTTTGCACGCAGAATTGGTCAATCCGACACGCCGGTTCCTCAATCGGAGAGCCATGAACTTCCGAAACGTATCGCAGGTTTCGTTGGCCGGATTGTCAAGCACAACTCGACCCAGTGATGGCCAGCAAATCGATGGACTTACTGTGCCAATGTCCTGGTCCCGCAGTTAGCACTTCTCTACCGAGGAAACACTCAACAGAATGCTGATAGTGGGGTCAGTCCCGGCGTAGTGGTTAGCATTCACGCCTCGCACGCCGAGGACCCGGGTACGTGCACAGCTCGTACCTCACCTCGGAAGTACCGATGATGAAAAAGACGAATTTTACGCGCAGTTGAAGCATGAACACGACCGCTGCCCAAGGCATGATGTCAAAATTATCATCGGGAACTGTAATGCTCAGGTTGGTCAGGAGGAGGAATTCAAACCGGTGATTGAACGGTTCAGCTCACACCCGCAAACGAACGAAAACGACCTAAGACTTGTCGACTTCGCCGCCTCCAAGAACATGGCCATACGTAATACCTTCTTCCAGCATAACCTCTACCACCGGTACACCTGTAGATCACCCAGCCAGACAGAATCACAAATCGACGACGTTCTGATAGATGGTCGGCACTTTTCAGACATTATTGACGTCAGAAACTATCCGGACGCTAACATTGATTCGGATCACTACCTAGTGATGGTAAGAATACGTCAAAAACTATCTATTGTGAACAACATACGATACCGGCGCCCGCCACGGTATAATCTAGCGCGACTGAAGCAACCGGATGTATTTCTTGAGGACTGTTGGAAAGCCGTGAAAACAGCCATTAACAGCGTAGTGGGGAATAGAGATGGTCGGGTAGCAGAAAATTTTCCCGAAACCCGCACCCGTACCCGTACCCGCCGGGTTCGGGTCGGGTTCGGGTATTGAAAAAAAATAATTTGCGGGTTCGGGTCGGGTACGGGTTCTTAATTTTTGTTTTTGAAACCGGGTACGGGTCGGGTCGGGTATCTCTATTGACCACATTTAACACTAAAGATGGTCGGGTACCCGGGCCCGTCCCGTGCCCGTCAGGTTGCGGTCGGGTTCGGGTACCAAAAATAATAAACCTGCGGGTTCGGGTCGGGTACGGGTTTTTAATTTTTTTCTTGATCGGGTACCGGTCGGGTTCGGGTATTCAAATTTTCATACCCGACCATCTCTAGTGGGGAATGTCCTAGGTCGTGTGCCACCGAATCGACGTAACGAATGGTTTGACGAGAAATGCCAGCAGATATTGGCTGAGAAGAATACAGCGCGGGTACAAATGCTGCGTAGAGCCACCCGTCAGAATATGGAACGATACAAACAGAAGCGGAGACAGCAAACCCGACTATTCAAGGAGAAGGAGTGCGAAGAACTCGATCAGCTGTACCGCTTTCACGACACACGGAAGTTATAGCAGAAACTCAACGAATCTCGCAAAGGCTTTGTGCCACGGGCCGAAATGTGCAGAGATATAGATGGAGGTATTTTGACAGACGACCGTGCGGTGATCGAAAGGTGGAAGCAACACTACGATGAACCTGAACCTGAATGGCGTGCAGGCGGAAGACCATGATAGCGGAGGAAGTGACCACATTTGTGTAGCAAGCAAAGCCACCGATAAGGGAAGTTAAAGAAGCCATCCATCGGCTGAAGAACAACAAAGCAGCGGGAAAGGATGGCATTGGAGCAGAACTTATTAAAATGAGCCCGGACAAGTTGGCCGGCTGTCTGCATCAACTGATTGTCTAGATTTGGGATACGGCGCCTCTACCGGAGGAGAAAAAACACGGGGTTATCTGCCCTATCTACAAGAAAGGCGATAAGCTGGATTGTGAGAACTACCGAGCGATCACTATCCTGAATGCGGCCCAAAAAGTGCTGTCCCAACTCATCTTCCATCGACTATCACCAATAGCCAATATATTTGTTGGAAGTTACCAGGCCGGCTCAATGAAGGGTCGGTCTACAATGGACCAAATCTTCACCCTGCGGCAGATCCTCCAGAAGTGCCGCGAATTCCAAGTCCCCACGCATCACCTGTTCATCGATTTCAAAGCCGCATATGATAGCGTAAACCGACAAGGGCTGTGGAAAATTTTGGACGAAAACGGCTTTCCGGGTAAGGTTACTATACTTATCCTGGCTACGATGGATGGGATCCAGTGCTGAGTGAGAATCTCGGGTGGATTGCCGGACCCATTCGAATCTCGCAGGGGACTACGACAAGGAGATGGTCTTTCCTGCCTGCTATTCAATATTGCGCTTGAACGTGTTATAAGACGAGTGGCGATCGAAATGCGGAGCACGATTTTAAATAAATCCAGTCAATTTATTTGCTTTTCTGATGACGTGGATGCTGTCGGCAGAACATTTGAGGCGGTGGAAGATCAGTACTAAACCAGACTAAAACGCGAAGCAGAGAAGATTGGATTGAAGATAAATACGTCTAAAACGAAGTATATGCTGGCGGGCGGGACCGAGCGCGACAAGGCCCGCTTGGGCAGTACCATGGTAATCGACGGGGATGAGTTCGAGTTAGTCGACGAGTTCGTATACCTTGTCTCACTGGCAACAGAGGACAACAATACCAGCCGTGAGATTAAAAGGCGTATTATCAGCGGAAGTCGGGCCTACTACGGACTACACAAACACTTGCGGTCGAACAATCTGAACCCCCGTACAAAGTGCACACTGTACAAAACGCTAATTAGACCGGTTGTCCTCTACGGGCACGGAACGTGGACACTGCTAGAAGAGGATCTAGGAGCACTTGGAGTTTTCGAACGGCGGGTGCTAAGAACCATCTTTGGCGGAGTGCAAGAGAACGGTGTATGGAGGCGAAGAATGAATCACGAGCTCGCGCGTCTCTACGGCGAATTCAGAAAGTGGTTAAAGCTAGACGGATACGTTGGGCAGGACATGTTGCTAGAATGCCAGACAACTATCCTGCAAAAATCGGTTTCGCATCGAATCCGGTTGGAATAAGACGAAGAGGGGTACAGCAAGCGAGGTGGCAAGTCCAGGTGGAGCGAGATCTGGCGAGCACTGGGTGCCCGCGGAACTAGAGACCAGCTGCCGTGGACCGAAATAGATGGAGAAATTATATTGCGCAGGCCTTGTCGTAAGACGTTAAGACGAAAATTAGACAAATTCTGGATAAATTTTAGGAAAATCCTGCAAAAGAATCGTTTTTATTCCTCCACAACAAAAAACAACTTCAACGGTTACAAATTAAAGTACCTACTATGTATTGAATTGTTCAGCGGCAGAATGGTTCACAAAAGACTTTAAAATTGAAAATATTAAAATTCTAAATAATCTTAGCTCAATTTGTGCGGAAAGTAAATGCACCAAATAGGAAAACAGATGATCAAGTTAAACAACCGCATCAACAGCAAGTGCAATGTGTGTGATATTAACTTACTCGAATTTTAATTGAATTTTTTTTCTCGTTGTCATCCCCAATAAAGCATTCATCCATCATCGTATTACCTGGATATAACCGGTCCAGAGATGGGATTGGTACTATTGCTGAATGGTTCCACGAATGATTACTTTTACAATATATACAATAACATTGGCTTAAGTGTGAGTAGAACATACACAACTATAACTGTTTGCATATCGTTTAACTTAACTATGTTCAAATTCAAAACTACACAACCTACTCCTACTTCACAAACATACAAAAACATTGAATCAATCGCTCTTATTTTGAAGTTAATTGGTTATTTTACAGCTACAAATATTTGATCCATCGGAAACACCGGATGTATCAGCAGGCGCTGTGAACGAGCAATTTGTGCACCTCGGCAGTGAAACCTTCATCCGCATCGATGCAATTACAATACACAGTGAACCGGATGTGCAACGATATTCCAGAGCAACTGTAAGCTGTATCAGTTTCTAACATTCATCGATACTCCTGGAGTGTTATGTACTTATTGCACCTAACCTAAACTACACGTGTTTTGATTTGGTCAAGTTATCGGCCCAATAAACCCCCGAAACATCTCTGTAGTAGGAGACATGCAGTGCTAGCATTTCCTACTATCGCCATGTATTCTAAAATTAGCATAAAGTAACCATGGAACCAGTAACCGTACCCCACCAGCAGCACTCTACTGGTGGGGTAAAGATAATTACACGAAAAACATGGCCACAAAGCTTGTCCATTTTGGATGATAGTGAATAACCGTTAGATGGCGAGAATTCATTATGATATATTTCCTATCAGCTGATTCGAAAGCAAAATGCTAATTAGTTCTCTTGACCATTGTATCAATACTGCACACTGTTTTCATAATTTAAAATTCTCATATAGGTATAGTTCAAACCAATATTTTTACGCTACGGTTCATCTGACTTGAGCTTTTTTCGAATTTCCTCTCCCCGAAAGCGCCGATGTGTATTACGAAATGAGCTGCTCCGATATGGTGGCCTGTATGCTAGAAGTAACTGTGTGGCCGCTTGCCGCATCCGAAGCGTAATAGCACTGTGCGAATGCGTTCCGTTCTACATGCCGCTGGGTGACACAGTCAGCGACAAGTCCGTAACGATCTGCAATCTGCAGCACATTGCCTGCCTGAACAAGTACAAATGTAAGTAACCGTACGATACATACACATCATAGAACCGCAGAGAATACACTGAATAACAAATCAATAGAATATCATTGCAATTACGTTAAAATGTAATATAAATTAAATTTTCAAACTTGATTGACACACATTAGAAGACTGTACAAAATTACCCTTATACCATGAAAATTATTTGAAAACTCAACGCGCATTCCCCTATTCCGAAGGAAGAAAACAACGCATGATCATATTCCAACTCCTTTCAAATACTTTTCTTAAACAAAAATTAGCAATCAGATTGTTGCCAGTGGGCGTAAATCATTACCCACCGCCTTATTCAGGGGACTGCTGTAGATCACGTTGCTGCGATAAAATGGGCAACTGCAGGAGTCTGCACACAACGAACTTAACTTATGCATTTAACAGTCATTCAACTTTTCGCCACAATCATGGAAAATAAGGCGCCTCCATCGTTTCATAGGAACAAGAGGATGCATGGTTATTTTTAAAATACAAAACCTAAGATTTAAAATATCATCATTCACAGACCCCAATCAAGCGTTGACAATGTTTACACTAATCTCGAATTACATATTAATCAGTTCAGATTGCCAAAACCTTATCAACCGGTGTGATTTTTACCGTTCTACTGTATCTATTTTTTTTTTTCATTTTCGTTTTCTTGGTAAACGTTGGTATTCCCAAACTGGATAGTAAAATGGTCCACCATAATTACCGAAATTTCCAAGATACCAGGTCTGGAAAAAGAGATGGAAGAGTCGCTGTACTGTCCGGAGTGCCTACCGGCATGTTCCGGCAGCAAGTATCAAATATCGTCGTCCGCACTACCACTGATCAAATCCAGACGAAGAGGCTTCAGTATCACGTACGTATTTCCAAGCAGTAAATTTGCAACCCCTCCTACCTGTCCTGTTTTCAATTCCACTTTATAACTTGCAGCCACGGAATCGATGATGTTTCGGACGTCAGTGTAGTGCGTATATTCTTTGGTCAGCCAGAAACGTGGCTCTACAAACAGGACGTCGCATCCTACTGGTTTGAAATCTTCAGCAACTTTGGTGGAATGTGCGGCATAATGGCTGGTCTGTCGCTGATAAGCATTTCGGAAAATGTTTACTTCATCGTCAGACAATTTGTATTGGTTTTACTGAATCGGTTACGGCGACAAGAACGACGAGGGCAACTGGTGAGACCAATTTTACCGTGAATTTAAATTCCCATCAGTTGCCTGACTGTCAACGTTTGGTGCTGCTTACATTCCTGGTGACAGCCGTTAGGATACAGCAGCAGCTGTTGCACTTCACTCGTTCATAATAAGCGGTGGTCTCTGTCGACACTCAACTGGACAATGGTACGATAATATACACAGTACACACCAATATCGGTCTGTCGTCGAGTAGCGCCACGAAAAGCGAGACATTTTCGAGCCTATGGTTACACACTAGCACATGAGAATAGATTTTATTGGGGGAAGGTGTCATCACGAGCACCCGTATGGGTTAACCAGATGCACAATGCGTATTAAAATTTGATTAACATCCACCACTTTGGCGTGTTACGTGTTTGACTAGCACTCTAGAGTGAAAAAGAGAATAAGCCACCTGTCATTGTACAACACGATATGTTCACACATTAGCCTGAAGTCAGGAATATTCAAACTAAAGTAGAGTGAAGCGTGAAACAATAACCGCAGTGTGAAATACAATTTAACAAATTATCAATGCTTAGTTTAATGTGCCCGTGAAGTCTAGAGAAGGGGTAAATAATCTTGTAGGGTGACTTAAAATATTTGTTTATAATAAGATAACCTTTTCAAAATAATAAATATAAATACAATTCATGGAAGTTTTGTTTGCATTACATCACTTCATACGGTCTGCCGTCTGCCCCTTCCAGGGCTGTCCTGCACTCAGTGCACCTGTTTTGCTTTTTTAACTGTAACTGTAACTTTTAGCCCTACATGCATTTGGTAGGGGAACTGTGGGTAAAATAAACAGGGGGGGTAAAATGAACAGGTAGCCAAATTCCCAGTAAACCGATTACAATCTGTTCCAGATCAATAGGTATCTTCTCCTAGAAGTATTTCAAGCTGTTTGAGACAACATGTGGTGATCATAAGCTTTCTAATGTGTGTGTTGTTTGCTTATCACTGTCCTGCGGATCTGTCGAAAATTCCAAATATTTTTATCAACTGTTTGTTTATAATAAACACTAGAAAACAATTGGTGTTTTGGGGACAAAATGAACACTTCACTATGGGGGCAAAATGAACAGTGTGTATAATGATGTTTTATTTTCCATTTATCAGCAGCCAGGACCTAATTACAATTCAATCAATAAAAATGATCGAGTCTCTCGAAAAATGACGGAAAATGACCGATGAAGCGAGTTGAAAGTCAAGCATTGTATGAACGTGGCGAAGATACATTATGTTAACTTTGTGGAGTCCTATTTTAATTCCAGCAGCCTTGTTGAATATATACAGCTTATGTAGAACAATGATAAGGTAAAATAATGTTTAATTTATCCAAACTGCATGCTAACTTTAGTTTTCTATGACATGTTCATTTTGCCCTCACTGCATGTTCATTTTACCCACACGAAAAAAATCAGGCTCGAATGTGACGCTTTCGAAAATAAGGAATTTTTCATGACAAATCGTCCTTTTTCAAACATCTTTATATTTTGCTACGTGGAATATGAATCCAGCTTTCAATTCATGTAGTGCGTTCAGCATTTGGTTGGTTCCTGGGTAAGCAAATGGCGAAATTGCTAAGGGTGTTCATTTTCCCCCCAGTTCCCCTATACATAGGAAAATTTAATTTAACCACGTGCTTCGTTCAATGCATTTGGGTCCGAATTTGAAAAAAACATCATAGAATTCTGTGCTACGGTGGCACACACGCAGAAAGCCGAAAATGAAAAAAATAACGATCAACACAGTTTGAATCGGTTGCCGAGTGATAACCGTGCTTAGAAACAACAACTCAACTCGTTCGCCGAGTGAGTGTATACCGAGTCAAAGAAGAATACGGTGCACAGAGAGCGCTCTTGGTGTACCACTCAGTGTGAACTGGGAGTGCGCCGTAAATACTTAAGATAGAGCAATACTTACTTCAGCAATCTTGTGGATAATAATAGACTCTATAAATGCCCCATACATACCATTTTAGAATTTAGCTTGGTTGAGGTGTTACAGTTAAAAACGCAAAATAGGAGCACTGAGTGCAGGACAGCCCTGGCCCCTTCTAAAGGAGGTGACATTGTGCCAAAACCATAAAGTTAAGCTAAATACCTAATCAATAAACAGTAGTGTATTTATGAACAATACACATGCTGAATAATATGAACTAGTCCGTATGGGGCCGGCCATGAACCACGTACAACAGAACAGAAGCGGAAGTAGAAATCCAAACACGTACATGCTACTTTCTACAGATACTAGCGAACCTAGCGGTAGCGAGTCACTTTTTTCCAGGAAAACACACGACCGCATACGAATGCACACGAAAGCATGTGAAAGCTGCTATGTGATTGGCAGCGAGCGTTCTGCTTATATTGCTGTTATTTGCTTCTATGCGAAACCCTACCCAAAGAAAAAGAAAAGTTATGAATAAATCTATACCTATAAAAAAGGATTTCTGTCTGTCTGTCTGTCTGTCTGTCTGTATGTTCCTTATAGAATCGAAAACTACTGTACCAATCGGCGTGAAAATGTGCATGTAGAGGTTTTTGGGGCCAGGAAAGGTTTTAGTGATGGTTAGAGACCCCTTCCCCACTAAGAGGGAGGCTCCCATACAAATGAAACACAAATTTCTGCATAACTCGAGAACTAATCAAGCAAATAGAACAAAATTTGGCATGTGGGTGTTTTCGGTGACAAGAATTTATTCTATGGTAAATTGAGACCCCTCCCCTCTTTATAAGGGGAATTATAACTCCTCTCCCCTTTAAGAGGGGGGGCTTCCATACAAATTTCCTCATAACTCGAGAACTAAACAAGCAAATGGAACCAAAATTGGCATGTGAAGGTTTTCGAGGGCAAGAAAATTTTCTATGATGAATTAGGACCCCTCCCCACTTTAAGAGGGGGGGCTCCTGTACAAATGAAGTACAAATTTCCTCATCGAGAACTAATCAAGCAAATGGAACCAAATTTGGCATGTGTGTGTTTTTGGAGACTAAATTTTTTTCTATGATAAATTGGGACCCCTCCCCACTTTAGCAAGAACGTTTTCTATGGTGAATTAGGACCCCTCCCCACTTTAAGAGGGGGGGCTCCCATACAAATGAAATACAAATTTCCTTATAATTTGAGTACTAATCAAGCCAATAGTACCAAAGTTAGCATTTAGGAGATTTTTGAGTCTTGAATTTATTTTATGATAGTTAGAGGCCTCTCACCCCTGTGGTAGGGGGATATGGACTCTCATACAAATAAAACAGAAATTTTTGCGAAAAAACTAATCGAAATGATACTTTCCACAAAAAAAGTTTTCCGTCAAACGGTACATTCCGCTTAAGGTTTTTCGCAAAATGATATTCGGCGTAATGTTGTACAATCATGGCGAATATTACTATCCGCTTTCTGGCTATGCAATGAGGGGACAGGGGAGTTGTTTTCTACTTTACTATGAGGAAAAATTGCAAATTTGTATATTAAACTACCCATTCCAGGTAACTAATAAGCCTTAACGTAAGCAGCAAATCAGCGTATCTAGCATTTTATACTGCACGTTATTGTATGTTAGCTTTTTGACTGCATAGGTGTTGTAAATTGGCATCCAAAATTGTATTCAAATTCTTCGTGTCGGTAATTAGCTGTAAATTAGCATTGTCAGCACTATAAGAAGGTTATCAGTAAAGTAGCTGTATATTTTACCAAAATAGCATTAAGTATGCATTAAGTAGCATTTAAGGCGACTTAGATGCTTATTGGCCTATATTTGAATAGCATTGGTGATGCTTATTGGTTACCTGGGATGCTTTCATAGTTACGTAACTGCCAAAATGAATCATCTAAGGTTAAACTTCTCAGAAACTTGCAAAACTCGAGATTGTGACAAAGATCATCCGAGATTCATGATTTATGTACAACACAGGTTAATTTGTGGCAATACGAAGTTTGTCGAGTCAGCTAGTATGTTATATTTCAAATCGTCTTGAATTTGAGCCATCAGTTTGCATAGATCTTGTTCCCTTTTTAATCCTTGATTCGGTGGTTGGGAAGCATAACAGAAAGCGCCTTCTATTTTTTATTAAACACTACACTTCATTTAATAGAACGAAAAGATATAACTTTATTTCTAATCTGTGATCGTATCTATTCTAAGATATACAAGGAAAGTATAGATTGCCCCATGATCGATTGGCTACTGAACTGTATCGTTTGTGTGCGCACGTATATCGCTATTATCATTGTCTCTCGGTGTAATCGATGTTTTAATGTGGGGATGTTCATTTAATTTAAGTTTTACGTTATCAAACGTAGGCTACTAATAAAGAACATTATAATTTTAAGTTAAAGATAAACAGATCTAATTTATTTTTATAAACAAACATTGTTGGTTTTTGGCACAATCTCACCCCCATGACCCATTGTCACCCCGGATGGCGGTAGTAAAAAACATGAGTTTATACTGTACCTTGCGGTAATTCGTTGAGTCCTACGCAAATTCATTTTTCAACAATAATTAGCCTGTATTTATGAAATACATTGAAAATTGAACAATTGACAATTGGACAAAAATGTTGTGGAAGGATTCATCGAAATCACAAACTCCTGAAGAGGAATAACAATCATTCCGAAGACCAAAGTTTTACACATAACTTAATATAAATTACCTTCTAGCCGACCGGTTTCAGGTAATTTATACTTATTTCTAAGAACGAAAAGTAAAGTGCCCTAGCCTTTTATTTATTGTTATTTCATGTTTTAATAGAAGGGAATCAAATACAGCCTGAATTCGTCAATTGAGTCACGACTGCACTCCAAGTTAGAATCGCGATTCGCTATCTGGTGCAACTGACAGTTGACAGATTTTTTCTAAGCTCAAAAATGCGATTTTGGTTATTAAATCGAGCATGGCCTTACTTGCGAACACCCAACTAACGAAGCGCCCAATTAAAAAACCCTCAACTAGCGAATCATTGCTGTATATCGTTAAACAAAGTTTCTTTGAACTATTAACCCACTCTGTTCCAAGGGTGTTTGGATGGTTTACAGTTTCTGGTCATCTGAAAAGGCTATTAATAAGCAATTCGTCAAGTACAACTATACAGCTTTTAAAACAGTGTTTTTACTACATTCTGAAATAAAAATATCCATAAGTATTTAAATGACTTAAAAATTTAATCGGCTGATTATTGTATAGGAAGTCATGGATCACCTGTGCTACCATGGGACAGAGAGGGTTAGAGATGTTAGTTAGAATGGAAATTTTGCATCTCCTATATTAAAAATTTCAAATTAAAGCATATTTGACGGGTGGCAGGCTTACTGACGAGAGGTCGGCTAATATCAGCGGGGTGGTGTGGCTGTCAAACTACATACATTGTCCATGTCCCACTCATTGATTTTAGTACTTTTGGTTCTTGTGCTTACTTAAAGGTTTATTCAATTCAAGACTACTAAAACTAATTAGAAAGCAGTTAAACACAGCCTTTTAGCTAAAATTTAACTAATATTGGCTGTTATTTTCGGTATTCTGGCTGGTTCCAAGTTGTCGCCGCCCATGGATGTTTAATCCGCAAAATTTTAACAATTTCACACCCCTGGCTATCTTGGGAGCCAATCGAGCAGCGAGAGTTGTCAAAAGGGAGCCAATCGAACACGCATAGGGCAACCAACGTATTTTGGACCCCCTCAGCAACTGTACATAATTTGGACACTTACAGCAAAATCAAATGCAACTGTCCAAATTATGCACAGCTGCTGATGGGGTCCAAAATAGGTTGGTTACCCTACTTTTTGCTTAAATGTTTGATTAACAAGTATTGAAATAGTTATGAAATCAACTTAAGCTATTGTCACGCACCTTGAATATTATACTCGGACACAGTGTGTATAAAGCTTTGCAATGCATTTTACACTGATTAAGTTGAAAGATATATCGCTCTATTGTGCAAAATAGATGTAAACAAAACAGAAGCGGATCATGTTGAAAACAATCAAGTGCAGGCAGTTTTTGTACACTGATGCCAAATCGTTGGCTTTAGTTTCCGCGTATCTCTTACTGTGAGTATTATCGATTTCCCACCTTTTCGTACGCGATGAATTATAACCGTCGCGGGCGAAACCATCGCCGGAATCGTCGCGGGGGCAAATATCGTTTATTTTGTCAAGTAAATCAAAAGCTTACGTGCTAGACAAGCATAATATATACTTATAACTTACATACAGCCAAGCAGATTCTTTCTGCGACGATTTCAAGCCACTAAAAAGTGTGCAGCGCGTTTTGTTACCAAAGAAACGGACAATATTTCTAACTCTACTCTCTAGCCGCCATTAAGCGCGCGAAAAGGAGGATTTACCGTACGTGCATACTTTGTCGCGTATAAATACACCCGCTTTGTTGCTGCTGTTCTTGGTTTTTGTATGACGCTGTTGTACGTGTTTTCAAACTGGGGGAAAACAAACCACTAACACAACCACAAATTAGAAAGCTCTATATATTTTTATTTATCAAACGCTATAGAGCTTTCCAGTTATGTGTGTATTGGTGCTTGAAAATGAGGCAAACGACAACAATAAACAAAAGAGATGCATTCCTTTGTCACCAAGGTACAGGATGAATTTCGTCTTCCGCTGGCTTAAATACCAGCAAATTTTCAAAATATGAGCTTGAATTTGGAACAGGATGGAAAATTTAACCGAAATATGTGCTCTGCAGTGTGGCAAACGGAGAAACACAACTTTTAATCGCTATTTTTCGGTTTGTTCCTCCAGCATCAGCTGTTCCCCAAAATGAGGTAAACATCATGTATATTGACCAAACTCGTGACTTTAGTCATGACCTTGAAATGCGGTCAGGCATATATTAATATTTTTTTGAAACGATGATTCTACAATAGAGGTTTTCCGTCAAAAATTTTTTTTTCACTAAATGTTCGGTTTTGACTCTTAGAAATGATACCCATATAAAACTTTCTTTATTAAAGCCTCTAACTACTGTAAAAATGAAAAACTAAAATACGTATATTTCAACCGGTCACTTCTCGGATGTCTTACATGCCTTTTTGTACCAGTGTCCTCTATTTTCACCACTTCGAAACCATTTGTGCCACTCTTTACTCTTGTGGCAAGCAACAAACGAAATGAAAAAGAAGGTAATCATTAGCTTTTCATTCGTTTTATCCTTTTCACTCTACCGCTGATACACATATGTCAAAAACTATTATGCAATGCTGCCAGAAAATCTGAAAATTTTGATAAACAGTGCAGCCGAAACGAATTTTTTAAAACTCAACATTCGTGATTTGGTGAAAAGAAACTCAACATTCTTGCAATTTGCATTGTTTAAAAAATCGTAGTAAATTCTAGAGTCAACGAAAAAAATATATTTTTGCACCATTGTCACTCGTATTGGGAGTACTTTTGAGAAAAAATAAGAAAAGGAGGGGTATGATCTGACGGAAAACCTCTATTGATGAAGGGACGGTAAGGGAAAGTAATGAAGAAGGATTTTTTCCGGGAATGAAGGGGAAGGATGGAAAGGAAGGGGGGGTAATAGATAGCTATGCTTAACAAGTTGTCGTTGTGACTCCTACCTTTTGTCCAATGCTGGAAGGTGCATGGGTCGAACCAAGCTGTAATCAGAGATTATAACCGGATTTGAACCCACATCACCTGCCAGGGCGTGTCGCTCACTTGCCAGGGCGTGTCGCTCACTGGTGGTTCAAAGGTACACGGGTACCAGTGAGCGACACGCCCTGGCAGGTGTTGTGGGTTCAAATCCGGTTATAATCTCTGATTACAGCTTGGTTCGACCCATGCACCTTCCAGCATTGGACAAAAGATAGGAGTCACAATGACAACTTGTTAAGCATAGCTACCTATTACCCCCCCCTTCCTTTCCACCCTTCCCCTTCATTCCCGGAAAAAATCCTTCTTCATTACTTTCCCTTACCGTCCCTTCATCAATTGTAGAATCATCGTTTCAAAAAAATATCATGTATATTCACGCGTATTTCTTGTTTGATAGTGTGGGTGCTTGAGCTGTCAGAGAGCTCTATAGGCTTACAAGCAAATTATAGCATCTAAAAATTGTGTAGTTAATGTTTAGCCCTATTAATCCCGAATAAATTAGTTTATTGTTGCTTATTTTGAGTAAACAAAACGTTCTACAGACAGATGGCGGATATATATGCGTGGCGAAAATTTATTCGTTACCCTATTCATCTCTGCATCAGAATGAAAACGCTGAAAACATTTGTCGACCAACATTTGAAAGGGGCGGATAAGCCAACTGTCAAACAGAACGAGTGAGAGTTATTTTTTGCTGGAGCAGCATAGGAAAATGAACTCTCACTCGTTCTGTTTGACAGTTGGCTTATCCGCCCCTTTCAAATGTTAGTCGACATTTCTGAACGAATAATTACCCACCTGACGCAACTGGCAACATGCTTTCGTTATCCAAGACTCAAACCGTACATTTGGTTCCTATCTTTGCGCGAGAAACCAAATGAGAACGAGCATAGTCCTATCTTCTATGCGAATGCGAGAGCCATTTTCATGGTCTAAAGGTCACCTGGAGGTTAAAATTTCTCCATTGCAGCAGGAACTGTAGTGCCGGTAGGAGGTGAAGTTGTTTTCTATAATTTTGCTTTCATTTCCAATTCAATTGAAAACTTTTACTTTCTTTTAATTGAAATGTGCAATCTACATAGTGCCACTGTAGCTAATAAGTAAATCTTTTCCTTCTTAAAGAACGTAGAACCGTGATTACACAATTCAACAACTAAGCTAGTCAGCAAAAATGGGTCGCAAATTTTGTGTCGGTGGCAACTGGAAGATGAACGGCGATAAGGCCAGCATTACAGAACTGGCGAAGGTGCTCAGCACAGGGCCATTGAACGCTGACACTGAGGTGGTAATCGGTTGCCCAGCACCATATTTATCGCTAACCCGTTCCTTACTACCGGATAGTGTGAATATTGCCGCTCAGGTAAGTGTACCCAAGGTCAATTTGAAGGCGTGAATAACACGAAAGTAAAATGATAGGATAGGATAAAAGTATAAACCTAATGATACGAATAGAAACGATTTATGATACCAGAAGAGCGCCGATTAGATCTGATAACATTTTCTGGATGCAAAATGATGCCGCAGTATTTGCCTTTCTAATGCCAATTGCCCATATACCTCGTTAATTTCTGCATTTGTTAATATTTAAAGCAAGTTCAAATCAAATCTATTCGGCTTGAGAAAAATCACTACTCATCCATGCCTAGCACTACTCATCCTTATCATCACAGTAGTAGACTATAAGATAAATGCGGTGCTAGTGCTGGCGTTTTTTTTTTAGATTCCGTTTTAAGAGAAACTATCTTTATCGACAGTTTTAAATTTTTCGCCCTTTTTTCAGAACTGCTACAAAGTAGCCAAAGGAGCCTTCACCGGTGAAATCTCACCGGCCATGCTGAAGGATTTGAACATCGGTTGGGTCATTCTGGGCCACTCGGAGCGACGTGCTATCTTCGGTGAATCGGACGAACTAATCGCTGATAAGGTTGTCCACGCTTTGGCTGAAGGTCTGAAGGTTATTGCTTGCATCGGGGAGACCTTGCAGGAACGTGAGGCCGGACAAACGGAAGCCGTTTGCTTCCGTCAAACCAAAGCCATTGCCGACAAGGTCAAAGACTGGAGCAATGTTGTGATTGCTTATGAACCGGTATGGGCCATCGGTACAGGCAAAACAGCCACTCCAGAGCAGGCACAAGAAGTACATGCAGCTTTGAGGAAGTGGTTTACCGAAAATGTTTCTGCCGATGTGGCTGGTTCAATCCGCATTCAATACGGAGGTTCAGTTACCGCTGCCAACTGCCGTGAACTTGCTGCCAAACCCGACATCGATGGATTTCTGGTTGGTGGTGCTTCTCTAAAGCCAGAGTTTGTTCAAATTGTCAACGCCAGACAATAGATGCCCATAAACTGTATCTGGCGTATTTACATACGTGAATGACGCTATATGTGAAGCTAATCGTTCTCTTGGCGTTTAAAAGTAGTGAAAGATCCAAGACAACCGTTTAACCTCTGAAATAATTACGTATTTGCAAATCATAACTTCTTACCATCTAAGTCAGCGGTTCCCAACCTTTTTTCGGTTCGCGTACCCCCTGACGGATTTCCCTATACTATTCTGCAGCGAACTAAAATTTTGGCGAACCCCTGGGGGTTCGCGAACCCCCATTTGGGAACCGCTGATCTAAGTGATAACATTACACGAAAATTAGTAGTTTGGTCTATTTAGTACATTCGAGAACACCACCCTCACTCTTAGGTTTAATGATCTACCTATTTTCTAGTCGACGGAACAACCATCACCATCGTTGTTAGGAAAAGGCGTTTATATTGTTTTTAGCTAAATAACCGTACACTCAATTCCTTTTTCATATGATTTATGTTTTCGATTATTAAGAACATTAAGAACCGTAACACTTAGGAGCGATTCGCAAATTACACGAGGACAATTATTGTTACAATTACAATTGCGCTGAGTAATCTGCCGAATATAGGAATCATGTCGTTTAGTGACCGCACAACAAATTCGTTGTTTCTGCATAACTCGCAAATAAAAGGGTTTGTTTTGAGCTAAATTTCAAAGTACACAATACCTACATCAAATTCTAATGGTTCTCAATAAATTTGGGTGTCTCCATCAACCATCGCTTCTCGGGAATGAGTTTACCCATTACTACTACGCTATATGAGAATTCGTTCTGTTTTATGCTCGACCCTAATCACAACTTTATCTCAACTATCCACAAATTTCCGATCTCTTAACTCCCTGTTCCGATATCGGTTACCAGGTATCAGAATTCATTTGATCAGCATGATTTATTTTGGCTCTGGGATGCCAAGTGTGTCTATCTTAGCGCAGCATGGAAGGCATAGCTATTTCTTAGTGACGACTTGGTGCCCTCAGACACTCTGATGAACTAAGACATGAAAATGAAATTGGTCAAAAGGGTTTCATGATTTTCTGTAAGTTTAATATGGTATTCTTCAATCGGCAAAATCGAATGAGTTTTGCTCGTTCGAAATAAGTCGAACGAAATAAAAATCCGTTCGAAATATTTACAGAATGGGGATAAGCTGGGGCCCAAGATTAACTCACCTTGCTGGGGCCCTCGCTGAAGTTGTTTGCAGTAGGAATAATAACAATACCAAACTCCCAGATCCTCTACTCCCCTCTCAACCCTATATACATATGTCCCCAATACAAAGACTATAGATTACAAAGGCGCCGAGACACTCAAAATGCGCTTAATTTTGAAACAAAACGGAGAGTACCATTACAAATAAAGGTAACTCTGCTTTCGTTCAAAATTTAGTGGTTTTTGAGTGTCTCGGCGCCTCTGTAATCTATAGTCTCTGTAGTCCCCAGCTAATGCCATACTGGTTTTGTTTAGAGACCGTGCAATAAGTACGTAAGGGCTTTTTCCTCATTTTTGAACCCCTCCTCCCCCCTATATAAGATTTTGGCCAATCCCCCCTCCCCCCCGTAAAAATTCTTAGTAAGATTTTTTGAAACATCAAAATTCAGGTTTTACTTAAAAAGTTAGACATTGAAACTGTTACGGCAGGCGTTACGACCAATACGCTAGCGTCGTATGTTACCGAAGGCCACGCTGGTAAAATGAGAACTGGGACCGGGATCAGCACACAGTCATAATGACAAGATTTTTTTGCATTCAGTCCGTTAATAGATTGTCATCTCTGGATAAGTGCTAATTAATTTTCTTATAATTTTCAACATTATTAAAATAGTGTAACGAATTTAGTTCCAACATTATTAATACGCGGCTGCACGGAGTAGGCAGACCTAGCAAGTGAGGTTAGGAGCACCGTAGGACAAAGAAAGTCACTAAAATTCTTTAAAGCTCGTTATGGAATTAACCATTTAGCTGACAGAACGGCGACTTTTCCTATTTGCCGGTGGCAACAGAAACAACATTGTAACAGGTCAATAAAGTTCAAACAAGTTCATAAAAACCAAAGTTCAAACAAATTCATAAAAAAACAAATAATATCAATTATCTGTTGTAAATCCCTTTATGGCCCACTCACAAACAGAACGTGTTTCAGCATTGAGGTTGACAATAAATGTTGATGTATGCTCAGAAATTCACTAGCGTTCACTTGATTCGCATTGATCCACTCGAAATCGTCTGAACACGTGTCCTCGTCAAGTAGCGTACAAAGAACTTCTTTGCCTCTTCTAGATGGCACGCGACATGGTCTTAAGTTAGAATTGGTACAGCGTTGCATCTAATGTACGGATCAGTAATGACCATCCGCGGTGTCCTTTACGCAAAATACCGAGCCCATTCTGGTCACATGCGGCAGGCAAGAGATCTTTGGGAACAGAAGAACAACCCAAGCAACCAAAAGTTCGAATATTACTTGACACGCGAACTCGAAAGTTCATAATTAGTTCAGATTCAGTTCCGTGGAACTTTCACGCTGATTAGTAGTGTATATCAAGTATATGTGGAACTAAATGCTTTAAGAAGTGCTGCGAGTACTTCATAGATACTTCAAAGCTATTAGGATGCTACATGAAGTTCTGAAGTAACTTTAGTTGCTAACAAGTTCTGCGTGTTGCTTTTTTGTTTATATTTCTGGTGATCAAACCAGCAGAACCTGAAACTATTGGAGATTAATTTTTATTTCACTTGAATAAATTTAATCCTCGCACATTTCTAATTACAAATATAAATTAGAATGTAAAGCTCTTCATTATTGTGTTGTGTAGCATACGCTGTCGGTATCTCACTACTACAGTTAATTGCCTGGTTCCAAACTTTATGTTCTATAATTAACTCGCGCTGCATAAAGCTGCTGCAAGTTCTAAATCGAACTTTTACTTAACAACTCATTGGCAAAATTCACATCGCTTGTATACGACAAAGGTGACGCAGTGGATCGGTATAGGTTTACAACGCGGAGCACCCGGGTTCAAACCCAACAGCAGGCAAATGCAACGAATATAGAAGTTAGGTAGAAGTATAAAAATAGAACATAGAAGTGCTGCTAAATTTGTTTTTTCTTAGTTTTTGACAGTTTATTTCGAAGCTGCTTAGCGTTCTATGCAGTGAACCCAAGACAGCTTGAAAGTTCGGTTAATTACTTAAAAGTGACGCTGCTTAGCAAGTTATAGATTGATATACATAAAGCTGTTTAGCCCTTGTTAGACACCATTATTCGAACTCTTGGTTACTTGGGAATACATCCCAAGAAACATTTTTGTTGTATACCCAAGCAACCAAAAGTTCGAATATTACTTGACACGCGAACTCGAAAGTTCATAATTAGTTCAGATTCAGTTCCGTGGAACTTTCACGCTGATTAGTAGTGTATATCAAGTATATGTGGAACTAAATGCTTTAAGAAGTGCTGCGAGTACTTCATAGATACTTCAAAGCTATTAGGATGCTACATGAAGTTCTGAAGTAACTTTAGTTGCTAACAAGTTCTGCGTGTTGCTTTTTTGTTTATATTTCTGGTGATCAAACCAGCAGAACCTGAAACTATTGGAGATTAATTTTTATTTCACTTGAATAAATTTAATCCTCGCAAATTTCTAATTACAAATATAAATTAGAATGTAATGCTCTTCATTATTGTGTTGTGTAGCATATGCTGTCGGTATCTCACTACTACAGTTAATTGCCTGGTTCCAAACTTTATGTTCTATAATTAACTCGCGCTGCCTAAAGCTGCTGCAAGTTCTAAATCGAACTTTTACTTAACAACTCATTGGCAAAATTCACATCGCTTGTATACGACAAAGGTGACGCAGTGGATCGGTATAGGTTTACAACGCGGAGCACCCGGGTTCAAACCCAACAGCAGGCAAATGCAACGAATATAGAAGTTAGGTAGAAGTATAAAAATAGAACATAGAAGTGCTGCTAAATTTGTTTTTTCTTAGTTTTTGACAGTTTATTTCGAAGCTGCTTAGCGTTCTACACGCAGAAAAAAAAATTGTAAATGCAAAAAAATTCTGTATCAATTCAACAAGAAAATATTGTTGACTGAAGGCTAACCCAGATATTTTTTTGATTCTAACTGTTTGACTTTTTAGTTCAACAATAAGGTTTGTTATTTCGAATAATTGCTAGTTTCTATCAAAGAAAAAATTGTAAAATCAAAAATAAGTACTTTTGGGTTTATAAACGATCTAGTAGAAGCAAAAGGAGTACGAATTCAGTTTAAACAATATTTTTTTGATTCAAAAATATGATACGAGTTGAACTCAACAACAGGGGATTGTTGTTTCAAACTATCATCATTTTTCTGCGTGTATGCAGTGAACCCAAGACAGCTTGAAAGTTCGGTTAATTACTTAAAAGTGACGCTGCTTAGCAAGTTATAGATTGATATACATAAAGCTGTTTAACCCTTGTTAGACATCATTATTCGAACTCTTGGTTACTTGGGCATAAATTTGGTTGAAGCCCAAACTAAATTTTTGATTACGTTAACATCGGAATTTGTTTAAATTAAATTCACTAATCTAGTTGAAAGAAACGACTTTTCCACATTATTTCAACTTTATTAACTCGCATTGTTTCAAATTAAGTATCAGTTGATCCAAACTAAAAGTTTGCTTTTTTCAACCATAATCTTGTTTATTTCAACCAAAATTTAGGTTGCAAAATACAGTGAATGTTACCTGAATTCAAATTGAGATGTTAGTTTAAATCAACCTAAACCATTGGCATAAATAAACTAAATTTATGGTTACGCAAATACCAACCTTAAAAATAGTTCAAAACAAACTTGTTCTTAGTTTGCGTTTACAAATGCGGCTAGTTTAAAACAACCAAAAATTCGGTTGGAGCCAAACTAAAGTTTAGATTACGTTAACATCGAAATTTGTTTGCATTAAACCCAGAAATCTAGTTGAAAGTAACGACTTTTACACATTATTTCAACTTGATTAACTCGCATTGTTTCAAATTAAATATCAGTTGATCCAAACTAAAAGTTTATTTATTTTCAACCATAAACATGTTTATTCCAAACAGAATTTCAATTGCGATGATGTCATTATTTTTTGCCGTGTAGGTCGTCGCGTCGCTCGCTTTTTCGCGGTCTGTTCGTTGTCACAAGAGGAAAACTGAAACAATAAACCTCTTGGAAATATGGTTTGTCCTGGATCGTGTATGAATACTCGGAGGTAAGTTCCGAAATATGTAACATTCATTAAAGATTTATTCATTCCGTTTTCTCACGTTTTTTACATGATTTGCCATACGACCTTTCGGTGTCATGCAGATGGTATATTCCGTCATGGAACGATATATCAATCGCTACTCCCCGCTGGAATCTTGGTGTTCCTGCGAGTTTATCCTATATGCCGTCACCGATAGAAAATCCCAGCGCTCCCTGCAGTCCGCATCCGGACTGGAGCTTCTACACCACTCCCCACAATTGGATTCTGGGAATCCGGAGTGTAGCAAGTTGGTTTCATTGTACCGAATTTACGTCGATAAAATGCGATCGGCTGTGGGTTCTACGCCGGAGTTATCGACCCACTAACAATTCTGCAGCAAATTTGTACTCTCAAAGTGCTTGACCTTCGACCTGCACACCGACAAGGTGCTGTTGACGTACATTCTGCTACCGGATCAAGTCAGGCAGGACTCGTTGGATATGAATCTGGTGGTGGATATCCAGCATGGTCAGTGTAACGATGCCTTTGCCTATGTGGCCGACGTGTCGCGTTTCGGCATCATCGTTTTTAGTTTGTGTGAGTTCAAACGCCAGAGTATTAGCATCTGTTCATACAATTTCAAAATCCTTTGGCCAGCGATTGAACTATTTGGACTTGAACTTCCATTGATTGGATGGATTATTTGGGATTTCCCTTTCGCCAGTTCATCGTGATGGTTATCGTATGTTTTTTTATCAGTCGATGTCTAGTTTTACGGCGTTCGAAGTCCCAGCGCCGGTACTAGAAAAAGAAACAATCTGACGAGACTTTGGCCTGATAAAACCTTTAAACTGATCGGAAGCCGATACAAGAGTGGTCATTCGTCTACTTTCGAGGTGGCAAAAACGACAGTTCAGTTTCAGTTTATCTCTTTGGTCTAGCAGAGCGGCGTTATTTGATGAGATCTGGCGAAATCGTAACAATCTGGCTGTTGCGAACCCGTACAAGCTGACGTACCCGAATGATTTCGAGGTGGACCGGAAGCCGAAGCAGTCGATTTGGGTCATCAGCGACAGGTTGCTGACATAAATTTAATACTAGTGATAATTTATAACTTTCTATTTTCATGAAATTGTCTCGTCTTCCGAAAATACACTTATAAGATATTACTGATGCAGTTGAACACCGTGGTAATCGACCTGCGATATTCGGTTTTATTCTTGACTTGTCTGTGTGTCGCAATTAAGTCGGAACCGGTGAGCTGAATCGCACAGTGCTGCGCTATATAGCACACAACTTGCGACGTACAGAACAACAATAAAACCGAATGCCGTTGGTAGACTGCCGGTTTTGAACTGCAACGGCAATGCGTACGTATATGTTTAAAACCGCAAAAATTGTTTCAATAAATTTCTTGGTTGTTGCAAACAACATTTTTGGTTACATTTAACGTTCATTTCTGGTTTATTTTAAAAAAACAACAGTAGTTTGTTTCAAACGTTTCAATGTTTGACTTAACAGATTTAATCAGTTTGTTTTAAAGTAAAATCTGTTTAGATCAAACTATAAAGTTTGGTTAATATTACCTAAAAGATATCAACTGTCAAAACCAAACAACCAAGATTCTGGTTATTTCAAGCAAATATTTGTTGAATTGAAGTTAATTCCTAAAGCAAAAACAACCTAATATTTTAGTTAATTTCAAGCATCGCGGTTTGTCAAAGTAACCAAGTATATATTTACGCAAATTTCAATGCGAAAAGCTGGTTGAAGCAACCTAAAATATGATTGTTTTTGCCATACATTTTTCTCCGTGATATAGGCTTGGGTGTCTGGTGAGGTCTGTTCTCTGTGTTCTAAAGATTCTGATGAGAGACTTTCAACTTATAGAGTGACTATATCTAGATAGAATTAACAAAAGAGCGAATGCCGCAAACGTAAACAAAACGAGTGAGAGTTATTTTTTGCTGGACCAGCAAAGGAAAATCAACCCTCACTCGGTTTGTTTACGCTTGCGACATTCGCCCTTTTGTTAATTCTATCTTCATATACAGAGTGGCGACATGCCATCCCAAATGTCAAATAATTGATGGGTCCCAAATTTATGCATGCACAAATATATCTGTATTTGTGATCAGGGTTGCCACATGCACGGATTATTCTGTGTTTAACAGATATTTGAAAGAAATCACCTGTACAGAATCTGTATGCATAGAATACAGATTTTCACCAAATTACACAGATTAAACAGATTTTTGAGCTTTTACATGTGAGTGAAAGAGACGGAAATAGTCAGAAAAAATAACTGTCTATCACTTTCACTCTCATTGTTTTGCATTGGACAGATTTTTGCACAGATATTTTTCCTCGCTGTACAGATTGTCAGATTTTTGCAACAAAAAACACAGAATTATATGTGGGGTGGCATCCCTGTTTGTGATGTGATGCAGCTCTGGTCTGTCATGTCTTTGACAAACGTCAAAATCGAAGCAAAATAAAATTTAATAATGTTCAATATTATTTAATAAGTAATTTCTTGAACTGACTATACAACCACATTGGTTGTTACAGAGCTCGTGCCGTATTCGGAATTTGGTTATAACTAATATTTATAATCATTTAAATATTCCGAACATTCAATAATCTTAGCAAAATAGAGCTATAAATTGTTAGGTATGTTGCACTTGTTGAGGATATCGTTGTGCACAGCTGGATCCCAACTTCGGGCACCGATTGTTAGATTACGGAATATTCACGTTAGTTCAATTACTGAAGCGGGCCATTCCAAATGGCAAAATATACGACATATCAAAGCCCTTAACGATGGTCGAAAGTCGGTTTTGTTCATTAAACTCGCACGCCAGATTCGTTTAGCTATCCAGGGTAAGTTTAATTTCTCTCTCACGGACTATCGTGATTGAATTTACACTATAGTCGTTTTTAGCCGGAGGTCCCAATCCGGCAGTAAATTCAACCTTACGTGCCGCAATTGATGAAGCCTTGAAGAAAAACATGCCCAATTCGACGGTTCAAGGAATTTTGAAAAAATCTGCACAAAACGCTTCCCAGCTTAAAAAATATACTTTAGAAATCAAAGTACTGGATCAAATAAATATGATCTGTGTTCTATACACAGATCGGTTTACGCAAACAAAAATGGAAATGGCCACCATCCTCAAAAAGAATTGGTAGGTTGCTGCTACATTTCTATATGATTAGGGCTTGAGCTACACGTGCAAAATATACTGTATTTCTAGTTCTACATTCTCAGATGTTAAGCACCATTTCGATGAAAGGGGATACCTCGAGGCCATTCCGCCTGCTAATATTTCTAGTGATAATCTATTGTCATGTTGCACGGACCATGCAATTGATGCAGGCGCCGAAGATGTTGAAATTATGAGTGATGAAAGCAGGCTAGTGCGGGTAAGTTTAAATAGTAAATCTTGTATACCATGACAGTTTTTCCGTTTGTTTTTTGTGCAGTTTCTCTGTGATCCACTTGATATTGAAAAAGTGAAAACTCAGCTCGGAAAGCTAGGATACTCCATCGAGCACAGCGAGCATGCGTTTTTTCCAAAAAGTACCACAAAACTAAATCCAGACGCTACGGTGGTTTATGAAAAACTACGAGAAAAGCTGAAAACAGTGGATGGTGTCGAAGACATCTACGATAGTTTCGAAATGGTTTATTAATGGTGAAGTAAAACCGATGGATTAAGTAAAATTTATGTAACTTTTATTGGTTATAAGACAATAATCGAACAAAACAGCAGTTTTATCAGAGAAAGAAAATTATTAAAAAAATGGGCTCAAGTGTTTGAAGGCAGACTAATTTTTGTGACTTCACTTTGGAAAACGGAGATTTCTGCAGGTTTCCTAAAAATAATCTTGAGTATTAAACATCCACTTCGTTTCTTTCAACTAATTCATACTACCTATATAAATAGAAATGCTGGATAATAAAAATCACATCGAAAATAATCGAAACTAGTCCAAGCGCAAATTTCACTGGACTACCGAATATGGAGTCCCAATCGTCTAAAATCATCAGATTGATGCTACTTTTGAATTTTTTTTCCCCTATTTTCCATGTACTCACCAAAGTTCCAAGCGTTGATTATCATCTGCAAAATTGATAATAAACCTCCTACAAGATCTAGCAAACGATTCATAATGGCAAAGCCAGCCGTACTCTGACGCTTGTAGTTAATATAGACCTGCGGGAAGTACTTGACCAAATTGGTCGATAGTTTAATATAGCTAAGTACGTAAAGAAAGTCCAACCAGTGCAAGACTCTGAAAGTGACTAGCACGAATGCTATTAAAATTATTAGTACGTATGTTGCAATCATTCCTTTTGCAGGAATAGAAATGGAGTTTCCACCATTATCGAAGATGTAACACTGCAGCAATGTCATTGCTGTAGCCAATAGCGCATGTATAGAGTAGCCTACATCATTGCCAATTACTGGATTTAATCCAAAAGGATGACGGTCAAAGTATTCTTGCTGTCCTTGCGAAGTAGATGCGATTGATCAATGGAAATAAAATATGCAAAACAGCAAGTTACCTCTACGTATTTGCTCCAGTACATACATGCATTAAACGTTGCATAGCACAAATTTCCTACAATATTCATATACAGATAATCAAAACTTAAACCAACAACACTCCTCTTTCGATGATTTAGAATAATCTGCGGATAGTCCCCTATAGACCAACAAGCTGTATATGCCCATCCAACCAATAGTGAAGCATAAATCATATAGCCATTCAGTGCAATCTTCATTTGCGCAAATAATCTACGATTGTCAGCAGCGTCATCGGGGGCGACATATCCTTTAACAATAAATCTACCAGCTCGTAAGCCCGTGGCTTCTAACTTTGTAGCATTACAGTGAAAACTGTCATACTCGTAAATTTCCATAATCTCAGGAACAACGCGCACATAACTGGCGCTAATGACGCTGAATCTCACTGATAAATTGGAAGTCGCTGAGCCACTAGAGATAAAAAAGGTAATATTGATATAAACAAAACATTCTATTACAAAACGTACTCCGCCCATAGAATCAAAATCACTCCCTCTCCTAAGGTAGATGTATAATCCTGCGGATCGAACCAGAGTCTGACCTGGTTAGTGTGATTTCCAGTTGCGATACAAAAAATATTTCCAAAGACTTGCAAAATCAACAGATACCGAAGTAAACGCATGTTGGCGTTTACAATCCTTACTGTGCCTGTGCTGCTCAGCTGATTGAACTCGACTAAAGACTGCACCTTCACCAGTCATATAAATTTTCTTTACGTAAAAGTAATCGCCACTCTTGAGCAAAGATAAGAATACACTACTCTACTACCGTGCTCGTTCAGCATTAAATTAAGCTGTGCGAATATTTATCGTTGGTGTTGTGACAGTGTTTTGCGGAAGCTAATTGAATGACTCGATTACTATTAAGATCGATGATATTTTGATTAATAGTTTCGCGGGAAAAGGCAAGACAAGTCACGGAAAAGACATCTTTGAACTAAATTTCAATATTCATCAGAGCTAGGCATCCTATTAGAGAGAATATTGCATTTAACGGGGTTTTATTGGCGGCGTCGAGCAGTGACCAATTTTTTTAAAATTTTCGATTTTGTTAAAACTGTTTTACAGCACCGTACTTTAAATTATTGTGAAAATCGCTACCTTCAAATGCACAGAATTCAATTGCTTTCTCTCCAAGCAGTAGCAACGTACCTACCAAAATTGTTCCTAATGCCTAATAAAGAAAAGTATTCATACTTCAAGGAATATTTTTCTGCAAATTAATTACTTTCATGCAGATTAAATATAAAGGAAAAATAACAGCAGTTTAGGTTAATTTCTGTGCTTTTAATCAATTATTCGGCATGATATAAATAAACCCAAAGATATACCACACGTGGGGCTGTAAGATTAAATGCGTTCATTCTTTGTCGATTACCTCACTTGTCCTCGGCGGCTTTTTTCGCTTGTCGCTTTTTTACGTCATAGTTGTGCACCCGAGCCATGTTAACCTCCGTGGTCGTTATCTGATCCCTCAAAAATTCCTGATCGTGCTCCAGGCACTTAAGGTTTACCTCGGCGGAGGTTTTATTTTGCTTTAGAAGCTCTTCGGCCTCATCCAGCGGGTATTCGAGCATCACATTTGCCCCTAGCCAGAGGCAAACTGTTTTTGTAGGTGGAACACGAGTCTTTACGAAGACTCCCTCACTTAGAAGAAATTGTGTTTCCTGTTCCTCAGTTTGATTTTTTAAAATTTTAATCATTTCAAGACTTTTGGCTAGATCAGGGATTTGCTGTCGTAGGCGGCGCTTCCGAGAAATGATGTTAAACTCCATAAATTTATACTTGCTGTGCTGCTCATCGAGGCTTTTCAATACTTTTTCTACGTTTTCTTCATTACCGGACTGCTTCATAAATGCTTCTACATCCTCCTGTAATATAGAAAATGTTTGCATGGCCGAGAATTACAAACATGACCAAATGAAGACTTTTTTCTCTACTCACCACAAATACGGCTTCTGGTATCCCTGCGTACGACTTCTGATCATTCTCTAGCTTAGGAAGTTCAATATTTTTTAACTCAAGCATTATGACTAAATACTGTACCGTACAGTAATTGATTTAAAGTCCAAAAATCGTCTTTTTCACTACTTTATTCACGAAGTCAAATCGTCTTTGAAACAATCGGCTCCACACGCTTCCCTGATATTTTACTTTTTTTGTGAGAAAACAAGAGATAAAGATATTTCTATATTCTGACAGTTCGTTATTGAATTTCGTGTACGTGAGAAAGAGCTCGAAAATCTTCAATGGCTTGTAAATACAGAGATGCCAATTAATTTTCTGGGTATAATTTTGCAACTTTTCGAAAATAAAGCAGGTTTTACGTGTAAAATTCGAGCAGTTGTCTGCGCACTTTTGACAGTGCAAAAAGTCACTCTTATGTCGAATTTGTTTATTCAATCCGGATTGGAACTGGATGAACTTTTTGTGTTCATTTGCTTCTATCTGACAGATAAAATTCATCCAGTTTCAACCCGGATTGTATAAACAAATTTGACATTAGTTAAATCACGTTAAATCTTAAATGTATGTGCTGGCATTGAAAGAAGGGTAAACCCACTACACACAAACACGCATATAATTTAATAAGCAATCGGTCATTCAATAAACCTTTTCACGGTGCCTAACCTCAACTCTGGTTTGACGTTTTTGTGTGTTTTGTTTTGATTCCCTTTGTAACCTAATTTTATTGTTAGTGGGTTTACTACTTGTAATTCGTACCACTTGTTTGCGGAAACCGGAAATACCCGACCTTTCCGAGGCAGGAAAATGATAACAGTTCTGTACAACATATATTTTTGTTTAACCCTTTCCTTTAACCCAGTTTTTGATTAACCCTTTCAATTGTCAGGATTTTAGATAGCGAAATATTGGAAGAAATTTGTTTATCTACGCTAAGGTAAGTGAAAATATTCGAATTAATTAACTTTATGGCAGAAAAATGTTAATGTTTGATTTTGTACCGCATGAAACTAAAGTACATAGAGTCAGCTGTAAAGTTTACATATCCTGCAGCCGAATTCCGGTGCATTAAGAAATTTTACATAAATCTCTTTAAGAAAAGAAAATCTCGAAATCTCTTTCTCTTCCAAACATTTTCTTCTCTTTCAACGACATTCCGAAAAACTAAAGAGAAAGAGAAAAAACAATTTCTAAGTGAAGAAAAAATGAAGCTTTTTTGTTTTCCGCTAGGTGGCTTTTCAAGGTTGATTTTTCAAAATGACATTAGTAATAAAATCACCCCTCATTAAACGTCACGTAATACATTGAATTTATTTTCTTCTAGCTCACGAATTTATTTATAATAACCAAAAAGCCTAACCACATAATGGCATTGATTTTTGCACCTATTTTTTTGCTTATTAAAGGATGTGAATGCCATTTGCAAAATTGTTTCATAACTTTTTGAGACTTTTTGAAGATTCATTCTAGAAAAGTGACAGTTCTGCGTAAACGATCGATTTCAGCTATCGGCCACGGTGAAAAGTTTTCTTAGCGTTTGAAATCTCGGCGTAAATTATTTAAAATGGCATCTAAACCAGCGTAAGTAAACAATTAGAAAAACAAAGCAAATGATTAATCAAAATATCATTATTTGCAGATTAAAAAAGTACATGTCGATGGATCAAAAACAATACATCGTAGATTACATGGCAAACAACATAGATTTTGCTAACAATCGATTCCAGTCACTGCGAGGCAAAGAATTGCAGGTAAAAAAATGGAGCGATTTAAGCACCTCGCTAAATGCTCTAGGAGGTGCTACAAAATCATCCGAACAGTGGGAACTGTCATGGCGGGACTTGAAGCAAAAAACCAAAACGAAATGGTTGAACATACATAATCGCCAAAGTGGGGAGAATGGGATGCTAAAAAAAAAGCGCGATGTTCTTTCAGAAATAGAAAAAATGGTCCTGGCTATTATGCAAAAGGATACCCTAGACGGAGACGGAAACACCCAAGAAGCAGGATTCGGTGAATCGGTAAGACAAATATTTTTACAATTTCGTCTCTTTGCTATTAAGTATTTTATTGTGTTTAGACTCTTCCGCTCGAAATAACAAGTGATGAGGTAGGAACAGAGTGTGACATCGAATTCTTGGATGTCGAACTTCAGAATGTACAAGCCGGTATAGAAACTTCTGCTGAATTAGATGGACTAACTGGTAGCTTTGCACCGGTGTCATCGAGAGAGTGTACTAATGACAACCATGCTGCAGATTCTGCTACTAACTCAGGAGTAACAGCAATGCTTCCAAAAGGAAGGCAAATTGGAAGAGGTCACCGCTACAGTGAAACATCGATGCAAAAAATGGAATCCAAGATCTTTGGTGTGCTTGAAAAAATGCAAGAGGAAACACAGGAATATAGGAAACGCAAACTGGAAATGCAGGAAAAATTACTGAACATCAAAGAGAGAAAGCTTGCAACTATACAAAACAAGGTTAGCGTATTGAACGCAATTAACGAGAACCTAAGTAACCTGTTGCAACGCAATTGAATATTGCCAGTGACTGTCGACTTTTTGTGTGAACCCAGGTGTGAAATACTTTAACAGCAGGAAACGCAGAGTATAATATTTTAAATGTTCTTAGTAAAATTGCTTATTGTTGTTGCAGTTGAAAATCGTTATAATCGATCTGCGACATTCGGTTTTATTCTTGTTGTGTTTCGGAACTACGTCGCACGTGGTGCGCTGTGTTTGCACATAGATACGCTATACAGGGCACCACCTACGACACAGTGGCGACACATAGAACAAGAAAAAAACCGAAAGTCGCACGTCGATCATTGTTGTTTTCAACTGCAACAACAATACAAACCTTTGCAACCAAGGTTAATCATAATCACAAATTGATAATGTGTTGTTTTTTATTACGTGGGATTATACTTACGGCTGTAATTAACCATATAACATGGATAAAGATTGACCAATTTAAATTGGTCCTGTCATGACAGCAAACTGTTTTCATTTCTCATTTGCATTTCTCATCTTGTCCTGAGCCCAACAACCATTCTAAATTATTCGATTTGTATTATCTCTTTAATGTGTACCGCTACCATCATCAAAACGTCTTGGTCGTGGTTTTGACACATGATAAATAAAATATTTTGTTTTGCTTTTATGTGAGAAAGAAGTTCGAGATGTAGTGGATGTGAATGCCACCAATTTGCTTTAGCCGTGGTAAAGCAGTAAATAATATACAATCTACCGCATTCATGTGTTTCCGTTGGCAGTGAAGTTCGTTATTTGATTCGGATCCGGCAGCTATGTTTGTGCGCAAAGCGCAATAGTGTCCAGCACGGTATTGGAATATGGACTTGGATATGGACCTCACAGCTATCGCTTTTATGAATATCATCTAAGGTACCAAGTATTTCCTGCTGTATTGCTTCTATGGTAACATACTGTAAACGGCCGTAAGTATTACCAATGGACACCGTATTTTTTCGAGATAGCGGTTTCAACGTCGAAATTGGCATCCATCATTATCAACGATGAGAAAAGTAAATTCTGATTTCTTTGATAGCGCACGGCCAATCCAGAAATTGTATTTATCCCAAGATTTATCCCAGAAATGTCCAACTTTGAGTAGGAAATTCCGGATACGATTAATATGGTCAGTCATGTAACGGATAAGCAGATTCTCAAAAGCGAGGAAATCTTGGGAAATACACTGCACAATCTAGTGGCTCGCGTTTAGCAATATAGAATCGTCGCAAACTGCTACTCGTAGGATTTCTTTTTTTCTTTGTTTTTCACAGCACCTTCATAAACAATTAAATGAGCAATAGCGGATATTCGATTTCGACATGCAGCTAAGTACATGTCGTTCTTAAGTACATGCCGTTCTCGAGAGGTGCTTAACCAGAAGAAGCTTTATAACAAGAAATTGAATGCGTAAGAAACCAAATCATGAATCGTGAGAAATATTGTGAAATTCTTACTATTTATCTATGACAGTAGCAAGTGTAATGTTAAATAAGGAGAAAATGATGGGTCTCTTATTTTATTATATGGAAATACTTGTGACTTGTGCCAATGTATATTGGAATATCGTCAGTATTGATCGCGATACATATTAAATTGTATTGATTAGAGTTAATTAACGTTTTTTACTGAAGTCTATCTATTTCGGTTTAGTGAAACCCAAACTATTTGGTCCTTATAATTGTTGTAATTGCTAAGGCTTTTGCTTGAAAATTTATGCAGTAAATTATGATGAACTTATTGCAGCGTGGGTGTTTGTTCTCTATGGTTTATTGCAGCCTTTAATTAAGTAATTCAATTAAAAAAGTATCCTATTGAAACACATGTATTCCAATACATTTTGTATGAATTTTAATTATTTGCTGTAAACTGGTTCCAATAGATGGAACGACAGGTTTTGGAGTAGATTGATGGTATTTACTAATTCTTTAACTGCGTAATATATTGCAGTATAGTTTTACATTATAGGAAATAATTATTGGCTATGTTATCCCGTTCTCTTCTTCCAACGTCCAAAATTCGATCACTGTCGTCATCGAGATTATTATCCGTTTCATCAACGATATTATTGCCTTCGTTAATTAAATTTTCATCTAAAATGTCTTCTGCTGGGTACTTGTTGAAAACCAGAAAATTATGAATAATTACACAGCAATTGATTATTTGACCACAGAAGGACTTTTCGTACCGTAACAATGAGTCCCCAGAAATGCACCTAAATCTCGATTTCAAACAGCCGTTACATCTTTCAATAGGATTGCGTGCCTTGCAATGGGCTGTGTTGAAATCAATTTGTGCTCTTCGTGTAGGCCTAGGGTATGGCACAAGAAGCCATGGTTCAGTAGGGTAACCTCCATCACCTAGTAAATACGTATTTCTGCTTCCGTTATCATAACGTTGTTTCAAATATCGACGCACTTGGCTGCGTTTCCAAATGAATGCATCATGAGTGGAACCCCCGAATCTAGCATTCACGTTGAATATGCGAAGGTCTGTATCGCAAATTAGCTGCACATTTTTAGAATGGTATCCCTTTCTGTTTAAGTAAACGTGCTCAACATGTTTTGGGGGACTCAAGATTGCAACATGTGTGCAGTCAATAGCCCCAACAACACCGGGAATATTGAACTGCTGGAAGAATTTTTGTTTTATCCGAGCTAGCTCAGCATCACTTGTCGGGAAAACGACAAATTCTTCCAAGAGATATTTATCCATTGCAATTATCACGTTTTTAAGAATACGGTGGCATGTTGCTTGTGAAACTGCCAATAGGTTATCTTGGCCAACTGTCACTTGATGGGAACCTAAATTGTGGTGATAAAGGGTATCTCGATCAACGTAGTTATTTTAGATTGTTAAATTTGCCCAGTAATACCTGAACCAAGATATCTCAACGTTGTTAAGACTTGTAAATGTACCGGGATCGTCGTGGTCCTCTCATCCTTCAAAGGCGTTACATTTAAAGGATGATCCATAAGCTCGATAAGTCTTTCCGCCAAACATTTTGGGAGTCGAAACAGTTTATGGAAATTACCATCCGATATTTCGAACGGATTACTAATATCTCTAAGATACCGACGCTGCCGAATCAATTTAATTTTTTCCTGGCGTAGGTACCACTTTCTACTCGCATTATAATATGATAAAATTAGTGTCTCCATGTCCCGAAATATAAACTTTTAGTGTTTTATATGATAATTTTGCCGATATTAATAGCAAGCAAAAATTTTCTTTTAGATTTCTAGGCGGCAAAATCTCAAAGAGATTAAAAATCTCTTTTTCTTTTTTAAACGTCAAAAATTGTCTTGAAAAATTTCACCGGAATTCCGAAATAAGAAAATTGTAAAAATCTCTTAGGAAATTTCTTTTTCTTTTTGTCCGGAATTCGGCTGCTGGATAGAGAATCACCAATTATTTTCAGTCTTCAGCGTTTTCCAATGTGTTTTCAAATGCTAACGGATTTATTTTCTTGATTAGCATCATCTGCGCCAAGAACCAAACATATAACCTATCAGTTCGTAACCATAAATACACTTGCGAAGCTCTAATAATCTCCCGAAGCAGAAACAATATATATCAAATGAAAGGTAATGCTTTTTCTTACCTTTATTATCCATTTTCATCATTCCCACTGTTGGTATTGGTAGTTCAATAAAATATTACATTTAAAGTCGAGTTCTATATAGGTGCCAGCAAGCATTTTGGGAATTGCACTTTTTTTGTATTTCCAATAATCACAACCAGGTAGCGAACGGTTGCTCTTAGTTTTGCTCGAATTCGCCTATAGGCGAATTTAAATCAAACTGCAAGACCATGTGCGCTACCTGGTGGTAAATTTAGTTACTCAATAAAAAGTATAAACATTGGAAATAAAACGTAGCCTTGGTGCAGATTCATTTCACGGGCGCGATAAATCAATAAAAATATACCTTTTCTCGGTAAAGATTACCGCAACAGGAAAATGGCAGGTAATAAAACTTATCCACTATCAGTTTTTATGTTTTTAACATTGTTTTCTTGTATTCGCATTATTAAATTAAAGTTTTAATGTTTTGCAGAAGCGCAAGATCCGGAATTGAAAGCAGTGTTTATTACTCTTGGTGAAATTATGGATTACATCGGTGGATCCATGAGACCTTTACGTGAGGGACAGCGAGTGTTCTCATCTGGACACATTGTGTGCCTAGGATACACAAAGCAGCAAGGAACCATACTGGAAATTTTAGCTTACGTTTTGCAAAGCTCACATCCGGGTGATATTCCGCACGAAATAATTCTTAAAATTGGATCCAACTATCGACAATGGACTTTAAACTGTACTTGTAAAGCAGGAACTGCCAGATGTAAACACATTGTTGCCTGTTTGCTTCATCTCAGTCAGTTAGTACAAATATTTTAATACATAGTAAGTATTAAAACTAAATCAACTTTTTTAATTTTAGCTTCGGATTTGCGGAGTACATTACATGCACCGACTCTCGGCAAGCATGGGGAGTGAGTAAAGCAGAAAAAACAAATCTCTGGGGTGCTAAACCGCTTTCTCAACTTTGCTGTGTGCGTAAACATGCAAGTTTACCCGAATGTAATAATTCTAAAAGAGTACAAATTCTTGAAGAAGCATTTGCCCGTATTCTAGAAGGTAACAATTGCAGTAGAAATGTAAAATATTCAAAATTTATTGTATTTTTATAGCTTCTCCAGGATCATCTGTTAATAGACATACTGAAGGACGCGAACTCAGTATGCCAAAACCGGAGATAAGTCCTGCTGATAGACTCGAGGCTAATTGCAGTGTTTCGATATTCTTAACACGAAGTCAACTAAAGCAATTATTTACTGAAAACCAGCATACACATATCTTGGAATCTTTTGATTGTTTGAACGAAAGACAGAAGGAATTCTATAAGCAGCATGTGTTTAAAGATATTAATTCAATAATCGATATTTGTGATGATACCAAAAATCAGTCAAACAACGCTTGGAAACTTCACCGTTCGGTTCGAATAACTGCAAGCACCAGCTACGATCTGTACACTTATAGTTTCAATGCTTCCCCAGACTGGGCAAAAAAAGTTCAAAAATACCTTTCACCTAAAACTACTATGACAAAAGCGATGAAATATGGAAAGCTGACAGAAGATCTAGCATTCAACTGCTATCGATTAAAGCGCAACCCTTTAATTAAAAAATGTGGATTTGCAGTGAGCTTAAGTAACCCGTGGATTGGGGCGAGTCCAGATGGCGTGGATGCTGCTGCAAAGCTTATATTAGAGATTAAATGTCCAATAGCAGGAGAGAGTTTGAACTTGGACCAGATTCTTGGTAACTGTAGAGCTACTAAAAACTATATACGCAATCAAGGATCAATCTATTCTTTGAATCGAAAGCATAAATATTTTGCACAGGTTCAACTTAACATGTATGTTCTAAATTGTAATAGTTGTGATTTCATTGTATACTCTAAATTTGAAGATGACTTTATTTTGATTGAAATCGAATATGATGCTGAGTATACCATTCAACTTCTGAACAGATTAAAAAACATTTATTTTAATCAAGTGCTTGGACATATCGTTGGAAAAGCTAATGGTAATGAACCGACCAATAACAATGGCAACACAATGATAGATTCGGATTATTAATGAAAAAGATGTTCAATTTAGTTTTAAAACAATGTAACTATCATTTATATTACAGTAACTGCATCAGTATGATAAAATAAAACAACAATTTAAAACTTGTCATTGCGTAGTATCGGAGGGGATAAATTTACAAGTGCACAAATTACAGTCATTATTTCGTCGATTATCCCAAGAGAAGAGGCATCCAACGTAGACTTAAGAATTCCAAAAATCTTGATTCTTTGTATAACCCTTTCGACGTGTATCCGAGCCTTAGCCACTTTCTCGTTTAGTGCTGCATCTTCCGGATTATGCTGATCACCACGTAAGAATGGCGGTATATGTACACGAATTCCATGCTGCGAGCATTCTTGTTCAATATTGAAGCCTTTGTCTACCATTAATTCATCACAGTATGGATCGAAAAGTGTCAACACATTTTGGTGGTTAAAAATCAATTTATCAGATGCTTTCCCTCCGAATGCTTGGCTTACAAAACTAATTAAACCCGCTGGTGTTACACCGATAAGAAACTTGGCTGTTCTTCTACCTTTATAGTTTGAATAACATGCAATACAACAATTTAGGCATTTTGGCGTTGCCATCGGGATTTCTGTGCAATCCAACACACATCTCACGTTGTGAAATTTTTCTCTAAAACATAAAGGAATATTGCGCTGAATCTCATCACGTTCTGGCCAGTATATAAATTTACCAAGAACCACGGCTAATACATGTATCATGTTAGTAAAATAATACGCAACTGTTGCGGGAGATAATTTGAACAGCGTTGCTAACGCTGCGAAAGACAGATTTTGTTTTAATTTTGTAAGAGCTAGAATCACGCGGTGAGCGGCGTGTATACGAAATCTTTTCTGAATAATTTGATCTTCAAAGATTTTGACGGATATACATATAGCGTCGAGTTGCTTCAACGAAGCAACCCCTGTCCAGACTATAGCATCTCTATCACTTTGAATCAAGTGTGGTAGCGTTAAACTACTTCTGGATGGTGATTCAGTTGTATTCGTACACTTTACGTTATCAGCATGTTTCTGCTGTAGCTCAAATACATGGCACGTATCATCGGCGAAAGAATCAATTGAAGGAAAACATTTAGTTAAGATATCAGAGCTAGAGTTTGGTTCCTGACCTCGGACAGGAAAAACTTCGTCACTGGCATAAGATTCCCTTGCTCTTCCTTGCTCCAAGTTTGTCAAGGAGGATGTGCCGATCGATTCATCACTTTGACGTTTCAATGATTCAATAACTGTACTATTGAGCTCATTATCATTACTCGATATTTCACTCTCTGTAAGACTTTCACTTGATATTGAGGTATTCAATTGAAATGTGCGCCTACCATATGTGGGTAAAAAGCGGGTGTAAACATTTGTTTGTTCTGTTTGTGAATATATGAGGCGCCGTGTAGGGAATGCATCCTTCTTGAGCCGTTTGCCACCTAAAATAAAGTATTGTTTAGTATTCAGAAAGAATTGAATATGTAATGAAAAACCTACTTGCTGTATAATCCGTTTTCAAGAAATGCCTGCTGCAAATTCTAGTGTGCTGCGTGGGGCGCTCGACCGTTTTTAACACTGGAAGCCACTTCTGGTAGATTGTGGTATTTGGTGGAGGAAATTTATGAAGCACGATTCCATTTCCTGCTTGAGCTGTACAACCCACAACAGAGCACATGACGTCACTACGTGGAATATGAAACGGTGTACAATAATTGTGATCCGAAACCGGGGTAGAAATATTAGATATATAAAGCCTTCGTTTGTAAAAAGTTTTTGACATCACTCCGATGGTTGGTACAGCATATGGCTTCAAGTAGCGTGAAGTTTCTTTAAAAAATAATATAGTTTAGTTATTTAGAATAATTTTTTCACATTTTTCTAACTTACTTTTTATTAGGTCAGCAGCCAGAAAATGTCGCCGGCACACTCTTATTTTGCGCAAACTTTTATCACTGACATCATTCAATCGAAGAACCATTATCCACTGAAGCCGGATCTTACGACGAGTAATTGGAGGAAGACGTTTTAAAAATTTTTGCTTACGGGTTCGACAACCAGCAATTGAACATCCTTCTTTGTCAAGTGCGGTAATATCTATGGGTGGGCGCTGCGTAGGAATGATCGACGGTACTGCTTGATGTTTAAGCTGACGTGACGTTACTGAAAATAAAATTAGAACACCATTTTTTAAAAAATATTTTCCAGCAGTTACACCTGATTCTCTACTTACCATTTATAAAATCTCTTGCAGTGAATTGATCTGCGCAAATTCGCTGCTTCGACATTCCTTCCAGTTTTAAAAGCTTATTCCACTTGTTATACACTTTACTACCTTTGCGAGGGACGGGAAATAGCAAACAATTTTGTTTTCGGCATGTCTTGACCATGCAGGAGTGCGACATATTTCGAATGCCTTATGTAAACAAACGTTCTGAATGCTGAAGCAAATAATACAGGAATAGTCTGTGCAATATTCACTACCGATCTCGACACCATAGATCAATTAAGACCAAATATTTTTTATTACCGTTTGCGCTTATTTATCACATTCAATTACATTCGATTTTTGAATAAAATAACAATTATTTTCCGTCTGCGAAAATGTACGAACGATTTGACAGCTTTTTTGTGTTTGTATACTTTTTTGACACCAGAGACATCTGCTGGAAAATATTCTTTAAATTAGCCTATAGTCACTCTAACAAACCCCACTCTGAAACAAAAACCATAGTATCTTGCACAATTTTGCAGAAAACGCATGCTTTTTGTCAGTAGCATGAAAAAGCTATTCAAATTTACCATGATTCTTGTACAAGTAATATGTTCTCAGATAATTTTACCACCTTTCATGGTCATGTCTGTAGTGAATAGCAATGACATGGTTGAATGTAAGCAAATGTTTATGATCAAATCAAGAGTAACCAAAGCTAGCTTAGTTATGAACTTAAATATAAAACAATAATGTCACTTTCAAAATGTTAGCACTGCCCAAACTTTGAGTCGATATTGTTTTCTGGCAGCCATGTATATAATTGAGCCTATTGAGTGGGACAACGTTTCCCGTAAGGTCGAGGAACGCGAGAATAACGAGCGAAATCATTCTGTGTGCTATTTTCGAGAACCAAGGATGTGTTTTGGATTCGGAAACGACAATGTCTAGTAATTTTGACTACGATTCTGTTATTTTTGTTATGTATCGGGATAACGCCGAAAGTAACGCATAGTAATTTTGACCACAACACTGCTTAAGCTAAACAGAAATCTTTTCTGCAAAAATTCACTGGTGTGTCCTCTTAATTTTACCCTCTAATATGGTAACAATTACCATGATTCTTGTTTCAGTGCAGGGAGCTTTCCAGTTATGTGTGTGTGTATTGGTGCTTGAAAATGAGGCAAACAACAACAGTAAACAAAAGAGATGCATTCCTTCGTCACTAAGGTACAGAATGAATTTCGTCTTCCGCTGGCTTAAATACAGCCAGAATTCGTTAATTGGGCCACGAATGCACTCCAGCTGATTCGCTAATTGGGCCGACTGACAGTTGTTAGAAATTTCTAAACTCGAAAATTCCATACAATTTTGACATTCAAGTTGTCACATAGCCCAATTAGCGAACACCCAATTAACGAACCGCGCAGTTAGCGAACCACCAATTAACGAATCTTTGCTGTACCAACAAATTTTCAAAATATGTGCTTGAATTTGGAACAGGGTGGAACATTTGACCGAAATATGTGCTCTGCAGTGTGGCAAACGGAAAACACAACTAGTAATCGCTATTTTTCGGTTTGTTCCACCAGCATCAGCTGTTCCCCAAAATGAGGTAAACATCATGTATATACACGCGTTTTTTGTGTTCGCTAGTGTGGGTGCTTGAGCTGTCAGAAAGCTCTATTGTCCGACGCTGTTTGTTTTTGTAGTTTGACGTCGTTTTCTGAATTTTCGCTACTAATCTGCCAATGCAGGGTCCTGGCTAAACAGCCATGTTTTTGCAGTCAACATCTATAACCATTTGCGTAAATGAAACAGCATGACACCGCTATACGTTCTGTTCCTTTCACTCTGTAAAGCCGGTAGTATTAGTATTTTCAAATCTTAGCCAGATTTTTGCAAATAATACCCACGCCGGCAGTAGATGTTGGCTACTGTCAAACATATCGACCTTTTCGCGTGTCTGCGGCAAGTTAAAGCCCTATAAAGATATACATTTATAGGGTTTTCCGACTACTGGGTCCAACTATCGGAAAAAATAACATGCTTTTGGCAACTCTGCTCACGTCAAGTTGACATTTGAAGATAGAATTAACAAAAGGGCGAATGTCGCAAGCGTAAACAAACCGAGTGAGGGTTGATTTTCCTATGCTGGTCCAGCAAAAAATATCTCTCACCCGTTTTGTTTACATTTGCGACATTCGCCCTTTTGTTAATTCTATCTAGATTTTCCCCCTTGCAAAACTGTCAAGCGTATACGTTAGCAAAGTTGCCAAAAGCATTTAAATATTTTCCAAAAGTTGCGCCAACTATCCGCCATTAAGCATGGCGAAAAGGTGGATAGAGTACAGTGTTAAGCGGGGTACGCTGCTGAAAAGTAATGGGTAAAAAGATAGGACAAGAAATGCTCAAGAAATCGATTTCTTTTACTATTTCTCAAGCTGTACGCACCTCATAAGAAATATTATTTCACGTCCAGATGGCACAGGATTACACGCAAGTGAATTAAAACGTCACTTTTCCGAACGGAATAACATCCGGCACAATTATTACCACAAGAAAAAATAACAGGTGGTTGCTTGTATTGGAGGTGTCAAAATTTCTTCGGTAAATAGAAAGATTTTTTCTTGACCTGTTTTCTTTTCAGCAGCGTATCCCGCTTTAGGGTTGCCAGGCCCTTGATCAAATGTCTTCTTCTTACACACCTTTTTAAACCCCATTGGGTCGGTCACACTTTATATACATTTATAGGACTTTACTTTGCTTGTTTTCGTTATAACGACTATACGTTTCGTATAAGTGTGTAAGTATAAATATGGGTAAATACCAATGAGGGTATATGTGTATGCAATCACAGTGAGTAAATACGCTCTATTTTTAATGTACTCGTGAATAGGAGGAAAGCGACACGTTCATTTGCTAATATATACTATACATATTTACCACAGTTAGCTGACTTTCGCCTATAAGATTGTTGTACTTCAGACTTCACATTAATTTGTTTTCAAATCCTTAATCGTAACCCTATCTTACTTAATTTGTGCCTATTGTAACCGTTCGAAAATGTCCTGGTATTATACCGTAAGTAGATTATATTCCATTCTTCAATTAACTGTTTTTTGAAACGCAATTTTCCTATGCGACAGCCTCGCCCTACCGTAGTTGCGGCTGACGAATTTGATGCCTCCACCGACGCGGCTGCTTTACGAAAAGCAATGAAAGGTTTCGGCACTGATGAGCAGGCCATAATCGATATCCTTTGCGCTAGAAATAATCAACAGAGACAGGAGATTTCCGAAGCGTTTACTCGCGAGTTAGGGCGGGTGAGTACATACCTTACCGTGCCTTACCATCGTTGAATGTTGATTTCCCAAATATTGATCATCCTAGGATCTAATTGACGATTTGAAATCGGAGTTGGGTGGCAAGTTTGAGGACGTAATAGTGGGACTTATGTTACCCCCGGCAAAGTATCTCTGCAAACAACTGCATAAGGCGATGGATGGAATCGGTACCAACGAAAAAACTCTGATTGAAATTTTGTGCTCGTTGAACAATGAGCAAATTAAGGAAGTTGTTAACACCTACGAAGAGCTTTACGATCGCCCATTAGCTGAGCATTTGTGCAGCGAGACATCCGGAAGTTTTCGACGATTGCTTACTATGATTATTGTGGGATCTCGCGATCCCCAGGGAACGGTAGATCCCGACTTAGCCATCGAGCAGGCTAACCAATTGTACACCGCCGGTGAAGGTAAACTTGGCACAGATGAAGAAGTGTTCTACAAAATTTTAGCTCATGCTAGTTTCGATCAACTCGAAATGGTGTTCGAAGAGTACAAAAGCCTGACAGGACGCACCATTGAGCAGGCTCTGAAGGCAGAGTTGAGCGGTGAATTGTATGAGGCTCTTAGTGCCATTGTAGAATGCGTACAAATGGCACCTCATTTTTTTGCTAAACGATTGCATAAAGCTATGGACGGCGTAGGAACCGACGATGCAACGCTCATTCGTATCATTGTCAGTCGATCGGAGATAGATTTGCAAAACATCAAGGACGAATTTGAGCAAATGTACAACAAGTCGCTTCACAGTGTTGTTAAGGTATGTTTGCAATGCTATAGTTACTCATACTCGATAATTCATTTTGTATTCGTTATAGGACGAAACGTCAGGCGACTACAAAAGAGCACTCTTGGCTCTCATTGGCCAAGCCTAAATATAACAAAATGCTAGATTCCAGATTATAAATCTTCATAACTTAGGTCTGATGTGTAATTCTGACACTAGTGTATCGTCGCTGTATTTCGTCGTGCATTGGAATTTTTCGGGATATTTATACCAACATTTATGCAAACCAAAAGCATTCTTTTACCTCGTATTTTGTCGAATCTCAAGAAATAACCAGCGAACAAAATTGCAACGCAAACTAAACATCAGACCAGATGCCTTGAATCTATTCGAAACGAATATCAAAATACCTAATTTATATATTCTCGTGTTAGTTGTAAACTGAAAATTTTGTAGATTTTCGTCATTTTACGACCGAATTTTATCTGTGTGCCAATACAGGCCTAAATGTAGCAGTACGGCGACTAATATATGAATGCCGCTTAATATTGGATGCATAATCAGCGTATGTCGTTTGTTTCCAGCTCCTTATGACTATAAGTGATGACAGTATGACACCCATATATGAAGTAATTTGCGGTTTCGTCACTAAACAAGAATGACATTAACTGAGGCTCGTATATGTATAGGGTTAAGAGGGAAGCAAAGAGTGGAGGAGAGTACCCGGGAGTTTGGAATTTGAAATTGTTATTATTCCTATACTGCAAACAGCTTCAGCGAGGGCCCTAGCTTATATCAAAATTTTATCGTGCAAAATACTCCATATATTTAGATTATTAACCTTTACGTCTCTGACATCAAAAAAGAAGGTACTTTCAGTTACACTCGTGGCTCTATCACCACTGATTTTCAATCAAATGTTTATGCATCTAGTCTTAAAAGAACCACGTTAGATTGGCCTTTGATGAAAACATATGCTGGTAAATTATGGTTCTATTTCCGGAGATATTCCAGATCGCGGTGGGATTTTTTTTGACGTCATAAGTAGCAGATGAAATAAAACTAGAAATCTACTTAATTATCCGCCTCTTTCAAATGTTGGTCGACATTAGAGTGACTATATACAGAGTATAGTTACTATATATATAGTTCGGCGGATAGAAAATCGGGAGCCAAATAAACGTCAAAAGCGGAGCCAAAAGCTTTTCAAAATCCAAAATGCAGGAGTAATGGTAAAAAAATACACTTTATTTTCATAGAACTAGTCATTTTCAACACCCGCCAGTGATTATTTTTCGTAAAAACCTGCACATTTCACCATAATTTCAAATTTAATTTCATAAATCAGGGATGCCAATTCACCTGGTTTTCTGTCCGCCGAACTATATATATAGTAACTATAATACAGAGTGGCGACAAGTCATTCCAAATGTATGCAACGCGGTTTTTCTTCCTCTTTCCTGCAAACGCGTTGGATAGGCCGTCTGCTGGATTGGAATGACACTGACAGATAATTATCATTCCAATTTTCACTCTAGTCGACATATGCGCATACAATGTAAATACATAATTTTGAAATGTGTGATGGTTACCATGAGCACTGCAGCGACACTGGCATTCTATAATATATTGATTCTACTGTTTAATGCTAGTGTCGCTGCAGTGCGTGTGATAAACATCACACATGTTCAGATAATGTATTTACATTAAATATATATGCATATGTGTGTGTGCCTGAGATTCATCAAAAGGGGAATCTCATTGTCAAACTTTGACAACCAGTTTAAAACTTAAAATATGTCTGCCAAGTAATGTGATTGGAAACTTCGCTTGCTTCAAATTTCTGAAAAAATCGGTGCAAAAGGGCGCAGTTGTGGGATTCAATTCAACCGGGCGAAAAGAAAAAGAACGTTTAAAAATATTTCACTGGCACGAAAACACAGCGATGCGCTGAGCGCACTGATGACAGCACCAACCAGATAACAATGAGCAGCTTTGACAATGAAGTTCCCGATTGACAGACTTGGTACAGTTTTTTAGCATCATGTTTACCATAATTCGCGATGACGGCATTGAAAAAGATTTCGTAGGCTGCTCGCACTTACAGAAAATCTCATGCCGAACTGTGAACGTGTGCGTGATGACAAAAGCAAAAATACTTCCCTTTCTTTTTTTCTCACGCAAAACCCTGAACAATATCAGCAACGCCGTCATAGCGAATGGGTCCTGCAGAAAAACAGCGACACTGGTATTCTATATATATGAAGATAGAACTAACAAAAGGGCGAATGTCGCAAGCGTAAACAAACCGAGTGACAGTTGATTTTTCTATGCTGGTCCAGCAAAAAGTAACTCTCACCCGGTTTGTTTACATTTGCGACGTTTGCAACATTCACCCTTTTGTTAATTCTATAACTATAGTTCAGAAGAATAAGAAGCCACGTGTCACGTCCTCTCCTATTCACCTTTTCGCGCGCTTAATGGCGGCTAGTGGGTACAGTTTTCGACAATGTTTATTTTCTTTTGGGAACTCCGCTCATGTATGCTTGAAAGTTCTACAACAACAATTAAGGCTGGAAATATCAACTCGACGTGAATAAAGTTGCCAAAGGCATGCTAACGTTCTCCGAAAGTTGTATCCACTAGCCGCCATTACGCACGCGAAAAGGTCGATGGGGTGAATCGTATAAGGATGAAAATTTCATTTAATGTCTTCATTCGCGTTGACGAACGTAAGCTGCTGCCACCTCCAAAAGTTTACTGTAGGGGTGAAGCGGAATAGAAATATCTGAAAGAGCGCAAGAGATCGAAACATTTTGGCAGATTTTCACCCACACGTACATACGGGAATTTCTATGAGTGTGCAAGAGATCGTTTAATGCCGTCAACACGAATTGCACTAATACTACTTTGCCACACCTGTATATACCTCATTGATTGACAGATGCATCATTGGAATCATTGGAATTGCATTGCGATAGTGTATTAGTGTTAGCTTCAAATGTGGACCTACTTGCTACTTAAAATTAAACAAACGCTGTCGAAGTTAATATAATTATATTATATTATAATTAGTTTATATTTATAAGTTTATATTATAAACTCAGAGGCTCGTTTGACTGGTTCAGAGCGTATTTTGAGCTAAAATGTGAAAATAGTGTGTATTTTATTCATTTACATTCAATGCTTCCGTTTGGCGAATCCAATATCCAACATTGTTTTTTGTTTATCCAAAAAAGGCAGTTATCATTAATATTAAATTAATTAAACTAATCAGTGTAACCTGAAACAAAAAGTTTGTTCTCATCATAAAGCCTCGTTATAACAGAATTCCATTTTTATTGCTCATGTTAAAAACGTCAAAAACTTGGAGGCAGTTTTCTAAGTAAGAACAGGTCACAATATTCCGTTTCCGCATTGACTGCTGACTATCGAAACAAAATTTTTGCGTCATTTTTTACCACTCCGTCCGCTCAGGTTGTAAAGATAAATACAAGGGGACGTGCAGATGGCACGGAACTCTCGACGTGAGTTCTTGTACAACCGGCATCACTAGCGTGCAATCACTCTATCGAAGGTTAACTAAGACCTACAGAGAGCGATAGCGTATAGGAAAAGCTATAGGGGGGAAATGCCACCCTCTTCCATTTTCACTGCCGTGTCTGTCTGACTGTTGCTTGTGGTTCGCCAAATACCAAATCGCTCTGTTGCTATTGCCAGTTCGGTATGTGTTGTCTTGTGTAGTGCTAGTGATAAGTGAAACATCGCTGCGATTGGTTGTATTTACGCGTGTCTCCGATATACGAAGAAATCGAAGTTCCTGCAATTGCAAGCATTTCCAATTAGAGTGATTGTTATTGTCGATTTGTTATTGCAATTTATTTATAAGCGGTGCCACGTTTAAATTTTCAGTTTGGTTCACAAATTACAATTTCGTTGAGTGACTAGACCGGCACTGTGCGTGTGGGAGTGTTTTAAGTTTACCAGGAAAAATCGCCGTGTGAAACGTGTTGTGAGTGTGATTTGGTTAATTTTGCGTGAAAATTATAACACTAGATTGCTGCTATAGAAGTAGCACTATAACTATGGCTAACGAGGCGGAAAATCTGCCAGCAGAAAAAGATTCTGTCATTACGAGTACAGAAGGCGGTAACAAGGTAGTTCTGAAACGCAAAATTACGCTGGTAAATGGAATTACAATCATCGTCGGGACGATTATAGGATCGGGAATCTTTGTTTCGCCTGCTGGTGTCTTCTTGTATACGAAGTGAGTATCTAACTGCGAAAAATCCCAATACTTTACAAACCAGATTTGCTACAATCTCTAGCGTGCCTAGACTGAGGCACACAAGAAAACCTACCTCGCCTTCTCTATGCAGTTTTTTGAATACAAAACATTAAGGGAGGACCCTATTCTTAAAGGTCGAAAATTAAAGGATTTTCGTAATATTTTTTCGGAAGCTGGAATTAAAGTTAAGCGTTGGGATACTTTGGTTATTGATTAAGGTATATTTGAAAATGTCTTTTGTATTTTTTGGATGCCAACATAGTAATTACCAAGGTGAGTTAAAATAGGTTATCTAGTTTTCACAGTTTGTAGAACATAAGTGCGCGGAACGATTGGTTAGTAACCATCGACGTTGTTTATGCATTCAACAGTTTCCGCTTCGACAATTTCGGTGATCATCAGGTGAAGCCCAGCGGGGGTGAAAAACAAATTTGAACACCAGAAAACCTCTCTTGACTAACCTTGGTAATTACTATGCTGGTGGCAGCTGAGCGCGTGGATGCACTCTAGACTGCCCATGGTTTCATAGTTGACGTGAAACCCAAACCGACCAAAATGTATTTTTTCGGTCCTACGCATTCTTAACTATGTTGTATAATTTGTATAATTTATTCGTATGATTCATCGGACAATTTGGGTCTAAATGAACACTTAAAAGTTACTTAATTGTTAGTAATGCTTAATAAGTAATACTTAATAAGTAATACTTAATAGTAATACTTAAATACTTAATAAGTATCATGCACAATACACAAACAACTTTTTTTTGATGGAAAATACTCGAAAACATTGGGAAAATAGAGCTGCTCGGCCAATGGTTTCATAGTTGAATTAACTCCCTGCATAATCAACCAACACAGTAACCTCTTTTTCAACAGTTGTACGCCAAACTATGAGAATATGCATAGGTATGCATTTTTCAATCACAATAAACAATAAATGAATCAAAACCCCATCCGCCTTGTTTTGACTAATAATCTCTCCTAAATTGACAGATTATTTGATTGAAAAAGTGTACAGCTAAGATTATATGGCTTTGAATGTATTTCACGATCAAAATATATTTTCTCAACAATAATCATGGGATGGGATTGGTCGTTACGTCCACTATGAAACCATGGGCGGTTAGAAAACAATCCCTTGCTGGCGGTACGTGCCAGAAACCAATTAAGCATAGGAGCACGGATTTCAAGGGTTAAAATTTGAAATATTACCAAAATAGCGACAATTTAATCCAAACAATCCAAAAGATAAGTATTTTTTCGTAAGAAACATCGTCAATTGAGAACTCATAAAACGTAGCAATTTAGATAATTCATTTTCACATGCTGAAAAAATTTTCAGCCAAATCGGACTACTAGATGCTTAGATCACGTACCGCTAGCTGTAAATAAATACTTAGTTTCGAGAAAAACGTGTTTCAAGTTTTGTATAGCGATCGATGCCCTTCCCTTGAGGTGACCACAGTTTTTGCTGTAGCGTTTCAACGAGGTCAGATATCAAAAAATCCTTATTATAGCATGCCATTTCTGAAGGTAGGTATAAGCCTCTTGACAATGCAAAAAATAAAATTCGATTTTTCCGATTTTAGTAGGATCCCTCCTTAATCAAAACAAATAATGTTTTAACTGTTGTACTGGAAGACATTGTCACTCTTTTTCTAATGTCGAAGGAGTTGAATTCGCAAATGTATAAACTTGCCGTTGCGGGCTTGGGAAGCAAAATCACGTTTGCATCTTTTTGGTTGATTCGTGATTCTTGACAGTGATTGATATTTATGCTTATTTCAATAGTGATTTCACAAATTTCTATTATATTTGCTATATCAATCAATGGTTAGAAAATTTTTCAATTGATTGATGCAAATATCTCTAAAATCTATTGAAAAATGGCTGAGTTATAAACGTGCAAAATGTATTCCCTTTTCGTTACATGTTCATTTCTGGTACTTCTAAAATGCACCCCAATATAGAAAACAAAACCTTTTTCTACGTTAATAAAATAATCATTACAAGTCAAAGAAGTCTAATATAATTTTTTTAGATACTGAACTTGTAAGGAAATAGGTACCGCATTATTTCGAAGACATATAGCGGAATATCGCCATGGCTGACCACCTTTAGGCATTCGCCAATGACTTGCGTTTCTAAAGGCATTTAAATGTATAGGTATTGTTGCAAAGGCCTAAGAATAAGATATATTTCTGGAAAGACTCAAAGTCATAGGCATATACGTTAAGTCAAAAAAAAAGTTGTTAAAGTCGAGCTATATCGTAAGGGTTCGGCCGCCGTTGAAAATCGTAAACATATGTATTAAAATTCTTTATATAGACATGAAAAAATTAATTCAGTAAAAAACAGCCCATATGATTTAAACTATCTTTTTTTCAACTACATTTTTGTGAAATTTTGACGTCAATACATATTACTATAATATGACTATAATCGCATTTTGTACAACTACATGTACTGTACATGTAGTACTACTGTACTACACTGTACTGTACTACTGTACTATTACATGTACTACTACAATGAAAAAACAGCGATAACCCAGGTTTTTATCGTATTAATTTTGCTTTATTTCGTCACATTTAACGTGACTGACGTTTTGTAGCGAGTATTGCGCTTCTGCGCTCAAAGTTATGGTGACCCCACCCAGACTTCACCAGTGGCTTTTACAATAATTGTTTGTATAGCCTTTCGCCTTGCCGCCTTACCTTACCGCATCCAGTGTATTTGACGACTTTTTAATCAAATGATCAAATGTGTCACTTTCCACTATTAAGTAAAAGCTTTGAACTATTTCTATTGACTGGCCCAATTTTTTGGACTTCTACAATAACTCTGCAAAACTTCGGATCAATTGACGAAATAGAAAAGTTGCACTGTACTATACGCTTCCGGAAACTTTAAGATCTATAAGCGTAGACAACCATATATTTTGCAAGTTTATGATTGTTGTGGATAAATCTAGCACAGCCCTAAAAAACTAAGGATAAAACAAATAAACCAAAGAGTTCTACGAAGTGACTTGGTATATAATAACCGGTCCATGATTAGAATGCTCTGCTGTGTTTTGTTTTACGAGAAGATATAGCTGTAAAAATCTATCAGGTTTAGAACGTTTATAACACGACTCGTTCATTTCTCAGCCAATTCAAAAGATATTTATATCAGTCGATTAAACAATTTTTTTTTGCAAATTAAAGAACATATTAATTTATATTTGGAAATTCACTAATTAAAGTAACATAAACGTCAAGCATTGTCATAATTGATTTATCAGCTAATCTCATATCGGTACGCTTTTGCTTTTCAGGCCAGTGACGGCAGCTATATAAAGAGCTACGATTTTATGTATTTCCATTTCAACCTAAACCAATTTGATGTACAGTAAAATATGTTCGAAAAAGTTCGCACCCATCTTTTACGGTCGGTCATTTGCATCAATATTCTATAGTCTAAAATACACATGCCGCCGATGCCGAAGTATTACGTTTATAATATCCAGGTCCCTCTGGATTACAACCTCATTATTCAAAACATTTACAAAGCTTGTTGGTTAAAAAACTATTATTGTTCAATTGTCGTAAAGGTTTGTGTCGAATGGTTCCAGAATTCTATGAAATTGTGTACACATTCATAATTAATGCACTTATAAACGAAAACAGTATTTAAAAAATTCAGTCTTCCATTTTCTCGAAAAACAAAAAAAAAACAATTTTCTTAGATACTGCTTAGTTCAAACATTTAAAGTTCTTGAACCAATGTATCACATAACAAATATTTTTGGATTAAAATTTAAGCAAATTTTTTGACTACCTAATCTTGGAACAATATTAGCTGGAAAATGTTTTCCATGAAATTTTCCACAGCAGTAGAAAACTTCGAACAAAATCCGAAAAAAGTTCTGTTTAAATAGTGGAAAATTTACAAAATGTTGTTTTTTGCTTTTATTTGTTGATTCCTAAACTTTTGGTGATAAAAATTTCACGTTCCAGAGATTTTTGTGGTTATGGCCAGAAAACGCAAGTTTTTCTAATGATTTACCAACTCCAAAAATTCACGTCTCATAAACCAACCATCGTAGAGTAGAGTTTTATGTTATGGTCAAGAAACTAGCGATCGATATAACAGAGGAGCAAATTAATACTATCGTGAAATTTTCACCACAGAAAGATTACAAATCAGCAAAGAAGACAAAAGTATTTTGAAAATCTCTTGAATGTCACTCGATTCGACTTCACTGATACCGACCTAGAATTCTTTCCTTCTATCTAAAATTTCTACGGTTTGAAATTCATTTATTTTCTTCAAGTACATATTTTAACTGAAAATCTTCGTTTAACGCGACTTGCCAGTCGACCGTTGCTTGGCAACGGCAACGGATGAGCATACGAAACACGACCAAAAATGAATAATTCAAATTTATCCCTTCAACTTATTCCCTCCACACTCTCCGGAACAATCAATGTGTGGCTTACGCATCACAGATCTTATATATTTGAAACTGGTCTGACGGGTTTGTGCATGCATTTTTATTCCTAGAACCTGTATCGATGCAGCACAGGGAGGATTTCATGATGTTAAGTCCTAAACTAAAATTATTTCCTTTTACCTTGCACAGGTCCGTCGGTTCATCGTTGGTCATTTGGACACTGAGCGGTATCCTGTCGACGCTAGGAGCGTTGTGCTATGCCGAGCTTGGTACCTGCATCACACGGTCCGGGGGCGACTATGCTTACCTACTTGTTGCATTCGGACCACTTGTTGGATTCCTGCGGCTCTGGATGGCACTGCTCATCATCCGACCCACCACCCAGGTTCGTAGCTTTCTTCCTTTCTTACTGTTGTGCTTTAGGGTGGTTAGAGCTTTTAGAACATTATGTCCTATTAATGCATCGATTCGGAGTTTCAGGGAAATGCTAAACTGTGTTTAGTTAGAATCCAATCTAGTCAAGAACTAGTAACTCATTTAATATTCCACTGGAACAAAAATCGAACCACTCTAGCACTTTCGCTTATCATCGCATCCTTTTCGTATTCGCTCATAGCATTCCATTCTGCGATGGAATCAATAAAAAAAAGTTTATTCCATCCTTAAGAATCACTTCAAGAGTGATACGCCCCCACTGCGGCAATCAAAGCCTTCATTCGTGTTGTTATCGTCTGAATCCAGCTTTGACTCCCACGATAATGTAGTTTCACTCTGCAAAAAGCCGTACAAGATAAAATTTCTGCTTTGTTCCTTGGTCATAGACAAGACGGAAACCCATGCGCCACCTCAGTTACCCCACTTTTAAATGCTTGATAGAATCCCCAGTTCGTCGGACCCATGGCATATGCGCAGAACAGCTTCCGTTTTTCCATTCGTTACGGTATCTGTTTCTGTTTTGCGTCCTGCTTTTCACTCTGGAATATTTTTCTTTCTTGTTAATCCAGCGCAAAACATCGCAAATTACATCATGTCAGCACATTTGCAATGAACGAGCGGCTTTGGCAGTAAATTATGAAAGCGAGTTTCATCTGTAGAGTTGATAATTTAGCTCTGAACTAACAGCTCGAAGTTCATCTGCGGAATGAAATCTGACGACGGACTAAAAGCTTCCTTCGTTATCTTGCCACCAGCATTAGCGTGGAAAAGTCATTCACACGATGCTGAAGAATAACTTGTTGCTCCTATCAGTCGATTGGAATGGGCTACCCCCATTTTGTCGAGAGAGATTTTCGTAGGCTGATATTAATTGGATTTAGTTTGAAGAGCGGTAGACGGAGGACGAGAAGCAGAAAAAGTTTCCTTTTCTATATCAAGAGTTCTATTTGCGATAGATTCCGAATTCAACTTGAATTCAATCCGATGGTTACTTTCACCGAATTAGTCTGTCTAAAACGAAAAAGTTTAACCAAATTTAATTATGCTGGGTATTGTGGTGCACGTAACGATAAACAAAATGTATTCTGACATGTTGGTTGAGCAGCAGCTGTGACTAACATAATTAGATGTTTTATCAACGTCATCCACTACAGAATACTGCGAACGACAAGGCTCTAGACTGAGACCAAACGTAGACGCATGTATATTATTGTCACTCTAACTCTGTATTATAGGTACTCTTTAAACAGCATCGTTCAATTGTAAACCAATCTTTAGAGCAGTGATGGCCAAACTGCGGCCCGCGGGCCGCATGCGGCCCTTCGTGATGATTCGTGCGGCCCGCGGACTGGTTTGAGGGATGGCGAACTTATGAATAATTTTTTTGGTGACACAGAGGTCACTCAGATCAGTCGTAATACCTCGTGCATATTGTAGATCTGATTGCTTTCCAGTTAAAATCTTGTGGTGATTCCTAAAAATCGGCTTTTGCTGCCGCCTATGTTACATTTTATTATGCGCAGAAATCGCCAGAGGTCATTGCGGCCCGCGGACTCATAGGGCGATCTGATTTGGCCCGCACCACGCCTATGTCTGGGCACCACTGCTTTAGAGCAAGCCTGTACCCAATCCAGTGGATCTGGAAACGCAACAACCAATTTTAATGAAGAACTGTCCAAGCGTATGGCAGTACATACAAAGCCAAGTTAAGACCAAGCCAAGCGAGAAAGCTTGAGCAGGGCTAAGCCCCCAAACCAAACGAGAATACTTGCGCAAGGTTGAGCCAAAACCAAGCAAATGACAGACTTGCGACCGATGACCATCAGAAACGGATGCTTCGAGTTGAGCTCATGTTCATCTAAATAAGATATGTTGCGCCAAGTTTTGCTTATGGATAAACAAAAAATGTCAAATTTGCAGCAACAGGAGTGCGATATTCAAATGTCGAAAGGTCCTACGACGCTTGAAAAGAAAAAAGCAAAGCAAAACCTTGAGTTACAAACGACTTTAAGACTTGACCCTTTTTTATCGACAGACTTCGCAGCCGGTTATTCGAGTACAGGACAATTACGAGACTAGTGCAACGATCCTACTACCTCTAGCAGCACCACCCAACCGAGATTCGAACATATGACGACCGGCTTGTTAGATCAGCAGCGTACATAGAAGCTAACTGGGCGGTTACGCTTAAAACGAATGAGTCGGAAATAGACACGCAAGACTTTCAATCGGAAGAAGACTATGGAAATCCACTGCAGCAAGGTTCGTAAACGTACAATGCCAAAGGCAAGATATAGTATATGCCCGAAGACGAATTAAATATTATCGGACATGTAGCATTTTGACACATCACAAAACGGACAGCGATTTCTCTACAGGCCAAGTATGAAAGTTAATGAATTTTAATATGAAGAATATTTTGACGACTTCACTAATAATGAAAATAATCTATAATTGACCAGGAATAATATCGTATATTGACTTGTTCATTCTACGCAAGGGGAGGATGTGGCATCCTAGTCTTTATACCATATGTAGCAGCATCCTCATCTTCGCTATTAACGCAACATCGGCTGGTGGGACAACCCTAAGCCCGATATCAACAAAAATTGATATATCGAAACTACACACGAAATCAAATCTATTGTTATAGTATACCAATCCAAAGTCTATTATTTCTATAACCTATTGTTATTACATACTCGACAAAATTAATTATATCGATGTTGAATAGAATAAAATCTGTAGTCTTAGCTTGCAATCAGCGATGTCAACCTTCCAGACATTTGAGCATGCATAAATTTGGGACCCACCAATTATTTCAGTTCCTGTGAATTCTGGTTTTACTAATGTTGCTTAAGCTTAAAGTACTCCACTAACTATTTTTGTTATACAAAAATTAGACTGAGAAAATAAAATACTGCCAAGAAAACGGTAGGGTCCCAAATTTATGCATGCACTAATGTCTGGAAATTTGGCATCGCTGCTTGCAATTCAACCGGTGCACATCTTTTCATCTCCGAAAGACCGCACGTATATTGATAGCAGCTAAACATACTAGAGAGTTTACCTGGAATGTGTAATGTGTTGTTTACACTCTATTTGAGTATTTGCCGGTGGTGTACAACTGACAAAGTGAGAAAGTGTGGGAGTCGGTTGACAGGGGAAGTTGACGTAAAGGAAGTCGGGAGTTATAGTCGTAGAGATGGTGAATCGCAGGATATCACAGTGTTTTGTTTATAAAGCTCAAAAATGATAAAAGTGTTCTTGAAACGTTTACCAAGAAAACAGAAAATTTTCTGTTTTAATGGCTGGTACCATTGAAAAAAAAGTTTTACGTAGGTGTCCAAAACCGCCTATTGGCAAAAATTCCGCTTTGATGATAAAACGCACAGCAAGATTCATCACAAAAACCCTCCAAATCGAATCAAAGCGTTGTTTTGAATAACCACAATCTCAATATGAAATACCTCCAGAAATGCCACTATACATTCCTCTCCTCCTCAATAATTTTCATGCTTAAGACCTGTCAATAATATGCTCTTCGCATTATCTCTCCTATAGAGTTAATTTCCGGGTATGGGCGAAACGCGCACTGCATTTCCTAATATGATTAGCTGTTATCTTTCTCAACACTTTAATCGTATCTTGGGAAGCGAAGGAATCAGTAATACGGCTCAAATGTACTTCCAGTGTGTCAGACTGATTCAATATTGAAAAAATCTAATAAAAAGAAAAACAACTCACGTTATCGAGTTTGTAGTTGTCACTCAAGCAAACATTCTCAGAATATATTTTCCTTTCCAATGCGTAGATTAATTCAACAAGCCAAGCGACACTATATGTGTTAGATAACATATCACTCGAAGATCAAACAAATGATTTCATTCACGCGTTCACTACTATTGAACATAAAAAGCACACACTCTTTTAATTATCCCTTTCTAAAATAAAAACTACTAAAAGAACGAAAGAAAACGGACCACGCTGATATCGTATCAGGATTTGTCAGCTGAAACAATAGACTGTTAAAGCAACTCGAGAGCGAACCGAGCATCAGAAATCCGGCATATTGCAACTTACTTGGCAAATTAGGTCCAAGTAGCTGGCAGACAGCCACGTTGTCGATGCCAACATGTTAGTGTTAGCGTAAACGATATGTTTATGTCGCCGGCATCTTAGCACTTCCGAAAAAGAAACAGCAAGCAGTGGCGACTCGTGGTGATTTAGCTTACCTGTTCAACCAGCGAAAAATACAAATTAATACGCAGTTTTTTTTATTATCGAAATTCTATATTTTATTCATAACACAAACATTAGGGGTATTTACATAGCGCTTGCTATGTTGCGTAAACGGTGTACTTCGTGTATATGCTGCCGCAATTCGCATAGCAGTTCCGGTTTCTATGGAAGCGGCAGAGTAGCGGCAGCATAAATACGCAATACTCCGCATACGCAACATAACAAGCGCTACGTGAATACCCCTATTATTTAAATAACAACGGAATACGGCGGTTTACTTTACCAGCAAACTCGTCTCTGAATTTTAACTACGAACCTAAGACTTTCCGTTCAATTTACCTATTGAACCAAATTCAAGAATAACCACCACACGCACCACAAGCAATATGCGTAAGTTGTTCAATGCTAAAGATGAACGAGTTAATGAGAAAATTTTGCGAATAATGCATGCCATCTCCTTCGTACCAATACATTGTTCCTGGTGCTAATCTCTAAAGCAACGTTCAAGCGTCGTATTGAACGTTTTGCTTATTAGCTTCGTGACTAGATAAATTGGAATCAAAGCGCAGGCCATAGGGATATGTGGTAGTAAGTTGTTCAATGCTGAAGATGAACGAGTAATGAAACAATAATGCGCCCGCGCTTTCGAGTAAAAGCTGTTTCACATTCTCTTTTTATCTCCTTCGTACCCAGAATCAACACCAGGAATAATGTGTTGGTATATGCTTGTGCATTGAGATCAAAGCAACGTTCAAACGTCGTGTTGAACGGTTTGCTCAGCAGCTTCGTAAACTAAACTAATAATTTACCGAATTATTCGTATTGCATATGCGTCGGTTCAAACGAAATCATGAACTAGTGATGAAAAAAAATTTTGTCGGGTTGAATTTTGTTGCCTGTCCTATGAACAGGTTGAACATGCGGACGAGTCGCCACTGACAGCAAGTACTGCATACGTTTCACTTGACACTGTTGGCAGCCGATTTGTCTGTCAGGCGGCCGTTATTAAATTTTCTGAAACAGCACTCTTCGTTAAGTCGACAACTGTCAAAAACTGTCTGTGCTTGGGAAGTAAGCCAGAATAAATGGCAAAGTCTTCTCGTCTCAACAAGATTTCTTAACACCGTGATTAAACGTAGACCAATTTGATGTCTTTGCTTGGGAAGTACGCCAGAATGAAAGACAAAGTCTCCTCGCCCCAAACCTAGACCAATTTGATGTCCGTGTGCCAGAAATTCTTTACAGCGTGGCGATTAAACCTAGGCGAATTGGATATCTGTGTTGAACAAGGGCACTACAGCTAGTGTTCGGTTATAACGATCAGAAAAACAGCGGGTTCACCTAAGAACGTTTGTTATTTGCTTTGTTAAAAGGTAGAAAGAGAAGTTAGTTTGTATATGTGCTCTAAAAACATACAAATTTCGTTTAAGTTATAGAATAACAACGTTTAGTTAGGTAGGTTTTTTTTGTTAACTTCATTAACCAGTAGCGCGCGCGTATGTTGTTCGTTAATGAACACGTATCCCTATGTTATTTTTTGAATGTTGACTACTTATGCAAAGCACTGGAAGCTGTGCAGATCTCTAGTTCAAGACTAGTTAGTCACTAAAAATGCGTGGCGGTTACAAACCACCAACAACACTCTCACATCAGCAATCCTTATAACGTTAATGTAGGGTTTCTTTCTAATTCCCGTCGTAGTAAGTAAAGCCATTCTAATTTTCATCATTTGTTGGATGGATTTAATGAATACTCCAAAAGTTCTTGTGCTGATTTGACTGAAACACACTTACCTTCCGATCCGTAAACTTTGAAATTACTGAAAAGCGATTATTAAAGCATATTATTGAAATTACGCAACTGACTTTATTTCTTAAATTCGTCGTACCGTTTTAAAATCCGTCCATCAAAATTGTTCATCGTCCGAACTAAAAATAACAACAATGTTTAGGAAGCTAACGCGCATGCATTTGTGTAGGACGGCATGACAAATGTTATTCTGCAAAATTTCTGCAGGTCAGGCAAGTTTTCCTGGCTGTAGAATAACGACAATGCCTTGCGTGAGTTATTTTCATTTATGAATGACGGAAATTAAAACGATTAGTCGACATTTTCTTCTTCGTCGCACGAAGAAACGTCGGAAATTTGGCTGGTAGGACTTTTTTCTTGATAACAAGCATTTAAATAGATCTCAGCTCACTTTGATTGATCGCGTATGATAGGCAGCAAACTAAAATATTAGGGAATAACTAGTTTTGCATTGTGTGTCATGAAAATGCTGATATTTTTAATAATTTGTGTTGGATAGGACGGGAATAGGCAATTACGACGAAGCAGCAACATACCCTACGTTATTTTCAGAGATCAAGACCAAGATTAACAATATTTATCGAAACAGACGCTATCACCAATAGAATTTATCATCAGGGGTGGTAAAAGTTAATAACCTTTTAATCTTTTAATTTAATGAGAATGGTGTGAACCACACCACATACACGACGAAAAATTTTGGCATAACAGGGTGGCAGCGCCGAAGCGGTAGTTTGCAGTAGGAATAATACCAAAGAATATCAAACACCAAACACCTTCATCCTGCATCCTTTCTTCCATTCTTTACTTCTCCCTCAGCCCTACACAAACTGCTTCAGCTCTAACCCTAGTGTCATTGTTGTTACTAACGCCACCGTGGATTTCTCTTTAGAGATTGCTGTTATGAATGGCAGTAATATGCCATCTAGTTCTATCGTTAAGCTTTCATCAACAATGTTATTTATAGAGAGTCCTTGTAACTTAATTTCCCCCCTCGAGTCAATTGTTTCAATTGAAGAAGGCTGAATGCAAAAAATGATGCAACAGCTCATCGCAATTACAACACGCACGGTAGTCTGTCGAAACAATTGATGACGACGTGAAAATCTTTTCTCCCACTAAGACCAGGCATGATTGCCTAAAGTTGCAACTCGATTTAGAGAATTTTGGAGGGTTCTGTAAAAACTGTGGATTAAAAGTTAATACGAATAAGTGTTCAGGGATGAATTTACTAGGAAAGTTAGCCCTGTAATCTTTGAGTCCATTCACCGGGATAGTATCGTACCGCGCGGAATGTGACCTAGAAGTAACACTCGATAGGTCTCTTTGCTTGGTTTATATTGACAACGTGATTAGCGATAGCTTGATTCTTGAAACTTTTTACGCTTGTCAGGAGATTGGCCATGGCTTCGACGATGTAGGACTCAGCGATGTCAGATCTACGAATTTTGTGGATGCTTAAATTTGGGACCCTTCAATTTTCTCAATTTCTGTGAATTTAGAATAGAGCAGCAGGCTTCAAACAAAGAATACTTCATATAATCTTCATATTATGTACATGTTCAGACTGGATAGTTTCTCTGATCTCGAGTAAAAAAGTGGGTCCCAAATTTAAGCATGCACAAAAATCAGTATATCTGACATCGCTGGTAAGACCTTCGACCCACCGTTTCGTTCCAGAGATTGTTCACAGTATTAACCAACTTCCCGTGTTATGAAAACCTTTAATGCACTTCAGCATGTTATAACCACTGATATGAACTCGGATACCATTAGACATATGTTTAGGTCATACTACTAAAGACAACTGCATTAGTGGTTTATTTTTTCTATCTCCCACTGTGATATTATTAAAAAGATAACTGTAGTGAAGCTTCGCGTCTGCATCTACAATTATCTTAGTTGCGTACTATCGAAGGTGTTAGCTGTACTTTTCACTTTTCAAATACCCTTCCTTCACGCTGAGTACTACATTGCCCCTAAAATACATCTTATATTTTGAGTAGGTACTGGACGGAAGGCCGATCTAGGGGGGATTTAACCAAACTTGATGAGGCCCATCTACAGGGTGTTCAATAAGTTCGAATACACTTTAAAAATGTGTTTAAGATTTGAAAATACAAGATATTCTTTTCCTACACCGCTATTCTATATTTCGAACGGATTGGTATTTCGAACGAAAGTTATTTCGAAAGAAAATTCTGCCAGCAAAATCAAATGGGCAAAACATCTCGTTCGAAACAAGTCGAACGAAATAAAGATTCGTTCGAAATACAGAATAGGGGTGTGAGTCAATTTTTATTGAAGCAGTGTTTATTGAGAACCTTTACGACACATTTGGTGGAAGCACCCCCCCCCCTCCCTTTGTGCTTTATGACGAGCTTGAGACGTTTCTCAAAAGAATCACACTCGGCACGCACCTGGTCCATCGTCCATTGGCATCTCGTCCCAGATCTTAGAAATGAGCTTCTTAAATTGATCCATAATGCTCACTTTATGTTTGCTCTGCTTGGCCAGCCTGTACGACCATACATAAAAGTCCAGGGGATTAAGATCCGGAGAGCTGGGAGGCCACAAAGTCTTATCGAGAAAATCCGTCAAATTCTCCCGACACCACGCTTGGACGATATTCGCCGTGTGGGCCGGTGGCGCCGTCCTGTTTATTTAGTTATTTGTTATAAAATACATCATCTGACAATAGTAGTCTTAATGATTAATAAGCAGCACAAAACAAGCAGTATAGATATACACAAAAAACATATTCATCTTCGAAGCCGTTGTTTAAATGTTGTTGCGGTAATATTAAAATCAAACAAATCAGCTATACAGCATTGAAGCTTGTCGACATGAAGCAGATAGGGTCATGTTGCCCGTACGTTGCATTTCGCTGAGATAAGTACAACAGATCTCTGGGCCTTAGAGTCCTTTCGGGTGCATACATATTAAGCTGCTGTAGAATAACAGGAGCATCGATCTCGCCAGCCAAAACTTTTCCCACAAAGACAGCTTGAGCTTCGAACCGCCTTCGCTCTAAAGTCTGCATTTCAAGAAGTTGGCAGCGCTAGTAAAGTGATCGAAGGCACCTGGGGTCACGAAATTCTTCAGCAATTTTGAATATAAATCCAAGCTGTCAATTCGCCTTAGCAATTATTTCGTTACGGTGTGGCTTAAATGTGAGCGAAGTATCCAAAGTCACGCCTGTTGAAAGACGTAATGATCTTTCCCGTAGAGGTCACGAAGTGCCGGGCCCACAACCTTCTCCAGAACCTCGGTCTTATAGTACGCGGCGTTGATTTTCACGTTTTTCTCGATAAACACAAGTGGAAGCTTCTCACGCTTGGATACGGCCCCCAAACCATTACCGATGGGGCGCTCTGGAACCGCGGGATGTTTATGAGGGACGGGGGGATGCTGGTCAACGTCGGCGCCCACAGCCGATCATTTTGGACATTGTGCAGCTGTTGCAAGATGAAAAGTTTCTCATCACAAAACAAGAACACCTGACCAGCGTGCCGCGAAAATATCAGTTTTGCTCTGTCCAGCCTCTTCTTCGTTGTAGCCTCCGTTAAGGGCCAGACACAATGCATACGGATTTTACTACGTTGCGTAAATTTGACGAAAAACCCATGGAAAAACTGTCAAATTGCCGCAACGTAGTAAAATACGAATGCATTAAAATATAGCCATGATTATATAACATTTCGCCGAATACCATTTTTGCGGAACACCACTTCTCGGTTGACCATAACGCGGAATATAGAGTTTCGCGAAATACCATTTCGCGAAAAACCTTACGCGGGATGTACCATTCACGGAAAATGCTTTCGTGGAAAGTACCATTTCGCAGGGATTATCCTCTCCTTAAGGAAAGTGACAGAGGTCAGTAGACCTAGAAAAATAAATAAATCTAGATAGAGGTAATCTCTGCGGGGGGCCTCTCCCACAGATTGCTCTGGAATCGTGAACTTTTTTACTAATTCTTTTCATAGTGTTTTTTTCAATATTCGGAAGAATTTCTGTATATCAATAGACGCAACGACTGGTGGTTAGTATTAGTTCGGAACTCAAACACAGGTGTCGCTGCAAAAATTAACTTTCTAATTTGATGATATAAAGCTATAGTATGTTCTAAAAAGTTTTGGATAATCTTATTATGAAGCTTTTTGCTGAAAACATTATTTCTCTAAGTATCACAGTTTTTGAGATATTAGGCGTCTTTCATGACTATATGATTTTGATTTAGGGAAAAATAATGTTCTGCAAACATTTGCATCTATTATCACACACTTTTGCAGAAGAACGTGAACACGTATCTTCTATACAGAGCGAGTTAATGAACGATTTAGGTAAAAATTAGCCATATTTCGTACATAATGCTAATGTAGCAAGCCAGTCATCGTGTGTGCTAATCTCGGCTGTACGGTACTGCTAGAGTTTAATAGGATCATTACACCCGCCCTGTAATTGTCCTGTACTCTAATAACCGGCTGCGAAGTCTGTCGTTAAAGAAGGGGATTGTCTTAAAGACGGTTATACCCAAAGCTTTGCTCTACTTGCATCGCAAGAGACTAGTAAGAAAATCAAACTAATAAATAGAATATTAAATATCGAACATGTATTTTGCATCGCCGCATAGTTTACTCGCCGACTTGTCTCGCGACGCCCTTATGTTACTAATTAAGGGATCTTGGTGGTCTTGTTATTGACTAATGTTTTATGGAAGGGTCTAAAATTTTTCGAGTACGATTAGTTTTTAAGTTATGCAAAAATTTCTGTTTTATTTGTATGAGAGTCCTTAACCCCCTACCACAAGGGTGAGGGGTCGGAAACCAACATAAAAAAATTTCCTGCCTAAATCCTGGTCTAAATTCACCATAGAAAAAATTCTTGTCTCCTAAAACACCCACATGCCAAATTTTGTTCCATTTGCTTGATTAGTTCTCTAGTTATGTGGAAGTTTGTATTTCATTTGTATGGGAGCCCCCTCCTTTAGGAGGGAGGGGTCCTAATTCATCCTCTCCTAAAGAGGGGAGGGGTCTTAATTCACCATAGAAAAAAAAATTGTCACCAAAAACACCCACATGCCGAATTTGGTTCCATTTGCTTGATAAGTTCTGGAGCTATGAAAAAATTTGTAATTCATTTGTATGCGAGCCCCCCCTCCTAAAAAGGGAAGGGGTTCAAATTCACTATAGAAAAAATTCTTGTCTCCTAAAGCGCCCACATGCCAAATTTTGTTCCATTTGCTTGATTAGTTCTGTCCCAAGAACCCCTACATGCAAATTTTCACTCCGATCGGTTCAGTAGTTTTCGATTCTATAAGGAACATACGGACAGACAGACAGAAATCCATTTTTATAGGTATAGGTTAGCCTGTGCTGTAACAGTTGTTTTGCATATGAATTCAAAATGTGTATTGATTCATGCGGTTAGTTCATTTTTTGAATCAAACTGAGAATGCTGGTAAACACAGAACTGAAATTTGATAAAGGACAAAGGACGACATACCGAACGATAATTGTTTTATAAAATTTATAACATAAAGTACAGTTTAACTTCTTCATTACTGACCAATTTCACCCGCCTATGAAAATTCGCTCGCATTTACGGTACATTTTAACCAACAAACTTACGTCGTGGTGAATGATTTGTTTCAACCTTGCATGCCTGTATGGAATATCTATTTTCAGATCTTCTACGCAAAACTTTTGAAAATAAGTACCAAATCAAGACTGTAGTACGTAAATAAAATTGGGTGTGCGCTGCTTGCTACCTTGCCTGAGATATTGAATACTACTTGGGTGCGGTTCGCTTTGGCCAACAACCATTACAGATATAATGGAACGACGACGTCAGTGCCAGTAGACACCAATGATGGAGCAGCATAGTCTACGACAAACAGAGGAGCCCCCTTTCCACTACATATTCAATCAGTGATTGACAAGTTACGACAATGCTTTGATGGGCGTCTCTTCGTTTGTTGCACGTATCTATTTTTTCCTGCGCCATTTCAGAAGAAAATTGCGGACGGCATGGTTTCGGTAGGTTACGAGGGTGTGGAAACTGTAATGAAACAATACAAGAAAGACAAACAATCTGAAAGCTGCTTTGTGTATGCATGACGATAGAATGAAACTATGTTGCTGTAGGCGGGGTGCCCAGCGGACATCTGCCGCTGCCCATTAAAACACTTGACTTAGGCTTTAGAGAACAGAATAAACCTTGATTGGCGTGGGAAATGTTGATTCATTCTTAATTCAGCTTAATTCATTCCGTCATTCTTGCCACATACAGTTCACTTTCTACATAGCAAAATCGTGTAAATCTTGCCGGGGTATCAGAGACAATGACAACAAACAAATCAATAAGCTTGATACTGAGGTGGTTTTCGAATAGACAAAAGATCGTGGGTCGTATCATACCTCAATCGTTCGTTTGTTGCTACTGTGCTTACAGTTAGTGATTGCACTGACCAGCGCAGACCACCCACGCTCCGCCCATCGCCATTTCCGAAGGGTAAATCTGAAAATAGCGTTTCATCGAGAAGATATTACAAGCTAGAAGTGTAAACATGAAACTAGATACTTACATACAGCAATCCATGCCGTTTTGCCAATAACTAGAGTCAGGCGATTTTATTGCCTTGCGAGAAACTTGTTACAATTACATTAGCCTTTCGATACGTCTGCTAGACTAGGGAGTTCATTTACATTAGTAAGCTGGCTGAATTGTTCATTGCATTGAACTTAACATGTAGAAAAGAATCCACTTTTCGCTCAATAAAGCTGTGCTGACTTATCTATAAATCACAATAAATTGCGCCTATAGCCTACGAAATAACGTAAAGTCATTTTTATCTGCTCACAAGATAACAGAACCCGAAAAATTAACATTTTTCAATGGATTTTAGAGATTTTTGCATCAATCGATCAAAAATTTTCTATGCCCTGATTGATATAGAGAATATGCTAAAAATTTATCGAGTCACTATTGAAATAAGTATAAATATCAAGCACTGATTGACTATTGAAATAAGCATAAATATCAGTCAATCAGTTGATTGGCTTCGAGGTATGACGCTGACCTAATAAGGCAGTCGTCGTATGTTCGAACCTAGGCTTTGCTTTGCTATCAGTCAATCACATGTAAGCACGCTTTTGCTTCCCAGACCCGGTACGACAATTCTATACACATCTGCAATTTCGTTTCCTTCCGTTCTAGAAAAAAGTAACCGAATCTTACCGTCCCAAGAAAAGCAAAGCCTTGGGCTTAAACGTCTTTCTAAGACTTGACTTTTCTTTGTCGACAGACTTCACAGCCGGCTATTAGAGTACAGGACAATTACGGGGCTAGTGCAACAATCCTACTGAGTCTGTCCTTTCCATCCCAACAGGTCATGAATTATTTATTTCGATAAAACCTAGAGCAAGTTGATGTCCTAAAATTAAGCGTTTAGAAAAAGCGCAACCATCCCCTTCTTTCAACTTATAGCGATATTATAGCGATTAACTGTAAGAACTTATTCGAAACTGAGGTCTTCTATGAAAACGTGTAAATATGCCTGTGAGGTGATGCAGCAATTTTCCGGGTAGATGCATTCAAAGACTAGCAACAGAATTCTTTACATACTTTCTTTTGAAATTATTATTGTTCATAAATCAAAAAGCTCAATTTTGCCTCACATAAACAGTCAAATAAGTGAAATGCTACAAACGTGTACAAACAAATTTTAAGATAAATGCATATCTTTTGCGGTTTACCGCGCCAGAAAAAAGCAAGCGAATCTTCTGAGTACTTGATTAAAAACCCACGGAAGACCGCCGAAAGCACCGTGGATGTGTAATTAGTGCGACGAGGTGGAAGGGGTATCTGTGGTAATAAAGCACCTTCGTGGCAAAACGCAGCCCTTTCATTTCTAAGCTAAAACACATTTTAAAAACAAAAAAGTAATTCTGGCAGTTAAATCGATGTTTGCTTTGGCTACTGTGTCAGTTTGGTAGTTCTATCTAAACAAGGAAACATGAATAATAACAAAAATACGTTTTCTGTGAATCACCTGTAACTTTTTAACTGCTATTAATCGCTGCGCTGGTAAATGTTACAATTCGATTAATTATGGTTCGAGCTACTCAATCCTGTTAAAACATCACAAGTTTTAATATTTAATAATTTTATTCTAACCAGGAAATTTTTGGCTTCACAGTTGGCTGTTTTTTTTTTCATGTGTGGACTCGTCACTGCGACCAGTATAGTTGATCTATTGTGATATCGCCCGGGTGTTTGCTGTATGACCTGCACTGCATTTCTTTTCGCTATAATCGCTATTAAATGAGCGATATGCTTATTATATTTGATGCGTGCTTGTGTGTATTGGGGTTTACCCTTCCTTCAAAGCTTGATCTACTTTACCCACTTATTCCTCGCTACCAGTACCTTCCTATATTATAGTCGTCCCTGGTGAGGACTCATTCGTATCTCTGACCAGTACACTAAAACTATAGAAGGAATATTTGCACTGTCATGAGGCTTCAGAGGGTAAATATAGAATTCAGCATAAAGAAAGGGTAAACGGAGGGGACACGAACCCACGACCACTCGCTTGTTTGAAATTATTTGAAATGAATTCATCTGACAATGATGGCGTCTTAACGAATAAAACTACTCTAAACTAACAATGACTTAATTCTACTTTTGAAACGCTCAGTCGGTTCGTCAAATTCGAAATGCTCTTCAACGGTCTTAAATGCACGGATGCATGCTGCGACTGGTTCGTGGTATCCAAACACCGTTCGATGGAAAATTGGTTGTAATAACGTCGTATTCCGAAGAGATCTACCTGGTATGCGCAAATTCAACATTGACCTAGTATGCGAACATTCAGCAGTTAGCATTGTCAAAGCAGTTGGTATTGTCAAAGCAGACTCGATAACCTTGCGGCTACGGAGCCCTCCACAGCTGGCTGTTAGAGTACAGAACAGTTACGGGGCGGTGTGTGTGTGTGTGTGTGTGTGTGTGTGTGTGTGTGTGTGTGTGTGCGTGCGTGCGTGCGTGTGTGTGCGTGTGTGTGTGTGTGTGTGTGTGTGTGTGTGTGTGTGTGTGTGTGTGTGTGTGTGTGTGTGTGTGTGTGTGTGTGTGTGTGTGTGTGTGTGTGTGTGTGTGTGTGTGTGTGTGTGTGTGTGTGTGTGTGTGTGTGTGTGTGTGATACAATCCATCGCCCGCTGACCGGCAGCGCTTTTATGTAAAAAAAATTAGAGTACAGGATAGTTACGGGGCTAGTGCAAAAATCCTACTGACTCTATCTAGCAACACCGCCTAGCCGAGATTCGAACATACGGCAATCGGCTTATTAAACCAATATCGTACCTCGAAGCTAACTGGGCGGTTAATGCATCCTCAGCAAATATGCTTTATTCACCTTGCTTCTGTTCAAAAATGATATGTAATTACGTCCGAATTTCGAACGTGTTTTCAGGTACTGTTAAACAAATGCAGTCAGCACTGGATTAAATACACTGGTTAAATACTGTGTTTAAAAAATTATGTTATATGGGTACACGAAATATCAAACAAAACCCACCTCCAATAATTCATCTTCCTCGCTGAGAAAGTGTAATCACAGCATATGGTGAAAACCAGAAACGACATTGTCAGCTAGCGTGATTATTTTCTGCGTGTCCCATACATGCTTCCAATTTAGCAATTTGAATCATTAGTTTTTTGTAATTGCCTCCCCATTGCATAACTCCTCGCTTGACAAGCATATTTTCAATGTATTTGTTAAGTACAGGATAACTATTATTAATATATGAATTTGTGAAAGACTCATAAAATTGCTGTAAAGCACAATATTGAATTTATTAAATACATTTCCATAAATTGATCCAAAACATGCATGGGTGCATTTTGCCCCGGCTAGTTACGTTTTCAGACTTCTGCCTCAATGTCAAAAATTGCACACCTTATCCACAAAAGTTTTTTTTTGCATAATAGCTCCAGCAACATTTAACTACCTAATATTCCTGAGATTATTCTCAGTGTTCGGACAGTTTGATTTGGTACACAGATTCTCTGTAGCACTTTTTACTGATGCTCAAAGCTAGAAATATTTATTTACAATTTTAGCCTCTATATGTTTTGAAAATCGCTTAACTTACTTTTAGTCTTTTCCCGTAGTTCTGAACCATCCGAACAATTCACGGTCAGCCACGGACAAACGTAAGGCAAATCTACGAGTAAGTTTTTAAACTATGGTAAGTATAATATTCTTTACAGGTTCATAGGTTTTAACAATGGTAAGTATAATTTATTCTGGTTTTACAGGTTCTAACAACGGTAAGTATGGGTTTTTCTGGTTTTACAGGTTATTTTTCAGCGAATAAAAGGAAATTTTTTGAGTCAGATAGCATGCCGATCGTTGATCAACAAGCATTTAGCTATTTCTCAAAATTATCGTACAAATTAGATCGAAAGGTCCCAAAAATTTATAAAATTTTGTAGATTATTTTAGGTAATTTAAGAATTCGGGGTCTCCTAAAACCAAAGCAAAGCCTAGGTGCTACATTCCGTTATTGAAGCTTGACCTTATGTGTTATACGACAGACTTCCCAGTCAGATGTTTGAGTACAGGACAATTGCAGGGCCAGTTGCTACGATCCTATTGACTCTAACAGCCTCTCCTAGTCGAGATTCGAACATACGACGACTGGCGTATTAGGCCAGCATTATACATCGAGGCCAACTGGGAGGCTCGGGGTCTCAAATCAAAACAAACTAATTTCTTCAGCAATCCAAAACAAATAATTTGGAAAGGTTATCCATAGACAAAACTTAACGTGACTTTAGAAAACTTATTTTTTCTTCTTGCTCGTTAATTGCTTGTCTGTTCGTGATGTTAATTTCACGGTAGCGTTTTTTACGTTTTTAATATAAAACATATTACATCGTATTTGATCAACTTTCACATCTTTGTACTTTGGTATTGTATATCAGCAGTCAGATGCTGTTGACGGACAAATTTACAGTCAGCTCAGCGTTTATTTTGATCCCGCTAGTAACAGCTAGCAAATCAAATTTGCTATTGAAATTGAATTCAATCTGCAGGTCTTATATTATGAATAAGCAACTATTGATACGAGTATCGCATTCCCCCGGCGTTGAACTACCAACGTGAAACTTGTTGTTGTCACGTTACAAAAAACCTGCCTGCAAAACCACTCGCAGAATGCAAATAAATAATCAATTTATCCTAGTCGAAGCGACCAGTGTAACCCGTGAACTTCAAGGAAACTATAATATGTGGGTATAGAAAAGTAGACAGACAACTATAATACCGCCCACAGCAAACGCAGTTTTCATGCCAAGCCTCCATGCCATGCCGTGTGACCGATGAGTACGGCATCAATTAATAGCAATTTATTAATTTATTAACAGTTGGCGAACAGGCCCTCGGTTATTTATATTGACGCATGATTGGTTCTACTAAATAAACATATTTTCATCAATGGTAGACGTTACTCGTGTTCACGCTTTATTCGTTACTTTCAGGCCATCGTAGCATTGACCTTCGCTCAGTATGCCGTAAAACCCTTCTTCCCGGAGTGCGAACCTCCAGACAACGCGGTCCGGTTGCTAGCTGCGGTCTGTCTGTGCTTTCTGACCGCCATCAATTGCATCTCAACCAAATGGGCCATGAAGGTGCAAAACGTATTCACATTGGCTAAATTGACGGCACTAGTATCCATCATCCTCGCCGGTATCGTTTTCATAGCAACCGAAGAATCGGAGAACTTTGAAAATGCATGGGAAGGGGATTACGCACTTTCCAGTCTGGCCTATGCCTTCTACTCTGGACTATTTGCGTTCGGTGGATGGAACTACTTAAACTTTGTCACCGAAGAGCTGGAGAACCCGTACAAGTAAGTAGTTCTAATCTAAAAAATTCACAGTGATAGTTTTTAGTATGAAGATTCATACATATCAAGACCACTATCATCGTGTGCTTGCACTACATAGTGCAATTTAATTCGTGTTTGTTTTTATTTAAGAAACCTTCCTCGCGCTATTTGGATCGCCATGCCAATGGTTACTGGAATCTATGTGTTCGTCAACATGGCCTATTTTGCCGTTGTTCCAAGGCACGACATGCTTGCATCAATTGCCGTTGCGGTAAACTTCGGCAACCGGATGTTTGGTGTTGTAGCTTGGCTAGTGCCAATCTTTGTAGCACTGAGTTGCTTCGGTGGCGTCAATGGTATTTTGTTTACTTCCGCTAGGCTATTTTCAACCGGTGCTCAGGAAGGACATCTGCCGGCCTGGTTTTCACTAGTACACGTACGGCGTCAAACGCCTATTCCGGCACTGATTTTCACGGTAAGACAAAATTTCTCTTCAATGATTTTTCTTTTCATCGAATTTGTTTCTCTAGTGTGCTACATCGATACTTACACTGTTTTGCGCAGATGTAGTTGCCTTAATCAACTACTTCAGCCAGATTCTTTGGCTCTCGGTGGCAGCATGTGTAGCTGGACTACTGTGGCTACGAGTTACTAAGTAAGTTAACTGGTTAATAACACATCATTAATAATGAAAATACTCTTTTTTACAGACCCAACATGCCCCGCCCGATTCGCGTAAACCTGGCATTACCGATTATTTTCCTGACCTGCTGTCTAGTGCTGGTTCTGTTGCCGTCGTTTTCCGAACCATTGAACCTGATCATCGGTCTCGGAATTACCCTTTCCGGAGTGCCAGTTTACTACGTTTGCGTCGTATGGAACAGTAAAAATAAAAGATCGCGAAATTCTCTGATGGCAATGATCGAACGGGGCTGTCAGATCCTCTTCAATGCAGCCTTTGTCGATTGTCATCACGATCGGAAAAACGATCGGGAAATGTCTGATATGCAAACTAGCATTGTGGACGAGAAAAACGTGCATCATTGAAACCGAAACACGGTCCATAGACAGCGCGCTTGAGGTTTCATTTTTTGATCCCAATTATTTTTAGGATCGAATTTTCCGTGGAGACCAGTAGCATTTATATGTGTTAGAGCTTCGATTATTAAAGGAAGTAGATACGCCACTCTTCGCAGATTCAATCGTCAGTAAAGTGGCTCCTGACGGCAACAGGGTGTACTAACCTGCCATAGTGTTCATAGAGCGTTTTCATAGCTACACGTTTGACTATATCATCTGTCACTAGCACTTGTGTAAACTGAGAAGGTGATACAAAGACTATTACAGTCTAGTTCACCCTACCGCCAGTAGATAGTGGTGATGACATACTTTTTACTCAAGTATGAGGAAATCAAAGACTGGCGTATCTACTTCCTTTAATAATCTAAGGTTAGGGGTATTATTTGCATTGTTCAAAGACATGAATCTTTTTTTTAGAAACATTTTGAGATTTTTTTAGACGTTATTGTCTTGCCTAAAGGAAACCATAAGCATACGACAGGGCACAAATCAACAGGAACAGAATCGAAAATACTATACTATTTATTATGTATTACTGACAGCCAAACGTACAGGTATGCAACATACAAACATGTCTAAATTAGAATAGAAAAGTTTTGTCTGACTGTACTCTAATAAGTGTCAGTGTACTTATAAAAAATAAAATCTAATGAATACATTCTACGCATTAATCATTATATCCGAAAATGGCAAACAGGTCAGCATGCAATCTCAAACCGTTTCCGTTTTTGTTTGCAGGTCGAGGTAGGGCAGTTAGAGCCAAGTCTGTCGAAACTTGATAGAAGGAGTTAATGATAATGGATGAAAGAGGGAAGTGATGAGTTAGAAGAAATGACAGAGCTGAACTTTTCCCATTCCCCTGGAACCCTCCAAACATTAGATGACTACACTCAAGTCGCTTTTTACGTAAAGGATACGTTTCGCGTAAATTTCGAAATTCGCGTAAAAATCCTCGTGAATTCCAAAATTCGCCTTCAAAACAAAGTGCGTGAAACGTGACTTCAGTATATTTATTACTAGCAGCTGCCCGCGTGCATCGCCTCGCGCCCTGGGAGGGATTTAGCCCCCCCTAGGAGAGATTTAGGCCCCTAGAAAAACTAACTTGCCCGACCAATAAAATGGTCGATAAAAATGCCGGAGCTATAGCCCCCCTAGAAATGAGCGCTAGTTCCGCCAATGACTGGACCACGTTGGCTTATAGCCTTCGCTTGACAATGCCGAAATAGCTGTGGAAGCCTTCTTTCTTCTTGTGACTCCCGAACTTGAGCTTGTCGTCGACCATTACAAGATGGCATCCAGCGTAGATTTGCCTTTTCAGAAGCCGATTGGTTCCATGACAGACCGTTTGTACCCAAAGTGTACTGTACAAATCTGTTAAAGATAACCCTCTCCAGCACCTTACCGGCAGTTTCGAGCAGACAAATCGGCCTATATGACGAGGGGACACCCGGAGCTTTTCCCGGCTTCGGCAATAGGACCAGGTCCTGTCGCTTCCATCTGTCCGGAAAGTGGCCATTTTCCAAGCATCTACTCATTACTGCCCTGAGAGAGATCGTAGCAAACTACGCGTACGGATGAAAGCGAAAAAATTTACTGTGGCGTTTTTCAGATTTTCGAAAAAAAATTTGCGGCTGAATTTTTTTGAATAGGGTTGTGCTTAAGAAATATTAAATTCAAGTGAATTACGATGTGAATGTCTATGCTGTAAAACTTTCGAATATTCAGCGGCTTATGCGAAACCGGACAGAAGTGAAAATTATAGTGAAACACCTTCTCCATACTCGAAGTAGCTATCTGGAACTAACATTTTGAGGATCTGTTCCCGATATTTCTCAAAGAATGTGCCGTCGTGAACTTCCAGAAGAATTGAATACCGGTCAATATTACCCACTGAATCGAGATTCGTCGTATTATCCATAGTATTCCGGAAATATTTAGGGACATGACCGATTCAACTGACATCGATTGGCAATATAACCTGAGTACCAGATTTGAAATCGGGTGAGGACGTTCCTTATATTTATTTATTCTTTATATACTCTACTGTGCAATCAAACGGTAATGCATGGCAAGTTTGGAGTCTTCTATTTTCCCGGAGTGGAGAGTTTTCAATTCTTCGGACATCTTGTTTCGAAGATTCTTGAACCAGTTATTCTACGACAATTTTTATGTGACGGTGACGGCGATTTTGTGCAGTAACATCAAGTTATGCCCACAGTTATTGTTACATTAATTTTTTATATATTCCAAAATACTTAATTATCTACTTTTGGGTTGCTGGTGTATTTTATATATTTTCAGTGAGCGAAAAAAGGCGCTATAACCTTGGTCAATAGCAGCCGGGCTTGTGGTCTAAATACCATAAGTTCATCCCCGAGGGTCCGGAGTATCACTTAACCTTTATTAGCAAAGATACTTCCAACGAAACAAATTTACAGTTAATCTGAAACGGTTGGTACGAGACGTCCCCGTTTCTTCTTCCCCTGTTGATTTTGAAATGCATCTATGTATGAATAACTTATTCACACAAGATTTATGTCTTACAATCGTCTTTGCGGCAATACTTCACAGTTGGCCTGGCCGATTAAACATTTGCAATATATCTCTGATATTTTGCAAATGTTAATACAGACAAGAAAATAATTTGAAATATTTCTATGATTAGAAATAAATAAAATTATTTCCAGGAATCCTTCATTGAGGCGGTGTTGGTATTAATAAGATAATAAGATAAGATAAGATCTACTCATTACTGCCCCGAATAATTCGGGAGCCTCTAGTCTGGCCCCGGTGCCTTGCTCACCCCAAGCAGAATCCGACTCCTATGATTCGTGCGACGACTTCCCCACTCAACTACCCAAGCGGTAAAGGCGCCAGCCACAACCACCGGCCTTATACCAGTCAGCATAACTGATACTCGGTCTACCATCCGCGTAAACTGCTCGATAGACAAACTCGGCGGAGCATAACAACTGCAGTAGAACACTCCACCCACTTTGGCAACCGCAAATTCCTCGTATGCGGTTGACACAACGTCTTGAAGCGGGAACCTGCTTGCCGTCCATATAGCCGCCGTCCCGGATTTATCCGATATCCAGTTACCGTTTCCAGCAGGGATGCGGTATGGGTCTGAGATGATGGCAATGTCTGTCAACGACTCAGTAACTGCCTAGTGCAATAGCTGCTGGGCCGCGTAGCAGTGATTCAAGTTTAGTTGCGTTACCTGCACTACGCCCGTGTTTTAGTCGCCGGCGCGCCTCCCGGGCACTTTGGGTCAGCTGTTGTGTGCTTAGCGTCCCGTTGGCCGGTACATATCAGGCACTTGGGCGGCGCGGTACAGTCCTTCGCTATATGACCCGCACCACCACATCTCCTACACAGGTGGCTTCTGTCAGGCCCCTTACAGCTCCAGGACTTGTGCCCTCGCTGAAAACACCGGAAGCAGGCCTCCGCTGCTAGAACATGCTCAATGGGCATACGGACTATCCCACCTTCAGCTTAACCACTGTCAGGGCTGCATTTCTGTCTACCAGTGAAAGTCTTATAGTAGCTACCTGGGTTCTCGACGGTCCCTTGCGCAGACGAACTGCTTCGGTAGTCACCACCACGTTACACTGCTCCTTGAGAGCTCATGCTAGTTCGACCGCTTCAGTGATCTCGTCCAGGTTTTCAGGTTTCGTCTGTTATCCTCGGTGGGTTCTTCAGTTGGCTTGCGACCCTTTGCGATCAAGCAATCCTTCGTGCCCGTGGAGGTTTCTTTTCTTGGGGACCACCTTGCACGTTTGGTGAATACATTGTTGTCATTGGACTGCTCCGTAGTCGCAAGGGCCACAGTGTGGTCAGTCGTTGACGGGCAGGCATCGGATTGTGCAGACCTCGATTCAAACGCCTTCTTGATCTTTTTCTCTGCCACTTTCATTCGCGCTTCGAGTTCACTGTGCTCCTTCGTCGCAGCACGCATGGTGCTCCGAAGCATGAGCAGACTTTGTTTTGGGTTCTTCGCTAATGTGCTGCGACGGCTGCGACCTGCCACGAACTCGATAATGTCATTGAGCTGAGACGCCGCTGCCACTCTTGGTAGCATATCTCCCTTTCCTTACACTGATTTTTTTAGCGACGGGCCGTTCATCGCTGCGTTCGGCGTAGATGCAGTTGTAGCGACAGATGTGCCGCTTCCCTTTTGGCTTAAGCTGGCGCTTATACTCGTATCCATCGACGGAGATCTCTGGATACCACCTCTTGCGAAGGGATTATCTAATCCGTCCACGCTCACTAAAGTTAAGTTTATTTTATTACTAGCTGACCCGGCAAACTTCGTATTGCCAAAAATGAAACTAAACTGTGCTATACATAAATCCTGGGGGCTAGCCCCCGCAGTGGCCGGTGCTTCCGACGGCGGGTCGCCGGCAACACTCGCGGCCTGAGGCCTTCTCGCCCTGAATCATCTAGTGTTACTATTGATAGTTTTTGGTGGTCTTGTTATTGACTAATGTTTTATGGAAGAGTCTAAAATTTCTCGAGCTCGATTAGTTTTTAAGTTACGCAAAAATTTCTGTTTCATTTGTATGAGAGTCCGTCTTTACTACCACTGGGGTGAGGGGTCTCAAACCAACATAAAATAAATTCATGCCTCTAAAAACCCCCACATGCCAAATTTGGTTCTATTTGATAGATTAGTTCTCGAATTATGAGGAAATTTGTATTTTATTTGTTTAGAAGCCCCCCGTCTTAAAAGAGGAAGGAGTCATAATTCCCTTCCTAAAGAGATTAAGAGTCTCAATTCACTATAGAAAAAATCAGTAGTTTTCGATTCTACAAGGAACATACGGACAGACAGACAGAAATCCATTTTTATAGATATAGATTATTCATATAGAATCCCACGAGTTGAGGGGAAAGAAGAGTCCGCCGCATCAGAGCCTCTCATGATGCGGTAAAGGCTGATTACTATGGAGGGCGCTCTAGTACTCCACAGGCTCCGTTTGAGGCTGAGTATTTATATACCCCACCCCCCACTCCCCTCACCATTCATCCTTCAGTACGGGTCGCATGACACCTTGGATTGGGGGTTTATCCATTCACTTTTTTACTTTAGCCATGGCTAACAGCTATTAAAATCATCCTCCTTTGGACCCACTGCTCAGGTTCTCGGTATTTTCAGGTTTACTGAACATGCTTCTATCAAGATCCGTCATTTGCAGGCGGAGTTGAACTTTTGGGTATGCAAACACTGGAACGAAGAAGATTCGATGCCCAAGCTGTGTTCATCGGAAAACTAAATATTAATTAGCGAAATCGACTCCCCGAAAATACAGTAAAAGCAGTTTTTGAAAATATACGCTCCTACTAGACACTGATATTATTTCACTCAGACCACGACTTTTCCTGCACATACCGCAACGCATAAACCTAGATTCGTCGTTTTCCTATATACTAACAGGTATAAAAACTTTCCTCTCATGGTCTTCGAAAAGAAAAAGAAATTTATTTCTTCAATTTCTCTTTTTTGCTCTGTTGGCCTTTGTTTCCTCTCCAGACACTACCGTTTTAGGATGTACTATCCGACGAAAAAGAATTGTATCTTCCTTCATTGCTAACGGTCGCTCGACCCGGTTAAACTGTACATGCAAATCTTTCCACAGTCTTTGATCATTTTTTACATTAAGCTTATCTAACACTCTCCGGCTCAAGTTCGGAACAATCGGTTGCAGGATAATACCAACCTGGCGCAACACCTCCATCGTTAGCCCCAAAATGGTATGCAACTGTGGTCGCTGTTGTCGATCTTTCAGCTTCCAGGGTGCACTAGTCTCAAAGAAGCTATTCGTCGCATGAAGAAGCTGCACTACACAATCTACCACTAGATAAAAGTTGTACTGTTGATAATGAGCCAGACATTTGTCTACAAAAAAAAACTAAATTAATTAACAATTCTTCATTACCTCGAAAATAACTAACCCGGCAACTCGTGCAACATATTTAGCATTTTCATTGTACTCTCAGTTGAGGACAAGGCATCCAATATATTGGGATCAACAACAGGATTAATGGCGTCAGGATTAAGAGCTTTACCGCAGCACCGTGACAGAAGATTACCGAATGAATCTGCCAATTCAGCATTCAGAATTCGCATGATCTTTGTATCACTATAATCTGAAAATAAGCCAACAAATTGTAGTCCATTTTCCAAATGTTAACTCATCGAAACTCTTACTTCCGTCGCTGTGTGCCACACCTTCCCTTAACAGAAAATACCGGATACCTTCGTGAGTATACAATTTGGCCCTCTCGTTAGGATCGATTACGTTAAACTTACTCTTGGACATTTTCTGGTTGTCCACTGTCCAATGAGAATGTACCAACAGCTGTCGTGGAGGTTCGAGACCAACAGCTAGCAAAAATGCAGGCCAATAAATTCCGTGGAATTTGAGAATATCTTTTCCCAGCACCTGTACCGTCGGAGGCCAAGCTTGATCAAACTGATCAGGATAACCTGCTACGGTTAAATAATTTACCAATGCATCCAACCAAACATACACAGATTGAGTAGGATCATTTGGAACCTCAATTCCCCATGGTACACGTAATTTTGGACGAGAAATAGATATATCTGGGAGAGGTTCTTCTAAAAAATCCAATAATATTTTCCTAAACTTTACAGGTACTACTCGATCTTCAATGGTTTTGACCCAATACAGAACATCCTTCTGGTAACGGTTTAGTCGGAACATGTAATTAGTTTCTTCGGTCCATTCGACTGGATGCCCCGATTCAGCTGACACTTTTACTCCTTGATCGTTTTCTTTCAATTGACTATCCGTCAGAAATGTTTCATCCGGTACACAATACCACCCGGAGTATTGTGCTGAATAAATGCTTCCGCTTACTTGCAGTGCATTCCAAAAACTACGCACCGCCTCCGCATGATCGGTGTCAGTAGTCCGAATGAATCGAGTATAATCGATGTTAAAGTTGCGGAATAATTCTCGATATTGGTCGGAAATCTGATGGCAGTAGCTCTTCACCGGAATTGAATGCTTCAAGGCAGCTTGCTGTATCTTCGTTCCATGCTCGTCGGTACCGGTACTGAAAATAGCATTACGTTGTATTGTGGAACCATTTACGAGATTGGTAAATCGATGGATAGCGTCTGTGATTACTGCCGAGTATAGGTGACCGATGTGAGGAGCTGAAACATATCAGAATTATCAATTTTGAATTTTTAACATGATCCAGAAGATAACGTATAGTCACATAGCCATGTGCATCGGCAAATTAAAACATATATAAAACACACGCAGTCCGCAGGCTCTTTACCAGCATTAACGTAAAAAATTGGCGTGGTCACAAAAGAAAACGGCTTAGATTTAAGACAATATCTTCTCAACTGGATTAAATTCTGCACCATATCGAACACTACGCGCTCCGCGCAAAACCTGGTCAGAAAATCTCATACGTCTGTAATAAATATTATGTTGGAGAGACGTGCAGTAGTCGGAATCATCGGCCTCAGCACCCTCAGCCAAGCCTGCTGCCTGACAGTAGAAGGCAAAACAAAAAAGTGGAAGGTTGCATCCGTTGCATCAGAGATGTTGCCGCACTTTCAACGTAGGACTACGTATATAAAGCTGTTATTAAATAAATTTTATTCACGACTACGAAACTAAAAGATATTTTTATGTCTGTTCGCAAGAAATCCCAAGCCGAATTGTCAAAACTTGCGTGAAAACAAAAGCAAAAATACTTCCTTCTTTATTTTTCTCACACAAAAACCAAACAAATATCAGCAATCAGCAAATAGAGAATCATCTTGCTTAAATCGTTATTTACTACATGTTACTGTCTTACCCGTCTTACGACGAATAGGGTAACCAACGTATTTCGGACCTCATCAGCAGCTGTACATAATATGGACACCTTCTTTTGATTTTGCTGTAAGTGTCTCTAAATTATAAATACATACATTATGTATAGGTACATGTGTACATCAGTGATGGGGTCCAAAGTACGTCGGTTAACCTGTGTTATTGTTATAAAAGTTATATTTGCATTTCATAAGTTTTATAATATCGATATCAAGCGATTTTTTGTAACTTATGTTTTTGTTATAACATTTTTAGCTTGTAAAAAGTTGCACAAATAACAATAGTTTTAAAACAAAATCATTGCCTATATTACTGTCACAAGACGTACTCCTACGTCAAAATATTCCGTTATAAATAATGTCTAATTTCTTTACAGCGGTCAGCCATCAGCCACGAATATACGATCAAAATAAAACAGCCAAAAGTAAAACAGCAACAGCGGCAACCAACAGCTGATTCTGACAATCACAAACGTCACAATCAGCCCAAAACGCCCAAAACAGCTGATTGAAATCTCTCGGTTCTCTTGACAGTTCTACAATTTTTTTTCTGCGAAAAGCATTAGAAAAAGAGTAAAGATGGCGGATTAGTGAAAAATTTTCATCAACAAGCAACTAATTCGTTGAATTTAGTGGGTGTAATCTCTTCAAGATGAATGAAAATTGTTGCAATCGTATTTTAGCAAGAAATTTTATGATATTCGGCATGTTGCTTTTAACATTTTGCTGGGTGCCGGTCACAGAAGGTAAAAAAAATTTGTAGTCCCCGAATGCAGGAAGAAACTGCAAGCACTATACATTTACGGATATAATTTCAGCTCAGCTGCACAAAAATTTGAAGCACTACGAAACGTTGCATGTCGACGAGCTGCGGCATCGGATTACTAAACGAGGAGCCACGCACAGTAGTCATCCATTTAACACCATCAAAGAAGTGGAGTTTCGAGTGCTGGGGCGCGACTTTCGTCTGATACTTCACCCCCACCGGGAGGTGCTGCATAGCAATTTTAGAGCTTATTCGGTTGACGGCAGCGGAACGGAATCGGTTGTCCATTTGGATCGTGACAGTTTTTTCAAGGGCCGAGTTTTCGGGGAAACAAATTCGCACGTTAACGCGCACATAGAGAACGGGATTTTGACAGCGTCAGTCATCCTGCCTGATGAAACTTACCATATTGAGCCATCATGGAGACACCTTGACCATCTGGATGCCAAGCATATGATAGCGTACAAGTCATCCGATATAAAGTTTAGCTGGGATGACGTAGAAGCCGTTGGGGTCGGCGATATGGGTGGCGTTCCGAGAACATGTGGTTACGTAAAGGAAGGATTGGAACTTGAATGGGATGACGAGGGAAGTGCAGAGGAAAGTACTAGCTCGGTGAAACCTGACCTGGTAGAAATTGGAGAAACGCCATCAGTTTGGATAATGCCAAAACCGACAGACACCGAAGAGCGGTCGACAAGAACAAAACGTCAGGCGGATCAGTATGAATACACTCCTACTAAAACGCGTTGCCCGTTACTACTGGTGGCGGACTATCGGTTTTTCCAGGAAATGGGAGGAAGCAACACAAAGACTACCATCAATTATTTGGTAAGTTCTTCTATGTTCTAAGTCGACTCAAATAGAAAAAAATTGATTTTAATTTTAGATCAGCTTAATAGATCGTGTTCACAAAATTTATAACGATACGATTTGGCAAGATCGCTCGGATCAGGAGGGTTTCAAGGGTATGGGTTTTGTTATTAAGAAGATAGTGGTTCATTCGGAACCGACAAGGGTTCGCGGAGGCGAAGCGCACTACAACATGGTTAGAGAAAAGTGGGATGTTCGCAATCTTCTGGAGGTAAGTTTTTAGTTCTGTTATTTTTTCGCCCCAGAAATATTGCTCCAGCATAACAATCTTATCCATATATGTATTATTCTAACACGCTGCGGGGATATTTTGGTGCTTCAAAATCTAAGGTATTTTCTCGCGAATACAGCCATAAAGATTTTTGTCTGGCTCATCTTTTTACTGATCTCAAATTCGAGGGTGGTATTTTAGGACTAGCGTATGTTGGTTCGCCTCGACGGAACTCCGTTGGTGGCATCTGCACACCAGGTGTTTTATCTGTCCATTTCTCGCCCAATTCTAAAGTGACTTTCAGTTACTAACCTTTTGTTTATATTTATCTAATTTGCCTAGAATACTTCAAAAATGGCTATACGCTGTATCTAAACTCTGGTCTGAGCAGTTCGCGCAATCACTATGGACAGCGTGTTATCACTCGTGAAGCGGATCTAGTGACAGCTCATGAATTTGGTCATAATTGGGGATCGGAGCACGATCCAGACATTCCGGAATGCTCACCAAGTGCTTCGCAGGGCGGTAGTTTTCTAATGTATACTTATTCGGTTAGCGGATACGATGTAAATAACAAAAAGTTCTCGCCCTGTTCGTTACGCTCGATCCGCAAGGTATTACAGGCCAAGTCGGGCCGGTGTTTTTCCGAACCAGAAGAATCATTCTGTGGGAACTTACGTGTAGAGGGTGATGAACAATGCGATGCTGGTTTACTGGGCACGGAAGATAATGATGCTTGCTGCGACAAGAACTGCAAACTTCGTAGGAATCAAGGAGCGGTTTGCAGCGACAAAAATTCGCCCTGTTGTCAAAATTGTCAATACATGATGGCCGGAGTAAAATGCCGAGAGGCGCAATATGCGACGTGCGAACAGGAAGCACGCTGCACCGGCAATCACGCCGACTGTCCAAAGAGTCCCCCGATGGGTGACGGAACCATGTGCCAGGAGAGAGGTCAATGTCGTAATGGAAAGTGCGTGCCGTACTGCGAAACGCAAGGGCTGCAAAGCTGTATGTGTGATACCATGGCGGACGCCTGCAAGCGGTGCTGCCGGCAGAGCATAAACGAAACTTGCTTTCCTGTGGAGCCTCCCGATGTCCTTCCGGACGGAACTCCCTGCATTCAGGGTTTCTGCAACAAGGGTATGTGCGAGAAAACAATACAGGATGTGGTAGAACGATTCTGGGATATAATTGAGGAGATCAACATTAACAAAGTGTTACGCTTCTTGCGTGACAATATAGTCAGTAAGTTATGGCTTTGCATGCAGTACTAATTTCAATTATTACTAACACTAAACAATTATCAAATCACTTTCTGTTTTAGTGGCAGTCGTTATGTTGACAGCCTTATTCTGGATCCCAGTTAGCTGCATAATATCATACTTCGATCGGAAAAAGCGAAAGGAAGATTGGAAAGAATACGAGTGGAGTCAAAAGCTAGATCTTATTCATCCCAGTGATCGACGACGTGTCATCCATATAAGGTTCGAGGGCAACACTGTAAAAATAACGAATATGATTACCAGTAAAATTCAAATTTCAGGGTTCCCCGGCAAAAAATCACCGTAGCTCGCATGTAAAATCCAAAAGCGAACCTTATGCACATTCTATTTCCCTGATCGCAACGATTCCACGTAAATTTAAAATAAAAGTGTCGGAATTTCTTTTAACGAAATAAACTGTCCTTTTACTTATCCGTCTTTTTCCTTATTGTTGCCATTCTGTTGTGATTCATATTTCCACTTTCCGTCTGCAGCAAGTTTTTTCCCCCGCTTGATGGCCTCTTGGACGCCCACTTGCCGTAGTGCTAGTCGACGTTCCTTTCGCGTACCACTGGTTTGCAACACGGTACTCATGAAACGTTGCCGAAAACTATCCACTGTTACTTGAGACAGCTCGTATGCAAGCATATCTTCCTGTCGATCCGATACCTTCTCATAAGTCAATAAGCGGCGCGCACTGTAAACCGTCAGTGGTTGCTCTGAATTGGCTATCAACTGAAGGCACTTATGTCGCGGCACCATTTCCGGTGTGAAATCTTTTCTGTTGCACAAAAAAGTTTATTTAACAATTTGTGCTAATCCAGCATAAAAGTGGCTTACCTCAAAAGCGGAAACCAGCAAACCAATCGGCCTCCCATTTTAAGATGATGAGCAGAAAAATTGAGCAAATCACGATACAACTGGTCGAACTGATACGGTGACGTCGATGGATAGTGCACAACTCCTTCATTCAGACAAGTGGCCCGTCTTTGCACCTTAAATTCAATCCGTTCTGTAGCTTCTCGAATACCATACGGAGCTTAAAATATACTTGATATTAACAACATTGCATTTTCATACGATTTACTCACTTACGATCAGTAATTATACTATCGAGCTGAAGGCACTTATTCCAAATACTCCTGCTGAAGTCCGAGATTAAAATATCCAGATAGAGCGCCTCGCAACCGTATTGCAGCAAGTTAGCATAGATGCTTTCGTCGCACGCACGTACCTTTTGATTCGCCCTGGTTGGCTTCGACTTTCCATGAACCGTCATATAATCTATATCTGAACCGATAACATAGGCACCAAACTTAGCTGCTGCGACCAGTAGTGAACCCGATCCAACGAATGGATCAAACACTATATCTCCCCGCTTTGCAAGCGCTTGGTTAGCCATCAGCAGTGACAACTGTGGATCCATCGATGTATTGCCGATGAACTTTCGCTTTTTCAGCGATAATTCATTAATGGTTTCCCGACTCCCATCAGCAACCCATTTACCGAACACGATATCGAGCGGCTGCTCGGGGACATCCATCGGATCTAATCCCCAGAATTCCAAATACCAATAATGAACATCGGGCTGTTTTAAATTAACTGGGCCCTCAGCTGGTAAATAATGCATCGTTTCCATTTTCGCTACTTTTTCCGCTTGAGTAAAATGCTTATTGTATGTCTCAACAGTCACCTTAAAGCTGCGATTTTTATCAAATAACGGACTTAAGGTGGACATGTTGTTTCGAATAAAACCGCTCAGCTGTTCGTGGGAAGCACAAACTGATTTCGAGTGAGACCACAACTCGAAAATGCACCGCAACGACATCGATCGAGAAGCTAGCTTCTTGGCGGATTCATCATTTTCCAGTTCCACAATCCAAAACGGGGCTTCGGGCTTATGATCAGCAGCGGTTTTCATCGGTAGATTCCATAACCGAAGCAGCGAAGCGATTTCCTATATAAAACGATTTTTTCATTCAATTTTTATTCTATTTCACATTAAAGCTAACAATATACTTACAGCTTGCCGAAAATCGACGTGCTCTTGAGCAAACCACAAAACATACTTTTTCCATTGAGAGGACATCATTAGTTTTTCAAACGCTTTCCATGTGATAGGATTATTTACTATATTTTACAAACTAACCTTTTGTCATGACAGTTCTTTCTCATAAAACAAAACAGCGAAAAAGAAAACGTCAAATAACCCCTGACAGTTTGTTAATTTTATTGTTGCCATAATAATACACAAACTATGTTCGATTTACCTGAATATGAAATTTGCAAGAGGGCATAGTTTGTACTTCCGCTGTGACGGTACTAGTAATGCCCAGATTAGCTAAACTGCCTCGAACTAGACCGCAGGTGAAAGCTACAAACTAAATTTTAAACGCGGACATAATAATAAAAAATAGTCACAATTCAATAAAACGAAAATTGTCGAACGAGCTTACCTTTGGAGCATGCTCCAGATATTGCGAACTAGCCGACAATCGGGTCAGGAAGCGAAACGCATTATCCTGCAGCACGTACACACCCTGGTGGTTGGTGCGCAGATTGTCGATCTGCTTCCGATAAATTGAACTCCAGAAATCTGTACAGATAAACTTCATCGTATCTAGTTCATCCTTAAAACGAGGCCACTCGCGGGTTAGTCGCTCGATGATCCGATAGCCCGTGGAATAGCCTATGTACTCCAAGGCAGAAAGATCATTTTCCTACAACAGTGAAATGCTAGAATATTTTGGGAATGCCTGTGCAGAAAATTACCTTGCTGCTCTCCTTAGACAAGATATAGTTTACAATCTCGGAATGTAGATATTCGAATATTGCTTCTTCGGCCATTACACACAATTTTATATATTCTGAGACGAATAATATTCTAAAGAAACATTTATCTTTCGATGCCAAATGCAGATTCAGCGAATTTTTTACTACTTTTGTATTGTTTTATTATATTTAATAGTGTTATTTAAGTGACTTCAATTTTGTTTGATTAATTTAGTACGTTGTACGTTTAGTATAACGAAAGGCTGAAGTAAATCTGGATGTTAAGCGTGATTGATTATTATGGGTGGTACGGGTGGTATAAGCAGGACACTGACAACCCTATTCGTTCTTTTACTGCAACTGACAGCAACCCCCACTGAGAATAATTTTCGGATAGTTTCTATGTGTTATACACATAGATTTTTGCCATCGGCCCGCCGGATAAAGGAAGTTTATGTGCCTATAATAGATTTTCAACTATAATTTTCATGTGTTCTGGACGGATTTTATTTATATGTGGCACAACAAAATCATAGGCAATTTCTTATGGAAATTTGCTATTAATTATGTGCAGAATATTTTGAGTGGCACATATTGAGAGTATACCCGAATAACAATGCCTTTATAGAACAGCCTAGACGAAAACACATTTGACCCTATTCTCAGTCAGCACACTTCTCTCACGGCCGGGCCTTATTCTTACTTTCATCCTCACCTCAGCACCCAGTGCTTTCACCCGAAAAATGTTGATGAGTTGACTATGGGTACCGCCAGAGTGCAAGCGACATGCGACGCGACGCGACATTTCTTGCTGTACACTCTTAAATGATTCTACCTGTAAATAGGTCGGATTTAGTTAAAGCTAGGTTGAAACTACTCAAAATGCCCTTAAAGTGTACAAACTCAAACTTTGGGTAAAAATTTCAACCAATTTTGGCTACTTGCTACCGATAATTGAATTATTCTCTATGACAAATAACGCAATTTTAAGTTCCTACTACCAATTTTTTAGTTGAAAAACTACTCAAAATCTGAGTTTGTACACTTTAAGGGCATTTTGAGTAGTTTCAACCTAACTTTAACTAAATCCGACCAATTTACAGGTAGAATCATTTAAGAGTGTAGTTATACGCGCAGCCCTTTTTCGCCCGAAGCAGGACTGTGCATTTAGCAACATGAGAGCGAAGTCGTGTCGCGTCGCTGTCGCGTTTACTCTGTACGGGGCCTATGTGAGAATAGGTCCCACACAGGAGTAAATCACTCCCTGCATAAATATTCAATATGTGATAATAATTTATTTAAAATTTTTACTATTTTAAATAGTGTTCACTTCATCATAACAACTCTTACCACTTACTGTTATGGCTGTTATGGGACTTGACAGCTTAAGATCGTATTGAAAAATATTTAATACCGGTAAATATATTTACCACCCGTGTAAAAGTATGTAAATATACATAAATATATTTAATAAATTTAAAGTGATTCGCCCCATCATCTCCCGCGGTGTTTATTGCAAAATAAAACGATCATGTTAATCACGATAAGCACATTTTCAACAATGTATTTATCTACAACGTTGGACAATTTTGCTGGTGGAGCAATTTGGCTGGTAAATGGCTTGGTAATGCGTACCATCGGTGCCTTGTGCACTGGGCATAAAATAGACCCCACAGTGCTTCACAGCCTCTTACCTAGCAACTCCTACCCCAACCTCCTCGTGGTACCAGCCGGGATACGAGCAACCTCGGGTGGAGATCAGGTAACCAACCCCGGTGGAAACAAAGGTCGTATGCTGACAGGGGAGGAGGACTCCTTCGAGCTACGTTGGCCCTCCGGCGATACTGTGGGGTTGGTTGCGGGCTTTGCAAGCCTGAACCACTAAAAAAACCAAAGCAATGGACTCCGTAAGTAATAATAATAACTCTAATCGGAACAATCGGCAAAGACCCAGACGACGAAAACGGACTAACGATTGGAAATTAGGAACATGGAACTGTCGGTCTCTAAATTTCCTCGGAAGTACCCACGTGCTTTCTAAAGAAGTGAAGAGCCGCAAGTTCGACATCGTAGCGCTGCAGGATGGTACGATGGTACGTACGTATAGAGATGGTCATACCATCTACCAGAGCTGCGGCAATACACACGAGCTGGGCACAGCTTTTATAGTAATGGGCGAGATACAGAAGCGGGTGATCGGGTGGTGGCCGATCAACCCCCGAATGTGCAGATTAAGAATCAAGGGCCGATTCTTCAATATAAGCATAATTAACGTGCACAGCCCTCACCTCGGAAGTACCAATGATGACAAAGACGAATTCTACGCGCAGTTGGAGCGTGAATACGACCGCTGCCCAAGACATGATGTCAAAATTATCATCGGGGACTGTAATGCTCAGGTTGGTCAGGAGGAGGAATTCAAACCGGTGATTGGACGGTTCAGCGCTCACCCGCAAACGAACGAAAACGGCCTAAGGCTTGTCGACTTCGCCGCCTCCAAGAACATGGCCATACGTAGTACCTTCTTCCAGCATAACCTCTACCATCGGTACACCTGGAGATCACCCAACCAGACAGAATCACAAATCGACCACGTTCTGATAGATGGTCGGCACTTTTCAGACATTATCGACGTCAGAACCTATCCGGGCGCTAACATTGATTCGGATCACTACCTAGTGATGGTAAGGATACGTCAAAAACTATGTTGTGAACAACATACGATACCGCCGCCCGCCACGGTATAATCTAGCGCGACTGAAGCAACCAGAGGTCGCCGAAAACTACGCGTTATCTCTCGAAACCGCGCTGCCGGAAGAGGGAGAGCTGGATGAAGCCCCTCTTGAAGACTGTTGGAATGCCGTGAAAACAGCCATTAACAGCGTAGCGGAGAACGTCCTAGGCAGTGTGGCACCGAATCGACGTAACGAATGGTTTGACGAGGAATGCCAGCGGATATTGGAAGAGAAGAACGCAGCGCGGGTACAAATGCGGCGTAGAGCCACCCGTCAGAATGTGGAGCGATACAAACAGAAGCGGAGGCAGCAAACACGACTCTTCAAGGAAAAGAAGCGCCACCAAGAGGAGAAGGAGTGCGAAGAACTCGAACAGCTGTACCGGTTTCACGACACACGGAAGTTCTATCAGAAACTCAACGGATCTCGCAAAGGCTTCGTGCCGCGGGCCGAAATGTGCAGAGATAAAGATGGAGGTATCTTGACTGATGACCGTGCGGGGATCGAAAGGTGGAAGCAGCACTACGATGAACACCTGAATGGCGTGCAGGCGAAAGACCATGATAGCGGAGGAAGTGACCACATTGGTGCAGCAAGCGACGAAGATGTGCCACCCCCATCGATAAGGGAAGTTAAAGAAGCCATCCAGCGGCTGAAGAACAACAAAGCAGCGGGAAAGGATGGCATTGGAGCGGAACTTATTAAAATGGGCCCGGACAAGTTGGCCGGCTGTCTGCATCAATTGATTGTCAAGATTTGGGATACGGAACGACTACCGGAGTGGAAAGACGGGGTTATCTGCTCTATCTACAAGAAAGGTGATAACCCAGATAACACAAAATCGTAATAGAAAGTTCACATTAAATCGTTTTCACGTCAAATTTACATTGGAATTGTATAATGATTAGAGTATGTCAAATCGAAATGAACAATAAGTTGCTTTGCAGTCGTGCGTGTCTTCATATACAATTCATGGCTGTGAATTATAAAGCAGTATAGACGATTGCAATATTTGATTATATCTTAATCATATATTCAGAAGTATTTAGTTGCGTGTTATAAAAACTACGCAAAATAGAATTACATATAGCTGTCAAAATTTTCGCACGTATATCGCCTCCACTTTCGTACATATATGTTCTTATATGACGTGAAATATAACTTTTTCGTTCAGATATGATTTCGTATATCTCAGTTGCAATCGAGATATGCAAACCAAATGGTTTACTGGGAAGCTGGATTGTGAGAACTACCGAGCCATCACTATCCTGATTGCCGCCTACAAAGTGCTGTCCCAAGTCCTCTTTCATCGACTATCGCCAATAGCCAATAGATTTGTGGGAAGTTACCAGGCCGGCTTCATGGAGGGTCGGTCTACAACAGACCAAATCTTCACCCTGCGGCAGATCCTCCAGAAGTACCGCGAATTCCGAGTCCCCACGCACCACCTGTTAATCGATTTCAAAGCCGCATATGATAGCGTAAACCGACAAGAGCTATGGAAAATTTTGGACGAAAACGGCTTTCCGGGTAAGCTTACTAGACTTATCATGGCTACGATGGATGGGATCCAGTGCTGTGTGAGAATCTCGGGTGGATTGTCGGACCCATTCGAATCTCGCAGGGGACTTCGACAAGGAGATGGTCTTTCCTGCCTGCTATTCAACATTGCGCTTGAAGGTGTTATAAGGTGAGCGGCGATCGAAATGCGGGGCACGATTTTCAATAAATCCAGTCAATTTATCTGCTTTGCTGACGACGGGGATGCTGTCGGCAGAACATTTGAGGCAATGGAAGATCAGTACATCAGACTGAAACGCGAAGCAGAGATTTTTTTTTTTTTTTTTTTTTTTTTTCTCTCTTTATTATCGAGATTTTTGCAGAGAAGATTGGATTGCAGATAAATACGTCTAAAACGAAGTATATGCTGGCGGGCGGGACCGAGCGCGACAGGGCTCGCTTGGGCAGCACCGTGGTAATCGACGGGGATGAGTTCGAGGTAGTCGACGAGTTCGTATACCTTGGCTCGCTGGCAACAGAGGACAACAATACCAGCCGTGAGATTAAAAGACGTATTATCAGCGGAAGTCGGGCCTACTACGGACTCCACAAACACTTGCGGTCGAACAATTTGAGCCCCCGTACAAAGTGCACACTGTACAAAACGCTAATTAGACCGGTTGTCCTCTACGGGCACGAAACGTGGACATTGCTAGAAGAGGACCTACGAGCACTCGGAATTTTCGAACGGCGGGTGCTAAGAATCATCTTTGGCGGAGTGCGAGAGAACGGTGTATGGAGGCGAAGAATGAACCACGATACGTTGGGCAGGACATGTTGCTAGAATGCCGGACAACTATCCTGCAAAAATGGTTTTCGCATCAAATCCGGTAGGAACAAGACGAAGAGGGGCACAGCGAGCGAGGTGGCAAGACCAGGTGGAGCGAGATCTGGAGATCAGTTGCCATGGACCGAAACAGATGGAGAAATTATACTGCGCAGGCCTTGTCATAAGACGTTAGGCCAATTAAGTAAGTAAGTTGGACAATTTTCACAACTTAGGGTACCGTCAGAGTGCAAGCGACTCTTCTTGCTGTAGTTAAACGCACAGCCCTTTTTCGTCGGAAGCAGGGCTGCGTATTTAAACTAGTGTGGGCGAAGTCGCAGTCGCTTTTACTCTATGCAAGGCCTTAGGCCCCGTACACAGTAAACGCGACACGACTTCGCTCTCATGTTGCTAAATGCACAGTCCTGCTTCGGGCGAAAAAGGGCTGCGCGTATAACTACAGCAAGAAATGTCGTGTCGCGTCGCATGTCGCTTGCACTCTGGCGGTACCCTAACTGCAGCAAGAAAAGTCGCGTCGCGTCGCAAGTCTGAAAAACTCATTCTGCCTCACGAAAAGATTTCAAAATATTTTTATCGCGCATGAAGGACTGAGGAAGGAAAGCGCAAAGCCGACGTGGAATCAATTATTTTATACTGCACGATACACGTCGCTTTTAGTCCGAAAGCGATCAGTAAACAAATGAATCAACAAACAATTAGTATCAAGCTTGAACAATAGACATAATTAACCAAACTTGTCCGCAGCTCTTTTTATTTTAGCTTTCAATTTCTATTACTGCTGTTTTAATGGCAGGTTTTTGCTCCAGCTATAATGATAGGTATATTTGAGAGTTACTGGTAAACGACTCGAAGCCAACTAGCAATCGCTACTGATTATGATAGATATTATATTCTTTACTTCCCCTGCCTCCAACGCATTCACAAAAAGGATTACGACAAAACTAATCGCTTGAAGTACGCACAGTATACGCACAATTTTGTGGTACGAAAAACAATCAAAAACAAGTCAGAGATGGAGGAAGTATTAACCACATAATTGCGGTTAAACTATAAGCTAACACTGGTTAATCTCTATAATGCGTCGACTGTAAACTAGAACATCTAAGTTACATAATGAGATGAAATATTAGTTTCTGCGATGTCGCCGACGAGCGTTGCTCTGCGCTTGCTGTTGCCCTTGCTGGTTTTGTCCTGCGTAAATATTGTTAAGGAAGTCATCCAAATTGGGTTCACTGCAAGGCATTAAATATAAAATTGCATGGCACCATTCAATCAAAAGAAAACCTACCTTGGTGAAGCATCCTTACGAGCACGACTGCTATCTTTTTCGTGTGACTGACCCTGACCACTTGAATGTTGTTGACTTTGCTGTTGGTTCTGTTGCTGTTGTTGCTGCTGCTGCTGTGATCCACCAAGAACGATCCGATATTGAACAATGTGCGAATTAGGTTGCAAATGAGACAGTGCCCCTTTTTGACAGTTGGCCCATTCAGTAATATCGTACACATTACCTTCCATCATAGCCAGGTACTTCCAACGTAGCCCGAAGAAACTAGTTTCAGCCCAGATATCACCCTGAAAGCAAGTTAAATTGCAAACTGACACAAAAGCGAACATCTAATTTACCTCTCTAGCGGAATGTCGAATCTTACACGAGTTACACTCTCTGGCAGCGTAATGGGGTCGCCCTGTTGACTTGCGAGGGTGTCTGAGACAACAACTACTACATCTGTCAATTACAAACGAAAGAACGTAATTTGGATTTGAGCATTGGAAAAAAAACGCACAAAGTTACATACCGAATAGTATTAGCGGCTTCCGAGATTTTCGTATGCAACTGTGTCAACAGGTCGTTAATTTCGGACCAGGCTTTCTCAGCATTCAAAGCTTCGGCCAAACTTTGATCGTATGCTTTACGGTTCTCTGGTTCGCCGATCAGTTCGAACGATCTCTGCAGCACTTTGAAAGCTTCCTCGGCTCCAGGTTGCTTGTTTTTGTCTGGGTGTACAAGTACGGCAATCTTCTTGTAATGCTTTCGGATCTGCTCTTGTGAACACTCGGGACTAACGCCGAGAATACTGTAAGCATCCTTGCCCTTGCAGTTCAACAGCGAAGACATTGCCTCATCTGCCGTCGATGGTAAACGACCATCTTTGTAGTAGTTTTTGGCGGAGGTGGCTTGCTCATCAGGTGGAGCCGACCGTTTATTTCCACGTCGCCAAAACGCCCATTTCGATTCCTTAGAAAACCTATTGTCGAACGATTTCCATATGCCTTTAAGCCATGTTCCGGGTCGATTCTGTTGCAGCTCCTTTTTGAGGCTTACAGCATGCTGCTGACAATACTGGTATGCAGCTACCAAATAATCCCAACAGAGTCGCAGACTTAAATAAACTACGTCAGTCACCAGAGACCACAACCATAGTAAAACAATAGCAGTGTATTCAATCCACGCATTGACAATTTTCTGAATGATCACGTACTTTTGATTCTTCCGTGGACGTTGTCCCCGCTTACTGCTTGTTTGTTGGTTGATTTTTTCCATCTTGGTACGACCCGCACCCGTGGCCCGACCGCCACGCTTGTATGAGCTACGCAAACTGGTACCGATCTTCTCAATATGAGTATCGTTAAGATTGTTGGTTTTCTTAACATTATACATAAAAGAATTTTGTGGCAACTGCGATTGTGAATCATCTTCGTATTCTACGGAATCTTCGTTCTCATCTTGAACTTCTTCATTAACACTTGATTCACCAACCTGCTCTACACTGGCCGTATCTTTGCCCGACACGTTCTGAACATCCTGAATTGTATATGAGTCATTAAAATTTCGCGCTCGATTCTTCTTGAAAGCCTGACCATTTCCGCCTTTTGATGATTTGGCTGCCCCAGGTTTGTCCGTCCTTTTAGTCGATTTTTCAGTTGCATTGGATAACTTGGAATTTCCGCCAATATTTTCAACGGACTGCTGGGTATTCGTACTTCCACCCGATTGTATTCCCGCTGTCGTTTTTTTGCTACTGATGCCGTTGTTTCGCTCTAACTTTCGAACAAACTTGTCTTCTTGACCATTTGTTGTTGACTGCGACTTCTTGCATTTATTTTGTTTATTAGAGGCAATAGAATTTGCCATCAGCTTTGTGGTTACTGTTGAAGCATTTCCAAAATTATTATTTGTACCAGTTGATGATGGCGTAGCAGTCAAAACAGCCGATTGCGCTACGTTTTTACTTAGCACATCCGAATAGGACATTCGCATCGGCTTAACCTCGGCCACGATCCGTTGCTTTTTGTTGACATTCTGGTTCAGCTTAGCACTGTTGTCATCGTTTAGTTGGTTGTAATTGTTGATATTAGTAGAAGTTGTAGTAGATGAAGCTACGGGTAAAGATGTTGGCTGCGGAAGATTAACAGTCGGAACGGAGGAAGGCATCATTTGGGAAGGTTGATGTACGGGAGAATTTTGCGCGGTCTGTGGTTCGGGTAAAGATTGTTGTTGATGCAATTGTTGAATCGACTGATTAGCTTGCAAAAATGTTTCCTGTGAAGATCGCGGCAAGCCTTCGGCGAGAAGGGATGCACCACCACTACCAAAGGGTGAATACGTTCCGGATATGGTTGGAGCCCAGTTTCCAACCAGTTGGTTGATAAGATTAGTATTGCTAGCCGCATTCTCCGATGGAACTGTTGTTGTGACTGGTGCTGTGGGTTGTTGATGCTGTTGGTGAAACATATACCCAAAAGGCGGCGGAGGTCGCACAAAATTGGTATTGTTTGAAAATAACTCATAGTCGTATTTTCCAGATGGATTGCTCAAGTTAACATCTTCATTGGTTTGATGGTAAACTTTAATGAAATTCCCGAATCCATCGGATAGCACAGTAAAATTGTCCGCATTCGACGGAGGACCGTAATTAAAACTAGAATCAGCGGTCGGCTGAAAATAATTGTTTGAAGTTCCACTAATCGATGATCCACCGGGTGTAACAAACTGCTGCTGTTGTTGCGGTGACATATGATTACGTTGATCCGGAGCCCAAAAGGCTTCATTCTGTTCATTACCGGCGTTTGCCATTGGAGTGTTCGTTGATTCCGTCGGAATAACAAAATAGGCAAAATAGCTACGCACGCACTTATTTCGAGCACACACCGACAGCCATGGCGACCAATACAATCAGCAGTGGTGGTAATTTGATGTGGAACTTTTTCATTCCAACCAGGATTTGCACTTTGTAATAACCTTTTCAGCTCACAACACTTTATCTCATAATGCTTTCAGAATTCGCTTGCTGTAACTATATAATAATTTTTGTTATTCGGCAGAACGTTATTAAATTGAAGATAGTCAGGGATTTGTGCAAAAAAATAAAAATTCAAAGTGCACCACAGTTCCAATTTACTTGGAGAGTTTTCAAGCAGGCAGAAAGTGAACGTCGATGACACACACAAACCTGTCATCTGTCATGTGTTACACGCTCGTGAAATCTAACCCACTTACACAAAAAGTGCTCACTTTTAAAATGAGTTTACCTGCACACACTTAAAAATTATCGCTGGAATCCAGCCAAATTTTGCAGAAATCTATCGACCTTTTCGCGTGCGTAATGGCGGCTAGTGGGTACAACTTTCGGAGAACGTTAGCATGCCTTTGGCAACTTTAATCACGTCGAGTTGATATTAACAGCTTTAATTGTTGTTGTAGAACTTTCAAGCATACGTGCGCGGAGTTCCCAAAAGCAAATAAACATTGTCGAAAACTGTACCCACTAGCCGCCAATCAACAACAACAATCAAAAAACAACTAATTCAAGGCTGGAAATATCAACTTGACGTGAATAAAGTTGCCAAAGCCATCCTAATGTTTTCCGAAAGTTGTATACACTAGCCACCATTACGCATGCGAAAAGGTGGATATAAATGGATTTCTGTCTGTCGGGATGTTCCTTATAGAATCGAAAACTACTGAACCAATCGGCGTGAAAATTTGCATGTAGAGGTTTTTGGGGGCCAGGGAAGGTTCTTATGATAGTTAGAGACCCCTCTCCCCCACTAAGAAGGGGGCTCCCATACAAATAAAACATAAATTTCTGCATAAAGCGGGGTACGCTGCTGAAAAGTAATGGGTAAAAAGATAGGACAAGAAATGCTCAAGAAATCGATTTCTTTTACAATTTCTTAAGCAGACGCACCTCATAAGAAATATTTTTTCACGTCCAGATGGCGCAGGTTTACACGCAAGCGAGTTATACCGTCACTTTTCCGAACGGAATAATATCCGGCACAATTATTATCACAAGAAGAAATGACAGGTGGTTGCTTGCATTGGAGTTGTCAAAATTTCTTCGGTAAATAACGAGATTTTTTCTTGAGCTGTTTTCTTTTCAGCAGCGTATCCCGCTTAACTCGAGAACTAATCAAGCAAATGGAACAAAATTTGGCATGTGGGTGTTTTTGGATACAAGATTTTTTCTATGGTGAATTGAAACCCCTCCCCTCTGTAGAAGGGGAATTACAAGGGGTCGGACACTCAGCACATAGTGCCCCGGCACTGATGCAGCGAGATATCAAAACGGCACACCTCTAAAGCCTTATAAAAATAACATTTATAGGGCTTTACACACCTCCGGTTCAATTTTACATATGAAATGGGAGCACTGCCAGTTGTCAAAATCATCTCGCACGGTTGCCAGATCTATCAGATTTTAACGAATTTAACAAATCTTGCAGTTCGGCACTTTCGGTACAGCATCGGCACAGATCGGTTTGTTTCAAGTCGCCTAACATAAAAACGGCTGTGCCGAGTGACCGACCCCTTGGGGAATTATGACTTTTCTTCCCTTTAAGAGGGGGGGCTCCTATACAAATGAAATATAAATTTCCTCATAACTCGAGAACTAATCAATCAAATGGAAATGGTGGGTGTTTTTGGAGGCAAGAATATTTACAATGATGAATTAGGACCCGTTACCTTTTTAGGAGCGGGGGGGCTCTCATACAAATGAAATACAAATTTTCTCATAACTCCAAGACTAATTAGGCAAATGTAACCAAATTTAGCTTGTGACTGTTTCTGTAGGCATTTTTTTTCAGGGAGGAAATGACCCCTCCCCCCTTCAATCGACTTTTTCGCGTGCGTAATGGCGGCTAGTGGGTGCAACTTTCGGAGAAGGTTAGCATGCCTTTGGCAACTTCGACTTTTTTGACAACTCGAGAACTAATCAACTAAATCGAACCAAATTTGGCCTGTGGGGGGTTTTGGAGGTAGGATTCTTTTTTTACGGTGGTTTGAGACCCCGCACCACGGGGCGAATCACTTCCAATTTAATAAATACATTAAATATATTTATGCATATTAACATACTTTTACCCGGGTGCTAAATATATTTACCGGTATTGATGAATATTTTACGAAAGTTTCCACCTTTTCAATACGATCTTGAGCTGTCAAGTCCCCATCATACACTCAACCAAAAGACCACATATATCTTATGTGTAAATGCACATACTTTTGAAAAATTAGCGTTCATATTTGTTTTATATCCATCATATAATATTTAGATGGAAAAATGTTAGGATTCAAATGGAGAACATATACATTTTACATACCTTTCCATAATTTTCAAATGCCATTCAGATAACTGTCATGTGATTGTCAGGTGTGCAAGATAAACAGGTGATGCAACGTAATTTTCATATGCCGTTTACATAGCTTTCACATGACTGTCAGATATGTAAAATAAATAGGTGATGTAACGCAATTTTCATGTGCCAATCACATAGCTATTACTTGGAAGTCAGGTATGCAAAATATATGATGTAATGTAATTTTTATGTGCCATTCACATAGCTGTCACATGACTGTCAAGTATGCAAAATAAATAAATGACGTAAACTAATTTTCATTTACCGATCATATAGCTGTCACGTGATAATCAGATATCCAAAATAAATAGGTGACGCTACGTAATTTTTATGTGCCAATCACATAGTTGTCACATGATAATCAGATATGCAAAAAGGTGATTCAACGTAATTTTTATGTGTCTTGAACATAGTTGTCACGTGACTGACTGATGTGCAAAACAAACAGCAGCATGGCGTCAAAGGAGAGTAAGGCAAACGAATTGCTTTTGAATTTAGGCTCAGGCAATTCCCCGCAAGTGTTTAGAGGTAAATATAAATTGTAATTCACATAAGGATTGAAATAAATAAATCAACTCTGACAATTTCAGGACTTTGTTTGAATCATCGCAAAATATTTATTTAGGTGGGAAGTAATGCTGCAGACATCTGAGGGTCGGATAGCAATGAATGAATTGCAAACCTACGACGATTGCAGCCAACACAACGACTGTAAGCCAAACAATTCTGTATCTCAAACAATTAAAGCATATTATGTTACATTATTTCAGGAATAGTGTTGCTTTTTCTAAGTACCGCGTAGCCACACCAACATTCACTTAAAACCACCATTGTCTTTGCTGAGTATCGGGTTTAAACTCAGGCAGACATTCAGGCCATCTACGAGGAAAATGCATCAGAACTAAATTTTCTATAGCAAATATATGAAGTAGGTATATTAAGCTTGTGTCTAGAATAGAAGTTTTAAATAAATTTTAGATCGTCGGAAATATCTGGTTATTTTTATATTGTCCGCCAAATAAACCTCGAAATAAACTATTAATATTAATTATGAAAGTGACCATTTCGCATGAGGCACATAAGATGTATGTGACTTTCAAGCAGAAGTTAAATCAAGTTCACATACAAGGTGCCTGAATTTCACGTAACTTATATGTGCACCCAACTATCATATCAATGTGAATATTTACGTGACGAACACATGATATTTAGGTGAAAAGTATTATGGAAAATATTTATATGGTTTTGCACTTGAAACGTAAGTGATTATTTTTTTGAGTGTAACAGTATGTGGCAAGAGTTGTCATGATGAGGTGGTCACATTTAAAATAGTAAAAATATTTATCAATATTTATCACATATTGAATAAACAAAACAAAACAAAAGGGCGAATGTCGCAAGCGTAAACAAACCGAGTGAGGGTTGATTTTCCTATGCTGGTCCAGCAAAAAATAACTCTTACCCGTTTTGTTTACATTTGCGACATTCGCCCTTTTGTTAATTCTATCTAGAATTTGGACACTTGCATTTGATTTTGCTGTAAGTGTCCAAATTATGTACAGCTGCTGAGGGAGTCCAAAATACGTTGGTTACCACCCCATCGACATCTCTATATCGAGCTGCAGTGAACGTCAGCGACAGCATGTCCGGGGCTCAAAATTTGACAGCGGGCCCAAATCAGACTGCTGGCAGTTGAGTGAAACGCAGTGCTGATATGCTATCTCATTTTCGCACACACGAGATGTTGGCTGCGAAAACATGGTTGCATGCCGATGGGGTGTTGGTTACCCTATATATAAGTACACCGAAAAAACTATACACGTCAAGGGGTCGGTCACTCGGCACAGCCGTTTTTATGTTAGGCGACTTGAAACAAGCCGAACTGTGCCGGTGCTGTACCGAAAGTGCCGACCCAAGCAACCAAAAGTTCGAATATTACTTGACACGCGAACTCGAAAGTTCATAATTAGTTCAGATTCAGTTCCGTGGAACTTTCACGCTGATTAGTAGTGTATATCAAGTATATGTGGAACTAAATGCTTTAAGAAGTGCTGCGAGTACTTCATAGATACTTCAAAGCTATTAGGATGCTACATGAAATTCTGAAGTAACTTTAGTTGCTAACAAGTTCTGCGTGTTGCTTTTTTGTTTATATTTCTGGTGATCAAACCAGCAGAACCTGAAACTATTGGAGATTAATTTTTATTTCACTTGAATAAATTTAATCCTCGCACATTTCTAATTACAAATATAAATTAGAATGTAATGCTCTTCATTATTGTGTTGTGTAGCATATGCTGTCGGTATCTCACTACTACAGTTAATTGCCTGGTTCCAAACTTTATGTTCTATAATTAACTCGCGCTGCATAAAGCTGCTGCAAGTTCCAAATCAAACTTTTACTTAACAACTCATTGGCAAAATTCACATCGCTTGTATACGACAAAGGTGACGCAGTGGATCGGTATAGGTTTACAACGCGGAGCACCCGGGTTCAAACCCAACAGCAGGCAAATGCAACGAATATAGAAGTTAGGTAGAAGTATAAAAATAGAACATAGAAGTGCTGCTAAATTTGTTTTTTCTTAGTTTTTGACAGTTTATTTCGAAGCTGCTTAGCGTTCTATGCAGTGAACCCAAGACAGCTTGAAAGTTCGGTTAATTACTTAAAAGTGACGCTGCTTAGCAAGTTATAGATTGATATACATAAAGCTGTTTAACCCTTGTTAGACGCCATTATTCGAACTCTTGGTTACTTGGGGAACTGCAAGATTTGTTAAATTTGTTATAATCTGATAGTTCTGGCAACCGTGCGAGATGATTTTGACAACTGGCCGTGCTCCCATTTCATATGTAAAATTGAACCAGATGTGTGTAAAGCCCAATAAATGTTATTTTTATAAGGCTTTACAGGTGTGCCGGTTGGTATCTCTGAAGTGCCGCGGCATAATGTGCTGAGTGTCCGACCCCTTGATACACGTGCGTTCAATGTGCAGAACACATACCCAGTAAACCATTTGGTTTGAATATCTCGATTGCAACTGAGATATACGAAATCATATCTGAACGAAAAAGTTATATTTCACGCCATATAAGAACATATATATACCAAAGTGGAGGCGATATACGTGCGAAAATTTTGACAATTATTTGTAATTCTATTTTGCGTAGTTTTTATAACATGCAACTAAATACTCCTGAATATATGATTAAGATATAATCAAATATTGCAATCGTCTATACTGCTTTATAATTCACCGTCATGAATTGTATATGAAGACACGCACGACTGCAAAACAATTTATTGTTCACTTCGATTTAACATACTCTAATCATTATACAATTCCAATGTGAAATTGACATTAAAACGATTTAATGTAAAGTTTCTATTACGATTTTGTGTTATCTGGGTAGATATTCTCCTGGTGCTAATCACTACAGTTTCATAAGAATAACACATGAATCATATTCAATGGTAAAACCCAACCCATCGACATCTCTATAACGAGCTGCAGTGAACGTCAGCGACAGCATGTCCTGGGCTCAAAATTTGACAGCGGGCCCAAATCGACTGCTGGCAGTTGAGTGCAACGCACTGCTGACATGCTATCTCATTTTCGCACACACGAGATGTTGGCAGCGAAAACATGGTTACCTGCCGATGGGGTGGTAAAACCACAGACAAACAGACGAGACACTCGCGTTAATTCCATCGTCCGATCAAAAACCACTCATTTTTCAAAAAAGCATGTTTCGCAACATGACCACACCGCGGCGCGCGAGTGTTACTTCGAGTTTTCCGTATAAAACCATACAAATGTAAAAGCCCTACAGCATAAAACCCTGCAGGCTACTCCGCGACATGCGTAACAGAGGGTGCTAGTGTGCAACCAAAAAGTGTAGGACGATGGTTTTTAAAGGATTTTCTTCTATGTGTCATGTCAGTTCGTCAGTGGTGAAACCATGGGTAAAACACTTTCAGATGACCTGATATTCACATCAGCTCATCGTGAAAGCCACGTGAATTTCAAATACAATGACATTTCATAAGAGTTATCCTTTGATTAAACGTGTAAAACCAGTGAAATATTTATAAAAACTTACACTTTAATTTCATGTGGATTGCAACAGGATACGATCTAATGGTAAAACACGTGGATTCGCAGTGCGAAAGCAGTGACTACCATGTTGATTGAAGGTTTGTTGGAAAAACATGGTGTTTCCCATATGAAATATTTCATTTCACGTTAAATTGAAGGGAAACACTTTTGATACCCGAATGATTGACATATGAAACAAGATTACACTCAACCCCCGCTAATATGAAAAACAGCTCGTTCAGATTGGGCGAGTTCATTTTTAATCTGAATATTCTGAATATCTGAGTAACTCTATTCATTTTCACATACGCGCAAGACGCACACCCTATGCACTTGTTGTTTTGATTTGACGAAAACAAACGTTTTGAAAACATTTCAAACATGCGCGAATTCTAAACGTTCGGTTTATAGAAGACGAAATTGGCTCGCAGTTTCGACTAAAATGGTCTATTTTGAGTGCTGGAGAGAGGTAAGCTGCATATGAGCTATACTGCCCCTCTTCGCATAACAGTCCCATGGCGATTTTTGGTGATTTTGAGTTTATTGCGAATATTAGTTTGATTTTGTCTGTACTTTAAGAAAAACTTATAAAATAGTAGGCTTTGTTCGCGAAGAATAGAAAAACAAAACCCACTTGTGTTGTCCCATTTCAAAAATATTCGCATAACAGTCACATACATTTCTGCCCCTTATTAAATCGAAATAATGCCTCATAAATGCATTATATTCAATAAACTGACCATATTGTTTCTAGATATACTTATTTTGTATTATTAAATAGGGAATATAACAACTCCCAAGTAACACTTGCAACATGTTTTTTAGAAAAATATTCAGAAAACAGTTGCATTTAAATTATAAATAAGTTTCATGGAAAACAAGATGTTATAAAAATGTTTTATTTCTAACGCCGATGTTTTCAGCCAGAATGACAGGTTAAAGTTGCATTTCGGTTGTAAAGCTAAGTTTTTATTGAACATTTACAACTGAGTATTCGCGACTACGAAAGTAAAAGAGATTTCTAAGTCTGTTCGCACTCACACGAAACCCCATGCCGAATTGTCAAAACTTACGTGAAAACAAAAGCAAAAATACTTCCTTCTCTTTTTTTCTCACACAAAAATCAAACCAATATCAGCAACTTCGTAGTGGCGAATTGCCGGCATTGAACAGCGGCGAAGCGATGACAATGAGTACAGCACAGATCCATAACTTTGACACATTTTCGCAACATTGCAATATTTTATTGAGCCTAAATGCTCCAATTTATGAGTATTCTGGGTATTTTTTGAGCGCAATTTAAGTTCTTTCACAAATAAAAATTAACTGTGAATCAGTTGTAAGTTAACGCGAAACAAAATGCATACAGTAAAGCTTTTTATTGGTTTCGAATTTTTCGGTTATCGGTGTGCTCATTTGAACGCAATCTTGTATAAACATGGCCGATGACTGCGCCAAAATATAATGTAATAGATCATTATTTTTGTGTCGTAGAATGATTTTATATATACAAGGGACATATAACATAATTAAAATAAAATATCCCACCAGTTTTCAAAGAGATTAGCATGTTTTGTGAGATTGTCAAAAAATGATATTTATTTCGATTCCACTCAACTTTTGCTTATAAAAGTAAATCTTGAGCGCATCAATTTTTCGGAAGTAGCATGGCAAAGTTCACGATAAATTTAAAATTGCACTTTAGTTTGGGTTATTTGAAGGCTATACAATGTTGCTTTGAGTGATTGATGAATTACCGAAATATAACTTTAGCCATTTTATCTTGCGAAAAATGTCTGTCATTATTTGCTTGTAAATGTAAATATAACTTCAGGGAAATATCAGAAAAAAAAAATTCCTGTCAACAGCGCGATTAAGCTTTTCAGTTGGTAGTACAAAAACCGTGCAACGCATAGGCGTCACTTTGAAATATTTCACAAACATGTTACATTTTAGCTCGTTTCTTGCGCTGTTTCAGTGTTAATCCGGTCGTAATTAAGTATGTGGAAACGAAAGGTTAGCAATTCGATTTGTTTTAAATCCGCTGTCAATTCTTATTTAAAACCAAGTGTGTTACTTGGGCTTTTGCACCTGTACCTGTTATTGTCATTTGCTGATAAAGTCTTATTTTTTGGAACGCATCGTTTGCGACATATTGTTTGCGTTTATATTTGCGTATGTGCTTAAGGATTTTATTTAGTTTCAAATTAGATAATTCATTTATGGCCCTTTTATCGATATTTTTATAGTTAATCAAACATTTTCGATGATTCTGAAAATGATCAATTTGGTCACTCTTGCTCCGATAACTATAATCGTTAGATTTTTAAGCGAGACAACAGTTTTTGAAACCCTTAGGGTACCGCCAGACTAAACGCGACACGACTTCGCTCACATTCGTTTAAATACGCAGCACTTTTTCGCCGGAAGCAGGGTTGCGTATTTAAGCGAATGTGAGCGAAGTCGTGTCGCGTTGCTGTCACGTTTACTCTATACGGGGCCTTACTTTTCCATTTCATATTTAATTCGTTTCAGTTATTTTACTACATTTTTAGTGAAAATTATCACCAGTTTCTTAATAACTGGAACCAATTACAGGTCAGCCCAAATATTGACATATGAACATACACAGGAATGGTCCGTTCTCTTTGACTCAATTTTGATTAATCGAGCATATTGATCGTAGCAAAAAGAATCATTTTTTAAACATTTAAATTTGATAGCTATTCATAGTCAATCAATATTTTATGCATTGTTAATTCATTGCCGACATATCAGATCGCAAGTTAATGGCGGTTTATTATAATTTGGAAAAGGCGGTACACGTTTTGTGATGCGGTTTGCGTAAGCGGCCAATATTGCCCCTATCACCGCTATTACTTGGAATATGGTATAATGTGAACTGAGGGGGTGGGGGTAGAGGCACAGAGAACAGACATTCATCTTGAACCCGCAACGTGTGTAAAAGCTCAGCGGCCATTTTGAAAGTATGTGGTAATGCTCCCGCTACGTGGCGCTCAGAACAGAACAGAATGGGCTTTGCTTGTAAATGTCTGTCATCATATCAAAGCTTTCGTCGTATTTTCACCAAAGCAGAGTTGCTACAGCAACTAACTTATTGTTTACCCAATCCATTGCACTAAAATAAAGGTAAACATTTATCAAAAATAGCAATATTAGACTAATTTAATTTAAATCCTTGATTTTGATTACGAATTTTAAAAATGAATAAGCCATTAGCATACAGGCCGCGATTTTAGCGACCGCCAATGAATCAAAGACAAACGCTCCAACACCGGCGGCCCTCGATGAAGTGGCAAAGGTTTTCTGGTTCTCAAAGATGAAAAGTCCACTGCTAGTACAACCGCTGTGGGGTCATGCTGCGTGTGACGATGAAATGGTATACAGCACTCGTTCGCTAATTGCACGAATGAGGCGATGCGATTAGCGAATTTCGTTTTTTAATTGCACGATAGTTGCCAATATTTATTGTAAAACGTGATGCGTTATCACTGTGAAGAACTCTTCACATGCATTCACACGTACGCTAAATTTTGGGAAGAACATCTAAATTTTTACAAGCGAACTAAAAGCTTAATGAATATGTGTTCAATTAGTCAAAGTTTAGTGAAATTTGCATGAATTTGTTTGTAATGTATCTACGTGATGCAGAGATAGAGAGTTTGCATTCGGCAACGCTGCATTTTTGTTTATAGCAACCATCTGGAAAACCACGTGTAGTTTGACAGATAACTGTTTTTTAGTTGCACGATCGTGCAACTAGCGAACGTGCAATTAAAAGACGGTGCAGTTAGAGGACGTGCAATTAGCGCACGAGTGCTGTAATTCAATGCGGAAAAGCGGAAAACACTAAATACGATGCCTATTTGCCATACTTTGAAAAAATTGAGTTGCGATTTGGTTTCTGTTTTCAATGTGTACCGTGTTCAATAAATAACATAAACAAAATCAATCCGTTGCTACAACCGCTGCTAGGTTGCTACAGTAACTAGCATTAGAGTTGCCAGTATTTCTAATATGTAGAATATGATAAGAATGTATAATAACTTTGGCAACGTGGATGTCGGACAACTGGTGCACACTAAGAGAGATGTCGCTAGTGTCTTGTTTAAAAGTTTACACACCATTTGCGTGATATTTTATATGAACATAATTGTCTGTTCTCTGTGGTAGAGGGGAGTTGAGTTGGACGTAACTATCTTTTAGTCTTCAGTTTAGTTCTCTTTAATAAAAGCAGCAAGTAAATCTCGAAAATCATACCATACATTATCGACAGTGTGCCGGTTATGCGAAGATTTTGCTGATTCAATCGAAAATTATTCGCATGTCAGTCCCTTTGCTATTTTGTTAAGATAAACTGATGATAATTGAAAATCTGTAACTAATTTTTGTTTAAAACAATTGAACGTGTTCATTTTAACAAATTTATAGTAAAGGTTCGCTTGAAAATAACCTGTGGGAGCGTAATTAAGTAAAACTGACGAAAAACTTCAATCGCCGTTTTCTACGCTTGCTATTTTTCGCCATGGGACTGTTATGCGAAGAGCGGCAGTATATTGCCTGAGCAAGAGGAAATGCATTAAGATTTTGAAGTAGGACTACTTCTTTGATTTCTATATTGGGGTGCACTTCAGAAAAACGAAAAGGGAACATGTAACGAAAAGTGGTTATGGTTTACACGCTTATAACTCAGTCATCCCTCAATAGATTCTAGAGATATTGGTATCAATCGATTGGAAATTTTTCAAAAAATTCATTTCTACATAGTTTATTACATGTTTCCCTAACAGACATGTAATAATTAAGAAAATATTAGACGAACATTCATTAATTCAATATTTTCATTTTTTTCCCTCCCCAAGTCAATGCTTCCCAAGCACAGATGACAGAAATATATACGAGATGAGCTATGGTTTAAGCTTCCTTTGATTGTATTTAGTTTACGCCTTGTAATAGAATCCGTTCGAAAATTGTTAGGCTTTAGCTGTTGCTGTTTGCTGCTTCTCCGGAATAAGGCATCGAAGACATCCAAATTCACTGAGCGAGACGCCAACAAACCGAAGAAGCCATCGACTCGTCCGCCAGCGAACGATATGGTTTTCGCTGCTATCAATGCCCTGAATAATCAACGGATCTTCGCTGCAAGCCGTCTTCAAGTAAATCGCCGCCAGCCACAATTGTGACGTTTCAAGCTTGGTCACATTCGTGAAAATGGTTTTGAAATTAGGTAGCTGTCGAAAAGGTCGAAAAGCTGGTCCAAACAAAGAGAGCAGGCGCTTCCGATTCGTTCAAGGTTGATAAAACGGACGATAACAAATTAAATTTGCTAACTGCTGTAAAGGCGGCTCCGATTAAAGCTGTACTACTGGAGTAAATATGCGGCTGCCCCCGAACAAAAATCTACTAAGCCAATGGAATCCACAGCAAAGGCACCGAAAGCCGCCAAAAGAAGTCGTTCCAGCGGAGAAGGTGGCACGAAAAAAGCTGCTGCCCAGATGTAAATTTCCTTGATTTGCATTACTAGTATCTGGTAGAAAACAATCAGTTCTTTTAAGAACTACTGAATAAGTGTACGAAGCAGTTAAATTGATTTTTCTCACATTTTTCCTCAATTTAAAATGAACATGACAAATTGGAAGTTTATCAAGTATGAACGTACGAGCCCGCCAGTAATGTTTAAACTATATTACATGGCAAAATCCTCTGAAAAGCAAACTGCGCCACTTCGTAATTCGAGACGAAGCGTTTAGTGAGAAAATCGAATTGCATCTTCATGTATATATTTGGCCTTAAAAAGGGCTAATTGTTGGATACTTACAGAAACCTGACCAGATACATTTACTATGAGTATTTGTACTTTGGTGACTGTTTCGGTACGTTCCGAGACGGCGCGCGCATGGCAAACTCACCCGGCAGCCAGCCACACTCACTATAACTTGATATTATGCTTGACTGAGCCGTAGTCAACAAACGAAAGAAAATAGCGTAGCTCTCCTAGCGGCGTGGCTTCTTCTTCTTCCTATCGCTTTTTGCGGCCTTTCCACTGGTTGTCAGTGCCATGACATGAAGACGATGCTTGATCTACAGAAACTGGAAGCTTCAAACAACGTACGGTTTCATATAGTCACGCCTTATTTTCTTCTCTGCCATTCCCTTTTCTACGTGGATCAGCCTTTGTTACAAATTGCTGCCGTTTGCTCTGATATATAACCAACGGTAATCCGAGGAACCACATCATTTTCGCATGGGCATCGGTACCGAGAATAACGATCCAAAGCCAAAAAAAATCGTTCCAAGGAGAATGCGGTCCGAAAAAAGCTGCTGCCAAGCAGTAAATTTCTTCGATTTGTATTATTAATATCTGGTAGAAAACAATCAGTTCTTTTAAGAACTACTGAATAAGTATATGAAGCAGTTGAATTGATTTTTCTCATGAATGATATTCCTCATTTAAAAATGCACATGACAAGTTGGCAGTTTATTTATCCAAGCTTTAACACGTACAGTAATTGGATGTTTAAACGGCATTACGACAAATATTGCGAACTCATGTTAAAAGCATCAGGTTATTGTAACAAATGAACAAACAGATGCAAGCATTCACAGTTTCATTTTGTTTTAATAAGTTGCCTTCTTTCCAGCAACTTTCCCACAACAGATCCATTATGGAGTCGAAAAGACCATTATAGTTTAGCCAAATTATTAAATATAAAAGTTCCACACCAATTTCCAACAGTTTCAATAAAAGCGCTCGTTAATGAGCAGAAAAAGTTATTGAATAATTGTCCTGTACTATAACATACTTACTGAATACAACTGATCATATACCTACCTACATATGCAAAATTATGCCATTTCGTGATTCTTTCTGGAAAGCATGAAACGGAAAAGCCACATTACCTGGCAAAATTCTTTGAAAAGAAAACTGCGCCACTTCGTAATTCGAGACAAAGCGTTTAGTGAGAAAATCGAATTGCATCTTCATTTATATATTAGGCCCTAAAAAGGGCTAATTGTATAGTTACAGAAGCCTGACAAGACATATTTACTATAGGCCGCTATACTTTGGTACCTTCCGAGACGGCGCGCTTGGCAAACTCACCCGGCACAACCACACACAACTGTGAGTGCACGTCTGCCATGCCCGTTGCCGTGCCATCCCTGTCGGCAATAAATGAAAGAAAATAGCGTTGCTCTCCTAGTGGCGTGGCTTCTTCTTCTTTTTCCTATCGCGCTTTGCGGCCTTTCCACTGGTTTTCGGTGGCATGAAGACGATGCTTCATATTAGGTTGCTCTGCAGAAACTGGTAGCTCTTCATTAAGGAACCACCGGACACCGGTTTTGTTCAAACAATGTACGGTTTCGTTGTACGTTGTACCGCCTTTCTTTCGTGTCTATGATTCTCTACCCTACGTTGATCCGCCTTTGTTACAACTTGCTGCCGTTTGCTCTGGTATATAATCAGAAGTAAGCCGGCGAACGGCATCATTTTCGCATTGGCATCGGTACGGTGCCGAACAGACAGCAGAGAGTTGCGATTGTATCTCCCTCACTGGACTCGGCAAGGACAAACTAGTAAAACGCAGCAGCAGCAGCAGCAGCGGATCATTGTTTGGTGTAGAGTGCCCCGAACGCGTTGGTTGCCGGAGCATCGATCTATTATCAGCTATATTAGAACCAAATAGTTGCGGGGAGCGGAAGAGCTTGAATCAATGGAAAATGCTCTGTCCGGTAACCATTGTCACCATTGCCCTGGGAGGTGTTGTTTCAAACATTCAAGCCATTCTGCTGGCCGGAATTTCAACCACATAATTTACCACAACCCGTCCTTTTTAGGACGAACGAATTTGTTTATGAAGAGATGAAAATTTTCTGGTCCAAGCAAAGAACTGGCGCTTCCGGTTCGTTCGCCTTCCAAACTTGCTAGCGAGAAGCAAGATTACTAAGTCAATGAAGACCATAGCAAAGGCATCGAAAACTCTAAAGCCAAAAGAAGTTCTAACGGAGAATCTGGTCCGAAGAAAGCTGCTGCCAAGCAGTAAATTTCTTCGATTCGTATTATTAATAGCTGGTAGAAAACAATCAGTTCTTTTAAGAACTACTGAATAAGTATATGAAGCAGTTGAATTGATTTTGCGAACGGCATCATTTTCGCGTTGTTTGGGTTACGATTTAGTGAGTGAGAGTTACGATTTTATTTCCCTGTCCGGACGCGACAAAGGTGGTAAAACTCGGCAGCAGCCGATTATTGTTTGGTGTAGAGTGCGCTGAACGCGTTGGTACCGGAGCATCGATCTATTATCTGCTATATTAGAATATTTGGTTGCGGGAGCGGAAGAGCTTGAATCAATGGAAAATGCTCTGTCCGGTAACCATTGTCACCATTGCCCTGGGAGGTGTTGTTTCAAACATTCAAGCCATTCTGCTGGCCGGATTTTCAACCACAACCCGTCCTTTTTAGGACGAACAAATTTGTTTATGAAGAGATGAAAATTTTCTGTATACTAAATTTCTTTAATTAAATTTCCAAATGTCGCTGATTCTTTAAATCATGAAGAATTTCTTCTGATTTGATCTATAAAACGTTAAATATGTGGTGACTCGCGGTCTTCTAACTCATGACGTTGCTTTAATTTTATTTTTGCTAAAAATTTTTGCCTTCCCACGCCAATGCTTCCCTAACACGGATGACAGAAATATATAGGAGAAGAGCTATGGATTAAATTCCCTTTGAATCAAAGGGATCAAAGTTTGATTGTATTTAATTTACGCTCTATAGAATCCGCTCGAAAATCGTTGAGCTTCAGCTGTTGCTACTTCCCCGGAATAAGGCAACGAAGACATCCAAATTCACTAAGCGAGACGCCAATAAACCGAAGAGTCAACGGATCTTCGTTGCAAGCCGTCTAGAAGTATATCGCCGCCAGCTACAATTGTGACGTTTCAAAGTTGGACACATTCGTGAAAAAGGCTTTGAAGTTAGTTTTCAACAAGAGAAAGCTGGTCCAAACAAAGAACTGGCGCTTCCGGTTCGTTCGCCTTCCAAACTTGCTAGCGAGAAGCAAGATTACTAAGTCAATGAAGACCATAGCAAAGGCATCGAAAACTCCAAAGCCAAAACAAGTTCTAACGGAGAATGCGGTCCGAAAAAAGCTGCTGCCAAGCAGTAAATTTCTTCGATTCGTATTACTAACAGCTGGTAAAAAACAATCAGTTCTTTTAAGAACTACTGAATAAGTATATGAAGCAGTTGAATTGATTTTGCGAACGGCATCATTTTCGCGTTGTTTGAGTTACAAATAATAATGAGAGTTACGATTTTATCTCCCTTTCTGGACACGGCAAAGGTGGTAAAACTCGGCAGCAGCCGGTTATTGTTTGGTGTGGAGTGTAAATTACGCCGACCGTGTTGGATTCGAAACATCGATCTATTATTGTCAATTGCAAGGAAAATTGTCCAATCAATAAGTGTGCAATCGCTCATAAAAATGCTATTTTAGCTTAAATCGTTTCGGTTTCTTCGGCGCACTTATTGCTTGGAAGATAACGAAAAAGTGCGCCGAAGATTCCGAAACGATTTAATGCAAAATAGCACTTTTATGAGCGATATCGCACTTTGGATGGTACAATTTTACTTGCAATTGACAATAAGCTGCTATAATAGAATATTAAATAAGCTAGAAAACCCAAATTTTGGTCGCGGAAGCAGAACGGCTTAAATTGGTGGGAAATGCTCTGTGTTACGATTGGGAGACGAATTGCTCTACATTCGTAGTCCTACTTCAAGCCTGCGCCCGTGCCACTAGGCATGGACCCTTATACTTTTTTGCTTTTTTTTAATTTACCGGTCAACTTTAACGTCAATTGTGTGTGACGCTTGATCGGTTTTTAATGTGAACGCATTCATACCACCGGGGTACAGATTAAAAATGTTCAGATTAAAGAAGGTCATACCAACGGGGGTACACGGTATCAATATTTGCACGTTGAAATTCATGTGTAAGATCTTTTGGTAACGCCGTGTCTATTTTTATCAGTGTAACTATAGTTTTCCGTTTTGCAAACATTTTCTTGTCCTCTGTTTTGCTTTCTTCCATCGCTATTATCATCGTAGAGGTAAACAGACGAAATGTGAATGAGAGTGAGCTGAGAGAGCAAACTTTCAGTGTCAGCCCTGTCAGCCCGCTTGCTCATTTCGTTTCGTGTTGTGCCTTGTTTGCTTGTGTGACTGTCATCCCAGCAGGAGGTAGTTATCAGTTTTAGTTCGAGCAAAAGCCATAACTATGAGTGTTAAACTGCAGTAGCTTTTCCATCTTATCACTTATACAAAGCACGTCTCGTTATCACTTTGCATGCAGCTTATCGCTCATTAGTCTGGTCGTTTACCTAGTTTGGTCAAAACAAAGCAAACTTTCGACATACTTCATAGGCAGCCATTACGGTTTGGTGCATTGAGATTCACGTTATACGGGCATACGAGTTGCATAGATTACATAAAATCAACAATTTATTATTGTTTCTGGCCTCTCAATTGTGTTTACAATTTATTATGAAGCAGTTTGAGCATCTGGTGAATACTATTAGAAATATTTAATTGTTGATATTTGTGAATCATCGAACTGAACCGACTGAGCTCGATTTATTCTGAGCAAACATGAAACGATAAACGAAACAAAACTACTGCCCTTCTGCTGCGCTCGGCGCATCCTACCTGGATTTCTGTTTTCTGTGCAGTTTTTTTGTTTTCTATTCGCTTTGAAGTGAGATAGAAACATACCGAAGAATAGTTGCATTTACCTACCGCTCGGTTCGCTTTACCTTCTGAGTAAACCGGACCGCATTTCATTAGTCGACCAACCGTGTAGTTTGTAGGATGTTGATCTCTGGGTGCTACGGTAGTAAGTTGCTGCTAGCAGTGCTAAACATTTTGATACTGCTACAGATTACTCCTGTTCAATCTCAGCAGGAGGACTCTGAAGGAAGGCTGATATTCGCGCATGTGGTAAGGCTTAGTTTAGGGTCAGAAAAAGTAAGTAAAAATGTGCTAAATTAAAGTTTTCTTTTTTAAGCTATTTCGTCATGGTGATCGCACTCCAATAGATCCCTATCCAAATGATCCCTGGAAAGACCCGAAGCACTGGACTGCCGGATGGGGACAATTAACTAATGTAAGTACCTTGTATCATCGTTTTTTCACTCTGTAACTCTATAATCAGTCAAGTGCATTGCTTCATTTGTGATTGATGAGAAAGCGTTATTCAGCGATTTAGTAATGTAACAATCTGATACATAAACAAGTTTAAGGGTTGCCAAATGACCGGTTTTTGGCCGGCCCGGCCTGTTTTTTTATCCCCAAGGCCGGTGGCCGATCAATCTGGCAAGAAGTCCGGTTTTTCGACAGAACTACATAGCCGAAACCTTACGTGTTGATATTTTTGTTAAATAGTCAATTTGATTTTCAGTAGATTTTTTTTAAGTAATTCTTTCCGATCATTTCTATATATATATGGGTATTTTAAGTCCATGTTGACTATACCTTCATGATGGAGTTTAGTTATCTAACATTCCTTTAGGAGTCTTGGAAGATAAAATTCTATGCTCAGAGAAATGACAGAATTCTCCTAAAACTACGAGGTATCAAATTTAAAAAATATAGTTCAACGCTTCATGTCGATTTCATACCATATGAGCACTTAAATAGTACGCATTTTTCATGAATAGGTAGTGAACTGATGATCGAAATTGATTTGTAGATGAAATGATAACGTTTGAAACTCCAATTCAGTCGTGGACTATTTTTATAAAAATCTAAAAGATTAAAATTCAACTCAAAATTAACTTTTTTAATATGGTTTTAATTGCGAAAACAAGAATTTGCAAACTTTTCTTTAGAGGTCAGTATTGGCCGGGTTTTAAAGATTTTTAGACTTGGCAATCCCAAATTTACCTAGGTATTGAAATTCAATGTTTGGTTCCATTTTGCAATATAATTTATATAATATATTACTAATCCCTTTAATCAATAAAAAAATATTACTAACACTGCTCGTGTAGCCGTTACACGCCGAATATGTATATCGTTTTATACTCGAAGCTTTAACAAAATAATGAATGAAAGTTTCATAAATAATTAAAAAAGAAGTGTTTTTTGTGTGCATTTTTCCGCAATTATCTTCACGCAACTAACTAAAACATTTCACTCGCAGGCCGGCAAGCATCGCCATCTAGAACTGGGACGATGGTTACGGAGCCGTTACCGCAGTCTTCTACAAGGAACATACACTAACAACGATATCTACGTCCGCTCCACCGATGTCGATCGTACACTAATGAGTGCCGAATCAAACCTGGCTGGCCTGTACCCACCTAATGGATCCGATATCTGGGACTCCGATATTCAGTGGCAACCAATTCCAATCCACACGACTCCCGAATCACTGGACGAAGTGCTTGCAGCGAAAAAAAAGTGCCCGGCGTATGACTATGCGCTTCGAAAATTCAAGGAATCTGAAACATTCCAGCAGTACAATAAATCGCTGGAACAGATTTATCAGTACATCGCTATTCACTCAGGAAAAAAAATTGACTCGCCAACCGCGGTGCAAAATATTTACAGCTGTTTACATATAGAAGAACTTAATAACTTTACACTGCCAAACTGGACAAAGCAAGTCTACCCGGAGCCGATTCGTTCCATTTCCGCTCGGTCATTTGCCACCAAAACTTCCACACCGCAGCTGGCACGTCTCAAAGCCGGTCCAATAGTGAAAGAAATTTTTCAGCGCTTTAAAGACAAAGTCAACAAACGATTGAAACCCAATCGTTCTCTCTGGATTTACAGCGCTCACGATACAACCGTATCCAATCTTTTGAATACGTTACAGTTGTTCGAACTGCACAATCCTCCGTTCGCAGCCTGTGTTATGCTAGAACTTCGTCAAGCTAACGAATCCGATGAGGCGTACGTTTCTATCTATTATAAGAACACAACCGCTGAACCTCAAGCTTTGAAAATTCCAAACTGTGGTACCCGCTGTCCCCTTAGCCGTTTGTATGAAGTCTACAGCGACATTTTACCCGATAACTGGCAACATGAATGTCAAGTTCCTTTCCTCTCGCTAACCTATGTCGAGGCGGACATGCAATCCTCGATCAGTCTGATTGGTATCATGTTCCTCGCAACGGTGGCCATCTTGTTGGTGCTGTTGGGGCTGATGGCCTACCGGAAGCGTCGTGGTGGCTACCACAACGATAAATGGTACCTCCGAATTGACGGATAATGACGGTGGAAAGACGACGCTGCACGCACTCTGGGCCGCAGAATGCTGCTCGAGACAGCCGTCGTGGTAGACGAAATAGAAAACAGCGCAGAGGTGGATGTTTAAAACTTACATCGGAGTCGAGATTATTGAATGTATTTCTGCTAACATACCTTCCTCCACAACTTTAACCTGGTCTCGATGCAACAACTGGTTTGTTATAGACTATTATTAATGTGCAAACTTTATTCTCTATTAAGTAAATAAAGTATATACATATAAGTAAATGTTGCCGTATTCCGGACTTTATCAAATTGTTGCTCGTAAGAAGAAACCTGTAAGATTTTAAAATAAATGAAACCATAAGTATTTTATAATAAACCATGTCTAATTTATTGGTTGTACTGTCCCTGGTTCTACTGTATGTATTTGCTCGATTACATCAATTAATCGGTGAAGCTAGGCTTCAATTGCTAAGAGGGATTGGTAAGAATACGCTTGGCTGTTGCAGAAACTTTGGTAAACGAAGCATTGTTAGAAAAGAACATTTAGTAACTATTGGCGTGCATTGAGTACAATTTTTCCTGAGAAGGAAAAAGTAACAACCAGAACAAAGCAAACTAAACAGGTATTTATAACTTCCAAAGTCCCAAACCAGGATAAATAGGGCATTCTAAAGTTCTACACACCCTGCCGTAAACCATTCGGAATTCGTTTCGAATCAAGAGCTACTTGCCAAGTGTCACTGATCAATTAGCAAGCAAAAGTCACGATTAAGCGTGTAATGTCCTCGCTAATGCGGAAATACATGGCATTTGCCGAGCCGGGTTATTATCTAATTGTGTTTTACACTGCGCGACCAACCAGCGCTGTTTGTCACGGTTCCAATATTCGTGAAATCGGTTCCAAAACTATTTAATGTTCGCTAACAAGATTAGGTATGTGGATGGCAAAGCAAATAAATGTACTGACCAAACCGGCAGGAGTCTATTTTTCGTTAGCTGCCGCCAAATAAAGTTATCGTAAGTTGAAACTATGGCTTGTACTGTTTTTTTCTATGTAGTGATTTTTTCACTAACAGTTTCCGTACTAACTGAAGAAACTTCTAACATAGCAGACGAGGCCTATGGAAAGTTAATTTTTGCTCATGTGGTATGTATTAGAGTTTAGAAAACGTTGGAAGGGGAAAAGTATTTAAATATTTCGCTAGATCTTTCGTCATGGGAATAGAACACCAATCGTAAGCTACCCGACGGATCCGTACAGGTTTAGGAGCAATTGGACAAATGACTGGGGTCAGCTAACAAATGTAAGTAGATGAAATCGATGATAAGGATGATTTCGGATTTTACAGGTCACACCAGCAGTTAGGGGTACTTTTACTAGTTTGATCTAATAGTGTTTCTTAAATGCTATCCTACTTGTACTTCTATTCTGCGAGACAAGTGACGTGATAGACCAAATGTTAGTCGTGGGGCTACCATTCCCGCTTACTGCGGTCTTATATGAAACGAATCACATGCTGCGAAAGGTACATTTTGCAACACTCACGTGCACGATTATTCAATTCGACTCCACTAATACTATACGAAACGCGAATCGCAACGAATTGAAATCTGCCGTGTCAAGTCACTCGCCTCGCAGAATGAACCTTAATTTGTAACGCGTTTCAAATATGCTATTGCGCAAATGCGCGATGCTTTTGCTATTGGTAATGTCTTGATTTCTAAAGAATACACTCTTTATGCTAGATTGGAAAACATGTTCAACTGGAGCTTGGGCGATGGCTGCGGCAACGCTATCGAAGCCTTCTCAGCAACAACTACGATAAGGCTGAAATATATGTGCAAAGTAGCGAATCGGAGAGGGTTCTGATGAGTGCTCTGGCCAACCTAGCTGGATTATATCCACCTTTGGGATCAGCCGTATGGGAACCAACTATCGCGTGGCAACCAATTCCAGTATATCAAATTCCACGGTCTCAGGATAACCTTATAGCGGCCACAAAAACTTGTCCTCAGTTTAAGATGGAACTAGAACGCTATCTACAGTCTGAAGCATTCCAAAGCTACAACAAATCGTTGGCAGTCATCTACGAATACCTAACAAAACATACGCAACTGAGTTTCGATTCCTTTACTTCCATATACGACTTGTACAATATCTTAGATATCGAAAGCACTAACAATAAGACACTACCAGCTTGGAGTAGAGAAGTCTTCCCCGAACCATTGAGGACCATGTCGGCAAACCTGTTTAGAGTCTACAGCAATACTACTCGCATGGCTCGGCTAAAGATGGGACCTCTCCTAAAAGACATACTGGATCGCTTTCAGCAGAAGATCAACAAAACTCTGCAACCAGACCGAACGATTTGGATGTACTCTGCTCACGATATCACCATCGCTAATCTTTTAAATGGCATGCATATGTTCAAAGTACACAATCCTCCGTTTGCCGCCTGCCTCTTATTTGAACTAAGAGCATCGTCCAGCGGGGTTCCATATGTTTCCATCTACTATCGAGACAGTGCGGCTGAACCAGAACCGCTCTACATTCCACGTTGTGGAAAACATTGCCCCCTACAGAAGTTAATTGAACTCTATCAACATTTACTGCCGAACCATTGGGATCAGGAATGTTTACTTAAAGTGGACACATTTGAGTGGCCTCGTAATTAGGTTCAAATTATTTAGAACCTTTTTAACGGAAAGAATTGAGTATTTTGGTACAAAACTGATATAATGAAAGTAACATACTAATTTGAATTGCAAAGAATAAACAATCTCAAACAAAACTCACCGAATTTGCTCTCAAAATTCCAAATCTTCCTGCTTAATTTCCCTTTTGACAGGTGACTTACGGATACCATGTTTGCCCTTGGCCGGACAAATGTCCGCATTGAGACACTCATTGCAGCGTGGATAAGTAGCGCTGCAGGTAGTCTGACCGAATCCCACAAGCAGCTGATTGACCTCCTCCCACAGTTCAAACGGAAGCCACTGCTCCAGTGCAATTCGAGTCTCTTCCGGTGTTTTTGTTTGCTTTGGTACCCATCGAAGCCAGTTGCAAATGCGATGCACGTGGGTATCCACGCCGATGCCGGTTACAACATTCCAAGCGGAGCGCATGCACAAGTGAGCCATCTTTTTACCAACACCTGGTAATTTGAGTAAGCCTTCGATCGTGTTCGGAATATCTCCATCGTGCTCGTTAACCAGAATCTGTGAAGTCTGTTTGATGTATTTGGCTTTGTTCTATGAGAGAAGAAAATAATTTTTTACTTAAAAAACGTTTAAACTGATATCTACCATCAGCGATATCGATCCACGACCTTATATCGACCGAATAATTAATATAAAAACGAAAGACAGTTGGTTGAGTTTGAGTATTGAATAATGAATACTCAAAGAATATTTTTTAAGCATCTTCAACCAGGTATAAACGACCGGGAAAGATCATTTGTCCTCCTACGCCACTCAACTTCTAGTGGAAGGAGCGTGCTTTGGCCGTTAAGCAATTACTATCATTAACCTTATTTAAAAAAGACCTCATTTAGAGATAACATTGGGTATTTATTATTTTAAAATTTTAATCTGTAATAACTTCGTACAGGATTCAAATTAACAGTATTGATTTCGCAGTTGTGGCTTAATTTCAAGTATTAGGATTTAGTATCGTATCCCTTGCTCATTGCAACTGCCTTTAGTCGTTTTGGAATGCTGTCATATGAGTTTTTTTGTGTATTTGGTGGGAATTTTGTCCCATTCGCCCATCAAGTGCTTTCTACGATCGTTTATGTTAGAAATCTGATGGTTTCTAACTTTTTCGTCGAGATATTCCCATCTGCGTACCAAGTGATTTGTGCTTTGGGTCATTGTCTTGATAAAACTTGAGCCTTTGACTAAATCCCATTTTGTTGGCATTTGGCTTCAAATTTTGCTTTAAAATGTCCAAATAGACATTTTGATCCACTATGCCATCGATGAAGACTAAACTGCCAACACCTTTAGCATAGATCCAACTTCCAACCCCTAACCGTCACTCCACCCCCGCCGTGTTTAACCGTTGCTTTCAAATTTTTACCCTTGTTATACTATGACAAAGGTTTAAAAATTGGTCGAAAAACACGAAGTTGATCCGAGGCCGAGTCACATATACCAATCGATAAGGTTCGACGAATTGAACAATGTCTGTGTGTGTATGTGTGTGTGTGTGAGTGTGTGTGTGTGTGTGTGTGTGTGTGTGTGTATGTGTGTGTGTATGTGTGTATGTGGCGCTTGACTTTAGTCGTCTGTTACTCGGAGATGGCTGAACCGATTCGTTTGCTATTACGCTTATTTGAAAGGTGTTATCACCTTGTAGATCACTATTGAATTGTTTTGCGGTCCGACATTTTGTTTAAAAGTTATAAGCAAAAATGTAAAAATTACGTGACATGGTTTTCTCCGGAACCGCTCAACCGATTTCAACAATTTTAGTATCAAATGAAGGCTCTTGCTACTGCAAATTTTTGTGAAGAGTTTTATCGAAAACAACCCAGCGGTTCAAAAGTTATGCTTAAAAATGTGCTTTTTCAAGGTGTCAATTAGTCGAACGTTTCTCAGAAATGGCCAAACCGATTTATGCGCTATTAGTCTCATTTGATAGGTAATATAGCCTCATAGATCACTATTGATTTATTTTTAGATTGGATGTTTATTTTGGAAGTTATGAGCAGTCGTGTACAGCACAAAATTTACAATTATTCATAACGATTTTAACCAGGTAATTAATCAGATTCAATTATCTTAGCATCAAACGAGAGGCCTTAACGCTGTGAACATATCTGCTAAATCTTATTAGAATTGGCCTTACCAGTCAAAAGTTATTTGAAAAACATTGATGAAATTATTTAAGTAAACTTTACTGATATGAACCAAATAGAAAAAACGCGATCATGTGCGCAAAAATGCTTAATTTTCCAGGTGGTGTGTCTTTGAGAGTTTATTTAAAAAATATGGCGCAACTTTCTACAGTATTAGGGTGACCGTAAATCTACCTATTAGGGTGTTACAAATTTTTGTTTTTTTTGAATGCGTCCAAAAAATTACAGTGTCTCCACAAAAGTTGTAGAACACAGTAAAATAAGCAACTTTGCTGTACATAGTAACTATCTACCTCTTGCTGGTTGCGAAGTGTAACGATTTTTTTTAAAATGCAGCATTGAGATATTGAAAAGCGGCTACATCACAATTTAGATAATCAATTTTTACGCGTAAAAAAAATCAGTCAAAACGATCCTCTAGATACTGAGATACACCCACCGTCGATGAAAACATATGGTTTCCAGGAGAGCGCGTTTAAACTATTGTACAGCACTGCACTTTCCTTCAAGTGATCCCATAGTATTACTGCAAATTCTCAACGAGACCACGTACCGAAAAATACTTTGGGCTCAACATTTCTTAGGGTAAAAGGCTCCTGAACATGCATAACAAACAAGTTTTTCGACTTTCCAGTGAGGGTCCCCCCTTAAATAATAATCCTGCCAAAGAACTTTGCACACGGTTTTTTGATTGATTTCAAATATTTCACACATATAATACGTTTAATACGTTTGAATACGTCCGGGAACGTTCCGGATCGGGGATCAATTTCCGAATTGAACTAAAATAAAACTTGTGACATCTTTTAGTACTCAAAATTGCAAAAGTAGTTCATTTGTCGTCATATAAAGTGTCCAGAATTACATTGGCTACAGCCGGACACGTTCTAGGAACGTTCCGAATACTTCCAGGAAAATGGCTAGTTTCTAACTTAAATCAAACCCCAGAATGCGACCCCCCTATTAACTCAAAATAACAAATTACAAATAAAAGGAAAACATTTTTGGATTGCTTTGAAATATATTTGTATAATATAACCAGTATATTACATGGACATGCGTATGTATTCATGATAACTACCGTAGTGTTATCAAAAAGCTGAGTTATGTTCCGTAGGCGTGTCGAATTGTAACTCAAATAACAAATGAGATGGTATAACAAAGAGTCCTTTCGCCAATAGGTGGATTAAATCGAGTTTTTACATTTAGTGGCTGGCTTTCTCCATACAAAACGGCGACAAACTGAGCCAAAGATGTTCAATTTGGACTCATCTGCAAAAATATCTCATACATATAATATCTCACTGGGAAGATGTTTGGCTCAGATTTCTAACGCCTCCAGACTTGTTTATCAAAAATGAAATATTTAAATATTCATTAACTTTTTTTTATTGGGGCTTTCAACCAGTGGTTGGTTCGCCCCAAAAATAAATGAAATAAATATTTAGCAAACTATAATATATAAAAATTTTATATTATAATATATAATAATATAGTATAATATTTATAATATTGAATATTATTTTTTGCAAACCTTGCCATATTTATGGAGCAATGTATTTATAATTACTTTGCCTGCCCAACGGCTCTCCAATACACATGTACATTGGAAACACGCTAGTCTATTTAATAGAGTACATCGACTTTGGTTCTCTCTCTATTGAAGTATTTGACGTTTCACGCTTTTGCTTTTGTTCGATTTATACCGTGTTTACCCAATTTTCCTAAAAATCTTAAAATATTTTAAAAGTTTTAAAACTACCACCCCCTTTAAGATGAAGCTGATAATTAAAATTCTTAAAGGAGACGAGTATATCATTGAGGTACCCTTTTTTTAATACTTGTTTAAATCATTCTAATACAAGTGATGATCTAAACACTGCGCTATTCCAGGCTATGGAAGATGCCACCGTGCTCGACGTTAAAATTGAACTGGAGAAAAAAAGTTCGGTTCCCGTCGAACACCAAAAGCTACTGTTGGTCGGAAAAACACTGGCAGATGAAAAACCAGTTGCCTCCTACGGTAGCATTAAAGACGGTACCAAGCTGACCCTTGTAATTAAGAAACCCGACTCGCTACGGGAAGCCATGCTGAGACATTTCAAAAAGTACCTCCAGGAAGAACAGTCTCAACGAGTAACTAGTGAGTTTATGAAGGATTTCGACAGTAAAATACAACAGCTCAGTTTGGACGACTTGGAAAAAATTGCAAGTGATATCCTGGCCAAAAAGGGCCAACGGGTGTGATTGTAATAAAAACTAATTTGGTACCTACTAACCTTGTAAAAGCTTACTGGATAAATTAGCTTTTCCAGAACATTGACATCCATTGCTAGTAGATTCTCTGGGGTAAGGCCAAACTTTTGCAACCGCTGCATGCAATCATAGTTGACCTGATCCTTGGTTTGACTGGAAAGCATTAACGAGACCAGCGTATGAAAGCGTCTGCTTTTAGCCGAAAATTTATCGTCATTTTTAAACTGATCGCAACCCATTGTATCAACTGGAGCTAGATTATCACGACGCATTTGCCGTATATTCTCCAAAGTTTGGCGCCAGTTTAGTGGTTCCCATTTGAACCGTTTGCTTTCTTCTGTAACTAGCTCTTTCGAGTTTGATGCTTGTACATTCTTGGGCGTGTTTGGATGGTCGCCAAGCTGATCCAATTCCTCCTTCGGCTCGATTTTTATTTTTGGAAGAGTCACAGACGTTTGGGCATTTTTAAACTTGTTTTCAACTGATTTTGAAATGAGAGTCGTTTTTAAACTTTTAACTGGAAGGGCCTTTTCTGCTTGCTGTTTGGCGAAATTTCTCGTCTTTCTTGGTGAGAAGTAGGGTGATTTGGATTCCTATCAAAATGAAAAGTATTGTAACAATTTTTTAAAATTAAGTTTCAAATTTTGTTATACCATTTTAACCCTTGTTTTCTTCACAAATCGTTTCAAGGGACCAACAATAAACATAACGCTTTTCGCTTTGTTTAGGGAATTTTTTATTTATTCTTTCTGGTCGACTCTGGTCTCTCTGTTTCTCTTCCTCTCTTCTTCCCACCAGTCCAAAGTACTCGAAGAGAAAAGGTATGATATATCCAGCTTTTTGCGAGCCATAATGGCGGACGTGTTCGTGGACGAGTTTTACCGCGAACACGCGGAAAGAAAACGTGCGATGTATTAGAGAAATGTCAAAAATGTTGTTCAAATATTACGAACTATTCCGATCGAAGCCAAATTTCTGATCGGATCCGGGCTTGAACGGTATGTAGAATAGAGAATGTTGCATTTTTAAATAATAAATAAGTAAAAAAATTAATAAATGTTTAAATAATTCTTGAGTCAATGAAAATAATACATTTTTCACCAACGTTTCTCGTATTTCGAGGAGAGATGAATAAGAAAAGCGGTACAGGGATACTTCGATATAAGACAATTTATAATTTCTATAAGTTGTATTATATCGAAACATGGTTTTTTTCAAATTAGCGGTTGCCAGTTTTGCGCTGTGTTATGTGTTTACAGTTTTTGAACAATTTATTATTGTTTGAACTATTAGTTTTTACTATTTTTGGGGTTATTTTGAAATAATGAACATCTTCATGGCGCCGATTTCAGAATGGAAAATCAGCTCTGGTATCGTTACCAGCTATGTCAAAGGAATTTGTTTCGATATAAGACAAAAATAGTCTTATATCGAATTGTCTTGTATCGAGGTTATTTTATAACGCAGCTGTCGTATATCGAGGTATCCCTGTATATGATATGGCGAAAAGTTTTCTAGTTTTCTTCATACAACAAAGCTTTATTTCTATTCAAAAATTGTTACAAACGCCACATATTAAATAATTATTTTTTTTTCGCTTCATCTCCAACGAACGGATCTTGCTTCTCATTCATTAGGGCTAGGGATGATTCAGCAATTTTACTCATCACCTCAGCTAGTTTGTGCTTAGAATAAATGGTGTAAAGTCGTCGTTGTTCCGAGCTGATAACGTCCGCCAACTGCAAACTTTCGTCGAAACGTCCGGACTGAGTAAAAATTTGATGTAGCAGTAGAACCACATCGGGAATGCAGAGTTTTCTCAAATTCTCCAATTGAACTTGTCGGTGGCGCCACTCTTCTTGCAGTTCTTCTATGTTCTTCTCGTGTGTGCTTTCCGGATCGATTAGCCAACCCTTTTCCGGAAAAAGTAGAATGTTGTACAATAAGTCACGAGTCACGGTTGTTTGCTCCTGCAGCTGGCTATGCCAGCGTTCTAGATCCATTCGGTATGACTGTTCACGATGCTCAGAAGCAACCCTTTCGGTGAAATTGCTCGTTTTCACTAACTGAGGCGGTTTTGGTTTCATATTGTAGTAATATTCTACCCAATCGTTGTACCCATCAATTGCTGCCAAGTAGGTCTGATGGCACAGATATTCTTTAATGCAACATTCCTCTCGGTATGGCAGATCATCTTTTGATCCGTAATTATTGATGATCTGCTGGATGGTGTCCACTGGGACAACAGTGAATGCTTTGCGAGCCGCTTCAACGTTCCGTTTGGCAAGGAATGTTCGCACCATGGCATTGGTTTGCCATAGCAACTCACCTCGCTGATCCGGATAAAATATAAGCCACTCCAAAGAAGAGATTTTAGATAGATCGAGCGAAGTAATTTCACCTAAAAAAATTAAAATCAATACCTGGTAATAGATATTTGTGATCACTAATTCCCACCTTCTTGAGGTTTCGCATCTTGCGAATCGTCTTCTCGATTCCGTATTTTCTCTACAGTATAAATCGTAATTGCTGGTACATCCAAACCGAAGTTGTATGCTTCTTCTAGGGCGCGTTTTCTTTGTTGAGTTTCACTGATTGCTTCCAAAAAGTTAGAATACATCAGGAGTTGCAAATCCGCTGGGAGGGCAGCCGTGTAGAACGCGACTAATTGCGCATCACCATGTTTGATTAAACATTCAACGTACCGTTTGATTACCTTATCACCAATATCCTCCTGGCACTGTTTACCAATTTGTCTCATGAACAAAACCAAATGAGCGAGGAAGCGAATCATTTGAGTTGTCAACGAAAAAGAAACGTCTGATAACCAGTTATCGATTTGGCGCATAAGTTCTGGAATGTCATCCAGAACTAGATACTTTTGAATGACCCGATCAACATCACGAGCAGTAGCTTTAATAAGGGCATTTTTGTGGGCATCCAGTTCCTCGAAAATTTGCTCCAGGGACATTTTACTGTTCCAGTATCGCTCAGGCATCGGCAAATAGCTTTTGATACAATGAGACCGAATTTCACTTTCAACTCTAATGTCAATTTGAACCTGAAATATAGCAGTAATGTAAACAAAGAGCTTAAAAAATAATAATTACTTTAAAGCTCACTTTCAAGTAAGCCCACAGAACGTCTGCCCAGCTGTGGTCAGCCAGTACGTTTAACATTGCCTCCAGGTGACCACAGAATGCACCGATCATTGCTCGACCGTATTCATCCACTGTTCGGTTTTCCGCCATCTTCCAGGCAATTTTTTTCCACAAATCTCTGCGAGGGTTTCCTTCGATTGTTTGCTTTAGTCCAGAGGCCATAGCACCGCTCCCCGAACCACCAGTCCAAGGTTCATAATTTGGATCATGATGAAGACGCCAGCCCTCCAGAATTGCAGCGCGCCAAGGTTGACCACAATGCTCGCATAAATTCTGTGCTTCATCAATTCTCCCAAAACGAATCTCTTGAAATATTTGCCGAGATAGCCTTGCTTGATCTTCGACGTCCAAATCGTGCAGAGGACGTTGTTCCCGGGTTGGTGCGTCAGGATCAAAACTTTTTACGATTTCCCGAGAGCTTCCAAAAGCCGTATGACCAATATTCTGAAGCTGGTGCAATGTGTTCTCCCAGGCAATCGTTCTATCTGTAAAGTGTCCTATTTGCATCCTGTTCTGCTCAAGCGCAGTTTGCTCTAGCCAGTCCACAATTAACTGGTACTCCCTCAGATTTGCATTTGCCGCGTACAAATGCTCTACAATTGCTCGTTCACTATTCACTAAAGGCAAGTCGTCAATTTCGATTTCCTCCTTTTGAATCATCAGCCGATCTTTGTACAACGCAAAAAGTAACTTCCAGGTATCTCGTTCGACATTTAACCACGATTCTTCAGCCACTATTTTTCTCTCCTTTCCAATCGCATGCTGAGCGGTAATCTTTACAATCTCATTCAAGGTTTCATCTAATGTTTCGATTAAATCCTCCACCGTATCAAATACCTCAGACTCGCTGGTTCGTCGCTGCAGTACCTCTAAAAATTGACCGAATAGTTGTTCCGTTTTGAATCGCACATTCACACCACTGACACTAAAATGACTGGCGGCCAAACTCAATCGACTTTCGGATTGGTTTTGCTGCCTCTGCTGCTGTAGTAGCGGTTGCGACTGATCCAGCATAAAGCTTCTAATGTCCTGCGGTCCAACCGTGAGGGACATGTCATAATCCAACACTTTAACGGACGATTCATCATCGGCCGTCGCAGCTGGGCCACAACGGTAATCTCGTTCCTTGGCCCTTAACAAGCCGCGCTTAGATCGGACAGTAGACTCGTCCAGCAACAACAGGGAATGTTCCAACTGGCTCATCCTAAGATTTCAGGATTGATTAAAGCGGTAAATACTTAACCTGAAAAAAAACTTAATATTTTCACCTAACTTGACAATTAGACTTGATAAGGATTTAGTACTTGCTTGATTAGTTCCACGAAAAGTGTCTCACTTCTTGTACAGAAAGAGATCTTTTTACAACTTTTAAAGCACCAAAGCACTAAAATTAACTATATTATTAGAAATCCAGGGCGGATATAATGTGATACACCCGATACACCAAAAGACCAACAATCGTTTATTTTTCTTTAACTGCAGATAGAAGAGATGCCAGATTTTTTTTCAAAAATTTGCAATTGCGCAATTCTAAATACAACTACCAAAAGGGCGAATTTCGTAAATGTAAACAAATTGCTTGAGAGCTTGGGCGAGAGAGAGTTTATAAATACACTCAAGTTGCTTTTAACGCGAGAGATACGTCCCGCGTAAATCAAAACCGCGTAAATTCCGAAATTCACGTAAAAAATCCGCGTAAATTCCAAAATTCGCGTAAAAAAACCGCGTAAATTCCGAAATTCGCGTAAAAAGCGACTTCAGTGTAATATTCTTTGCTGGATCTTTGCTTTGATGTCTGGGGATTTCAATGACGCGTGATTGGATGTTCGCTGAGATTTATCATTGTGTTCTGATAAACGCAAAAACCTTGTAAAGAACACAATGATAAACTTTTGTGAACGAATCTTTTGTTTTGAGCATAAAAATTGCTTTCGAAATCCCAGAAATCAATGACGTGTGTTGAACCGGTTGCCGCTTGCCGGTTGAACCTCAAGGAGTAAGGATGGGAAAACTATCAACTACTGATAGTTATCAGTAAGCAATAATATCACTAAGTATCAGTAAGGTTTCGCCATTATTGATGTTTACTTATACAGTTACGTCGTCGTCCCGCTAGAAAAATCAGTTAGATTAAACTTATCGGTCAGTAGTTGCGTAGTTGGTAGAGCCGGGGTGGCTCATACTCTTTCAAGCAGTCGTATCCATTCAACTTGATCTTGTGCCACTCGTCGTCAATTTCCCAGTCGTCTCAGAAGTCACAAATCACTTTCGACTTGGTCAAACCAACTTGCACGACGAGTCCCTCTGTTGCCGATGCCGCTGGGGGTGTTGAAGAGAATTGTTTTCGTCTCACCGTCGTCCGGCATCCTTACGACGTGCCCAGCACACCGTAACTTACCAACTTTCGCCAAATGGTAATCTCTCCAAGTAGTGTAAGTAGCTCGTGATTCATACACCTCCGTCACTCTGTACTTTCAGTTTGTACTCCGCAGTACCATCCGTTCGTCCATAAAGAACTACTGGTCTAATAAGGGTTTTGTATACATTGTCTGCTTCGTATGGCGGCGTATGCTTCTTGCACTGACGAACTGACATGACACTTAGAAGAAAATCCTTTAAAAACCATCGTCCTGCACATTTTGCTTGCACACTAACACCCTCTGTTATGCATGTTGCGGAGTAGCTTGCATTTGCATTTGGGTTTTATGCTGTAGGGCTTTGCACATTTTAATGGTTTGATGGTTTGAATGGTTTTTAATTTCAGAAGAAGGCGGTTTAATTCCCGAAAGATGACGACATGCATTTTTAATTAGCTTGCATATACAAATTCAAGTTATTCGAAATTTAAAATATAGCTTATGACGCCATAGTAAAATAAATATGACGAGATCTATTCCTTTTTAAATTTAAAAATAGGTAATTTTTTGGCTGCATAAAGGTTGATGAGACGTTGATTGAGCGACTGAAAAAGCATTGCAAAACTATTTCTCGTTCTAAAAATAGAATTGACAGCATTGCGCAAATTGGTTATTTTAAAAACACGCAAAAGCCTCTATTAAGCTCCATTGCAGCTTTGAAAGCAGCTACCCAAGTAACAATTTCAGGCTGATCAAACGCTTTTACAGCTGAATTTATTCTACCTGTGGCTGAACCTTTTTTCAGCTCTTAAACAAATAAATTTGATGATTTTATCAAGCTTCGGGCTTGCTAATAGCTGCTTTCGAAGCTGCAATGGAGCTTAATAGTGGCTTTTGCGAGTTTTTAAATAACCAATTTGCGCAAAGCAGGAAACAAGGCGCACGGAGGTTATATAAAGGGCGATATAACCGCTTAACAAGTGTTTTTTCTGCCTCAAGCGAAGTAGGTTGTATAAGTTCTCCAATTCCGGCTGAATAAGTATTGTAGAATTGTTTACTTAAATTTTATTCGATGCATATTCAGCTATGACTGAATAATAATGGCTGCTAAAATATTTATTCAGCGCATAAATGTTTCGTGGGAGGGCTGTTTATTAAGATGACAAATCGTTTATTCAGCTAGTATAGCACAATTATTGAGATTATTGACGGGTTGTGGAGAGGTTGAATATGCGCCTTATCTGCTTGTGACACTATTATGTAAAGCAGCTGACTTACAGCGCATTCGTTGGCTGCTTAATCATTTATAGAATACAGAGGCCTTCGCTTAAATTTATTCAGCGTCTACCACCTGTATTCAGAGTTAAATCAGCTGTGACCAAATCAGTAGCATTTTAATTCAGCTTCGGTGTTTGTTGGGGTATGCTGCTTTGAAATCAATAAAGATGTGCGTGATGGGCACGTAGTACTCTCGACATTTCGACAAGATCTGTCGGATGATAAAAATCTGGTCCGTAGTTGCACGAGCCCCCATGAAATCCGCCTGATAAATTTCAAAATAAACTTATAATGAATAACGTAGGGTATATCTACCAATAGTGGACCCTCTCCCTATAGTGGACCCTCGGATACAATTTCAGCGCTTATTAGTTTGTACCTCTTATTTCTGAGGACAAATAACAAGGAACAGGAGGAATTAAACATATCACATATTTTTGTTTATAACATTTAGTTCCATTCGTTTACTTAAGCCGTAATTTGGACATTTTCAACAAGCGAGGGTCTATTATAAGGTTAGCAACGCAAAAAATCTCACCATTAGTGGACCCTCTTCATAAGAAACACACATGAATTCCTATGATGGACCCGGTCGTTATCCTACTGTAAACCCCAAAGGGTTCATTACAGGAAAATGGACATTCCAATCTGTTTTCGAAAATATGGAAAATATAGTGATTTGAAACATAAGTTGATATTTTTGTTAGCTTAATCGAATGTTACTGATATTGTAAGTGCTATTGATTAAGTATTCTGTAATAGCAGTTTAAAATAATCCATAGAAGTCAACTCGAGCACTAAAAGTGTCTACTACTGGTAGTTATACTATAGGAGGAACGTATACTCAAAAAAATCGGCACGTCAAGTTTACGTGAAACCACAGGTAATTCTCATCCATCACACTTTTCATGTAACATTCACGTGAATTGTTGGTAACTCGCACTCATACTAACTAGTTTACGTGCGATCCCGGTAAATTTTATCAATTTTCCCATTAACTAGTACATGAAGTTCATGTAAGTTGCTGTACAGAAGTTTACATGATTTTTCACGTGGATGCGACGTGTCAATTTTTTTGAGTGTACCGTTAAGGGAGCAATAGAGTACCTAGATTCTGACTAACCCTTTTCTGAGTTTATAGACGAACTATAAACTGACTAATAATTAATCATATTTTGCACTAGCATTACTCGGGACATACGTAAACTTCCCGTATTTGAACGAAAGGTATTGCCGACTTTTTGGCAGAGTAAAAACGGAAAGTGGAGAGTGGTGTAGGCGTATGTATGGACCACGAATCGCAAGCATTACTTAGAAATGATTTACTATCGTCACCTGGCAAAAGTTGGGAGGCTATGGTGGGCCGGTCACTTCGCAGGGATGCCGGACGACTTTGCAGTGAAATCCGTTCTCTTCAAGAACCTCACTGGCATCAAGCATAGAGGACCCAATGTGCTACTTAGATGCCTCGACCAAGTTCAAGTCAACTTGCATGTGTCGAAACACAACAAATTTGCGACGAGTAGCCTAGAACCAAGTACAGTAGAGAGGAAGTCTTGATACGGCAAGAGCCACCCCGGCTCTATGCTGTTAGAAGTAGGTAAGCTAGCATTATTCATTTTTGAGTACACTGGCGTTCAATTTTGAGTAAAATGAGTTTGTCAACCAAAAATATAAATCTATAAGTGATTTCTTTTCATCAGCAAAAGAAAAACAATGGAATACATTTATTAGTCAATTATAAATATCATTTTTTATTTCCCTTGATTACGCTCTCATTGATTTCGTTATTTTTATTTTATTTTCTTCAGTGATCAAATTGATTTACTTTTTGTTATGTTCTTCTTATCAAGTCTCTCGAAGTCGGCACTATCCTTACCGTTGATTATTATTTAATGATTTTGCCATTTGTTATACCTATAAGCGGTACACGTTTTATTTGTTTATGACTGTGTATCTATGATTTATGTATTAGACCTGTTCTACTGTATCATCCAGTACATATGATAGTTGTTTTTCCTCCGATTTATCAGCATCTTTCCTAACAATGAATAAGTTTTGTTTATTTTTTATAGGTTTTATACGTTTATCACTTTTTGTCCTCTACCGTTCCAATTTGTTTGCATTTAAAATGTTCAACCACGATCAATAATCAAACCTTCAAATCACGCTAAATTTAGAGTTTTGTCCGATATTTTTGTTGTTCTTCTTTTTAGAGGAAACTTGTTTTTGTTTTTCTGCGTTTTTGTTAAACACTTACACATTTACAATGCTAGTAATGATAGTAGTGATAAGAGTAATAGATTTGGATCTTTTCCTTTAATTCCACTGCCTGTTGTAGCAACAGTGGTGCACAGAAAATTGTCTCAAAAGGAATTGAAATTTTGAATTTCCATTTTTATACTCGTCTGGGTTCTCAAATATCTTGATCATTTTTTCGTTATTAATCACTTAAGGTTCAAATAGCCTGCATTAGGTGTTTAAATTTTAAAAGCTGTTTTTATGCTCAAAATAACACCTCTGTGTATGAAAATGTATTAATTGAATTCTTTCTGTCTATTAGAAAATTATTATTACATGTTCTTGAAGAGAATTCTCATTTTGAGGGATAAAAATTGCTCTTTAAATCTAGCAATTCAACGACAACCAGATGAACCTTAAAGGAAAGATGTCTCTAACTGTTATGTACAGGGTGCATAGGGCTATTCAGTTATACTTACTGCGCGCAAATAATACAGGAAGGATTAAGTTAAATTACATTGATAGATTTTCTAGCTCAATGTGTGCTTCGTGCGGGAGCGAATTTCGCTTGAAACAATAATTCGTTATTCGTTAAAATTTTAACACAACCACCCGTTAACTGGACTAGTGTATCCAAGATCATCCTACGATTCTAAAAGCACCTATTAAAAATGTTTTCTCGCTTACAATACACCCGGAAGTAACAGCCCCTCCTAGGCTCCTGATCCAGTTACATCGATGGAACATTCTATTACGACCTCTGGCAATCCCGGTATTGTTTTCAACTGAATCTATCCTGTTACAAGTGCTAGATCTGACAACGCCAGATAAAGCAAAGCGGAGGTATTATGTTCCGTTTTCGAAACATAACCTTCTGTTCTTATTCAACAAACTTAATAGCCAGCTGTTACAGCACACGGCACTAGCAGGGCTAGTGCTACGATCCTATTGAGTCTAACAGCCTCTCACAGCTGAAATTCGAACAAAGCCTTTTAATATCTTGGTATTCAGATAGCGCCCGATGGTGGTACTCAGACTGATAAAGTTACAATGAACAGGAAGGCATCAGCAGGAGGTCTGTGCGAATCTGGGACTCAAACAAGATCACTACCATAAATACCAAAACTCGAATTTTCAAGTCAAACGTTAAATCCGTATTCCTGCATGCCTGCGAAACGTGATTCATCTCGGCGAAGATAATGTAAAAACTCCAGGTATTTATTAATCGCTGCCTACGGTATATCATTCGTACCTGGCGATCTGACAACTGGATATCTAACGAGGAATTCCAACGTCGATGTCATCAACGGCCAACAGCCAATCAGACCTACTTTAAGGAGAATTGCGAACGTGATCTGCAGAGAAGGACTTGACTGGGTTCCGCAACGCAGTAAAGAAGTAGCAGAACCAGAGGCTCATGATGACGTAGCTGACATCCATGCTGTTGAAGAGAACCTGACAGTGGGGATCTCTGATTTTATCTCTTTGTTCTGCTGGACCCGCTGGACCGGCCGGCGGGCATGGATCAATACGTAATTAAGTAAAATTCTTACTCTACAAGTATTGAACAAATAAAATAAAAATAAAATAAAAATAAATATGGAAATGAAGCAAAATTCAGTTTCATTCATTTGTTTCAACGATTTGAGTTCCCGCTGCTGCTTTTTGCTGAGAGCTATCTTTACTGTGTGTAAGAGTTAATACAGTGAGTAAAGGGTGCTAAGAGTTGTAGAGCCACAAGTCCTAGACACTCCAAACAATGTTTAACCTCAATGAATCATTAAAGATAGATAGTTTTGGAGTGACAACAGCTGGCCTTTGGCGCTAGTGTAGATTTAATCGTCCATATTCACTAGTAACCACAGCTTGGGTCACTTCAAAACCAGTCAATGATCCATTGACCATCCAAAAAATCAACTTAATCTGATCTGATCCAAAAAATCAACTGGGTACAGATGTACCCATCGTGCATCGAATTTGTTAAAACTGATAATTTTAACATAAAGACCCAAAGATGAAGACAAATTGACCCGGTTTTTTAATTTAAGAAAAAACTATAGTTAGATAACTTTAGATTATAAAAACTTGAAAGTAATTTTTGTATGCATCACAATTATAAGATCCCATGCATTAATGTGCATTTAATTTTAAAAGGCCGACGAAATAAAATGGTCGAAAAAAAAATACCGGGGGCTATATAGCCTCCTTAGAAATGTGCGCTAGTGTCGCCAATGGTTGTTAAGCATCTTAACAATAAAAAAGTTAATTTTTTCGCGATCAAAAATTTTCAAGCTGTATACATATATGTTTGTGGCGAAATAAGGCCAACTGATATTTTATTATAAAAAAGAAATTTAAATACGAAACAAACATGAATTTGTGACGCTTTTACAATAAATACCGTAAGCGCGCCCAATTCTGTGCACGGTTCCGAATTTTGCGCACGTCACACTTTAGCCAAAATCTCTAAACTCCTGCTAATCAGTGGTTGGAGAATTCACGAAAAAATGAACATTTGAAACGATGAATGTCTCTCATGAACATATTCGTTTCTGCTGCCGATAATGCAGACATCGCCATTTGATTTTATCACGAGTGTAGCTCATCATGAACATCGCAAGCTCGTTCAAAAATTGAATGTTGAACTTTGAACGTGGCCGATTTAATGGATATAATGTACCTTGGAATGTTCGAAAGTGTCCTAAATAGTATTACCGTGAATAAGAAACAGTATACAGTAGTGTTAGTTGCTTTTGAAGCAGCAGAACGTTTTATTTCGCACTTTAGCGTTGTATACGATATTTGTGTATCAGCGATGAAATGAAGCATGAATGTATGCGGCTCATTCGTATATGCGGCGAATTGAACCATTCATTTCGGTCAATACTCGTGATAAAATTGTTTGCCGATGCTTGGAGTATATACACTCAAATCTCGTTTTACGTCCACTTCTGGGGGGACGTAAAAAACGGTCGTAAGAAAAATGGACGTTAATTCAAATTTTGGACGTAAAACGAGAGGAAGTTAATTCAAATTTTGGACGTAAAACGAGAGGACGTTAATTTAAATTTTGGACGTAAAACTAAATCGTAAACGTAAAATGAATGGACGTAAAATGAGATTCTAGTATATTCAATTTGCGAATTCTTCAACCTCTGCTGCTAATTTTTATTCTAATTAATACATCTAGGAAAATATGTGTACATGTCATACATGTAGTTGTTAATTTGTGAATGTTACAATTCTTAATGAAGATAAGCGATGCGCAAAATTAGGAACCATGCGCAGAATTAGACGCGCGTACGGTATATCATAAATTTCATTGTTTCCACTATAAAATTTAATGAATTTTTGGAATGTCATTACCTTCTTAACACTGTAAAATTAAACTAAATACAAAATATGTTTCCCATCAAGCTTCAAGTAATGAAACTAATTTTTGCAGTAACGTGAAAGAAACCATGAAAAAATGAGGGTAAAGTTGTGTGACATACAAAAATTAAAGGTGAACATCATATGGTCGATGTTAAATTAGACCGGACCAAGTCGCAAAATTTTAAAAAATAATGAGTTAATGACAGTAAACGAATTTTCTAAACTACATTTAACACCAATTAGACTACATAAATGTTGCAAATAGCCAGAGTATGAGATGATTTCGAACGATTGATAGGTATAAAACATACAGAACAGCAAATTTAGAACGCGTTTTTCAATGAAATCAGAGTTTTATCACTTGATTCGGTCTGACTTAACACCGACCATATAACATTTGGAAAGTTTTCGCCTATTCTTTACGTTTTTCATATTCAATAACTAACAAACAAGTTAGTTGACTCTTAGTGAAGGTTTAAGGAGGCTCATTAAAAGGTGCTTTAGTATAAAAGTGCCTTTTATTTTGATAGATCAGTTTGAATGAGAAACCTTTTAACTAACAAGCGATCCAGTTAGTGAACCAACAGTCATCTCACTGCATCTTGCAATAACCTTGCAACAACCGGAAGTGTGACAACAATACTATCGGAAGTTTGTAAAACACTGTCAACAGCTAACTGGTGTGGCTAACTTAAATAAAACGTCCCTAATCAATTTGGGTATAAAAGCTCGTGTGTGATTCCTTACTCTCACCCCTTCTAGGGGGTGGTATCAGCATCTTTGGCTCGAGCAGCACGTTCTCGGGGTGACATTGTGCCAAAAAACATAACGTTAAATTAATTACTTAGAAAACGAACTATAAATCAGTATACCATCTTGATTGTTGTTTAATTGTTCAATTGTTGCCATTTTTGATCGTCGAATTGTTCGTACCTCGAAGCTAAGGCATAATTACTCGTAATAGTCTGTCAAAGGTATGACGCTGGCCTAATAAGACAGTCGTCGTATGTTCGAATCTCGACTGGGAGAGGCTGTTAGAGTCAATAGAATCGTAGCAACTGGCTCTGCAATAGTCCTGCACAGCTGGCTGCGAAGTCTGTCGTATAAAAACAGAAGGTCAAGTTTCGATGACGGAATGGCTTTGTTTTACTTTAGCCTGTCAAAAGTGCGTCAAGTTATGATCATGATTATTCACAAATTCTGTGGAAAGAAGCAAATTCAGCGGACTTCAACGCTGACAATGAAATGCATAAAAAGCGAACTGGAAATATTTTGAAGATGCATTTAGATTTATCGAAGGTCATATTACGTAACGTAAAACGTATTCAAGCATCCAAAAAATCATTACTGGAACTATAATCGGCCTGCATCTTATAATTACCTTGAAAATGCATTGCCGGTGGACGCATAACTGTCCCATGCGAGTATGCGACACTTTTTTTTATGTCTGACGTTTTGAGATCTAACGTTATAATTCGATATGTATTTTTTAACTTTTAGTTAAAATTTGACAAACTGTAGGGAAACTCTTTCAAATGTGGTTATATTGCGAACCATTTCATACTTTACCAGATGGGTAGTTGTTTTATAGCGAATTTGTTTATTCAATCCGGGTGCGAAGTGGATGAATTTTATCTGTCCGATATGAGAAAATGAATACAAAAAATCATTCAGTTTCAATTCGAGATGAATAAACCAATTCTAGAGACCAAGAATTTACCCAGTCTTTGCGCGTTTATGTTTGCAAATTGCGGCCGAATGATGTACGGTAAGAAACCATGAAACGCAATCTTAATAACTTAGGTATCTGAAGACAGACTAAAAATGAAAAACCGATAGAACGGTAATGTGGGATACAATAAGGAAATAACACAAGGAATGTTTCTTTCTACCCTAATAAACAATCATTAAAAGCAAAATAAAAACAAAACAGATTATAAAATTTGTATAAAAAGCTTGTTTTAGCGCAATAGGTGCATTGTGTGTGTGTAAGTGAATACATATATAGTACATACAATAATTTACAAATCCACGCTCTTTTTCTCCTTTCTGAAGTTTTCTTAACAATTTCCTGGCCTATCAAGCTAAATAAATCAGTACAGTTGCAATCTATCGCCCTAGTAACTCTATAAACATACACGAAATTAATACAATTAAAACTTCACCTTTTCCAGCGTGCTTCATCATACGCATTTGGTCTGCGCGCGCATCGAGTGGTCTAAAAAACTAATAATAGTACAAAACACGTACACAGTAACTATTGTTATAATACAGTTCGATAAAATTTAAAATAATACAACTAACGGTATGAGTAGAACACATTCATTATTCGATAGTAAATAAAAACACATATCGCAATTAAAAGTAATTATAATTGTTCGGTTTAGCGATTTAAATCTAGCCTGTAACACAGATAAATGCACTGGGACACAACTTTGCCTAATCTGGGACGGGATAGGCTCAGTAAGCGAATGTATTAGATGAAGGAAGCAAGGCCACGAAAATGAAAACAAATGTTGCGAACACCTTTGTACTAGTTGTGAAAATGTGCTGCATGGGATCGGTATATGCATAAACGGTCGGATTGCAATAAGGGGGAAATAGGGTGTAAATAATTGGTTTGCTTTGCGAGGAACAAAGAGAGAGCGATGTTTCGAAAGCCAATCTATTGGTTCTTCCGTGCAAGAAATGAAATTCACCTGTTGTTTTGCTACATTACGGCAAACTTAATTAGCACAATCGTGAAGTTCAAGTCTAACAACAAACAGGACAAAGCTTTACGGTATGGTAAATGTTGAATCGGTGAGTTCATTTCAAGGATGATTATTTGATAGACAACACTACCAGAGCTGCCAGTTTCATTATAACAAAAAAAATGTATGGTTTAAAGTTCCTTTTGCTTCTAGTAATTAACCAAGGAATTAGAGATGCAAAGAACACCTCACTGAAGAAAATTACTCAGTACAGATAATATCGGTTTAGTTTCGTCATACGCGATCCTTACATTTACACTCTATATACAACAGTTTTCTGATACTTGGAAACAACATAAAAACATTAAATATAGAATCGAACAGCAAGCCGTTCTATTAGAACTTCCTCACTAATAAGACATAATACTTACACTGTTTCAATTAATTTTGCTAAGATTGTTACTGTTCTGCCGTATGAAAAGAGTTCGGTCAGGTGCACCATTACAAAACTTTTCATAACATACACAATTATCTACACAACATAAATAATAGTCACGCGAAAAATCAAATTACTCACGCTTTTAATTTTGGCTGTTTTTCATTTTTTTGTCACTCAATACAATTGCGATTTCAAAATTAATCAAGTATGTTTTAACCAAATGAGATTCTTTTCAGTTGCACTTTTTAACACTGCAGGACATCAAACAGTTTTGGGTATGACCATTATTGTAAGATACCAGTATTTTTGATCATGCGCGATTTTCGTAGCAATGATCCAAAAAATAGGAAAAAGCAGTCCACCCGAAAAGTGGCTATTAAAGACGATGCATGTAATTTTTTCGTTATTTTTTGCCTGATGATGGTGTAATTAATAGTTCTTATCGAAAAAATCGTAACAAGTACGTTTAAACATTATTAGGTTCGCTTAATAAAATTTCATCATTTTCATTTGCTTTTGCTTGACTACTGTCCTCCGATGAGAGCAGGTTGTATTATGTTAAGTTGTTCATTTTGCCGATCGCTTACATTGTTATAAAATACGACCAGCTGGTCAACTCTTCCAGTTAATAAGTACGGAGGAGCTCTTTGCTTGGGCATTATTTCTAGCGTTCCTTTGCTACACTTTAACACAGGATTATAAATATAACAAGTCCCTAGTTTACCATCAGTGTGTGCGATTCCATCGGTGCGGCAGAATCATACAGGGTGTCAGTATCCTGTGTCGGTTCGCCTTGAAGCTGGCACTGGTTCGTGAGTGTACCGGCTCCACAATCACAGAAAAATCTAGAAAAAACGGGTTATCTTAAAAAATGACTAAATTTCTATCACAGACATTTTCAAATTTTAGTTTATAAGTCTTGCACAAACAAGATATAGCTACGCTCCAATCAACAATTATTGAATTCATTCATTTAAAATCGAATGAAGTTGAACATGAATGAAATTGAACAATCCAATCTAGTGAATGATCTCGAAAAATACTCACCGATCGTGTCGGATGAACTCGACATCATGGCCCGCATGACACGTTTTGATACAGTTCACACAGATCGCATTTCGATCGGTCGTATTGCACGTGTGACATCGGTAAAAGTCATGCATCGGAAACGATGTGTATGAGCTAATTTTATACAGACATTGTCCTCCGGATACCGCTTTTTCAACTTCATCCTGGTTGTTGAATATTTTGTTACCGCGTGTTATCGGTTGAACACCGCTGGCCAAACATAAGCCACCAAATTTGTTGTTGAATATCTGATTGAATTCCAGTGTGGCTGTTGCATTGTTGGTAATTTCTACTCCCGCCGCCAATCCGTCAAATATTCGATTGCGTTTCAGAATTGGATGGCTCTGGGTGGATATCAGGACTCCTGCCTGTGTGTTTCGAAAAATATCATTCTCCTCGAGGACTCCTTTTCCCCCGTTGAAGATACATATACCGCCATCCCGGCCATCGTAAATTTTGTTCCGTTTTAACGTGGGGTTAGAATCAGTCTTGATCCACACACCGGCCATTGCATTGTCAAATATTTCATTTTGTTCCAGTAATCCTAAGCCACCATTATACACCAACACACCTCCATTTTGACCACCCCAAATTTTATTTCCCCGAATTACTGGATTACTTCCCGTTCGAATTTGCACTCCAGAGTATAAGTGATTGAATATGTCATTGTCCTCCAATTTACCATGACCGTTATCGTAAAAGTATACTCCAACTTGTTTGCCTGAGTGAATTCTGTTTCGCCTCAAAACAGGGGTGCTTCCGGTCGTGATCCATACGCCAGCGAGTGTGTTGGCATACACTTCATTTTCTTCGATCAAGCCCTGCCCTTTTTCGTGTACGTATATACCTCCATGCTGTCCATGATGGATCTTGTTGTGCCGAACGATTGGATCACTCGTAGTACGGATTTGTATGCCGGCCAGCGCATTTCCATAGATGTTATTATGTTCTATCAACCCTCGACCTTCGCCGAAGATGTAAACTCCCCCCTGATGTCCATTATAAATTTCATTTTTCCGTATCGTCGGATTGCTGTTGGATGTGATCCAAACACCTGTTAAATGTTAAAAACGCGTAAAAATCAAACAGTTCAACTAAATAAAAATTACACGAAAAGACGCTTCTTACCCGCAAAATTATTGGAATGAATTTTGTTTTCAATAAACTGTCCCAGTCCATTCTCATGCACATATATACCTCCGGTTTGACCATGATGAATCTCGCATTTCACAACGGTTGGATTGGCTCCTGCTTTTACTTCAAATCCCGCTATCCGATTGTTGTGAATATCATTCTTTTCAAAATATCCCTGCAAACGGAAACATTGCAAATTTCTCACTACTTTTCTAGATATTTGGCACTCACCATTCCGTTGTCGAAGGTAAAAATGCCCACGTCCCGGCCGTGGTGGATGTGATTCTCGCGCATGATTGGACTAGCATAGTTTTTCACCCAGATACCGGCTAGAGCATTCCGGCTGATCTCGTTGTGCTCGTACGTACCCTGGGCGTAGTCGGTCACGTATAGTCCGACGTTTTCACAGTCGCTTATGTCGCAATACTTGATCAGAGGATTGGCACCTACACCACTAACACACACCGCGGCACCCACTGCAAAAGAGAGAGACAAAGCGAGAGAGCATGGATGAATGACTTGCTTTGTTTTGATTTGCACTTAATACACTAAAGTCATCTTTTACGCGACTTTTAGAATTTACGCCGTTTTTGCGCAAATTTCAAAATTTTAAAAATTTCAGTGCTTTTTACGGGATTTTTGGAATTTACGCGGATGTACTCAATGAGTCGATATTAACGCGTACTTTTGAAATTCACAAGGTTCTTTTTTTACGCAACTTTTGGAATTTACGTGGTTTTTATGCGAATTTCGGAAGCGGGTTTTTACGCTAATTTCTAAATTCACGCAATTTTTTTACGTAAATTTCCGAATTCACGCGGTTTTTACGCAAATTTCTAAATTCACGCTGTTTTTTTCCTTGCGGAACTGTGCAACTATGTGCTTCATAGTTTCAACTTACCTACTGAAGTGCTCCTAATGATACAGTGGTCAATTGTCGGGCTGCAATTTTCGCTGACTTCCAGGCAGTAGTGTTTATGGTGGGGCACGGTTGATGTTACATCGGGTGAGAATTTCAGCGTCATATGGCCCACATATGCGTGCTTGGCTCCTTCAACGAACATTACTGTCGACTCCGATTCCCGCTCAAGGATTATCGATTCGGCTACATTACCCGGTGCTGCTCCGATTAGTGCCACATCCGAGTCGATTACCAAAAACTCCCCCCGGTAGGTCCCGTGGTGCAAGAAAATCAACGACCCGTTGTTCTCCACCGGGTAGCCTTCTTCGCCATCTATACCGCCGTTTTGCCCTGTTCCGCCGCTACCGCCAGCAGCGGAACCGGAATTGTTGCTAGTACTATTATTGTTGGCATTGCTATTACTGCTAGTGTTACTACTATTATTGCTTCCTCCAACGACACCGGCGGGTCCATTGTTAGCTGAATTCTTTTCATCGGCGTAGTCAAGCGCCGCCTGAACCGTATTGAAATACGCTATGTTTCGATTATGATACCGTCGATCCTGGTAGCCAGGCCGTACATGAATACCGCGGTACAACTGACGGAAACTCTCCTTCCATGGATTGGCATAGTCAGAATCTTCGGACTTAACGAAAATAAATTTGCAAGGTTCAGGGTTAAACAGTGGCATATCATATTCATACACACTCTGGTAGAGTCGCTTCCATAATTCCGTATCGTTAGCGATTGTTTGAAAACGTTTACATACCAGCGACACTCTACATAGATCCTGCTCGATTAAATACGAGAAGATAGTCAATAGGACTTCGTCAGGCATTTCATACTGTAGATAGTGTGCAGCTGATTGCATACAAAGAGTAGACGCCACGGCACTTGTAGATGCCAGTGTTGGATTGCCTGCAGTAGCACCCGTGGATCCGCACGCAGTCGCTGCTGATCCAATCGATGAGCTAGATGCTTCGGTACTGGTGGAATAAGTACGTCTTGGACGCTTCCGTGCTGGTAGCATATAGGCGGCATTGCCGTCATAGGCTATAGATTGATACTGGTGCGATTGCAAATGACTATGACTACTACTACTAGTGCTAGAACTAGTGCTGCCCCCGGATGATGACGGCCCAGATCCGCTAGAACCACCGGAACTACTAGATCCGGCCAACCAGCTACCGGAATCATGCGCAGCTAATGGAGATTTCTTTCTTAAATCGTACGGCGAGTTAGAGTTTTGTTTGACCTCGGAGAGGGCAACCGAGGATATGGCATTTGAGGCTATCGACGGTGGCGATGCAGTTGATGACGAAGACATTGCTCCGCCACCGCCGACAGCCATCGACGACGAGGAAGATCCCTGTGACGAAGACACAGACGATGACGACGTAGAAGACGATGACGAGGATGCTGTGCAGCTGCTTGTGCTATTCGGATTGTTCAGGTTGTTTACACTACTGATGTTCGATGCCATGACGTTGCTACTGCTAGACGAATTGGAAGAAGCCGGATTGGCAGACGATCCTGACCCGGGAGCTGCCGCCTGGGCGGGACCATTGTTCGGTTGTCCCGTTGGTGCGGCGCCCACATTCGGAGCCGGAATGTTCTGACATGGTGGTTCACAGAGTGCTGTAACAAAAGAGAAAAAATATAGTTTAGACAACTAAAGGAAACTGATTAGGGGGCATCCATAAAGTACGTCACGCTTATAGGGGGGAGGAGGGGTTGTCCTAATCGTGACGATTTGTGACGTAGGGGGGAGGGGAGGTATGAAGTTATGTGACGTCACATGAAAAAAAATCAAATGGAAAATTTATTCGGGAAATTATAATTTAGCCTTCATTTTAAGATACAACTATTGAAGGCTTCTAAAAAATTAACGTACTGATAGACTTTAAGACAAATAGTTAAATTTTTTGAATGAAAACTATTTTTTAACATATATGTGTGAACAGGACTCATTTATTCTTCTATGTAGTATGAACTCTTCATTAAGTGTTTACAGAATATGCAGCACACCGCTGAAGAGCTGCTTGAGTTTCGTCCTGCCTAAAAGATTTTTGCAACCGCAAATAGCAGTCGCACAAACTCCCAAAGGGCTACGGGATGCTACCAGAGACCCATGGCAATGTTTTCCCTTGATATTCGTGCTGAACTCAATCGATGAACATGAACTCATTCCGAAGTTTCACGGCTGCTTTAAGGTTTTGCGGTATAATTTATCCTGCCCCTCACTCAAAAGCTCTCTGAAGGATAAAGTTTATGCCACTTGCGGATTAAATTCCGCATCTAAGGTAGTGTTGAATGATTGAATGAATACACAAAATGACAAAATCCGTCAGAAAAGTTCTTCTAAGGCGTGTTGCTGGTTGCTGCAAGACGTCAGCAGAAAGTCCTGATTCTTTCAACTAGATCAGACGAATTTGAGTGGATGGATGTAAAGGACGTGGATATGCGCGAAACATTAATCGACGATACATCAGCGACTTCTGAAGCGTATCCGATCGCAGTAATTGGAGGTCATCTTCAAAATCCGTGAATCGATGACTTATAAGCTCGAAATTTTTCCTTTTTACCTTTGTTATACTATATAACAAAGGTTTAGAAGTTGGTCGAAAAACATGAAATTGATCCAAGGCCCGGAGGGCCGAGTCACATGTACCAATCGATAGGGTTCGACGAACTGAGCAATGTCTGTGTGTGTGTGTGTGTGTGTGTGTGTGTGTGTGTGTGTGTGTGTGTGTGTGTGTGTGTGTGTGTGTGTGTGTGTGTGTGTGTGTGTGTGTGTGTGTGTGTGTGTGTGTGTGTGTGTGTGTGTGTGTGTGTGTGTGTATGTATGTGTATATGTGTGTATGTGTGTTCGCTCCGAATTTTCTATCGCCTGTTACTCAGCGATGGCTGAACCGATTCGACCGCTATTACTTTTGTTTGAAAGGTATTATTGCCTAGTATATCACTATTAAATGGTTTCGTGGTCTGACTTTTCATTTGAAAGTTATAAGCAAAAATGTGAAAACTATGTGACACGGTTTTCTCCGGAACCACGCAACCAATTTTAACGATATTAGTACCAAACGAAAGCTCTTACTATTACTAAACATTTTGCTAAGTTTTATTGAAAACGGACAAGCAGTTTAAAAGTTAGCCTTGAAAAACTTGTTTTGACTAGGTACAAATGAACGCCTGTTTCTCAGAGATGGCCAAACCGATTTACACGCTATTAGTTTCGTTTGGCAGGTAATATAGCCGGATAGATCACTATTGAATGTTTTTCTGATTTGACGTTTAATTTGAAAGTTATGAGCAATCGAATACACCACACCAAAATTAACAATATTTTATAATGATTTTAACCAGGATAATTTACCTAATTTCAATTATTTTAATATCAAACGAGAGGTTTTCACACTACGAATATATATGCAAAATTACATAAGAATTGGTTTTACCGGTCAAAAGATATTAACCCTCGAACACTCGCGCCAACTTTTATAACACGGTTACTTGCGCGCACAATAGCCCAAAACCAAAGAAAACGTGCGCACTAGAGCTTTGACTGGGAAAACTTGGTTTTAAGTTTATCGAACCTTTGGAAGTTTCTTAAAATTGAAAGCTCTATCGTCTGGTAGAATTTGAATTTTGAATAATCCCCCTAAAAGTGAAATAAAAAAATTATTTTCCTTCAGTTTCAATACAACACATTGATGTGTTCTGCAAACTTTTAGAGCATATTATTACAAGAAATTTTGCTGAAGACAGTAACCTTCAATCTCTTCAGTGAAGGTAGAAAAATCTTATTTAATGTATATGAATTTGTAAAGTCAGTTTTTCTATTCTAACTCTTCTTGTAATTGTTGTATGACTTTTTCATGTATTACAAAGTTGTACAAATAATAAAAATATACAACTTTGCTGAATTTAGTATACCTCTATGTTTGCTTGTTTAGGAACTGTAGAACTTTAATTGTAAAAAATAACCTGATTTTGACCCCGAATTACTCGATTACCAACAGACGGATACATCTTAAACATTTTACATTTGCTGGAAGTTTTGCTGCATACAGACACCATTTTTCCATATGAAGAAACGAGAGAAAATTCCAGTTAGGGTCAATTACGGTACACCTCACATGCTACTTGCTTCGTTTCTGTGATGTCGGTTTATGCTAATCTTGTTTCCTAACAATTTAAAGTATTAATGCATTGAATAATTCTGACAATTTGCTCATAACAACTTTACTGAAGAATATACGTTAGTATATACGTAATATACGATTTGTATAACTTTATAACAATATGGCATTCAAAAACCTACACATGTTGTACAAAATACAACAGCGTGAGTAACCGAAAGTTAATAAAAATTGATGAAATTTATTCAAGAAAACTTAATTGTTGTGAATCAAATAGAATGGCATTACAGGAAATTATGCATAGTTCAAAAACTTATAAACTAGACCTTTACTACGCAATGCATATGTTAAAGAATAATATTTCATCTTACAACTCACTTTTACTTGGACTTACCCTCATTAGTAACAACTTACTCAGCAATTGCATGAGAAAAGGAACTATCAAAATTTATAAGTGCTTCTATTTGGTTCAAATTTTGTAAACTTATTCAATTTCCAAAAATTTCATGTAAGCCAAACGTGTCAATTTCTATCTCAAATAGCAAGTAAGATCGTATAACAAAGGTTCCTTTCACCACTAGGTGGATTAAATCAGGTTTTTTAATTACTGAAATTCATTTGATAGCTTTAAATAAAAAGGTTGGAATGAATGAACATTTAATTTTTTTTGTTGTGAAGGGGGGGGGGGGGGGGTTGTTGCCGACGTGACGTACTTTTTTGCGTGACGTACTAAATGGATGTCGCCTTACGGCGAACAGAGGAATAAGCAGTCAGAAATCATGGTATACGATTAATAGAAAGACCCGGAGTAAGATAAGCAACACTTCATTGTTCACTTCTCAGTTGTATAATTAAAAGACGGTTATTTACAATTCTTTTCTTTCCGACATAACTTACAAAAATAAAACAACCTGTTCACGGTTTTCATTGTTATAAACGTATTTCCAAACGAAACTGATAAAATTGAGTCATCGAAGCGATCAATAAGAAAATTAAGAAGGATGTTCCATTAAAGCTCTCCCGCGAGTACGACGCTGGTCTAACAAGCCAGTTAGGAAAGACTGTTAGCGTCAAGAGAATCAAGGCACTAGCCCCTCAATTGCATTGTACTCTTAATAACTGGCTGCAAAAAGCAAAGCCTAGGTGCTACATTCCGTTATCGAAACTTGACCTTCTGTTTTTATACGACAGACTTCGCAGCCAGCTGTTAAACTACAGGACAATTGCAGAGCCAGTTGCTAAGATCCTATTCACTCTAACTGCATCTCCCAGTCGAGATTCGAATATACAACAACTGGCTTATTAGACTAGCATCATATCTCGACGCCAACTGGGAAGCAACAACTAGCTGCTTGATCTGTCAAATAAAATACAGGAGGTCAAGTTTCAAAAACGGTGGGTATAAAATGGGGAAGGCAATGAAAAAACGTCCAAAATAGCTTAAATCATGCCAAGTACTAGTAGCGTGCGATCTAGATGTGCGATGCCATCATAAGAACCGGCCCTAAAACCCCTGGCATACAAAGTTTTATGCCGAACGGTTGAGTAGTTTTCGAGGGTATGAAATGAGGAAGGTAACTAGGAAAAAGCGCCCAACAAAGCTCTAGCCATCCCAAGCCCCTACCTAGCGCCTCCACGTGGCCATACCTGGGAGATACTTCAATTTGTATAATTGAGTAGCCAAGCTAGGAGGTGCGGGGTCGTGCGGTTTTCGAACCTTACAAATGTAGTTTTAGGCATCCATTAAACCACACGACTTTATTTTCGAAAATTATATGATTTAAACTAATTTTTTTTGGCAAACTAATCTATTTTCAGAGAGCGAAATAAGGAGCTATATCCTTGGCCAATTGCAGCCTGGCTTCTGGTCTAAATGCCGTAAGTTCATTCCTGAGAGTCCGCAGTATCACTGAACCTTTACTAGCAAAGATACTCCCAACGACTGTAAATAAATGATTATTTATGTATATGGGAAGCATTTGGTACGGGAGGTCACGCTTTCTTCCTTCCCCTTGATTTCAAGGAGTTTAATAGAATTAGGTATTTTTTCTGGTTCCACTTGATTCCTTGGAATTCTCTCTGCGGTACATGTTGCGCAGTTGGCCTGGCCGTTGACAAGAAAAATGATTCATTCAAGTAATCGTCATTTCCCAGGATGCCTTCCAGAACTGGTTGCGTTAGTGTGAGATTAGATTAGATTAGAGAACGGTTGAGTAGTTTCCGAGTCTATAAGGATCATACAAACAGACAGACAGACAGAAATCCATTTTTATATGTAGGTATAAAAGATGTGATAATCACAAGATACAAATTGTAAGAGTTATAAGTGTTGTGTCTTGTCCGCCATTATATCTTATGATTGTGGTGCTCTTACGTTGGCACGAAAATCGTTAAGATGTGATAAATTCAGGCTTCCTAATGTATGCAACAAGCGTAGCGCCGATATTGCATCCAACCATTACCTTGTTATCGCTGAGATCCAATTGTGCTTGTGCGTCAAACGTGTTTAGCAACGAGGGGAGAACGTTGGGTGTCGTAGAGAATCCTGAGGTGAAAAAAGCTTTTGTCGAAGAACTTGAATCTCGAGTCTTTGGACCGGCATCGGAACTCGTCGGCAAAGTGCACAGCGGACTAGGGAGTGGATTTCGAATATAACTCGATTGACAATTGACGAGAGGTGAAAGCCGGTATTGAGCGATCACGGACCAGAACGGCTAAAACAGCTACCCGTTAAAGATACGCCTAACTGGAGAGGGCTGATAAACTTGTAGGCGAGCCAAGAAAGCCTGAACTAACTCCCTAGCCGACGAAGGAGAAACCGCCGCCGCCAACGGAAGAGTATTTTAATCTTGGGACACTTTTGAACAATTTATTCGAAACTATTGAAAAATCTTAGTTTTACTAATATGCAACGAGAATAAAATTTAAATTGTATTTAACAAATCGGTTGGGGGGATCATGGCGAAAACGGCGATTTTTTGATAAAATCCTACACGGTGGCCAAATCCAAGATGGCCGCCAATTTTTTTTCACTTTGTTTATAAGCCCTATCTCTTCTCTTTACATAATCGTGTCGTTTGCAGTTTGTTTTATAGCAAATTTTGGAAATATCACAATATTTATATGATAATTATGAATCTTGCAACAAACAACTGGTTGTTTTATTCAGTTAATGCCATTGCACACCTAATTTTATGAATGTTTCTTGTGACATTACTGATGCTCAGCTTTCCAATGGTGGTCTTAAAATGAAATCGGTTGGGGAGGAGCTCATGGTGAAAACTTACTTCATGGCAAAAGCTAATTAAATCTAATATTGAATCAAAAATAAGCTAATTAAGCAGTATAAAAGCTTATTTGCCGCCCATCAAATCACGTGGATTGTTACAAAAAAAAATCGCACAAACCTGACACAAAACCAAAAAAAAAAACAACCTAAAAATGGATTATTCAATTCCATCGTGCCGAACGTTAGATTTCTTGTGATTCAACTAAAACATTAAGTGGTATGTTTTTTTACATATAGGCGAATCCGTACCAGAGCCACATATCAGCAAGGGATGAAAAATGCGTTTTGAATTTATACCGTTAGATAAGTAGTTATACAATGAAACAAATAGTTCGAGATTCAGTATAAAAATGTCGAACTCATACTTTATCTATAGGTTACCAGGGATAATTGGGGTTCGTTACCATTTCCGATGAAAAATTCGCAGAGCCACAAAAACAAAAACGCATACCGGGCTGACATGCAAAGTTGCAGTAAAAATATTACTGTCAAATTGGAATAATACAAGATGAAAATTTTCATCAAATGAATTACGCGTCATTATAATAATACACCGTCAACCACAGCGCATTTTTACAAACAATATAGCAAATACATTTCCGAATAAAACCACTTCTACCAAAGAGAAACAAATTCAAAACAGAACATCACATTGAACCTACATCACGTGCATAGGATCCGTCGGTGAAGAACTTAGCAATTAGTCAGCATAAAGCATAACGCGTGATGGATGTTTCACATGCGGCTAATTATAAAAGAGATACTTATACTTAGTGAGTAATAATTGTGATTTACATTATTCAGGGGTCACTAAACAAATCAAAGCATTACCATATGGTAGGATATTACTTATATGAACAACGATTGAAGCACAGCTACAGAGCAACATGCGTTATGCACTGCCAAGGTATAGCTGCAAAGCAGAGGACAGATAAAGTCCTCGCGAACAGAGTAATTGGTGTGCAGTTACCATGAGCTAAGAGCATTAAACATCACAGCAGTCGAGTATCTTTTAGGCAGGTCTGAAAACGAATTGTTGAAATTATGATACAAAAAACGGTCATGAGCAGTATAAGTTACCGGTAACTTTCTATTCTACAAGAACACGCGGATGAAGGTACGGTCAATTACAGAGATGACGGCAAACATCGTCCATTATTGCTTCTCGTATTTTCAAGGAACCAGACAACTGATTCGATCAACGAGCGGAATGGCTCATAAACATATATATTCTTAGTTCGAAAGTATTTTAATCATGGGCCACTTTTGAACGATTTATTCAAAACTATTGAAAAGTTCTAGTTTTACTAATATGCAGTGAGAATAAAATTTAAATTGTTTTTAACAATGTGCGTTACGCGTACCTACTTTACTTTGGATACTTCCGTCCAAAATAGATGGATCACACTAGATCACCCTATTTTCCCAGAAAACTCCAAGGGAAAATTTTTGAACTTTTAAACAATTCATCGCAAAATATTTTTTTAGGAAAAATATTATATTACAAATGTTTGCCATAAAATTTTGCAGTGGTGGAAAACTCCAAAGAAGAGTCCGAAAAAGTATGCCCATTGAAAAATTTCGAAATATTTTTTCTTATTTGTCAATTCATAGGTTTTGTTGGAAACACCGCTTGAGGTTGGGATTTCTAGAGGGTGGAGATAAATAAGTAATAGATGACAGAAGAGGAAAAGTAATAGTTGTCAAACGAAAAGAAGGTTAAGTGAGTTAGCACATTGAGGAGGTGGAAATAAATTGAAGGTAAGAAAGAGATTAAAATAGGTTGAAGGCAAGAAAGTGATTGAATATATTGTATCGACGATAAGGTGATTAAAAAATGAATAATTTACATGCTAATTGAACGCAACAAATTACATTTATATACAATGTACACGGAACAGAACAAACACGTTAAAATTTACAATACGGTCAACGCAAAGGTTAGCACTTTATTAAAATTATACTTATCCTGTGCTAATTAAAGAAATAAACTCTCTAGCTTTGATCGGCAAACTAAATACGTCGATTTACAAAGAAGTTTATAATTTCTTCGGATTAAGTTGTTCGTCGAAGAATGGCCCATCGCAATTCCAAAGACAATGAGATGGATGGCAACGATACTATACCCGCTGTTCATGCATTATGCGTTTACTGTAATAAAGAAGAATCCCAAGATATCAACTGGGTTCAGTGCACGAATTATGAGCAATGGGCTCATTTTTCCTGCGCCGGGGTCGACAAAACGATTACCGAAGTGGAATGGTATTGGTTGCAATGTGTTCGACCAGCTAATCAGCTGACAATTCCTAAGCCAAGTAAGGCAAGATCGAATAAAAGTAAGTCTGCTTCGAAAAATGACTCGGGATCTGCTCAAGACAGTAATATTGCTCCGGATCTATCTGAGCAGTTTGTGAAGGTTGTCCATTGACTACGAACCCATTTTTAGTTATTTCAGACCTCTCAGGGTTATTTTCGTTCATACTTTTGAACTTATGATGCGTTGTTTTTGGCCGACCCCCTGCCCCTAATAGTCCACTTAGTTCATGGACGGCCCCCTGTGAACTACTTTATACTGATTTTTATGTGTATTGTTTATAAACATGCTAATGTTCACTGTTTAGGTTTTTAGCCTAACTTTATGTTTTTGGCACAATGTCACCCCCTAGAAGGGGTGAGATTGTGCCAAAGTTCATGCACTTCCAGTAAAATTAGGTTTCATTGTAACTAAACCGTCTCTACGGTAGTTGTTAATTGAACAATTTAGTATATGTTGACAGGTTTGAAATTAACTTAGTTCCTAAATTGTGTGTATACTGAGATAAAGAACAAAAATATATGCTTTTTTTGGCACAATCTCGCCCCAGATGACCGTACCTTCTTTTAGCATGTACCTAAAAACCCCTTAAGAACTTGTTCTTACTTAGTTAACCCCTCTAAGGTCTACATCATTTTTAGCACCGCAAAATTTACTAAAATGACCGTAACTTTTTTATCTTTCAATATTTTTTTACCAAATTTGGGAATTTTGCCGAAAATATTTTCTATTTTCATAATATCTATAGATAATGGCCATATGTCATATGGTCCCGGAGTTATTCCGGAGTTCCTTGGGGGACCGAGATATGGCTTTTTTAGATAAAGTTGCCAAATATCTAAAATTTGTGTGAAATCTGTTGATTTTTGTAAACATATCATCGACTGTGGACATATCAGTTACTTTGTCGCAGTTAGGAGCCATGGTGCGCAACATCCGGATCCGGGGGGACACTTTAAATCCGGAACCGGTTCCCGTAACGGGACATTTCAGCATCAGTAAAGCATGTTGTGTCGCATATCAAAAAACATCATCATTCGACAAAATAGCGGTTAGCGATCATCTCATTTCTCTCAGAGGCCATATGGCCGATTTCAGGTCCCGGACAGGTTCCTCCGAAATCCGTTCCGTGCTTGAATCAGAAAAGAAACCCTCCCCGGACCCGGAACCGGCCATACGGCCTCTGAGAGACATGAGATGATCACCAATCCCTATTTTGTCGAATGCTGATGTTTTTTGATATGCGACACGACATGCTTTACTGATGCTGAAATGTCCCGTTACGGGAACCGGTTCCAGATTTATAGTGTCCTCCCGGATCCGGGTGGCGCGCACCATGGCTCCTAACTGCGACAAAGTAACTGATATGTCCACAGTCGATGATATGTTTACAAAATTCAACAGATTTCAAACAAATTTTATATATTTGGCAACTTTATCTAAAAAAGTCCCCCAGGGAACTCCGGAATAACTCCGGGACCATATGACATATGGCCATTATCTATAGATATTATGAAAATAGAAAATATTTTCGGCAAAATTCCCAAATTTGGTGAAAAAATATTGAAAAATAAAAAAGTTATGGCCATTTTAGTAAATTTTGCGGTGTTAAAAATGATGTAGACCTTACAGGGGTTAATAATATTGAAATTGTGTTTACAACTCAAAGAAACCTTCAAATCTGCCACAATCCGCCTTATTCCGCCATGGTCCGTCTTACCCCTTTGTCGGTTCTTCTTACCCCGCCTGGTTGTGAACGAGTAATCTTTAGACGTTTCGAAAATTGATGATAATTCACGGAAAAATAGACTAATTAATTCTTTATATACTTTTTAATGGTAGATAGATGAATGCTTTTCCTTGTGTGTAACAAGAAAAGCTGAATTTTCGTACACATTTTATGCTAGCAATAGATTCGTTTAGGGGGGCCGTCTTACCCCGCCTTCCCCTACCCCAATATACAAAAATCCAGTTGGTTCAAATCATGAGAACTTGGAGGTCATTCGTTTTTCGATATGAAATCCATCAGATTGGCTTTGCACCGCGTCTGGCAAGATTTGCAGTATGGCCTCGAGCTCCATCCTGTTGAAAGCAGTAATAATTTTTACCATACATTCCCTAAACGTAAGGCATCAAATTTTGTCCTAAGACCATTTCTAGATAGTATTTTGCATTCACTTTCACACCCTCGTCAATTGGCGGAAGGAAGGAGTCAATAAGACTATTTGTTAAGCGTAGTTACCAATATCCCCCCTCCTCACCTTTCCGCTCTTCTTCGCCCTCCTTTACCAAAAACTACAAGGTATACAGCCCGTAAAGTTGTACGAAAGGATGACGTAGGACTATATCAGATCATTAGATCAAGGACTAATGTAAACTACATTATAGTCATATTAAATATGATTTTAAATTTTTCTAGAAGTAGGGTTTTTTTCTAATTCCCGTCGCAATAAGTAAAGCCATTCTAATTTTCATCACTTATTGGATGGATTTAATGAATACTCCAAAAGTTCTTGTGCTGATTTGACTAAAACACACTTACCTTCCGATCCGTGAACTTTGAAATCACTGGAAAGCGACTATTAAAGCATATTATTGAAATAACGCAACTGACTTTATTTCTAACACTCGTCGTACCGTTTTAAAATCCGTCCATCAAAATTTTTCATCGTCCGAACTAAAAATCTCAACAATGTTTACGAAGCTAATGCGCATGTATTTCTGTAGGACGGCATGACAAATGTTATTCTACCCTTTTTTCTGCAGGCCAGGCAAGTTTTCCTGGCTGTAGAATAACGACAATACCTTGCGTGAGTTACTTTCATTTATGTATGACGGAAATTAAAACGATTAGTCGACATTGTCTTCTTCGTCGCACAAAAAACGTAGGAAATTTGGCTGGTAGGACTTCTTTAATGATAAAAAGCATTTAAATAGATCTCAGCTCACTTTGCTTGATCGCGTATGATAGACAACTAACTAAAATATTAGGGAATAACTAGTTTTGCATTGTGTGTCATAAAAATGCTGATATTTTTAATTATGTGTGTTGCGTAGGACGGGAATAGGCAATTACGACGATGTAGCAACATGCCCTAACTGATGTCGATTTGGATCCGGTATACATCATCTCGGACTTTGAGAAGGCTCTATAAATTCAGTGCAAGCTGAGTTTCTCGATGCCAAGCACTCTGATTACTTTTTTTATTTCGTTTTTAAAGTAAAGATTTGTTGAGATTCTTGTACATATCATCATGTTAATATGTTTTTCAATATAAATATATAACAAGATGTATTTGATCAGGGTACCTATATTGTGTTGTACCTAAGATTGTGAACCATTTCGCGAAATTATTAACTTTTTAGTTAAAATTTGACAGTTCGATAGTAATTTCACCTTATGTCGACAATAACCTTGCTCTGAAGCATGGTTATTATTGACAGTCCGATGGTTATTCTGAGAACCAATAAGATATGCACAGGTGAGGAAGAGAGCTTTTATGTGTTTCGCTGATTTTTCCTTAGATTTTTTATACCAATGCATGGACGCTTATCGTATAACGAACTTGTTTATTCAACCCGGGTTGAAATGAGATGAATTTTATCTATCAAATAAGAGCAAATGAACACCAAAAATTCATACAGTTCCAACCCGGATTGAATAAACAAATTCAATGTTACAGAAACATATCTTCTTCCTCGCCTTATATGCTCTCATTGCATGCAAAACAACTATCAGTCTGTCAAAATTTGAAATGTTTCGCATTCTGAACTGATTACAACCACTCGAAGCGAAATAATCATCGAACTGTCAATTTAATTTAAATTTAAATGTCAGTTCAATGCTTATTGCTACTAAAGATCAGGGAATCCTCTGCATCTTCACAAGTATTTCGGGAAAGGAATTGTTGTTAGTAGATGGGGGGAGCTAGATGGATAATGTATGTTATATGAGACTAACCTGGATATTCGAAAATTTTCTTGTAAAGCCAGTAATTACGAAAATTAAGATATAAAAAATACCTTTTTAACAAATTTAATATAATGCCAATGGTGATCATATACAACCATAATTTAATTTATATCAAAAAATACTATGCACATGCGAGATTTACGGCTCCAAAACTACGTGACAACTTAAACTTATTATACCTGAAAATAAAAATCAGGGATAATGAAACGAGCCAAAATAGTCCCTAAGTTGAACAGCATTTCCTCTTACCAACGCTAATATGCAGAGATATGGCGCCCTACACGCTTAATCAATGATTTGTTTTTTGCCTATTATTTAAACAAGAACTGGAAATTGTTGCCAATAACAAAAACTCATTTATGCACACATTCATCTACTTGAACCAATGATGTGCTTCACGTCAACAGCTTTATTCAACATACATTTTCATTCACCTTCGGTCTGCAAGATCTTGCTCGCCTTGCGCGGAATGAAAAGTTATAATACGATCATCTTTCAAAAGTCAGCTAGCAGAAGCGAGATTAGTACATCATGCACCACTAATGCTTCTTTTCCTCGTTACCCATAATGTAGAAGAGCTTGCACGCACCTTCCTTTTTAACACTAAACGTGCCGTGAAGGGGTCATTTGACTCCTTGCTTTTTTGGCTCATTTTCACAGCGTTGCAACACTGTTCCGCTTAACTATTTTCATTAGAAACGATTAATCCAAGTTAGTACTATTGCAACCCATCAATCTCGTACTGGATTCGCTTATGATATACTGCTTTATCCGAGGATATAATGCACTGGAGCAATTAGTTTGTACCGTTGAATGACTTATCCACAACCAGCTAACAGCTAACCTCCATTGAATAGAAACTTGAAAAGAAGTTTTTCTTTTAATGTAATTATTCTAGGAACTAAAATCGTTCTTCATAATGTTAGTTTTTAGTAAAAATTTCAAACATGGCAGAATTTACATCATTTAGATTGATGTTATTTGCAATTAGAATTTATGCTACCAAAATAATAGAAACCGGCAGAGTCATATAGAAATAAAACACTCACTTCAGTATGCACTAACAGGTCGTATGATCTTGCTACATACTCACCTTTTATCAATATTGTGTGAATATATACATTAGATTTTATAAATTTTAGCCACAACTGCATGACACACTCCGTCTGGTCTCAATACACACCCCTTTTGACAGTGAATAAACACAAAAGTTCAAGAAATACAAAACAAGTTCAAGACCCAACCACACAGAGTGTAACTCACGGAATGAAAGGGATTAAATACGTGCGATGAGAACGGAAACAAGTAAGTATAATGAAAACGAACATCGAAAAGCAGCAACACACAGAACAGTAGAAAAACAAAAAATGCAGTTTTCTTGGCCTCTCCTCCCACTCCCTGGTTTTCTCATTTCGAGCACACCGACGAATCTGTGCCGACGATCATAATGGCTAAAAGCGACCTCTGCAGCTGCTGCTTTGGATTGCAAGTAAACGTAAAGCTTTGCGAGAGTAAAGGCAGGACAAAATCGACTTACGATGCGACGCATATTACTATAGTTGAATGCACAGTTCTACATGAGCAAAAAAGAGCTAAGCTTCAATTGTAATAAAATTCGCGACGTCGCTTTTTTCAAAAAGCACTCTAAGGCTACGTAGGACTACTAACTGTAGGCTGTTCAAGCTGTGATCATATATACTGTGACCATGTGACCAACTAGGTATGTAGAAGGGTTTTGGTCTTGTTAAAATATTGTTAGTCTGTTCAGTTAAAAGCCATACATCTGTACGTCTGTACGTATGTACTTGTCAATCATGAAATATATTTGCGTATGTCAATGAATACTCACTCACTCAAAACACTCGATGAATTGGGTTTGTTAACATAAAAGCGACTAAGGCTGTGAACCATTTCGCGAAATTGTTAACTTTTAGTTAAAACTTGACAGCTCGGTAGTTATTTCTCCCCGAGTGGTAATAAAACGAATAGAGCACCAGTGCCACCTAGCGATCAAATTCTAAACAACACTATTTGTCGCAGGTTTTATCTGTCACAAGACAATGTTCACAGCAGATCTTGTCTATCTAATCAACTTTTTCGTGAGTAAGAACGATTTAAACGAAGAGAATTAATAAATTTAAGACAGCAAGGAAGATGGTTATTGACTCATTAACACCACCTAGCGAGCAAATTATGTCAAATACCAAAAGTAGCCTTGAAGATCTATGCTCGTGTATATTTTTGGAGAAGGAAGCATCGTTCTAAGTGGTAAGGATTTCGTGATATAAACGTCACAAATATGAAAAAAACCTGATCTTAGCGATCTATACTCGATACCACGAACACTCCCTTTCATACTCTGCGTGTATATCGTCGACAATTTCAAATTCTGAATCTTAAAGAGTATGACTAACTAGAGCACTCAAAACCCCATTTTCAGTCCAACCACGCAAGACTTCATTTTCTGTTCAGCCAGAGTGTATCATAGCAAATATAAGCCTTGGGCTTAAACATCTTTGAGATTTGACCGGTTATAGGAGTACAAGACAATTGCGGTGCTAGTGTGCAGCGATTCTATATTAACTCTAGCAGCACCGCCCTAGGCGAGATTTGAACATACGATGATTGGCTTGCTAGATGAACATCGTACTTCAAAGCTAACTGGGCGTACCATGTATGTACATTCTTAAATTATTAACACAGTACCATTGTACAACGCTTTAGTATCTTTTAACGGTTATTGACTAACTTCATAATTCGCATGTCCATACACTCACTTTTGGTATTTTTCCGCAAAATAATAGGTATCTGAATTCATGAAAATAAATGGATTTAAAAATAAATTATCGATAGCAAGCATCGTCACCAGTCAGTGCCATAAACATCAGATAGCAGCTTTACTAATAGCCTAGCCAACTCCGCCTGCAAATGACGGATCTCTGTAGAGGCATGTTCGAATGAACCTGAAGTTACTGACTACCAGAGCAGAGGGTCCAAAGCCCCTAAAAGGAGGATGGTTTTAACAGCTGTTATCCATGACTATTACGTAGAGACCTGAATGGATACACCCCTAATCTCACGCGACCAATGTCACGCGACCCGTGCCGAGGGATGAATACTGGAGGGGGTTCTATGAATACTCAGCCGCAACGAAAACTGTGTAGTACCAGGGCGCCCTCCACAGTAATTTGCCCTTGCTGCATTAAGCCGGTCACTGATGCAGTGGACCATATCTTACCGAGCAGCCTCTCTCTGCCGGAAAACAAAGAAACGAAGGGCCGGAGATGAGAATAGGGGAGGAACAGGACGTTTCTGTGTGCTGAAGAGTGAGCTGAAACAATGGGAGAGCCGAACAGTCGTGGCCAATTAGATAGCTGTACAACCGTTCAAACAATCAAAAAAAAATATAACGCCGAGTATTAAGGTTACTCAAAAGTTGCTGAGTCTCAATAAGAGAGATTCCTGCACGCATACCGGTCTTGTGACACACTGTCCGAGTAAATATCTTGGGAATCTCGGTTCCGTATAAGATGATATTTAACCTCGGAACACTTGCACTGCAATTGTGGAGCACTAATAAGACGCAGACTGCAGTAGCTCAAAAAGGGCCTGAGCCTAGGAGGATCTGGTTTGCGTCGACGATCATAATAACAAGGTTCATAAACCAAGTTATTCCTGATTGGCACTTGTCTCGCTCAAGTTACCAGCCTACTTCCTCAATAAGTGATAGATAAGCTTGTAACGCACAGTAAAAGAAATAAACGGGGCACACCACAATAGTTCAAAATACTGGACGAAGTGGTACGAATACCCAACCGAAGAGGAATAGCCTAGCCAGCGTCATCCACAATAGTAATATAGTTGATTAATGTCAAAAGAATGAAATCACGGATTTTAGAGCCAATACAATAAATTATATTTTCATGAACCACAGATCAAAACCTTTCGATCAAAGTATAAAACGCTATTGTTCGTCTTTCAGACATCTTTCAGACTTGATCCTTCTTTATCGAAAGACTTCGCAGCCGGCTAGCTAGAGTACAGAACAATTACGCTAGTGTAACAATCCTACTGATCCGAGATTCGAACATACATCAACTTGCTATGTTATATTAGCATTGTACCTCGAAGCCAACTGGGTGGCTCGACTGGATTTTGAAGCCACATATTAACCACTAAATATTGGTGGAAAAATTTTTCTTTGATAAGCCAACTAGAGATATGCGTACTATCCTCCGTTAATTTTTATACTACATTTGATTATCCCCCTACATTACTACATTTGATTTTTGGATATAAGACATTGCTGATAAATTACAGAGAGTTGAGTAGAGTTGTGAAAGAGGCTTATACGCAATTTCCAGAAGAAGTTGCGAGGTTAGAGCTTGTCATAAACTTTACCAAAACGGAATACGGTAATTGATAAAGAGTGTAGTAGCCCTTCGGGTGTTGCAACTGCGGTCGGGACAGACGAAGATATTTTCGAATTGGTTGATGAATACGTCTATCTTATTACATTAGCGGCCTGCAACAACGATGTGAGCCGTGAAGTAAAAGAGGGATAGCGGCTGCAAACCTGGCCGTCACAGAGTAGCCAGTTGACGTTCCGCAGCCTACAAGTTTGTACGAACCCCGCACTATATAAGACGCTAACCCTCCCGATTTGGTACTGTACGATACTGAAACGTATATGTTGGAGGAGAGAATGACCGACGAGCTCTGGGTGTTTTGAGTGTGGAATCCTGCGATCGATTCAAGAACGAAACATGTTTTTTGACATAAAAAAATCAGCACAGGTTCTTTTGTCAACCCAAAGAAACAGCCCGTTTCTTACAAGGGGAAGAAGGTTCCAATCGTTAAAGGGGCGTGTTTCTCTTGTATTTAGAACGATAGCAGCTGTTAGTGCCTGGACGATAAGAGGAGATTTCTGAAAGGGGAAATTGGGTGGCCATTGATAAAGGGGAGGTTCTATCTCGCTTTACAGGCATTACCGAAAAGAAGACAGATTTACAGGTGGCTGAGACTACAGAAAGAGAGAGCTGATGAAGGGTATACATTCACATGAAGAAAAAGGATTTTGTATCTTGTCGGATGGTATGAGAATTTTGGTTACAATAACAGATGTACAAGTGACTCAGAGACAAAGGGGCTCGAGTAAGATGAATTCCCCGCAGATTCCGCTTCAAGACGTGCTCAGATCAACAATGATCTCACGAAATGATTGCCTTTAGATTATTGACTCAACTCGACATTTTACGCCGCCCTCGTTCAATACGGAAGAATTCCATTTTGCTTTTTAGGAGGAGTAAATGTTTATTGTGAGGAATGAAAAATGTATGAATTGGAATATAGTTGTATTTCGAATTTGGCATGGTTTGATTTTGGCATGTCTCGATTTTGGCAACAAAAGTATTCTTTTTTGGCAACACAAGATATTTCACTTCCAAAAATATGCTTAAATATCAATCAATTTCCGCATACATGCTTCAAATGACGAAGAGATGATGCCCTCAGTATGTTCATGAAAAAAAGTTATGTGGTTTCGAACAATAATATTTTTATTACCGTAGGACTACGTCTTACCGCAGAGTGCCAATAACTTATTTGCACCGGACGGATTGGCAGCGGATAGGATAGGATTGTCGGACTTTTTAAACATAAAATGGTTGCAATCGTTGATTAATGATATTTAGTCAATTTCCAAAGCATTTACATTAAATTTTTTCATATCGAAAAAGGGTCTCCATTTTGGCACGTTTTCGATTTTGGCAACATAGGTGACACGCATTTGTTGCCAAATTCGAAATTCTACTGTATATGACGTTGTAGACCATGAGAAATATTGATCACTCTCGAGAGCGTCGATTGTTACCCCACCGCGTAGTAATTAAACGAAAATGACTTCAAACACACTGGTCCTAATGTGTTTCGACTGATTGACTGAGTGCACAATAGTACAAGAACCACTAAATTAATAAATGTGTTATCTATACTCAATGCGAAATACATGTTATGATAATTACGCGCTCTACAGTACGGGTGCTTTGCTGAGCATTAAAATTTTTAGGCTGTGAACCATTTCGCGAAATTTTTAACTTTTTAGTTAAATTTGACAGTTCGATGGTTATTTCTCCTCGAGATCGAGTAGTTAAAATCAGTTCAGGATGCTAACCATTTCATATTTGACAGATTGATAGTTGTTTTACGCAATGAAAGCATATAATATATGCTTATATTATAAGGTGAGGATGAAGATATGTTTCTGTAACAGCGAATTTATTTATTTAGTCCAGGTTGGATTTGCTCAAATAGGAGCATAAATAGATAAAGTTTATCTCATTTCATTTCGGGTTGAATAAACAAATTTGTTATATGTTAAACATCCATACATTGGTGAAAAGAAAATTCAAGGAAAAATCAGTGAAATACATCGAAGTTCTTCCCTCACCTGTGGCATATCTCATTGGTTCTCAGAATAAACCATCGAACTGTCAAAAATAACCATGCTTCAGAGCAGGGTTATCTTCAACAGAAGGTGAATAACCATCGAACTGTCAAATTTTAACTAATAAGTTAAAAATTTCGCAAAATGGTTCGTATTCGTAGGTAACAATCCCGTAGAAAAACCTACAACTAAAGAGTTGTTAATGTTAACCCATTATGACCCGGTGATGCATTGAAATTACATGTTGAATTTTATACGCTAGGATATAACCGGTTATATTATATACAATTGGGTCGTCGAGAGAAATAATGGGAGTATTCACGGAGCGCTTGCTAAGTTGCGTATACGATGTATTGCATATTTATACTACCGCTATTTCCATAACAGTTGCATTTCCATAGAAACTGGGACTGTTATGCGAATAGTGGCAGTGACGGAATACATTGTATACGCAACATAGCAAGCGCTACGTGAATACCCCTAATGATGTGTTACCATTTTAATTTAGGTGATGTAGGTATTTATATGTTAGTTTTGCCAAACAATTTCCAATCTAGTTGATAGATTTTTTTTAATTTATGCTATGCTTTGCTATTTCCGCACAGTTACACCACTTTTTTAAATGCCTAGCATGTCCAGTTAAAACAATCATCGTTAGTTCAAACATCGATTTTTACTCAATGTAAGCTATATTTAAAATGTTTTTACCCTAGCTCGGCTGAATGTTTTATCATGAGATCTTCATCTGCCAACATCCAATCACAAAAAAAGTAACAAAGCTGGAAAAGCCCGAAACGATTATTTTTACAGTCGGTTTCTGATGCTAGAATAATTTCTGGTTTTATTGTTCTCTTCCCCTTTCTTCCTTCCTTACCTGATGTTCTCGACGGTAGCGGAATCCGATTTCCCTTCCTGCGGGAACGTCTTACATACGACCGGGATGAGGAAAATGAAGCACTCGGCATTTTTTCTCGCGTATGCTATTTTTTGTTGTTGATATTTTAAACCATCCAAAAGTAGATCTGTGCTTTTTCGCTCTTTTCCCTGGTTTGACAGATACAAGTCCTGTTGTATGCACTAGTAGTAGAAATCGATTTTCCAGCTGCTTCCTTTCTCCTCTCCACACAAGTATGAGCTGGTTCTTCTCTGGTTCCTTTACTCCCGGCCGGAGCTGCAGGTTCGCTCTTTAACCACTACCAGCTCATCCGGAACCAAAATATCCATCCGGATAGACATTGCAAAAAAAAAATTTCCGAAAGCTAATTCACTTGCACTTATTCGTTAACTGGCTTATGACATAGCAAATCTTCCAACAAGCAGACACATTTCACTTTTCAGAGCCTTATAGGAATACGAAAAAAAAAATCACAGACCTTTCTAGTGGCCTTTCTTTGCTGATGGCTGAGCTTAAGCTTTTTTCGGTCGTTTTAATATTGCAACACAATATTCCAATGCACTCTTCACACACTACGCACTTGATTTCATTGCGAACGAACAAAGGAGGCGATCGTCCAGCAGTTGTAGTCCATCGGCAGAGACAGTGCGGCGAGTCGATGTCGAATTCGGTGCGGCCATTTTTTAACTTTTGAACAGCATTGCTTGTTCTCTGCTCTTCCACCCCATGAGTACTGTCTATAGCGCTGGCTCTCGCTATTGGCTTCCACACTACTCTTGTAGGCCAGCTTTACTTCTCGCTGTCTGGTTGCTGCTGGCCTCGTACAGAAATCTGCTACGGCAATGCGTGTTGCCAGATCTAGGAATAGGAAGAATAGGGCATAAATTATTATCCAATGGCCGATTAATTGTACCGACATTATGAAATTTCGAAAGAAATCTTTAAGTTAATTGTTCTAATCCAAATACTTGCTTATATATAAAATATAAACATCAAAAAGAGATATCAAAATTTTTTAAATAAGACAAATTTTATCTACTAATAACACATTTAAAATTTCTGATTTTCATATTTTAGTTGTTTCTGTGCGATAACAAGACCTGATCGCTTTTTCAATTGTCGCCTCCACATTTCAGGTTTCAGGCATTTGAAGAGGATATGAAAACTGTATATATAAACCTGAACTCTAAAATTTTATATTAACCATTGTGGTTGGTCCAACAAGCCCTACGTAACATGCAAGCTTGCTCTGTACAGTTTGATTCAAACATTCAGTTGTTCTGTAGAAAACGTCAAACGAACCTCAAGAATTACGGATTTTTTGTGGATATTAGATTTATACCTAAAGATGTAAAAGCACATACCTAGCCATAGACAGTACATATGTAAGTTTTCACTTTGGTGATAACGAGTAAGGGATGATCCAGAATTTTGAATAACAAAACATTCGCAAAATAGCCAACTGCTTTCGTCGTGTTGAACGTTTTACTCATCGGTTCAGTGAAATTCCTGAACCAGCTAATGAGAAACTCCATACCGTATTTGCAACAATGAAATAATGAGCATTCTAATAAAAAAATATACTGTCAATAAAATTCATATTGCGTGTTTCGATGCAGGCTAAATCATGAACGACTCGCAGGTTGTCATTCTTCAATTTGGCAATTTGGTTCATTGAACAAAAAGTTATTAAGTTGTTATTTAAAAAAATGTGTACTAGTTCTGAGTAAATTATCATGGAAGATGAAAGACAAGTATTGGAGGATATTTTGGACCGACCTTATGCTTAAAAAAAAAAGCATAAAAATTCAGTGCCGCGTCTTGCAAAGGAGTTTCAACGTCCAATGCCACTCGCTGGCTAGGTGGCCAAATACAACAGCAACGGTTGAGTGTAAATTTTCTGTCTTGCGGCGACTAAAAATACATAAGGACAAAAATGGGCGAAAACCGGAAAAACGTATGATTGCTCGCATCATAATACATACGCTACGCAGCATTATTCAGCATGAGCATATTCAGTTGGACCTATTTAATAATCTGGTGAGATCTGTGTCGAGGTTCGACACTGGTCTAACAAACTAGTGGCCGCATGTTCGAAACCCATTTGGGAGTAACAGTTAGAGTGAATATGGTCGCATCATTAAGTAGCAATCAGAAAAATAAGACTATTTCCCTACTAATTAACAGATTTACTATTCTGAGACAATTGTATTTTGTTTACTAGCTTATGTAAAAGAAGTTGTGAAGCAAATAATCGGAACAAACGCATTTCTAGATTATAAAAAATGAAATTGCACAAAATCAATCGTGCATACCTATTAGCTGATTTTCTACCGCTGTTTACAACCCTGCCAGAAACCTCAGTTTTGTATCCGAAGTTACCTGTCTTGCTTTCTCCGCCGTATTTCTAGGTCACTCCCGTCACTCCAGACTTCAGCATAAACCTAGCAAAGCGCATAAACGGGATGGCCGAGTGTTGCTTGACACACCCACACTAATAACACTTCGGAAAAAATTCGGCAGCAGTTCTACTTCTAAACAGCAAAACTACAGTAACACGAATAACACACGTACATAACTACAAATTGCTGTCTATGTATTTAGTTCTTGTTCGGAAGAAATCTTTGCCACCGCACCTCTTCGTTCACCTTCTCTATTACGCTGACAGTAATAATAGGTTTTCCTCCGATGCGATATTTTTGAAGTGATTTTCGGGTTATTCAAATGCGATTCACGTTTTACAAATTGGCAATACGAGTAATCCTAACATTAAAGTAACGATTTATAGTAGACATGGGCTTAGAAAAATAAAACTAATAGTACATTTTTCACTTTTTCACGGAGGGGCAAATCTTCCTTCTTTTACACAATGGCACCGAACTGAGCGAGAAACAACGTTTATTGTGCTTCTTGCTTTCGCTGAATAGTCTGAGCCGTTGATGCAATCATCGTCATTGATTGTACATTCAAACTAAAGAAAAAAAGAGATGGAAATACTGACTTGTGTTGCCAGAAATGTTGCACAACGCATTTATACCACCAAACGTTACACACTACGAAGAGATTATTTTGAATGCGATTAATTCTAGCTTCCCAAGTAAAGCCTACCCAGGTAACCGCTGAGCACTGAATTAAGCTTGAAAGCTGCTCTAAATTTGCAAGTTACATGCTGCCAGATATAATTCAGCATTGTCAAAGCATAGCAGCTTTAAAATGGCATTCTCAATGCTGAATTAATATTTACTTGAAGCACTATGAAAAGCTGATTAGATGCTCTAAGCAAGCTTTATTGCCGTTACCGGCATCAAAAGAGATTTTGAACACTGCTCACACTTGCAGGAAATCTCCTTGCGAACGTACGCGTGATAACAGAAAAAATGCTTCCCTCTCTTTTTGTCTTACGCAAAATCCTGCACCGCCGATTGAATAAACATCAACACGAATCTATAGGGCATATGCATACGGATAATATGCAAGAAATATTTCTATACATGTATGCCATCACATAAAAAGAAAATAAAAGGTAGGTAATTCTCCCAAAGCGCAACTTATGGAAGATATGTGAAAAACAAAATCTTTCCCTCCATTCCGCTTTGATAAGCAAATCAAACATCCGAGTTAAGAATTTCGGTAATTTAAGTAGAGCTATTGGCAGCTGACTCGCAACTACCGTTTACAGATCAACTGGTAAAGGCGTTGCCCTATACTCCTCTTTTCCTATTCCTATCGACAGATTGGCTGGCGGTTCAATTCTAACCGAAAAAGAAAATAACAAAAAGCAATCTTGAAACGTCAACAAAGTACACCATAAAAGCATAACAGAGAGGGAAGATAAAAAAGGATGTACAATATATTTTTCGCATTTTTTTATGTTTGACGTTTTACCGTTACGCAACAGGCGTTACGTTTTATGACTTTTGTAAAGCTCCGAGCACTAATGTAGCCGGATATTTCGCCAAAACCGGCTTTCTAGCAGCTTTTTATAGGCATATTGAACTATGCTGCACGATATGGTGTGCACCATAGGCTAATAAAAAGCTAGATTTCTGCTGCTTTAAGTGCTCACTGGTTACTTGGGACGTGTAAGTTTTCTATGTTTATGCTCTTATTCTTTGCTTAGATAACTTTTGTTTTGTTCTATTACGTACAGACTTACAAACAACACAGTTACAATGTCTTACGTTAACCGAAAATGATAAAATTTAAATGCTGATTGCGTTTGTAAAAATTTGTCCATGTTTGAACGGGCAAACACAAAGCAAGCTACCCTAGCATTCAGCTGATGAGCGAGAGAGAAATATTGTTGCTTTTCTCATCACTCTTGCGTTGACAGTTTCTTACGAGATTTCGTGTGAGTGTAAAAGAGATACTTTGACTGCGAGCAACCAGAACAGAGCTGCGCGCAACTGTTAGGCGCACAACTAAACCTACGAAAGAAAAATTTTAGATAATAATCGCAATATGCAGCTGAAAAAATATAGACTAAAACTAGGTCAGGAAATGCTCAAAAAAACAAAGTTTTTAGGATTTTTTCTCGCACTGTTTTCTTTTCGGGTAGCTTCTAAGCTTAATTCTCAAATTTACTTTATTAGAAATGACCTCGACACAGCCGTTTTTATGTTAGACGACTTGAAACGAGCCGAACTGTGTCGATTTCGGTACAAGTGCCGAACTCTTGGCCGAACTGCAAGATTTGTTAAATTCGTTATAATCTTATCGATCTGGCAACCGTGCTGTGCAATGTGCTGAGTGTCCGACCCCTTGGAATTGACTCTTATGCAAAACCTTGAACAATGTCACTTACGTGTTTAACGCTTATTGAACAGTAAGTGATGCGTACGATATGCGATTTTCAGCAATTCAAAACTGACCAGAGAGCACATAGAGTAGTATTGGGCGTTGAAGGCATAAAGATTTTCCAGTTTTTTACGCGCCATAATAGCGATGAAAGTGGCAGAGGTGGGACAGAGATCGAGCAGAGCTAGAACCGGAAAGGAGCAACTCCCGGCGGAACTCTGCAGGAATGGCCAAGAACCGCCAGCAACGACACATCACTGGATGGTTTCAGGGGTTTAGGAGAGAGCTGCCGGATGAGTGGATTGAGGGTGTGGTTTGTCCCATCTACAGAAAGGGGGATCGGATAGATTGCTGCAATTACCGCAGCATAACGCTGGTCAAAGTCACCAACAGATTTTGTTACGTCGTCTATCCCCGGTGGCTGGAGAGTTCGTAGGGTAGTACCAGGTTGGCTTTTGAAGGCCCGTGCTAATACGGATCAAATTTTTACTCTTCGGCATGTCATCTAGATGTGTCGGGAGTACAACCCATCATATTTTTGTGGATTCCGGGGCAGCGATTCAGTCGGGCGTGAACAGCTGTGGTGCGGTTTTCCGTACAAAGCGACGTGTCCGAAATAGAGTTGTACCACAAACTATACAGACAACACGCGAACGATTTTTTCAGGTCCCACAAGGGACGTGAGAAAGTCACTCACGGTCCCTTCACAAGCACTCATTTTTCTCACTCGTTAGTTCATCAATAGGTTTTATAGCAACGCAAAACAAACATTTATAGTTACCATGCAAAACAACAACATTTCCTTGCCAACCCAAAGCTATGGTCAATAGCAACGGAAGGTACTGTTATTTTTGTTACAAAACTTGACGACACGATGGATTTGGCGCTAATCTTCGTTGGAGATCTCCTAAAAATTATTGGCCGCGGATCCCAAGTACGACGCATTCATTTAAATTTAAGGCAGCTCCAGAAGACGTCAGACGAATAGAGCAGGAAATTGCGAGTGGACTGAAAACTAAATAACAGATGATAGAAGAAACACCCATACTTGTTGTGCCAATCACCCAGGAGAGCCTGGGAGTCAAAGATATGAGTAATACGGGTGGAAGAAATCTGAAGAAAAGGCGGATTGCTGAACATGATGCTCCCGTGGACCAATTAATCAAAACGAACGGAGATATCATATTGCTGGTTAGGAACACTCCAGAACTTTGAATGTGCTGGGAAACTTATAATAAATGCATACGCTTTGTGGTGAACTGTACGAAGATCTTCGGGTGGTGAAGTAGCTTCAATAAACTCAGCCGCATCGCTGACGGGGGTTACTACGGATACAGCAGGACCTTCTCGGCTACCTGCCGATATGCTGAAGATCTTCTTATTCCTCTTACAAGGAGGGAACCACTGTAACCTTAGAAACAGAGGTGAATCCCACAGACCTGAAATATTACTAAGTGGAAAATGATGGTCCAAGGTCCAACTGGCTTAACCGAATCGATTCAACCAGATGTACGGGTCGCCATTGAAAAAGTTGTAAACCATTTTAACCCAGAAAAAGAATGGAAGCAACTTCCATGTGCAAAATGGTGCGAATGAAGAACATCGAAACCTATTATAATACTCGGCAGACTGATGATCAACCAAATACCACGTTTGACAAAGAGATTCTCAAGCACCCATGAGGATGCTCTGATTTCGATTTACCGTCGGTAGCCAAGTCAAAGACCGAGACAAAGTACCCAGATAACACAAAATCGTAATAGAAAGTTCACAATAAATCGTTTTCATGTCAATTTCACATTGGAATTGTATAATGATTAGAGTATGTCAAATCCAAGTGAACAATAAGTTGTTTTGCAATCGTGCGTGTCTTCATATACAATTCATGACTGTGAATTATAAAGCAGCATAGACAATTGCAATATTTGATTATATCTTAATCATATATTCAGGAGTATTTAGTTGCGTTTTATAAAAACTGCGCAAAATAGAATTGCAAATAGTTGTCAAAATTTTCGCACGTATATCGCCTCCACTTTGGTACATATATGTTCTTATATGGCGTGAAATATAACTTTTTCGTTCAGATATGATTTCGTATACCTCAGTTGCAATCGAGATATACAAACCAAATGGTTTACTGGGTACAATTTGATGTCTAATGTCAAATCTAGTTTCACGTCCAATAGGTTGCCCATGCTGATGAGGCACGTTTGTCGTCTTCTCTATGAAATTTAATGTAGAAAGATGCTTATGATGTATCTCGGAATGTATGTTCGATAAACCGATTCGTTAGAATACAAAATAAGGCTGTATGTTTAAATTCTAATAGTTTTGCTAACCGTCCTTTCGTATTCCAATCGCATTAATTTTCTTCTCCACGTGGGTAATATGGATTTCCAAATATCCTATGACACGTTCCAGCGTTACGGGACACAATCCCTACTATGCAAATCAGTTGCTATTTCATCAAAATCCTGACATACAATCCCTGACATGTCCTCGTTAATCAACTATTTTACAAGGTATTTGCCAAAAAAATGGTGAAACAGGATGCAGTTCACACAGTAAAACTGGGTGCTAATTGTGTCCCGTAACGCTGGAATTTGTCCTATTAAGGAAGAAAGTTGTACGTGCAATCGACAGTCTGTCAGGTGGCAAGTGAGCTATTAGATTTTTGTTTAATTTCAATGTTTGCGATTTTGCCAGTCCGGAGACGAATATGATCTTCGTTTCTATTTATTTTCACGGGATAACTCAGATGTATCCGTTTCGACAGGTAGGCGCTTACAATGCAAGTATAACAATTATTTTTTCCATAGTTCGTCACATTTTGGGCATGCAAATCGTCAGTTCCTTTCATTAATTGGAGTATACTGATATAAGCATACCTTGCATTGATAGAATTAGCACTACATAGAAACATTATAACCCAGGTAACCAATAAGCATTTCCAATGCAATTTAAAAGCAAGTCAATAAGCATTTAAGTTGCCTTAAATGCTACTTAAATGCTATTTTGGCAAAATATGCGGCTACTTTACTGCTAGCCCTCTTATAGTGCTGACAATGCCATTTTGCAGCTAGTTACCAACAAGAAGAATTTAAATAGAATTGTAGATGCCAATTTACAACAGTTATGCAGTCAAAAAGCTGATAAACAACAACCTGCAGTATAAAACGCCAGGGATGCTAATAAACGACAGATTTACTGCTTATTTTAATGCTTATTGGTTACCTGGGAAGTGCAGTAGCTGAAAAGTGGCGAAAAAAACTAAAATTCTAAGACTATGTAAGATATATCAAGAATTGCTTACCTCGTCAATCTACATAAACAGTTTATTGCGTAAACTTCACACAAATGAACTAACGAAAATATCATAGCTAATCGGGTTGCTGAGATTTATGCGCAAGTGAATTTCTAAATTCCTAGTAGAGCAAAAGAGACAGATAGTGTTTGAGAGCCATATTAATACGTGAGATCCGTGAGATGTGCAAGGGACGAGATTCACTCACTTCAAATGAAACTGGTCCCTCAGATTTTATGCTTTTTATTCTACGCGTAGTGTCTGTATAGTTTGTGGTTGTACTGGAGCGAGTGATGTGTTGCGTGCGTGTTTGGGGGGCCCTCTCTTTGCTCAACATGTTTTTTATTGATTAATTTTTATGAATCCCTTTTTTTGAGTAGCATTTCCTAATCCCAGAATGCCGCCTTAAATAGTATCGATAAATCTAATATCGATGCTTCACGAGCGATATATCGACGGTATCGATAAAGCGGCGGATTTGATATTGATATTCAATTATCGATACTTTTGGGAATTTTGCCCAATCCTAACTCGAACAACAAACAATCATGAATGTATCTATAGTAACTCCGTCAGGGCGAACTCGACGCTCCTCCAATGAATGTCAAAAGATTGTGCCCACTTGTGCTCAATATCCGCCATTATCGCTCGTGGAAAGCTGGATTAGGGAAATGTCAAAAATGCTGTCCAAATATTACGAACACGTCCGCCATTATGGCTCGTAAAAAGCTGGATAAGCTAGAGTGACTATATACAGAGTGGCGACAATGTCAAAATTGGAATGATAATTATCTGTCAGTGTCATTCCAATCGAGCAGACAACCTATCCAACGCGTATGCAGGAAAGACAAAGAAAAACCTAGGATAAACCGCATTGCATACATTTGGGATGACTTGGCGCCACTCTGTATATAGTCACTCTAGGATAAGCTACTCGCACTTACAGAAAATCTTATGCCCTACTGTCATCGTGTAATCGTGTGAACCTAACAAAAGCAAAAATACTTCCCGCCTCTTTTTTTCTTACGCAAAACCCCAAACAACATCAGCAACACTGTCATCGTGAATATAACGTCAGTGCGTGATTGCAGAATTAGTTTTTTGTTCCATATGAAATTTCGTGGGCTTGGGGTTAAAATTTAATTTGTTATTTTCGATAAGAATTCAACCAAACGATGTACATGGAGCAATCTCGCGGTTTAACTCAGATCAAGCGATTCCAAACTGATGATGAAGGGCGAAAAACGGCCACGACTATTGAACAGGTAAAATTGTTTTTCACACGCGTGTATTACTTTTATCAATATAAAAATAGATTTGGGTTTGCGAATGATTGTATCGTTTTTTTGCAGATAAAAACCGAAGTATCAGTCGAACGGTTCTATAGAAAATATGAACAGCTGGCTGCAATGGATCCAACGTTGCCCAGGTTGCTACGAACAGAACATGCTCGTTATCTGGAAATATCATTAGAACGCTTATCCACCGGATACGAATGTTTGGATAGTAGCCGTCCATGGTTAGTCTATTGGATACTAAATGCAGCCAGCGTACTGGGTATTAAGTTTAACGATAGCTTGCTCAACCGTGTTGTGGATTTTTTGATAAAGTAAGAGCTTCTATTAGATTTTGAAATGTTTACAATCATGCAATTTTAAGGTGCCGAGATCAAAACGGTGGATTTGCCGGTGGGCCTGGGCAGGATCCACATCTCGCTCCAACGTATGCTGCAGTTAACGCACTTTGTATCATAGGTACAGATAAAGCACTGAATGCCATTAATAGACAGACCCTGAAAATGTTTCTTGGAGCGGTGCGAGAGCCAAATGGTGCGTTTCGGATGCACGTTGGAGGCGAATTGGATGTTCGTGGAGCATACTGTGCAATAGCATCGGCAAAACTTGCAGCACTTTCGGCAGAGGACGAGGCAATGCTGTTTGAAGGAACGGCTAATTGGATTACGCAATGCCAAACTTACGAAGGTGGTTTCGGAGGAACACCCGATTTAGAAGCACATGGAGGATATTCCTTTTGTGCTGCTGCTGCTCTTGTTATCTTAGGCGGCGAGGAAAAATGTGATCTAAATTCTCTGCTTCGCTGGGCTGTTAATCGACAAATGGCATTCGAAGGGGGATTCCAGGGACGAACCAATAAGTTGGTTGATGGATGTTACTCATTTTGGCAAGGAGCACTGATCCCGGTAATTCAGAGTCTGATAGCTCGCAAGGAAGGTCGACCCGAAGTTATGAATACCGTGTTGTTTCATCGAATTGCTCTGCAGGAGTATGTATTCATCTGTTGTCAGAAACCTACCGGTGGCCTAATCGACAAACCTGGAAAGTACGTATATTTTAATTATCGCGTGGTGAAATGTTTCAATCAACTTCTATTTACTTATGATTTTTAGACCAGCAGATCTATACCATACGTGCTACACTTTAAGTGGCCTAGCAGTAGCACAACATTGTGAAACTGCTTTGCCTCCTATGGTATTTGGTCATTCGGAGAATGAATTATTGCCTACGCATCCTGTCCATAACGTCCCGCCCAAAGCTGTAATAGATGCTTATAAATATTTTCTGAAACATGAATTATTGGAAACCGAGAAGCAATCGAACGGCCATTGCAATGAGTTCGAAGACATTGAGATGAGGGAAAATGTGGAAATTCATGACGTGGAATCGATGTCGGATAGCACCATTGGAGCGGTGTTGAATGAAGATAAAGAGTCCGAGCAGCACGAAGGCACGACAACTGAATCTTCCAGTGTTTGCAGCAGCAGCAGGACTTCAGAGGAACGATCTGAGTCATAGATGATGAACCTTGTTTTAGTCTTTAATAGAGTACATATTTTGCATCATCAGCAAATCGGATTTTTTACAGCGAAGAAAACATCTTAGGTTCTGCTTTAAAATAACAGAGCCTACAAAAAATATTGGGAAAAGTACTACCACATCAGTAATGGTGGATTGAAAACAAACTAGTTCGCCGACTAAATTTATTTTAACCGCCATTGCTAGCATTAAAGCATTTGCTGTTTATACGTTTTGTACATACGATAAATATAGTATTTTTCATAAATTTGTGCATATTACGTACATTACATAATTTGGGATGGGCGGTTTTATTCATGGCTGGTAGGCCAATGGGTAAATAATGCGTACGTGCCTTGCGTACCTGTAGGTAGAAAATATTCCACTTAGTCTCTTATCCAGCGATAGCCTTGAGCACCTAGGTGAATTAGGAAATGAGATGGTTTACCGCTAAAACTAAAATTGTTCCATCACGAGTCAGTACCGAGTCTAGTAAAATGTTTCTAATAAAGCAACCTACAGGAACAGAGTTACTACGAGAGATCAAGAAAAGTCGATTCGGAACACTCGGCAAGGACGAAGGATTGAGGATAAAAGGTCGTTCAACTACACCATCATAAACGTTCGCTATCCACATGAAAATGGACTTGATGAGCAACTGGAAGCGACGTACAGCTGTTTGCCACGGAACATCACGATCGTGGTCGAGGATATGAATGCATGTCAGTAGGCAAGTAATCGCCTCTATTCTACATACCGATCGGAGCCGGATCTGATAAGAAATTGTGCTTCGATCGGAATACATCGTATGCTATAAAACACACGTCGAACGGGACGTTTCTGATCGGCCCGACCGGAAAGCAGAATCGAGGCGAATGTATAGACTAGACTGGTCCCCACAAAGATATTCTTAAAGCCACCTAAATCATCTGAACTACGAGCATTGAACCAAATCGATCATATTCTCATCGAAGGTTGGTTTTTTTCTGTAACATGTGCTCCCTACGGGGTGCGGATAACGCCTCAGCTCATTACCTGCAATTAGGTAAAGCCCTATAACATTAATGTTACAGGGCTGCTTTAGATCAGACGGGGTAGAAATTTCCAAATGCCATAAATATTGTACAAGTTTCAAATGATTGGCAACGCTGCTCACGTCGTTCCATTACATCATGCTATTACTACTTTATCGAGCCAATCTGTTACGCTGGTTATTCTCCAATGAGAGTAAATGGAGTAAATACTAATACTCTCATTGGGTATTCTCTACACACCACTACCAAAGCACTGGATCAAGTCGCTTCCTTTTTGATTCAATTGAATTTTGGTTATTCTTTGTTTAACCGTTGAGCAGAGTAGAAGTATCGTCTGTTTTATTTGCGAAAACTTGCAAGATTTGTGTCTAAATTTTGATTGTGTCAATGTACAGTTCAAAGACAAACAACATGGAATAATTACGATTACACGCCAAGCGGAGCGTGACAAGCTTCAAGGCGAACTAAAACCATAGAACATTTACGAAAATCGTTCTAATAGTTTGTAGGTCGAGAAGAAGCGACCCGTATAAGAATAGTGATGCAATAACCTGGCGTTGGTTAAAAAGTTAAGTGCGTGTTAGCATTAGCATAGCTTGTGCGTTTACTACGGCCATAATATAGTGTTTCCATAACAAAAGTAGGTGTAATTTTTTTATTTTTTGAGCACAATTAATGCAACATTTGCATAAAAACTAAGCTCAATTTATTGTCTGCTGATGCGAAGAAAGTATTTTATTAAAAAATAGAACATATACATGTAAGCAAAAGTGATTCCGTGAATGTGTGCGTACAACTCTGGTCGTTTGAAGAGAAAAACCAAGCGATCCAAGCCTCGAATTTCTAGTACCAACAAACCAAGCGCAGATTCATAAAAGTGATGAAAGCATAACAGTAATAGCAGTAAACAGACAACAGACCCCAATCGAATAGTTTGTGAGATGTTCAGCAAACGGTGAAAGCTGATAAAGTAAAACATCTGTGATAAACGTGTAGATATTATTTTAAATTATTTTTAATATATACATATTTCGACACTATCGTGACGTATCCACACTTATCGAAGATAAGTTCAAATACTTGCTGCTTCATATATAAAATCACGAAACCTGAAGCTGACTTTAAACGGTGGAATTCAATTCCAAAGGTGAGTATTTCAGTATATCTAAATTAGTTACCTATTCTAAGGTTATATCAAATCACGGAAGTTTCAAAATCGTAGAGGAATGTTTCAGGAATTAAATCTCGATAACCGAGCACATCAAGTTCAGCTAGTATGTTGACTTAACATATACCAATTTATAATCGACTTATATATTTAATTTCAAACGACATTGTATTGGACGCATTGGTGGTATTAAGCAGGATTAAAATAAATCGATGAGTCATTTAGCTGTTAAACAACACCAATACCAATTATTATTTTCGATTGATCTTGCAACAGTTTTCGTAACATTTGAAACGCTGAGCTTCCTGATATATATCTGTTTACTACTTAGGCTGGAGTACGAATACATTCGATATTTTAACAAAAAATAGTGATCATTTTGGTCATGTCCTTCAAATAGGTTCCTCGATACTTCGGTCACTGTCTGGACTTGTAGGTCAACTGGTACCCTTGAGTTAGGTCAGGCTTTCAGCTACATGATCGTGGCGTATGTGGTTTACATTGTGCTTCGTTTTGCGATCGATTATTTCAGCGCAGACAAAACAGGTTTAACCGTCATCGATGTTTTGAGGTGATAAGAAGGTTATTCATAAATGCAAACTAGGAAAGGCATTGTTAGAGAGAGTTTCCATCGACAAAATTACTTGACATTTCAATAGTCAAAAGCAATAAAATTACAAAGCAATTTATTTGTTTTTTATTGTTCAGAAACAGAAACCAGTAGTGTAGAAATTTAGGATCTCAAATTTTATATCTTCAGAAAATTGATTCCTTTTCGTCAATAACTACCGTTGGGGTAATGGTACCATTTACATAAACGGATTTTAACGCAAGGTTTTTTTGAAGAATTAACTGGCGGATTTCACGCCAACTTGACCAGAGGTTGGCATGACTAAGAATTCAATGAAACTGTGTGTGTAAAGAGTTTATGTAAATAATTTTTTCCAAAATTGTCCGAGCGGCCGTGAATGGACGCGAAAATTGTCAGTCCGATTTTATTCTTGAAATTAGACTTATTTTGTGGAAAATAAAAGTGAAAAAAAGAAAATTGCAAATAGAGCTAAATATATACTGTATGTTAAGTGTGTAAGTAGTGCTGAAGATGGGAAAAAGTGAATTTATAAGAAGAAAGAACGATTGTACTGAACGGAGTTGTAGATGGTGAAAATTGAAAAGGGTAGTTTCTCTGCTACCGATGATTTCGAGTTGGATAAGATTTGGAAGGTTTATTGGTGTTTTGTAAGTGGGTGGTTACAGGTATTTCTGGTATGTGAAATTTGAGTAATTTAAGAGGTTTAGTGAAATTTAGTGAAAGGAAAAATCATTTTTTTAATTATAAGGGATGGGCAGGGTGAAAATAGTAACAATGACGGTATTTTCGATATATAATATATTACGTTACCATGCGCGTAACTAAGCAACATAATGTGAAGGAGTAGACGTTTACAGTAACAGTATTAATGGTATTAATCAGGGCTTGTTCGTTCACTTTGACTCAATTTTGATTCATTTGACAGTACCGTTTCAGCCGAACAATTTGACTAAGTTGTATATAGAACATTTGTAGAACTAGTTATCATCTTCAATTTTGCTGAATAAAGTTTCGCTGTATCGGTTGTAGTTACGATGCTACAATGCTAGTACGTCATTAGTTACTAAATGAGCATTCATTTAGTCACTAATAAGGTACTAGCATTGTAGCACCGTAAATACAAAAGATACGATAAAACCTTTCAGCAAAATTGTAGATAATAACTGGTTCTACAAATGTCCCATATATAACCTTGTAAAATTTTGCTCGACTGAGACGGTACTGTCAAATGAATCAACATTGAGTCAAAGTGAAACGAACAAGCCCTGGTATTAATAAAAAGATAAGTAGTTTTTCCAAAATTGTTCGACTATTTTTTGGAAAGGGCTTAATTTTTTTTAATCTATTTGATTTAGCTCGTTCGTGTTAAACTTAAAAGAGCCGTAAGTCTAATAAAAATAGTATAGCGATAAGCATTGCTTATAACTTATGTTAGCAGATATGATCGATACACCCGATTTACTAGGGTTAGTAGGTCTTTTATATTTTTCTTAACATAGGAAGGCAAGGAAAGGGCTTAATTTTTTGTTTTTTAATAAAAAATATAGCTCGAAAACTATAGGACCTACAAAAATATGATCTATGGGTAACTTTCAGAAGATTTTCTACGCTGAAAAAAAAACATTTCAAAATCTAAAGATCGATTTTCTAAAAAAGGCAGCTCAGATATTGATAGTTTTTTAATTATATTTTTTATTAAGAAATACCCACGGAACCAATAAGCATTTCCAATGCAATTTAACTGTAAGCCAATAAGCATTTAAGTTGCCTTAAATGCTACTTAAATGCTATTTTGGCAAAATATGCGGCCACTTCACTGCTAGCCCTCTTATAGTGCTAACAATGCTTATTTGCAGCTAGTTACCGACAATAAGAATTTAAATAGAATTGTGGATGCCAACTTACAATTGTACAGTCAAAAGGCTGATAAACAGCAACCTGCAGTATAAAACGCCAGGGATGCTAATAAACGATTGATTTACTGCTTATACTAATGCTTATTGGTTACCTGGGTAAGAACAAATTAAGCCCTTTCCAAAAGTTAGTCTAGGCCAAGTTAGTTTTTGAAAAAACTAAGTACACTCAAGTCTTTTTTTACACGGTTTGTTTTTTTCGATTACTCAAAAACGGTACAACTTTGGGACCATTTAAAAACTACGTGACGAATGTCGGGCCTCTCCCAAATGTATTGAGATATAAATGAATGGTCCCTAAGTTGCCCTGTTCCTAATAATCGAAAAAACAAACCGTGTAAAAAAAGTACTTGAGTGTATGCAAAGCTGCTTACTAATATGAATTCCACAAAAAGTTTCATTGAGTTCTGAGAGGGTGCTGCCAACCTTATAGAGATAGACTAGTTGGCGTGGAATCCGTCAGCTAATCTAAAAAAAATCGTGTCACCGTAATAATCAGAAGAGAGGGACATTGACGAAATTCTCTCCTTGTTAGATTGTGCCTTTTGATAAGTTACGCGAGAATTCTCTATCATTTTTTTTACTTTTTCTCGCACTATTCCGTTATAATAAAAAGATTTCTAATTACGATTTTATTAAAAATACATACGTGAAAACAGAACACACAGAATAACCAACGTATTTTGGATCCTAGCTATACATAATTTGAACGCTTACAGCAAAATCAAATGGAAGTGTCCAAATTATATACATCGGCTGATGGGGTCCAAAAGAGGTTGGTTACCCTACACCCTTTTTAAAAAATTAGCCAGGGAGTAATCGTTAAGGTGAAATTAGTCGTCATCGATTCTGCCGATTTCAAAAGCAGTTTTTTTGTTTGAAACAAATTCTGTTCATGACAATATTTTCGCTGTGTTCAGATTGGCAAGAAGAATGCAGGATTTATATTTTTATAACCAGAACCTCGCTTTTGGGCCAAAAAACTGCTTCCGAAATTGGGCTTTCCAAGGAAAATTTCCCGTTAATGTCAATAGGATCGTAGCATTGGCTCCGCAATTGCCCATATATCAAGTAAAAAAGCATAGCCTGGGGTGCTTTGCTTCTTTATCGGCACATTTCGCAGCTGGTTATTGGAGTACAGGACAATTGCGGGGCTTGTGCAACGATTTTACTGACTGACCTAGCAGCATCCATTCTGCCGAGATCCGAACATACGACTATTGGCTTGTTTGACCAGCGTCGTATCTTAAAGTTAACTAAACGGTCCGGAAAAGATATTTAGAGATTGCTGACAGATGCGTTCAAACCGTCATCAATCCTTATTAGCATGGAAATACGGAGCAGTAACCTTCTTAAAACGTTGCATTGAACTCGAAACATTCACAAATTAAAAAAAATTGACATTGGACGGCCTAGTCATAGAACTAGTTCTTACATTAGCATAAAAATCGAAGCAAAAACTTGATAGGTAGCTATCATTTAATTTTTTTAATAAAACTTATTTTTTTCATAATTTTAGAACACGGATCATTTATTTCACAAGATCTAAAATATCAAACTTCCAATCCAGTCTAAATTTTGCATAGGTCATATTTGCAAATGTAAACATTATGAATGTGATTTGCTAGTCTGGCAGAGAGTAACTCTCACGTGGTTTGTTTATTTGCAGATAGGACCTATTCAAACATTAGGCGAGAATTATACCTATCACAATCACACTACCGAATAAATATCAATCAACAATGTAAATATTTTTCATTCAGTCTACTTTTATTTCTTTATTTTATACAAAGCCTAATACAAGTAAATTGTTTTCTGTTTTTTTAGATAATTTTCCATCAAGCCATTCCATGCCCCCAGTTATAAACAACAGCAGATCAGCGCCATCTCGATTGTGACCTGCGTAACGGTTAATTTCTCAAAAATTTGACGCATCCATATAAAAACTGCTTCTATAGTAAACCAGCGTACAAACATTGCGTCCTATACGGTACAATCAACAAACGTTGTATCACGGTGTGTATTGGTACATGAAGTCATTGTGTGGCTCATACATACATCGTCGTCACGCATCCAAGCTCATCAGCTGAGAAAGTCTACACAAGCTCACACATACACTACCATTCCATGGCAGAGCAGTAGTACCAGAGTATAGCAGCAGAGCTCTAGTCACTTGAAGTCTCCAATCTGGTCGTCATTGTAGAATCCAATCCCGAATCGAATAGTTCTTTGTTACTGACATTGGGGTGAAGTAAAAGTGAGAGCCACAATCACGGAAGCATCCGGGTAAGTGACCGTTAGATAACCTTTAAATTGTGTAGTAATCCGTTAGTCAACCTATCGTTATTCTGCAATGGCCAGATAGGGGTAAAATTAAAGTGAAATTTTCTTGCACTCAAAACCTACGTTCGTGCGGCAGCCATTTTGAATTTTTGTCTTGTGCAAATAGGCAGCGCAATATAGATTTTTCAGTTTATTTTTTGTTTCGATTGAAACAATTTTATTCTATAAGGCTGCGTGAGAATGATGAAAAAATATTGGAATATTCAACAACCGAACATTCGGAACAGGGTTATTGAAGTGAAATAGCTTCGACTCATAATAATTATGAGGTAGTGATTACATGTTAACCCTGATTGTCACTAAACAAACCATAGTGAAGCATGACGACAGTTCTAGAACAGTCCGGATAAAAACGGGATTGGACGCGATAGGACAACTTTTTTTTCCTGGGGTATGCTCTTCAGCAAAAAATAATTCATAGCAATTACTTGGTTCGAGGAAGGTGGACGATGGTTTGGGAAGTAATGTGAGAAATCATCTGTTTTCTCTATTTCACATACACTACATCTGCGGTAGCAGTGTTAGTGCGAACTAATAAGTTTTTTTTCTCATCATAGCGTCTTCGCTGATACGCACAGTTATACATATTCATGAAGTCATCGCAATGGATGTCGAAATTGTGAAATTTTAGTTAATTGGACAATCTGGAATGTAGATGCCTAGAGTTTAGATACCTATTTTAGGTTTTTGTTTTTGTAGGTTTGGTTAATACATCTAGCTGGCAAACCAAATAGCGAATATCGAAAAGGTTAGCAGTGCCTCAAAAAATAGGAAAATTAAACATGATACTGAGCCTTGATATGTAATACATTAGGCAGCCTTGTCAAGTCATTCACGCACTAAAATTATAATACTAGGAAGGGCGAAACTAACATCACCATATGTTTACTACAATCCGGTAGTAGGACGTAAAAGATTGTCGCTATCCAAAGTGTATATTGACATTTTTGGTATAGACGCAAAGTTTGTGGTATAGATGTCTACTAACACCAATAAACATTCTGAAAAATGTGAAGCTGTTTCTGTACCACTACATAAATATTTGGCATGTTACACCTTGTCTCTTCAGTTCACTTTGGTGACTATCGACCCAGTAAACATCCTTTATAAAATAGATAAAATTTAATTGCCGTTTCGGTTTTGATCCAAACTTTCGAATAGCTCAGAATAAAATGTTCGTTAATATCTAATATTGCTATGAAAAGAATCATGTGCTGTTGACATCGTCGTGCGGATTGCAATGTTTTCTATCAGGTTACGAATGACTGAGACTTCAATTCAATTTAACCAAAGGGTGTTACCCTTGACGATCGCCGAGATTGTCAATACACCAAGTAGAAACACTTCTTCAACACTTTAGATATCCCTTGTGTATTGTTTAAATTTCCGGTAAATTATTGGATCTTTACATCCATGACTAGAGCCAATTAACATTGTGTAACATCCCATACTCAGTTTAAAAAAAAAACTTACATTCTCTTCGTTTTTGTTCGGTAAACAAGGAATGTTCCAAATTATATAAACTTAAATGAAAATGTAACAATACCTAAATAATCTACAAAAAGAAATTTGTGATACAATTTTAAATCAGGTTTTCGGCGTTTTTAGTCACCTCGAAGCGCCCATGGAATTTTTGTTCTTAAAATTACATTTCATAAGAATAACTTTTAGCATCAACATTCCAACGAATCTAACTTTTGAATTCAATCCAAAACATAGTTCAAATGCTCACTCATTTCTGCTAAATTCATTAATTCATTGCTCAGTTATTTAACAGTGTAACAATTTTACAGATCATAGCCAGAAAAGTAAGTTTTCGTCTTACCTGGAATCGAAGCAACGTGCATACATAAAGTGTAAACATTGGCGGGACAAACCCGTTCGATAATTACAAGGTAGACAGACAAACATAGCTCTAGCCTCAGTTTAAATACCCGTTTGTCTCGTTTCGGCTCTGTTGCTATTTTTCTTTCTACTAATAGTAGTTTTACTCTAGTCTAGCGTCTGTGGTAAGACAGCGCAATTTCTTACCCAGAAAGAAGAGAGCACCAGAAGAAGCGTGATAACAATTGCCGAGGCAGGCTAACCGTAAATATCGTACTAAGGTCGCTGCTTATGTCAGTAGACCAGTGTGTACGAGGTTAAGATTGAGTTATAAATCCACACACCTAATAAAAATCGACAGTATTTTTTTTAGAAAAAGGTATTAAAGTTCAAAAAGCTTGTGCTTTTTGCAACTGATTTGTACCGATTGGGTGGTGTGCAATCGACGAGGGTTTCTGAGTGTCACATTTCAGAAAGAAATATTTCGAGGAAATTTTCTGCAGTTAAAAAAGCGGCCGCTTCCTTGAAACGTATTTGTTTTCTATCTGCTGAACTATCTCTGATCGAAACCAACGTTCAGTGATAGCAAACAAATTGCGCACTTCAAGCGTGAAGTTGTGTACCTAGCTTGCTGAGACGTGTTTGAATTTCAGCATCAAGAGACGTGAGAATTTAGCGCTCTATTTACTAAGCGAACAGAGTGCAAAATTACATCTCCTGAATCTGATAGCCACAAGCACGACTAAGCTCGACAGCCTGCAAAGGTTGTGGCGAAAGACCATTTTCACTGATATCCTGCATATTTTACGTAAATTGTTGCGCCAAACAATAGGTACTAGGCCAGCCCTCAGTATGTCTGTCCCTGTACGCTGCTATTCTGTCGATACTATGAACAACAACATCGATCAGCAACAGCACGTCGACATCAGCAGTGGCAGCGCCCATATGGATGACGACGAGTCAATGATGCTGAACAAAGTTCAAGTGTCTGAGGAGATGCAACATAATCAGCGGATGTTGTTAGAGGGCCGGCTTGGGACACCGGATGCTGCTGATGCAGTTCTTATGGAACCACCGAACGATAGTCAGGCAAGCAACTATCACCTGATGACGTCCGGGGCCTCCACCAGCAAGGATGATCACCTCACCGGAGGTGGTCCACAAGACTTGGCCGGAGCTAAGTCGGTATCCCCGCAGAAACAGCCACTATCGGCGTTGCTCCAGTCTGGGTATTCTTTCGAGCAGATGATGGCCAAATTAAGCGAACTGATCGCCCTGGAACCCAAATACCAGCCGAACCTCTACCTGCCCCATCAATCATGCGTAAGTAACAATTCAGTTTTATTCAGTTCTGTCAAAAGGTCACTTCTCTCTCTATCTTTGTGTACATTTTTCTTTCAAAAATGATATAAAAAATTCGATGGAAAAAACATTTACGTACATTTAGTTTGCGTTGTTCCTGTTATATAATTTTAAAATTTTGTTGCAAAACGAAACGTAGAAAATCATTTTCACTCAGAATGGTTTAAATTCACATTAACTTTATCGTTACAATATTACTGGATCACCTTGGCCCTTCGAATGGTGGTTATAGTGCAGTGATTGAAAGAAACGATTTGCCTTTGGAGCAATTACTCACCTGAGGTCAAACTTCGCTGTCTATATGTACCTCTACCTTGCCCTATCCGGCTGGTTGTTTCCCCCAAGATTACAGTACCATTTCTTTGTTACCATTTTCGCAAAGTCATGTCAATCGTTGATTTTTTCTTATCAGTTTTTGCTAACAATACATTCGAAGTTGGTAGATTAACAAAGCTCCTTCAGAACTGTGGATGTTTTCAATTTCTACAACGAAAAAGTAGCGCAAAACCAATCCACTAAGTAAATATTTGATTTCCGTGATAAGAAATTTTGTATACCAGAACAAATATGTAGTGGTTAAAAATCTCGCTGAAAACACACGTCTTAGATTTTTTTTCGGTAGTCTGCTGTATATTTATAGATTCATTGCTACAATCATTTGTCTCGGCATAGTGCGAATTGCAACTTATAAAATTTAAAACTATTCCATATACATTTTATACGGGATCTTTATCCCATCCTATCGAGTACCACTTTCTGATTTATAGGCCAATCATTCAAGCTTGGTGGGAGGTGCATGGTTGAATTCAATCAAAAGTTGTTCAAGTTTCATCGATTGTTTATTTGTTTACGTGCGCTCTCTCCTTGGTTCGCTTATTTACGATGTACCTATCATGCATAAGCACAGCTACATCAGCCTCAGGACTTATCACACCACAGCACCTTGTGTGACGTGCTATTAGCCGATGGTAGGTGTAGAAAAAAAAGAACAGTATGTTTATAAAAATAACAAGCTAGCTCTTGTGAAAACAAGCATCGACTGACTCGGGATTATTTGAACACTCGTTTTCGGCGTACCAGAGCTTTTCAGATTAATGACCTTTCTTTCTGTTCAATGCTCATTGTAATGGTCATTGTTTGATCGGAGTAGCCACTAAATATGCAGCGTGTATTTTCTGCAATAGAGTCCGACAATAATTGTTGCTAGCTGGCTACCAGCCTGTGATGTGCTAGCGGTACTACGTAACTGTCTGACTAAACAGTCAACGTGCGAGCGTTGAAACACACGTTAGTTATAATTAAAGCTGACTCGCTCTCTAAAACAATGTAGCGCTGGTTGGATGGTTACTATTTTCGCCCAGTACTTTGTAGTAGTAGTCTTCTTTCGATTCCGATCCCTCGCTTCCGCTGAGCTTCCAGAGCAGCAGCAAAACAATGGGCAGAACAAGTGACATACACTTGGTGACGGTTTGCTGTTTATATATCATGCCAACGAATATTCTAATGATAACATCGCTCGCATCTACATTGTGTGTGTCGTTTTCATTATCACGCTTCGCTGACGATTTTCCTTCCAAAGGCTTGGTTGCCCTGGAACAGTGAAGTTTTTCCGACAGAGTGCGACCAATTGGAACAGATGTGCTGTCAGGTGTCATAAATTATTAGTACAGACGAAACCAAGGAGTTCATTGCTCATTTTCATATTGATCAAATTATTAATGGTAATAATTTGGATGTTTTCGTATAGAATTGTATTGAAAATCTATCAAAACACAGAGCACCAGCACGGTTTATATAAATACATATAACATAAACTAGTAGGGTCTTCTCTTTACTATTATGGTTAATCCATTACCAGTTTTTACATTTGAGTAAAATATAAACAGGCGTTTCATTGTACAACACACACACACCATACCATACTAGCGGGTGACAATATTTCAATCAAATTTCAAGTTTCAATGTCAAAAGTACTACTACATACGCCCAGCAGCGTTTCTATACGAGCTTCGCTGAGTCGATCGAGTCATACTGGTTTGACAACTTTGTTGCTGAGTGCTATTATACTCAGCTTCAGCTTGGTCCTTAAGAAATGCGTGTGTCCGCTCTGTATTATGTAGTTCGTACGAGCTTGGTCATGAATTTTGGTTATTTGCCAAATCTTCGCTCAACTTTCAAAACACGCACACACAAACGCTGACGCTACTGCTTCTTAATTTAGCTACATTATGCAAACGATAACCTTCAGCTCGGCCCCATACAATACGTTGTTTTGTTCTAGAAAATGTGTAGCAAAACATTGTAATATTATTGAGTTTGCTTTTTATCCTCTTTGCAGCGTGACCTTTTTTCAGTTTCGTGATCTGTTTATAAATTATCAGTGATCATTAACTCATTTGATTTTTTTGTTTGTTTGTTTATTCAATACACAACAATGACTACAGAGTGGCGAAATTACTATCGGCACACGAGACGGCGCTGCCCACGTGTTGCGTTGCCTTAAGGTCTGGTATGAGCTGCCGAACGATGTCCTGTTTGCGGCCATTAACTTGGTCGATCGTTTCCTGACCAAGATGAAAGTAAGGCCAAAGCATATGGCCTGCATATCGGTCAGTGCTTTCCATCTGGCGGTGAAGCAACTGTCCCTACCGCAGATCGATGCGGACGATTTGGTAGCCATTTCACAGGTGAGTACAGTATTTTTTTACTATTTTAATGAAATACCCACTGACAATTTCGAACGGATATAATCGCATGCTGATTAGGTTGATCAAGATGATTCCCAATTGCGTTATTTCGATTTTTAATTTCGTGTAAAAACATTTTGGAATGTTACTAAATTCAATCGGTTAAAAGACAACGAGATTGTTTGAAAACAAAATTAAACGCTTATTTCCAATAGATTGTTATTGGTTTACACTAAAAAGCTCCAAATGTCAACGGAAAATTGGAAAACATATATTTTAATTTCTTTATCTTTCGATTTGCTGGTCTAGTTTTTCAGGGTTTCTCCTCTGTTGCCACCTAGCAACAAATCACACGCGGACTGTCGTCTAAATCTGATGCTATCTAATACCATAGAACACAGCCTTCAGTAGGTCATATTCCCGTTATTTTAGTTACCAAAAGAAACGATGATTCCCATTTCAAGGTTCTTTTCCCCACATAAACCTTCGGTTTGTTTCTATAAGGCGGACTGAATTGAATCTAGAGAGCGTAAACAACTACAACAACACACTGAATCTGGCATCAGAGAAGTTTATATTTAGCTTAATGGTTGCCTCTTCCAGTGTTGGAATACGATCAAAGCGCTAAACAGTGAACAAATTAAATATGTCTCTTGCGAAGATTTTGTTTCCCTTGTCAGCTTGCCAACCATGAATTGACACTGACTATTTGTTTGTTTGATGGTGCATTTAGCGATATTTGTGTCTTATTGCTGAAAGAGGATGATTTTCAATGTAGGTGCAAATGTACCAGACAAAACTCTACCTAACTTGCTGTTGGAATTCTGAAAACATTTCAAGATCTTTCTTACTTAAGCAGTACGATACTAATCGTATCTTTTACCACTGTAAAATTAGGTAATGGTGAATTGTATAATTAACGCCATTGCTGCGTCACTCAAGTTAACCGAAGTTGACAATGCTCAATTACCACAGTCTAGCGTATAGGACAAAACGAATTAAGTCGTTTTAAACGGTTCCGCTGCATTTGGAGAAGAAAAATCTAATTACCTTTTAATTGTTGCTAAAAAACCAAAAATCTATGCAAAATGGTATTGACAAAAAAAAAAAGATACATGATTTGTTCTCAACCTTTAATTTTAATTACGGGCAAGTTTTCTCAAGTTATTACCTAAATATTTGTTGCAATGTACATAGTGTAATACTATATTTGTTTTCAAACATGCAACGATTGATTGATACTTCAAGCATTTGTTTTACAGCTGCTGTTCGTTGTTTGTTGCACGAAAATTTGCAGAACAAATCCCCTGCAAAACAAATAACGAAAGTGCTTCGTCAATAGCAGTCTTCATTTTATTAGCCACCGCTACAGGCATTGGTATTTTTACTAGCTAACTAGCTTGTTTTATCTTGCATTATTGAGCGTTCACGCGCTCTCTACTGCTACCACCAGCAACCGTGGTGGACCCCTTAGCTTCGAAACCTTCGTAACAACCTCCGCAAAATGCGCAACCAATATTTCTTTACTAAAAGCGAATCTGATAGAGCTAAACTTCGGGAGCGTGAGGATGAGTACAAAGCTGTCCTTACCGCAACATATGACAACTATTTGCAAAGGATTCAGTCTGCCGTTAAACAGGACCCCTCATGTTTCCGGAATTTTGTTAAGAAACGTAAAACCGGCAACAATATTCCTCCGTCGGTCAACTTCGAAGGAACAACTTCTCACTCGAGCTCAGAATCAGCTAATCTTTTCGCTACGTTTTTCGAGGGCGTATTTGGTAAAGCATAAGCAACTGCTTCGAGCATATATCGTTCCGTGATATTAATCTACCACTAGTGCAGTTTTCTATAGACGAGGTTCGGAAAGCTCTTGAAGATCTCGATTCATCGAAAGGACCCGGAACAGACAGTCTACCACCAGTATTTTTAAAAAATTCGCTTGCATCGCCGATTACCGCTGTTTTTAACCGCTCAATCAGTAGTGGATCGTTCCCAAATGCATGGAAAATGGCGTCCATCGTGCCGATCCATAAGTCCGGAAGCTACAAATCGGTCGCCAACTACCGTGGCATATCCATACTTTGCACCCTCAGCAAGCTATTCGAAAAACTACTCCATACAACTATATACAGGTCAGTTGCACCGATCATCTCTCTAACAGCCAGCATGGATTTATGAAGCATCGTTCGACAACATCAAATCTTATGTCCTACGTCACAACGATATCACGTGAGCTAGAAGCTAAGCGGCAAGTGGATACGATCTATTTTGATTTTGCGAAAGCTTTTAATACTGTACCACACAACCTCATTATTGAAAAACTAAACTACATCGGATTTCCCTCATGGTTTACCGAATGGCTTTACTCATACTTATACGATCGCAAAGCACTCGTTACAGTAAACTCCGTGCGCTCCAGAACATTTGACATATCGTCTGGTGTCCCGCAAGGCAGTGTGCGTGGCCCGCTCATCTTTACAATTTATATTAATGACCTGGACGAGCTGCTGTCATCATCGAAATTATCATTTGCCGACGATCTAAAAATTTTTCGGGTGATTGCTGCCCCTGCCGATTGTGTCGCATTACAGGAGGATATTAATATTCGACCTTATAACAGGCAATGTGGATTGCCCGGAACTCATGTACCAGATACCGTGGAATGTACCTCCTTGTCGGCTTCGAAATCCACCTTTATTGGCCATCCAATTCCACAGAACAAATTATGATGTGAATAATTGTTTTAATGTCTGCTTGCGTTCCTTCAACGACGTTTGTAATGTGTTCGATTTTACTCTGTCTAGAAATGTGTGTAGTAATAGAATCCGAGGCTTAAATTAGTTATTAAGTATACAATCTGTACGACGTAGTCGAAGATGGTGGAATAAAATTAATAATTGAAGGCACATGGCAATACCTAAGTAACATTGAGAGATTCTCTTTGCCGTCAAAAGGCAATTTGTTTGCTTACTTTAGACGCCAGCAACTGATTCATGCAAAGCTGTTGTGCTAAAGTGCAATTGCATCGCCGTTTTAAGCGGAAGCCAGGAGACACGAAGAGAATCTACGTTCTTTTGAAAAAGTACCCGAGAAATGTTACTGACCAATATCTGCTAGTGAAAGACGTGATCAACATGCGATAACCGCTTAGGTTCTAATAACATTCACAATGAAAACGACTTAATCCGACTTTGATGACCCGAAATCGTTTGTAACCAACTTTTCATTATTCAATTTAATAGTGTCGCTGCACGGCGCGTGATCTTGTACGGATGGCGGACATAGTTGCCAACAAGCTTGGTGTCCAAATGAATACTTCTCCAGTCACTGCACTATCCTTTATTCGGATTTTTTACTACATCTTTGCGAATGCCGCGAATGCTCTCGGATTGACCGACTTTTTCACGTCGGCCATATCGTTGGCAGATCTGGAGATGCGTTTGGAAATTCTGTCCTGTGATGCCAGCTGCGCCAGCATTCGTCCCTCGGAATTGGCATTGGTCATGGTTTTCACCCAGATGGATGCGCACGTGAGTGCAAACAAGGAGAATGAGTTGTACAACCGGCATATTCATGATCTGGTTGATTATGCCATCCAGCTACAGAAGTTCTGTCGTGTAAGTTAACAAAAAAAAGTTTTATAAGTGTACTTGTGACCAAAAATCTTTATTTATTTTTTCTTTTCCAGATTCCCGATAGCAGTTTCTTCTACAGTCACAGTATTGTCGCAAAAATTCTTTCGCAGTATAATGGGCAACATAAGATGCCGTATAAGCAACGGCTAGTTTGGAAGTTGTCGTCTCGCACCATGAAGGTGCTTCGTCCAACCGACAAGCTCACCTCGTACCTGCCCACGATCGCGGAACATCATGCTCACAACAGTCATGTTAACAATAATAATCTTAGATTTAGGTAAGTAACCATTTTCTTTGCGTTTGTTAAATCGCAACGATTGAAAACAAATCCCAGAGTAAAACAAGAATATCATACAACAGAATTACTCCTCCATTCTGATATCTCTATTTCTCGACTGTTCTTGTTCTGCATATTCCTTTTCTTGTTTTCTACGTATTGTTTATCAATAAAACGCATTATAATTTTTACCCACAGAACTGGCAGCGTTAGCTCCGAAGACGACGGAGAAGATTGGCCCACTTCACCCATTGTAGCAGTTTGTGAACAATTTGACGAGTAAAAGACCCCCTCCACAAACTACAACGTTCAAATCGCTGCCGTGCGCTTGTGTTAGTGGGTCCTTGAAGGCCACATTCTGAACGTTCTTATTTTGTTATCTTTGACTCCATAAGGATTACAACTACTTTTTATTCAACTGTGCTGTCAATAACTACAACGTAGAAGAAGAAGAAGAAGAAGAACACAACAAAACGCGACTATAAACTTTAACGAAGCGAACTGTGTAAGTGTTTTCTTTACTGAAAGAAGACTTTTTGACTTTTGCTGATAAGAAGTGAAACCGGAAATCGAAGCACAAGAGAAAAACGTCAGCAAAGTACGGGACAAACTTGCCTGGCAGAAACTGGAGTAGGAGGCAGATCACATCATCTAGTGTACTACAATCAACGCATTCAAACACGCACGCACACTTTCTTATGTCCGCATAGTTTCTTGGCTGCCGATAGCGGACGGTATTGGGAAGACAACTATAACAGGCGTAAGTGCGCGCATTAATGTAAACATCGTATTTGTCTAATTTTGATTAAAAACCTAAACAAAACCCGCAAAAAAACTTCACAAAACATTTTCCGGAAAAAATCTCTAAAAACAAAAAAGAATTAAAAGTATAAAAATCATAAAATAAAATCAAAAAAAGTACAAAATATACAAAAAGTAAAAAAATCTAGAAAATAGGTGTTTAACGCATAGGACAGAAGCAGTTGAAGAGAATAAGAACGAGAATTATTCAACACAGGTTACAGCAGAGAGGACAGGCAAACAATCTTGATTAATTTATTGCAGCAGAAAACAAAACTGAAGATTGTGAAAAAAAACGTTGGGGAAATCTCACAGAGCAGCTAACTGCGACAAATGTTTTGCGATTAGGAAACATCATTTTACGAAGCCAGTACCGATTGTGTTATTAGATATTTTTGCCTAATAAAGCATACGAAAGATAAACATAAAACATTAAAACACAGTTGAGCTTGTGTAACTTTTGTAGTGGAAATTCTCTTATTTTTTTCATAAAAAGATAACTATCACGTAAAGTTTTGAACGAACCACCAATCTTCTTCGGTCGTTAAACACACGAAAACCATCTAGTTTACCAGTATAAAAGCATAAAAACTACAAAATACATACAAATAAAGCAAAAGAATAAAATGTCAAATCAATTTCAATCTGTGTAGTAGTGAATATTGTTCTATCGCTTTCTAAACAAACAGTAAGCAAAAACGAAGCACACCCGCTATAACCAAATATAACAAGAAAAAAATAAGGGAAAATAGTAGAGAATATAATTGGTTTTGTAAAAACAAATTGAAATCAGCAAAATTCATCGCACGGTTTTTGTGTTTCAACGTCGTCACGTAGCAATAGTTGTGAGAGTTAACGATTGTTCCAGTCGATTAAAGAAGAAAGGAAGGAAAACTAAGTCGAGAGCAAACGAGAGGGTCGCAACTGTAAAATCTCCTTTTCCGTGCCTAAACCACGGCGAACGCATCATCATATTAACCGAGACACCCCGCCGCTGCTCCTATTTACCGATGGTACCCTGTAGTATGGAAATCAACGTTTGCAGGGCCATGATAGCTGGGAGAAGAAGGATGCAGAATAATATGAAAATATCGTAACGAAAAGGGGATGAGACGCTCTTCTATCCGTAATTCCAGTGCGCTTCAATCTGCAATCCATGCACGACTGTCTGACCCGAAAGCAAAACCTGTTTCTCCAACAGTTTTTACTTGCTGTTATCTTTGATCTCGAATACTTTCGGGGGTCGGGAGCTTGTTTGAATTGTCACACTTGAAACCTGCGCTTGGAACCAAAGATTGCAAGAGTGTTTCATCCCCTTATTGATTTAAGCTGAATCGAGTACTGCAAAAAGAAACATAATAGAAAAATTCGGAGACGCATCTGGTCTCTGAGAAAGAACAAAACAGAGTGTTTACGAGCAAAAAATTAAATGACAAAAGCGAGTAAAGTATTTTTTACTATAAAATAATAATTTATAAACAAAGTTATTGTGATTCGATTTATTAAAAAATAACCCGATTCATAGACGAAACTCTGCAAACAGGGGAGAAAGTCAAAAGGTTATCCTTTTATGTAACTGAAACCGTTATTTTTTAAAAACTAGTGAAAAAGCGAAACGACATGGCAATCGCTATTCATGTTCGTGTACCTTCCTTTCATCTGTTTATATTTTTGTAAATTATGTTTCCCGTTTTTAAACAAATTATTTATTTACAATCCATTGATGTGAAAAAGTATCTTAAAAAAGAATTAAGAGTGATCAAACACTGAGCACGCTCTCACATGTGCAAGTAGACTGTTGAACAGAGGTAATTAAGAAAATAACCGAAGATAAACCGAAAAAGAGATTTTTATTCACCCAAAATCTTCATCTCGAGTGTGCAAGTTGTGTTCTATAGATAAAAGAACACACTAAACAAGAAAAAACATCGCACTTCATAATTCTCGTTCGTTTTTTATTTTTAAACATTTCGCGTAATCGTACTTCCAAGAAACCAAACCTTTTTTTTATTTTAATATATGTAATTGTATGTACCCCGCTAATGCTTTTCCCCATTTTTCGGGGAATGTTTCTCTCGGCACCAGTTCTTAAAGTAATATCTTTTAGACATCACTGGTGGAAGCTGCATTTCATCTCTGTATTTAGTAGTTCAGGCAAGAGAGAACTTTTCCCTTTATATCAACCACTCCCCATTACTATATACAAAACATCGGCTAGGTTATTCAGTAAGAACAAAACAATAGATGAAAAGGAACTAGAAGAGCAAGAGCGGAAATCTTTTCGTGAAAAGACTATTTTGATAGAAAGAACAAGCAAGAAAAAACACCACACACAAATGGCATGGATTTTAAACGAAAATCGTTATGATGAAGGTGGTGAAAATGAACTAATTGTGTATGTATAATTTATATCTCGTAAGGTATCTGAAAAAGGAAAAAACACGAAAAAATGCAATTGAATTTCATTTGAAGACAAATGAAGAAAAATAAATACTTTGGTTTATTTATAAACTTATATCTGAGGTCGAGTGTATGCATCCGAAAGTTCTTTTTGATCATTGACTATTATGTTCTATTTTAGTTCTATAACTCTATACCGGAACCTTTTAATCCAACGATAATATTGTTCCTTGCAACAATTGTACGAATCCTCCGCTAATTCATATTTTAATACTAATTATCCTGTACTTACCAATTACATTGAAAATATGCTTCACCCATTACAAATTCAGGCCATTACAAATATTTTTAAAGTTTTTGTCCTTCGGATGCTGGGCAACTGAAGGGGGGTGTGGGCGAAAAAAAATCAAAGATTTTTAGGAATTTTGACGTAGAACTACGTCTTACCGCAGAGTGTCAATCCAAAATTTGGATTCAACCCAGCGTCACGAAAGAATGAAAGTTTTTGAACGCTAATAGCTCTGCCAATGATTGGATTTTCATGATTTAGATACCGATCGACTCATAAAAGATGTAGCAATTATGTAATTTCTATTGTAATATGCTTTTTCGATTTCTAATTAGTAAAAATTACCGAACAGTTTCAAGGTCAAATTATCCCATACATTTTCTTTGTGATCGCCTTGCTCCACAGGCAGGGACGACAGTTAAATACACCATCTGTTTACTGTGATTTCGATTACTTCATGTTTAGAAAACAAGCAGCAACACCCCTCGTCCCAATAGGTCGAAGATTCTTTACGACGTTTAGACTTATACTAATTTGATATCTGTGCTTGGGAAGTATGCCAGAAAGAGTGATAAAGTTCTCTCGTCCTAACAAGATTTCTTAGTACCGCGACAAACCTAGTCCAGTTTAATGTCCTGAACAAAGTAAACAATTTTGTTATAGCATAAAACCACCCCTACCTTTCAACCTAGTTTATTTTTAAACATTGAATCTACTCCAAATTGATGTCCTGAAAGTGAAACGTTACAGAAAAATGAGCAGCAGTTCTTTCCTTCCTAAATTTTCTAAATACATCGCACGTTTTCTTTCCGCACGTTCACGGTCAAACTAAAGGAACGTGCGATGTATTTAGGAAATGTCAAAAATGCTGTTTAAATGTTACGAACACAAATTATGCGGTCCGCCATTATGGCTCGGAGCTGGATTTGTTTACTGTACAATACGATGCGATATATTGGGCCATAACGAATAAAGACTCAAATTAAAATTTAGTTTTTAATATTTTATTATCAATATTCGCATACACTGAGAAAACTTTTCGTATAGTTTCTATGTGTCCCACATATAGATTTTTGCAATGTGCCCAGTAAATGATCTTTATGGTGCTTATTACCAATCTCACTTCACGGTGAAATAAATTTCACTTCCACACTCACGTCACTTTTTTTACCTATTCCCAATTCCACGTAGAGTGAAGTGAAAAAAATTTTATTTGTGAAGTGAGTTGCATAATAACCCCATTGACAAGATTGAAAGGGGAATCTCATTGTCAAACTTTAACAACCAGTTTAAAATTTCAATTATGGCTGCCAAGTAATGTGATTGGAAACTTCGCTTGCTTCAAATTTCTGAAAAAGTCGGTGCAAAAGGGCGCAGTTGTGGGATTCTATTCATCCGGACGAAAAGAAAAAGAACGTTTAAAACCATTTCACTGGCATAAAAACAGCGGAGAACGCACTGATGAAGTGATGACAGCACCAACCAGCGCACAGATAAAGAACAGATAAATAACAATGAGCAACTTTGACAACGAAGTTCCCAATTCACAGACTTGATACATATTGTTAGCATCATGTTTACCACAATGAGTCCTATCCAGCTTTTTACGAGCCATAATGGCGGACTTGTTCGTAATATTTGAACAGCATTTTTGACATTTCCCTAATACATCGCATGTTTTCTTTCCGTGCGTTCACGGTAAAACTAAAGGAATGTACGGAAAGAAAACGTGCAATGTATTAGAGAAATGTCCAAAGTGCTGTTCAAATTTTACGAACTCGTCCGCCATTATGGCCCGTTAAAAGCTACGGATACGCGATTTGTATTCATCGCGAACTTTTTGCATAACGAAAACGTTTCCCGATGCACACAAACCACCAATACAGTCACACACTAGCAACCCTTATACCTCGCACGTTTTCTTTCCGCACGTTCACGGTAAAATTCAAGGAACGTGCGGAAAGAAAACGTGCGATGTGTTTAGGAAATGTCAAAAATGCTGTCTAAATATAGAGCTTGCTAATCCCAGTGCAAAAGGCTACAAAAACTTATCGTTTATCACTCAAACGTGTGTTTTTTTACCGGGGTATAACTGGGGGAAAACAAAAACAAACGTGTAAAATCAATGTAAAATCTAACAACAGCAACAATAAATCGCGCGTCGATTTGTGCGTACGATAAACGTCAGCAAGCTCAATTACGAACGCTATCCGCCATTATGGCTCGTAAAAGCTAGATACATCGCACATTTCCTTTTCCCACGTTCATACGGCAAAAAGGAACGTGCGGAAAGAAAATGTGCGATGAATGGAAAAATAGGAGGGATTTTTTATGGGGTTTCCTGATGTTAACGATTTCTACACTCAAAAAAATCAGCACGTCAAGTTTACGTGAAAACATAGGTAAAGGCCCAGACAATGCATACGGATTTTACTTCTTCTTCTTCAGCAGCATAGAGCCGGGGTGGCTCGTGCTGTTTCAAGCACTCGTCTCCATTCAACTCGGTCTTGGGCCACTCGTCGCCAATTTCCTAGTCGTCTCAGAAGTCGCAAATCGCTCTCGACCTGGTCGAGCCATCGTGCACGTTGGGCCCCCCTATTCCTGGTGCCGGTGGGGTTGTTGAAGAGGACTATTTTCGTCGCACAGTCGTCCGGCATCCTTACGACGTGTCCGGCCCACCGTAGCCTGCTAACTTTCGCTAGATGTACGATGGGAGTCTCCCCAAGCAGTGCCTGTAGCTCGTGATTCATACGCCTCCGCCACTCTCCGCTTTCAGTTTGTACTCCGCCAAATATCGTCCGCAGCACTTTCCGCTCAAACACGGCAAGGGCGCGTATGTCCTCCGTAAGCAGCGTCACGGCTTCAAGTCCATAAGGAACTACCGGTCTTATAATGGTTTTGTACATTGTCAGCTTCGTGCGGCGGCGTATGCTTCCTGATCGTAGCGTTTTACGAAGGGCAAAGTAGGCCCGATTTCCCGCTTGGATGCGCCGCTGGATCTCCTTACTAGTGTTGTTGTCCGCGGTCACCAGCGATCCCAAATACACGAACTCTTCTACCACTTCTAGTTCGTCGCCGTCAACGGTTACCGTCCGTGGGAGGCGCACATTTGTTTTCTTTCATGTATTTGGTCTTCGACGCATTTATTTTTAGCCCAATTCTCCTAGACTCCGCTTTCAGTCTGGCGTAGATTGCCTCCGCCGTCGCAAAGTTCCTGGCAATGATATCGAAGTCATCTGCAAAGCCTAGAAATTGGCTACTCTTGGTAAAAATCGTGCCTCTCGTTTCGATGCCCGCTCGTCGGATCACTCCCTCAAGAGCGATGTTGAACAGCATGCAGGATAGACCGTCTCCTTGTCTCAACCCTCGTCGCGTCTCGAAGGGACTCGAAAGTGTCCCAGAGATGCGTACGAAACACATCACTCGATCCAATGTAGCTCTGATCAGTCGCGTCAGTTTGTCCGGAAAACCGTATTCGTGCATTATCTGCCATAGCTTGTCTCGATCGACTGTATCGTATGCTGCTTTGAAATCAATAAAGATGTGATGCGTGGGCACGTTGTACTCCCGACATTTCTGCAAGATCTGTCGGATAGTAAAAATTTGGTCCGTAGTTGCGCGAGCCCCCATGAAACCCGCCTGATAATTCCCTACGAAACCTTGTGCTATCGATGACAGCCGGCGTAACAGGATCTGGGATTTTACTACGTTGCGGAAATTTGACAGAAAACCCATGGAAAAAATGCCAAATTGCCGCAACGTAGTAAAATCCGTATGCATTGTGTTTGGGGCTTAATTCTCATTCATCACGCTTTTCATGTAACATTCACGTGAATTGTTGGTAACTCGCACTCATACTAACCAGTTTACGTGCGATCCCAGTAAATTTTATCAATTTTCTCATTAACTAGTACATGAAGTTCACGTATAAGTTTCTGTACAGAAGTTTACATGATTTTTCACGTGGATGCGACGTGTCGATTTTTTTGAGTGTAACGAAATGACGATTCTGGTCGCCTGCCAGACACCCGCAGTAATGAAGTAATTTGCGGTTTCGTCACTAACCAGAATGACATTAGCTGAGGATCGGTTATGTAGGAGTGAGAGGGGAGCGAAGAGTGGAGGAGAGGATCCGGGAGTTTGATATTTGATGTTTTTGATATTATTCCTACTGCAAACAGCCTCAGCGAGGGCCTCAGCTAATGTCAAAAAATGCTTATATGTGTGCGTGTAGAGTGACTATATACAGAGTGGCGCCAAGTCATCCCAAATGTATGCAATGCGGTTTATCCTAGGTTTTTCTTTCTCTTTCCTGCATACGCGTTGGATAGGTTGTCTGCTCGATTGGAATGACACTGACAGATAATTATCATTCCAATTTTGACATTGTCGCCACTCTGTATATAGTCACTCTATGTGCGTGGTGGAATACTTCATTCCCTCTATTTTGACAGATTTGACATGGCGATGAAAATTACCCGATAAAAAATCCCCCCTACTTTTCCTCCGATTTAGTAGGTTCGCGTCGGCTGAATCGCCCGATTTTGGACCCGACGAATCGGTCGATTGTTGCAACGACGCTTATGGGAGTTTAACAGGGCGATCTACCGATTCGTCGGTATGTTTAATCGGTCGACTAAATTGGCTGTTTATTCGGGTGATGAAATAGACGTGTCTGATGGAACCAAACGAAATAGGTTGATTAATCGGGAGATAAAATTTGTCAATATACCGACGAAATAGGTGGATTAATTGGTGTATGTAGTTAACTTGCCTACCAAAGCCGATCAAATTGGTGGAGGAATCAGATGACGAAATACGTAAATCATACGAAATAGGTGGATTAATCGATGGAGAAAATTTTGTAACCTACGGAACCAGACGAAATAGGTCGATTATTCGGGACATAAAATTTATCAATACAGACAAAATAGGTGGATCAATTTGAGCATTATATTGAAATCTATAGAACCAAACCTAATTCTAATAAAAATGCTCCTAATAATGCCCTGAAAGTGGCCCTCTTCAACAACTCCTCTTGCCTCAGGAACAGAGATGCCCACCGTGATGGATCGCTCGACCAGTTTAAAAGCGACTTTCGACTTCTGAGAATTGGCGACCAGCGGCCCAAGACTGAGTTGAACGAAGAAGACTGCTTGAAATAGCAAGAGCGACGTCGGCGCGATGACAACCTGTAACAATCAGAAGGTAATTAATTGGAATCGAAAAAAGCTGTTCATTGAAGAAATTTCTCTCTTCTTCGGTACATACACGAACACTTATATTGACTCCTATAGTTTAATTTCACTAACCTGCTTATCCTTCATGAAGCCAATCGATCAATTTCCTCCGCAGAACCAATCCGTTCCCATCGTGACAAAGGAGATGAACTTGTCGCAGAACCTTTTCGATTCCATGCCTCATTGACGGCGACGCAGATCCGGACGGAGTTCCCCCAGTAAACCATTTGGTTTGTATATCTCGATTGCAACTGAGATATAAGAAATCATATCTGAACGAAAAAGTTATATTTCACGCCATATAAGAACATATATGTACCAAAGTGGAGGCGATATACGTGCGAAAGCTTTGACAATTATTTGTAATTCTTTTTTGCGTAGTTTTTATAACACGCAACTAAATACTCCTGAATATATGATTAAAATATAATCAAATATTGCAACTGTCTATCCTGCTTTATAATTCACAGTCATGAATTGTATATGAAGGCACGCACGACTGCAAAACAACTTATTGTTCACTTCGATTTGACATACTCTAATTATTATACAATTCCAATGTGAAATTGACATGAAAACGATTTATTGTGAACTTTCTATTACGATTTTGTGTTATCTGGGCCTTTAAGGAAGATATAAACCGAGTCAAGAGCAGTTTGTTACTGGACCTAACCTCCATCTCCGTTGTGTGGCTCCACAATCCGATAGGAAAAAATAGTCGCACGATAATTTTCAGTGCAAAATTCCAACTAAAATAGCGATAATAAGTTACAAATTCAATACAGCTGTCTTTTTATGTAAAGGATACTTACCTATCTATTCAAATAAAGAATAAGTAAATTAGAAGTAAACTGGCCTTGTTCAAAAATCAATCAGACTTAGCTGTCAAAAGATCATTCTGTACAGAGTAAACCGATCATCATCTGATTTAATCGTTACCTGACGGTAACAGATTAAATATACCAATGCGTCGGGTGACGGAGACAACCACCCAACGCGATCCGACGAAGTCGGTTGATTAATAGGTTGATTTCTTCGGCATCCTATTTCGTCGGTAGATGTGTAAAACAGCATCTGCCAAAATTTTCTATTGGGTAATTTTCGCAATGACTTTTGACAGCACCCGCCTGCGTGAATTTTGTTGATTTATTGGTTTGCCTTGTAAGCGATAGCGTTTTGTAATAGTAATTGACCTATAGATTTTATTGTAAATTGTTTAGTTAAAGTCGCTGTACTTTATCTTATATTAGTATCGCATTTTTGTTTTGCGCTTGGTCTTCAAGTGGTATTTATTAGTGTTATTTTCTTAAAGTTAACAGTAAGAAAGATAACCATTGTTTATTTTTTGAAGAACAAAAGCAAAATTTAAAGCTTACGGCCGTGAATAAGTGTAATTCCGATACCTATCAGAATTTAATGCGCCAGTTTTGCAGTTTCCACTAATTGATTGCTCACTGTTTTTTGTCTAACCGTTGTACAATGATGCCTGCAAGTAATAATGATGGAACGACAGGTGGAACAGGTGGCAGCAGCAAAAGTGACACGTCGTCACGGGCTGTCCCGATTAAGAATCCACTGCTGAGTATGCAGGTCACCGGTTTGAGTTTGGACGATTTCGCCCATAATGCCCTGTTGCTTCCAGCTGCACCGGTACCGACACCGGCAGTCCATGCTGCGTCTCCACCGTTACTCGAAATCAGTAAGGAAGCGGAAACAACAGGTAGGTGCAAATGAAATGATTACAACATGCTCTAGAATTAAAACCAAATTTTCTTCAAATATTTAAGATTTTGAAGCAGATTACGAATTATAACGGGATTATTGATTATCAGTTACTGATATACTATACCCACCAGCAGGGATGGCACGATCACTTTGACTCAATTCACATTCATTTGACAATACCGTCTCAGCCAAGCAAAATTTAATAAACGTTTGTATTGGGAATTTGTAGAATTAGTTATTATCTACAATTTTGCTGTATCTTTTGTAGTTACGGTGCTACAATGCTAGTAACGCGTTAATGACTAAATGAACGTTGGCTTAGTCACTAAAGAGCTACTAGCATTGTAACACCGTAAATACAAAAGAAACAGTAATACTTTATTCGGAAAAGTTGTAAATAATAACTAGTTCTGCAATTGTCCCATATATAAGTTTTTCAAATTCTGCATGACTGAGACGGTACTGTGAAATGAATGTGAATTGAGTCAAAATGATTGTGCCATCCCTGCTCACCAGCCAGATATTAGCGGTATTCACATAGCGCTTGCTATGTTGCGTAAACGGCGTATTGCGTGTATATACTGGCGCTATTCGCATTACAGTCCCAGTTTCTATGAAGATGGAACTGTTATGCGAGTAGCGGCAGTAAATACATCATACGCAACATATCAAGCGCTACGTGATGACCCCTATTATATTCTACTATTTTACTTCACAAGCCAATGACCTTTTTTAATAACCAAGAGGGCCCATTACGTTTCTGGAGTCAATACCGCTAACTTGGACTAGCGTGCTAATTTACCGTTGTAAATGGGTGAATCAACGTAAACAAATTCGTGGCGAATTCAACTAAGATGTTTTCCAAAAATTTATATATATTTGTTTGTGAATTTCCTTAATACATAAACAAGCTGACCCGACAAACTTCGTATTGCCACGAATTAAACTGTGCTGTACATAAATCGTAATCTCGGATGACCTTTGTCACAATCTCGTGTTATGCATGTTTCTGAGTGTTCATGGGTAGCTTAATATACACATCTGCAATTTTTCCTCACAGTAAAGTAGAAAACGACTCCCTCCGTTGGTTAGCCTGATAAAATAAAGCGGATAGCATTTAAATATTCGCCATGATTATACAATATTTCGCCGAATACCATTTTGCGGAACACCACTTCTCGGTTGACGGTACATTTCACGGAAAATCTTTTCGTGGAAAGTATTTCGCAGGGGTGATCCTGTCCTTTCTCGCTGTCGCTCGTTCGGACCCAATTGAAGCAAAGTAATAGAGTTCAGTAGACCTAGCCCCCCGTAGAGGCCAGTGCTTCCGACGGCGGGTCGCCGGCAATACTCGCGGCCTGCGGCCGTCTTGGCCTGATTCATCTAGTGTTACTATTGATAGTTTTTGGTGGTCTGTTATTGAGTAATGTTTTATGGAAGAGTCTAAAATTTTTCGAGTTCGATTAGTTTTTGAATTACGCATAAATTTCTGTTTTTAATTTGTATGAGAGTTCTTATCCCCCTACCACAGGGGTGAGAGGTCTCAAACTATCATAAAAAAATTCTGCCTTCTAAAACCCCTACATGCCAAATTTGGTTCCATTTGATTGTTTAGTTTTCGAGTTATGAGGAAATTTGTATTTCATTTGTATATGAGCCCCCTCCCTAAAATGGGGATGAGGAAATTTGTATCTCATTTGTATGGGAGCCCCCCCCCCCCTCTCTTGAAGGGGTAGCAGAGTGGTCCCAATTCACCATAGAAAAAAATCTTGTCTCCAGAAACACCCACATGCCAAATTTTGTTCCATTTGCTTGATTAGTTCCCGAGTTATGCAGAAATTTTGTTTCATTTGTATAGGAGCCCCTCCGTTTTAAGGGGAGGACACTTTAAGTAACATAAGAACCTTCCCAGGCCCCAAAACCCCCTGCATGCAATTTTCTGGCCGATCAGTATTTTCCGAGTCTATAAGGAACATACGGACAGACAGACAAACAGAAATCCATTTTTATAGGTATAGATACATATTGTGTACTTTTGGCAGAAATTTTCATTGTTTTCCAACTTTAGTCTTTTGAACATGAAAACTGCATTTAATGCTTTTACAACAAAAATTTATATTTAGGACGAAAAATTTGAATGTTAAATTTTTACAAATATGTTTATACTAAAACATTTCAACCTTCTTTATCCCAAAGGTGTTTGGGTGCTTTACAGTTTTTAGCTATCTGAAATAGCTATTAACGGCAGTTCAACAAGCACAACTATAATACAGGTTGTAAAACAATGTTTTTACTGCGTTCTGAAATCGAAATATCCATCTTAAGTGTGTGCACCGGTTGCAACCGAATATCAACCAACAGCGATTTCAACCAAATTGGGCATAATTCCGAACCCACAATCAATTTCCCAAAGTTTTATGCCGATATACCGAGTCCCCCTAGCAGTAGCGCTTTTTCTTTTTCTCAAAATTTCCTAAAAACTCAGTGTTCGCGTTTAAATATTTTTTAAATAATTTGATTTAAAGACATACCGTCGATTCGAGTGAAAGTGATCTCCGGAGATCAACGAATAAAAAACTTATTATTCTACGTTTATAACGATTCATATAAAGATTGAGTTGAAGATCAGAGTCACTTGGAATTCAACGTGATTGATCTTGTAAATGGCTGCATTTTTTTTAATTTACTACCTAATTTGATCGAATCGCAATTTTCGACATACCTGATCCTTTCTGATAATCCAAAGCAGACGAATGTTGATATCCGCTCGTTTTATAATATCTTGTAGCACTATCAATTTTATGTCTACAAAATTAGTTGAACCAACAATGTAATTTAAAGTCACATGTTCGTAATGAATAGGAACAGAAAATATGTAACATCAATGACCGAATGCTCATCACCAAACTGTTTTAAGGGCTGGTAATAAAACGCAAACTGTTATTTGTAGATTTTTCGGTATGATTTAGAAATACATGGGTTTGGCAAAAAAAACCAGCTCTATATTGCGTGATTACTATTACGATCCCCCCCCCCCCCCCCCCCCGCCCCCCATTTAAATAACGTAGCCCCGCGCGCTGAGTCCTTTTTTTTATAAAATGGGAACTGATTCGTCATGAAACAGCTGTTGGATTTCGCGTAAAATGTTTCTGTTACTTGTCTATTCGAACCTTGAATCAGCTGGTTGGCACATCTCATCAAACCTATTCTGACCCGAATTAGAATTCCTATGGTATGTAGAGTATTCAACCTACCCATCCATCAGCATCTGTACATAAATTGGACACTTCCATTTGATTTTGCTTTTAAGTGTCCAAATTATGTACAGCTGCTGATGAGGTCCAAAATACGTTGATTACATGTTAAATTTACGGCCTTCACCGTTTTTGACGGTATCAGGATAATATCACGTTAAATAATTAAGGCACATTTATTTTCTCTATTCTCTGATAAATGGTATCAAATATGTAATAATTAAAAACTAACCTTGCTGCCTGTATTATTATTGACTGTTCTCTCATTTGGTGTAACTTTTGAAAACTTGAATTAATTGTATATTGACTTAGCCTACACCATGGTTCAGAAAGGCTTTTATTCCATTCTTGTTTCGCGATGGAATTTTTTTTTAGGTAATTCACGTTGCACGTCGTGTCCCCCGCGTGTCACTCCTGTAGATTGGTAGCTCCTGAGAACGTTTTCGTCTGCGAATGCAGTACCGAATCAGTAAAACGAGTAAAATGATCAGGGCAATTAGTAGTAGCACACCAAGCACTACGGCAGCTATTCCGGCCTCATTGAGCCAAATGTCTGTTACATCCAACGAGATTGTGCGGGCATTTTTACTAACATCATGTGCTGTTATGGTCACCTTTGGTTGGCAGCAAGAAGCGGTATAAGTGGCCTGGACATCATCTCGCGTTCCTGCCGTAAATGGATTTTTGTATATGAGTCCTGCTGGAGTGGAGGAAATTTTCATAATTCCCGTCTCGTAATCTCTTGCTGTGATATCCAATGTCCAAAATGATCCAGAGCAGGTGCCAGGTGATGATCTACCTTCACATCGGCTAGAGTAAGAGTACCAGATCGATGGTTGGTAGGTATCTGAAAGTCCTGAAGAATCGGTTACCGTTACCCATGCAGCTTGCGATACTATATCAGTTCCTTCGGCACGAAAAGTAATCTTGTCCTTTGAGCCTACTTCAGCATTGTTTCGTATGCGAAGACCCACAACCACGTTTATTGTTTGGCCTGGTCCTAAAGTTGCACTATTTTTAAGAAAAGTATTTTAATGAAAACTAAGTTTATTGTGGCTTTCAAATGTAACTTACGATAGCGGCACCATTGACACTAGGAAACGTAGTTCTCCTGTCACCCGGAAATTGTAAAACACTGGTGTCTGTCGAAAATTGGTCACTTCGAAAATAATTCGAATCGTCGATCCACGGGTTCCCATTAGCTGAGAATCTATTCCAACATCTACCTTGGTGATTGCCTGTAGTGCAGCTCGGCCTTCTATACCACTATCTTCATTTCCTGGTAGTGATTGCTTTTCAGACTGTTGTATCCAGTCGTCGTTCGCTACTGTCCGACGAGTTTGCTGGTGCCGCAAAGAATTCAGCTCGTTGTCCGATAAAACGTCAACCTCGTTACTTGTGTGATTGTCCAAGTCATGCTCAAACGATGGGTCACCATGTTCTGTAGTATAGATTAAAAATTGTGATTATTGCTTCATTATGTTGATGAAGAGAAATTGTATGACGAAATTTAATCATTAGTGCGTCCTTCATAGGGCAGAGTTCAGTACACAGTTCCCATTCTCTGTGTAATAATGAAATCACAATTAAGGTTGCGCCAAACACTTTGTTGTACATGGTATGATTCATTTGCGATTGTAAACTTTTCATGTTTTATGACATCATCAGTTGGTTCCATGAAATTTATTACAGATGCTGCGAATATCCATAGACATCGAACGGACAAGATTTAAATGGAATATATCAATTTGAATTACAAAAAAACGTTTAGTTTAGATTATTCCTCGAAAAGCTTGTTGTTAGTACTTATACATTTTTCAAAAAAATATCTTTTTCTTCTCTTGCTCTGGTGTTTTAGATCGAAAGGATTGAAGTTTCATGAAAAGTAAGATAATTTCGTTCAAAAACTTCTAATATATTGAGACAGGTTATAGCGATCGAAAAAATATTGTCATCTAACGTTATGTACTCATGCCTCGAACTATTTATGTTTTTGGCATGATTGTGAAAAAGGCGTTTTTTCTATTTGAACGTAAATGTTAGGAGAAAATTCGCATTCTGCTACACTAAATAAACCAATCTTTGCGGATGGCTATGGATATTTAGAGTATCATTTGAAATCTTTTTCAATTTGAAAACACGAATCAATTTTGTATCAAAAACTGATGATCTCATCAAATCTTTATGGTGGAGGTAACCATCTATTTAAGGGAACATAAACGACTAAAATTTTTAGAAAATGTCATAAATTTTTTATTTCAGATTTTGATTTTGCAGTCTTTTCCGCTTATTTTGATACTAAATTTGTAATGATCCGATCACGGGAAGTGGCCGAAAAACCATCGAGTATTTAAGCATTCCAGTGCGGCGTGGAAGAACCTCGCCAGAATAAAACGCCGCTCCTGTAAAACCACGATTTTCAAACTTTATGTACCTTTTTCTCAGAAACTGCACAACGTATCGGAACAAACCTTTTTTTTGTTGGTAGAAGCTTGACAAAGACTTTTATAACTTTTGAGCTTTGTAAACGAAACACAGCCAGAGAAAAAGGAAAAAGAAGACAAATTTTAATTTTTTCAATCATTTTTTTTCTTAACCCTTTCTTAAGGGCTTAACACCCTTGGGAGAAAGAGGGTTAATATCGAATGCAGAATATGAGTTTGGGTGCTTCTATTGGTAGTTTTTTGTGTATGTCAGAAAGAGCACTGGGCTCAAAAAGGCACTGCGACAGTCTTGAAGATTGTCTTTTGTAGCTAAAGGTGTTTAAAGTAGTTGTGCTTCTTGGGTTTGAGTTTCCATCCGAATATTCAGTTAATGCGCTGAACTTTCTAATTCTGAGCTGCTTCTGCAGCAGACAAATGTCTGTTAGGACCTTGTCGATTCTCTTTATGTGATAAAGAGAGGGACAATATTTGGTGAAGAGTCCCGTGATTGTGTGTAGTTCACTACACGTTAAGCTGAGTAGGTTAAGTTTAGCACTCCCAAACTAATTTGGGATTAACCTTTACTGAACTTGCGAGCTAGTAGTGCCTATACTTGCGATTTTCGCATGCCTATACTTTCGTTTTAGACATAGCTTTGCGCAGATGTATATTGCATTTATTTCTGCTTGGAAAATGGTGGGCCATTTGCCTGATGGGACTAGGTCTGTTAAATATGGAGGATGATAAAGAACTTCTAACTTAAATATCGGCACCAACTTTTCAAAAGGACCAATCAGCAAAATGTAAAGAAACCGAGTAAAGGTTTTTTCCCTATGCTGGTCCAACAAAAAACAACCCCTTTTGAAAAGCTGGTGCCGATATCTGTATTTCTGTAATTTGTGCAATGATGCTGTTGCATTATCATACAACACCAGACATCTTTATAGTTGTTATCGAAAGATACTATTTGATCCAAAAACGTGCCATATTTTTAAATGGTTCTGTTTTTGTTTTTCTGTGATTTAGGAACTAACACTTCTAACTTATACGCTTGACCGGCTTAAGCTTAGTGAGTCAATTTTGTTTGTCATAACATAGTTGGCATATTGACACCAATCCCAGCGATAATTCATAAATGCTTTGAGATTAATCAGAGCGACCTTGACTTCCTGACGACCATGGGACTACCGACTGTTTCATCTTAAACGAAAGTAATTTTCAACAAAATTTTTAAATACTTCTGGTTTCCTGCAACAATATTTAAACAACGTAACATTTCAACAAATAGAAAACAGAAGTGTCATATATTTATCAAATAAAAATCATTCATAACCTGATGATTTGGTACCTTCATTCGGGAATACTTGTAACGGCGGGGTTACTTGCAACACTTGTGCACCCGGCGCTTTGGTAGTTCTAAACTGAAAGAGAGGAGTTTTTAATAACTTAACGGAATCTGTGACTTCAAATGTGTGGCACAATTGAAGATTCAGAACTGGGAGAAGCGCCAATATTTCAGGCGAAGTGTACAGTATGAAGTTCATGTTCGAAAGCGTGTCGTTATCATCGTTGTCCAACGATGAGTTTCCTAAAATTTGATACAACAGACGTTTCGGTAGTTTAGGTTGTGTTATTTTGTTTTCAGTAGCACTTTGGAAAGAGAATAGACTATTCAATGAGAAAGCTTAAAACTTCTAAAATTGTGATTAATTTGTTCATTAGCAAATTTTAAAAGAACCTTAAGTTCGTTGTTCCGATAACATTCAATTTTTAATATTTTTGTGAATCAATTATAAGTACTCACTAGCACTAGAAAAAATTGAGATTTAAGTTAGAGAGTGAATGGCAATGAATTAGGATTCATCCGTTGTAATCCATGTTATCAGAAAATCGAGTGTTGTTCTATATTATACATGAAATTCTGCTAATATAGGTCACACAGAACACACACAGAAACCCAGTTCCCAGTTCGCGTGGTAGACTACGGTAAGCACAATTCAAGTATATAATCATCATCCGCGCGTTTGCCGGCACTCGTCGAGTGAAGGCGCGCATCGTTTCACTCAGCTGCTTGCATTACAGTTGGAAATCAGCGTTTTAGCCATTGCCAGTTCAGTTTAATTTTTCACCCCGTCGTTAGTGCATTGCCTCAAAAGAAGTTCGCGATCGCGTGCCTAGTTGTTGAACCGCGAAAAGTTACTCAATACAGTGTGTACAACCAACGTTGCTATACAGAGAAGGATTTTTCCGGAGTTTCCCAAACACATGAGGTTAGTAATGAAAATGCATGGTTTCAGTTGGTTCTATTGTAGCGTTCAGCGACTAAATTTTGGAGATTTTTCCGGCTGACGTCACGAGTTTGTTCCACTTTGGCTTGTTTTGATTTTAAAGACTTATACTCTGTGACCTTGAGGATGATTTTGGTTGTTGTATAGCGACAGTTTGACGGGCAGATATATGTTTCCAATATTCGGTGTCTAATAATACACTAAGTGTTGAACACTTCAACTGCAGTGGCATACACATTGATGCGGCTCTAAACTATTACCGTCTACAGAATTTTCGTTCACTTGACGCTAAAGTGAGAAGATAGTTAAACGTTTAGTTAAACCATTAAAATCGACTATCCTGTTTGGGTGGAACAAAGAGTGATTTCAACTAACCAGTAGAACTTTTGAGTTATGGCAGGATAATAGTAATAACTGTTAGGCATTGAGTTTTAGAAACTTTGTGTGTTTTCTCAAGATACAATGTGTTTACTCATGATCCAATCAGTCAAATTAGTTGTGTCAGTCAAATTAGCAGGAAATTACCAGAATATTAGAAACAAATTAATAAACAAGGTTCTTGTCAGGCTAAGTGTCAGTTTTTCTCAACAGATGTTGAAAACGAACGAATAAACTACAGCCTCAAACTACGCGATAGCATAATGTATATACTAAAGTTCATTTTTTTTGTTGACGTGGGTTATCGCATCTAACTCACGTCAAACGCCGACTTTTTACCGAACGGACCTAGGCGATAGTGTGTGCCCTTCTGCTTTATGTGGATTCATCTCGAGATCGGGCGCCAACTTCAGTCACTCCTTTGAGACGAAACCACGCCCGTTAGTGTTCCACAAGTTATTTTTGTTTTTCGACTGCTGTGTTATTGTTTTTATTTTGTGTTTTAGTTTAACGAATAATTGAACTGATAACAGTGTAAAACGGGTTTGAACACACAAAGCTCATCTTTCCCCTAATCATGTCAATATTTAACCACAGTGATTTCCATCGCTGATCGCACAGAACTCATGCCGCTTCTTATGATTCCTCATCAAAGAGGTTCAAAGGTCTTACCTAGCAGTTGGATTCCATGACGCATACGGTAATCAGCTTTAACCGTTATCCCGTACGTCATTGGAGCTGTTGGATACTCAGTTGTTCGACCTTTATGTGATAATTTGGAGGACGACTCATTGACGGAACTAGACAAATCCAGATAGTATATGCCCTGGTCACTGGTGTGAATCCGGCTAATCAGAACAAAATAATCCTGCAAGAAATGGGATCCGGTTGATTCCGACTCGGGCGGCGTGAGTTTTCGACTAACGGTGTCGTTGCTAGTTACTATCTCAGGTGTTTCTTCAGGATACAACGGGCTACTTCCGTTGCCTTTGTGCCCAATGGTTTTGTTTAGAAGATCTATTATGTAGCCTGTTGATAGAAAGGGTATTTAGAATATTTTGTTAAAACTGTCGGGACGCTGTATTGTAAATTTTTTGATAAAAATATACCTATTCTCATTGAAGTAGAGTTTTAGATTAAACAGCGAATTTCATTTATCCAACTTCAGCATAATTCCAATGCATCGATTAACATTATTCATTCATTTAAAGATATTTAATTAAAATTAAGTGGATGGAATAAGAATGGGTTTAACTGGTTTAAAGTAAATTGCACCTTTACAAACGTCGTCGTATTTAGAGATTTTCGAGCGTATTTACATTTCGCCACCATGTTAATAGTTGAATTTCATTAACGATAGTCTACAAACGGTTACAACACTCCGTTTGTATAACATCAAGTTCAACTTACGATGATTTTTTTGCTTTGGAATAGACTGTGTTCCTCAAGTTTGGTGTACTGTAATTTATTTGTTATTAGTAAGTGTTAAAAGACATTTAAAAATAAGGAATTATGCATGGATGGAGTTGAACTCGTGGAATTTTATGACTTCTATAGGCTTTAAATGGATTAAGCTCCTATCTGAAAACACATAATTTTTGTTATTCCAATGTCTTAAGATGGTATCAAGAAACTCATAAAGAGTTAATCAAACGTGTAAAAAATAGTAGTCGTGCAGCTTTTTTATTATAGTAGAAATATGTCCAATGTATGAAGATGAAATAGTAGAAATTCAAATATTACAGCCGAATGTTTGACAAATGAGCCAATGCTGTCCAGATCACTAAGCTTTGAAGTGCTGGCTTAAAACTCAATATGCTATTTTTTTTTTTCAAGAGAAAGGTAAATGTGAAACAGTTTTCACGTCTGTTATCATTGGCTTAGTTTTGGAACAAAGCCGTTATAAAATACGATCCGAAAAGAAAACAATACTAACACCGACAGCATGGCATTAATTAAGGAATTGGAAATCGCAGGTCGTCAATCACGCTGTTGTTTAACCTAAACAATCAATTAATCCACGATGGATTTGTTAATGCCTCTGTATTATTGTCACAGTATATTTTTTTTGTTTTTTTTCTCGATAATTATGAAAAGCAATATGAACACATCAATTCCATGAAAAAAGTGCTTTCGAAATTTATGAGTGATTTTGTTCAAATTTTGTTTCGCCAAATAGCAGGGCTGGGCACTGGAGGGTTAGTTTTATAATTTTAGTACACTCAAGTCTTTTTTTACACGGTTTGTTTTTTTCGATTACTCGAACACGGTGCAGCTAAGAAACTATTTACAATCTACGTGAGGAATGTCGAGTTACTCCCAAATGTATTGAGAAATAAATAAATGGTCTCTAAGTTACCCCGTTCTTAATACTCAAAAAACTAAACCGTGTAAAAAAAGTACTTGAGTGTACACTCCTTTTTCTAAAAACCAGCAGCTCTCTCATTTCATTGGAAATTTACAATCTGAAACTTTCAGCCCAATTTGTGGCAATACGAAGTTTGCAGGGTCCTCTAGTAATGAATTTTCTTTTTTCTACTGTTGAAAATCAGTAAGCTTAATTGATTAGGAATGTACAAATTTTAACATAAATTAATATAATTTTTAATATGTGTTTTGAGCGTTCAACATCGGCATTCCGAATTTGTTCACCATTTATGTTCCGCCAAACTCTTATTAACGCTCTTTATTTATAGCCGGTGCTACCGGTCGATCTACTTCAATCATGCGCGGTTTGTTGTGAATTCAACACACGATTCAAGTGGCGCGCATACACACACGCATGCAAAACTGACCAGTAGAGAATTCGAGACGTAGCGGTAGTCTACTGACTATATTGATCGGGAGTAATCAATCTGAGTAATGTTTGCCGTTTAATACCACACATTCCATTCCTTTGAGTAATTAATAATAATAGAAACAATAATGACAATATTGCTGTTATTATTATATGATATTTTCTTGCCATGCATAAATTTAAAAATATTAGCAGTAGCATAGTCAAAAGTTCTCTTTGAGGCTGTTACTAAGCGCTAAACATGTCGACTATCGCAAGAAGGCAGATTTTTGACGTTTATAAAATAGGTAAATATTTCTGAACTTTCTCAAAGGATAATTATTGATAAACATGATACTATAGACTCGGTATAAAATTACTATACATAAATACATAGGCTTGGCACCCGCTTGTTTCTGTTGTTTGCCTATGTATCGAAACCGCATGCACTTCGCACACTTCGCACTACCACCAAAAGGGGGTTATCCACGATCGTACAGCCCAGCTAATGGGGTGATCGGCGGGACCCCTTTGTTTGTAAAAAATATATGCGCATACTAACAAACACTTCTCTCTATGCTGTGCCAATCCACAGCAACTACTGCTGCGAGTCAGCAAGAGAAAAGCAGAAAATTCAATATATTGTGGGTTTGCTTGGAGTTGGTGTTGCTTGCAGAATCTTTAAAAAACTTTAGAGCCATCTGTAGCCAAGTTTAATTGAAACAATTGTTTAAAAGCATTGTCTATCTAGTGCAAATAAAACAATCACCAGTGCAAACTCAACATACCTAGTTTGTTTTGTCGTTTGCGGAAGTAAACTGTTTTCTTACGCAAAGTGTTTGTTCAAATCAACCAGGTAGGCCTGGTAGTCAATGGCACTAAGTGACATATGTTAATTGATAGAATAGCAAGCAAGAACGTACATTACACATAACAGAACAGTGGTGACTGATAAATTAGATTTATTTCATAATTTCTGTGAATATTGGGGAATCATCGATTTGCTTAGTCAGTGATTGACGTTTTCGATCATACTTTTTTCTAAGTGCACAAGTGCTAGTGTGAAGAAGCGATTCTGCGCAAAACAAGGAAGACGATAATTTCGCTCCGCTCTTCCGAACAAGAGAAACCGCTGATCGGTGGATGTGTATTAGTGAGAGGAAAACACGTTTGTTTACATTTTCCGCAGCGGTTTAGAAGGGTGGCTAGAAGAAATGAACCTCGTTAAGTGTCGTTATTTGAGTGTCGGCTGAATTTCAATGCTAAACTAATTGCGTTGCAGTAACTTTTGGCGTTTTAGGTTAAAAAAGGTATGCCTTTTTATGCTGATACTGGCACAATATCGGAAATATTTTTAGCTACATTTTTCGTTATTTTAGTAGTTTTTTTAGTATCATATTAATTTTGGTTTGGCGTTTAAACATGCGTTCAAAGTCGATTGTCGGACAGTTTTCGAAACTATGGTAGAAGTTTAAGCCGAGGGGTCCAGGATTTTTCAAATGTTGTATGCGGGAGTAAGTAGACTTATGACTGTCTTACTCTATCTCTTGGAAGATTATCAAAAAAACTGTTTTTTATCAATTCGTAGCTTTTAGGGGTAAATATTTCGTAAATTTTGTGTTTCCTGAGTTATGGCCAAATGGATTTTCTGGTCGGTCATGTGCCGTCGTTAATGTAAGTTTTTGGTCATGACTCATGAATGCATGAATAAAAAAGATCATGAAATTTTTATCATTAGTAGATTACGTCTTGACAGGCAAGAAGAATATTTTGAAATTTTTCTATCAGGTAGAACATATTTTTCCCATTATAGAAAACTTTGTGAGAAACTTTTTTTAAATAATATTTTTCTTGGGTAGCTAAGAGGAATTGCTGTTCATGAATCATGACAGAAATTATTTTACGGTACTTGGTTCAAGAATTACGAATTTTGGATATAAGCAATGTTCCAGAAAACCCGAACTTTGCTGGAAAAATAAGACACCTCGATATTTTTATTTATTTTATTCCATAAACTATGACCACGTTCAAAATTTTATAATACTCTGGTAATCTTCAGCACATTTTCCAAAATTCCCTATTCCCGAAACACTATAGGTGTCATCAGTTTATAGAAACTCTGCGAATATCATAGACTTTATTTTTGAACCAAGGAATGTGGAAATTCAATCGAGGAATATTATTAACTTTACGATATCCGTGTAAAAATCAGCAGTTTCGAATATATATCGGTTCATTTACAATTGCTCATATGTCTGGATTTTCTCTTCTATGGCAATTCTTGAAATAGGCAGTTGAAAGCTTCACGCACTTCATCGTACCGACAACAAGAACACAAAGTCACTTTTGGATCAACTTTTTGAGCAGATTATATCATGAACTCTGGCAATTTCAATGTTGAGTTCTCTCAATTTCTTTCTGGATTTTTTCTCGGTTGCTAATTATTCACATTTTATAACAAAACTTGGATACGATGCTTGCACCAAGAGATATACAATTTCTCTTATACTTTCTTGGGAAAATACAGGACCTCAAGATTTTTAAAATTCATCAAAAATATTTTAGCTTCAACACAAACAAACTTAACTTAATCTTTGCAATATGTTCACAAAAAATAAATAAATTGATTAAACATATCGGTTAAGAGCGAGTTTGAAAAATCAGGGAAAAATAATGCATCATGGAAAGTCATGGATTTTATTTTTGAAGTTCAGTCGACACCGTTGCTAAAAATAAGATAACTGTGTATTCTAGGTGTGGTCTTCAATTATATTTCAGATTTGAATTGCCCATCGTATTAAAAGGCATGTAGTATTCAATAATTAAGCGTTTGACGTCGAGCTAAATTTTATGGAATATCTTTCTTGTTTTTATTTGTGATAGTTCGAGTCCACATGCTAGGAATTTTCATAACAATGACGATCAATGATTTTCGATTATATTTTTACTATTGGTTCTTTCAAGTCAGGTACATCACTTACCTTCAGCCAACCTTGAATCGTCTTCATCTTTACGGAAATCTCATGCTATATATTGAATGTTTTTGACCTGTATGGCTTCTTGTCTTTTTAAATGCAAATCCACAATGCCAAATCATGATGTGCTCCCAGCACTCCACCAGAATTCCGTCAAAATATTTCAATATTGTAGCATTATGAATCTATAAACACCACTATTTTTATCGCATCGAGGCAGCAGAGTGACTGGCATTTATTAAGCGTATTTATCATATCACCATCGTTGTGGCAACCAAGGCTCTCGGCATGGTTGTGTCAGTATACATTCAATAATTCAGAAGCTGACATTTTCGAACGATAACGTGTTTACTGGTAAAACACTGCTCAAGTCAGATCAGTAAAAATCATAATATGATGCGAATGTTCGGACACGCGTGCTAAAATTTTTGTTTGTTGTTTGTATTGAAATTCACGCAGAGCACACAATCGATGGGCTGTATCTGTTAAATTTCTTAACACGATCAATCGACGAACATAATTTTTCATGACGTTCCAAAGCCCAATCCAAAGTATTGCCGCTTACAAGTAGTGATTTCAATGGATCTGAATTTGATCGCTCCTACGTTTTTGATCGCTAGAAGCAATTATTTTCCAACACTGATCTTTACACATTTTTTTTTCTTGTGTAGACTCATCACTGCGACCAGTACTGTAGATCTATTGCGATATCGTCCGGGTGTTTGCTGTAATCTGCACTTCATTTTTTTACTATTATCTCTATTGAGCGTACGAAGGATAATAAATCTCTTTGTGTGTGCTCGTGTCTCGTGTGTGGATTTACCTCTACTTTATCCACCTCGTTTCTTATGACAGTTTGCTAATTTGCTTTTTCTCTTACTGAGATTGTTCTCCCATCCTGTAACACCTGTAGAGATGCAGATGAATAATTGTCGGATTTCAATAGACGCAATTGACACTCCTCGCATGGAAAACTTTCGTGCGTACTCGTGGTCCTAAACATAATTCGAAACAATAAAGACCACGAACAATGCGAAGGCGATGCTCACCTTGAGCGGCTTTCTTGTTGTTTTGTCATATAATTTTCAGAAACCGTATCAAAAGACAATTCGGTAAAAGTTCGGTAAAAACTTGGGCATAAAACTAATAATTTTGTAACAAAATTACGTGACTTAAAATTTATGTAAGCTTTACTATCTGTATGCATAGTAGTTCAAATTGGACATATAATGTTGTTAAAAGTTCACTGTGTAAAGTTACGATGTATAGCGACGAAGTATGGTATTCGAGCAAATCATGAACAGGAGCAACGTATGTACAAAGTGATCCGCCGTAGGTGAAACAAGCAAGTGATGGTCATAAAATGACTATTGTTAGGGACAGTCATCAAATAATAGAAAGATGAAATGGACACATGAAAATGAACCTGGAAACACTAACGAATAATTCTTCAGTAGCTGATTAAAAAAAATTAAAAATTGCTCTCGAATCATTTAACAGTAATCCAACTTCGTTGTCATTTTATCACTATAAACTGATTTTAAATCTTCAGAATTAAAAAAAATATTGGGTTGATTCTTAGAGCTAACATTTAACACATACTGCTTCGGTTAGTCAAACAGTGAATAGTAATGATATATGATTAGTAAGAACAAAACAATGCTCTGCAGGGTAGGTGTAATTGTTATTGACATAATTGGGTGCGATCAACTGAAGGAAACGATGATTGAGCAGATTTAACCTAGCAGAGAAGGGGTCATAGAACGATCATTTGTACTTCATCCTTAATGGGAATACTTACTTAGAGTGGTTAATTATTATATCATTGTTCTCAGGGTTGTCATTACCGATGCCGTTTAATTACGTTGTTGTTTATTCGTAATGAAATATTTTAGATTGGCAGCAATTTGTATTCGTTTGTGGGTAAAGCACACTTACTGCCTCAATGAATATTATTACATTAATCATTCAAATCGGAAGCTTTGCATTGCTTGAATCGTCAGTCATAGATAAAAGTTTTCTTTTATATAAGACGTTTTTGGATTCTGAAATAATCCAATGCTTTTACATATTTCGTACGTTTTGAGCAAAAAATCTTAAACATAATTTCAATGCAATTTATCATTTAAATATTGCATGATCAAGTGATTAAAGAAGGAATTTTGTCTGCCTTTAAATCGGACATTGCCCGTGAAATATCGGAAATGTTTGCCTACATGTATCGGGTAGTGGAAATCCTGGAGTGGATAACTAAATCTAATCTTACTGGCAATTTTACTTAAAGCAACAGTGTACTTTGTACATAAATAACAACGGTTACATTATTTGTACGCTATTGAAGTATTCGAAACAACTATCAAGAAAGAACATAGTTGGACAAAGCATTTGTGAAACAAGTAAACAGGTCTGCAACGTAAGCGTTGTGAACCTCTTAGTTTTAACCGTAATAGTAGGTTATAGAATCAAAGTAATTTTAAATCTACTAATCACCGTTAGGTGTTTGGAGTGTGGCCGATCCGAGGCTTCCGTGCAGCTTGAAATATAAACTATTGATGTCGGCAGTGACGGGAATCGGGATGGTATGATCACCGTGCAGCTCGCTTTCCGATACTAGCGTGGTCTGGAAGTTTGATAGGGAAAAGAAATCGAAAAATGGGTGGTTTTAATACCTTTTGCCACATTTTTCTATACGATATTTATAATTTACCAGTACTGGATTATTTCCAAAATGATGGTCGATTTCGAATCGTATAACTCGACCGCCGGTTTTATATGCCAATTCGTGAAGTCCAGTTTGACTATCCAGATGTTGATCTGACAGATTAGCATCCACTTCGTCTCCGAACCAAATGATGTAAAGCTGCGAAAGAAAATGGCTATTAATCATTGAGCTTTCTGATTTTGGGATTAGGCGTAGCTTACTCGAATGCGTTTCCTCAGCAATGCCAGCGCTGCATCGTGGGCGATATTCTTTTCAACGACGACCGCATTGGAGGTTGCTAGAAAGATGGCACTGTCGTAGGGAATTTCTTGACAGGTTCGCAGTATACTGTAGTAAGCTGGAGTATTGCTATCGTATGATGGTTGTAACGAGTTGATGGCTTCCATCAGCGATTTCGTGTTACGGAAACTGATAGATTTCGTGATTCCTAGAGAAAATAGAATGTCAAACGTTATCTGATTGAGGTTAACTGTTTATTTGGTATTTTGATGTTATTATCAGTTGTCAAAATATTTAACCATATTTTATCATATAGACGTTGGAAACGCTAGAATAAAGTAATGAAACATAGGTGTTCCCAAGGTGAAACAAGATGTGTGGGGAGAGAGCAGAAAATTCGATAAATTAAAATTTTTCACTTCAGCGTTTTCAAAAAATTAGCTTGCAGTATAACAGTATACGGTATTCCGTCCGTGAACCAAATTGAGCAAAGAAAATTGAGTTTTGTCGAAGGGAAGCTGGCAAAAAACAAACATACAAAATAGTGTCAGGATTCGACAACTCGAACAACAGAGTTGAAAAGGGTTAAAAGCGAAAACGAAATCCGAATTTAATGGAAAGATTAATTTTATGATTGAGTTAGTTGCCTTGATTGTTCACTAAAGTTTTTGGAGCGTCTTAGTAGAATACGAAACCTAAAATTAAAAGAGAAGAAAACTTATCCAATTTTATTCTACTATGTATATTTTATTCACGACAGATACGTATTTCGCCTATGACTTGCAGGCTTCCTCAGTGTCTGTATTCGAAAACAGTCAGTTCGAAAACAGACACTGAGGAAGCCTGCAAGTCGTAGGCGAAATACGTATCTGTCGTGAATAAAATATACATAGTAGAATTAAATTGGATAAGTTTTCGTCTCTTTTAACTTTTAGTTTCCCAAACCTTGACGATATGCATTATTGCATGTATCTCATAGTATCTCATAGTATAGTATAGTATCTCATTACATCATAACGAAATGCGTTGCAGGATGGATTTTATTTCATTCATTCACTACGACTACTTCAACGGCTGCGCATGCTTGCTTCACGTTGAACGCATGAGCATAATGTTGCAGATTTTTCTTGTATTTAAAATGTAAACAGAAATTAGCGGGGCGGCGCATTTTAGACAGCTACCGGACCCTTATAACGTGTATAGTAGGATTATAAAAAGTTTCGAAGTAAAATATATATTCAATACTCGGGTAAATTTTCAAATAGACCTAAGTGACAATGAGAGATTCTCTTCGCGTCTCCTCTCTTCTGCTTTATACGGCGATCCTAAAGTATTTTAACACATCAGCTTTGCATAAACCGGTTGCCGGGGTCACTAGTTAGCTAAATGTTTTGAAAATTTCCTTTTCTATGCATTTATGTAGCCGTGAAAGACGGAAGAGAGGAAACGCAAAGAGAATCTCTCATTGTCACTTAGGTCTATTTGAAAATTTACCCGAGAATACATTCAAATTTAATTACTGTCATCCGGGGAAACTTGCAGCACTTAACTTTGACTTGGAATAACTTTCGAACTGTACCATCAAGATACTGTACCATTGTATAGTGGTTAGTACTTTTGAATTGTGATTATGAGAAAAAATAGCATCTAAACGAATCTGTAGAAAGAACCGAAAATATGGATGTTGCTTGCAGCACTTTTTCAGATTTTGCGTTCCTTACGAATATAAATTTTATTTTAAATTGTGAACGATTATTTTTATACATTTTGAGTGTGTTGACAAGAAATAAGAGATATTAGAGGCATGTTTTGCTTCCCAAATTAATCTATCGCTTTTTTAAAGATATCCGGTGAAAATGCAACATATAGGCGAGCTCCGAATTGCATTTTGAAGGAAATTTTCAATTTATATATGCCAGAAGAGAAAACAAAACCATACAGATGCAAACTTACTGTGTCATACTGTCTATCACAAAAATTATTTATTACACAAATGCTTCAAGTTGCGATATATTGGAAGTAACAACACGAAAGCTCGAAGTTGCTGTTTGTCATATAGTAATGGTTATAGATAAACGCCCCTTTTTTAAAACGGTTTTGACTGCAAATGGTTATGTTAATAAATAATTTCGTTTGACCTGTTAAAAGCGCGATGCACAGAGGTGTTGCAAGCATCCCTGAATGACGGTATCATTATTTTTGAACAATGTTTCAGTCTTAGAACTGATGGTAATAATAAATGGTGGTAATAAATTGTTTATTATGGAATCGAACTCAAGGTTCTCAGTGACTGTGAAGGCAATCTCCACAGTGCTCTTCTTGATATAATATTCAGCAACAACAGTACAGTGCGATTTCGAATTCGGCATGGTTCGATTTTGGCATGCCTCGATTTTGGCAACAAAAGTATCCGTTTTTGGCAACACAAAATATGTTACTTCCAAAAATATGCTTAAATATCAGTCAGTTTCCGCATACATACTTTAAATGACGCAAAAATATTGCCCTAAGTGTGTTCATGAAAAATTGTTTGCGGTTATAGAATGTTTCGAACAATAATATTTTTATTGCCCTAGGACTGCGTCTTACCTTAGGTCGCCAAAAACTTACTTCCACCGGACAGATAACTCTTGGCGGATTTTGTGAACAAAAAAGGTTGCAATCGTTGATTAATAACATTTAGTCAATTTCTAACGCATTTACATTCAATTTTTTCACAACAAAAAGGGTCTCGATTTTGGTAACATAGATGACACGCATTTGTTGCAAATTAAAAATCCAACTGTATTTAGTAAATAAGGTAAATGATCAAATTTATGGAGAAAATGAAAATAATTGAAGGAAGGGGAGTAGGGGAGTTTGAATCGCGTGGCCGTTACCTACCCCACCCCGTTGTACCTTTTATATTTTAAGCTTCTGTATCCTACGTCATTGACATTCAACAGTGCGTTATTTTTCTAGGCTCTAAATACAAAACCAATTAACCAGCTGACGATTTGTTTTCAACGTACTCCGTCCCTGGTTGTCGTTAGACGCTTTTTTTCTGAATATTTTAACTGAATCCTACCGGAAAGTCTTTAGTATATTATACTATTATTAAAAGTGAATCCCCGGAGCATAAATAATACTCCAACTGCTGGTGTCAGTCTCCGAGCGCAATCCAGCGAAGCGATTGTACGATCTAAACGTCGATCTAGTTCGTCGCACAGAAACCGGTTTTGCTTTGTTCCGATTAAATTAAATCGATCCACGAGCCAAACTAAACCATGCGACGCCGAGGCTGTTGGAATCGATTCCAATATGAATTCTTCCTGCTGGCCCGAGTCGGCACACTCTGGTATGTGGCGTGTTATCTGTTTGTGAGTTCTAGCTGGTGTTTACATAGCTAGTTCGACATATTTATCTATGTGTAGCCTTCTAGAAATTTAATAATTTCAATTAGATTGTCTTAGGCTGAACCCTCCGGGTTTTTTCTTAATGACAACACACCACATATACGCATATGCGAGAAGGTACACATAACATAAATCTCAACAGTTTTTATAACACAGAAATTAGCTAAAGTTAAAGTATGAAATGGATCATATTCTAAACTGAATTTAATCATCTGAGGGGAAACAACTATCGAACTGTGAACTGCGGTTCCGAGCCTTTGCAATTGTAAAGTGCGCTTATACCAAATGACTCCCACCAATGCTTTCATAATGTGGCACAGAGCAACAAGGTTTTTTCCACTGTGATTGTGATTATGCAAGAAACATGTCTAACAACACGTATGTTTTGAGAGGACAATTTACTCACCTGTACTGTTGTAGCGTATTAAAATTACGTCCATCGGTGATTTGGGTACAAGTGTAGCATCAAAAACCTTCTTCGAATAAATGAGCGAATCGTTGGAAGTGTCCACTAGGATGGCAATCGGTAACCGGAGGTTCTTATCGGTAATCATTCGGGCAAGTAATTCAGTCTTGGAAATTTTGCTCTCATCGATGTGCGGCTTTGTGGGCTTTACCGGCACGTCCGGGATAGAAAGCGGCGGAATGTTCGTGGTAGTAAGCATGAATTGCTGGTCATCCTCCGCACTATCCAGTGTGTCGTCAGAAGTTTTCTCTAAACTTTCATCAGAATTACTGGAATGATAAGTATCGTTGTATCGTACGCTAGTGTAGAGGAAATTATTTGCGATGCTAGTTTCGAGCACTGTCGAGGACTGCAGTGAATCCGCAGTATTGTGATCTAAGCTGCGACTACTGTATGTATCCCGATTGGGGGTTCCCCCAACGAATGCTTGCGGTACACTAGCTTTGGTATCTTCAGATGATGTACCGTCATTGCTGTTGGTGCGGTCAGTTGATGGCAGATCTTCGTCTTCTTCTTCTTCGGCAGCTCCTGTAAGAATACTGTTTCCCGTTGTTGTACTACTCGTGATAAACGTTCTTTCACTTTCACTCTCCTGAGCAGCCGGCGTCACCCGATAGTACACCTCATCTAACACTGCCGAAGGTTGTTGGTCTGATTGCTGTTGCTGATAGCGATTTTGATCATCATCTAGTGATGTATCGTAACTTTCTTCGTATAGTGGACTAGAGAAATCACTCCCTCCTCCTGTTTCGTCATCCCCTTCCAATTGAAACAATGTCTCCAGCGAAAGACTTTGTTTTGGGACGGATACAAATGTAAACACTAACACTAAAAATAACGAATACATCTCTACTATCTGTATAATCTTCTTTTTTCGAACTTTCAAACTCTAAACTGTAGTAGAATTTTTTGATTTTTTTCGTTGACCACTAGAGTTTCATTTGCACTGCACTTGCTTTGTACTTTCGTTTTCGTTTTTCCAAGCTAGCCACCAAACCTATGACGTCCATTGGGATTTGTTGTCTCGTTGCGGTTTAATTTGTGTTCGTTGTTTTGATCGTGCATCCATAAACAATCTGAAATGATACAGAAAAGACCCACGGTTAGCGTCATGTCAATTTTCGTCGCAACATACTGATTCGCATTGCAGTTTTCTATTCCCGGTGTGTAGCATATTTGACAAATGATTAATCTACACAAATAGCGGCAGGATTGATTGTCTTGAATTTCTAATGACCGTTACGTATGACAAACGGCTCTGTTTCTCACAAACGCTGCTAATCAGTATTCATTAAACAACGTCTTTTGGAATTCTCAAAACACGAACCGTTTGCGACCCTCTTCTGCCGGGTGTACCTGATTTGCAAGTTCGACTAAATGACAAAGGCGACAACAATACCAATTCCTTCAACACATCTAGCGTTGTGTGTCAATGGTGACCTTGAATGCTGCGGACACTAAACAACACATCCCGGCGAGGCTGAACGATTCTAAGCCGAGCTGGTCAGCATTCTGTTCCCTTCCTTCTGCTGATCAATCCGTTGGACTTTTGTGGTTTAGTTTGTAACTTCTTTCACCTGCTCTTTCAGCGCACCTGTGTGTGATGGCAGTCGCGGCTAAATCGAAACTAACGCGTACTTCTAACGCTGCGGAAACCGTCGGACGAGAGGGAGAGACAGCGAGAGATGTGAATGGATAAAGAGCGAGAAAGAGCATGCGAACGGTCTCCCGAGATCTGAAACCTGTGACTTGTCGCCTGTGTTTGCCGCCACCGTGGTCATAGAACTGAAAATTAGTTGAACACCTTGAACGACACGGTGTGGCGTTGTCTATAACCTACTGCTCACTTCCAATCATCATATCGTACCGGAGTGTGATTGGCTGCGAACCCATTGTGCAATTGCTTATTGCTTCTTGGCAAGGGCCTTCTGGTTTGCGGATATTCGTGTACCTATAACCGTAGCATGATCAGCCTGCTGATCAGGTTAACTTAGATCTGTTGTTGGTAACTTACTTTTATATCCTTTCACCAATGATAGATTCTTAATTAGTGATACGATCAGGTTTTTGGCTTGTAACGCTTCAGTATGCTGGCGTATGTTTTCATTAAAAATTCAAACGTTCTGAAATAATAACTACCGTAAGCGCGTCTAATTTTGGGCATCGCATATTTTATAGGTTAGAAAGTTAGGGGTTTAGTAAAATAGTCGAGACTTTCGCTCAACACCGTCCTTAAGTTAGTCTTTCTGAGTTCTCGCTCCATCATGGCCTGATAGGCTTCAATCGTAGTTCAGGGTAGTTTGGTGGGTTCATGTTCTTGCGAATAAAATGCATTTTATGCACCGGTGTACCGAATATGCCTCATAATATCTCAATAGAATAGAGACACATGATGTTAAATCTTGCCAAAATAGTGCTTTTTTATTGCGCTGCTCCAAAAATGGCAAAAGACGGTTTTGGAGACCCTCAGTCATGTAAATTTTACTATTAAGGATACCTTCTGTGATGCAAATTTCTCTTTCCTTGCCGCAGGTGCAGATGGCCTACCAACTACCAAGTTTTGGTATTTTCTTCTTTTTGAAACGATAATTCACTTTGAACTTATCTTTTCCTGGACAAAACTCAGCTACGACGTATATTTCGCCATCCATCACTCAGAAGCTGTATTTGGTCAACTTTTTCGTGTAGAACTTTCAAGCATGGGTTTTGGAAACAGTTTGCTGGCATTCATAGCGATTTGAAAAATTTTGAACCTTATATGCATGTAATCTAGCTTTCGTTTGGACTTTTTGGACCTAGCTTTGTGAAACACCGACCTTCTTGGCACCATCACGTGTTAAAATATTGGTATTTCGGGTGAAATTAGCCTTGACTTTCTCTCCGTCTTCATGCTCTCGGTTTCATTCCAGCTCCTGGTTTATGAACCAATGCCAATCGGTCCTTGAACCTTTGCAACATTCTTGAGATGGTTGAATTACAGGTAAACTTTTTCTCCCAAAGCACGATAGGGCAGCTCTGGACTTTCCATATGAACGTACAAAATTTTATCACGCCTCTCTACTTAACTCGTTTCAATATTAGTCGAAACAAAATACACGATACTCGGGTACTTTTTCAAAAATACCTAAGCAACATTGGAATACTCCTTGGTGTCCCTCTCTTCCGATTATTACGGCGATATAAATGCATTTGAAAGAAAATATTTCGCACCTATTTTCTGAAAAAATTGAAAAAATGTAACGCGTGCGGTTGTCAAAACAATCTACGCTTAACGTTTAATATTCCGTTTAAACTTGCGAAGTGTGAAATTGTAAGGATAGAAACATTTTAAATATTATACAGTACCAGTTCGATTTTGACACGGTTGATTTTTGGCACGGTTCCATATTCGAACCCGTATTCGAAAATCATTTTTATAGGCCAACCTCCTGGTCAGGCATGTAAGTTAATATGCTTTTGAAACGGTAGTTCTTTCACAATTGACGAAGAGACGGTAGAAGAAAGTAATGAACTTTTAGAGTGAAGGAGAAAGAGCTAGATTAGATTAAAACTTCTCAATTCGGTGGTTCGATTACAATAGATCGAGGTAGAGGCACAATTTGAATCTATAAATAACCCAACCCACCAGATGATGGAGTTTAAAGATACGTCGCGCGCTTAATAAGGGAGTTGTGCAGTCTCCTTTTGTCCAGCGCCTCTATGGTTTAAAGGTACATTAGTACCAGCAAGCCACATGCCCTGGCGGGTGTTGTGGGTTCGAATCCGGTTGTAATCTCAGATTATAGCTTGATTCGACCCATGCGTTGGACAAAAGGTAGGAGTCACAACGACTACTTGCTAAGCGTAGCTACTAATAACCCCCCCCCCCCCCCTCACCTTTCCGCTCTTTCTCCTTCATTCTAAAATGTCATTACTTTTTTCTACCGTCCCTTTGTCAATTGTAAAAAAAAACTACCGTCTCAAGAAAATATTAATCATTTTTATACTTTTTTAAACGAAGCAAACATCCCAGAATGTTTTCTTCGAATACTGGCCATTCCAAGGCTATTCTGAAGGCCTAGCGGACAATTCCCGGCTTGGCTTAGTGAATTTTGCGGCAAGTTTCGTAATAAAATTTGAATGAAACTATGTCGTTTATGAAACTTGCACTTTGATACGACATTGGGATGCATTGGAAGCGAGACTCATTCTAATCTGGTTCCGCTTCTGCTTCCGATCATTATAATAGATTGGTACACCTTAATTTTGTTTTAAACAATCAATAGCGATAGTAAATTAAAAATTTAAAAAGGCACAATTTGATTTTGGCAACATAGGGTACGGAAGGGTATTCCCAGCACGCTACCAAGTTCGGCATATATTACCTTTTTTTGCTGAGCTTTCCCAAATAAAAACTTTGTCGTTATATAACACAACTGAAACCAATGTTGCACTCTTAAGCTTTAATGTGTTATAAGTATTTTCATAAAAAGTAAGTAATTTACTAAATTTTGTTCAATAAACATCAAAACCACTGTTTTTCCACTGGCGCGTAATCAGGCTGAAAAAACCAGCAGCAATCGTTTACGCTTATCCGCTCTTGATGATGGTTTGGAAAACTCACAATTATGATCACGTTTACTTATTCTAGAAACTAAACAGCTGTGAATACCGTGGACCCCCGTTCGTTTGACCATTTTTAATCTGAACACTTTTTAATTTGAACCCCGCTGGTTTGCACGACGTGCAAATTAAAAATGGTTCAAATGTCATTCTCAACATGACATCATTTGTTTATGTAGACAATGCACATAAACACGATTTGTTTGTACTGACCTAGTGGGTTTAATCGGTTTCACATTTCGTTTTCCTAACGATTAAGATAGAAATTCGATCGGAAAATGCAATATTCGCACTTGAAACTGCCAACTAAAACAAACCACCAAAACAATAACAAAGAGCAGGGCGGCCAGTTCACACAGGTTTCAGCATATTTCGGGTTACCAGTTACCATTCTACTTCTTTTTATCACGGAAGAACACAAAAATTCCCTTCTGACATGAAAATATAAATCAATTTTCATTCACTAGCACTTGCAGCATCTTGTTTTTAATTTCAGCATATGATGCTCTATTTACACTACTACCAATGTGCGAGGCAGTTACTCCTGAAACTATTCTATCGTGTTGACATAACTAGTATTTGAGTGACAACCACTTGCTTCTGGTGCTAATGTATATGCACGATTCAATGATACACTAGCGCCAGCAGCAAGCTGTCGTCACTGCAAAGCTAGTTATCTTCAAAGAGCCCGGAATGTAGGCAACAGTGACACGTTATCCATCGGTCTCCCTTTTGATCTGTTTTTGAAAAGCATTTATTCTCTGTGCTGGCTATTTCGGCCGGTCGGAAAACACAGACACCACTATAGAAAATGGACTCAATTTAGCCGCAGCGACTTCATCATTTCTCGCGATTATAACTCAACTTCAGTAGCGTTTTATTAAGACCAAAATACACGCCGATATTCAGTAAATATTATTCTATCAACTGGTATAAAAATCTTGTCTCGAATATTGTTCAGACTACCGCTTAATTGGCTGGAAACCCCCTCCCGTACCCTAAATTTTTCTAGCGTGTTGCCAAAACCGAACCGATGCTATATTCTTAGTCGAAACGTGACGTCAGTAAACTTGTTTGAATCAAACATACTTCCGCAACAGATTCTTCCGTGTTATGGCACCTTCTGTTGATAGCTCCTTCAACAACGCGTTGATTAACTTCGCTTACTGCCACACCCATATTTACGGCATTTTTGTACGCTTATTTGAAACGGATTGTTTTCAATTTTCTCGATTTTTTGTTGTGCTGAAATGGTTCCAACAGGTCGATGCCACCACCGCTAAACTGTTGTATTTGCTTCGAAGCCTTACTATCGAATGATCGTGTTCTATACAGAGTTCCACACTTCACGGACACAGGCCCGATTTGTGGCTGGAGTACAGCATACAACGTACATCGATCGAATAGTTGATTAGGGCCCTTTTTGCTATAATTTTGCTTTTTATATATCCAGTTGTGCATAAGCTATTGTTAGCACCTTTTTCACATATTCTCCCTTAACCAGAGGAAGTTTTGCATTCTCATGGTTGACGTAGTCTAGTGAAAATTCTAGTCTGCTGCCGACTCAATATTATATATAAAGCAGGTAAAAAATCGGTCATGTTGGACATGATTGAAAAATATGATTTACTACCGAGAAGGCTTTTGGCGAACAAATTTACCTGTTTCAATACCGCGAAATAAATCGGGCTGCTTGTTAGTTTGATCAAATTAAATTTGGACATGGAAATGTAAGTCGAATTACTTTTGATGGTCGAATTGATTGTTTGAAGTGTATACAACAATATCTTCATGATTTCAATGATTTGACCAAAAATTGTGTCAAAACGAAACTTGCAGGTCCCGCGACACTAAACACAAATATGACAACATAAAATAGTAATTAGTTGCGCCGATATGCGGCTAGCGCTTAATGAGATTTATGACTGTGAGATGTCAATCACTCGAAGACTTATGAGTGATAAAAACTACACCAGTTAGGTGCAATAAAAACGTCATCTCATTAATTAGGATGGAAAGGTACTTTGCTAAACTCAGTTGGTAGTTGATCTTTCCTCGACGGCAAGGTGTTTACGTAACATTGCACTATCACAACAAGTTTTATTGCTGGAAGGTGTCTAGACAGGTTCGCTGTGGTTGTACGTGAACAGTTGAAACTGTCCCCTACGGAGCTAGTATTCGGTTCCTGAGCGGCGGCAAGGTAGATGCAAAGGGCTGCGGCCGAAAGCAAATGCAATTCGTTATGATAATGCTAGACACTTGCTGCCTCATTTGCGTCCTATACACAATACTTCTCTTGGTCCTCGGTGACCTACAAAGTTGTTCGATTCCTAATGGTGACTATAACGTACACAAATATTATTGTTCGTATGTCACTTATGCACATTTTTTCTGATTTATTATCTATGCAGCCTTCTCGAATCACCATACTTAATCTTCATTGGTTTCATATCTAACACTTTTTTCAGGTTAGTGAGTTATTGCTAAAGAGCTATTCGATGTATATAATTATTATTAGGCGCGGTGAGTGTTAACATTTTCAGACCCTGTGGTATTTAAAAGCTAGGCTACCGAAACCACAAAAATCGCAATGATTTACTTCCACAGACCACACATCAACAAATCAATCTACTACTGCAGACGCCACAGATCACATCGCAGGTCTAACTATTCGATGGCTTTGTCGTTTTGGATGGCGACAGTACTGAACCGCACATTTAATCATGTACCAACAATAAACGCCGTTGAATTATGCGCAACGCCTTTCCCGGTGTTATTATGAGCAATTCATCAAGACACTTTTTCTCAGTCTATATTGATTCAGTCTTTGTGTATGCACATGCGGCCGACTACCACCCACCCTGGTAGTGCGGTTTTCTCCACTCACTTTGAGTGCGTAATTATTTGCAACTATCAAGAAGTAAGCTCTCGCACCGCAGTTTTTATAGCGCTGTTTGTAGACCGTACGAGAACCAAGATAGACTAACTTTCGTCGAACCAATAACAGCAGCAGCTGGTTTTACTGACTGACAATCGAACCACAAACAACTGAACAACTTTTCTTCGTACAGGGCAACATAATTGCGTGGACTTTTATGGACGATCCAATCTGCTATTTTACATACAACTCGTAGGGTGCACCAAAATTAAAAGTTTGTTGTAAGTTGCGAGCAAATATTTATGTTCAATATCGAGAATATACAAAAAATTACTTTAATTTCTTTTCATGCTCCAATTCCGTTATTCATTGAAGGGATCACTTTGTAGACCGTACGAGAACCAAGATAGACTAACTTTCGTCGAACCAATAACAGCAGCAGCTGGTTTTACTGACTGACAATCGAACCACAAACAACTGAACAACTTTTCTTCGTACAGGGCAACATAATTGCGTGGACTTTTATGGACGATCCAATCTGCTATTTTACATACAACTCGTAGGGTGCACCAAAATTAAAAGTTTGTTGTAAGTTGCGAGCAAATATTTATGTTCAATATCGAGAATATACAAAAAATTACTTTAATTTCTTTTCATGCTCCAATTCCGTTATTCATTGAAGGGATCACTCGGAGATCACTGCCGACTTGGTTGTAAGTAAAATTAGATCCTCCCTAGCAGGTATGACAACAGGGGTACAATTGGCAGTCACCTGTTCTTCATGTTTGACTTATTTATTACGAATGAGGAATGCGGAGAATGGTAAATTCAACATCGACTCTTAGGCTTGCTGAATTTGATCCGTGTGGATCGATTTTCCCGGTCACGATATGTGTCGCAAGCATTCTATCCAACACAAATACAAAAAGGAGATCACATATTTACTCATCCAATTTGATAATTGTCGCCAACGAATCCAAAAATGTGTCTCAAAGAAGAGTTCATTGTTTATTGGGGTGACTCAAGATTCGGCTGCAATTGGAACTGGCTGGTAGACGGCTTGTATTGGTCAGCCTTGATATGAAAATTTTAAAATAATCTCGGAGAACAGAGGGTAGGCCCAAAATAGAAACAGGCAAAACCCGATGCTGAAACCCTAACTGCAGCAATAAGATAACAAACAAAGCTTTTTGTGTGGAAGAGACTCAGTTTGAAAGAGATGTTTTCACAAGAGTGTTACTCGTTGCGTAGCAAATGACATTAATTGCACGCTTTTGACAAACATATTCCTTAATAACAAGTGACTCAATATTATTAATTTCATGAGCCAGTCCCATCGCCTCAAAGGATAACTATTATATCCTCTTCCATCTTGTAAGTCTAGCCTGGGCACTGATATTCAGAGGGATCTATGAAAACTAGTAGTTTGGTGCAGCTCTTTAAAGTTGATTTATTCTCATCGGTTAGAAATTCCTTCCAATTTGCATAAGAAGATAAAGTGAACATTACTAGTCGCCTACTTAATTTTTGATTTTGTTGAGTAGTGAAAAAGCTTTTGTATCATATAGATGGAACAAATCTTTTACAATCATTCAGCGTGGCGTGCCAGTCTTTAGACTCGTACTTTACAATCGATTTTTATTGTGTATGGGAATTACAGCGGTACTGTCACATTTTAATGCCAATCTGAATCCTTCTCAACCTAGATACGAATATGTTGCGAATGCTTTATGAGATCAGCAGCAATTATACATAGCCCAACTGAGCATGATGTAGCCAATCGTATACCTAGATAATCCGGTCGGATGGATTATACAAATAAATAACAAATAATACTGTTCAAAGATTGTCATCAATGCGGTACAGATTATTTTAACATCTTCTATAATACACATTTCCCAATTACCACATACGGAAAAAAGTACATTGGGAGATTCGTAAAATGGCGATCTCTTTTCTTCAACCTTTCTCCCTCTGCTACAACCGCACTGTCCTCTTCCACACCGCAGCTTGTCGTAATACCATTCTATCGTGTTGTTTGAGGCAGCTACGAAAGGGTCTACACATACATGATTGAGACACATCAAAGCGGCAAACCGGTTCGATCTGTCCGCGGATGATATTGACATTTATTTGCCGCAAATCTTCGCGACAGAGTTTGCTACTGCGTCGCTCGGCATGACAGGTGACGTGAGTAATTATCAAAGATATACAGTCCGATACGGACGACTGGTGAAGCTCTCATGAGCTAAAAAATATTGACGTGATCGAATGTGATTGATGATGTGGAACGATGACAATTCCATTTGGTGACGATATGAATGAAGTGTTAAGACTGTGCTTTTAATCTAGTTATTTCGTTCTGGATGATTATAGCACACCCGTTTCTTGTTACTGTATGTTCTTATATATCCAAATCGGTGAGCGCTTTCAACGATAAGTTTCATGGGTAACCACAATGATATGATTATTTCAACCAAAATGTCACGCAGACGATTACATTAACTATAAACTATTACGTATTTAACCATGGAAGTGTAAAAGTAGCTAACCGGCATGAATACGAGCTATAATGGGTGTACGTTGAATATCACGAAAACAAAATAGTTTACCATATCTATTGAGGTAAACTAATGCTTAGCGCATTCGTCGCAAAAGACTTCGGTTACCTATGTAGAGCAACAATGAAGATCGCATGTCCAAGCATTTTAAAAATTTTCATATCGGAATTTGATTTTAGGCTATCAATAGAAACGTCGGACGGACTTTTCACTGCTAACAACAATTTTACATCCCACTTTTCAGGCGCCTCTTCTGCCTGGAAACATACTTTATTCGTTTACAATTTCAACAATATTATTACTATCAAACAAATTCTATACCAGAATCAAAAAGGTTGCTCGGTTTAGCCAAAATTTGCCGTATACAAATATAGCACCCAGGGATGGTTCAATCACTTTGACTGAATTTTGATTCATTTGACAGTACCGTCTTAACGGGACAAATTATGACAAAGTTAGATATGGGACATTTGTAGAACAGGTTATTATCTATAATTTTTCTGAATGAAGTTATGCTGTATCTTTTGTAGTTACAGCGCTACAATGCTAGTATCTTATTAGTGACTAAATGAACGTTCATTTAGTCACTGATGAGTTACTAGCGTTGTAGCACCGTAACTACAATAGATACAGCAAAACTTTGTTCAGAAAAATTATAGATTAGAACTAGTTCTACAAATGTCTCATATGTAACATTGTCATATTTGGCTCGGCTGAGACGCTACGGTCAAATGAATCAAAATTGATTCAAAGTGATCGAACCATCCCTGATAGCACCAGTTCGCTTCCGGTGATAAGGCTAAAAAAATTTGTTTCCAAAATCGAACCATTATAAAAATTCATTTTTAAAATCATTTAATCAAAACTTTAAATGTTACAATGACTAGGAAAAGCTCTAAATATATATTTATTAACCTATCGAATATACAGGGTCCGGCACTCGATATGTAACTTATCCAAAAGACCATAAATTCGGTTTGGAAAATTATTTTGACTTATATCATAGTACAAAATGTGCTAAAATCAGGGAATCAAAAATCATGAACGCACAAAAGACAAAGATATTGTCCCTACTTCAAAATGTTATGACAATAGGCCGTATGAATAAAACAGTTTACTTTGCTTTTCCCGTTTAAATCGTATGAAGCATTTGCTCTATATTTTTTATTCATACGGCCTAATGTATGATGAAGGTTTGTCATTATTGCATGGAAGTTAGAACAATGAAGTTATCATAAGAGGCGAAACCTCTCAAGTGTAGAATAATAAAAAAAGTTATCGTAGCTGTTTATCGTGGATACAGATGTTTCATGTCAACCATGTTGTTGCTCGCGAAAAAGACACACTGCTGTATGCAATACATCTATCAAGCCTACAACAAATACTACAAAATGACAGTGTAACTGAAGAGAAGATATTAAATTACATGAAAGAAACAGAATTATTTATGCAATTGTAAACAAAAAATGTAAATACTATGCCAAAAGACACGAATGCACCGAAACGCCCGGTGTAAAGTGTCTCTAATAAATAAACCAACCACCCAACCCCCTCTTAAAGGGGAGAGGGGTCATAATTCCCCTGCTAAAGAGGGGAGGGGTCTCAATTCACCATGGAAAAAATTACCTACAAAAACATCCACATGCTAAATTTGGTTCCATTTGCTTGATTAGTTCTGGAGTTATGAGGAAACTTGTATGGAAGCCCCTCTCCCCCTCCTAAAAAGGTAAGGGGTTCTAATTCATCATTGAAAAAATTTATGCCTCCAAAAACACCCACATGCCAAATTTGGTTCCATTTGATTAATTAGTTCTCGTGTTATGCAGAAATTTGTGTTTCATTTGTATGGGAGCCCCCCTCTTAGTGGGGGGAGGGATCTCTAACCATCATAAGAACCTTCCCTGGCACTAAAAACCCCTACATGCAAATTTTCACTCCGATCGATTCAGTAGTTTTCGATTCTATAAGGAACATACGGACAGAAATTTATTTTTATAGGTATAGATAGTAGAAAAGAAAAACTGTAGGATCACTTTCCTCGAAACCATTTCAATACCTCAATTTTTCAATCAAAAACTGTATTTTTAAACAAATCGTAACATTTCGCAAACAGTAAGAGATAGATAGTTACTATGTACAGCAAAGTTGCTTATTTTACTGTGTTATACAACTTTTGTGAAAACACAGTACTTTTCTGGACGCATTTGAAAAAACAAAAAGTTGTATCACCCTAATAGATGGATCTTTGGTCACCCTTGTTGTGCTAGGGTTTTTCCAAAGACACACCACCTGGTAAATTACGCATTTTTACGCTAGATCAAATGATCGCGTTTTTGATTCATAGCAGTTAAATTTTTCTAAATAATTTTATCAATGTTTTATTAAATAACTTTGGACCTGTAAGGCCAATTTTAATCAAATTTAGTAGATATATTCAGAGCCATAAGGCCTCTTGTTTGATATTAAATAATTGAAATCTGATAAATTATCTGGTTGAAATCGTTTCAAATAATTGTAAATTTTATTATGTTGTACACGATTGCTCATAACTTTCAAATTAGACATCCAATCAAGAAACAAATCAATAGTAATCTATGCGGCTATATTACCTGCCAAATGAGACTAATAGCGCATTAATCGGTTTGGTCGTCTCAGAGAAACGTTCGACTAATTGAGACCTAGTCAATACATGTTTTCAAGCATAACTTTTGAACTACCTATTCTTTGCTATCGAAACTTTGCACAAGATGTGGTAGTAAAAAGACCTTTCATTTGATACTAAAATTATTGAAATTGGTCAAGTGGTTCTACAGATAATCGAGTGTTGTAGCTTTCACATTTTTGCTCATAACGTTTAAACGGAACGTCAGATCGAAAAACAATTCAATAGTGATCTACTAGGTATAGTGACACCTTTCAAACGAGAGTAACAGTTTATTGATTGGTTTAGCCATCTTCGAGAAACAGACGACCAAAAAGAGCGTTACACACACACACACACACACACACACACACACATTGCTCAGTTCGTCGAACCCTATCGATTCGGTATATGACGCTCCACCGATTCCAATGAAAAGCGTGGCGGTAACCAGTGTGCCTCCACGAATTCTTATGAAGAAGGGGACACAGGGTTATTTTTCAATTTGCAATGCGACGCAAAACAAGTTTGTAAATGTGTTGTAGGAACGTAGTATTTTATTACTATATTTAAATAACTTTTATCTTATAAATGTTTTTAGAAATTTGGGGAAAAATTCAAAGAATAGATTTTTTATAATTTCGACCCAACCAGAAGATAACTATCGCTGCTTACCAAATAAATCTCATCAATTTTCCTAAATGAATACATTTATACTAATACTAAACTTGTTTAAATGTTTTATTATTAGCTCAATTTGTTGTCATTTTAATTCAATATAGCTATTAAAATATGTATTTTTGTGTACCAATTTTGAACCACAGGTAAAGATTTTACATGCAATCGAACCAACGCGTTGGGTACGGTTCATTTTATGGGTGTTAGCACACAAAGTAGTACATGCACCTGACCGTTGTTGTGAAGGACGCCTGCTATATTGTGTTAACCAATAAAACCTATTGTTCAGCTATGAAATTTAGATTACCGTCTGACATCGAAACATGAAACCAGTTATTTAGCTTCCACGGTGGTACTATTTTGAATGCTGTGACCTTGAGCTGTGCGTATCCTCGTATCTCAGCCGCCGTGAAGTTTTTCGAAAATTAGTGAAAGTATCGATTTTCGAGATCGTTTATTAACAATGGCGACTCCGTCAACTCTGACATTATGAAGATCCACGATGATCTTTCGGTTCAAATCTGATGACAAGAACTTACGTTGATTCGTTTAACTCTACTGCTCCCCGAATGATAAGACGCGTGGGCAAGGAGAAGCAAATCATTAGCAGTTTGTAGCTATTCGCAGTTCCAAACCCGTTCCGGAACTGTATAACTAAGGCCATTAAATTCGAGTGATTTAGGGGAAATCGCACTAATGGAATGCAAAATTGTTGACGGCAGTGCATTTCTGGTTTGTTTAAATATTTTATGAATATAGTGAACGTGGAGAAGCTTGTTTGGAGTTTCAAAATGATTTCGACTCGAATGAAGCTCCAAACAAATCTCTCGCAGAGGGCCGTTTGGGTCACTGTAGAAACAGCGTCGCGTGACCTTTAACTATCTAATTTGTAAACAAACCGAGCGAAATTGCCGCTATAAATAAATCACGAGTCTATGCCTGCTCGCTTGAAGGTGTTCACCAGGGTACTCAATGTTTATGTTTGCTACTGATGGCGACGATTGAAAATCTTTTTTCCCACGTCTTATTTTGATCGCACATAAATGGCAGTACGTGTGCCACAAAACGTTTTGAGAAGAAAATCTTCTATGAAGTTTCTTCGTTCGCATTTCATGAGCGCCATGCACCTATGCAATAGCAATATTATGTTGCGATGTTGTACCATACGTACAGCAATTTAATCAATTGGCAGTAGGTACATCATTGACAGGTCGGGTCATCACTGTCGTGAGATGCATCGATAGATCTGCTCATTTTGAGAATCATGCAGTTTTAACATGTGAAGAGCTTGTTTTTCTTTTGTGGCGAAAAAGTTGGAACTAAACGTAGGTCGTTTGAATAAAGTATCAAGAGGCTGTAGAATAGCGGAATCTCTATAATGTAACCAAATGATCAAGAAATGCATGGCTTGGTCTAGCGGAATCCCAATTAGTCCTAAGCTTGAGCTTAAGCTTCCGAGGCAATCGAGGAGTGCCTAGAAGATAGGGTTGTTGTGACGATGCTCGGTAAACCGGTTTTTGAAGGCTCTAGCTCTGATGTTTGAAAGCGCTTACAATCTTTGGATTAACTGGTATCGTTTTTTAGTTCTTCACAGTCGATTTATGGTGACCATTCATGAGTCCGTTCGTTTCGATTATGGTTCTCGTAGTTTGTTGATTAATTTCTTTTTATTAAATTTTTAAATTAATTCAATTAGTTACGTAAAGTATTATTTAGATTTCGTGATTCGGTTAGTTATTTGGTTAACAGTTAGCGCTCATATTTTCTTCGAGTGCATTGAGGCTCAAGTGCTTATTTATCCCACAACATGCACAAAGTGCTCATAAACGATATCGAAATTGTGCTAAGTATAATGATTAGCTGATCTAGACGCGCGGTATTGCTGTTATACCACTTAGCAATTGAGTTCCATGATGTATACTGATGGTTGTTTGGATTAGTAATGGGCGATGTCACATCGATAAATCGAAACATCGATGTTCCAGCATCGATTTTCCGATGTTTCGATTCGATGTGAGCTTACAGGAAAATCGGTCACATCGATGTTAGTTTTTCGATTCAAATCGATGTCCCGATAAAATTAATCCGTTGAAATCAGCACAACTCAGATTGGCGCAATTAACGCAGTTGACTGCGTTGCTATTTCTATAGTTTTTTTTTGTGCTAAAATCCTGCTTTTTTTTGTAAAAGTATGAATATTTTTCTAAATTTTATCGAAACTTTGCATATGTGCGAACCGACAGACCGGACTATTAAGGAGAATGGCGAGAAGGTACAACATCATACCGTCACTTTGTTTTATTCTTTGCAACAATATATTCATTTAGTTAAAGTCAGAAAAAATCAGGATTTTTTCTCAATATCAGCCAAAACATAAGGATTTGTCAGCATATCAGTAAACACGCAAAAAAATCGGAATAATGCTGAATAAATACGAGCATCGGCCGTTCCGTTTCCTTCATTTGCCAACATCGAACATCGATTCAATTAACATCGATGTCTCACACTCGATTTAATCGATGTGCCGATGTTTTTGAGACTATTGACATCGATTCAAAAACATCGATTATTTTTGTTTCGATGCCCAATACTAGTTTGGATGCAGAGTAAAAATCTGTCATTTTCTTCTATGAGGATGATGTAGCAGAGGGTAATCGAGTAAATTTACTAGAAAACCGGAAAGCTGGATAGAAATGGACGCCGATAATGACCAACTGTCAAGAAAGTTTCGTTAACGTGACATTAGTATTACAAAGAATTATCTCCTGGATCTAAGAAGGAGATATATTACGGGAACGTAGTTGACAACAAATTTGATGAATACTTTTTTGTATTCAATTAAGAATTTTGGAGATACACTCAAGCACAACGCTCTACGATTAGTCTAACAATTTCCAATGGACAACTTCATTGTTGCTGATTAACCTGAATGATGAAGAGCGAGAGAAACAGCAGGGTGAAACTTTTCTTCCCTCAATAATACGCTCAGCAGGAGACCATTGATTGCCTCCACACTAAACGTTATACTTTAATATTTCAACAATATTCAACCATCTGGATTTGTCATTTCACAGTTGTCGCAGTGACATCACCTTATGGAGAAAAGAGAAAAAAAGCTTACAACCCAAGTGTTCAATAAACCCGAAAAACGAGAAAGTCAGGAAACGTTCTCTGGGGCCATCTGTGCTGTATTTTTCTTCCACCGGTTCGAAACCAAAGTGATACACAGAAAGCCTGCTGCCAACAATCGAGAGTCGTAAAATATAGCCTGCCAAAAATTTATTGCACTTAGTAGCAGAAGGGAGACGAAACGAAACTTGTTTCCACAATTACATAATTGAGTATACCGAAAATTTGGATGTTTTACAACTTCAGCACACATTATTTGTACCAGAATCAGTCACAGTGGAGCAAAGTCACGGAGCGCGGTCATCAAGAACACCTACATCCGATGCTTCCGCTTGCATTTCCAACAACCTAACTTCCGTTCGCTTGATTTCCGTCCATCGTCCGGAACAGTAGTGTGACGGCCTTCGTTATTCCGTGGTACACTGAAATACAACCACTTTTGTGCGACTGGTGCTTCCTGGATGGCGCCCTATGCTAAGTAACACATTGACCGGTTGTATGCCGTCAGAATTAAATGTCTTATTTATTTCGTTTCGGTGGCTTTTGCTACGACGAGTTTTGCTCGCAGTCCTCGGTGAAACGTCTTTTGCATAATGTTGCACTTTTTTGCTTGTTTTATTTCGATCGATCGCTCATGAACCCATTGATCATAAACACAGAAAGTGGAATAGCAAGTCCGAGCAGCATTCCAGCTGGAAATGTTTTTATTTCCGATAAGTTAGCGCCTTTCAGCGTTTGAATATTTCAGATGTGTTGGTCGTGGTAGTTAGAGTAAGTAAATTAATGTAGAAACCGCTTTCTTGTCGGCGAATGTCACCCGCGAGGATACTTGCCTCTCGTACTTCATGCGAACAGCTGCATCGGGGTAGAAACAACGAGAAACAGCCTTCGTGCCCGGCACGGCAGTCATCGGAGACCATTTGTCTAGCAGCGGCCTCCCAATGCAGGATGACACACGGCGAGCGCACGGGGCATAGGAAGATAAGCGGGAGGTCCGAGATTGCGTGAAGCGGCCAGTTAAGTTGACGCAATACGTGTAAAGCAGCAAGTCACGTGAAAAACAGCTCGTTCTGCTTGGAAAGGTGAATCGGTTGGCGTATAAGGACATGTACGATGAACTTTTGATCGGCTGACATAATCAACGGCTGGTGATGAATAACCGAGTTTTGTCATCATCTTCTCCGGGGAAAGGCCATAATTTTCGACGGAAAATCGCTCAATTTTTGTCAGCAACGGTTGTACCGATTTAAGTAATTATCTTGTAATTTTAAAAATATTCTAGTTTGGTCACCGATTTTTATCCAATGTTTTTTTTTTATTGGATGTATCGATTTTAAATTATGTGTAAGTGAATTGACTTTTTTCGTATAGAAACTAATGAAAAAACTCGATTTTCTATGCAGCGGTGGTGTAACCGATTTTGTTGCTATTGTTGTTTCTTATACGGTGTTTCAGCATTCTTGCTCTGATCATTGCAGATTCCCGATTAGGTGATTCTAACAAAAATATTACAGAATTGTAGCTCTAGCTGATATTTTTATCAAAGTGTGTTATAAAGGTGATGGCGAAAATTGCGTCACAGGAAATGTTTTACAAAGAATCTATCTCGTCCTGCCAGTTATAACACGGTTCGTTACATTTTGGTTATAAAGCAAGTGTACTGTCAATTAAGCTACATGATTAACGAAAGGTGCGTCTATGGCCAGTGTGGCCAACAGTTATGTTAAAATGGTTTGGTTGTGCTGCAGGTTGAAAAATCTAAATTTTTGCAAGTTGATAATTTTTTACAGCGTTTCACTCATTCTCATGATTGAAAGCTACTAGATAAGTTAAAATTGTATGCAAAATGTTTAGTACCTTACTGCGTTATACTGAGTTGACAGTCAAATAAACATTAGCATCACTATGGGTCCCTCCTGTCTTGTCTTGTCCAATACTCTCGAAAGAAATTAATCTAAATGTAATGCTTGACTATGGAAACTATGTAAAGAATTGCCAGGAACTAACTGATGCAAAGCAACAAATGAAACGTTCAAAACTATTCTCGGATAAGAGAGTCGCTGATTTTCGTCGCTTTGAGAATTCTGCGTCAGGTCACATGCACAAAGGCAAGACAACAGTTTCGAACAAATTATTGCAGTACCTATATGGATACCATCTGGCAAAAGGAAAGGTAACCGCTCACTTTCGATGACGTTTCACCTTCAGGAAACCAATTTGGACTAATTTCAATCTTAAATGTTAAGGGCGGTTGAATGAAAGGGGTGGTTTTATACTTTAAGAAAATTGTTTACCTTCAGGACATCACATTGGACTTAGTTTAATGCTGAAACGATAACATCGCTTGAAGAAGAAGGGTGGTTTTGCAATCTGAGGTACTTCCCAAGCACAGATTTCAAATTGGTATAGGTTTAAGCGCCGTAAAGAACCGACTGGGACGAGGAGTTTTTGTCACTTTTTTGCAAAAAACATGTGCAAACCATGATGACATCTTTTCTTCGACCAATCAGAATGCGAGCATTTCTAGTTGGACAATGCTTCATTATTTTCAGTTTTTCAATAGTGTACACTTACGAAATAATTGCGTTCTTTATTTGAGCCAATTCTTAGATGTTTCGATCGATTGGTGCAAAAATATTGAAAATCGATCGGGAAACCGCTAAGCTATTAGCGTTCAAAACCTGACCACTTTTCGAGAAAGATTGTTAGGACGTAGGACGTAGTCCTACGTCAAAAACTTACTATATTCTACTATACTATACTATATTCTACTATATTCTATATTCATATATTACTGAAGAGAATATTTTGGAATAACTTTTTTCGAATTCGAATAATTTTACACCCCCGTCTCTATTGCTTTTCATATCAGAATATGTGCGTAAGCTGAGCTTCCGAGTCACTGCTATACATATCAAGACGATTTTCTTTGTAAAGTAAATAAAAAAATCCGAAACTGCGCTTCACAATTTAGCTAAATTTGAGATTGAGTTATTATATTTAGCATACGTAGCATACATATTATGTGGAATTGATATTTATTCTTTTTTAGTTGGGTTTTGTTAGGTTTTTTAAAGAGTTGATATTTTAATACGACCTATACATAGTTTCAAAGAAAGAGTTTCATTTGCTAAATTAATACCTTCACTATCGCTTCTCGAAATATGTAAATTCATTCATCTTTTAGGAAGATCACAAATGATCTAATCTTCTTTTTTCATAATATTTAATAATATTCAATTTAGTGATAAAGCTTGCTTCATTTAGAATTGGAACAAACTTTTCCTCATATTGTGGCGCTTTTGGTGGACGGATTTGGAAGTTATTGACACCCTCGTGCCAGAAATTTTGTTAGTTTCACCTATGTATTTTTGACATTCCGCAAAACGACTGTATTTTGTAAACAAAAAACATGGAAGTCGAAAGAAGGGAAAAAATTGTGCACAGTCATTTGTAAAATCCATTGTGGTCTGCAATCTGCATCTAGGCTAGCTAAACAGCTGAAATTGCCCAGAAATACCGTATGGCGCGTTGTCAAACGGTATAAGTAAACATTGACGACGATTCGGAAGTCCCAAGCTAATCATCGGAGTGGAACTGTCGACCGGAAACTGCGTGGTAAGATTTTCAAGACCATCAACAGGAATCCCAATCTGTCAGACCGTGATTTGGCCAGAAACTTCGATGTTGCCCAAAAGGAGGGTTTCCAAAAACGAATTTTGCCGTTAAATCGATCTCAACACCATTCGGTGATGTTTTGGCAAGATTTGGCAAGCTGTCATTACAGCAAAGTCGTTCAAGAATGGTATGCAGAGAAAGGGGTCCAGTTTGTTGAGAAAGACCTTAACACAACCAATTTTCCCCAATTCCGCCCTATTGAGAAATACTGGGTAAACATCAAGAGGAGACTGAAGGCAAAGGGAAAAGTTGTCAAAGACATCAATCAAATGAGGACCTGGTGAAATAAGATAGCCAAAACGATAGACGAAGAAAGTGTGCGCCACCTAATGAGCCATATTACAGGAAAAGTTCGAGAATTCCTTCGTAACCGTGACGAATAATTTTATTCGTATTTTTTCTTAAAAGTATGAAGAAAATGCTACAGTTGTGTAAGAAAAGATCTTGAATTCAATAATAAATAACTGCAATACACGCAATTGTTTTGTTCCAATACTATCTGAAGCAAGCTTTAGTTAGGTACAATGCCGAGCGGAGTATACTATCCTGCGGAAATCTATGAAGAAATGTGCAAGGTGCTGTAAACGTTTTATAATAGATGATTCACGGTGAGACAACCGCAGGCCACGAACCCGTCGACGGAAGTGCGGGGCATGCCCTCTGTAGAAAGCACCTCCATCTAGGTTTATTTGTTTTCCTAGATCTACTGACCTCTAGTTCTATTCTTCAGTTGGGTTCGAACGAACGATAGCGAGTAAGGGCGGATTACACTTTGTTTGTGAGAAGATCGAAAACCATGGGCTTAATTAGATAGTTTACTGCGAAAATTCGAAAAAAGCTATTTTCTGCGTAATAGTTTTCCGCGAAATGGTACTTTCCGTCAAAAGGTTTTCCCCAAAACAATACATTCCGCGTTATTGTTAATCGCAAATTGGTCTTCCGCGAATTGGTGTTCGACGAAATGTAATACAATCGCTCCCTAAGTTTCCAAATTTCATGGAAAACAAGCTATTGAAAGTCAAGTTCTTACATTGTAAGTGAAGTTTGTTTATTGCGTCGCAAACAATAAAAATCGAACATCATTAAATTCTAATTAAAACTTTTAGCGAAGCAGCTTAAATGATAAAACAAGCTTTATGGCGATGAGTTTTTATCTCCCAACAGAATTCACGATAGAGGTCATCGCGTTTTAACGCTGATTGAGTAAACGCAATAAAATGATGACCAACACGTTGATCAATCTAAATTTGTGATAATCACAGATGCTATCCATGCCGTGGGTAACATTTGAATTTCAATTATTTAATTAAAATAAAATTTTAAACGTTTTGGTACAGCGTTTTTTGTCGTAATCATTCAAAATATCTCAAAAATAGAACTTTACGTTTTCGTGATAATACCCCATTCATTGATCGACACTCACTATTTCATATTTAATTAAGGACTTGTTGTTTTCGACTAGCTGAGCACAGTGAGTTCTTAGCTATTTTGATTTATACACCGATAAAAGAGAAGTACAATGCCAACACGGGGGTAATCTTAATGGCTGCAACAAACTCAGAAAACATTAACTCAAGTTTTAGTTGTTTTTAAGGTACCTTGCGTGAAGGTCATGAAACATTTACATTTACATTTATGAAAGTAACCAATAACCGACACCATTAGAGTAGAGTGCTATTATGAACATTTCTCAGTCACTTTCAAACTTGCCTAGAAATTCGTTTGCATGAAAATATATTGGAAATATTATTCTCTAGCGTGTCTGACAAATACAATATTTCTGTGATACGGAGCAGGCCGCTGTGGACTTTTCCTGCTTAACTAAGTTAATTAACTTTTGTTTTATTTATATTTTTTGGTGATGTACTGCTCAATATTTCACATAAATTAATTCAAATCGGTACTTACATTTAAAAACTAGTCATTTACACATTTTCATTTTCGTTCTTTCACTGAACTACAATCGAAGATGCAAAAATTATAATCAGATGATGTTTAATGCCATGGTGAAAATAAATTTAACCAGTTAAAACTGGTAAATCTGCTACTTTATATTCGTAATATAGTGATATCTGGTTCTTCGCTTATTTTGTTTTCACCTCGTTTTAGTGTATCGACACACGCGTTCAGATATGCCACGTTTTTTCTCTAAAACACTTACACCCTGTTGTCAGTACACAGGCAAGTTGTAACAGTGTTGTCTTTTTGTAACCCTTGATCAATCATGCAAAATAACACACCAAACAACGGTGCATTCAATTGCTCAACCTTGCAATTTCGCTGAGAATCAAGATCAGTACGCGTTGCTGTTGCCGCTGCTGCTGCTGCTGCTGCTGCTGCTGCTACTTTGATGTTCATAAACAGCAACCCTTAAACATTCTTCAACGAAAATAGGACTTGAAACCGTGCCCACTCACTCGCGGTTCTCACGCCCTGTAATTCACTGGTCGTCGATTGCGCATAAATACCGAACACACAACAACACCTTGCAGCGTTCCCACAGCACTGAACACCCAACAGTAGCTGCACGTGCTTCAATGCGCCTGTCCGCATCACCACCGGTCATAACATAAACCGACCAAACCAGACTCTCGCTCTAGTGCTAAGACCATCGTAGACCCTCCCCGATTCGTACAGACCCAGACAAACCGGCTGCAGGTTGTGGCTCAACCTTATGAAAACAATAACAACACTTCAACCTCAACAGCGGCTGTGGAAAAGTGCACGATCGTTCTGACCTTTTTTCCACGCGATCATAACCTATCGACGATGACGATGACCAGATAGATTCTAAGTTCGTTTGTCGATTCTGCTGAGATTGCTTGTGGACCGTGCCGTGGCTCGAACGAAACTGAAAGCGAACATGGTTGGTAGCAGCTCAGTCAGCAGGCCAGGCTCGACATTTTTTCTGCTGTTCCTTCTTTTTTGTCCCTTGCGATCGTGCTCGCGGTTTCGTGTTTATGCTGTGGGCTTTCGCGTGCCCCAAGCAACCGTCATGCCGGTACTAGGGTGGTTCAAATAGTGACCCGCACGCAATCAGATAAGAAAATATAATTTTGCTCTGAACTACTGACCGTAGAATTTTAGTGCGACTTTGGAAAAAGACGCACAAAATTCTTTTGGGGTGCTTATAGGGCACTCATCAATTTAACCGTTGCTCATGCAATCGTTGCACGGAATTAATTTTACCGTGCGTCGAAGTGCAATGTCATTAGAATTTCCATTTATTAGAAACTGCTTTCGTAATATAAACCAGCTGTTTTAAAAGTTTTTCCGTCCCAAGCAAATGGAATGATACAATCCTAGTGTGTAAGGGCCAAAAATATGCGCTAGAATATTGTGTTTATTAGAGATGGTCGGGTAGCGGAAAATTTACCCGAAACCCGCACCCGTACCCGTACCCGCCGGGTACGGGTCGGGTTCGGGTATTGAAAAAAAATATTTTGCGGGTTCGGGTCGGGTACGGGTTTGGTTTTGAAACCGGGTACGGGTCGGGTCGGGTCTATTGACCTCGTTTAACACTAAAGATTGTCGGGTATCCGGACCCGTACCCGTGCCCGACGGGTTGCGGTCGGGTTGAGAAATTGGCCTTTTTCTTAGTTGGCGCTCTTTCAGTTAATTATTTTTGCATGAAAATCACAACTTGAGCTTCTTTTGAATAAACTTTAATGAACAAATACTAATGACTTGATCGTATCGTTTATACGATATTGCCCGTTAGATGTTTTAGGAAACGATGAGATCAAAGAAACAAAATCAGCGCCATAAACATGCTTGAGGATGGAAAATATGATTGATAGAATTTTCGGCACTTGTTATTTTTGCTGGTATGAGTGGACCCATATTTATTCGTATTCGTAAATCGTACAGAATTATTAGTAACCTTTCTTCCTCTTTTTCATATAAAATTTCTAAGCTCTAGCATCTATTGATTGGAAAAGCATCTATTGATGCGTAAAATTTGTTTGCAATTGGTATAAATTCATTTGGGAAAATCAACTCATTAGTATTTTCAATACTATACACCACTATACCTATATGATTAAATGAAATACTTTTCTTCGCTTTTTGTCTTGCTCGTCCGATTGCGAGTAACAGCAAGTGAAAAAATGACAATTAAAATGTTTCTCACCCTTCTTGTATTTCTATGCAAATTTTAAAATTGTAAATCGCATATACATACATACACACATACACGCATACATCTATACATACATACATACATACATACATACATACATACATAGACGCATGCAGGCATACGTACACATTCATAACACATACATTGAATACAATCGACCCTTGATTAATTTATTTCGATTTTATACATTTTAACGGTTTAATATACGGCACTTAAGTGTTAAAGTTTGAATAACTTTTGAATCAATCGTCCGATTTTCAGTAACTTGGTTTCGTTTTATAGATCTCAACAGTAACTTTCAAATGATAATAAATTGTAGGATGTTTCCTATTGAATTAATGCTTATATGCAACAAAAAGCAGTTTTAAATACATTTTTTCCACATTTCTTTATGTAACTTTCAAACCACAAGCCCAATCGTCATGAAATCTTGAAGTTAAGGTCTTGAAAGACTTCCCTTTCATATGCAATCAATTTTGGTCAAATCGGTTAAGGGACCTATGAGATAATGAAATCCCATATTTTTCGTATTTTTATACATAACTTTTGAACTAAAAGTCCGATAAGTATGAAATTAAATAGCGAACAATGGGACACCCAGACCTTTCATTTGACAGTAGGATCATTAAAATAGGTCTAGCCATCTCCGAGAAACGTTGGCTCAATCAAAAGCGTTCCACACACACACACACACACACACACACACACACACACACACACACACACACACACACACACACACACACACACACACACACACACACACACACACACACACACTCACACACACACTCACACACACACACACACACACACACACACACACACACACACACACACACACACACACACACACACACACACACACACACACACACACACAGAAAATGCTCAGTTTTCGAAACTGAGTCGAATTTATACTATATTTTCATATAGTAGAAAGGCAAAACTATATATTTGATTTCCTTAATCCCACGCTTATTTGATGCAGTGTGTCTATTTTTGATTGCGCTTCAAAAACTCAAACTAAATTACCGAAATGTTTAATTTTGGCACATATTCGCTACGTGTGTATTGAAATGAAGGAAGGAATTACGAATTGGTCATAGTCCACAATAAGAGTGCAATAAAACTAAAATTGTTACTTGGATTTACTTAACTGGTCTATTTTGGTATCACATTGGATTTTATCACATATTACATATTGCCCTTAACACCAAAAGTTCTGGAGACCAGAGATGGATCGATCACTTTGACTCAATTTTGATTCATTTGACAGTACCGTCTCAGCCGAGCCAAATATGACAAAGCTATATATGGGACATTTGTAGAGCAAGAGATTATCTATAATTTTGCTGAATGAAGTTTTGATGTATCTTTTGTAGTTACGGTGCTACGATGCTAGTATCTTATTAGTGACTAAATGAACGTTCATTTAGTCACTGATGAGTTACTAGCATTGTTACTGTTACTAGTTACTAGCAACTACAAAAGATATAGCAAAACTTTGTTCAGCAAAATTGTAGATAAGAACTAGTCCTACAAATGTTCCATACATAACTTTGTCATATTTGGCTCGGCTGAGACGGTACTGTGTCAAATGAATCAAAACTGACTCAAAATGATCGAACCATCCCTGCTGGAGACTACAGGAAGCGCACTGCTTCCGGTAGATCTACATGTTGCTGGTACCCGTCGTGATGTACGGTTGGCTCATCTTACCGCATCCACCCAATTTGCCCACATTATCCTTCCTTACCTCCTCAGAAATATTCAACCGTGAAGGGGCAACGTTAAACTCCTATCCCGGTAATTTTTGTCCGCCTTGATGTTAGTCTAATCGTCCATCTAGACGCAGTTCGGTGTCGTTAACTGCTCTCAGTAGAGCTTCCTAGCGCGACTGTGTTTGTCATTCCGGTTCGGTGTCTTCCGGACCTTGAAGCCTTTCTATTTAAGATTGCATCGACTGATTTATTCATATGACTCGTGGTTGACTTATAGCAAAGCTATTTTTTTTAAAGATTAGCAGAACATTTTTAGGTATAATGCAAAGAAAAAGTGGAACGAGCGTATTGAAACATTGTTTTACTAATAAGACTTTAGAAGGAAATTTGAAATATTACAGTTGACTGCAGGCGAGTATTACAACAAGATCCAGATGGCAAATGTTTGCCTTTTCCATAATTCTTCAATTAACGATATGCACTTCGAAAAAAATACCTTTAACCTGTGTAATATTTCATATTGCAGCCGAAAGACAATCAATGTGAGCTTTCAATAAACAATATGTGATAAAATCGATATTAATAACTCAACATAAAAACACGAGGTTAAGCACTAGGTAGGTTTCGTCCAACGAAAATCTTTTTGTTATATTGATTGAAATTATAACTCGACAATTTAATATACTTTTTTACTTTTTTCAATTAGGAAACTACCACCTGATTACAATAAAATATATAGTATGTACTAGAAACTAGACAATCCAGTGAATTATCCGCTAAAAGGTACTTATGTATTCACAAACGGTCGAGATCATCGCTTCAAATGACTAATTATTATTATTACTATGCACCGATTGTTACGCGCAGGCGGAAAGCGAAGTTTGTTTCAACAACCTATTACCCATCTTCCGGGGCAGATTTTTTTTAGATTTCTAGCGAGGTAAGGGTAATCGCTGGTTGAATAAAACAACAATCTGACTAATTGATGATTTGTGTGCTGTGAAATTACAGTTGTCTCCCTTGTGTTATGATAAATGGCATCTGGAAATTAAATAAAAAGAAAACTTATCCAATTTAATTCTACTATGTATATTTTATTCTTGTCAAGAAGGTACATAGTAGAATTAAATTGGATAAGTTTTCTTTTTATTTAATTTCCAGGTTTCGTATTTTCTACTAAGTCGCTCCAAAAACTTCAATGAATGGCATGTTTGTGTGGTACTGGTATTGGGTGTCACCATACACAGCTAACATAAGGCAAATAATTTGCATGCTAAAATGCGGGTATATCAGTGTAAATTGAACAGTGCATAGCGCCAGTAAGCTGAATTAATACACTGCAGACTAAACTCGACAGGAATTTTCATTAATAATCAGATTGTGTGTGCTTATTACTATTATACTTTAAGATAAAATTTAACGTATCACTTGTCTTATCCATTAACATAAATTAGAGAGCAATAGAAAATGTGAAGAGCGAAAGTACGCCAGGAATGTTCAGTGGAGAAAAATCATCCGTTGAAAGATTGAAAGCACTTATCATTTTTATTATTGAACGTGCACTCCCTTGTCAAACTACAGCGACAAGTAGTAGATCTAAATGTGTTTGTCCATAAAAAAAATCCATACAAGAAGCGCTGACGTACTGACGTGCTGACCCGCGTACACGTACAATTCGCTTTGTAAAAAAAATCTTTACGAATGCTCTGCGGTCATAATTTACATACGAATGTGGGTCGACAATTACTGCCCAGCACCGTAAAGGGCGGCATTCAATTCCTGGAATGCGAAGGAGTGTCGACGAAACCTACATATTCGTGGTTGGATTCATTACACGAGGAAAGGTTTCGCAATTTTCGATGAAGAAACATGCCTTCACTTGAAATACAAGTGAAGTTTGGGTGCTTGCTGATAACAGAGCATTGTTAATAGGTTGGTTCAACATATGGATATAAACAATATTAAAATAAATCAGCGATATACCATAACCATAAACACCAACACTGATTATGCTTTGCGCTTTGGCTTTCAAAATAGGATGGCACAAGAGTGACTCAGAGTTCATGTTGCTCTAGTTGTTGTATATTTGTTTTCGAAATATGAGCTGCTCTAAATGGCAAAATCGCATTCGTGACAAATTCTAATGCCAGCTCAGTTGCCCCTTTGAAAGCAAACAAGTGAATGCTTGTGGGATGGTACGTTGGTGTTGAAATGGTAAATCTCAAGGTTCGTTTTACTATGTCTATTTGCCGAATGTCACGTTATTGTTTATCGAATTGATAACTACATTTCCGGTTGTTTTTTTTTGTAGCTGGCATATTTTTCGACGAATATTACTAGGATAAAAGGATTACTGTGGAAGATTTTTTTTAAGTTTGGAGGGATTTGTTTAAATTATGCTGGTTGATATAAGTGTTGGAGAATGAGATGTTGGCCCCTCTGGTGCCCAATTTTTTTTTCAGCCTGACAAAAATTTTGATTGCTTTCCTTTGTGGTTATCCGAATTTGCTGATAAAAAAACCCAATCTTAGAAACCGTCAAAAGGCGGTCCTAAACAAATTTTTTTTTTCAAACTTTTTTTTTCGTTAGTTTAGGATTTGATTGAAGTTGTATCGCCAATAGAAACACAAAATAATTAATTTTGCTGTTTTCCTGGTTTTTGTAAGTTTAAAGTCAATGTATTGTGTTGGCAGGTCATGGGAAAAAGGAAAATGGGAAACCGGTATTGTCATGAAAAGATATTGAATATCTAGCGGAGGCCACCAAAAGGCGACGGTGGGCACCAGAGGATTAAGAAATGAATTCGTAAATTAAAAGGTAAACTTGAAAAAAAGAAAAGCCTTGGTGCTATAATCTGCTCTCGGATTTTATAATGTTTCGAGATTTTTGTGAAATATTTTTTTGAAAAAAAAAAACAGCATTCAAAAACTTAATTATCTAATGTTACTATTGATAGTTTTTGGTGGCCTTGTTATTGATTAATGTTTTATGAAAGAGTCTTAAATTTCTCGAGTTCGATTAGTTTTGGGATGACGCAAAAATTTCTGTTTTATTTGTAAGAGAGTTCTTATCCCCCTACCACAGGGGTGAGGGGTCTCAAACCATCATTAAAAAAATTATTGCCTCCAAAACCTCTCACATGCCAAATTTGGTTCCATTTACTTGTTACTTCTCGAGTTATGTGGAAATTTGTATTTCATTTGTATGGGAGCCCCCCTCCTAAAAAGGGAAATGGGTTCTAATTCATCATAGAAAAAAATCATGCTTCCGAAAACACCCACATGCTAAATTTGGTTCCATTTGCTTGATTAGTTCTGGAGTTATGAGGAAATTTGTATTTCATTTGTATGGGAGCTCCCCCTCCTAAAAAGATAAGGGGTCCTAATCCATCATAGAAAAAATTCATGCCTCCAAAAACACCCACATGCCAAATATGGTTCCATTTGATTAATTAGTTTTCGAGTTATGAGAAAATTTGTATTTCATTTGTATAGGAGCCCCCCCTCCTAAAGCGGGGAGGGGTCTCAATTCACCATAGAAAAAATTCTTGTCTACAAAAACACCCACATGTAAAATTTTGTTCCATTTGGTTGATTAGTTCTCGAGTTATGCAGAAATTTGTGTTTCATTTTTATGGGAGCAACCCCTCTTAGTGGGGGGGTCTCTAACCATCATAAGAACCTTCCTTGGCCCCTAAAACCCCTATATGCAAATTTTCACGCTGATCGGTTCAGTAGTTTTCGATTCTATCCATTTTTATAGGTATAGATTTACGTATGATAGAAATATTGCAGGTTATTACTGGTAAAGGTTTCATATTTTTTGTTCCTATTTTTTCATGAGCTGCCCAGCTAGCTTCGAGGTACGATGCTGGTCTAACAAGCCAGTCGTCGTATGTTCGAATCTCGGCTGGGCGGTGCTGCTAAAGGGTGTCGCACATCAAATTGTATCACGGAAAAAACGCTGTAGCAAATTACCCAATAGGTATTTTCTCTTGAAAATTGGAGTAGAAGTAGTTTAGAGTGTATTGTTTACACTGTATATTTATCGCTATCAGTTTTTCGAAAATTGAAAAAAATGACGTCTCCCGAAAAGCAACGTCGCGAAATGATTTTGCGCAAGTACCTGGAAAATCGTCAACTATCTCATCGAGACAACGGAAATAAAACTCGGAATCGTGCACTCAACTGTGAGTCGACAGCTTCCAGCACAAGTTTGATGTTCCGGAGGAAATAAGTAAGCATAAACTTTCAAAGTTTGCCAAGAAACATATGATTTGGCAAGCGATCTGCTTATGTGGCAAACGGAGTGCGCCGTTCGTGACTACCAGGACAGTAAACGGGCAGATCTACCTCGAGGAGTGTCTACAGAAGCGTCTGCTTCCTCTGTTGAAGCAACACGAAGGCCCTACATACTTCTGGTCAGATCTAGCTTCGTGCCACTATTCAAAGGATGTCCTGGAGTGGTAGGAAGCCAACGGGGTTACTCGTATCCAAAGACATGACCCCCCCTCCCCCTCCAACGCACCGGAAGTAAGGTCCATCGAAAAATGCTGAAGTATTCGGAAGCAGGAACTACGGAAGCATCCCAAGAAGGTCAAATCAGAAGAATACATGAAGAAAAAGTGGGTTTTCGTACAGAAGAAGCTGCATCCAGATGCGAGGTGCGAGCTATCGGTTATAATATTGAAGTTGAATGAAATAAATGTGCCAAAAGATTACTAATACGGGTTATATTTTATTGTCTGAGTTTGAAAAATCCGTGATTCAATTTGATGTGGGACACCCTTTAGAGTCAAGTAAGATCATTGCACTGACCCAGTAATTGTTCTGTACTCTAAATTAACCGGCTGCGAAGTCTGTCGATAAAGAAGGATCAAGTCCTAAGGACGTTTATAACCCAAGACTTTGCTTATTTCCTGTACCGACTCATCACTGCGACCTGTATCGTTGATCTATTGTGATATCGCCTGGGTGTTTGAAGGAAGAGTAACGAAGGGCCTGAGAATATAATTTCTATAATTTCTTTTAAGCTTGGGTTGTGAATCGATTAGACGCTTAATTTTTTTGTAGTCAATATTGCTGAGAAACTTCAAAATATTAATTTTCACTATTCCGCTTAATAAAGGTAAAAATACATACTCCTCTCCACTTATCTACTTTACTGAGATTTGGCAGAACAGATGGCATAGAAACACTCACCGTATTCAAAATTCCTACTTTTTTGCTTCAGGAAACCATACCACTGATCTAAACTGATAGTGCCCTAGAACCGAGTGAAATTTACCTACCTACCTCACCTTACTTAACTTTTCCACTGACATAGACCATGGATGATGGCACAGGAGCAATCCCCACACGCGAAACTCCATAAGGCAAATTATTTTGATTCAGAAAGTACGACAAGACTCATCCCCGCTCCCCTAAGCCACATCACTGAGCAGAGCTGGTAGTCCATTACTGAACATTACTGAATTACCGAAGCTGAACACTACTCTTTTTTTGCATTCAATGAAATAAAACAAGAACAATCGGGAAAACTAAAATTGATTATACAGCGAGAAAAATTTGGAGAATTCCATTTAATTCTATCATTTGATGCGATCTTCCGTTAGGATTTGTAATTTTTATCAAACTAGTCAATCTTGACACTTTGTTCATACGCCGGATAATTGAACAGGTTACATTTGTTGCTAAGCTTCCAAACAACAAGGTTGACTGTCCACGTCTTTCGATTTTTATCAACTAATTGACGAATTTATTTGTGGCTTTTTTGCTCCGCTCATGTGCTCATGTTATGAAAATGTTTTGCACCATTTTAGCATCAATATGAAAAGGATCCCATGTTAGCTCTTACCAGTAGAGCTTTCAGAATGCCATGGTATACAAAACAACCGAAGCTCTAAATGATCACTTTCTCGATCTAATCATAATCCTACTTTAAAACTACAATTTCCGATCGGCGTATTTCAATGACTCAATCACCTGGGTTATATCTAGTTAGCAACATTTAAATGATATTATTCATGATATGCAGCAACGGCTTCTGCTTGCCTTCGGCAAAAACCGCTCTCTCCCCCCGGCTTGTTAATTATCTTTAATATCATGCAATTTGTCGATTAAAATAACGAGTGTTTCGTGAAGGATTGATTTTCATATTTATTCAGTAAGCACGACTTGCAATTGAAAACATATTTTAATTGTAATAATGAAAAAGCGGATCTCCCATTATTCTTGTGTGGTAATTGAAGATTAATACATCTGTCCATAAAAATGTACTCACATTTCACATAAATTTGAAGTTTGTTGCTTATGATCGTTTAGGTCTATTGATACAAAGTTGACACAACATATTATATTCTGCACGTAACTATAGCACACATTTGCACAGTAGTTTATTTTCAACTATCACTTTCTGTTCGCAGTCATCCGTATAGTTTCGCGCCCGAATGTAAACTAAATGTCTTTCGATGAAGAAAATCCTTAGCTGACAACAATGTTTGCTGTTAAATGATTTTAACATTCAACAGGAAACAGATAAGCGCATTATTGCTAAAGTATCGTGAAGGGCGTATCCGTTGGCAATAGTCTGCCACGACGATTGGTTATCTTCAAAGAATGTGGAAAAATTGCGTTGAATTTCCACTTGGAATCATGCGGAATGGACTGCAAATATCAAAACTAACTGATAACACAGATATTATCTATTAGTTCAGTAGGCTCACCCCGCCTTATAGATGGTTCGTCACTTGCACCGAAATTGAAAGCATTTGTCAATATTTGAGTCTCAACTTGTTCCTGTGGAAACGGAAATAAGTCACAAGGCATGGTGTTGCACGGTTCAAGTTTACCGTGTCGCAATACTGAATGCTTAGTCATGAGGGACACCTTGAATTACTTATCGGTCGCTGACACAGCTACAGTTTTTTTATTATGCAATTACTTTTTATTGTTCAAATCGTACTAGAGCTCGTAATTAGAGATGAAATTTCGCGATTGGGGTACAATCGCTTGTGTAAACATCAAGTAATAATTTTTATATGGCTTTTGAGTATCCGAATCCAGTTCGAGTGGCGTCGATCGAGTTATTTTTTTAAATTGTTTTTTTTTCAAAATGCATAAAGGTCATCCCTTTTTCGATATGACTCCACGGCTTTGCTCCACGTATGCACAAGATTTGTAGTGTGGTCAGGAGCTCCATCCTGTTGAAAGCAGTAATATTCTTCACCATACATTCCCCGAACGTAAGATATCAAATTTTGTTCTAAGACCATTTCTAGGTAGTATTTTGCATTAACTTTCGCACCTTTGTCAAGAAAAAAGAGATTCCCTGTTGATATTCAGCGCAACTGTCATTTTCCGTGCGGACCGGTCGCAACTGCGACAAATTCGCTCTCGAACAGCCTTTTTGGCCTCTGCAGTTCTGATGCTTCGTTTTCTTCCGATTGCTGTATACTATGCAAATCCTCTTTTTATAGCGAGATGTCTAACCGTTTCACCGTCCACCGTTTCAGAATTTATTTATTATCAACGACCGTAACTAGAATATTGGTATGTGTACACTGAACGAGACGCAATACGAAAATGAAACTGCATCAAGTAAGACTTAAGTCATGATGACACACACATGGTATTAGTTTGATTGTCTTAATTGTATATGCCGTTGCAAGCAAAAAATGATTTTTGTTCGAATATATATTTGTGTCACACTGTATAATTTCGGGCAATTGAACCTCTGATAATCCATTTCGACCTATAGATATAATAAAATAATTTTTTTTATTTGCTAATAATAAAATGAAACTGGAATTTTAACATATGTATCATCTGATAACGCTGAATTTACGAATCGACGTTAAGTTTTTGTATAATTACATTTTCTTATGCCTTGGAATATAATTCCATAAAATCGCTTATTTTATGGACATAAATCAGTCCAAAAATACCTTTTTCTCAATCAAATGCGATGGCCTGAAAATATGTGGAGTAGCGGTATTCAACCTCACTGTTGTGACAATTACAGTACTTAAACAAAATAATTATTGCATTCCGTCGTCGTTGTTGTTATTTTTGCGTAAATTCAAAACTGCAACCAAGACAATCAACAATTCGTAGGAAAAAATCGCGGTAGATTCAAACCACCTGATTTGATCATCGGCACGTTTGTGACTTGTGACCAAATATATCCGAACAATGCGAAACATTGTGCCAAAACAACGAAAAACAAAAGACTATATAACTTGACTTCGTCAACGTCTTCTTTAGAATGCCCGTCACGCATTGTACACGAACATCAACCCGTCCCATCGTCGGCAAGCGCGCGTGCCCGGTTCGGGTTGGTGTGCTGGCCTGGTAGGGTAGCCACTTCACCAAATTTCCACCCAAAGTGAACCGTTTGTGATGGTCGTCTGCAATAAAAAATTAACTGTACCCTGCTGCTGCTGCTTGCTGGCTTCCTGTGCAGTCAAGTTCAAGTGCATCGTTGGGGAGTTAATGTCATAGGCATCAAAATGCAGCAAATGATTCATTGAAACCGTTCAATCCAAATAATTTATGGTTCAGCAACTTTCACGCTAATTTTCTAGTTTTCAATAAAAATTTGAAAAATGTGTTTCCTTAATTCAATGTTTGATTTATTCATTGATATTGATATTCATTGAAAGCAAAAAACGAAGCCTTGGGTTACAAACATCTTTTAAGACTTGACCATTTCTTTTTCGACAGACTTCACGCAGCCGGTTATTAGAATATATTGCTGTTGCAGTTGAAAACCGTAATAATCGACGTGCGACATTCGGTTTTATTCTTGTTCTATGTGTAGCAACTACATCGCAGGTGGTGAGCTGTATAGTGCATCAATGTGCGAACACAGCGCACCACGTGCGACGTAGTTGCGACACACAGAACAAGAATAAAACCGAATGTCGCGTCGATTATTACGGTTTTCAACTTCAACAACAATATGACAATTACAGGACTAGCGCAATGATCCTACTAACCATAGCAGTAGCACCCAGCCGAGATTCGAACATATGACGACTGGTTTGTTAGATCAGCATCGTACCTCGGGGCTAACTTAGCATTGCTCATTGAAGTATTACCTCCAAATACGGAAGTTGGTTGGATATTCGTGCGTATAATTTAAATGCGTTGGTTAGGTTGCATATTCATGCGTATAATTAATGCGTTAGGTCGATTCTCTGAGTCAATCGTTCGCTCAAAATAAACCAGTGAGGAGGAATGGCCTCTTTCAGTGCCACTTGTCAGATTCACCGATATATGCATAATGCTGAACAACCTTTTCTTGGAAGCTTTTTTTCTCGTTTTTTGTTGACGTGATAACGAACTTACCACAGAACGAGACGAAACAATAAAAATTAATGTATTCAAATTCTTCTAGTTTGGAGAATGAGAACACTCTTGCAGTTTGCTATGTAAATTGATGTTTTCATCTTGTTCGGTTGGGAGTATTTAGTCGTGTATGGTAAAATATTACCGTTTTACTTTTCGACTATATATAGTATAAAGTATAAGAATCACTCTGAAAACCGAATTTCGAAAGGAAGCCGAGTGTCATATACCTTTCGACTCAATTTCGTAAGCTAAACATTTTCTGTATGTGAAAATTGAATTCATATTGATCGGGCATTTAGTTCTAAAGGTATGTTGAAAAAAGCTAAAAATACGAGACTTCATCTTCTTAGGAGTTCCTCAATCAATTTGAATAAGAGCCATAACCTCAAAATTTCATGACAATTGGGCCTGTGGTTTGAAAGTTACATAAAGAAATGTTAAAAAATCAATGAGCAAAAAGCAACGCCTTGGTGCTATAATTCCGTTATCGAAATTTGACCTTCTGTTTTTTATGCGACAGACTTCGCAACCAACTGTTAGAATACAGGACAGTGCGGGGTCAGTGCTACGATCCTATTGATTCTAACAGCCTCTCCCAGCCGAGATTCGAACATACGACGACTGGCTTATTAGACCAGCGTCTTACCTCGAGGCCAACTGGGAGGCTGGAAATCAATGAGCAACATTGTGCAATTTATGGGGTTTTTGAAAGTTACTTTTCAGATCTCTCAAACAAAACGGGGCTTTTGAAAATCGGACGATTCATTCAAAAGTTATTCAAACTTAAATACTTAGCACCTCCATAGCACCGTATATTAAACTTAAAAAAACGTGTAAATCCCAGGTAAATACTAAATAGACCAATCAAGGACAGACTGTATTCAATGTATGTATGAGTGTTTGAATGTATGTGATATGTATGTATGCCCAAGCAACATTTTTGTTGTATAGTAGCTTAATAAGCTATTGCACAGCTAATTCCCGTAGAATAAGTACTTGAAAAGCTTCCATACAACAAAAATGGTACCTTGGTGATGTATATGTGCACAATTTGCAGCAGTGAAATGCAGGAAAATATATCGAGGATTCTGGCAATGAAGAAAGCTACTGTTTTAGCAAGGTATATCAAGATCTTTCAATCGGTGGAAAAATTTTCATAGTTTTTCATCAAGTGGCGTTAGTATTCAAGTGAATTCTGCTCTGTTTTAGCATGCCTATGAATCGCAGATAACGCGAGTAACGAAAGGATAAATATATATAGTGGCTTAAGTATTGAAAATGTTGCTAATTTTTGCTTTGCTAATGAGTTGATTTTCCCATACAAATTGCAAACAAATTTGGCGCATATCAGATCGCTTATGCAATCAAATAAAACTAGCGTTAGAAAAACGATAATATTTTCCCATCCTCAACAATTTTGCACTATTTCTTATACAGGTATCCCTCGATAGTACGTACACGTACGTAGTACGTACATTTATCGTTTAGCGCACGTATTATCGAAATGTACGTACTATCGAATCACAATTTTGGTATTATGCTTAATGTTGAATGAATTAAATTTGCACATTTGCATACACTATTGAATAAATATACATTTTAGTGGTGTTGATTTAGTATAGCAGTTAATTTTTAATTTTTTTAAATCAATGATTTTGCGCTTTGTGAAGCTTGGAATGAAACAAGTAAAGTGTTGCTGGAAAATGTACGTACTATCGAGGCAAAATGTACGTATTATCGAGGGTACGTACTATCGAGGGTATGTACTATCGAGGGTACGTACTAGCGAGTATACGTACTATCGAGGTACCTGTAGACCTTCATATTATGAGAAATATTTGCTGTAGAAGAAAGACTAGCTGTAGTAGAAAGACTAGGTGGATTAATTCAGTCCGCTAGGTGGATTAATTCTGGTTTTTCTCAATAATTTGAAGTTTTCAGTTTTCTAATCGACTAAACTCATATTTTTGCTTGACAAAGCCATTCAGTACTTCATCGTGGTCCGACGTTGTCCAACACAATACTTCCGTCAATAGGGCAAACGTATAAAAACAAATATTAAGTGGGTCTTCATTGATAAATCGGTACTTGATGTAATATCGCAGCCTTTATGCTTCAGTAAAAATTAAAATTGTTCATTATTCAAGCTGGAAACCACGTATAGCTTTCAAAGTGATATGTAACCAAAAATAGCTGCAAGCAACAGTTCGAAAAATAATGCAGTATACATTCCCGGCTGATGATTCAAAAAAGCGATCCTGAGAAATACTTCCCAAACCGAACCACAAGAACTCGAAAGGAGACTTCTCAATCTCGGTTTAATGAAATTTTAATGATTTTGAGAACGTCATTTGTGTGTGAGAAGGTGCCTAGAGTGACGAGGAGGGGGGGGGGGGGGGGGGGAAGCAGATAAAAAACTAAAACAAGAAAAAGAAGGGCATAACCCAAAACCTTAATAATACATTTTTGGAGCATAAGGAATAACAACATTAGCATATTTATATGCTGTGGATGATGGGGAATGGACTGTTTTTGGTTGGCACACTCGCGAAGCCTGAGGGAGAGCCGTAGTATGACGTGCATCGATCCGTTTTGTAATTATTTTCGATAGAGCAACTTTGGTTGCGATTTGACTATGCGATTTGAAAGTATTTTTTAGCTACACATCATTATAATTGTATCTTATTTGACAACAATAAACAGTAATCAGTATCAGTATTTGTTTTGCAAGGTAAACCAAATAGTTGATTGGCAGAGAAGAACTAGCCTTATGGCTAAAGTCGCCTCCGGTAACAGTGTATTATACAGAGATTCGTGAAGACATATTTTGGCAGCGATTTCGTTTTGTGTTTCTTTCTGTTGAGGATTTTTCCACTTCTGTATGTTTTTCTTATGGAAAGTGTTCAGTAAAAGACAGAGACGACGTGTTGCAGCAGGATGCTAAATTCGGTAGCAAATGGTAGCTTGAACACGTGCACAAATAAATTTACCTGGGTCAGGTTACTTCATTCTGGCTCTCAATCGTGTGTCGTTTTCGCGGTGAGGCTGGCTCGCGAGACCATCTGTACTTGTCTGTCGTAGTAATTGCCGAGTGTTGCTGCTGCGTTTATTGCCTTGCCCAATTTTGCCTCACACTTCGAGCAGGCGAAAACCAGATATTACACTTTCCAGATGAACGGTGAAAAATTATACGATCATGCGGGTATGTATATTTTATGTATGGTATTGATACTGCTAATTTGAGTCAATACGGACTGAATCGTATAATTTTGGCATTCGAAAGAGATCCTGTCTGATGGACCCTTTCGAAACCTGACGTCTAATTGGTTAAAAATCTAAATGATTTGAAAGCATAGATTATGGAAAACATAATGTGTCGGATTAAAAGGAAAAAATATCGTTGTTGACATAACTGCCTTTGTCGTTGCAAATTCGACTTGTTCTTTGAGCGTCGTGGAGCGTGTTTCATAACATGGTAGAAAAAGTGCTGCTCACTTTATCTTCTATTAATCTTTAAAAAAAATGGTTTAGCTTAAGCTTCACAAGGGTAGACGGAAGAAGATGTTTCCGGGCGGATGAAAAGAATGCACTCTTCATGTGAGATCTTGTAAAAGTGTTTCGAACTATATTACCAGATTCCATAACTGGGTGAACTCTATCCATCATTGTGATACTTTTCCTCGAATGCTATTAAATTATACTGTCCGCATCACGTTGCTCGACGAAAACGATACCATTCTTTCTCGCTCCGGGGTATAACCCAATTTGAGCAATTTATTAAGGTAAATAAAATAGTATTTTTCCAACGCGATTAAATTTCAAGATCATTTACCTTCAAAAGGTGAATGGGGAAACAAACAGTGATTCGACAGATTTATAGGATGGTTGCACGGCTTAAATATAATGTATATTTAAGTCGTGGGATGGTTGTATGTTGAAAAAAATTATTTTTATTTTATAACTTTTAATACATTAAAATGACCGCAGTACTTTTTTTGGTTTCGATTTTTTATTACGAATAAGTTTAAATTCATTGATATTATGGTATTTTGAAATACCTGCCTAAGATTTTAAACCGATTTTGATTATTCCCACATTCAGAAATCTTAATCGGGTTCTTCGTTCCGTTACTGGTAATATTATACATCGATAAACAAACGACATTACTCACCAGACTCGTTTGTACGACCTTCTTCGAGTAAAAACATAACATACACTATTTTATAACGCCTAATTTTAATTTGTTCATAGGGTGTATTTCTAATTCCCGTCGTAGTAAGGAAAGCCACTTCAATTTTCATCATTTCTTGGATGGATGTAACGAATAATCCAAAAGTTCCAATAATCTAAAAAACGTAGAAAATTTGGCTGCTAGGAATTCTTTAATGAAAAAAAGCATTTAAATAGATCTCAGCTCACTTTGATTGATCGCGTATGATAGTCAACAAACTAAAATATTAGGGAATAACTAATTTTGCATTGTGTGTCATAAAAACGCTGATATTTTTAATAATATGTGTTGGGTAGGACGGGAATAGGCAATTACGACGAAGCAGCAATATACCCTATTTGAATTTAGCGCATTTTTGACCCTAGGAAATAACGTGTTATAAATTTTTGTCATTGTGTCACGAAAAAAATACAAACATGTCGTTTCATTAAAAAAAAGCTTCCCAACGTGAGTAGCATCAACTTGTGACGAAGTTTGGAATTTGATTATTAGCCATGCAAGGCTATGCACGTGATTCCTTGTGTCAGGAGTATCTTTTTGGTAACCATAATACAAAACATGATTATAGTCGTACAACTGGGAGAGTAGACTGATTAAAATCCACAGCACGTCCAACACTACGTCGTATAACTGCTGTAGTCATTCTTGGTGGTTTATTTTTGTCATAACGATAATCGACTGGAGCATGCTTCGAGTGAGTAGTTTACGCATGGAACCCTATATTTCTTGTGTTATAAAGCATTCTGTTGTATTATCACTGGAATACAAATGCGACAAAGGTGTAGAAACGGCGCTTTATCCATATGATTTAAAAGCCACATTTGATACTTTTGCTATGGCTTTTAAATGGCCATCAAAGGATACTTCACTGGAATGAATTTGCATTTATAGCATTTTATATGCATACCAAAGTGTAAATACAGTTTCTCTGGTTACTGATTGACGTTTTATTTTTCTGTCTTTCTTGCAGATATCAAAAAACCTATCATCTTCAATCCACAACCCGGAGCCGTACCTGATTTGCAGGATTCTGATAGTTTCAGTGAAATCGATCTTCACTCAACTACAGATTCTTTGAATAACGTCCCGACTTCCTCTACTGAGTATAACCCGTTACAAGATCTCGAAGAAACAGACCCAAGAAACCAAGAATCGAGTTCTTATCTCCAGCAGACATCGGCAATTACAGCACAATTTGCAGCACAGCTGCCCACTGTAGCTTCGACGGTATTATCTACATTCAGTAGAGTTATAAAGGGATCTTCACCGGTACCACAACAATCCACCAGTCAGCCAGTCGAGCCAACCTCAGTTCCACACTCAAGTTACGACTACACACAGTCACACTTTGGTAATAATTCAGAATCCGTGACTGATCAGCAACAGCCGTTACCGCCTCCTCCGACATTTTTCAATCCAGAATCAGTTGGCACGACTGGACCTAGTCATTTTGCTGCTACAGCACCATCTGTATCTAATACTTACCGACTAGGTGGAAATAAAAAGAAAACCTACGCCCACATTCCCGGCTTAAGTTCCGCTGGACCACCTTCAACTATTACAACTTCTTTACAAAATCAAGACGTAAATCATTTGATCCCTTCTCAAGAAACACAGCCTTGTTTACCATCTGGACAGTCCAACCAAGACCAAGGAACTAAAACAGGATTTTCTTTCTTTGAAAAAATTCCGAATTTACTTGAGAAAATTCCAAAACCAGCATTTGGATCAGCGCCAGCAGCAGCAGTTTCTTCAAATTCAACAAATTACTTCGATATTAAGAGTTCCACACCTGAAGTACCAGCTTGTGAACCACCGCTGTTACCGCCACAATCCGCAAACTTTGTAGCCCCGCTTGGGCTTGACAACACGAGCACACCTTTTCTATCTACTTACCAGTTAAACCCATCGGCGATCCAGCCAGATACCCTACCCCCACCCCCAACATTCTTCACGCCGGCTGAAATTCCAGCAGTTCCGAATTTGCCACACAACCAACCATCCAAGAACCCGTACAGTTCGAGCCGACTTACAAGAGGAGTTGGATTGTATAAGAATCCTTTAATTCCACCGGTTCCTTCAGCGCCTACCACATTCTTGCCAAATCCGGAATCTACAAAGATAGCATCCCCAGCAGCCTACTTCCAGTCTCCGCTTCAGTCACCACATGCTGTTCCTCATGTTCCTGTTTCTACCGCTCAACCATTAAGTAATCCAATAGAGCAAGGCCAAAGCTCACAACCTGTGCAGTTTTACAACCCTGGATCAACACATCAGTCTAAATTTTCACATCAACCTTCACCCACTCCTCCAAGAAGTAGCGAACCCATAACAACAACAGAGGCAGCAATCAGTAATTCCCGGCCACAATCGTCACTAAGTGAGTCGTTAAATCGCAAATCAAATTTGTTTGCTCCCTTCGAAGGAGATCCTCGATCGGAAGCTAAAACAATTCTGGATAGTCGATCAAAATCAAGTGAAAACGTTTTATCTCCTCCACCGAGACCCAACTCAAATCTCAGTGAACCGGCTCTATTTACTGACGGACAGCCGATTAGTTTATTTAAACCAGAAGTAGTTCAAACGAAGTCATCTCCTGCACAGGCAGTCAGCTTTTTCAATCCAGCTAGTACAGCTACATTAGAAGCCGCTAAGCCACCAAACAATCATTGGATTACCCCACCGATTGCACAACAACAATCGGTAACGACACCATCAACCGTTAACTTTTTTGAACCAGTACAAAATTTAGTTCAGCCTACCAGTACGCTTCCACCGCCGCCGTCTATCGGAACCGTTGGATCTAAACCATATAATCTTCAGAAAACACGACGAAGTGCATATACGGTTCCACCTAGTTTAGCCACTGCTGTTCCTGAGACTGCACCAGTTCAAACCTCTCAGTTGTTCTTTGAGCCGCAAGTATCAGCTGTTCCACCAGCGCATCAGAACACACTTTTCAACCCGATTGCTGTACAACCTGCACCACAACAACAACACCAACAACAACTTCCAGCTGCACCAGTAACGTATTTTAATCCAATCACATCTTCTCCGATAACAACAGATTTTAACGCAAACCCAATCGAACAACCGACTCCACAAAAGAGCTCTGCTCTTTTCGATAGTCACCCAATCCAACAAGACATCAATTCCAATCACCAAATCTCCCGTGCTGAACAACCTCCACCAATAAACACACACTTTTTCTCTACCGGAAGTGCTCTAGTAGACACACTAAACGCTAACTATTCAACTTTACAACTTTCACAACACACAACGTCCCTGTCGAATCCATCAGACTTCTTCAATATCCCAACACCCAGTCAATCCTCGGTTGCAGCAACGGGCCAAGCTCAAACGCAATTCTTCAATTTTTTCGGCCCACCACAGCCGCCAACGAAGGCAGCGTACGCACCGACGTCAACTGGTCCTAATCCGCCCCTTGCGAGTGCTCTATTTGCGCCAGATCGAGATCAGGTAGATATTGCAGCTGATACGAGTGACCACGTAATCGGAGAAAAGCCATCGTACGCGGAAAACGACGAACAGCCCATTCAGATCATTGAACCGGAGGACGAGGACGTCGAAGAGGAAGAAGACTCCTCCGACAGCGCAGCCAATCGAGTTCGACGCATCAACGAAAGCCAACTGGACGACCGGTACGACGACCCAGTGGAGCAGGAACGTATCGGGAACGCACCAGAGCCGATCTTCAGTAGCGATAACCTATTCGAGTTTAAGAAGGTGAGTTATGGTGGCGCGTTGCAGGGCTTAGTGTAGTGTAAACAAAATGCGGGTTTCCAAATAGTATTTTTTAACACCCGTACCACAGCCTAACAGACATAACTCTTTGAAGAAACTCCCACAAAAATATAGTCACATGCATGATACATTTTACCTAAACACTAGCACTAGGCATTCACAAATATTAACTTACAACAGGAGGTTTTTGTTCAAAAGCACCGCTTTGACGGATACGGAGACATTATCAATCAACACTTATTTTAAAGAGACTTACATCGTGAGAAAAATGGGATAGTGAGTATTGAAGCTATTGAATATTTTGTCTGTGCCCGTACTAAGTTAAGAAAGCACCATGCTTCCCCTTTTTGTCTGTATTCGATATTGGAGATTTTTGCTTTTTAGCAACCAACGATATTTCAACATTAATGTCAGTGGTTGTAAATATATTTCACAACAATAAAAAAATTACCTATTATGCTAGATGTCAAACATACTGTTGTTTATTTTCGCAAAGATATTGGCCTAGCCAGTTTTGAAAGAGATTTCGTTGGCAGCTCGCACTTACAGGAAATGTGCCGAACTGTCAACGCGTGAGTGTTGACAAAAGCAAAAATACCTTCCTTTCTTTTTTTCTCACGCAAAGCCCTGAACAATATTAGCAACGCTGGCAAGGCCAATTGTACCGATATAGAAAGCATTTATTCTGTACTAATTTATTCCTGTAATCCCGCGAAGTCCAAACACATACACATGCAGGCACCTAAACATTATTAGATAGATTTTTGGAATAATGTAAAATATTACCATCAGATTGAATAATTTAAATGGGCCCACTCTTGAAAAAGTATACTGTTTTTTTTTGTTCAAGAATCGTTTTTTACGATACTGCCGCCTTGGGTTTGAACTGCGATGCTGGTCCAACAAGCCAGACCTAGTGTATTGGAATTTGGATTAGAAGATAGGTTTGGCTAAGGCTTCGTATCAGTTTTGTCAATCTGTCTTTTAACTGATCTGGATATTTTAAACAAAGTTACAAACTGATCGGCTCTATTATGTAATATACCTGTGACGCACTTTAAAATTAATACCTACCTGATCTAACCATAGAAATGATATCTTCTCATCTTCCCGTTTTACTTGCTTAATATCTTTACACAGTCCGCCTTCGAAGACGATACCTACTCCAAGGACGTACTAATTGACGCCAACAGCAGCAGCATGGCAGCAATGACAGCTACTGCGGCAGCCGCTGCCGGTAGCGCTTCAGCAGCACCTGTAGATAGCTCGATGGCATCGATAAGCGAAACCACCAACGTTGCCTATCGGCCAGTATACCGACATTGGTTCTTCAAGCGAGAGATGGAATCCAAAGTTTTGTGGTTACCATTTTCTATGAGTGATTCCCTGGCTTTGGAGGACGCTTTACCAACGGTGGATACAGAAAGTGATGGTAGTTCAGTAGTAATTCACGTTGATGGGGGAAGGCATGATGTACTGGTTAAAGAGCGAAAAATGTCTCCCGTTTACTGGAAAGGGGGTTCTCAAGAAGTACGCAGATGTTCCTGGTTCTACAAAAATGTCGACTCCAGGTTCGTACCATACGACGAAGAGGTAGCAGATTTATTAGAGCAAGAATATAAAGAAGCTGCAACATCGGGGGAATGGCATCGGCGAATAACCATTCCAAGCGGTGAAACGGTAGTGTTCCATGGGCCATCAGTGATCGTTCACTTCCTCCAAACGCAAAATCCTGATGCATGGGGCAATACCTCTCCGGTACCGCCTACAGCTAATAGGCCTCGGGTAGTAAAACGCGGCGTTGACGAGTTCAATATTGAAGACGGAGAACCGGAAAAAGTTGATCATCTTTTGTTCATGGTACATGGAATCGGCGAAGCATGCGATCTTCGTTTCCGACCGGTGGAAGAAGTAGTCGACGAATTCCGTAGTATTTCCGCGCAGTTGGTACAGAGTCATTACCGATCGTCTTTCGACCGGGGAGATATCGGACGTGTTGAAGTTTTACCAATATCTTGGCACAATGATTTGCACTCTGAGGAGTCCGGCGTGGACAAAAAATTGAAGGCAATTACGCTCGAATCGATTCCCAAATTAAGAAATTTCACCAATGATACTCTGCTTGACGTCCTGTTTTACACCAGTCCGATGTTCTGCCAAAGCATAATCGACGCAGTCGGAAAGTCTCTTAATCGTCTTTACACGTTATTCCTGCAGAGAAATCCAAACTTTAAAGGTGGGGTTTCATTGGCTGGTCACTCACTTGGATCATTGATCTTGTTCGATTTATTGTGCCACCAGAAGGGTCAACCGATGGAGACGGAAAATTCGGTAAGTATCGTGCAAATTGCTAACGTACGTAGTGGGACCCGGGACATAAAGGACACCTTAACGGTATTCAATTAATTACTGGTGAAAAACAATTAAATTCAACCTGAAAAGACTGAAAGTTTTTGGAGCGTCTTAGTAGAATACGAAACCTGAAATTAAAGAAAAGATGAAAATCAAATTTTCCAAATTAAATTCTACTATTTATATTTATTCTTGACAGATACGTATTTCGCCTACGACTTACGGGCTTCATCAGTGTCTGTTTTCGAACCGAAAGTTACTATCCATAAGATTCCAGGTGCTTTAGGTGCACGACCCAGAGTAAACTGGAATTGCGCCGTAAATACGTAAGATAGAAGAATACTTAGCTTAGTAGTCTAATGGACTCTATAACTGCCTCATACATAACATTTTTTTAACTTTGCTTGGCTGGCATGTTACAGTTAAATAAGCAAAATTAATGGTCCAGGTGCAGAACAGCACTGTTTATACATGTTATAAGCATGGTTCAAAGTATACAAAGTATAGCATGCTCATATGCCGCTTTCTGGTACTATGTATGCTAAGTTATTGCCAATATAGGGTTAGGTGTATTAATTGTGGTTACTTGGGCCTAATCATGAGTCAAACTTGAGCAACTTAAGTTATCTTGGTCGAAGGAACGGCTTTCAATTGGCTTAGATTGCTGGGTAGGTTCGCGAGTCGAGGCGAGATTCAATTAGCAGAATGCTGCAGCCAATCAACACGCACAAACAATATTAGTGTAGGTCTTATATAGTATTCTCTGTTGACATGAAACAATGGTTAAATTAACTGTTCGATTAGACATTCAATACAAACTGTTTCACTTCCAGATTCACAAGAAGCTGAAATCGTTCAAGAACTTTATGAAGCGAAAGGTGTATCGGAATCCGTTGACCACTAACATACTATCGTATACTAATCCATAGGACACTTTTCAGGAAAATCCGGACGGCGATCGAGTACCGGCGTTGCACAGGGTTCATCCCAGCCATCGGCCATTATCGCGCAAATGTTCCCAGCAAATCAATTATGAAGTGGGACCGGCAGGAACCGGTCAACCCTACATCGCCTATCCGCAGCTATTGTTTCATCCGAAAAAATTCTTCGCTCTTGGCTCACCGATCGGTATGTTCGTAACCGTTCGTGGTATCGATGCTCTTGGATTGGACTTTAGATTGCCCACTTGCGAAGGATTTTTCAACATTTTCCATCCTTATGATCCCGTCGCATATCGGATCGAAGCTTTGGTCAACACGGAACTTAGCAACCTTCGACCGGTTTTAATTCCACACCACAAGGGACGTAAACGAATGCATCTAGAGCTGAAGGAAACCATGCTGCGGGTTGGAACTGATCTAAAACAGAAAGTATTGGATACTTTCAGGAATACACTGGATGCTGTATATTCGATCGCATCCATAAACAGACCTGACCATAAGGCAATCGAACACGAGGTTGACAAAGTAATCGAAGATCAGCTCAAATTCGAAACTTGTTCCTCTGCAACCACCGTTTCTTCCGGTGATTTAGACATCGGCGATACTGATTTACCACTTGGCCAGCTTAACCAATCGCGGCGAATCGATTACGTTTTGCAGGAAGCACCACTTGAGTTCTTCAATGAGTATCTCTTTGCGCTGACCAGTCACGTATGCTATTGGTACGTAATTGCGGTTTCTGGAGCGAAGCACATAATTCTCATTTGGTTTCGGTATTTGTAGGGAATCGGAAGACACCATGCTGTTTTTGATGAAGGAAATCTATTCCAGTATGGGAGTTCAAAGTGACAACCAGATACCACAGCAGTCGATGACTATCGAGCGGCCGATAGCCAGCCCTACACCAACGAACTCATCGCACTCTAACTATAACCTATTTCCTCTTGCTCAGCCGCCAGCACGTGTAAGTAACCGATAGACTTATGCCGTACGATTAGATCGCATAAAAATAAATTGGCATTAGATTCTAGAAATTAATCTACTTCTAGTTTTCTAATATATCTAGAGCTTTTCATATTTTTTTTTTATGAGTACCGTTTTGGACAGAAGTATGTAATTATTAACACAGTAGAGCAAACGTTTTCAAACATGTGATGAGGAATTAACGTCCACAGTTTATTTTAATTTACTTGTTCCAATAAATATATTGTTTCATAAACTTTAAGTTTGTATATTCTAGTTAAAGCAGCAAAAATCAAAAAAGCTTGCATTGAATTGTTGTAGGACTATTTTTTTTTCTTTTTAAAATAATGCGACCTGTTGTAAGATTTATCTAGAATAGATCATAAGGTTATATTTGTATCATATTACATACATATATATTGCAAAGTGTAAGTTATTATTCTGTGCCGAAACGTTCTTAAAGGACATATTCACCCAAAGCGCCGTTTTTCAAGTGGAACCAAAAGACCTAGCTGTTCTGTACTGTTAAAATATCTATTACACAGAACACCTGTGAGAAATTTCATTTCAGATCATTAATTAGCTTTAGAGTTACATTACATTTGAATTTGATAGGCAGCGTAAAATTTCGAATTCACCGAAATGTTCAGAATGTTGCAGGAGGCTTTACTTCATCGAAAAGAAGAGTTTTCAATAGTTGGTATAAACAGTTCAAGGAAAGTCGTGAAAGGCTGCTGTACGCGATTTATCTTAGGTTTACATTAGATGGTTATCAACCCTATTGCGTTCGTAGATCGATACGATCCTCAGGCACTCATATCAATGCTCATTAGCTTTATCTCTCTTATCTCGATCAAATTAAACCGATCGAACAGAAAGGCCTTTTGATTCGTTTCCTGTAGCGTAGCTCTGCAGTGATCTTATAAATACCTATAGGACACCGAGATTCGCACTTTTTCTTATCAGTCTGAAATACATCATCAGAAGACACGCATCATTTATACAAACCCTTTCGCTTTCGTTATCGAATAAACCCCTTACCATTCAAACCCCAGTTCACCGCGTAATTAATTGTCGAAAATTCCCTAACATAAAAAGTTGGTCCTTCGATCCCGGATCAATTACGCGTGTGAAATTCGTTATATTAAGTTATTCGTCGGAATTGTCATCATCGCGCGGCACCGCTGCTTTGTGAACGACAAAATCGCCTCGCAAACTATATTCAACGCAAACGGACCAATTATCGTGATCGAAGCAGATAAAAGTGATACCGCTTAGTTCGGCAAAGAATCTAAAAAGTGAATTAAAATTTCGTCGCTGGAACACATTTGGGCACAGGTTTGCAGTTCGCTGGGCAACGTGGTGGATCTAGGCTTGGCTTGGGTGCTATTGTTGGGCTCAACAAAGGAGGTAGGAACAATAAAACTGAAGCGTCGAGCGGATTGTAAGTACACGTGCATGCATCTACCTGAGATTTTAATAAAATTGCTTCATACGAATGCTGAGTTCATCTATAATTTCTACGATTACTGATCCCCGATCAAAAGTGAACATTTTTGAGTTATTTTCGGAAAAATTGTCTGATACTAAAAAACACGTGCTCATTTATAGTTGGCTATATCAAATCTCTTTGCTCATTGTGGTTCAATTGAAGATAGGTGCTTGACGAGTGTGAGATAGTGTGACGAATATTTTATTTGTTGGTACATTTGAGGATTTTCGGTTCGGACGCTCATATCCTCTGCAATGGCGCCAAATTTGCGTACGCTATCACGACAAGAGCGGTTTTGCATTGACTCAATGAAGAATTTAATTGGTTTGATGAACGCCTACGATGAGCAAAGAGATAACGTTTGTCTAGAAGGTTGGAAGCAGCGATTAGAAGGTATTTTTGCAGACTTTCAAAAGATTCGATTAGATATCGAATTACTCGAGGAGACAGAAGAAATTGCTGAAGATGTTTTACCCCCAACAGATGATCAAAATCGAATTGTACGTGATAAATTCGAGAAAGATTACATGACGATGTATGGTTTTTTAGTCGCTGAGATCCGCAAGCAGAATGCTTCCACATTACAAGCAGTGCAAAGTGTAATCCCTCAAGGTCAAGGCTTTTCCGAAGCCACTATCTCTCGTGTTAAATTGCCCGAAGTAAAATTGCCTTTGTTCGATGGATCATTATCAAACTGGCTTACGTTTCGTGACACATTTGTCAGTCTTATAGATTCAAATACCCAACTGAAACCAATCGAAAAATTTACTTATCTGGTTTCTGCACTCTCGAAAGATGCAAAGAGAGTTGTAGAGTCGATCGAATTAACCTCAGCCAATTATTCAGTAGCTTGGGCATTACTGAAAAAGCGTTATGATAACAAAAAACTAGTCGTGAAAGGTTATATTGAGTCGTTGCTTACTATCGAACCTATGCGTAAGGAATGCTACGATTCCTTGTCTCGATTAGTTGATGATTACGAGCGGAATTTAAATATGGTAAAAAAGATAGGGATTGATGTCGAAGGATGGAGTGTTCTCCTAGCGCATATGGTTTGCGCGCGTTTAGATGCAGCTACTCTCAAACAATGGGAACAACGCCATAGTTCTACTGAAGTACCACACTATGCAGAAGTGATTGAGTTCTTACGAGAACATTGCACCGTTTTGCAATCGATATCGTCGTTGAAACCCCGAATTGTAGAACCACCGAAAACTGAATTTACTCGCTTACAGAAACCAAAGCTGGTTCATGCGATTACCACTAACCAACCGGTTAGAAACTGTCCGTTTTGTAGACGAATGCCACACTCTCCCTTTCATTGTGATACCTTTCGATCAATGCCCATATCCCAACGATTCGAAGCAGTCAAGAAAAATTCGCTCTGTATTAACTGCTTCTCACACTCACATCTCGTTAAGCAATGTCCGTCAAGCTCTTGCAGAGTCTGTAGCCAGAAACATCATACAATGTTGCACCAAAATACCGGGCGCTTACTCGAACCCGTAGCAAAACCGAAATTCTCTGAACAATCACCAATGTCGTCATCGAATCACGCTCAGTTTACTCGAAATAGTAATGTTCCTCCTCTGCCCGCATCGCACCAAGCACCATCGTCCAGCCTCACCTCGTCTTCGCCCCCACCCACAAGCCACGTTTCGACTTCCTTGCTCAGAAATACAAAATCAGTTCCAGCCACAGTATTATTACAAACTGCTGTTGTGAAGGTGTCCGATATCAACGGACATACCGTATGGGCTAGAGCTTTGCTAGACCCAGCATCACAAATCAATCTCATAACGGAGGAATTGTCGCAGCAGCTCACGTTACGCCGCATAAAAACTCACCAAGAAATCGGTGGTGTTGGAAATTCTACTGTCGTTTCATCGCATATCGTTATCGCTAAAATAAAGTCTCACTGTTCAACTTTCATTGCTGATTTTTCATTCCACGTGCTGTCAGGAATAACTCGCGAGCTTCCTGCCAGGGCTCTTGCCACCGCCGAATGGACCATTCCCAATGAAATCGTGCTTGCTGATCCCACCTTTTACCAACCCGGTCGGATCGATATGATATTGGGCATGGAAGTATACTACGAACTCATACAAGAAGGGCTAGTTAGACTTGGTCCCCATTTGCCAGTACTGCAAAAAACCACACTAGGATGGGTGGTCTCCGGTAAGGTTGGAAATTCGTCAGCGCCTACTCTTCGTATCGCTAATATTTGCACAGCAACCGCTATTGATGAACAATTGGCGCGTTTCTGGGAAATAGAATCTTGTTATGCTAAAAGCACTCTTTCGGTCGAAGAAACACTTTGCGAGGCTCACTTTGCGGCAACTACCGTTCGGAATGAAATGGGCCGCTTTGTAGTACAACTTCCTAAACGGAACTCCGTGTTGGCCACATTGGGAAATTCTGAAGAAATCGCAATTCGTCGATTCTTGGCACTAGAACGTCGCTTGAATGCAAATCCACCCCTGAAGGAAGCATACAGCAACTTTATTGCCGAGTATTATCGCCTTGGCCACATGGTCGAACCGTCAGCACCATTTGACCTACCATCGTACTTTTTGCCCCACCACTGCGTAATCAAACCAGACAGCCTTACTACCAAGCTTAGGGTAGTGTTCGATGCTTCGTGCGCAACAGACACTGGCGTGTCGTTGAACGACGCACTTATGATTGGACCCGTTGTGCAGGACGATCTCCTATCGATAGTTCTTCGTTTTAGAATGCATCGCTATGCGATAATAGCTGACGTCGAAAAAATGTACCGGCAAGTGGCCGTACCTTCTCCTGATCGTGCTCTGCAACAAATTCTCTGGAGAAATTCCCCACAAGAACCACTACGTACCTACCAACTGACAACAGTAACATATGGCACATCGTGTGCACCGTATCTCGCTACTAAATGCCTACAAGAGTTATCGAAATCTGTGCAAAATACCCAACCTAAAATAGCCAGGATAGTTGGGTCTGATTTTTATATGGACGATCTTTTAACTGGAGTTGATGATATATGCGATGGTCAGCAACTTTGTTCACAGCTGCTAAAGGTACTCAACTCAGCTGGTTTTCCCTTGAGAAAATGGTCATCTAATTGTCCAATGGTTCTTGAACATCTCCCGCCTGACATACTTGACGAAAGACAACTGTTCGAGCTCGACTCTAGTTCTGCTGCTATTAAAACGCTCGGTTTACAGTGGCAGACCAATACCGACCAATTTATTTTCGGCATTCCTAAATGGAACGAGTCAACCGTAATTACCAAACGTACGATACTATCCGATGCTGCCAAACTTTTCGACCCTCTTGGTCTTGTCGGTCCCGTGATTGTTCGAGCCAAAATTTGTATGCAGGATCTTTGGAGAGACCAGAAAACATGGGATGAGCCACTTAGTGAAGAATTCCAGGAGAGATGGCGCGAGTTCAAAAATAGTTTGACCACTCTTCAAGACCTGATCATTCCTCGTTGGGCAATCCAAGTAGATTCACCTAGTTCGATCGAAATACACGGCTTCTGCGATTCATCAGAAAAGGCTTACGGCGCGTGCATTTACCTACGAGCAATAGCTGCAAACGGAACCATCGCAGTCAATCTCCTCACTGCGAAATCGAAGGTCGCTCCGCTGGGTGACACAAAGAAGCAAAAACGTATTTGCTTACCTCGTCTAGAACTATCTTCTGCTTTACTGCTTGCTCATCTGTTCCAAAAGGTTCAACAAGCTATTCGGTTGAACACGAAACCGTTCTTTTGGACAGATTCAACCATCGTCCTACACTGGCTAGCAGGAACACCGTCTCGATGGAAGACCTTTGTTGCCAATAGAGTGTCCGAGATACAGCATATCACAGCTTCGGGAATCTGGTCTCACGTCTCAGGTTCAGAAAATCCAGCAGATATAATATCGCGTGGAATGGATCCCGAACAGCTTCAGCATACATCGACCTGGTGGCACGGACCACATTGGCTTAGTAAGCAGCCAAGATTTTGGCCATCTTTGTCACCACTGCACATCGAATTATTTGATCAACAAGATCTCGAAGAACGTCCAATCACATTAGTCGCACAGCCAATAACAGTAAATTCAATTTTTTCCCTACGATCTTCGTACATGGCTCTGGTCCGAATAGTAGCTTGGATGCAGAGATTTTGCTATAATAGTCAACCCAAAAATTTGGTACTCAGAAGAAATGGATGTTTACGGGTTCCGGAAATCAAGGAAGCAGAAAAAACTTTAGTACGAATCGCTCAAAGCGAAATATTTTCGGAAGATCTTTCGTCAATAGCCAAAACTGGCCAAGTCAAACCAAATTCCCCGCTAAAACTACTGACGCCCTTGGTTTGTCAAGGCATTCTTCGCGTTCGTGGCAGACTACATCATGCTGCAGTCTCTTACGATCGAAAGCACCCTATGATACTACCTGCAAAACACCCGCTCACCGACCTCATAGCACGCTATTATCATGAAAAGTTGCTTCACGCGGGGCCACAGTTCCTAATCGCCGGCCTACGAGAGAAGTTTTGGCCGCTACGCATCCGAAACCTCGTTAGACGCACCGTTCACTCTTGTATTAGCTGTTTCAGATGTCGACCGCGTGGGCAAGACCAAATAATGGGCGACTTACCACCTGAGCGAGTGTCTCCCACACTACCCTTTGTTCACACTGGAGTGGACCTATGCGGACCACTGTATTATCGACACCCTCAGCGCCGCTCTCAGCATACAAAAACATACATAGCGATTTTCGTTTGCCTCTCAGTAAAAGCAATTCACATCGAGCTGGTCGGAGATCTATCTACTGGTTCGTTTATAGCTGCTTTAAGACGATTTCTAGCCCGTCGTGGAAAACCACGTCTTATCGAATGCGACAATGCAACAAATTTTAAGGGTGCATCTCGAGAATTAGCCGAACTGAAAAGACAATTCAACTCACAACAAATGCAGCAGTCCATAACAAGTTCCTGCACCGAAGAAGGTATCGAATTTAAGTTCATTCCACCCCGTTCACCGAATTTCGGTGGATTATGGGAGGCGGCCGTAAGGTCTCTCAAGGCGCACCTGCGAGCAACTATCGGCAACGCAGTCTTAACTGCTGAACAACTGACCACACTTTTGGCTCAAATAGAGAGCTGTCTCAATTCCCGTCCTTTAACGCAAATGACAGCCGAGCCTGAAGACCTCGAAGTCCTGACTCCTGGGCATTTCCTTATCCATCGCTCTCTGACGGCCCCAGCAGAGCCATCACTAGAAAACGTACCAATTAATCGACTTGATCGCTGGCAGGTAGTTCAAGAATACGTTCGCCGACTCTGGAGGCGCTGGAGTACAGAATATTTGTCCGGCCTGCAACCACGGACGAAATGGACCCGTGAAAAAGACAATATTGCCATCGGAACCATGGTTTTGGTCAAGGAGGAGAATCTGCCACCTCTCAAGTGGCGTTTTGGCAGAATCGTGCATATCTTCAGAGCAGATGACGGCAATATACGTGTCGTGGTAGTGAGGACCAAGGACGGAGAATTCAGGCGCGCAATTTCCAAAATCTGCGTGCTACCCATTCGTCAACCATCTCCACCCAACGGGAGCCACGATAATGATGACAATTAACTTTCTTCCATCGTAGTGTTCGCACTACGCAACGACCGAGGGCTCGCGGGCCCTCGGACTCTGTGAGTATGTTTTTTATAAGAATTTGCAAAAAGTAATAGAATGTTTTATCCTCCATATTGGCTGGCTACGGCGACGTCGACCTTGGCTCCAACCCACAACCATGAGCTATAATGCTACAACCCTCATCCAAAGCATTTAACCGTTATCATCGCCACAACCATCAGACGTCTACAAAAACAACGATTGATGACATCCACGACAACATGCGTTCGGGTTGCATCAATGGAACAGCTGATCGGTACGGACCGATGAATGAAGCATCCTCCCAATCAACAACATTAATATCTGAACGAAACAGCTGATCATTGGAATCGGCACATGCAGATATAAACAAGCAGCCGAGTAGTCACGTGGAGAATACCGAAGAATACCCGAATTATTATTGTTAACACGAAGAGCTACTATTAGAAAAATTAGTTAATAGGATAGGTTGAAAATTTGATTTTCAACGGAGGGCGGCATATGTACGCGATTTATCTTAGGTTTACATTAGATGGTTATCAACCCTATTGCGTTCGTAGATCGATACGATCCTCAGGCACTCATATCAATGCTCATTAGCTTTATCTCTCTTATCTCGATCAAATTAAACCGATCGAACAGAAAGGCCTTTTGATTCGTTTCCTGTAGCGTAGCTCTGCAGTGATCTTATAAATACCTATAGGACACCGAGATTCGCACTTTTTCTTATCAGTCTGAAATACATCATCAGAAGACACGCATCATTTATACAAACCCTTTCGCTTTCGTTATCGAATAAACCCCTTACCATTCAAACCCCAGTTCACCGCGTAATTAATTGTCGAAAATTCCCTAACAGCTGCAGAGGAAGAGCGTTCCAGGCAACCAGCAGCATCTACCGATGACCAGCAGGTCTGGTAAATTGAAGAACTTGTTTTTGCTAACCATCGATTGGTTGTTCGAGGGTATGAAATGGGGAAGGCAAATGAGGAAGCGTCCAACATAGCTCTAGCCATCCCAAGCCCCTACCTAGCGCCTCCACGCGGCCTTACCCGGTAATGCTCTATTGAGTAGCCAAGCTAGGAGGTGCGATGAAGGGTGGTTCCCGGCTGCCTGATCTCAAAACTATGAGTTTGGATGATGGCTGAGCCACACGGCCTTGTTAGTAGGTAAGCTTAACATAAGTTATTTTAATGATTTGTTTCGTTTTAGCTCATGGAGCAAGCACCTCCTACTGTACAGTGAAAACTCGGGCCTAAGAAAGTTTAAATAATGCTCATGGATACCAGAAGAAAAAATTAAATTAATAATGGAAGCACTCATGTAAACTCAAATGATGCAACTCTATTCCATTCGAAGGACTGCTGGTGAGATTGTTCTGTTTTTGTCTATATATTTCCATATAATGTATATTCATATAGGTAACACATATTTTTTTTACATTGCTATATGGTCGGTGTTAAATCAGACCGGACCAAGTCGCAAAATTTAAAAAAATAACTTAATGACAGCAAACGATTAAGAATTACCTAAGCTATATTTTACTCTAATCAGATTACATAAATGTTGCAAACAGCCAGAGATATGAAATGATTTCGAATGATTAATAGCTTTAAACTACACGGCAGCAGCAAACTTTGAACGCGTTTTTCTCGAAATGAAAGTTTTGTCACTTGGTTCGGTCTGACTTAACACCGACCATATACCATGATTATCGTAAAGGGGAAGCGTCAGGGTATCGAATGGCTCGAAGACTGGATGAGGGATGTGGTAACCAGCCCAAGTCATATAAGGTCGGAGAGGATTTTGACGCTCTAGCACACAAATCATCACGCAAGATAAGTTTGCACGGCGAAGTTATGTATCTAAAAACCGGAAGTCTATGCTGCAAGGAGTGTCTTATATCCCGTGGAATCATATAAGCGACATTGCTTATAGATCCACCCAACCCCTTTTGGTCCTTCACGAACAGCATTGACATGAAAGTTGCTAGGTAGATAAACTCGATTCTGCATTAATTCGACTTGCATACAATGGAAAACCCTTGAGATGATGGTGGCTACCCCCATACATACATACATACATAACATCGATTGGTTGTTCGAGATCTCGCAGGGGCTGTCATCATTTCAAAAACATTTATCTACCAATGTCATTTTGAGGCCAAATTTTTCTTGGTTTGTTCACAACAATATATTTTTGGAATTAATCATGAATATGTGCAATCTGTCTAAGCTAAGCTAAGCTAACAATAATAGGCCGTATGAATAAAACAGTTTACTTTGCTTTTCCCGTTTAAATCGTATGGGAGCATTTGCTCTATATCTTTTATTCATACGGCCTAATGTATCTTTGAAATCAGAGAAATCATTTTGACTCGATAGAAGAAATATAACGTGATTTGCTAGAGGCTGATTTAATAGCCCTTGTGACGAGAAGCGAAACGATTATTGAAAATAGTTAGGATAGGTAGGATAGGATTGGTATACTTTGAAGACGGTAAATTTGATTTAGAATAATTTTGCCGTTTTAAGGTTAAAAACAATATTAAAAATAATGCATGGTTTCATTGAAGATAAGGAAAAAAGACAGTAGAAGTGACTACAAGATTAAACCAAAGAGTGCGTTTGTAATTTCTTCGCGGTGTGCACATTGTAGATGGTTATATAAGCGCATTATATACTTGACTACGTCTTTGCAACTGCAGGGGAAGAGGAGAGGAATCATAAGGATTCTCATTAGCCATGGGTTTTGATTCAATCATCTAAAATCAATTACCTTAGTTGAGTGATCGGAATTAGGAGTTGATCGGAATTACTTGCGTTCACGGTATATAAAAATAAAATTCTATCTGTCTGTATATTTCTTATAGACTCGGAAATTGAACTGATCGGCGTGAAAATTTGTAAACTGGAGTTTTTGGGGCCGGAAAAGGTTCTTATGATGGTCTGAGACCCCTTCCGCTCTAGAATGGGAGGCTCCCAAACAAATGAAACACAAATTTCTGCATAACTCGAGAACTAATCAAGCAAATGGAACCGAATTTGGCATGTGAGGGTTTTTGGAAGCAGGATTTTTATGATCGATTGAGATCCTTCCCCTCTCTAAGAGTTGGGGCTCTCATACAAATAAAACACAAATTTCCTCATAACTCAAGAACTTATCTAGCAAATGGAACCAAATTTGGCATGTCGGAGTTTTGGAGACAGGAATTTTTTCCATGGTGGTTTGAGACCCCTCTCTCTTCTTAGAGTGAAGTTAAAAGTTAAGATTTACTCTTTACTCCATTATTAAATGGGATGGACTTGTCAGATCGCTTGAACTGGAAGCATATACCAACGGAATAAGGCATCACCTGAATATTAGGAATGAGCTTTTCAAGTTGATAATCCATTTTTCAAACAAGTTTTTTTGTGGGTGCATCTGCATTTTACTCGCTATTAGTATTATAGTAGCATATACTAGCGGGCAGGGATGATTCGATTATTTTGACCCAATTTTGACTCATTGGACAGTACCGTCTCAGCCAAGCTAAATTGAAAAAGTTAAGCATGGGACAATTGTAAAACTAATTATTGTCTGCAATATTGCTGTATCTTTTGTATTTACAATGCTACAATGCTGCTAACTTGTTTGTAGCCCGTTTACTTGGCTTACCAACGGAGTAGCAACCGTAAAGGCACTGAGCCAAAGGGATCGAATCATATAAGGCACGTGGCAGATGTACTTGTTGAAATAAAGGGGTATAAGAGAAATTCATACATATACTATTGAATAGTTCAAAGCTTCTCTTTATATCATTCAGCATATCAAATATAAATCATGAGATAAACCACATTTACATCGAAATCTTAACTTTTAGCCTCTAGATCGCCAACCCTACCGTTTTGGTTTCGATGTTGCTGCCATATTTCTGCAGCACCGGGTCCACTTCCTCGCGGACGAACTCAAGTACTTGATCAGCGGCCCGACCGGTAAACGTTTTGGGATCTAGAATTGTGTCCAAAGCACTCAAAATAGGTGCGAAATACGCATCAGCTTTGATACGCTCCACCAGGTCGTTATCCTTGCCGTGTTGCTTAACCTGTGCTCCGGCTTCATGAGACAGAACGCGAATCTTTTCGTGGCACACCTGTCTGTCTCCACCTGCCTTCACCATGGCCATAATTATATTCTCAGTAGACATGAATGGCAATTCGTGGGCGATGTTGCGTTCGATTACCTTCGGATACACCACCAACCCTTGCGAGATATTTAACAACGTCAGCAGACAAGCATCTGCTGATAGAAACGCTTCAGACAGCGTTAGACGACGATTTGCAGAGTCATCCAGTGTACGTTCGAGCCACTGTACGGCTAGTGTATTGGCAGCATTAGCGTATAAAGTAATTAAATGTCTAGAAATAGCACAGCAGCGCTCTGATCGCATCGGGTTACGTTTGTAAGCCATAGCTGAGCTACCGATTTGGGTTTGCTCAAATGGTTCTTCAATTTCTTTCCGAGATGCCAGCAAGCGTAAGTCCGAACACATTTTATGAATCGTAGCTCCAAGGTTTGACAGAGCTGACACAATTTCCAGATCCACTTTTCTGAAAGATAATGAATATTGCACAGGCGATATATAACTTTAAGAGAAAACAATGGAGTGTACCTTGAATAAGTCTGTCCAGTGACTGCATAGTACCGCTCGAATCCAGCCAGCTTAGTAACTTTCTTATCCAATAGTTTAACTTTTTCTCCATCTCCAGCAAACAGCTGCAGGAATGATGCTTGAGTTCCTGTTGTCCCTTTAACACCACGGAAGCGTAGATTGTCTAAGCAATTCCTCAAAGCGTGCTCATCCATTAGAAGATCCTGAATCCAAAGAGTGCAACGCTTCCCAACTGTTGTCAACTGAGCCGGTTGAAGATGAGTAAAGCCTAACGTAGGCAGTTCTCGATACTCGACCGCAAATTCCGACAATCTCTTGATAACCCCTACAAGTCTCGGCAGCAGAAGCTGCAAACCAGATTTCAAAATTATCAAATCGGTGTTGTCGCCAACGTAACAGGATGTGGCCCCGAGATGGATAATAGGAGCTGCCACTGGACATTGCTTAGCAAACACATGCACATGGGCCATCACATCGTGCCGAGTGAGCTTTTCCTCTTCGGCTGCTGCCTTGAAATCGATGTCCTCTGTGTGGGTCTCCATTTCAGTGATCTGAGCATCGCTGATATCGAGTCCTAATTCTTTTTGTGCCTTTGCCAAAATTATCCACAATTTTCTCCATGTAGAAAATTTATTCTGTTCGCTAAACAAATATTGCATTTCCTTACTGGCATATCGTGTGCTCAGTGGGGACCGGTAGCCAAAAAAATCCGCGTTGGACATTTTTTCTATTCGTTCACTTTTGCGGTATGATCCGTGTAAGATTTCGCTAGTAACTGCAACTGCAACTGCGAGGCTAATTAAACAGACTATATTTTGTTTGCTTCGAACTAAATTGTTTGCTATAGAAATATTGAAAAATTGCGATAAGCCAATGGGTTAGCGTGAGCATAATATGATTTACCTCTTTTAGATGATAAGGACTCGATCGAATGACGAAACCATGCAGTGAAAGTAACGTTTTTAAACAATCAACGATAACAGATGAATACGTAAACAATGAGTTTATAACCTTGTAACAACAGACCAGTTGAATGTTCCAATCGAACGGCTGTCAAAACGTTTGTTTTTTCACTCAGGTTGAACTTATCAGTTTTGCTCTAGGTTAAACTTTTTAGACATCGGGTTCGCTCTGGGTTTTTCTGCAATTTCAACTCTGTTATTAGTAATATACACTGGACTGACAACCCGAAGACGTTTCTTTATTCCCCAGAAAATGTTTTTTTATTCAGTAATTGGATCGGAACTAACTCAGGTTAAAAATCAAAACCGGTATTTAATTTTTGATGTGGCAAATATGTTACTGGTTCGTGTCTTGGATATGGGAACGGGAACAATGCTGTCTATTTTCCCAATAAAAGATTTTGTCAGGTGTTTTTACAGCCTACACCGAAAAAATACACGTGCTATCAATATACAAATCACAATGGCGCTTGACCGGTCTTCATCTGTTAAAAAAGTTGGATTTGCTGTGGTGATGAACAGGATTGTTGTCTCGAAAATGGCCAGTCTATTTGATCCACTGGGTCTTTTAGGACCAGTGGTAGTGAGTTCATATGCTTTGGGCTTTGGGGTTAGTTCATTTGACTCGAAAAGGGGAAAAACAAAAAAATCAAAGAGGTTGTGTACAAGACACGACCGCATATAGGTGGCGCAGGACTCCGTAAGTCTCTTTGTGGCGATAGTAGCATAAATTCATGCATGTAATAATACGATTCTTCATGTATTCATGCTACATGCAGCATATATAGGGTTTGTTGAGGCTGCAGATTGAGAATATTCAATTATTTTCGAATGAGTGTTAATAGCGCTTCAAGTCTTACTTGAAGATCTAACACTATTTAGTTAGTCACACATGTATTTATGTATTTGATTTCTGGCTTTAGTTTTCAGAAGGTTGCATAATCTATGCAAAAGGATTGATTATGCGACCTTTTGGAAACTAAAGCCAGATTTGATATCAAAAAATTGTTATGTTAAAATGGTTTAGTTATGCTGCAGGTTGAGAAATCCAAATTTTTGCAAGTTGATAAATTTTTAGAGCGTGTTATTCATATGGTTATTCATGGTTATCCCATACATTTTCCTTAAATAACTTGTGTCCGAAAATTTGAATCAAAATACGTTTTTTTTCCATGTGTGGACTCATTACTGCGACCAGTGTAGTTGATCTATTGTAATATCGCCCGGGTGTTTGCTGTATGACCTGCACTGCATTTCTTTTTGCTATAATCGCTATTGAGTGAGCGATATGCTTATTAAATTTTATGCGTGCTTGCGTGTATTGGGGTTTACCCTTCCTTCAAAGCTTAATCTACTTTACCCACTTATTCCTCGCTGCCAGCACTATCCCATATTATAGCCGTCCCTGGCGAGGACTCATTCGTACCTCTGACCAGTACACTTAACTATAGGAGGGACATTTGCACTGTTAAGAGGCTTCAGAGGGTAAATATAGAATTCAGCACGAAGGAAGGGTAAAATGGAGGGGCCTGAGAATAAACCCATGCTAAAGTCACTTGACATCGAGAATGGCTTGATTCTACTAAGATTCGAACCCACGACCACTCGCTTGTCAAAGCAGACTCGGTAACCTTGCGGCTACGGAGCCCCCTATCAAAATACGTTAAACAGTAACACCATCTGCAGAACAGATCGTTATTTATCTTGGGAAAGTAGAGAACAGGTTTGGCACAATGTCACTAACTATGTGAGACAGACACGAAAAAATAAAAACAACTTTAAGCACAAGTGAATGCCTAAAGCCCTTTGTAAAAATTACTTTATCCTTTGTTTTTGCAATACACAAAGAATTGCCGGATTATTTCCGATATTCATACACTCAAGTACTTTTTTTACACGGTTTAGTTTTTTGAGTATTAAGAACGGGGTAACTTAGAGACCATTCATTTATTTCTCAATACATTTGGGAGTAGCTCGACATTCCTCACGTAGATTGTAAATAGTTCCTTAGCTGCACCGTTTTCGAGTAATCGAAAAAAACAAACCGTGTAAAAAAAGACTTGAGTGTACAGATTTCCGTTGAAACAAACTGAATTTTGCATAAATCTGTCTCCCGTACCTTTGTACATCGCTCTACTGTTTGACATAAGCGATTGTTCCCTTGCAAGCAAGTGGTCGTTTGCTTGCAAGATCTTGTGAGTCAAAAATGAAACGCCCGTGTCACGTCATTCGTCAGTGCTACAGCGACAAACCGATCTAATACCCCTAATCTAATTGTTACATCAAATCGCTAGATATTCTTCGAACAGTGCTAGTAAAATCCATTCAGCATTATGACCTGCATTGATTTTGTGATACATCTAAACGTGGCTATGGATGCTGCATTTACGTCGTCTCCGTAGACGAGACTGAACGATGCTGTTCAAGATTGCTGACCGTAAAATCCCGGGTCGCTCCACTGCGTAGCCAAATAATTCCGCGATTAGAATTAGGGTAACTAACCCACCTATATTGGACCCCACCAACATTTGATTTTGTGGTAAGTGTCCAAATATGTACAGCTGCTGATTGGGTTCAAAATACGTTGGTTACCCTATGTGCTGCACGCGTGGGAAGCAGATTATTTGACATCATTCGCAAATCTACTGACTTATCGGGTATATCAACGTTTTGAACTGACTCGATCATAGTGCGTTATTGGATGAAATCCAGCGTCTAATGAAAGGATTACAATGCAGACATGTTCGAAGCGAAGAAAATCCTGCAGACAGCATCTCACGAGGAACTCTAGTGGCTGATTTAATGAACGACAGATTGTGGTGGCATGGTACAGATATTTTTTAACCTCCCAGTTAACCTCGAGATATGATGCTGGCCTAATAAGCAGGTCTTCGTATGTTTGAATCTCGGCTGGGAGAGGCTGTTAGAGTCAATAGGTTCGTAGCAACTGGGCCTGCAATTGTCCTGTACTCTAACAGCTGGCTGCGAAGTCTGTCGTATAAAAACAGAAGGTCAAGTTTCGATAATGGAATGCAGCACCTAGGTTTTGCTTTTTGGTACATTCTAAGCGATCCCGTTCAGCAGTGGCCATAGAATGTAATGTCGCAGCTGGATTTCGAAGTAGTATGCAATGAAGCTAAAACAATCGTGACACATCAAATCAGTGTACCCGAATCGACTACATTTGACAGATTTTCGAACCCACAAATCTGTCGGTCCCCTTAATCCAAGTGACTCTAATTATCATTAGAAGTGCTCGTTCGTCTTGCACATGCAGTTGCATTCCCTACTTCAGCAACATATTGATGGATCAGTTGGGTATTTTACGATTACGATTACGGACGGTTACGATTGGAGAACACTTCATATGGAACTCGCTTTTCAAATATTCTCCCACCGGATCATAAGGTTAGTTGGGTAATAGCTGGATCAGAATACATTCAAACACTTCATGCCGGACCAGCATTACTACTAGCAACGTTATGACAACGATTCTGGCCACTCTGGGGTCGCAGACTAGTTCGAAAGATTATAGGAAAATGCGTTACATGTTTTCGGTGCAATCCCTGTATGGAAAGTTAACAAATTGTGCCATTACCATCCAAACGTGTTATACCCTCTTATCTTATTCTGGCTTTACTTATTCTGGTATGGACTGTGGAGAATTCTTCGTTCCATGGTTAAAGGGGAGGGGAACGTCGGTAAAGGTACACGTCCCCGTTTAATCGTCTACCTACAGAGACTGTAGATTACAGAGGCGCCGAGAACCGCAAAATCCGCTAAATTTTGAAACAAAACGGAGAGTACCATCATAAATAAAGGTAACTCTCCGTTTTCGTTCAAAATTTAGCGGATTTTGAGTGTCTCGGCGCCTCTAATCTACAGTCTCTGTAAATGTACCTCCTCTGCAATGGGCGTTATGGCGTACTGTGGAAACCACCGCCGGTCCCGATGGTCATGTTCGCGTAGTGGTTGTCAAAAAGGCGGTTGGCCAATACAAGCTGGTAATCACGGAAATTACGATCCTCCCCATTGACCCAGACGAACAACTGCAGACAGAAGCATCAATGTTGGCCACCGTGGAATCTGAAGCTTATAAAAAATATCAACATTTTTGAATCATATTAAATGAATATCCCTGCCAAATGATAAAGGTATACATGTTGATCAAATTGATTCTATTATTTACTTCACTCAAACGATATAAAATCGATTTTATATTAATTTCAATATCAAGTTTAGTTCAATTAAAACTATTTTAGCGCAAACACCTGTCTATCCGTTTTGACTCCGAAAGTCATTTCTCGTTCTCGATCGCGGTCATACCGCGAGACAAATTTCATTGGTTTTTCGAACAACCATATCTGCAATCCCGGTTTCTTTTTCCGTCGAAACCATTGCCAACTTTACGATTTCCAGATGCTCTCTAATCAGTTTCTACATCTTTTCCTGACTCAAAATTATTTTTAATGAATGCAATACAATTAATTGCGTCCATTAAATTTCATGAGCCATTTTATTTGTTATTTGTTTGTTATTTATTTATAAAAATTCATTCGACACAATATTGTCTTGATGAACACTAATATAGACTAACTAAAAATGATGAGAAATAAGCAGCTTAGTCGAATACAGCAATCCTCCGAATAAAGCGACCAATAATTTTGGTATATCATATGCTTGATAGTTAAACAAAAATCAGCTAAATTGATTGAAGAAAGCTGAGAAAGTGCAGTGGACATGTTGCCGATTTGTTAAACAACTTTGATGTCTTTCAAACCGTTAAAATGTAATCAATTGTTATGCAATGTGCAGAATCAAACGAGCTATTTATTATAGCAGTAGCTGAAACATATAAATGATGATACAACCTAAATGTTAAGTGACAATTCAAACACAACTGCATCTGTTGATAAAAAACGACTTTTTGAACGACGCATTACCTATTTTTGTGCTGTCAAATTTTTTCTCCATGCTAAAAATTGCCGCTCTACTATAACTCTGTCACGTATCTACATTCCATACATGAAACACAAATGACCTCAAAAAAAATCGAGAATATTAAGACGCTGTTCTGAACCGAACGGGTCGAGCGACGGTTCCGCATGCCGGTCTAATTTTCTTTACAGAACGTTCAAACGGTCTGACTCGCGTCTGTATGTCGAAGCTCCTTTGGCTACACCGCTTAATGTACTTGGTGCTCAATTTTGAATTTTTGATTTGCATTTCCGTGTTACGCGACAAAGAACGTAGTGCACCTCCACAATTGATGGGTTATTCGAGTGTAACAGGAGAATGTAATACGGTTGAAATTATATAAGCATTCACTTTAATAGCTGGTCGACAATATCTTGAACTAAGAATTAACAGTAGCAAACGGTATACGATCGTTTGAAAAGGTACGATCGTGTGACGCAACTACATACTGCGAGTGCTGCAACCAGTATATGCCAGTATGAGTACCATTACCGACGACTTCATAAAACAGACGTGATGATCAAGTTCATGGTCATTTCTTCAACGATGTGTAAAATTCAATTACATTAACGATGGTTTCAACAATACATGTTTTTAGCACATTAACTACCAATTTGCAACGTATTGTTCCTAGCATCTTTCAGGTTTTGACATAGGATTAGGGTTTTATTTGCGGTCCCGTGACTGTAATATACCTAATTGATAAGTAATTGGTTGGTAATTTAATAGGATGTTCGTTGTAATGATGAAGCAATTTATAAATTGGAATTGTTGATTAAAATATGATGTATTTTCTTGATTCCCTACAAAATTTGTGGTAATTTTATGCACTAACTGTGGTTTCGTTTATTTCTGTATAATAAAAATCAACCCAACCACCTAGCGGTGAAAGGATCCTTTTTTTTAATATCACAATACTTTAGATTTGCTAACTAGGTACTCATATTCAGCAAAGGTCCTGACAGAGATCAACAACTTTATTAAAGTCCCGTACACGAGGGATGTATGATGAAGATGCCAGAGTTTGCATGTTGTGAAAGGCTGGTCAAATAGTTGGTTTTGTTGACTAGTGAATTAATCAGTTTATCGTATCGTAACTTACAGACTGGAACGATCGCTTATTTTTTATCACTAGAACCGTGAGGCAAATGACGTTAACTACATTAAGGGGCCCACTCTGGAAGACCGAAAAGTAATAGATTTTCGTAAAAAAAATTCAGATGCTACTTAGAATTATAGTTAAGTGTTGGGGTATTTTGGTTATCGGTTATCGGTATTTTAAAGATATATTTTGTATTTTTTGGATACCAGAATACTGATTATTATGCTGGTGGCAGGTGGGCGCGTGAACGCCCTCTAGAAAATAGTTCCTTACTGGCGGTATGTGCCGGGAACCAACGGAGTATCGTAGAACGGATTTCAAGGATGATTTTTTGAAGCTTTAGGTTAATACCTAAATTGTTACGTAGCGGTTTTTGAAAATTCGAAAAATTACCAAAATGGAGGCAATTTTTCCAAAAGAAAGGTGTTTTTTCATCAAAAATCGCCAAAAAGCTCATAAAAAATTGAAAAATTGACATATCAAAAAACGGCTACGTAACAATTTAGATAATTCCTTTTTAACATGTTGAAAAAAAAAATTCAGCCAAATCGGTCCACTAGATTCTGAGATACACGTTCCGCCAGCTAAAGAAACATGGTTTTGGGAAAAACGCGTTCAAAGTTTCGTACAGCAATGGACTTCGCTTGAGGTGACTCGACAATTATCGCCGTAAGTTTTCAACGAGATCAGATATTGAAAAATCCTTTTGGCATGACATTTCTGAAGGTGTAAGCGTCTCGAAAATGCAAACAAAAAAAATATTCGATTTTACCGACTTTCCAGAGTAGAGTCCCGCCTTAAACAATGATCATCAACTGCTGTATAACTTTGCTGTATACAGGAACCATTTTCCCTTATGAAGAAATAAAATTGCAGTAGAGACCAATTGCGGTACCCCTCACACGCCGCTTGTATCGTTTTTGCGATTTCGATTTATGCTTATCTATTTTGTTGAACAGTTTAAAGCATAAATGTATTGAATAATTATGTAATTTTGTTCATAATAAGTTTATTGAAGAATGCATTTTGGTTTGACATCGATCTGTTACTTTAAAACAAAATGGCATCCAAAAATCTACAAGTGTTGTACAAAACACAACAGCGCGAGTAACAGAAGGTTAAAATGATCGTTTTTATTGGCGATAGAATGAGGCTTTAGTGTTACGTCTGTTAGTCTGTGATACTAGTTTAGGTGGAGGAATTGGGAATGAAATCTTTAAGAGTGAAAAAGAATTTTAATTCCACTTATACAACAAAACAAATTCACAAAATATTCAAACGTGAGTTATTCGTGTCGCTTTAAAATAGTGATTTAAGGTAGTGATTTCTCAGTTAGCGCTGAAGAAGGCTGTAAGTATCAGCCGAAATACATATTTGACAATAAAACAAATGGATTTGATGAATTAAAATTATTTGCTTTTTTTAAGAGGACATAAACAACTAAAACTTTTGAAAAATTCATTTTTTTTTAATTTCAGATGTTGATTCTGCAGTCTTCTGCTTATTTTGATACTTATTTTGTAACAATCCGACCACGGGAAGTGGCCGAAAAACGACCATACACATAAGCGTTCCAGTGCGACAAGGAACAATCTCGACGGAATAAAACGCCGCTCGTGAAAAACCACGATTTTCATACTTGATGTACCTTTTTCTCTGAAACTACACAACGTATTGGAACAAACTATTTTTTGTTTTGTTGGTAGCAGCTTGACGAAGATTTTTATAACTTTTGAGCTTTGTAAACGAAACACAGCCAGAGAAAAAACAAAAAGAAGACAAAGTTTTATTTTTTGACCATCTTTTCTTCTTCTTTTTCATTTTTCTCAAACTGTATTTCGTTTTCAAAGCTCAAAAGTTATAAAAATCTTCGTCAAGCTCCTACCAACAAAACAAATAAAAGTTTGTTCCAATACGTTGTGCAGTTTCTGAGAAAAAGGTACATAAAGTTTGATAATCGTGGTTTTTCAGGAGCGGCGTTTTATTCAGTCGAGGTTGTTCCATGCCTCCTACAGTTAAATTTAATGTTTTTGTTGGCACTAGCAAATTAATAGAGTTTGTATTATTTGACTTTTCTAGTTTTATACTATTTATAATTATTGTGCTCAACGATTTGGAAAATTTAGTCCAGAACATACAATATAATGCGATTATGGAAAATGTCCAAATAAACTACAAATGTTTTATTACAATTATGTCTACAGATTTTACGAAAACCTCTCAGCAATTAACCAGTTGTGCTGTAATTACCTAGTTACAATATTTTCATTTACTACTTTTGGATCCAAAGTTATTTTAAATGGATGGATCGAATTGATAGTTAAGATTTACAGCGTCAACACAACACACCATCAACAACGGTTCAACACAACACACCATCGAACAACGATGACAGCACAAGAGTGAGTGCGTAATGAAACACAAAACAAACAGATTTCCTGCGTGAACTAGACGCATGTATTAATCATAAGGTGAAGAGACCAAACATATAAAAAAGATGTTAACCTTCTTAACGGTTGACAGGACTGTCGTATGCTACTTAACCTATGTATCGTTGAAGCATTAAGTTCTTGTTCCGGTATCAGGCCAGTTTCTGAAGCCGGTTGTGGCTGCCATTCAATTATCATCTCTAAGCGATTGACCCGTAATTGCACCTCTAAGAAAGCATTTTCTCGTTATCCTATAAATTGCCAGCGATACATGTATACATATTTATTCGCACTATATACGAAGTCATCTTAACCATCGGGAAAGTTACCGAGCAGGAAGCAGTCTTTTTGCTGCTTGATGTACGCGCGCTATGTTGCAACAAGTGTGAGGTGGCACCTGTACCGCTAGTTGTTTCCTATTCGCAAAGAAGTACTTCAGTCACTTGCAGCAAATGTTGAAAATACGTAATTTTTTAAAAAATAGTTGGATAATTTGCATGTTTCAGAAACATTCACAATGAAAATTTTTATTGCTATTCCAGTTGAAACCCGTAGTAACCAACGTGTGACATTTGATTTTATTATCGTTCTGTGTGTTGCAAGTACCTACGTCGCAAGTAATGCGCTGTAATCGCATCGCGATGCGTTATATGGCACACTATTTGTGATGCGACACACCAATAAATGAAATGGAATGTCACGCGACACTTATAAACGAGTTTAACCAGAAAAATTCAATGGGGACTTTCCGATTTTCACGAAAAACGCTTATTTTAATAATTCATAACTCTTGAGCCAAGAGCCTCGAGAACTAGGTTCAAATTCTGCAGCGGCGTTCAGTAAAACAACTTCCAAAGGTAGTTGAAAAAAAAACACGAGTGGTGACTCTAGATGGTGCAGAAATTACCATTTTACGAACTGACAACATTGCTAATATTGGTACAGCTTTACTGTTTCCTTATCTTGCGTTATGTCAAGTACCAACACAGGAAAGCACAATAACTATATTAGCAAATTACCATGTTGGCGTGTCCTGACAGAGTCTATCTATATGGAAAACAAAGACATTAACGTATCAGGTTTCTCCTTGTCAGCAACATTCATTGCTTTGTACTTAGAAATAAAATGCCATGCGTTTCCATTAGACCATCGAAATTGTATTTCTGTGAATGAATTAGTTATTTATCTATCTCAGCTGAAAAATCTCAGCTTTCCTAATCTATCTAATCTAATCTCACACTAACGCAGCCAATTCTGGAAGGCATCCTGGAAAATGACGATTACTTGAATCAATCATTTTTCTTGTCAACGGCTAGGCCAACTGCGCAGCATGTACCGCAGAGAGAATTCCAAGGAATCAAGTGGAACTAGAAAAAATACCTAATTCCATCAAACTCCTTGAAATCAAGGGAAGGAAGAAAGCGTGGACCTCCCGTACCAAACGCTTCCCATATACATAGATAATGATTTATTTACAGTCGTTGGGAGTATCTTTGCTAATAAGGGTTAAGTGATACTCCGGACCCTCAGGGATGAACTAATGGCATTTAGACCAGAAGCCAGGCTGCAATTGGCCAAGGATATAGCGCCTTATTTCGCTCTCTGAAAATAGATTAGTTTACCAAAAAATTAGTATAAATCATATAATACTTGAAATCAAAGTCGTGTGGTTTAATGGTTGGCTAAAACTACATTTGTAAGGTTAGGAACTGAAAACCGCACGACCCCGCACCTCCTAGCTTGGCTACCCAATTATACAAATTGAAGTATTTCCAGGTATGGCCACGTGGAGGCGCTAGGCAGGGGCTTGGGATGGCTAGAGCTATGTTGGGCGCTTCTTCCTAGTTGCCTTCCCCATTTCATACCCTCAGCTGAAAAATCTCAGCTTTCCAGATAAAAAGTGTAAATATAGGACCTTTTTTGACAGACCCATGAAAACATGACTTCAGTGTTCCTTTCATTTGCAACCAAATATTATCAGGTACTAGCTGAGTGTCCGATATTACTCGGGGAACCTTTGTCTCACAGCCACTTGTACATCGGTGTAACCGAAATGCTTATATGTAATGCAAAAATACAACGCTTGTTCCTCTTTCGGACGTTCCTCCCCATTTGTCAGCTCCCCCTTTTTTGTCTACCCGGCCACCTCCGCATCTGTTTTCTTTACGGAAATCCCTACAAAACCCTATAAAGAAAGAAAAACAAAGCTATTTTTCCTATTTGCACCTTCCGCTTTTAACAATGGCCGCCCCACCCATAGGAAATGAATAGTTTTGTTATTGTACTTTTCTAAACACAGCTTTTTATTTATGTATTAGTTTAGTATTACATGCTATCCTAATAAAAAAGTAGAAGGTGCAACAGTGTTTCTTCCATGGATACAACAAACCTGTCATTCCTTTCATCTCACTTGAAGACAAAACTTGTTTGTAAACAATGTTTTTAGTGTCACCACCAGGAGCAAGTATGCACAAATTATTGGCTGAGCCCACTCTGGAGCATGCCACATAAAGTTTACCATGGGAAAAACATGGTGTTCTCAGATGAACTCCACGCTGTTTGAATGATTGCCCTGTGACTTAAACAGAGTCGGCTAACAACAATTAGCTCTAATGATCGAATACTTTTTATACAGGTAGGTGCATAATTACACTTGACAAATCTACAACTGCAACTTGCAAGCATTGCAGTTTAGTGTTTCGTATTCTGATTTTTCCTATTGTACGGATAAATTGTTACAGTCATATTGGTGTTAGTCCCCCCTTCTCGTCAGCAACCTCCGGTCATCAGCTCCTCCTTTTGCCCTACCGTCACTTATGGGAGAACCGTCTAAACATTTCGGTCCCCCTGTTGTCAACCCCTTCAGTGCTGATTTAATGAAGAACGGTCATGGCGTTTCGGAGTTACGCACATACCCCCTATTAGGGACCCTTCTCCACCTATTAGGGAACCTCCCTTTCTTCTTGTTGACCCCCCAGTGTGATTCTCTTATATCAAGGAACATGTGTGCCAAGTTTGATGAACAACGGTCAAGGCATTTCGGAGTTAAAGGCTGCCCCCTGTTAAGAAACCCCCCCCCCTCTTTTGTCATCCCTCCAAATCTGATTCTCCTATATCAAGGAACATGTGTGCCAAGTTTGGTGGAGATTGGTCAAGGCGTTCTGGAGTTATGGTGGAACATACAAACATACAAACATACTCACGCTCACTTCTCTATATGTATATAGATAGATAGATGGCCACGTGGAGGCGCTAGGTATTCAGCCCATTCAGTAAACGTTTAAGGCCATATAAAAACGTTTAAGGCCATATAATGTTTACTGAGAATTTTTTCAATCAAATAATCTGTCAATGCTTAACCGTCTTAATTTCAATGTGATGCCTCGAAATTTACGTCGGAATAATTTCCTGTTTATGCATGGTTCTCGTACGAACTACGGTCACAATGAACCGTTAGTAAGTCTATGTCGCGTGTTTAACCTTTGTAATAAAGAAGTTGATTTAAATGTGTCTCGTGCTATGTTAAAAAAGAAATTTCGTCTTGTTTTATGTCCCTCATAGTTTTTAATCAGTGTGTATAAAATAAATCGTGACGTTTGTGAATTAGCGCATAAGATAGTATATAACCAATGTTGTACTGTAGGATGTCATGTTACCTGTTGTACAATTATATAAAGAAAATAAAAGAAATTAGTAGAGGTTATTAATTAAAACAGGGCTGATGGGGTTTAATGATTCATTTCTCGTTTATTATATTAAAATAATGCGTACGCCAGTTTATGCGAATAAACAGACTATTTGTTGAACGATTACTCTCATAACTTGACGTAAAGCTATTGAAAAACAGGCTTAGGCTACTGTGCTGGTTTATTAGCTACGTCAACTATGAAACCATAAGCAGAGTAGCACTATTTTCCCAAATTTCTTGAATATTTTCGAACAAAAACGTATTGTTTGCGTGTTGCTAAGAATGCGTAGGACCTAAAAAGCTCATTTTGGTCCTTTTGGCTTTTACGTCAAATATGAAACCATGGGCAGTACTTAATGCTAACCAAAATAATTGACTGGACGAGAGCCGGATTAGAAATAATCTAAAATCTTTTTTCGTCTTCCTTCATGTCCAACGCTCTTAACCCAGATATTTTTTCAATAATCAGATAAAATTCCAAAGAACCATATATGGTTTATATATAAACTACTAACGAAAAATTGTTTGAGGTTGATCAGTTTGTTCTAGATGTAAAAGTCGACGAACTACTCCTATTAATAAATTTGATAACAGACTTTTGTAACAGATTTCGATTATCAATCCATTTCCTGCCTCTTGATAGCACTATTTTATTTCACTTGCCCTTTCAGTATTTTTATACTTACATAAATCAGGAAACACCGCTTTAGTTAGCACGCTAGGCAGCGAGTAATTAATTATTGCCCAACCCATTCACTACATGGTAGCAAACACCTCAGTCAGTAGCTAGTAGTTACGCATAGTCATTATCGGTTTGCTTCGGGGGCCCTTGGCATATACTTTCTTTAGTCGCTCTCTTGGTAATGTTCCATTTTTCGCTATGCACATTATCGGCGCTATCAACATCCCGATTGTGGTGTCCGAATGTACCTACTTACTCGCACCATCAGCGCTACCGACTCGCGCATTGAGATTTGAGAACCTTCTTCTATGCGGTAGTGGTGTAAGTAGATGTTCATACCTAATCGCAATATGTACAGCAAATACTGCGAGGCTACTATCTTGCCTTCTTTTGCCATGCCGATGCCAGTCACCAGAAGTGGCCTGCCGGTGTTGTGTACAATTCCGCGCTCTCAGTGTTTCGCTGGACTGCGAGCAGCTCGGTTCCGATTCTTGACCGACTGCGAGAAACGGTTGAATCATCGAATGTGCGAGTCAAGAGTGAATTCTAGTTTGCGTTCAAATCTACTCGCGGTGTGCCTACAGCAAAGAATTCATAAAACTAGGTGGTAATAGATCGAAACAATCGCAAAATAGCCGGGTTCTAATTAGATTAGATTGCATCTAGTGCTGCGCATCCTAACAAGCTTGTTTAAACAAAAGATAGTGAACGGATTGTGTGTTGAACCCGACTAATTGGCGCAGATCATAGAAAAGTTACTAGAAACTGCTGCAGATCATCGTCGACTTAGAACCTGTCATTATTATTACATACTAGCAGCAACTTGTAAAAGGCTGAATACTTGAACCGGGAAGCCGACTGTGACGATAAATCTGCTGTGTTGTGCTAGTTACTACATGTAATGGAGATAGAGTTTTGTAACCAGATGACCTCGTCTAGCTGAATTCGGTGTGTAAAATTATTCCTGGTGGGGACGTGCGTGCTGAGTTAGGAAACAGTTTCGTTAGTTCAATTTTGATTTGCACACAGGCCAGTCAACTAGTTTTCAGTGAGTTAATGGTAACACAGTTAGAACCCAAGAGGAAAATCGCTGTTCTGAAAGGGGTCACTGCGAAAATCGATAAGAAACCGTAAAAATATCTGTTAGTGCACGGGTAACTGTGAGTAAGAACGATACGAACATGCAGCTCTGGCTACGAGTACTAGGCGTTGTACTGAGGATACTCAATGTGGTGCTAACGCCGTTCATCAAATTTGTCGGCGGACCCCGGCGAAAAACACCTTTCCCAGAAATTCGCAACGAAATGCTGGAAATACCTGCCGTGGATTTGGCCGAACGTATCAGAAATAAAGAGGTAAACGTCTTTACCTGAATGTTGTACTTAAATGGTGAATATGGAAACGCTAGATAATTTATATTTTGGACACGATGGAGGGACATGGTGTTGCAGGGCAGCAGTTATGCTTATGAGAATGAAGACAGATATGAGACAAGAAATTGACTTATACGCATACATGATCACGTTTTAGTCACAACTTTAGAAGTTGATCCCAAGATTCCACTGCAGTTGTTTTCACTACAGATATGTTTTCAGTTCTATTTCGAACTATTATGTTGCAACATGCCACCTTTCGGCATTTGCCCATAACTTCCGTTTCATAAAATTTCGGCAATCAAAATACATCGTCGCAAAGGACCGAAAATAAGATATATTTCTGGAAGAACCCCCCCCCCCCCCCCCAACTAATTGCTTGAAAAATGTAAAAGTTATAAAAGAAACAGCGTGGTGATATTAATGTTGAAAGCACCAACCAACACGTGGCAGTACCTAATGAATGAAAATAATTTTGGCGGCATAAACTGCAATATATTTTCACTCAGATACAGCGTGATGTTTTCTTTTTCGTCTGGTATGCTATTATGCCAATTTTGACTAATAACTGCATTCATTTTCATCGGAATATTGATATTGAAATTAAAAAATCGCAACCCTGACCCCAACACGGGTGGGTAGAGATATGAAATACTGGACAAGAGGCTGAGGATCACAAAGTGTCCATCTTCTTCCTGCAGGTATGCGAAGCATCAGTCGAAGCATAGTCTGGTCGTTAACCAACTAACTATTTTTGCAGTTTAACTCGAATGTATTGCTGGCTATATTAGTGTGGTGTGCGTACGGAAATCGAATACATTAAAAGTTACAATTTTTAGTTACAAGTATCCAAGCTATCCTTAACGGATACTCAAAATGCATTTCGCAATCGCAATCTGCAACCAATTCCAATTATGTTCAACTATCTCGTCTGTTCCGGGTCGTACGTTACAGCAGGGTCAATCACATGCATAATTGATGCGAACAATGATTGTGTGTTAACCTTTAGTTTGCACTTGGAAGAGATAAATGTGAAGGCTAACTTCATGAATGCTGCAGGAATCTCGATCTGCATTTCTCGATTCCGTTTGAAGCGAAATAGATTGCAAAGCTGGCGGCTATCCAGAGAAAGGCTCATTCAACACCCTATTCGTATGTTTTCTTGAAGCAGCACGTGTCGGATTGTTGTGCTGTTTCAAAAGCAGTCGTCTCCATTCAACTCGATCTTGGGCCATCAGTCGCTAATTTTTCAATCATCTCAGGAGTTTCAAATTATGCAAATTATTTTCGACCTGGGTGAGCCATATTGCACGTTGAGCCCATCTGTTCCTGGTGCCGATGGGGTTGTTGAAGAGACCCATTTTCGTCGCACTGTTGTCCCGCATCCTTATCCATCGTACCGTACCGACTTTCACCAGATCTACGATGGGAATCTCTTCAAGCAGTGATTCATACGCCTCCACCACTTTCCACTTTCAGTTTGTACTCCGCCAAATATCGTCCGCAGTACTTTCCACTAATACTCGAATTCATCTACCACTTAGGTTTCGTCGTCGTCAACGGTTACCGTCCGTGAGCGGCACGCGTTTGTTTCCTTTGAGCCTCTTCCGTTCATATATTTGGTCTTCGACGCATTTATTTTTAGCCTAGTCCTGCGCAAAGTTCCTGGCTGTGATATCAAAATCATCTCCAAGGTCTAGGAGTTGGTTGGTGCTGGTGAAAATCGTCCCTCTTGTCGGATCATCAAAAGCGATGTTGAGTAGCATGCAAGATGATGAAACCCTATTTTTCGTTTGACTTCTTGGAGATCGGCATTGGTACTTACTTACTTATGTGTCCATGTCCGCCGGTCCGGCAGAACAAAGGAGTGAAATTAGAGATCTCCACTGCTGACGGTTACCCGCCATGGCTTTTACCTGTCTACAGTCCGGATGTCGTTGGGTAGGATGCGTCGCCATGAGCCTCTGGGTCTGCCTCTTCTACGCTGTCCTTGTGGATTCCAGTCGAGTGCTTCTCTGCTGCAGACCTCGTTCGCTCCTTTCCTCAAGGTGTGTCCGATGCACTTCCACCTACGTTCACGAATCTCTGTGGCTATCGGCCGTTGCTGACACCGACAATGGAGTTCCTCATTGGATATCCAGTTATCAGGTCACCAGGCACGAATGATATATCTCAGACACCGGTTAATGAATACCTGTAGCTTTGCGTTGTCTCCGCTGAGACGCACTACGTTTCGCAGGCATACAGCAGAACGGATTTAACGTTTGAATTAAAGATTCGGGTTTTCGTACGTAGTGTGATCAGGTTTGAGTGCCAAATGTTTCGCAGACCTGCAAAGGCACCCCTGCCCTTCCTGATCCGTGTGGCTATATCAATCTTGGTACCACCATTGGGCGTTGTCTGGCTACCAAGATATTGACTGTGAAGTGGGTGGAATTGTCATTGTTCACTACATAGACTTCGTTTTTACTACATTGACTGTGAGACCTGCTGCCTGGGAGCTCTCGGAGAGGTCATCTAATTTGCTCTGCATATCGTTTCGGCGTTGTGCGAGCAAGACAATGCCGTCGGCTAGGTCGAGCTCATTTAGCTGCTCCAACGTTAGAGGATTCCAAGGCAATCATCGATTTGGTCTACTGTCAATTGCTCCAATTAATATCCCATCGATAACGATGAGAAACAGAAGCAATGATAAAATGCAGCCCTGTCTCACGCCAGCAGTAACACAAGACGAAAAACATTGCACGAGAACACCTCGTACTGACCCTTGATGAGATGGACTAGCTTATCTGGAACTCCTCTACGCCTAAGTGCGCCCCAGATGTTTGCGTGGTTGAGTCGGTCGAACGCCTTTTCGAAGTCAACGAACACCAGCAGAAGAGAGTCCTGGAATTCGTTGATCTGCTCCAATATAATGCGGAGCGTTGAGATATGACCTACACATGATCGCTCAGCACGGAATCCAGCTTGCTACCGCCGGAGAGCTGAATTCGGCTGAGGATTAGGGTAACCAACCTATTTTGGACCCCATCAGCAGCTGTACATAATTTGGACACTTGCATTTGATTTTGCTGTAAGTGTCCAAATTATATACAGCTGCTGAGGGGGTCCAAAATACGTTGTTTACCCTACCTTACATAGTACTTTGAGAGTAATACAGAGCAACGTGATGCCACGCCAGTTACCGAATTCCGTCTCCTTTCTTAGGGCTTTTGACCAATATGCCCTGCATCCAGTCCACCAAAAAAGTTCCCGGTTTCCCATATATTGCTGAAGAGCTGATGGATCATCTGGGCTGACAAAGATGGGTCAGCTTTCAGCATTTCGGCGCTGGCGCTCTGTTGGATTTCATACCCTTGATGGCTGCTACAATTTTATTCAGCAACGACGCCTCCGAGTTGACACGATTAATTCGACAAACTATAGGCGTAATACGTTGGTCTCTGACGTTTGAAACTCGGAAGAGTTGATCAAAACGTTCAGTCCATCGCTTAAGCTGTTCTGTACGGTCAGTCAGTAGCTGACCAGCTCTGTCCTTTATCGGCATCTTTGTATCTCATCCATATCACCATTGGCGGCGGCGGTTTCTCCTTGATCGGCTAGAGAGTTAGTCCTGGCTCTCTTGTCCCACCTACAAGCACGTTTAACAGCCCTCTCCAGTTCGGTGTATCGTTGACGGGCAGCTGTCTTAGCCGAACTTTCATCTGAAATCCACTAGCTCCGCTCGCTGCGCACTTTGCCAAGGGTTTCATCACTGGTCGTGATGAAGGTCTTCTTGATGCCGGTCCATTGCTCTTCGACGGTTCCACCAGGTGGCATTTCCGAGGCTCGGGGTTCAAGTTGTTCGACAAAGGCCCTTATACCTCAGAATTCTCCAATCGGGGGACGTCGTAGTGGCACCCAACTTTCTCTTCCCGTCGTTGGACACGTGCGACGCGCAAGCGTATTTCAGTGATAACAAGATGATGGTCGGATGCGATATCAGCGCTGCGTTTGTTGCGTACATAAAAAAGGCTTCTTCGCCATTTTCGGCTGATGTGGTCGATTTAGGTTTCTGATCGGCCGTCGCGGGAAACCCACCTGTCTTTATGTACTGGTCTATGGAGGAAGAGCGATCCACCAATGACCATGTTGATATTACCACAGCCATGCTCTCCTAGGCCATGGCGTCCCATGACGCGTTCAAGGTCCGCGTTGTTTGAGCCAATCTTCGCGTTGAAGTTGCCCAAGTGGATTTTAATGTCCCCCTTCGGGATTTTCTCAACCACGCTGTTCAGCTGGCTGTAAAAACTCTCTTTCTCCTGCAGGTCGGCAGCATCTGTTGGCGCATAGCACTGGATTGCTGTAAGGCTCCTAACCCGTGTACTGAGTCTGGGAACGATTATTCGCTCATTAATCGGTCCCCACAGTAGAAATCCAACTCCTCTTTCTCGAGTAGGTAGCATTTTTACCTCGTATGCCAGAGTTGAACAAGACGTACCCGGATGATGTATTGTGTTCGCCAGTACCCGGCCAGCTCCAGGCGACCAGCTTCCCTTGTAAGCTGAGCCAGCTTGCCCTGCTGGGCTAGGGTCAGTATATTCCATGTTCCGATTCGTGTCCGTGTTTTAATGCTAAAGGTCGTTGTCAATAATCCAGAGAGATTTCTTTTTTTCATTTTCATTAACTTTTTGTGTCCTGGTACAGTATAAGCTGTTAACCTAAAGTCCTAATCCCGCTGATGGGGCTGCCTTCTTAATGTGGGCGGGAGCCCCCTTTCTTGCAAGCGTACGGCAACACCGAGGTTGCGTACCCCAACCGGCACCACGTTGAGGTAGGAACAGGAGTTAGTGAATAGAGGTTATGGAATGCCCTTGTTCACCCTTTGCCAGCCACAGTATTGGCACGTTGAAAAATAATTCACGTAAATCTCTTCCAGAACTAAACCCAATTTTGATCGATGGAAAACAACTTTAATAATGTGTGGCTATATCTTTACCTAAATTGTCTAAGCTTCAATTTCTGTGTACATATCCATCAATAAACATATCAGAACATTTTATATTCAATGACTAATTGTACATACGCAATCACTGTCTGGCGCAACAGTGTGCTTTCTGTCTGTTATTTGGACGCGGAATAGTCGTAAATAAATCATTAAACTTTATTCTACCGGTATTATCAATTTGCATTAGTTAGCCACTGCGTTGAGTATGTATTGCAACTCGTTACGGTGCTGACATTTTTACCATATTCACATCGTGTACGATGACAGTTCATTTCTCACCAGTGCCAGCGAGGTGATGTTAATTAGTTAGTTATAGTATAGTTAACCCATTGTGACCCGGGCTACAATGAAATCACGTATTAAATTTTATACGTTGAGCCATATTGGGTTAACCGTGTTTCTTATTCTATCCGTCATTGGTTCTTGTACCCGACACAGACGCCGCTTTGAGAATAGCTCATAAATTCTAACAGGATCATTTAACAATTAATGTTTCTAAAATAATGCTTAAAAGGAGGGAAATATTCTGAAAATTAATTTTGGTCGAGGTTATCGTTGCCATTTGTATTTTTATTTCGTGTTATTGATTTCATCGTTAAATCAAACACTAATTCTCTCGACTACCTTATTCCCTTTAGTCTAGTCACCTCTAAAGTGAGTGATTCCTATACATAAATATAGTTACAGTTGGGAGCGTTCTCACCTGCGCCACAAAGTAGGTTATCAAATTCTGTATTAGTCACGATTGAGAGCTTACACTACGCAAATAGCGCATATGTCCCTCAAATATCCTAGCTCTTAGAGGGCAATAGTTCACTTCATTAGCGTTATAATCACGATTTACACCAAGCCACGGGGTAATTGTCATGTTGACATCGCACGTGTCGTCCGCCAAACAGGCACTATCGCAATAGATTATTCCACATTATCATTCCAATCAAGTATGGTGTGATCAATGCTAATTCTGCGTGAGCAGGCATCAGATATTTTGATACAGTAAAAGTAGTAGAAGCAAGACAAAAATGATGTATCTACGATAACTTCAGTGTTCTAAACTGATTCTTTTAGTTGCTCCTTTTTACAAATAATCCATGTTTTAATCGATTATTTCACAGAGAGAGAAATTTCCAGTTCGTTTCAAACAATATGATTGTTGTTTTGAGTTTAATTGAAATATTGATAAAAAACCTGAAAAAACTTTGTTATTTCGAAAGCTAAAAAATAACAGCTTAAATTAAATTAAAAGTTAAGTATTTTCAATTAGAATTTAACATTGACATTACAATGATATTTTTTATTTCAATCATTCAGTTAAGTTAAAAACAAAATAAAATTCCTTTTAATGCCCAAAACAATCACAAATATTGTTGAAACCACAATTATATTCTCCACGTTAATGCTGAACATTTGCTGGTAGATAGAATTTATACCGAACCAACAATTAACAAGCACTCCAAATTACCAAGCCAAATCAGGATATTCATTACACACAGATTGATTTCGACAACACCACACATTCGTGGGGTTTCTAGTAAACTTTATGTCGTTTGCTAACCTGTCTACTGATTCGTAACTAACTCATAAAAACTTCTTTCTTAGTTTAGCACTTATCCGGACAATTACTCTCTTAGACTACAGTCATGTTCAATTATTAGCAAATTTTCGCTAGCAAAAAATGTCTGCACCTGAGCTGTGCCATGTACGTTAATTATATGGCAGCAGCATGTTTTTCATCCGGATACAATCACGCGGATGATTGCCAGAACGGACAACAGCAAACAATGAAGGTACATTCGATGAAAAGTAACACACTTTGTGTAATTTGGCCGGTCATCTTGCATGCTTGGATCGTACCGTATGGCTGTCTTTTAATAGCGTCATCATAATCATCATCTTCGAGAGGTGGCAGGATTGAGCTCACAGATGCCAAGCAGCAAAGTGGTAGCTTATTCACACAACTTCCGTACTAAAATACTGCTTACCGTTGTGAAAGAGTTGTAAAAATTAGACAAAACGTTAGTTGAAAAATCAGACCATCATTTTCATATAGCTATGAGCTTTAGCATAGGGAAACTTTTGGTTTAGCCTCTATTACTCGTAAAGTTGGAAAATGAAAGAGAAAATTTCTATGGAATACCACCTTGTAAAATATACTACTCTAATTTTATTATTGCTGTTTGCATAAAAAAATTACATTCAAGAGTGCGCAATCGCTCATAAAAGTACTATTCTAGATTGAATCGCTTCGGTATCTTTGGCGAAATTTTGACGTAGGACTACGTCTTTGTTTACTATACTGGGACTGGGTAGCACTTTGTAAAAACGAAAATAGAAGTGTAATATTTGAATGAAAGATTTCAAATGCTAATATCCACTAAACTACTGATCGAAACTGAACAATTTATGAGTCGTTTGATAGATAAAATGACCAACAATTTTATGGAATATGGAACCAAACTTGGCATGTGGAGGTTTAAGAAGGCAGGAATTTTTTCTATGGTGTACTGAGACCCATTCGTATTTCAAAGGGGGGGGGGGGGGGGGGGGCTCCTATACAAATGAAATACAAATTTCCTCATAACTCGAGAACTAATCAAGCAAATTGAACTAAATTTGGCATGTGTGGGTTTTTGGATGCATGAATTTATTTTATGATGGTTTGAGATCCCTCACTTCTGTGGTAGGATGATAGGGACTCTTATACAAATAAAACTCTTATACAAAGATTTTTTTGCGTATATGCAATATTTTTTGCTATGTAACAAGCGATAAGCTGTGAAAGTAAACTAGTAAAACCTTCTTGGACCAATAGACAGTGAATTGATGCCGCTAACTTACGTGCCTGTTGCCATTCATGTCAAAAGAGAAGGACATTCGAATGGCACGTCATATTTGCGATGAACGTGCTTTGGCTTTAATATTATTTGTATCCAATGACTCTTTTAAAGGCCACAAGCGAGTTAAAGTAAGATTATTGAAACATGTCAAGCTACACATAATCATTGCTATTTCAACCTTTATGATGCACACAAGTGATTTTTAAAAGAAATATATATGTCTCAATGGTTGCAGGCGTTGCACCTATGAACCTCCATCCACGCCACCATTGCATTCAATGAAGAATTGAATCTGAATATTTCGCTCTTCTCTTTTAAACATTCACTTAAACAGTGGCACTCACAGATTCGTATAAACATACATATGCCAGAAATGCAGTTTACATTAGTCTTTGATCTAATGATCTGATATAGTCCTACGTCACACTTTCGTACAACCCTTAGGGCTGTATACCTTGTAGTTTTTCGTTATAAATATTCCAGGCAATAAGTCAGCCGAAGACAGACACGATTCAATCTAGAATAGCACTTTTATGAGTGATTGCGCCCATTTGAATGTAAAATTTTTCTTGTAATCAGCAACACTGCATTTTGAGATTGACTCTCTACCTATTTGCCGCCTTTTAAGCACCGTAATTTCTGTTGGCACAAGCTTCTATAATGAAAAATAACACTATCTTGTTAACTGTAACTTAAGAGAGTTCCTGCCAGTAGAGCCTGCTAAGAGGTAACCGATAGTAAATGAGCACATATCTTAACTGTCTAGTGCTAGTGTCCAAACTCTTCTCGGTTTACGTTTTGGGTTTACGTGAATTTATGAATTGTGCAAAATAAATGTTTCAAAGTAATTTAAAAATTCAAGGCTACGTATTAAATAATTAAATTAGATTATGTAATGAGAAAATATGAGTATTAAGAAGAAGTGTCTAAGATTTATAAGGATTTATATAGATTCAACCAGCATCCCAAACGGCGGGATTAGGGACTAGAGGTTTAAATTACACATTAAATTTGAAGCTTCTTTTGACACAAATTTCACACGGATTTTTCAAATAGACACAATAACTATTTATCCGCCTTCTAAACTATCTATATAACAAAAACAATATGTGTCTCAATATTTACTGCTCGTTGTCTCACTCATCCTGCCTGTTGGGGAACAGTGAGATAAAATGAGAATCTTGAGAATTTTCTAGACCGTTGCTATTTCTGTGGAAAGATGCAGATGAAAATGATGTATCCTTACTTACTTACTTACTTTAGTGGCAACGGTCCGTTACCGATCCTCCGCCGAGCGAATTATGGTCCTCCAGTACTGTCGGTCCTGGGCTGCCGTTTTCCAATCTCTACGAACACCAGCTGAACATGCATCGTCTTCGACAGCGCACATCCATCGAGTGCGGGGTCTGCCTCGGAGTCTATGGCCTCTTCCTGGTTCTCTGCTGAAAATAGTTTTGGCTACTCTTTCGTCGGACATTCTGGCCATGTGCTATACCACTTTATCAGCATATTTGTATACTTAATACAGCTCGGGATTCATGCGTCTGCGCCACACTCCATCTTCCATTGTACCACCAAGTATGAATCGCAGAATTTTACGCTCAAAAACCCCAAGCACTCGTCGATCAGTTTCCTTTAGCGTCCATGATTCATGTCCGTAAAGGGCCACCGAGAGGATTAGTGATCTATAGAGCGCAAGTTTTGTGCGAATTTGCAAACTACGGGACTTCAGCTAGCTACATAATCCGTAGAAAGCCCGATTCGCGGCTGCAATTCGTCGTTTCACTTCGCGGCTTACTTCTTTGTCACATGTCACGAGTGTACCAAGGTATATAAATTCCTCTACTGCTTCATATCGTTCCCCATCTAACTCCAACTCGGCACCAACACCACTTAATCTCCCTCGTTCTCTGCCAGCAATCATGTACTTCGTTTTGGCGGTGTTAATGATAAGCCCAAATCTCGTCGCTTCCCTTTTAAAAGGCCTGAAGGCCTCTTCCACTGCTCTACGGTTGATTCCGATGATATCGACGTCATCCACAAAGCCAAGAAACATGTGAGATTTCGTGATGATAGTTTCATTCCTTTCCAAGTTTGCTCTTCGTATTGCACCTTCCAAGGCGATGTTAAATAGCAGGTTAGAGAATGCATCCCCTTGCTTCAGTCCATCCCATGTCACAAAAGCGGTTGAGGTCTCACCCGCTATTTTAACGCATGATTTGGGCCCATCAAACGTCACATGAATCAGCGTAGTTTCGCACTAGTTTCATCGGAAAACCATTATCTGCCACAGCTCATTCCGTTTGACTGAATCGTACGCCGTCCTAAAGTCCACAAACAGCTGATGTGTCTGCAAGTTGTACTCCCGGAACTTGTCTAGCAACTGACGCAGGGTAAACATCTGATCCATCGTGGAGCGACGCTCACGTAAATCAGTTTGGTACTCGCCGACGCACAGTGGGGCGACTCCATACAAATGCTGGCCAAGCAAAAAAATCTCTTTAAATCAAGGATAATATGTGGTTCTTAAGTAATTTTGGGGTGCTGAGCCCGAATTTCAGGTTTATTTTGCATTAGAACGTATATTTTTTGTGTTAGGGAGAATTTTCAACTATTTTTTAAGTATTTTTTAAGTATAATGACGCATAAGAAATGAGGGTCATTTGGAAAACTATTGCAGATGGGTTTTTATAGGATAAAACATTATATAAAACAATACAAAGCAAGTATGAGCTTTTATAAGCAACACAAAATCCATATAAGGTAATATTACTCGAAAATCAAAACTTTTCCCCTAATTAGTTTTCTTAATCTTCTTTATCTCCATATTCTTCTTTTTCTTCTTCTTCTTCTTCTCCTTCTGCAGAATCACTCGTTTCACATTTCATCCTCAATAGTAATATAGCGTTCTCAGAAAGATTTTTCTAATCACATTTTTCCGTTTCGAAGAAGCTATAAGCTTTATCTGGAGAAATAAGAAGACGAATAATTCTATCACGATTTATATTTTCACACTCATTTATGCATGTAAAATATTGTCTTGTATTTTTATGACTATTTTTAGCATAAGGCAATAACCTTATTTTTATGAGGGTCAATACCGGTGTAGTGGCTAGCATTCATGCCTCTCACACCGAGGACCGTGGTTCAATTCCCAACCCCGCGAAAGTCACGAATGACCCGAGTTGTTAAAGTGACTATATAATTAAACAAAAAAAAATTTATTTTTGTGCTTCTTCTATCATTCGTCCTATCAGCAATATAGTTGTCTAGATTCATTTATGACAGCGAATTCAAATTCTTTGCATTGCAGTGGACGTATTATATGAGGACTATACCCTGACATAAAGGTTTTTGGTAAACAAACAATAAGTTTCGAATTTTTCTGAAATAATGTGTTCAATAACTTGCTAAAGAAAATTTCTCAACCTTTTAATTAAATTCATATCTATACCCGTGATTTCAGAACTTATACCAGGATTGGCATAAGATCTTCAAGCTGTATTTCCGTCGTTACTATCGCTGTATCCCCCAGATTTTCTCCAACCTCTAAAATCTAGTCAATATGCAATATGGACCATACATTCGATGCAGCTTATCCAACCATGTAAAGGAGATATCCCATAATTAAGATATCCTACGTTTACTTTGAGTGTTTGCATTTTGTCTATATTGTTGAATTCTGATATAGTAGCCTTACAAGCGTAACATCTGTGCTCTGCGCTACTCTGCGCTAAATGAGACTATATCCATTTGAAAGCTCATATTTTACGCTAACTTTTACCGGTAGTGTCAATAGTGGCGAACCTTGGCTTTAAAACTTTTAAGCGTGTTTTACGCGAAAATATGGCACTTTTTTAATGAAAATTAAAATTGTGGCATACTATGATAAAATTACTGCATACTCAATTAATGGGCTTTATTCAGCACTATTTTTCGAAGAACTTTTCCTTAGACACCGTTGAAATCCGAGCTACCGTTAGACCTCTAGCATGTTTTAAAATATTGGGTTATTTTTCAAAAAAACACTAAAACATGCTGAGACAGCATATTTTAAAAATTCATAGAAAATTCAAATTTTGTCATATTGATCTAAAATTTTGGATTTGAACACTTCAATAGTATAGAATCACAGGAAAAATACAAGGGAGAGTCGAAATGAACTTTCATTTTTTGGCTGCTGGCCAGCGATTCCCCACTGTGCGACGTGGGACTCCGCTAACGATCTCAGTCTGCAGAACAGGATACGGGAGAACACCTTATAGGCAAAATTGAGCAATATAATTCTTCAACAGCTTTTACACTCGAGTCGATGCCTCTTTTTAAAAACTGGGCAAATGAGGCCATCCAACCACTCCTCTGGCATTAGTTCTTTCTCCCAGATCCTGACAATGATCCGTTGGATAGCTTCATACAGCCGCTCGCTTCCCGCTTTTAGAAGTTCGGCCGGGATACCGTCCTTCCCAGCAGTTACCGTTACCGTTTTTCAGCTTACTGATTGCCTTCTTAACCTCCTCCTCTGTTGGTGGCTCCACTGCTTGGCCATTCAACAGTGTCTGAAAGTACTCCTTCCACCTGGCTGCTACCGCCGTTTTGTCAGTAAGCAGGTTGCCAACACTATCATTGCACATCACAGGCATGGCCAAATTCCTGCATCTCGCCGTTTTGTAGAAACTCCTTGTGTTGTTGCTGGCGTATCGCTCTTCTGTGCCGGCGAGCTCGCGCTCCTCGTACTCGCGTTTTTTTAGACGATGGGTTCTTTTTTCCGCAGCTCTAGTCTCTCTGTTTTGACCCAGTGAGCATGCGTCTTCTGCCCTGGTTCTTTTCATTTGTCACTCTCTGGCATGCGGCATCAAATCAGCTGTTACGCTGTCTTACACGCGTCGTGCCTACCACCTCTCTTGCAGCTGTTTCGATGGCACCATGGATGTTCCACCACAGTTCGTTTATATCTTCTCCTTCTACCTGCTGTTCTGCGATTCGTTGATTAAGATTTCTGGCGTACTCCACTGCCACGCCATCTGCCGTCAGCTGCTGGATGTTGAAACGCAGCGTCCTCTCAGTGCGAGCCTTCGCCGTGTTCGACAGCCTTGCGGGAATCTTACGAGTGGTCAGAGTCGATATTTGGTCCCCGAAAAGACCGTACATCGATGACATCCGCAAAGTGTCGACCGTCAATCAAGACAAGATCGATCTGAGAGCTAGAGTCTCCATTTGGATGCCTCCAGGTGTGTTTCCGAATATTCAAACGTTGAAAGTAAGTGCTACAGATGGCGATTCCTCTGGCCGTGACAAAATTTATGATTAAATTTAGTTCTCTCCCGATCTGCGCATTTGCATCTCGGATGATGATTTTCACGTCATGTTTTGGACGCTCTACGGACACATATACGGTCATTTACGGGTCTCCACCGGATAACTCGTTGCTTTTACTTTCCCAACACTACGAAACCGACACCATATTCTGCTTTTCTGCCGCTACTGTAGTAGATGTGGTACTTGAAAGAAGTGCCTGCAGTAAGATCTATTGCGCGGAACTCCTTTTCTCCAGAATTTGACCATCGAACTTCCTGTATAGCAGCAATCTCCACTCCGAGTCGATGCAGCTCACAGCAACCAAGCCAGCTCGTGTCGGTTTTTGGAGAGTTCGAACTTTCCAGGAACCAAGTTTTCAATCTTCATCCATTACTCGTTTCCTTTTCCTTGCCGTGTCCTATACCGATTGATCAGTAGTTTATTTCCTTCTTCGTTGTTCGTGATAGGTGAGAGTTTCGGTATACTACCTTACCGGGGTCGCGATACCTACATCCCGCTTATGGGTCTGCCATCTTAGGTATAGCTTGCGGGATACTGCATTTAATAATGATCTGGTCCTTCCGAGACAGACGCTGTGTGAGCTGCCCCTTACCTGGGATACGGTCGCTCAAGTACGCACCTCCTAGCTTAGCTGCACCAGTATGTACCAGTATGTTTATGAAGCATTTCCAGGTAAGGCCATCAATGGTCATCATTTGACTTAGATCTGCGTGGAGGCGCTAGGTTAGAGCTTGGAAGAGCCAGAGCTATGTTTGACGCTCCTTCCAAGTAACTCTCCTCATTTCAAACTCAAAGATGATGTATTCTCTGTAATAAAAAAAGCAAAGCCTTGTACTTAAACATCTTTCTAAGACTTAATCCTTCTTCATCGACAGACTTCGCGGCCAGGTGTTAGAGTACATGACAATTGCAGGGCCGGTTGCTACAATCCTATTGACTCTAACAGCCTCTCACAGCCGAGATTCGAACATACGCCGACTGGCTTTTCAGGCAAGCATCAAACCTCGAGGCCAACTGGGAGCTCAGTCGAGGCGGCCTTACCGCACAGCATACGAATCATTATATCAATTAAACGACGAGTTTGGGCAGCAATTAATCTCTCGTTTTGGACCTGGAAATTGACCGCCAAGGTCGTGTGATGTGGTACCTTTAGGCTACGAATAAATAAACAAAATTTGAGAAACTAAAAGACACTAACAGATAGCTCAGTAGTGATATCACAAGTCGTAAATTTTGAAAAAGTGGTGTAAAATTAGGGTTCTGGGTTCTAGTTAACTTCGAGGTACGATGCTGATCTAACAATTGTGGAATCGGCCGACCACAGCTAGAAATTACTTGACACAATTGGAACTATTAACACTGCGTCTGGCCTGTAGGACTGCCTGTGGAAGAAGGGGCCGATGGATGATGCTAGCAAACCGAGGCGCCTGGTTTGTACGAATATGCTAGTGTAAGTGCGATCTCGATATTGTGCCGCACGGGTACCAATGTATATTGATATGGAAGGGGAGCTATTGAGTGGTGTTCAATTTTAACAAATAACTATGGTTAACTCACAATGGGAGGTGTCACTCGTATCCCACAACAACCAAGTCATCGTATTTTCGAATCTCGTCCGAGCGGTACTTCTTGCGTCAGTTGAATCCTTGCACTAGCCCCGTAAGTGTCCTGTTCTCTAATAACCGGCTGCGAATGTCTCCCCATCCCCATTGTGCTCGGTCCTGGGTTACGCGTCACCCATTCGTTGAGCGTTTCGATACTTGCAAGTCAACTTGAATCTAGTCGAGCCATCTAGCACGCTGGGTTCCACTATTCCTGGTGACGATGTAGTTCCTGAAGAGAACAGTTTTTGCTGCACAGTCACCCAGTATCCTTGCGACGTGACCGGCCGGCCGGCCGCCGTAATCGTCACCATAATGCTGTTTAGAGCACATGCAAATTTACTGGGGTGGTTCTAGGATGCTCGTCGTCATCAGCAGCTTAGAGTCGGGATTTTTCGTGCTGTTAAATAAAAAATGTCGCATTAGATCTGGACGAGCCATCTCGCACGTTGAGTTCCTCAGTTCTGGGTACCGTTAGGGTTGTTGTATAGAACCGTTTTCCTCACGACGTGTCCGGTTCACTGTAGCTTACCGACTGTTGCCCTTGATTAATGCACCTCCACTACTTTTCGTGTTCAGCTTGTACTCCGCCAAATGCCGTCCGCAAGGGTGCGTTTGTTTTCCATGAGTATTGTCAAATCCATAAAAACTATCGCTCTAAAAGGGTTTGTATCATTGTCAAGTTCGTACAACGGTTTATGACGGTAGATCGTAGCGTTTTGCGAAGGGCATAGTTGACTCGATGTCTTGCTTGAATACCCTGCTGGATCCCCTTATTCGTGTTGTTATCCACGGTCACATACACGTACTCATCTACAGCTTCTGGTTCGTCGCCGTACACGATTTCCGCCCGCGAAAGACACACGTTCGTTTCGTTTGAGCCTCTACTTTTCATGTATTCGGTCTTCGACGCGTTTATTTAAGCCCAATCCTCTTGGCTTGCTGGTTTTCTGTCTAACGCAAATGGCTTCTGCCGTGCAGAGATGGCATAAACCGCAGCGCAGACCAAAAGACACACATTCTTAAACAACACAACATACGCCATACGGTGTGTGTTCGCACAAGAATTCCCTTCAGTTTCTCCTTTGCTAAACACGCTCTTTCGTGTTTTACACACACGAAAAAAAGGCAGTCGCAAACGCAGTGTGATAAATTTGCTGCGTGCTTTACCACACCAAGAGCCGCACTCTGCGCGGATGGATTGTACACCCTTCGCTGGGTCAGTTGAAGCGGTGTGATTGAAAAAAACATGTTTACTGTTGCGCCACCTGATCCGTACTAACTTAACATAGACTATATTAGTTGTTTAGTGCAGCGTGTATTTTCTCTTTTAAAAGGGCAAATATTTTGTAAAAACAAAAAAAAATTGCGTTAATTCCGCACGGAGTGTGACAAACGGCAGCACCAAGTGCTGTTTGGATGATCACTCACTGGGCGATTTTCACCGAGTGCTGTCGTTCGCTCCCACTCCGGTTTCGCTCGTACGCTGTGTGCATATTAGCTGTAGAGGTGTGTTGCCGAATCGCTCTGTACGACAAGGCATAATATTGGAACATTGGGCGCATAGTGTGAGCGAATGACAGCCCTGCTGCCGTGGAAAAGTTTCTAGCTTTAATATCAAAGTCACCTGCGTAGTCAAGAAGTATGCTACCCTTACGGGAAATCAAACCTCCTGTTTCGATATCTGCTCGTTGGATCATCCTCTCAAGAGCGATTTTGAAAAGCATGCGGGATAAGCTGCTAGCTTGTCTCGATCCTTGCCGCGTATCGATCCTATGAACCTTAACAGTTTTTCTCAGCCGAGATTCGAACATACAACCTACTTTGATGGCATCTGGGAGGCAAAATTTTAACATTTGTCTTCTTTTATTGTAATTCGATTTTTTTGTCTCAACTCAATTGAATATGAATATGATGAATATATGGTACTACCACCTGCCTTAGCAGAACATCCGTTCATAGCAATGAGCCTATCATGTCAAAAAAAGTTGAACATATTCAACTATTGGACATGCTTCCCAACTCTTGTATGAAGGGCCAAAGGGGAATTAGTCGATAAGCAATATCACTTACACGTACCAGGGATTTAGAGAATCTCCTTCCAAGGGCTAAGTCACCTGAGTCAATCGTTGAATAAGCCGTCTTAATGCAGAATGACTCCAGCAGGTGGGGAGAAGAGCCCGCTCATTATTCACGATGTGTTGTTAATCGGGCCAAGATTAACCCTAGAAAGTTGACTGTTTCACTCTCCTTAGACCCACCGCTTCAAACAAGTGCTCTGATGGTCCCTCCCTCTTCCCGATTCTAGTATATTTATGAAATATGGAATATAAGGGTAAAAATAGAACAATCTCACCAGCAGTCCTTCGAATGTAATAGAGCTGCGTCCTTTTAGTTTCCATAAGTGCTTCTAATAATAAATTTATTTTTTCTTCTGGTATCCAATATCCATGTGCAGTATTAACACTCGTATTGGCCAAAGTTTTCACTATATAGCAGTAAATACTTCATAAGCTAAAACGAAAAAAAAAATTGAAATAACTTATATTATGCTTATCTATTAACAAGATCGTGTGGCTCCGCCGTCTGCCCAAAACCTCGATTATGAGATCAGACAGCCGGGAACCACACGGTATCGCACCTCCTAGCTTGGCTACTCAATAGAGCATTACCGGGTATGGCCACGTGGAGGCGCTAGGTAGGGGCTTGGGATAGCTAGAGCTATATTGGACGCTCCTCATTTGCCTTCCCCATTTCATACCCATTTTTTGTCTCAACTCAATTTCAACCAAAACAGATTTGAACTGAAAATAATTTCTCCTGAATAAACTTCTTAAGGCTAGGCTTTGTCTGATTTTTTCTGTTCTGCCATAAATTGTTCAGACTAACAAACAATCGAAATATGTTGAGATATATTGATTAAGGCTTCCTAAACTCAAGCTTACTCAAGCTCAAAAGTAATGCCATAAATAAGTTTGAAAAAAATCGAATAAATTGCTAAAAGCTTGCTAACGAGCAAAAGTAATAAGATTGTAACCGGAAAACCAAGCAATGTTAGCCAAGGACAATGTATCTATGCTGTACACATAAAGTGATAAGCTATAAAGCACTCCTCCTCCGAATAAGGTGAATTAGAATGGTTTTGCTGATGCGTTATGTTCAGCCAATCAGAATGTTATGTGTCTTAAGTGGCCAAAAATTGAAGTACGAGAAGTGGTTAAAGTACAAGTACATATATGTATCCGCACAAATGTCTAAAGCGGTCAGGCAGCCTTGAACTTGGAACACCTATCATTTACTGGGGTCGTCGACGTATGGCATGTGCGGCAGTGAAGCGCACAACTGATTCAAAACAAAATGAGAATTATAAGTACCCGATCGGTGAACTCGACTCGTCTAGGTGTCATAATGATGTTTTGACTGGTTTTAAGATTTAACGGTTTTTATATAAACTACTAATTATGTCATACATTTTATTTCCTCCGGTAGCTCCGTTCGGAAGATGTGGTACGAGCGTACATCGAGCGCATACGAGAGGTGAATCCCCTGATCAATGCCGTCGTGGAGGAGCGCTTTGCTGCCGCTATCGAAGATGCAAAAAAAGCTGATGACATGATTGCCAATATGCAGGCCATCTGGCTGATTAAAACATACCCACTGCTGGGTGTTCCGTTCACGGTGAAGGAAAGTTGTTCGCTTAAGGGTGAGTTAAGCAGATCAATCAATGGACAATTTTGGAAAATCTAACGATATTATATTCAGGTGCTCTGCTCACCGGAGGTTCACTGCCACGCCAAGGAATCAAGGCAAACGCCGACGGTGAGGCCGTGGCACTTTTAAGAGCCGCAGGATGTATCCCACTGTTGGTGTCCAACACGCCGGAATACTGTCTCAGCTGGGAGTGCTACAATCACATTACCGGACGATCACTCAATCCGTATGACAATCGACGGACAGCCGGTGGATCGTCTGGTGGCGAAGGAGCACTAATTGCTGCCGGAGCGTCATTGTTTGGCGTTGGAAGCGATGTAGCTGGATCGATTCGATTGCCGGCGTTGTTCAATGGAATTTTCGGTCACAAGCCGACGGCTGGTGAGTGAAAAAAAAAATACACGAGCAGTGTTGACTCGTTGCGGACAAGGTTATCAATTTGGTAAATATATTTAAATGAGATTCGTTATTGTACTGTATCAGCTGCCAAATAGCGCACGGTGCAATATTCGCGAAAAGTTTCTATTATCTGCTGGTTGCTTTTGTTCATTAGCGATTAGGTGAAAAATGTAATCTAACTTTAATCTATATGTCTATGAAGTACGATAAGATAGTAATAAGAATTTTAGGGCTGTTTTGCGTTGATTTATAAATAGAAACATTATTTAATGTAATCAACTGAGTTTATCATACAATAACTTCCAGTTGAAACCTTTTCGTAGCACAAAATCCAATTCAAACCGTTAGAGATTCTACGCTTAAGCCCATAAATTCATCCAGAATATCTTAACTGGTCATTTTTATCGAAGCAGCGTCTTATAATTAGAAGCGTTTTATTGAAATACTGATCGAGAACACAACAAATCGTTATTAATAAGAAAATAGAAAATTCTTTATTCAAAAAACTAATCGGCCTTATTCTTTCTCCCCAGGTGCCATATCAATCAAAGGACATTTCCCCTCGTCTTCCGATGAAAAGTTTAGCAACTTTTTAACCGTTGGCCCCATGTGTCGGTACGCAAAAGATTTGCCAACTCTGGTGCACATCATGGCTGGTTCGCGAGCCTACAAATTGCGGCTGGATGAAACGGTCTACACCAAGGACATCCGAATTCACTACATGGAGGACATCGGATTCAACCTTGGTTTCATACCGGTCGACGAAGAGATCAAAATTGCGATGTATCGAGCGGTTCAGTTCTTCAAGGACCATGGGCTGCAAACGGAGCGAGCCGAATTCGACCACATAAATGAGAGCATGGAAATGGCCATGTGTACGCTGCAGTCGCTTGAAGACGTTCCGAACATTTTCGATAATAGAGAAAACCCTAAGGAGAAGCATAATTTACTGGCAGAACTGGGAAGGGCAATGATTGGAAAATCGCAATTTACGCTAGCAGCGGTTGTGTTTTACATATTGCTCAATACAAAGCACTTGTTTAACCCCGAGGAACATCAGATTTATCTGCAGAAGGCAGAAGAACTTAAAAAACAGATCATTGTAAGTTAAATCCTCACTAGTTAGGTGGTTATAATCAATGTAATGAGTATTTGATTTTAGGACACATTGGGAACTGACGGAGTCCTGTTCCTACCAACGTTTCCCAAACCGGCCTTGCGGCATTATGAATCATTTTGTCACGTAACGGGTGTAACATACACGATGTTGTTCAACGCGTTAGGATTTCCAGGAACACATGTTCCACTGGGATTCAACCGACAGGGTTTACCAATCGGCATTCAGGTTGTTGCTGCACCCTATCAAGACCGTTTAGCCCTTTGCATCGCACGAGAACTTGAAGCTGCATTCGGTGGTTGGAAGGCTCCACACTAAGTTCACTTAATTGTTACATCTTCTGGAAGAGGGAATTCGTCGTACGTTTGAGTATCGACCAACCAGGGAACTATTATTTGTTTTGTAAAATTGTGATATAAACTGAACCAAAAGCATGATCACTCTGTCAGTCGGAACTAGTGGCTGGTGTCGACAGGCTGATTGATTAAACAATATGAGTAGCATTTATGTATAGATTGGATCCAATCAATAAAATGAATTTTTAAATCACTGTCGTATAAGATTTAGGGTAAATGAGGTATTTTGGCCCCTCCCATTTCACCGTAGTTGGCCAAACTAAAGTGTGCGTAACGCATGGGCCAAAATACATCGTTTAGCCTAGGTATTTTAATTTCGGAAGGTGTAATTAGGATATCTTGAGTTTTGTACTAAACTTTCCAGTATCTATGCAAAATGTCAATTTGCTTCATAATTGTTGCATGCCAAACCCTGAACAAGTCAAAATTAACCCTAAACAACTAGCAAACTGAACAGGGCTCTAAAGATGGCAACATACTTTCAATCATGTGAGGTTTGTGCTTTACAAATTATTTTTATTTTAAAAAAATAGATCCATATTTTATCTATATTCATAAATCACTTGCCAAAGTAATGTTGGCTGCACACGATTTCCAGAAGTTTAGGCCAATGTCTTTCACATCAAATATATTGTAGTAAGTAGAACTCAGTGTTGCTCCAATGCCGAACATGATGACAGAAAGAGAAAGAATACAATCGCTGCGCAGAAAATGAAGGAAGCGCTTAATTCGCTGATAGCAAAATGTAAAACTTTTTCTCAATTGGCTTCTAGGTGGAAGGCTTCTTACAGCTATCAGTGGTGTCTGGCCAATCGATCCATACGCACCGTGCATAAGTGGCGAATTTGTATCACTGACGATATCTCGATTGTGAACCCGTTCCATTTCGCGATAACAGGTAGCCTCCAAAGCGGTCATCTTTTGGTACAACAGAGGTGGCAGAATGAATATCAGCGGACCGGTGAGTGTTCCACCAATGATGCCCATTACTACATCAAACCGAGGAAGAAGTTCCGCAATCAGTACGGCCAACCAAACAAGACTCGAACGAATAATACAGCGTTTGAATGTAAAATCTGCAAACAAAAATGTGAATGAGAATTATTTCAAAAAATATTTTTAAAGTTTTACCTCTAGATGCACCCAGAACATCTTCAATGTGCTGAAACAGTGCCGAATTGCCTACTGCACTAGACAAGCACAATTGCAATGTCACCAACATAATGGTCAAGTAGAGGGACCAACTTTTTGGTAAAATTTGTAGAACGTTGTTTGTAGTATTCATTCCGTATCGGTAGGCAGCCAACAGAGTTGTCACGGCAGACAGAAAACAGCTAGCCATAAGACCTAGAAAAACAGCTTTACCAATCAATCGTTTTTGGTCCATATCAACCTGGATCGTTAATAACATGGGATGAATGTCAAACTGAAAGGCAATTATTCCGTATGCTTTCAGAAGCTTAATCCATGAAGGCGGGCCGAGTTCAATGCCGCTAAAAGGTACAAATTCGTTATAATGAGTACCATTGGAATTGACGATAACAGTATCTTGGGCAATTGAGAACCACGTTAACGCAGCCACGCTGCTGCATACTATTACCGACACACTGGCTAAGGCTTTCATATTTTTAGGGCTTCCTAGCCACATGATTGGGCAGAGAAACAATCCTATCAGCACTAGCCAGTAGCAGAAGGAAAACTCGAATCCACCACCCGACACTTTGGATCCTAGCAACTGAAGATTCTGGGAAGCTACCAGTAAATTCGGAATGCCGCCACCAAACACGGTCATATCCAGGAGCACAGTCACGAACACGCTCATCCGTTTTCCATGAGTGAATTCCGCTATCGCTGCATATGGATATCGATTCTTTGCCACTATCGAAGGATCCAGCCTTTCGGCTATAGTCCAGCATCGTCCTAGAATGGTGGCCGTATAAATCTGCAGAGTTATAACGAATAGAACTAACGGCACTCCATATAATCCACACGAAATGATAGATTTCGGCAAAGCCACTATCGGAAACACTCCGAATAAATCGATAACACAAAGACTGGCGAAGAAAAGGGACAGCTTTTTTGGTCCACGTTCGCCCTCTGATGTTAAAGGAGTTGCCAGAATGTCGCGAGCATGTTGCTGCTCTAGAAAAAAATCCGAATCACTAAATTCAATTTTTGTCTTATAACTAGCACGGGTCGCCATCCTCCGAAAAATGAAATAGGCAAAAGTGATTGAATCGAACCACTCCTACGATGAACTATACATCAAAAGAGTCTACCAGCAGTCCAGCGCACTGTCCGCACTAGACTGAAACGCCGGGCTGAAATCGTTATGCTCGAACATAACATCTTTTTTTTAACAATTTTCAACTGCAAATAAGAAAACGAATTGAGCCCTGTTGGAAGCTAGTCGGAATCCCTATAAGTATTTTGAGTAGCAACAAACCGGCCGTAAGGGTCTGAGCGGTTTGCTTGAGTGCAACTTTCGCATTGCTTACATTTCGTTCTTTGGGAACGGAATAGTGGTAACGACATGTCGACTCATATTGAATTACAATCATTACACTGGAATGGTACGGCGCTGCATACTGATACATATTGTCACTTTTGATCGAACTGTTTCGGGGAGATCGATTCTTTTTAAAATTAGGATATTACGTAGTTTCTTACGCTATTCCATCTTAAATACATACAACACTTTTGAAACATCAAATTTTAATAGTCACAGGATACACCGATACAGGCAGCAATACTGATACCGGAAAAAAGTAGCAATGCTTAGACATTATATTCCCAAGCTCACCTTTCCAGTCCATCCTGGCAGTACCAAAAGAAATCAGTCATTTCGTGACATAATTATTATTACCTATTTTTTTACTTCATCCGACCATGTGTTTTAATGAAACTATAATCGGATTGGAGAAACAGCATAAAACCCAGCATCTTTGGAAATCTATCTAGAGTAGGGTGGGGCATAAGTGCGATGTTTGAAGTTGTGATCAATTTTCGTGAGATAAAAAGAAGGACAACAACATAATATATTTTATAGTGATGCAGTAACTCAATGTCTTCACATTCAACTATAAATCATCTGCGGTAATAGTGTTTTGCAAAATAAATTCCTCTTTTTTCTGATCAAGTGCCGATTCGCACTTTTACCCCACTAGCGGGGCAAAAGTGCGAAGCTCGATTCCACGAAATTAGCACAACAATAGCTAACAAAACCATATTATCTTCAATCTGCGTTGTTTCGGTAAGGAATATTCTCAATTTGCACCTTTTCTATTTTGTGCTGGTGTATTGCAGCCTCCGTTAGATCGAAACTTTTCCAAATGTTTGTTTTTTGTTTCATCAGCGGAAAAACATTGTTTTCCTTCGGCCAGCATCTGTAGAGCACACAGTTTTCAGCAGATCTTCCATTTCTAGTATCTGTAATATAGTGCCTAAAGCTGTATATAATTATAGGGTATAGGCTATAGGGGAGAGACGTTTACAGTGAGACATTTTTTTCCAAAAATTTTAATTTTTTTTTGATGATAGCTACCAACGCGCTCTTCAATCTATTTGATAGATATATCTTTCTAGTTACCTGAAAAAAAGTTTCAGTCGTTACGCTTATAAGCTTAATTAGTTACAACCACACACGTGTAGGTGTATTTTTGTCTCACTGTTAAGCAATAGGTGGGAAGAGTGAGACGAGTATTGCACACTGAGACACCAATTTGAAATCAATTTAAACCATATTTTTGGGTAATAAAGAACATGTTTATTGTGTCGTGTTGTTTATTGTGTCTATAGAGCATACATTATTATGGGTATGATAGAAAATTCCGATTATTTTCACACATACGTTTATGCTCATATAATGGACAAATCCTGGACATCTGACTTTTAACTTACACTTCAGAATTCATTTACAGTTAATTCCTATGGATTGATTTGCAATTGAACACAAAAAAAAAATTCAAAAAAATTTGCATGGCAAAAGTCTCAGTGTCACCCACGACTCTGTGTCTCACCGTTGCCAATAGGAATGTTTTATGAAAAATAGTGAACTAGCGGAGTCTTATTAGTATGTGATGCCATGCAGTAATTTTAATTTGAATTTAAGATGTTTTTTGTTGTTGAAAATCACTTGAAAATGATTGCAACAAAAATTACTTTGACCCCCCCAAAACTAATTTTTGTTGAAAAATATATTAAAAAATCAACAAATTTTTCTCATACTACATTATGCAATGTAGGTTCACAAACTTAACTTTGCATGAAAATATCATGGACCTTGAATGTTACGTATGACGTAGCTATTCCCGTTGACTCACTGTTTCTGTTGTCTCACTGTTGACTACTCTCCCCTACATTTTTGCCACGTCCATGAATCACACTTTTACCCCGCTAGGCGCTTAACGGGGTTAGATTAAATTACGGAAAAGCGAAATGTATTTTGTAAATTCTTTTCACCGTATTTTCAAAACAGATATGTGGAGTGATGTAAAACGCTGCTATAAATTTGCAAAAAGTAATATCCTCCTGTTGATATCGTATTTGCCGTATAACGAAAAATTACATCAAAACCGCCCCAAAATAACATTTGCACATACCTCAGCAACTATGCTTCGTAAGTAACCAAAGTTTACGCTAGATTCAAGCTGTCATGGGTGACTACTTTGACAGCTTGAATCTAACGTAAACTTTGGTCACTTACGAAGCATAGTTGCTGAGTTATGTGCAAATATTATTTTAGGGCGGTTTTGATGTAATTTTTCGGTATACGGCAAATACGATATCAACAGGAGGATATTACTTTTTGAAAATTTGTAGCAGCGTTTTACATCACTCACATATTTGTTTTGAAAGTACGGTGAAAAGAATTTACAAAATATATTTCGCTTTTCCGTAAATTAGGGCCCAATTCTCACAATCACTTCACCTCACCTTACTTCTTTCACTTTCCTGTCACCTCACCTTACAGGCCCCATTTGATTTGTACAGTCACCCAGGTGACTGTGAGGATCGCAAATTGTCACCTCACCTAAAAAATTTAGATGAGGTGACTGTGAGGATAGGGCCCTTAATCTAACCCCGTTAAGCGCCTAGCGGGGTAAGAGTGCGATTCACGGTCGGGACAAAAGTGCGATTCATGGACGAAGCAAAAATGTATAGCTAATTATATAGTGTAGTCGTGGTTGGGCCACGTTTTGGAATTCGCCCATAACTTTCGTTTTAAAAGGAATTTTGGAAATCTAAGTACATCGTTGCAAAGGTCTAAGAATAAGGTATATTTCCGGAAAGTTTTGAACTGAGTGCTTGAAAAATAAAAAAGTTATGGACATTTACGTGAAGACAAAAACTGTCATAGTCGGGCCATGTTGTGCAGGTTGGGCCACCGCAGAAAATCCAAGACATACGTATTGAAATTCTAGATAGAAACATGAAAAGATTGAATCCCGTGAACAACGGCTCATATAGGTACAAATACCCTATTATTAATTGCATTTTTCGAAATTTTGGCGATCTTCTAAAATCAATATTGCTACAATCGCCTTTTCAGAAGTGTACAACTACAATGAAAAAACAACAAAAATCTTGGGTTTCATCGTATTAATTTTGCTCTATTTCATCACATTTTACGTGACTGACATTCCCTAGCAATTATTGCGCTTCTACGCTTAAAATTATGGTGGCCCAACCATGACTACTCAAGTGGCCCGACCTTTACAAATAGCGCTTTTCTAGTATTTCACCATAGCTTTTCCAAACACCTTACTGGAGGGGATTTTTCTATAGTCTTCGTGTGCAGCACAACAAACTTAATACATTTTCAAAACTTATCTCGATAATTGCATTTCATGAATCATTTCTTGCAGAAAAGTTCATTGCGGCTGGAAAACTTTTTTTGTAAGATTTAGTCACTGAATTCAGTACGGGTGTTTTGAATACACGATTGAACCTCACAATATTGTGAAAAGTTAGCTATCACAGTAAGAGGGCTATCATAGATATCATAAGTTACTAAAACTGTAAAATCGTGATGGCCCGATCATAACAGTGGCCCGACGATAACGACAATACCCTACAGCTTTAGGCACTATATTACAGATACTAGAAATGGAAGATCTGCAGAAAACTGTGTGCTCTACAGATGTTGGCCGAAGGAAAACAATGTTTTTCCGCTGATGAAACAAAAAACAAACGTTTGGAAAAGTTTCAATCTAACGGAAGCTGCAATACACCAGCATAAAAAAGAAAAGGTGCAAATTGAGAATATTCCTTACCAAAACAACGCAGATTGAAGATAATATTATCTTCCATACCATATGGTTTTGTTAGCTACTGTTGTGCTAATTTCATGAATTCCAGCTTCGCACTTTTGCCACGCGGTATTCGCACTTTTGCCCCGCTAGTGGGGTAAAAGTGCGAATCGGCACTTGATCAGAAGAAAGAAGAATTTATTTTTGCAAAACACTATTACCGCAGATGATTTATAGTTGAATGTGAAGACATTGAGTTACTGCATCACTATAAAATATATTATGTTGTTGTCCTTCTTTTTATCTCACGAAAATTGATGACAACTTCAAACATCGCACTGTTGCCCCACCCTACTCTACTCTATCTATACCTATAAAAATGAATTTCTGTCCGTCTGTCCGAATGTTCCTTATAGACTCGTAAACTACTGAACCGATCGGCGTGAAATGCAGGGATGCATGCAGGTATTTTTGAGGCCAGGGAAGGTTCTTATGATAGTTAGGGTTCCCTCCCTCCTTGCAAATGAAACACAAATTTCTGGCAAGAACATGTGGGTGTTTTTGGAGGCAAGAATTTTTTCTATGATGCATTAGGACCCCACCCCTTTTTAGGAGGGAAATTATGACCCCTCTCCTCTTTACGAGGGAGGGATCCCATACAAATGAAATACAAGTTTCCTTTTATCTAGAGAGCTAATCAAGCGAATGGAACTAAATTTGGCATATGGGGGTTTTTGGAGGCAAGAACTTTTTTTATGAATTATGACCTGTCCCACCTTTAAGAGAAGGGAGGGCTCCTATACAAACGAAATACAAGCATCGTCTTATCTCGAGAACTAAACATGGCAAATAGAACCAAATTTGGCATGTAGGGGTTTTTGGAGGTAAGAATTTTTTCTATGATGAATTAGGACCCCTCCTCTTTTTAGGAGGCAATTATGGCCCCTCTCCTCTTTACGAGGGAGAGCTCCCACACAAATGAAATACAAGTTTCCTTTTATCTCGAGAACTAATCAAGCCAATGAAACCTAATTTTGGTATAGGTGTTTTTGGAGGCAAGAATTTTATTTTTGATGAATTAGGACTCCTCCCCTGTTTAGAAGGGGGGTCCCATACAAATGAAATACAAATTTCATCATAACTCCAGAACTAATCGAGCAAATGGTACCAAATTTGGCGTGTGGGGGGTTTTGGAAGCAGTTTATTTTAGGATGGTTTGAGAGTGGAGGGGCAGTAGTTTTCTTTTTATCTGAACCAGCAAAATAGTAATTTGTCTATATGGGTTTTCGAGGACGGAAACTGTTGCTATGCTAACAGTCTAGCTTCTAACATAACCCACTATTGTTTTTTGTAGAAACATATTTTTTTTGCGGGTGAGATTTACCTATGCTAGATTGTTTTACTTTCAGACAGCGACTAGCCTGGGTACTGAGAGCAAGAGGGTAAAACGGTAAAATCGCTTTCGTCGAAGTTATCAAGGAGAAGTTCACTAATATCGAAGTCGAACTAATATCCACGGCGGGGTTAGTAGAGATAACAAAAATTATGTTTATGATTTCATATCTTGATCTACAAGACAGTATCCAAAATAAGTCCCTCATTCAACTAGATGACAAACTAGATGTTGAATGTTCTCATATTTTCTTCATTGTTACTTTTCCATTTCCAGCAATCTGCAGGTTTTTATTACGAAATACAGTCTTTTGTAGGCTCTGAGTTATGTTTTGTGTTACGCCTGCCCTGCCCTCAGTTGTACTCACGGCGTTGTTATTTCTGCACTCGATAAATATTATCATCGTTATTCTTAATACTACATCGCAGAAATCAAGAAATTATAGAATATAATTGTATGTTCCTCTGCTTTGGAGGCAGAAATACTTTGAATGCTACGGTTAAAGGGCTTTGCAGACGGATCGACAAGCGTAAATAGGCAATTCGTGTTCGTTTTGTAGATTGGCATGAATAGAGAAATATTGAAGACCACAGTTAGCACGCCCTTAACAGCCGACAATAGCAACTGTTAGTTTGTTTGTCCTTACATCACTACCACATTGACATCATTGAATGACATCGAACATCAACATCTCATGCATACATTCTTTCAGATGGTTGCGATCACTAACGCTTTTAAGCAACCTTGAGATACGAAATGACGTTAGTAGTATCATCCTTTGCTGTGTATATACGAGCCATCTACTATGCCGTGTCTATCGGTTGTCGCTCCGTATGCAGAGTGCCAAAAAGCATTCATAATCTTATAATTATATGCTACCCTAAAGTAAATCACCACAATAGAATCATTTTTTCACTAGCCCAGCGTATGAGTGCGACCGAAGGTCACTCTCCCTTTAACGTAATCACCATTTTTACTGTTTCTTATAAGAGCTCCGTAAATATATACCTATGAAATTGTAAACATTTATTCAAATTTACGGTGTTTCGATTCTGTAAAATGCAATGAAAAAATCTCATTCTAGTCAGTGTAAAAAAACTTTCATTGTATATACTTACTTTAAAGTTACGACGTCCGTTCCACTACCTGAAGCAGCTTTCCGAAGTTGCGGTAAATGAATGAAGTTTGGATTGATGAGCTGAAACTGCTGTTCTTCACCACAGATTGAGATCAATGTTGGGAAGATCGGTAGCTCGCTATTAATGTCGTACACCAGTCCAGTCCCATGCGGCGAGAGATCATTCTCTGGTGGAGAGATAACGCCTGATTCTGGTTCCAAAAATTTACAAATGTCATTAAAGTTGCTAGTAAAACAATAGACAAAGCCTTACCGCTTTCTCTAATCACATTGACAGCCTCGGTCCTTAAGGTAAAATCGTTCTTAATAGTAAAATCACAATCGAATTCCGGTTGTACATAGCCAAACTGGAACAGTTCACTATCGTCTGCTGCGAGACCTAATGGTGGCGGATCCAGCATGTCATTGTGCTCCGTTGCTGGCGGTCGCAGTGGTTCAGAAGCGTGCTCGCCGTCTTCATGTTTTGCATGCTGTATTGTTGTATTCACATTATTAGTCTCTGCGTTCTCGTCTTCAGCGACCGCATTAGAAAGTTGTGGGAACATGTCATCCATTTCCTCCATTTTGAGCGGTTGAAGTAAGTCATCTTTTGACACCAAATTGAGATCGATATTGGAATTTTCACCAACGAACGGGAGGCTTTCTTCTTTGATCGCCAATTGTAGAACCTCCTTTAATTGTTTTTTCTTAGTCTGGCAAGCTTTTGATTGTTTCTCCCGAACGTCTATCTTTTTATGTGCCGGTTTCTCTTTTTTCTTCGTCATAAACTTTGGTACGCTATCCAATTTTTCACCAGTTCTATGATCCACTTTATGTCGCCGACGTATATGTTTCAACCAATTGGGGAAATTTGTAAAATCTCGAGAGCAGTACTTGCACTTGAAGGGACGTAAACCCGAGTGGATATTGCTATGTTGACGAAGCTTGGAGCTACTTAAAAACCCCTTGTTACATTCATTACACACAAATGGACGATCGGCATTGTGGACTGCCGAATGCACCTAGAAAGCAAATAATAATTAAACCGATCCGATTTGTTAGGATATCATATTTTTCAACTAGCCTTCAAGCAACGTTCCGTTTTGTAACATTTCCCGCAAAGTCCACATTTAAATGGTCTTTCTTCGGAGTGAAAAAACTGATGCCTCTGCAAATGAGATCTTTCGAAGAAAGCTTTACCGCACTCGCCGCAGGGGAAAGGACGCTCGTCGTTTGGAAGATGCTTTTTTCGGTGATGAATAAAATTGATCTTCTGTACAAATGATTTATCACAATCCTCACAGGTAAATTTAGGACCATCCGAATGAATCTTTCGATGTGAGTACAGACTGCCGGCCGACAAAAATTTACCGCAATCTGGACACTCAATCATCTGCTTTGGAATCGGATGTATCTTCTTTGCGTGAATTTTTACCTCTGCTTGGCTTTCGAAAACGGCATCACATCGATCACAACTTGCTTTGATGGGTTGTGTAGGAGCAGTAACTACTTCTGGTTCCTGTGGCAGTGCAGACGGATTTCCATGGACACTTTCATGTCGATTTAAATCCGACTTCTGGTGGAATACTTTTGAGCATGTTCCACAGGTGTAACGCTGATTGGCACTATTCGAGTGCCGATAGATATGCAACCTATATGCTTTGTATTGAGAAATTCGCTTATCACAGGTAGCACACGCATAAACCGGTTCTTGGTTGTAACTTTTCCGGTAGTGGAACTCATATTCGACTTTAGACTCAAACCGCTCACAACACTTATGGCATGTTATTGTCAATTTAGTGCGTTTCTTTGTACCTTTTCCGATTATTTCGTTTAGTTCGGAATCCAAAAATTCCTTTTTTAGTGGAATTCCGTTTTGATCAAAATATTTCGTCGGGGAAGGATTCTGCGGCTCCATTACCAATATTAATTCTCCATCTAAAAAGAAAAACAAATGCACACGATTGATCTTACCGTTGATCTACAAACCGAAACCTAACTAACCAGTTTTGTGTTTATGTTTGCTACCAGTGCCGCTGTTGCTGCCATCGCCTCTTCTTCCAATGTTTTCATTTCTGTATTCGTTACATTTTTTTTGCGTTCTTGCCAGCGAATTTTTTTCCTCAGTCGTTTCATTTACCATGTTATCCACCGCCGGAAGTGAATTTACATTCGGAACCAGTAAAATACTGGAATCCATCGAGAATACTAACAAAGTTTTGTGTCTATAACAATCAACACGCGCACTACACAAAAAAACACCAAATTAAAACAATGTTTGGGACTCCAACACAATGTGTACTATGCCGCGATTTGAAATAATAGCGACAAAGCTCTACGTAGAGCAGCTTCGATGATACAGCCAAAAGATTTCAGATCGTATACGGGGTAAAAAATTCCAGACAAAAATTAAACAAAACAAAGAACAGCCGACACAGCCGACGACGAAGCCATTTTTGTTTTTCTCACCGACATGACAGATGACGCGCTTTGCCAAAAGGCTTTATGGGCTTTTGACCATCAAGGAACTAAAGAAACTGAAATGAAACGATATATGAAAAAACGGAACGAATTTGTGCTCCTCACACTGAAAAAAATCAGTATTGACTTTCTGTGTGAAAAATAAAATTAATCTGTAAGAAAGTTCATTAATGCGAAAAAGCAAGTTGCTTGATTTTCACATAAACGGACTGGTGCGGGTGCGGCTACCTTAAAACAATAAAGCATTGCACGCAGATGTCAGTGCGTTTTTTTCATCCCAGGTTTGACAGTGTTGTGGGGTTTGTTTAGATTACTTATTCGCAAAACTCAGATGCAAAAAACTGCAAAAATAACATAAATATATGTTGTGCAGAACTACTATCATTTTACTGCTTCGGAAAAGTTGGGCATTTCCGGTTTCCGCAAACAAGTGGTTCGAAATACAATCAATAAACCCACTAGCTATAAATTTAAGTTACAAAGGGAATCAAAACAAAAACCACACAAAAACTTCAAACCAGGGGTGACAATGCGCTTCTCGTTTCGAGTGATTTTCGTTCGAGATGCCCATTTGTTTAACGTGGTCGAAACGAACCAAAATCACTCGAAACGAGATGCGCAATGTCACCCCAGAATTGAGGTTAGGCACCGTGCAAAGGTTTGTGTGAAAAGTTCGATGTTACATCTGACCACAGACAAACAGACATAACACTCGTTTTGCATTCTTCATACCGATTAAACCGTCATTTTAAATTTGAGCTTTGTTGGGAATGTCTCCGTTTTGGTCAAAGTGGCGCTTTTGGACCAGAGATGCCAGAAGTGAAGACATGTCTTCATTTTGAAGACATTTTGGTTACAAAAAAGTGAAATGTCTTCACTTGAAGACATGTGAAGACATGTCTTCACCATGCAATTTAAATGGGCGGAAAGCCGAAAGCAGACAAATGAAGACATTTTTCCTTGATTCGTGAAGACTTTTCAAAAAATCACCTGGCATCTCTGTTTTGGACGAAAAAAAGGAATTCCCCATAAAAAATACTTGCAACTTCGAGGGATATTCCTGTTGCTATTTGATATTTGGGAATGTCTATCATAGATGGTGCTGGTGTTCAGGCTAAATGTGAGGTACGATAATTTTTGTTGATTTTTCTTCCAAGAGTTATGTCTGTTTATCTGTGATCTGACGTTACTTTCAAGTAATTTTGACGTGATAATTTTCTTTAGTGTATAAATTTCATATATATGCGAATCATTGAAATGATGGAAAATGAGAATATCAGCTGACTAGAGATAAACAAAACTAGGACGATAACCTGCAACAGTGATAACAACAATACGGCAAAATAATCATCAGCAATTTATTATCTGTAGCTGTAATCATTATTGCTCCATAACAAGCAATAGCAATAGTAGGTAACAGGTAGGTATTTAATCCGAGAACAATTTATCGTTTTGACACACAAAGTAACCATTTTTAACTCCCATTCAGTCGAGAGTCGACAATGAATCATCGAAGATTAACAATTCTGTATGGCAGCCAGTCCGGGACGGCTCAAGATTTGGCCGAACAAATCTGGCGAGACAGCAAGTTGTACCATCTGCAAGGTATGGTTTTGGCAATGGATGACTATAATGTATCGAATCTTATCGAAGAGCGTTTTGTTGTACTGGTTTGCTCTACTTACGGTCAAGGCGAAGAACCCGATAATATGAAAAAATTTTGGAAGTTCCTCTTGCGTAAAAGCCTCCCAATTGGTTCACTACGAGGGCTGCATTTTGGTGTGCTTGGGCTCGGTGACTCACGCTATCCAAAGTTCAATTACGTGGCCAAGCGCTTGCATAAGAGACTAGTGCAGCTCGGAGGAAATGCACTACTCTCGGTGGGCCTGTGTGATGATCAACACGACCTGGGATATGGAGCGGTTTTTATGCCATGGATAAAAAATTTTTGGAGCAAACTAATAGATCTGTGTCCAATACCAGATGGCTTCAGTAAGCTCGCCGTAAGTCCCCGTGAATATCGTTGGGAAGTGGAGAAAACTTCAGAACAACCAAAGGAAATATCTGTGGACATGTACGACGAAATCATGTTTGACAATCAGTTTATTACGGAGGTAGAAGCGAATACACGGACAACGGCGGAGGATCATTTTCAGGACGTAAGACTTATAACTTTCCCCAAAAAACATGTTACGTGGAAAGCTGGAGATGTAGTTTATGTTAGACCTGAAAATTCACCAGAAGCCGTTACTAGACTCTTTGAATTATTCCTGGAACATGGATTGAATTGGTATAAGGAGACTGTGATAAAGATACAAGAAATTGACTCAGGTGAGTATTTTAATATTTGTATTTTTTTTTTAATCATTCATTTATTAAACATCATCATCCTGATGCCAACCATTTTCATCAGACAAAAACCTCCTTTTGCCAGCTGTATTCATATATGGCCTATAAACCCATTCAGTGTCCGCCGCATCCAGCTCGTCCATAGTCCCCAATTTAATTTGGTACAACTTCAATTGAAATCTTGGTCCAACCTCAGTTAACACCAACTCTTTTTCAACGGTTTTAAAAGTGTGATGACGGAAGCTAATGTAATCATCATGATTTGCGAAGGTCATTACTCGTTTCGAGTCTTCCTTTGGCACCGGAAACAAATACTTCAATATAGACATAGTCCTCTCTGCCAATTTTGTTTTAAAATTATGAAAAATTAGATGTGGCTTTTGTTCACTCATAGGTCCGATATCAGGAATATCATGCCTCATAACAACATCTGAAATGTTAAATGACGCTGTGGGTCCGTATGGCAAGTGACATATGATGAGATTATCCGGTACTCCTCGATGCTCGTGAACCACTATGAAATCTGTTACATTATTCGCTCGGCATGCATGCACTAATTGCTTCATTTCGAAATTGCCTCGATTCATCCTTTGTGCATTAGGGAATATCAATCGCAATTCTTTCACGAATTGTTTTAATTTAGCCGATGGGTCACGAGATGTAGTAATCATGATTTTCGGATCTTCACATCCAGCATACCGATACTCGTCATCTTGAGAATTTGCCGTGTTCGCTCCACCGCTAATTCCGCCGATTTCTGCTGCTCGTGTTGGTCCTTCGTCGTTCCACTTTAGCTTGTCTTGCAACGTTAAAGCATCCTTTTTCAAATCGCCGTGAATTGGTGTATGATCCTCGAGAGCCTTTTTTATTTTTTCCTTTTTATCCTGCAAAGTCTTATGCCTGCTTTCGACGGCTTTTCGATAAAGATATTCTCGCCGAAGGCGCGCTTGCCGACGAAGCATTTTGGTTATAAATTTAACAGCAAAATATATTTATGCACTAACTAAGAAAAACACGCGTTGTCTTTTGATTACTGATCTGGTCTGACGTCTGTTATGTTATGGGATGGGGGGGGCCGCCCTTGAAAGTTTCAAGTTGAAACATTTGTCGGATATGCCTTTGTCGGATTATTAGGTACAAGCAAGGTTGCCATATGGACAGATTATTCTGTGCTTTACGATTTTAGTGATCAACCATTAAATAGTTTAAATTAAATAAATGAAGTTTTCTTGTGTAACTTTTTAAAATGTTTAACGTAATAATGGGTTGTATTGCTGTTGCGGTTGAAACCCGTAATAATCGTCATGCGACATTCGGTTTTATGCTTGTTCTGTGTGTCACAACTACTGTTTTACCTAACTCACTGCGAATATACGTGTTATTGAAATAAAACGTAACCATACGTTTTATTCGTTTATAACGCATATGCAGCTAATATCGATAACAAACGATTTTTTATAAGTTATGCTTTTGTTATTGCATTTAACTTGTAAAAAGTTACATAAATAACAATTCAGTTTCACAATTCAATTATTGCGTACTACCGGCACTTGAAATATAACGTTTAAGTACGTTATTTTTAATGATCAGAATTAACGATATGTTCAATACAAGGGCAATATTTTTCGAAACCTTTCGAACCAACACGACCCCGCGAACACAACGCATATTCACAGTCAGTCAGGTAACACAGTACCCAAGTAACCACAAGCATTAACGCATAACCCTATATTGGCTGTAGCTCGGCATCGCTAATACCAGACAGCGGTATATCAGCAATTCGCATGGTTAAAACTTTTGTATAAACATTGCTAATGCGTTTAAGCATTATCGTAAATTAGCATTATTAAAAACACTGTTTGCGTATATAATGTTACAATATGTTGCTTACAAGCTTTACGACAAATCTTTAAAACGTACCGTAAATGTTAATAAAATGCTTATACCTGACTTCGTTTTTGCTTATTTACGGCCACTACTCATGCTCTGTTTCACCTAACTGCTGCTGTCTTTTTTCAACCAATTGAATTCTAAAATCAACTACGAACGACGATTTAAGTACGACTAATTACAACCCACTCATCTATAACAGCTGTGGTTAAGATATCAAAGGCGCCAGCAAATGAACCATGCAGGGATACACGCACCCATCAGGTTCAAGTCTCATTAAAGGTAACATTTGAAATGCAAAAAAAATTCATTCGTCGTAAATAATGAAGTATCCGCATAGCTTGAGAAGCTGCTAGAAACCAGCGTTTTCAATGTGAAATATACTTATTTTTGTCTTTTGACACGCCGGCCGAATTGATGTTTTTATATTTTTTTCGCAAACAAGCTAAAAATAATTATATGTCGATAATACAGGCGAAGCGATGTTTAATTCATGCCGTAATGGTGCTTTAGCAATTGCTATTATAATGCAGCTTTAATTTGACAATAGTGGGGCCCTTTTCCACTTTATTACTGCATTTATTATACATGTAAGAAAATAATACATTATATGATATGCTTTGTAGCGCACTATAAAGCATTACAATTAAATTGATATAAAGCTTCGTGGTTACTTGGGTAGGTCGCACGTGGTGCGCTGTGATCGCACATTGATGTGCTACCATACAGGTAAAAATAGCAGAATCCAATAAAATCCGGTAAGTTTTCGAGGCAAAATATCATGGCAGCTGTTTTGTTCGATAGCTACGCACTTTGACAGTCCGATTGGTGTACCAAATACACTGTCTTATTCTTCGCACGCTGTAACGGTAATTTCACATTTATTTAATAGATTAATCTCAAGTTTTTAGTCTTGACCTTGAAATGCGGTCATACATATATATTATTATTTTTTGAAACGATGGTTCTACAATTGAGGAAGGGACGGTAGGGGAAAGAAATGAAAATTTTTTTGGTGAAGGAGGGGAAGACCGGAAAGGAAGGGGGGGGGAATATTGGTAGCTACGCTTGACGAGTAGTCATTTTGACTCCTACCTTTTGTCCAATGCTGGAAGGTGAATGAGTCGAACCAAGCTATAATCTGAGATTATAACCGGATTCGAACCCACAACATCCGCCAGGGCATGTGGTTCGCTGGTACTTGTACCTTTGAACCATAGAGGCGCTGGACAAGGTCAAGGAACCACATGCCCTGGCGGGTGTTGTGGGTTCGAATCCGGTTATAATCTCAGATTATAGCTTGGTTCGAGTATCTTTATCTACCATCTTTGCATCTAAATATTCGACTCATATTTTCTCAATTATTAAACGTCTGTTAGGGAAACACGTAATCTACTGTGTTGTAATGGATTTTTTGAAGAATTTCCAATCAGTTGATACAAATATCTCTAGAATCTATTGACGGATGACTGAGTTATAAGCGTGCAAACTATAACCACTTTTCGTTACATGTTCCATTTTCGTTTTTCTAAAGTGCACCCGCATATAGATAGAATAGAAATCAAAGACGTAGTCCTACGTAAGAAAAATTAGAATCGAAATTAGAACTTAGAAATATTGGTTTTTCATGTCCCCTTAACATTATGTATTATTTTTTTATTGAACGACGAAATAAGTAAAGCAATAATTTTTGCAAATGGCCTCTTCTCAAATCTCAATGAGAAAAGACACTTACAAAACGTATATGTAGATAGGTTCCTGCAACTTCTGTCATTATTTTCAATTATAAATTTTAAATAAACCTTCTGTTTTTTTAGAAATGCCAGTCCCATCAATTTTGAACAAACCGCTGCCACTCAGCATACTTGCTCAACAGTACTGGGATCTTAGCGCCATTCCTCGCGCTAGGGCTTTTGCCGTACTGGCACGCACATGTTCCGATGATCTTGAGCGTGAGAAACTCCAAGATCTTTCCAGTTACGAGGGACAAGAAGATTTATTTTCCTACGCCAATCGACCACGCCGCTCAATTTTGGAAGTTTTGCAGGATTTTCCCCATGCCTGTCGATCACTTAATTTACCGGCTCTTTTTGAGTTATTTCAACCCATAAAGGCTCGTCCGTTTTCGATTGCTTCGGCTGCCGCCAGCGGGAAGTTGAAAATACTGGTAGCAGTAATTGAATATCGTACCAAACTTAAACAACCCAGATTGGGACTATGTTCGAATTGGTTAAAAGGACTTCAACCAGGAAAACAAATTAGAGTCTGGACCAGAAAAGGAACATTCCAACTTCCAGTGGATACTGTAAGTAATTTTTTAAAAACCCTAAATCCCTTTTCCAAATTCAAATTTCATTTTAGACTACACCAATAGTAATGGTCGGCCCCGGTACTGGTTTGGCACCGTTCTGTGCTATTTTACAAGAGCGGGAACTGTTGGTTAACGTCAGAGAATCCGGACCGTTGGTGTTATTTTTTGGCTGCAGAAACTCGCAAGCGGATTTTCACTGTGAACAAGACCTAAGAAGAATGGAACGTTCAGGCCTGCTGGTGTTACATTGTGCATTTTCCCGTGATCAACAGGAAAAAGTCTATGTGCAGCATTTAATTCGAAATCACGGTGATCTAATGAAGAAGCTATTGATGGAACAGAACGGTATATTTCTTGTTTCTGGAAGTTCAAAAAACATGCCAGAAGCAGTACGTGAAGCATTAGCAGAAGCCATAGGGAATTCTCTGTACGTAGACGAAATGCTGAAAAACGAACGTTACCAGGAAGAAACTTGGGCTTAATATAGTTTATTGTTGGATGAGTAATGTTCTAGTTAATCAATTTATTCTGAAAACCCCCAAACTTTCAGGCTGCCAGCATCCCGTCGACGATCGTTTGCATCTTTATCATCGCATGCATATGCGAGTATGTACTGCTTGGGATGCCAAGCAACCGTAAATGTTGCAGCGTCTACAGAAATGTCTGCGACCTTTTCTCCAGTCTCAGTGTCACCGATGTCGATGATAAGGTCTTCACTCGCAGATGCAAGTAACTTTCCGTCGTGACTGAAAGATATGGTTCGCACTGGCCAATCTAAACGAGAGAAAACCCTCAAACAAGCCAGTTCTTCAGCGTCCCATAATGAAACTAATGCATCCGCTGATCCAGTTGCGAAGTACCTGCCGGTTGGATCAAACTCGATGCATATGCAGGTACTAGGATGAGCTTTCAGAATTTGCTGCAAATTTAAGTCAGGATAATTCAGAATATGTACGCACCCTTGCCCATTTGTTAAAAAGAACAAATCACTGCCATTGCTCCAAGCTATTTCGTTGACTTCGAATGAAAACTGTTCTTCTGCTAAAATTTTGTACATACGGGCGTCAATGAATGTCACAAGGTCTTCTTTGTTACCAACTGCTATCGTGTTACCGTCCGGTGACCACGTAATGTTTATATTTTCACCTTTGGTATTGATGATAGTTGCGCATTTGCCGACGCGCGCGTCCCATATTCGAACTGTTTTATCACCACTTGCTGTACTTAGCAAATCCGGCAGGGAAGCGTGCCAGCATAATTGATCTACTGATCCGGTATGCCCTCGATATGTGCTGTCCTTATTCTGCATAAAAGTTAACCAAAACTTAATACATATTCCATTAAAATTTAATAGAGTATAAACATACCAGACGTTCTCGATCTAGCGTAAAAATAACAACCGATTTGTCAAATGATCCGGATGCTAACCGGCGTCCATCGCAGTTCCATCCAACCGAGTGGACTTTGGCAGTATGGGCTTTAGTGGCTTCTCTAGTTTTGTTGTGCGTTTTGAAATAGTCTTGAAGCTCTTCAACATGGGATTTCGTTGGAACCATTATCACGCTCCTTTATGTAACTATATACAACGTGAAAATAAACAGTCCGTTTTTGGTTAGTTCAGGTTTTACCGGTTTTACACATTAAATTTTAGCAAACTGAACTTTAATGATTGATTGTAGTTGCGATTGCAAAGCAAAACTCTGGGATGTAAGATCCTTCCTCCTTGTTGGTATTAAATCAGAGATGCCATTAATTTTTAAATTATCATGACGCATCTAGAAAAGTGAAAAACTCGAATATTCTGAAGACATCTACCTACTTACTTAAGATATAGTTGTTCAAGAAACAGTTAGCGAAAATTTGCACAAGTTTGGAGTTTATCCATGTAAATCTGAAAGGACTTACATTAAATATTGAAATCCAATTTCCTACTTTTGAATCTTTACGAGACTTCAAAAATGTGATTTGTTTTCTAACAAATCTGTACAACTGGTATCCCTGTATCAAAGTTTGACGTTTAAGTGGGGAAGCAGACGCCATTTTTATCTTAATTCCGACAGAAACATTACGAGGGTCGAGGGGTCATTATGCTCATTGAATTATTTCACGGCATGAACAAATGGCAGGTCAAGCAGATGAAATTGTATGCCGGATTGCCGGTTTAAATTTACTTTTATGATCTAACAGTAACTGCGATTAGTAGTAGTACACTTCACTTTATCAGGACTTATTTTAATAAGTAGCTTATAACTGCAATGCAGATACCATTGATACTTTAGAATGATGCGTGACATGAACCAGCAACACACAGATCTTGCGGAAATGTCGGGAGTGCAACATGCCAACGCATCACATCTTTATTGACTTCAAATAGGATACAGTTGATCGAGACCAGCTATGGTAGATAATGCACAAACGTGGCTTTCCGGACAAACTGTAATTGAGAACTGAGAAATTGGCCCACGGTTGAGTTGAATAGAGGCGACTGCTTGAAACACCACGAGCTACGCCATGACGACGACCAGCAACTTCTTTACCACGAAAATCTACTCCTTGAAACACTATTATGATTTGTAAGAACAGTTGTTATAATATCATTTATTAATAATTTTCGATGTTTATAAAAAAGCGTAGTTTAAAAACCATGACACATTATTTAGCCTTTTTCGTTTTTGTCTTTTTGCTTTTAGCGGCCGCTTTGCAACGCGTTATAATAGCTAGAATGATTGTTGCTGTGAACCCAAAAATTACAAAGCTGCACAGTCCAATGACAGAGTAAAATAAAACAGGGTATTCATTCTGCAGTGCAATAATCAATTCAGGAATCATTTTGAGGTATTGCACGGTTGTTGCAACAAACACATCGCTGCAAGTAAAAATGCAAAAAATGTAAAACTGTCTAATAAGTTTGTAACCAATAAAAATTGGTACTTACAATGGCGCTGGAGGTAACGGAACCTTGTGGGGTGTAACGTGCTTATAAGAGTCTTGAGCGAACAACACTAATGGCTTAATACCCATTTTTCCGAATTCATATCGATAGAATTTTCCTTGCCGCAAGCTAAAAAGAGAATTTACTGTTAAAATTTTTACTATTTTAGGGTTTGGTGTTCATCATACAATATAACCGATGGTACTTCTGTAACACCAAATCTGTTCGCTGTGTCACTTCCTTTTCCGTCCTTTTCGACAAGAGCAACATTCATCCGATTTTTGAGATCAGCAGCGACTGCTTCCCATACAGCGGTTAACCGTTGGCAATCCACACAATTTGATGTATAGCTTAAAAACATAACAGACATTTGAAAAATGCGTTACAACAATGAGATAATTATACCTACAACATAATCAGCCAATCACCAGTTGTTGCTCCGCTAGAAGCTTGCGTAAGATGTTCGAAGTTTTCGTCCGATAATTCCCTAACATTTGGGATTTTGTTTTGTACAAATTTAGCAATAAGTGTGTCTTCGTGCAGTGGCCCATCATACAGCAGAGGCACACCATGTCGAAAATATACAACAGCAGGTTCTTTTGTTGGACTATAAAGACGTACCATTTGACTACTCGTTGCCTTTACTATATCAGCCTCCAGATTGTCTTTGACTTCTTGACTAAGATTTACTAAAATAGTTTCCAACTTGTCACATTCGGCGCAGTTCGGTTTTGCTAGAATTGTTTAAAGATAATAAAGAACTAAAAACGGTTTTGAAAATTAAATCTACTTTTTTTAAAACTGAAAAACTAATTTAAAGTCAGACTTTTCAAATTATTTTAAAATTCAGTAGGTATAAAGTAATGATTCCGATCAGAAGAAAACTACTTACAAAACAGAACCACTAAATTGGAATGTTGATGAAACAATTTTATGAGATCATCATCGTTAACCGTTTTAATGGAAGGTTCAGTTTCTGTTTGAATACTACGAGCAAGTAATAATACTGCATGAAGTACCAAAATTGTTTTCATCTCTCACTACGTTATCTATGCAGATTGCAGCTAACTACAAAAATTAAAATATAGTTTGCAACTTCAACAAACCGGAGACCGGACGAACAACGAAGCAACTTCAATAAATATCAATATCAATGATATTCTTGCGGATAGTTGCCAATTTATTTTTTTATATATTTATTTACCTAATTAAAATTAAAATTGCACACCTGAAGCTAGAGCGGCTAAAGTATGTGTAAAGCCGACTCGCAGATTAAACTTTTGAAGGTGATAGCACTGTGATAGTATCTACACTCTTAAATGATTCTACCTGTAAATAGGTCGGATTTAGTTAAAGCTAGGTTGAAAGTACTCAAAATGCCCTTAAAGTGTACAAACTCAAAGTTTGGGTAAAAATTTCAACCAATTTTGGCTACTTGCTACCGATAATTGAATTATTCTCTATGACAAATAACGCAATTTTAAGTTCCTACTACCAATTTTTTGGTTGAAAAACTATTCAAAATCTGAGTTTGTACACTTTAAGGGCATTTTGAGTAGTTTCAACCTAACTTTAAATAAATCCGACCAATTTACAGGTAGAATCATTTAAGAGTGTACATTCGTGTAGTCGCAAATCAATGCTAGCAACAGCTGTTCTATTTCAAAGATTTCAAACCTTGTTGCTGTGTGCCGATTAGTAAAATGTAGATATTTGCACTTTTTACCGTTTTTATAGATTTGGTGGTAAATCAAATTTTGCGTTCGAATTCAAATCTGTTAAGACCGTTAAGACGGTTAAGACAGATGAATGAATAGATTTGCAGGTTATTTCATACAGCCAACAAACTGGACAAACAATCAGCGAGAATCCGGACAAATCTCGGGACAAACTTTCTATTCGTTTTCGAGCAGTTGTAGTCACTTTTCGAAAAATATGGCATCTCTGGTCGTGAATGTCACGAATGTCATGATCATGAAAAGAAGATTGCATGCAATATACAAATGTGAAAAATATAGAAAAAGTTGATGTAACAAAAGCGTGTGTTGTGAACTATTTTTCAAAAATTGGTGAAATTGGCAGCCTATACACGAAATTTTGTGTTGCATTGACCGATTTTTTCAAACTGCTATCTATTAGGTGTGTTTCTCAAGTGTTTGCATTAAGTTATATTGAAAAAAACGAATAGCTTCCCTTGCGAACCGTACAGAACTTCCGTAGTGATATTTGCGTTCTAAACATTTTAGTTCCTTAGTTTTACCATTTTTGTAGATATATGCACGTAAAGAAATTAATTAGTGATAAATAAATCTGGTAAACGATAGTTAAAGGTCAGTTTTTCGTCATTAGATTTTAGACAATTTAACAAAAACCAGCGATGGAGGAATATGCACGTGAGCCTTGCCCGTACAGGATTGTAGATGATTGTGGTGGTGCTTTTGCGATGGGTTGTATAGGCGGAGGTGTTTTTCAGGCAATAAAAGGGTTCAGAAATGCTCCTTCAGGATTCAACAGACGACTAGTACGTATAATATTCTAATTTTGATTTGCCAAGATACTATCTAAGATCACACTATCATTTTAGATTGGAAGTTTAACCGCAATCAAAGCTCGCTCTCCAATTATCGCTGGAAATTTTGCAGTTTGGGGTGGAATGTTCAGTACGATAGATTGCACGTTGGTACATTTCCGTAAAAAGGAAGACCCCTGGAACTCCATCATCAGCGGTGCAGCAACAGGAGGAATTTTGGCAGCGCGAAATGGAGTGGGTGCGATGGCTGGCAGTGCAATTATCGGTGGAGTTCTATTGGCGTTGATTGAAGGTGTGGGGATTATGTTCACGAGACTCTCTGCCGAACAATTCCGTTCACAACCGATCGCAGAAGATCCTTCAGCCCTGGGTGATCCTACGCAGAACGCCAGCACATCAGGCTCGGCGACATCTTCGATGCCATTTGGTTTCGGTCAATCAGGACAAAATTATCAATAGGACACCGTAGACGGTTTGTAAGACCTAGCTTGTAGTGTTAAATCTAATGAAAAATGATGAATATATTTCGAGTGGATTGGTGCTGCTACTAATCTCCTGTGTATGGATTCGACGAACATATTATTGTATTTCACATTTGTAGGCAGCCGTAATTATATGCCCGTGAACACATGCTAGGTTTAGTCGAAAAGTACGAACGATCTGGTTTAGTCAATATCGAGTCACTCAACTTCGTATGATTTTACCTGAATGTGACTGTTAGAAAATAGTATTGATTAAACCAAGAGGCTTGTCAAGCGAAAATAAATAGCGTAAATGAAACTATCTGATTTATTTCTAATTGAAACATTTTGTAAAGCGAAAACATTCGAACAACGATGGTCTCTCAATACAATTCAATTTCACCAGTTCAGGAGTACATCTAGTTCTGAAGTGATGCGATACACGTAAAATTATCATACCAATAACTGCAGGCAAAACCGTGTTGAGACAGATACCTGCTAAATAGGCGATAAGTTTGTAAATATTGCCAAGAAAATAAACAGTTCATTTTTCAGTTCAAAATCATATCTATTTATTTTTTCTAAACAGCTGAATTTCAGTTTCAGTCGGCCGTTAAAAGTATCATAATGCCGCAACTCCTACAGAATAACAACTGAGAACTCTACCTTTCTTTCTGATATTTTTTGGTTTAATAAGTTTGTTTTGATTTTTATGGTGACGTGTTGTACTTAATATGTATTATAATCAGAAATGTCAGACAGACAACAACAATCAATGCTTTCTGGTGATTTAAAAATATGCAAAATATATTTATTGTCAAAAATTAACAATACTACATATAAAGAATGTTTATGTAGAACCAAACAATCAAGCTTATTCCAAACATTTTATAAAATGTTAATTTTTTGAATCTCATAGAGTACGCAAGCAAGAAACAAAACTAAGTCAATTTTTTAGACTTCAATGAAATGAAACGACGGCTACCATTCAAGAAATATGCGCTATGTTATATTTTTATGTTATATTTAATTGCGCATATCAATTACCATATTTTGTTTTTTATAAACCTGAATAAACCGGAACCTGAACAGAGCCAAATCGGGCCGGATTATTAGTCTTTATAGTCGGAATAACAAAGTTCGTGCCGCCTTTTAGCCGGACCGGATCGAAACCCGGGCTTCAATTTTCGTTCCGATGTCCAACACTAATTGTTACACATTATTTCTGATCCATTTTCAGTGACATGATGAGTAAAAAATATTCGCCCCCGGGTGGGCTCGAACCACCAACCTTTCGGTTAACAGCCGAACGCGCTAGCCGATTGCGCCACGGAGGCCAGTCGTGGCTCGGGTTACCAGATAATGACAATAATTTACAGCCAATTCAATTAGTGCTTTGCACTAGAAATTTGTAGTGACGCTATGCTATCTATTCGCCAAATTACGTCGGCCATTACAATCAATGGTGTTGGACTGAACATTTTTATTCACATTGATGTAAAATTTACCAAATGAATTTGTTCTAATAAAAACAAAATATTCTAAGCTATCGATCCAAGCTAGTAATGGTATCGTACATCCAAATCCAAAGTGAATTAATTAATTAATATATAAAAATAGTTATTCGATGTACTTCCTTCTTCGACCGCATTGGTATCAGATAAGGTTTCAGGTATTCCATGCATGCATGTTGCATGAATGTAAGTTCAGAGTTGCCAAATGTAATATAAACGCTGTAAAATTGTATACAACTGCTCGAAAATCTGAAAAACTGCTCGAAAACTTAACAGGAAAACTGTTTTTCGAAACATCTGTTGGAAAAAGGCCTGGCAAAGAGTAAACTTGTGCAAATCTACCACTTCTGTTCACTTAGCGAACAGGGGTGTGAAATGAACGTCAAATGCATAATATGCATGATTGCATATGCATATGATTGCAGTGTAACCACAAACTAGTTTGTGGTGTAACCGTTTTTTCTGACGTTTCGGTCCGAGTGACGGCTAACGCTTTATTCAAGCTATAAAGCTATGTTAATTCGGGTAACAAAACTTGATGTGGTCTGTGCCAAATGATGGCAGTTTGAGATTATCTCAGTAGTTTAATGGAATTTGTCTAATATTCTTACGGTTTTGTAATATTTTTTTCATCATACGATATTTTTCTGTAGAATTAATGAGAATGCGACCTCAGTTTATACAGTTTTAGTGAAATCGGAATGAGAGTAGGTGTTCGTTACGCTGAAATTCTAGTGTGCCACCCCGTTGGTGCTAATCGACCTGAGCCAGGTTGATTTATGAATTATTCGCTATAAGATGCAGGCCCGTCAGCGGGATACACACTTTAATGAGTTTACCCGTAAATTGGTTGGATTTAGCTAAAACTTGGTTAAAACTACTCAAAATGACCTTAAAGTGTACAAACCTAGATTTTGAGTAGCTTTTATACCAAAAAATAGGTGGTAGGAACTGAAAAGCGCGTTGTCACAGAGAATAATTCAATTATCGTTAGCGAGTAGCCAAAATTGGTTGAATCTTACTCTCCCATTCATATGTAAGCGTGACTGGGTGGTGGCTAATCGGCAGCCGTATGTGGAAGTTGAGAATTAGAGGCCGTTTCGTCAACAGCATTATCAACGCGCATAGCCCACATCTAGCAAGTGACGAGGACGATAAGGACACTTTTTACGACAACTGCCCAGTAAAAAAAATTCAGACTGGTTATTGGAAAGTTCAGCGCACACCCGCTTGCGAACGAAAACGGCCATCGACTCATTGATTTCGCCGCCTCCAAAAATATGGCCATACGACATACGAAGTACCTTCTTCCGGACAGCCTCTCACACCTAGATATCAGTACAACAGACGGACTCGCAAATCGACCACGTTTTGATTGATGGAAGGCACTTCTCGGATATCATCGCCGTTAGAACCTATCGTGGAGCAAACATCGATTTTGACCACCACGTTTTAATGATTAAAAGGCGCCAAAGACTTTCCGTTGTTACCAACATTTGATACCGTCGCCCGCCATGGTATAATCTGGAAAGTCTCAATTTACCTGAGGTCGCTACTGAGGACGCGCAACGTCTTGAGGATACGCTGCCGGGTGAGGAAGAGCTAAACGAAGCCCCTCTCGAAGACTACTGGGATAGCGTTAAAGCAGCCATCAACGGCGCAGCGCAAGGTGTCATTGGGTTCGCTGAGAGTAGTCGACGTAACGACTGGTTCGACGAGGAATGTCAGAGGATGTTAGATGAGAAGAACGCAGCGCGAGCGTCGATGCTGCAGCAGAGGACCCTTTAAAACGTGGAACGATATAGACAGAAACGAAGATAGCAAACCTACTTTTTCCGGGAGAAGCGCCGCCTGGAAGAAAGGGAGTACGACGACATGGAACACCTGTATCGCTCTCTGGAAACGTGTAATTTCTACAAGAAACTAACCGTATCCCGCAATCTACCACTTCTGTTCACTTAGCGAACAGGGGTGTGAAATGAACGTCAAATGCATAATATGCATGATTGCATATGCATATGATTGCAGTGTAACCACAAACTAGTTTGTGGTGTAACCGTTTTTTCTGACGTTTCGGTCCGAGTGACGGCTAACGCTTTATTCAAGCTAAAGCTATGTTAATTCGGGTAACAAAACTTGATGTGGTCTGTGCCAAATGATGGCAGTTTGAGATTATTTCAGCAGTTTAATGGAATTTGTGCAATATTCTTACGGTTTTGTAATATTTTTTTCATCATACGATATTTTTCTGTAGAATTAATGAGAATGCGACCTCAGTTTATGCAGTTTTAGTGAAATCGGAATGAGAGTAGGTGTTCGTTACGCTGAAATTCTAGTGTGCCACCCCGTTGGTGCTAATCGACCTGAGCCAGGTTGATTTATGAATTATTCGCTATAAGATGCAGGCCCGTCAGCGGGATACACACTTTAATGAGTTTACCCGTAAATTGGTTGGATTTAGCTAAAACTTAGTTAAAATAGCTCAAAATGACCTTAAAGTGTACAAACCTAGATTTTGAGTAGCTTTTATACCAAAAAATTGATGGTAGGAACTGAAAAGCGCGTTATTTGTCACAGAGAATAGTTCAATTCTCGGGTACTTTTTCATTTAGACGTATCTGCAAATGAGAGATTCTCTTCTTGTCTCCTCTCTTCCGCTTTTTACGACGATACTAATGCATTGAAAACAAACATTTGGCTAGCTAGTGACAGTTCAGCAACCGATTCATGCAAAGGTGATGTGTCAAAATGCATTAGTATCGTCGTAAACGGCGGAAGAGAGGAGACACGAAGAGAGTCTCTCATTTGCAGATACGTCGAAATGAAAAAGTACCCGAGAATTATCGTTAGCGAGTAGCCAAAATTGGTTGAATCTTACTCTCCCATTCATACGTAAGCGTGACTGGGTGGTGGCTAATCGGCAGCCGTATGTGGAAGTTGAGAATTAGAGGCCGTTTCGTCAACAGCATTATCAACGCGCATAGCCCACATCTAGCAAGTGACGAAGACGATAAGCAACACTTTTTACGACAACTGCCCAGTAAAAGAAATTCAGACTGGTTATTGGAAAGTTCAGCGCACACCCGCTTACGAACGAAAACGGCCATCGACTCATTGATTTCGCCGCCTCCAAAAATATGGCCATACGACATACGAAGTACCTTCTTCCGGACAGCCTCCCACACCTAGAGATCAGCACAACAGACGGACTCGCAAATCGACCACGTTTTGATTGATGGAAGGCACTTCTCGGATATCATCGCCGTTAGAACCTATCGTGGAGCAAACATCGATTCTGACCACCACGTTTTAATGATTAAAAGGCGCCAAAGACTTTCCGTTGTTACCAACATTTGATACCGTCGCCCGCCATGGTATAATCTGGAAAGTCTCAATTTACCTGAGGTCGCTACTGAGGACGCGCAACGTCTTGAGGCTATGCTGCCGGGTGAGGAAGAGCTAAACGAAGCCCCTCTCGAAGACTACTGGGATAGTGTTAAAGCAGCCATCAACGGCGCAGCGCAAGGTGTCATTGGGTTCGTTGAGAGTAGTCGACGTAACGACTGGTTCGACGAGGAATGCTAGAGGATGTTAGATGAGAAGAACGCAGCGCGGGCGTCGATGCTGCAGCAGGGGACCCTTTAAAACGTGGAACGATATAGACAGAAACGAAGATAGCAAACCCACTTTTTCCGGGAGGAGAAGCGCCGCCCGGAAGAAAGGGAGTACGACGACATGGAACACCTGTATCGCTCTCTGGAAACGTGTAAATTCTACAAGAAACTAACCGTATCCCGCAAAGGCTTTGTGCCGCGAGCCGAAACATGTCGAGATAAAGACGGAGGGATCTTGTCGGATAAACGTGAGGTGACTGAAACGTGGAAGCAACACTACAATGAGCACCTGAATGGCGCGGAGATGGAATACCAAGACAGCAAGGAGAATAACTACATCAGTACGGCGGATAATGGTGATGTGCCGACCTCCACAATATCCACAGTGATCGAAGTTATCAAGCAGCTCAAGAATAACAAGGCAGCTAACAAAGATGGCCGATAGGTTGGCTACCTATCTGCACTGGCTGATAGTCAGGATCTGGGAAACAGAGTGGAAGGAGTTGGAATGTGAGAACTATCGAGCGATGACCATTCTCAACGCCGCCTATAAAGTACTTACTCAGATCATTGGACGAGCGATTGACAACGGACCAAATCTTTGTACTGCGGCTGATCCTCCAAAAGTGTCGCGAACACCAGGTCTCTGCGCATCACCACATAGTAGATTTCAAGACCGCCTACGATACTATTGACCATGAAAATTATGGAAGAAAACGGCTTTCCCGGGAAGCTGAGAAGACTGATTAAGGCCATGATGGATGGTATTCGGTGCTGTGTGAGGATTTCGGCCACGTTATCAAGCCTATTCAAAACACGCAGGAGACTTCGACAAGGTGATGGTATTTGGACGATGGATGGATGGATGGAGACTTGAGAGCACTAGCCGTTTTTAAACATCTTTGGCAGTGTATCTTAGAACGGTTTATGGAGAAGAAGGATGAACCACGCGCCGGCGCAGCTCTTCAGCGAACCCAGTATCCAGACAGTTGCTAAAGCAGGTAGGGTATAATGGGCGGGACATGTTGTGAAAATGCCGGACCCCACAAAAATGATTTTCGCCTCGAATCCGGTTGATACCAAACGCAGAGGGGCGCAGCGTGCTCGATGGTTAGAAAAAGTGGAATGCGGAAAGTGTGGGGCAGTCGAGAAATTGGAAACGGAGAGCCATGAACCGAATTAGTTGGCGAAACATTTTACTGCAGATTCTGAGACAGCAAACCAGGATAAGTAAGTAAGTACTATCTTCGTTTGTTTAAGAATTGTTGAGCTTTTAATATAAAAAATACCTTAATTTTGATCCTGAATCACTCGACTATCGGCTCAATTCATAGGGGGATACAAATGAAACCTTCTGGATTTCGGAGCTTTTTTCATAAAGTTTCTGGTTCATGTGATTTAATTTGCTGCCGTCTGCCGATAATCGAATAATTCGGGGTCAAAATCAGGGTATTTTTTTGTTTAAAAGTTCTAGAATCCTAAATTTTAAGAAACTCTTCCAGAGGTTCCACAAACCTAGCACTAAGTTTTCCTACTCAAAACTCAAATGCGCACATTTTTCTGGTTTCGAACCACTGTGCGATGTCTAAATCGATAAATGAAACTTTTAAAAAATACTAGAGGGGCAGTTCGAATACTGTGGCACTATGTGATTTGATAACAAAACATTCGTTCAATGTTCACTTGTAACCTTCTTTTCATATCAGTTTATTTAAATTAATTTGTCACTATGCTTTTTTCTTTAGGTTTAATTTCTTACAATATACGCAGGTTCTTTTGTATCTTCCCATCTGTTTATTATTCTCTTTAAAATACGTAATAGCTATATAATATAGTTATCGAATACCTAGTTTCTGACGCATTTTTCGATTTCTGTTCGTCTTCTTTTCTTTTCATTCGCCTTCTGCATCTACTGCTATCGCTGTTTCATTTTATTTGCTCTGTGTTGGTTAATGCTGAGTCGTGAGTTGCTTCAATTGCATATTTAGGAATCCCATGAATCATTTATCATCTCTTAATCGAAGTGAGAGATTACCGAAGTAAATCACTCCACTTGCTTTGGTCATTCCTATTTTCTTGGAATGAGAATAAAACTAAAACTAGAAAGATAAAGTACAGGAAACAGAATGCTTTTCCTCCGTAAGAGCACCATAAGTGTGGTTGTTGGAGGGCAACCAGTCCCAACAGTAGAATCAATATATATAGAATGCCAGTGTCGCTGTTTTTCTACAGGCCTCATTGTGGTAAACATGATGCTAACAATCTGTATCAAGTCTGTGAATCGGGAACTTCATTGTCAAAGTTGCTCATTGTTATTTATCTGTTCTTCATCTGTGCGCTGGTTGGTGCTGTCATCAGTGCGCTCATTGCTGTGTTTTCATGCCAGTGAAATGTTTTCAAACGTTCTTTTTCTTGAATTGAATCCTACAACTGGGTCCTTTTGCACCGATTTTTTTCAAAAATTTGAAGCAAGCGAAGTTTTCAATCATATTACTTGGCAGCCATATTTGAAATTTTAAACTGGTTGTCAAAGTTTGACAATGAGATTCCTCCTTGATGAATCTCAGGCACACACACATATGCATATATAACGTAAATACATTATCTGAACATGTGTGATGTTTACCACGCGCACTGCAGCGACACTGGCATTCTATATATATATTGATTATACTGTCCCAACCAATCTACACGGGTCACGGAGAGCAAGGATATCTATGACTCAGGAAGGAGTAATTGAATCAAAAGGTCGATCTAAACAGCACGGCAGCTGGTACCTACTGTTCCGGTCTGTGTGTCGGTTGAGTTAGACACATTTGGTACACTATTGTATCTGTTGGATAATTACAATATTTACAAGGTTTGCTAGCGTGCCAAGTTTATCTCTGTTTTTTGTTTCTCAAGCGGTTGTTTGTTTCAATTTCTGTACGTCTACTGAGCTCTCCCATTCATACGTAATGTATAAAAATATATCGTTTTGATTTTCAATGTCGATTGCATTTAGCGTTAAAAAATCCGTTATTAGTGCCCATTTAGAGCGTCATCCAAGCCATTCACGGTTAGGGAATCAACATTTGTTGTGAATTTTAGTTAACCTATTGTTTGCGATAACTGGAAATCAAAGGATTTTTTTTAAATAACACATGTTTGTATAAAGTGCCGTTAGTATTGACATAGTTTGAGTTCCAACTATAAATTAAAGTTATTACCTAGAAAGTACGGTGGCAGTCAACGAGTTAATAATGACGTGGGTTAACTTCCGGGCAACATATGCCGTAAGCGCGCCTAATTCTGCGCACCTTACATTTCACTCAAACGTTCCAAATTGTAAACTTGATTAACACATTTAGCAAAATATGTATGCATAAAGTTATTAGTTTGAGAACGTTTCACTTTTTAATCAAAATATGCGGTGCGCAGAATTAGGAACAAAGCGCAGAATTATGCGCTCTTACGGTATTACAGATTACACAAAGTTTTAAATGAGAACAATCTGAATGCACACAAATTTAATTTGTTTTGCAGGTTACGCAGCAAACTTGGTGAACTTTTGCTTAAAATTTTAAATTGAAGTTAGACAAGGCAACATAACATAATTAGCCCATAGTGCGAGGACCCAAATCACTTTCAGACCACTCAAGCAAGCGTCGGTGGTGTAATGGTCAGCATAGTTGCCTTCCAAGCAGTTGATCCGGGTTCGATTCCCGGCCGACGCAGATGTTTTTTTTCGTAATTACATCCTACGAGTCATTAAGGTTTCCTATAAAGAAGTATATTTTCTTGTGAAAACCAGTCAATGGTTGGATGGCAAACTTGTCTAGTAATTTATATTTAAAGCAAACACGTGTTTTCGTAAAATCTATCAAAGGAAATGTCTTTTTAACGGTGATGATATGATGAATGCAGGATTCTTTGTCTGGGTACTTGGTGACTTTTTTCTATTATTGCATTATAATTATACCCTAATTGTGTAAGGACTCTAGACAAATTATATTTGTATGCCTGCAGCAATGTCCTTCGAATATAGATTTTTGTTTTTTGTAAAACCGCTACATGCTGTGTTCTTTTGATGATGAGGCGACACATTCACATAGTAAAAAAAAGATGGTTAATCGTGCTGCTAATCAAACTACCGTTTACAGATAGGTTTTATCCATTTGGTTGCACGTGCGTATATGCACATTAGAGGTATGCAAATGCTCAAGAATATAAGAACGATCAAAAGTAAGGGAATCCGAATAGTCTGTTGTTGTCTATAGATGACGATTAGAGTGAAGCTATCTTCGATTTCAAGTGTATATAATAGCTCTGGTATAATCACTTTCAATAGTTTCAACAGCAATAGAGTATAGTGAGAATAATGATGATGGCATAATAATTGATGTATTAGAGTAGGTGTAAACGTTTAACATGGGAAACTGGGTTTGGAACAACTATTTGCTTTTTCGGTTAAGAATTTACACATTTCTCAGCTCATGGAGATATCCTTACGCATGCAATATGTTGAATCAGTGTCAGGAACAACCGAATTTAGTGTTTATTTCTAATTTATCAAACTCTGTAAATGTTTTAGTCATGGCAAAGATAAATAATTACAAAACAAAATATTGAATTAAAATCAACACAGTGATAACTTTCTTATCAAATTGAAGAATATAATTCAAGATTGTATCAGTAACCAATGTTCAACAGACATTTACAAACATTTACAGATTAAAGTTACTAAAATTGGGTAGTAGGAGTGCAATCGAGATCGACCTAATATCCAACCAGTTTACATGGGAAATTAAGCATTTTTCTTCTCTGATATGTACTTTAAAAAAACGAAGCAATTGGATGTTCCTACAAAAGATTCAGTATGTTTCTTGCGTGTATAGCTTTTTTGGCTTTCTCTACATCCATCGATGACACGGATCCTAATCGGGATAGTCTGACATTGGGTGACGGCAGGTAACAATTTTCTAAGATGGCAAAGGGAAACTGGGGAACATTCACGTTTTCTTATTTCAGAACACATACACAATCGATTAAAAAACTTTACGCTTATTCCATTCACATGTGTTATAAAAGAGCGTACAAAATTAGACACCTGTATCATTTATGTTTTCCTTTCTCGTTTCATCATCAGTCACCGTCGACAGAATTAAAACGTCATCCAAATATTTTAATATAAACCGCACGTCTCCACTGTGTCAGCGATTAACTTTCGTATTTGAACATATTATATGATCATACGGGCTTCAAATTTCTGTACAATATCGCTTTCGTACTAATAATCCGGGGCCTACAAAATTGGCCTCTCAAACAAAAAGCGAATGAATTTGAAACAAAAAGATATCGATTTTTCTCCTGCCGAAACGAACGAACGAACAGCGAGGGGACGATTGATTGATATTTACCTAAGTGTTTTCTTTCTATTATTTTTCTCAGTTACGAGGAAGTCTGATTACAGGGTAACCCGACTATGATTTGCGATGGTGATTTTTACATAGGATTTGTTCTTTGACAGTCTGAATGGTTGTTAGTGATTTTTCTGCTTTGCTATGATACAGGTTGATGCATTCGACAAATTAGATGAGCGAAACTTCTGGATATATTTCTCCATTTTTTTCATTCATGATTTCGATGTGTTGGTGTGTGACTTTTGCGCTTGCTTGTTTTCGTATAGTTTATTGTTGTTTTATTCATATTTTATACAATTTTGTCACTAAACTAACGTAACTGAACTTTTGTAACAATAGATTCTTTATCAGTGTTTTTTTCTCTCTTTGCTAAATAATCTCTTTTGTTATATTTTTCTTGCACTATTTTACCTTTCACTTTTCTTTTCGATTCTGATAAACACTGCGCACTGAAAATCGAACGTAGGAAAACTATATTTAGCGCTCGGAGGAAAACGATTCGAACTAAGCCGTCTATAAGAAAAATAGAACGAATTTATACGATCAACAAATTTCTATATATCTATCCGCCTAATCTATATTTCCTCCAAGCATTCACATTTTATTTTTCATAAGTTTTCTCCTTAATTTTTAATAATTACTATGCGTTTGCTTGTATATTTATAGAATTTCCGCTAAAAATATGTACCGTTTCTGTTTTCAACCTGTTTGCTTAATAACTGAACTGTCATACCTGCTCCCTGCTTAGCGCAAAGTTGAGATATGACAGGTGTCAGAATAGAGGAGTTTGCACTAACACAAACCATACACATTGAAACTCGGAACAATGGAACACAACCTTAGCATTTGTTTCTTGGGGGCTCTAGGCGTTGGTGTATGTATGCACGTTTGTAAGTACTTTCTGACAACAGAAAATGTAATTAAAAGTTAGCAGCAAATATTCTTTTTTCTACCGATAACAAAACAAAAAATGTAACAAAAAATCCGACCAATAAGTCATTTCTTCAGCTGTGCTACGTTTTTCCATCCGGATATCTTCTCATCTTTGTCTTCCACCAGCAGCTGCAATTTGCCATCCTGTCTGTACACAGTTAATAGTAGTAGCGGATAGTTGCTTGCCATTTATTAATAGTTAATCATAGTGGTTTAGTACTCGTAAAAATTGGTTACAATATACAACAACTAGTGGAACAACATCTACTGGAGCCGCCTTTACTCTTTTGTCGCTGATCTAAAATAGAATAATGAAAAAAGCATAAAACTTATGCATTCCACGTTGCCATTCGAAACAATTTTACCTTGCGAGTTTGGCTCAGGCAGATTATCACGTGGTACCAAATGCATTACAGTTGTTTTGCCTAATGGTAACCCTAGGGCCCCTAACGTCACATTACAGTGCAGAAATCTGCCCTGGTAGATAAGTCTTAGGATCTCCGCCTTCGCCACAGCTTCAGATTCCCAGTCTGTGAAGAAAAAATAACCAATCGAATTAGATTAATGGGTAGAATTTGCGATTGAGCAAGTTTTCTGTTCGGAGGATGTTCCTCGTATGAGTAGAATATTCCCTCTGCAACAATCCCGCATGCTTCACGTGACCACAACCTATTCCATGGTGTAATACTTCACCACGGAACCGATCAACGCCAAGTTCACATCTCGGCGGAACCTAACTACTGCGATAATGTTTTACGTTTGAGACCAACCCAATACTACGTGATGATTGAATTTAGGAAATAAAACAATATATCAAGGTTTACTAAATTCACAAGTTTTTTCATGTAATTTTTAGGTTTTAATCATTTTCAACTAATCAAGTACAGAGGTCTTTAATGTTTGAAGACCCCATGTCAGATAGTGTTCCCGTTTCAACAAAAATTATTCAGCTGTTTTCTCATTAAAAGCACTTTTCTTAAAAAAGCTATGGTCAATGGACTCTATGCTATGACCTAACGGCTAAGAGTTATGGTCAATCAGAGGGTCAACTGAAGAGCTATGAAAACCATTTTACTACAGTAGATGTTTCAATAATAGTAAGTGTTCCAGCAATGGTAGAAGGAAACATTAGCGTTACTAGTGTTCCTACTCTTCTGTTCATGTAGTATTTGGTGGTCTTTGACGCATTTATCTTTAACCCATTCCTTCTAGACTCCGCTTTCAGTCTGGCTTAGATTGCCTTCGCAAAGTCCCTAGCTATGATATCAAAGTCATCTGCAAAGCCTAGGAGTTGGCTATACCCTTGGTGAAAATCGTTTCGATGTACGCTTGTCGGTTCACCTCCTCAAGAGCGATGTTGAACAGCATGCAGGATGAGTAGTCTACCTTGTCTCAACCCTCGCCGCGCTTTGAAGGGACTCGAGAGTGTCCTCGAGATGCGCACAAAACACATCACTCGATTTAATGTTCGAGCTTTCATCATAGCGTCAGTTTATCCGGAAAAGCGTGTTTGTGCATTATCTATCATAGCTGGTCTTGATCGACTGTATCATTTGCTGCTTTGAAAAATAAAGACGTGATGCGTGGGCACGTTGTACTCCCGACATTTCTGCGAGATCTGTCGGAAGGCCAAAATTTACGTACTTGCGCGAGCCCTCATGAAGCCCACCTGGTAATTCCCTACGAAACCTTCTGCTATCGGTAACAGCTGGTGTAACATCACCTGGAAGAGTACTTTGTAGGCGGCGTTTACCAGCGTTAGACCGGATAATTGCAGCAGTCGAGTCGATCGCCCTTTTTGTAGAGGGCATAAACCCCTCCTTCCATATATTCCGCCGGTAGATTCTCCTGCTCCCAAATATTGGGAATAACCCAATGTAGAACCGTTGCTAGCATTTCTCGGTCATGTTTATAAAGTTTTTCCAGTTGGCGGGACTTACTTACTTACTCAACTGGCCTACCGTCTTAAGAAAAGGCCTGCGCAGTATAATTTCTCCATCTATTTCGGTTCATGGCAACTGGTCTCCAGTTCCGCGGGCACCCAGTGCTCGCCAGATCTCGCTCTACCTGGTCTTGCCACCTTGCTCGCTGTGCCCCTCTTCGTCTTGTAACTACCGGATTCGGTGTGAAAACCATCTTTGCAGGATAGTTGTCCGGCATTCTAACAACATGCCATGCCTAACGTATCCGTTCAACTTTAACCATTTTCTGAATGCTGGGTTTTCCTCCCGTAGAGTGCTCGCGGTTCATTCTTCGCTTCCATACACCGTTCTCTTGCACTCCGCACAAGGATGGTTATCAGCACGTTAGTCTACATTTCATGCCCGTGGAGGACAACCAGTCTAATTAGCGTTTTGTACAGTGTGGACGTTGTACGGGGGTTCAGATTATTCGACCGCAAGTGTTTGTGGAGTCCGTAGTAGGCCCGACTTCCGCTGACGCGTACGCCTTTTAATCTCACGGCTCGGGTTGTGGTCCTCTGTTGCCATTGACCCAAGGTATACGAACTCATCAATAACCTCAAACTCATCCCCGTCGATTACCACGGTACTGCCCAACCGGCCTCTGTCGCGCTTGGTTCCGCCCACCAGCATATACTTCGTTTTAGACGTATTTATTTTCAACCCAATCTTCTTTGCTTCACGTTTTAGTCCGGTGTACTGATCTACCACCGCCTCAAATTTTCTGCCGACAGCATCCACGTCGCCAGCAAAGTAGATAAATTGACTAGGTTTATTGAAAATCGTGCCCGCATTTCGATCGCCGCTCGTCTTATAACACCTTCAAGCGCAATGTTGAATAGCAGGCAGGAAAGACCATCTCCTTGTCGAAGTTCCCTGTGAGATTCGCATGGGCCCGACAATCCACCCGAGATTTTCACACAGCACTGGATCTCATCCATTGCAGCCATGATAAGTCTAGTAATCTTATCCGGAAAGCCGTTTTCGTCTAAAATTTTCCATAGCTCTTGTCGGTTTACACTATCATATGCGGCTTTGAAATCGATGAACAGATGATGCGTGGGGACTCGGAATTCGCGGCACTACTGGAGGATCTGCCGCAGGGTGAGTAGGGGGCATTTAGGATAGTGATTGCTCGATAGTTCTCACAATCCAGCTTATCACCTTTCTTGTAGATAGGGCAGATAACCACGTCTTTCCACTCCTCCGGTTGTGGTTCCGTATCCCAAATCTTGACAATCAGTTGATGCAGACAGCCGGCCAACTTGTCCGCGCCCATTTTGATACCTTCCAATGCCATCCTTTCCCGCTGCTTTGTTGTTCTTCAGCCGCTGGATGGGCTTCTTTAACTTCCCTTGTCGATGGGGGTGGCACATCTTCGTTACTTGCTACACCAATGTGGTCACTTTCTCCGCTATCATGGTCTTCCGCCTGCACGCCATTCAGGTGTTCATTGTAGTGCTGCTTCCACCTTTCGATAACCGCACGGTCGTCAGTCAAGATACCTCCATCTTTATCTCTGCACATTTCGACCCGCGGCACGAAGCCTTTGCGAGATCTGTTGAGTCTCTGATAGAACTTCCGTGTGTCGTGAAAGCGATACAGCTGTTCGAGTTCTTCGCACTCCTTCTCCTTGAAGAGTCGGGTTTGATGCCTCCGCATCTGTATGTATCGCTCCACAATCTGACGGGTGGCTCTACGCAGCATTTGTACCCGCGCTGCATTCTTCTCAGCCACTATCTGCTGGCATTCCTCGTCAAACCATTCGTTACGTCGATTCGGTGCCACACGGCCTAGGACGTTCTCCGCTACGCTGTTAATGGTTGTTTTCACGGCATTGCAACAGTCCTCAAGAGGGGCTTCATATAGCTCACCCTCTTCCGGCAGCGCGGTTTTGAGACAACGCGTAGTTTTCGGCGACCTCCGGTTGCTTCAGTCGTGCTAGATTATACCGCGGCGGGCGCCGGTATCGTATGTTGTTCACAACAGATAGTTTTTGACGTACCCTTACCATTACTAGGTAGTGATCCGAATCAATGTTAGCGCCCGGATAGGTTCTGACGTCGATAATGTCTGAAAAGTGCCGAAAATCTATCAGAACGTGGTCGATTTGTGATTCTGTTTGGTTGGATAATCTCCAGATGTACCGATGGTAGAGGTTATGCTGGAAGAAGGTACCAAACCACGTATAGCAATGTTCTTGGAGGCGGCGAAGTCGACAAGTCTTAGGCCGTTTTCGTTCGTTTGCGGGTGAGCGCTGAACCGTCCTATCACCGGTTTGAATTCCTCCTTTTGACCAACCTGAGCATTACAGTCCCCGATGATAATTTTGACATCATGTCTTGGGCAGCGGTCGTATTCACGCTTCAACGTTCGCGTAGAATTCGTCTTTGTAATCATCGGTACTTCCGAGGTGAGAGCTGTGCACGTTAATTATGCTAATATGAAAGAATCGGCCCTTGATTCTTAATCTGCACATTCGGGGGTTGATCAGCCACCACCCGATCACCCGCTTCTGCATGTAGCTCATCAATATAAAAGCTGTGCCCAGCTCGTGTGTATTGCCGCAGCTCTGGTAGATGGTATGACCATCTCTATACGCACGTACCATCGTTCCTTTCCAGCATACCTCCTGCAGCACTACGATGTCGAACTCGCGGCTCTTCACTTCCGTAGAAAGCACGTGGGTACTTCCGAGGAAATTTAGAGACCGACAGTTCCATGTTCCTAATTTCCAATCGTTATTCCGTTTTCGTCACCTGGGTCTTTGCCGATTGTTCCGATTAGAGTTATTATTATTACTTACGGAGTCCATTGCTTTGATTTTTTTAGTTGTTCAGGCTTGCAAAACCCGCAACCAACCCCACAGTATCGCCAGAGGGCCAACGTAGCTCGAAGGAGCCCTCCACCCCTGTCAGCATACGACCTTGGTTTCCACCGGGGTTGGTTACTCGATCTCCACCGAGGTTGCTCATTTCCCGGCTGGTACCACGAGGAGGTAGGGGTAGGAGTTGCTGGGTAAGAGGCTGTGGACCACTGTGGGGTCTATTTTATGCCCAGTACACAAGGCACCGATGGTACGCATTACCCGGCAGTTTACCAGTTTCATGAGTGCAATCTATTCGAAAAGTAACCGTTCAGAAAATAGTTGCTCAAGCTGGATGGAGTTGTTCGGGTTGAATAAAAGGCATGTTTTGTTTTCTATGTGCTACACAAAGTTCAATCCCATGTGACGTTCTACTTTCGCTAATAGTAATTTACGATCTAACTTACCATCGGGCCAATTCTCGAACACTGTCAGTGCTATATCTCCTGCTGAATCGGATGGGCTGAAGAGGAATTCTTTCGTTTTTCCGCTGACGAGTATCAGTCGCAGGTTTATCTGTACGTCAGCCGGGACCAAACCAAACAATGGAAAAGAAAAAAAGAAAAATATAGAAAAAAGTGCGATTAGTATCTTTTGAAGCAACAATCTGTATTATCGATAGATGTAAAAAAAAGTTATTAACAACTACTTTTCTGGTTGGGAAATGTTATCAGTTTAATCAAGTTTTCAACGGGAAACAAATTTGGTACAATGTAGTTTTATTTACTTCGTATTGTGTTGCTTACAAAAGAGCCGTTTTTCCCGTCACGCGCCGTAAAAACGTTGATTGTGGTGACGTGCTTGATTTTCCAAACGAAGGTGTCTACGTTCCCCCGCTAGGTACAACAAAGACAAAGAGGGATGAGCTTCGAGACACAGCTAGGTGCGGGAAATACATATTTAATGAATACATTGGCATCGAATCGGAACGGACCACAGGAAATATTGACTCATAAATAAACAAGTTACAGTACAGATACACAAAAACAACCAGCAGACATATGGGCGGGTGAGGGAAATTAAGAGGATTTTGCGGTTTTGTCGAGAGGCTAGGTAGAACAGGTTGGCCGAAATGTCACGTTCCCAGCGGGAAACGGAAGATGTTTCGGCCATAAATCAACATCAATTGTCGAACCATGTATGCTTTGCTTCCATTTCCGTCGCTGGAGTATCGTTTTCTCAAACTCACAAACCAGGTTACGAGGGGTTTCCCCACTGCACTTGTATCAAAAAGTGGGTGAACATAATTTTAAGCACTCCGAATAACAAAATATCCCTCACCAAAAATGATGGTCGCTGAAATTGTTTTGCGAACGAAAAGAAAGTGACATCGTTAACGTGATCTGCATTTGAATGCGCCTTGAGATGTGCTGTTCGTTGCGAAGACGGAGCGCGTTGCATAATTATAACACTAGGCTACATTGTTTGTGTTTCAATATGTGAGCTACTCCGGTAAAACGAACTGCTCAAATTGTTCCCCACAGGTTGGAAACATTGTTGCTGTACAATTTAACAATTTCATCTTCAGAAAATGGTTCAATTTTGCACTTCCAAAAATTTCATACAAATTGACTGTGATAAGTTTCGTCAGCAATTGACAGCTTAATGAGCCAGATAGATGCGATGGTAAAACTATTTTCTAATGGCCCTATAATATTGCGTATTTTGTTTACCTCTATAGCAAGACTTTTTTCAACAAACCCTTTGTTCAACGAATACTGGTTTCGCCGCCTCTTGGTTATGATCCGGTACGGTAAACAAAGATGGGGCTCGATTCGACGCATCTCGAAGGAAAGCGACCAAAGCTTTCGAAGGTCACACTGGGCGGCTTGATACAGCAGTTCAAACAGCTGGTTAATTTAGAGTGTAGGGTGAAGGCATAGTTTCTCTACTTTCGATCTTGATATGAAACAAGAAAAGGTTAGTTACTCAATAAAGGCGTTCAGCATAGAGTGCATTGATTTGACATTAGTATAACGAGACGATGTAAAAAGACTTATCGTTAACCATCGACGGAATTATAAAACTCTACTTCATTACATCATTAGTGTTCTGATGAAAGTCAGTGATATAAACGAATGCAGTTGACGGAAAGAGATTTGCTCAACTGTGTGACAAGTGTGCCATAGTTGGAACGGCTACTCTACGCTTTGGCCTTTTTGCGCAAGCCCATTTCATCATAGTTAATACTTCCGATGGTGGTTGGCATCAACGCACTGATGGCCACATGTTCCGCTTGTGCTAGTGAATTGGATGCAGTCATGGAACGTGAAATCAACTAATATTAGCATGCCAGTGGCATTTGCCACAGCTGGTTGGTTGTATGGTAGAGATGGTCGGGTATGAAAATTTGAATACCCGAACCCGACCCGTACCCGATCAAGAAAAAAATTAAAAACCCGTTCCCGACCCGAACCCGCAAGTTTATTATTTTTGATACCCGAACCCGACCGCAACCCGACGGGTACGGGATGGGCCCGGGTACCCGACCATCTTTAGTGTTAAAAAGGTCAATGGAGATACCCGACCCGACCCGTACCCGGTTTCAAAAACAAAAATTAAGAACCCGTACCCGACCCGAACCCGCAAATTATTTTTTTTCAATACCCGAACCCGACCCGAATCCGGCGGGTACGGGTACGGGTGCGGGTTTCGGGCAAATTTTCCGCTACCCGACCATCTCTATTGTATGGAACATTTATGATTCGCGGTTGTAGGCATAATATAACTAACTGCTGCTAACTGTTATTATTGTTCCAGATGAATGAGAGTAAAGGGAAGACCTATTTTTTAGATCCGATTTGCAGCTGTTGATACTTTTTTTTCGTTAGCAGCGGACTACGACGAATGGTATCTGTTCGAAAAGTTAAATCGTAGGCACAGGTGAATATGATACCAAAAAAGAGTTTCAGAACTCAAACTGCAGCAGTGTTACCAGAACTAAACACTAAACTAAACACACTAAACATATTCAATTCAAAGCATAATTTTGTTACATTTTTTGTAGATATTCCTGTGATGAATATTTGAATAGACTTAATTAGGTTGAAAAGACTAGACTGGAGTGTTGACTAAATTTTCTAAATTGGTTTTCGTAATTTCGTTTATAACAATTTTTTTTTCTGATTTTCATATATTTTATAAAATATAGGATAAGGATTAGAATGAATTAATGTATACAGTTTTAATCTCAATCAAGTGATTTAAAACGGAAGTGTTTTTCAATTCTTAAATAACATAATCAAAAAACGCAGACGCAAAAAAGTGATTCACATTATATGGCAAGCCTCCGACTCAGAGACTACCCGTAAATACTACGGAATGGGATAACGGTAGGTTAGGAAGGACATGCAACAAACAAATCAATCAACCTAAGAAACTAAAGTTTTCAAGTAATTTAAACCGTAAATTCCGAAATACGCGTAAAAAACGTGTAAATACCGAAGTTTGCGGAAAGCGGCTCGTTCCCGACAGTCAGAACAAACAACGTCTTTTAGCTGCGAACTGCATAGATTTTTAGTGTTTTTCTATTGC